>NC_087394.1:10401211-11651211 GCF_031307605.1 Tribolium castaneum
TCGAAGAAATGATACATAAACAACAATTTGTAATTACTAACTACACAAGTAGTTAATATTATTTATTATAATTATCACAAATTTGACCAAGTAACAAAATTCAGCGTTCTTATTTTATTTATATTTATGAAATTAGTCTCTTTACATCACAATTGGTTAAAAGTACTTAAAAAAAACAATTGTCAAAGATCAATTGATATGAGAGTTAAAAACGGTCGACAACATCTTTCAACTTATTTAACTGACATTATAATTATTTGAAGGCACGGTTTATAAGACTATTAACAACAAGATTATACGTTGTTTTTTTTTGTATGAATCATAATGCTTTATCTTGTTGACCTCTCTGTAACTATTGCATTAAAATATTGTTTTTAATTAACCGATGAATTAAAAAAAGTGTAGTACTATTTATTATTTATGTAAATAAATGGGGACTAATAAAGTAAAACGAAATTGTTTGAGTCTTAAAATTTAATGCATTTTTTATGTAAGTATTGAAGTCGAGTATTTATTTGGATTTCCCACTCACTAAAGCAACCGCTAGGAGTTAACGACCTAGATATGTTACAATTATTTTAAAAAATACCTGCATATGAGTAAGCAAACTTACTTACCCAACACATACTGCCAGAATAGTATCTATGTGGTAATTAAAAATTGATGCTAAAGCATTAAAGAGTAAAATAAAAGTTTCTATCGGTGTTGCCGTACAAAAAATTGTCAACGAACTATTCAAAATCAAAAATACGGAACCAAAAACAATAACGTAATGAGCATTGTAATTTTTGATTCCTATTTGTACTCCATAACACTAGCTCTTATTTACAATACATATTCTTAATTATTAAAAGTAAAAATTACTTACGTCTTCTGGTTCAGGCACCTGTCTTTCTTGGGATGAGGAAGACGCCCCCATCTTCAAGCCAATTCAGGTTAACTAAAACAAAACAAATACAATTAAGATATGAACACGATAAGATTGTACACAGTATTGTAGGTACTAATGAAATCATATTATGCAAATTTCATAGTATACCTTTACAAAAAAATGCTCTTTGTAAAAAAATAGTGCAACTTAAGGTTGAAGTATACTCAGAACGTCCGAAGAGGAGCTGTTCAAGCAAGCGCGTGAATGCAAAATTTGAATTGGATTTTTAAGAAAAGTAATTAACAAAGTGTTTTCTTTATAATTGGATGTTGTTCCTAAATTCAGTCACTACCTCACAGGTCAGTTTGTATTTCATTTTAAGTATTTGTAACCGAGTTTAAACGGGTTAAAAAGTCGATTTAATTTGTTGTTCTATTGAAAAAACTGTAAGTTCAAATTGCTTGAAAAAAATATGGTGTCTTTCTGCGAACCTTATCAACAATATACATAAATTTGAAAAACATTGTTAGTGCCATTTAAAAATAAAATGAAAAAAACCTCAATTGTTAGCCATTTTATTTTTTGATTAAAAAATGGTACTATGTTTTTTGATATTTTTTTTTGTATAGGTCTTGTATATGACTTAGTTGTAATTCGGAAATAAAATTACCGTTGGGGGCGTCACTGAGCTAGGTCGAAAACAGTAACCATAAATGGCGGGAAAACGTTTATTCGGATATTTTGAGCGTTGTACGAATTTTGGGGCTTCACAATTATTACATTACCTATGCGGAATGATTATTGCATCTTTGAAGCAAGAAACTTATGTTGACAAATGAGAGATGACGAGGAAAACACGAATAACGAATGACTGGTTCACTTTCTTTATTGGAAAATTATTACAAAGACATTGAAAAGCCTACCTTTTGGCATAATTTACGTTTAAATGTATCAGCAGTTGTTAATCTTTATTGTAGTTTTGTAGATTTACCGCAGCATTTCATGATTTTTTCAGTGGAAAATTCTAACCTAAAATTCATAACACTTCACTAATTTATTGGTTTCTTGAGCCAAACTTTGTGTTCGCTGTGATCCATTACTTATAATCTTTAATTAGACAACTGTTTGATAACACTTTGTAATTAAAATTTAAATATTTTTCACTTTATATCCACTTTCAAGTTCCAACAATAAACACTTTATACCACGAAAAACTATAGAACCAAAGTCAACGCTAGTATTTACCACCACGTACTTTTAAAGTAATTCTTTCTATTGTAAGTAATTAACACTATACACGCAAAATTGTTGAACAATTCATTAAATGTCAGTTAAATGTGGCATTACGAAAATTTCTTTACTGTTTTCGACATAGTTCAAAAGTCATTACCAGAGGGCGTCTAGTTAATTTTATTTCCGAATTTTCAGACCTGACACAGACATTGTTAAAAAAGATTGCACAATTTATAATTTTTTTTTTCTTTAAAGTTGCAAAAGACGTCTTTCTATACAGCAGGTTTACAATGTTTCAAAACGCTAATAAGATCATAAAATATATTTCTGTATAATTTTGTTGGTTAATTTCAAAAGATAGCCTCTATCCGCGATCCGGTTATGGCAAATTAAAGTGATTTATCTTCTTTTCCTTTGATCTTAATATAAATATTGTCACAACTATGGAAGACAGAGGATCCATTGTATGAAAATAATTTATTTAATTCTCTGAAAAAAATGGACTCTTGTACTCTGCAATTAACGATTATGGAGTGTAGCAGACGCATGTCAAAAACTTGCTATTTTAAACATCACGGTTTACGTAAGTATAAAATTAAACAAAATTGTATAAACTGGATGACTCAAATATGTATTCATGTCTGTGCAAAAGATGATAAACTGAGAGGATCTTATCTTTTAATTAATTTATTTAAAACTTGGCCAAACTTTGTAGGCACTAACTTTTATGACTTCTCAATACAAACAAAGCACTTTTGAAGCATTGTTCAAAAGAATTTTCAATTTTTTTCTTACTCAGCAGTTTAGAATTAAACGAGATAAAATAAACCTCACTCAGCAGATTTACTTATCGCATTGCCAGACGTTTGTGGTACTTATGACGTCTACAAGAACTTATAATCTTTTAAAACATAGACAAAACTCTTTCCAGTTTTGATTTTTATCTAACTTGGTGGAATTCGTTAGCAATCTTCAATAGAAAATGTTAATGTTCTGTGCGTACTAAATTTCAAAACTATTTGATAAACTGATCCTGTATTCTAATAATCGTATTATCTACCACATGTAATTTTGTTTAATTTCAACAGAGTAAAAATAGATTGTGCAGAATTATCCCGATTAAAAAAGTCATAAGCAAGGTTAAATGTGATAACACTGTTGCAATTATTATTTGTTAACTAAACTCCTCACATTTAATACAGGGTGTTAGGAAATGGCTTAGCAATATTTCGTATGTGAATTTGTCATGATCAGATTAAAAACTGTTATGTCATTTTTCCACAAAGTGCGTACTTTCTTCAGAAATTTTTATTAACCCACTTGTTGAGAGCCACTGTGTGGCTTAAGGGAGTTTATTAGCCGTTATTTTTTTCATTAAGCAAAATGGAGATTGTGGCTAACATGTTCCTCTGTGTGGGAGGTTCGAACCCCGGTCATAGCAAAAAAGTTTTTTGTTTTTTTTTTTTTTTGTAAAATTCAATAACAAAACACATTGCCATTCTCAATTCTCAATCCTAACACGCTGTATAATTAGCGATAACATGAGAAATCCCGTTAGAAATTTTTTCATCGCAAATTCATAACTTCAAACAGAAAAATAAACAGTAAACATTCGTCGCTCGTACGCAACTTTTCCATCCGGATCTATTTATTTATTTATTTTAATTTATTTTATTTATTTTAATAATCTTAGCAAATATAATTGGAATTTTATTGATGAGGCTGATATGGATCTACATAATAAATAGGAAAATTTTCAGAACATATTACCAACGGAGGCAAATATTGCTTTTCCTGATAAAACTCTCGGTAGAAATAAAAACTATAAAATTATCAATTATTTAAATGATCCTAAACTTTTTAAATTACAAGATACCGTAACTTTGTTTTACAATTTAAAACAAGAATATCCTTATATTCAGTTTTTCACGTCAGCATATAAACAATATAAATCATATCTTAATAAAGATGTTTGGAAACTAGTAAATAACGAAAGAAACAAAGCAAGAAACATTGAATTTTCTGAGTCATTAAATGCATATGGTTTCAACAACTATTTTGTGAAAGTAATTAACTAATTAAAGATCTTAAACCCCAAATAAAAAGTGCAAAACCGGATGAAGATGTAAATGTAATTAATATTAAAAATTGTTTCAATTTTCAAAAAATTAGCTTTGTTGCTATGATAGATATAATCAGTGCCTTTAATAATAAACCAACTAAGGATATCTATGTCTTAAATATTATTATGATTAAATATATAATTAATATTATATTATATCCTCTTACTAATTTAATAAATCTCAGTATTGAAGAATGTATCTTTCCCAATTGCTTGAAAATGTTAAAACTGATCCCTATATTTAAAAAAGATGATCTAAATGAATATGGCAACTATAGCCCGATTTCTATTATCCCCATTCTAGGCAAAATATTTGAAAAAGTATTATTCTTGCAATTTTCAAAATACTTGGAGGCTCATTTCATATTATCAGAAGCTCAATATGGTTTTAGGAAAAACAGATGTACTGTAATGGCGATTAATGACTTAATTAGTGAAATTTGTGACGATATAAATAAAACAACAGTATGTGGGGGTAACTTTCTGTGATCTTTCGAGAGCGTTCGATTGTGGTGATTTTAATTTACTAAGCAAAATTATCCAGAATTGGAGTACTAAATAGTAAATACATCCCTATTATTATTAAATAATTATGTTAGAAATAGAAAACAAGTAACATATTACAATATAACCTCTGTAAAAAGTAAATTATCATCAACACTGTCGGATGCTCGTAAATGGTTCACCGACCATGGTTTATTCTTAAATCAAAGTAAAACATGTTCAATGATATTTTCTACAAATGAAAATAATAATCCCACACAGATTAAATTTCTTGGAATCGAACTAGACCCACGGCTATCTTGGGATAAACATGTAGATGTAATTAGCACTAAATTAATCAAAACTGTGTATCTCTTAAAGAAATTGAAATTGTCTGTAAACCTGGATATATTAAAAATGGTGTATTTTGCTCCATTTCAGAGTTGCTTTTCTTATGCAATTTTTATTTGGGGTCATACTAGCCACATTAGTAGAATTTTTTAAATTCAACGTAAAGCCATACGTGCGTGCAATAAAGGGATTAAAATATCAAGACGATGTGAAAAAATCTTTTGAAAAATTAGGTATACTAACAATTCCAGCAATGTATGTTTATGTATGCCTTATACAGGGTGTCTCAGCTAAGACTTTCGAGCCTAATATCTCAGATTTTTGTCAAGGGAATTTTATGAAATTTAAAATGCAGATATTTTAGAAGATAAAGATTAAAATCCAATTAATGCAACAACTCAAGTCTTAAAAACGTAATTTTTACATGCCTTTTTAAAATGTAAGCCTTTTATGACTTATATGAAAAAAATTATCGTCAGTGAAAAATGCTGTCAGAAAAAACTCGTTCGTGGAAGACGACTGTTTCGCGAGAAAAATGAGAAACAAACTGTTAAACGTGGGTACGTGGGCAAAAGTGTAGATCTCTATGAGACAAATGAGCACTAGCATTGAATTTTGGTCAATCCTACTCGCAGAAACGTAACTGTCACGCAAGGGCATTTCACAATTATCTCTCACCCATACAAAGTTAAAAAACAATATTTTTGACTAACTTTTGGTACTGGATGCTTTAATTCTTTCAAAAAGGACTAAAAGACTGAACAACTGAAAAAATTCTAGACACTTGAACATTCAGAACTTTGGAAATGTTTCGTACACTGCTGATTGGATTCTCTTCAAAAGCTTGAATTACAGCCCCAACTATTGCTTCGTTTCCAGTGACGTGTTTTGTCCTCACTCGATTTAGTTCAGGTACGATTTCTGTGTCTTCAAATTATTGACGATTTTTTTAAACTTTAAATTTCATAAATAAGATTTCACAAAAAGTCCAACGACACTTTCCATAGGTGATATTGATTCCTTTTTCAACAACAGAGAAATTTCAGCCACTGTTGTTGGTTTTTAAAGTATTTTCACCAAATTAAAACAATTTTACTTTTCTGACAAGCACACACAGTTTTTTTCAGTGGTACACAAAATGTTGTATAGAAATGCTTCATCAATTGTTTCAAAAGGTGACTGCCCAAATTACTATCAAAATTAAGTTTTTAACAATAAAATTTAATTATTTTCTTGATCAGCCGAGCGATTTGGTTTTTGTGTGGCCATTTCCGGAGTTTAATGATCCAACGGTAATTTGGCTTAATTTTAAAGAAAAGAAATGTTCCAAAATTTAATTTTTTAATTTGGAGTCATTTTTTGCCCCTTATTGAAAGACCACCTCCTAAAATATGGGCATTCTAAATTTCATAACAATCCGTTGACAAATAACTGAGATATTAAACTCGAAAGTCTTAGCTGAGACACCCTGTATATGTAAAAAGAAATATAAGTTCTTATAGAATCCACTATGAAAATCACAATTACAGTACACAAAAAAATGATAAAATTCTCTTGAATTACACTCGAATTACCTATCAGATTGCTACACTTCCCGAATCTATCTTTTCAAAAATTATTAAAGCAAAACTGTTAAAGTCCCCATTATATTGTATTAACAATGCCAGTCATGTTCTATCTATTGTAACGTTCCATTTTTTCCATTGTATTTTACTACTTACTCTATTTCAATATTTTATTGAATATTCTTGTGAACTATGTATCACTTTAAGACAAATAAATCATCATTATTATTATTATTTCGCTTCCAAAATTTCAGTTGCAATGTTGCCATTTTGTGTAACATTAAACCACTGAATAATAACTAATTAGCATACTTGTACGTTACTGTACGAGCCTGGTGTTATAAGTGCTTCCGGACCGGAAGTTGTTTTGATTTCTGACAATCATATTTCAAGGTCTTCAAAAACGTAAACAAATGTACGGAAACAGTTTGGTCAATAGGCAAAACAGGTTTCTTAAATTGTAATTTGCCTTCAGAGGAACATAATTTGAGATGATCTCATCATCAGTTACATAACAATATGTATATTAATTAAAACAAAATTTTACTGGGTTTGTCAAATTGTCAAACACCGACTAGATTTTTTTACGAAATAATTTCTTTTACTAAAACTACCATGATTCTATTCTGTTTATAATAAGGAGATTAAATAAAGTGTTATGAGAGGTAGGAATGACATTCCATAAGATTTTTTTAAAATACACAACTTTTACATTTATCAGTGGGTGGAAGTTATCGACCACAAACCCAAGGGCGGGTCTACGATCACAAAACAATAAACTTGACCTAAATTCATGAAAACTATACCAATATCCCAATCAGTTTCGGCCTTAGTTGGTTGAAAATCAAAAAGGAAAGATAAACCTTGATAAGTACACGCGTATCACCGACAGTAATTATCCGTAATTAAATTCCGGTAAACAAAGACAGTAATTGATTTCATGTAATTTGTTTCCACGAGTAGTTTATTTTTAACGTCAAGTTTTTTTCTATTATTTCACCCCTAATGCATGTTCCATAAATAAAATAATAATTTTAACACTCAGTTTTAATCAGTGAAAACTAATTAATATTTATTACCCACATGACATGTTTTTTGAGAGTAGGTACAGGTACTATACATAAATACTATGCGTGACTAAACTTGTTCACTTCATTTCATGGAACCTTTTTATAACGCCGGATGTTTGTTTGGTCGCAAAGAAAGCATTTTTGAAGATTTTAAAAGAAATTCCAGGCACCGACATAAACATCTGTGCAAATTGAAGGTCAGCTTTTGTTTTGTAACAACCGTTTTTTAGAGCAGGCCCAGCCTTAAATAACTTCGGCAACAAAAACAAATCCCTAAATAGATCTCACTATTGATATGAGAAAAAGAGCCGATCGTTTCTCAAGAAAACAAATTTTTAAAACAAAGAGCTTTGTTTTGAAATGGAAATACAATTCCGTACAGTATAGCAATGATATAGCGTTATAATTAATGTATTAATATCGTATAACATTATTATGCACATAATTAAATTATTCGAAGGTTGTCTGATAATTGAAACAAACACAACTTGAATGCACAATAATTTTTATTCTCAACTTAAAAGAAATTATGATCGGCAGAAATTCCGAAAATATGTAAATGTAAATTATTGAGCTCCGACATACAGGGTGTCCATTTTTCTAGCTCCAGCATGGGGATCTCAGTTATTAGGACAAAGTAGCGCATTTTTATGCTGAACAATTATCTAAAAGAAAATTTGATGTCATTTTTACTTTTTTAAATATTGGAAAAAAACGGAAATTTGTAATTTTCGTTTTTATTTTTTCAAACAAAAACCAAAAGAACTTGACGTTTTTAAATGAGACTTTTTTTTACAAGGAATCTAAATCTGTCGTATTTTTCAAGGCGTTCTTGATGTCAGAGTTGCAACACTCATCTTTGTTTTTTCTTACGGAAGCTATTCTTCCTTTTTGTATTTTTGAAAAGTGTTTTTATTCCTGATTACAACCATACATATCATGACATGATCGAATCTTATATGCTGACCAAAATAGAGAAAAAAGCATTTTTGCGAAGAGTGCTTTGGAAAAACACCAACAATTTTGTTTTTAAACAAACAAGATTTTGAGGTTTAATTAAATTTGGATCTGGAAGGTTCACCTTTCCGCCAAGCTTACTAATTTCGCAAAACAAAACAAAAAATCTGCTCGCATATTTAATAGAACAGTCAAAATTTAGTTTGTTAAACAAAGTTTTTGACGTTTCTTTTCAAAGCACTCTTTGCAAAAACGCTTTTTTTCGATCATATCATGTGATAAATCATTGTAATCAGGAACAAAAATGCAAGTTTCAAATATGGCGTCCATAAAAAAAATCAAAGTTGAGTAGTAGAGCTCTGACATCAAGAACGCCTTGAAAAAGGCGATGACAAATTCAGATTTCTTATAAAATAAGTGTCTGAAGAATGTCCTACTTAAAAACGTCTAGTTCTTTTGGTTTTCGCTTAAAAAAATAAAAACGACAGTTACAAATTTTTTATTTTTCTCAATAATTCAAAAACTAAAAATGACACTTCAAATTTTTTTTGGATAATAGTTCCCGACCCGACCTCGTATCTCTTATAATAACTGAGATCCCCTTGGTAGAGCTAGAAAAACGGACACCCTGTATAGTATGTTTGCACTTTCCTATTTAATATCCATTGTAACCTACAGCCTTAATTAAACAAGGAATTATGAAGATTTGTGGATATATTTAAATAGCGTAGCTATTCCATGAAAAAATGAAAACATTGATAAGATAAAAATAATTATGACTGCATTTAATTATTGTCAACAGTAAAATTAGACGATTTTTGAACTCATTTTGTTTACAAAATAGGCACTTCTTAAAAAATCGCAATGAAATTTGTTACATAATATACACACTGTTTAAAAATGATTGTTCATCAAGTCGTATGGTATTCTATGTTTAAATATAAATATTAACATTAATAAAAAATATTTAAATAGAATAGAATTCTAGATCTTTGTGTCAATTCGTCCAAATAACTATTCACTTCTGCCAAATCTTTTGATTAAGAATTTTTTTCTTTTTTTTTGTTTGTTTTGTTTTCAGCAAAATTATTCCAAATGTAAGGTTTATATTGATTTGTATTTTTTGCACAGCCTGTATTATTCAAATATGTGGTTAATTTTTTTAATGAATTCTGTCTGAACGTAAGTGATGTTATTGATACTTAATCAGAATTGTACCTAAAAACTAAAGGATTGTAACTTCAGCAATGCAAATCAATTTTTCACCACTTTTTTCCGATTATGCAATCACGACACGCATCACAACAAACCCTACAAAAAATAACAACACAACATAAAAAAACCGTTATCGTTTGCAAGCCGCAGATACGGCGCATCACACTGTTAGTAAAGAATGATTTAACCAGGGTGGTGAAACCTAAATGCACCAAGCCAAGTATAGGCGCCAAATTCAAAATCGACTGTAGTTCGGCTTGCTATCGCAGATGTCGCACACACGTATAGTCAATTTTAGCGAAGCTACCTATAATATCGGCAGAAATTAACAGTGGACCTGTGACAGTTGCCATTGTGTAAATCGCCATTTTGTGCTTGGTTTGTTTGGTGTTCGCCTTCGGCTTTGTTTTATGTGAAATTAGTACTGTTTTGTGGTTTTTTTCGTGTGTGTGCTTTTTTGAACTTTTTTATTGTGGGAATATAAATAATTTGATGGATCAATCATTAGTTTATAGTTATCGTATCGTGTATATTGACTAGTGATAATAAATTTTTATTACAAGTTTATTGTCTTTATTTATTCTCATATTTTATTTTTCGTATTCTTTGTAAATATTCAGCAACAATAGTTGTCTAACATCAGAAAGTGTTATTAGCAACTATTGTTGTGAATATTTACAAACAATACGAAAAATGCAATCAAACTTTAAAAGAAAAGTAACTACGGGCAATTCAAATCGCCCGCCGATAACGCTTAGTACGCGCTGGCAACAATAGATGTGCTAGTGACACTTTCGCTCTATCGGGACAAGGACAGATGCGTTTCTGTAAAACCTGTTATTCTGTGGATTTAACAGAATAATGATGAAATAAATTTTGCACTTACAAGTCACTATAGACAAACACCAAAGCACAACCACAGTTCCCCCGAAAATATGTGACCTACTAATAGTCAAAAATACCGAAGAACGAAGCCCTGAACATCACAGCTGCACGAAAAGACTAAAACACACAACTAAAACACACAACTAAAACACGTCGAGGAAGAGGATGGATTGAGCAATGAGCAGGCGGTAGTGGAAGTGGTGTAGGAGAGGGGTGGAAGAGACCTGGGGCGGGGGTGGGGTGCTAGCCTGATACCATTTGGAATAAGATTATAAGATTATTTAATTTATTATATTGCTATAAACCAAATTATGCGCAATTAGATTACCGATTTAAATATTAGAATAGAATTAAATACTGCTGTTTTTGTATCAGATATTCTGTTACCTACTATAACGGACCGACTGCATGGGTGCAAACTGCAGAACACTCATTGAAAATAATTTACAGAAACTCTTAATTCAATAAAATTATGACTTTCCAAAATTCTCTAATAGCCCAGTCAAATGAGACAAATCGGTGGAAAAAATTCCTAGAGTTGGAGTTTTTTTTAAAAGCTTCCTTTACACTTGGGTAGACATATATCAAAAGTCCCCAAAGTGGGGGGCGAGCTCGAGGAGGGGGAGGGGGTTAAAGTAGCCTTTTTTTGGTTTTTTGCTTATATCCCGGAAACTATTACTCCTATCAATTTTTATCTACTTATCAAAAAAGCTGATAAAATTCCCTAGAAAATGGTTATATGCATTTTTTTGTAGGACTAAACATAAGCGAGTTATAGGGCTGGAAAGAAATAATCATTTGAAAAAATGTGCTTTAAAAGAGAATTTCTTGTGATTTGAAAAACTGACAATAAACTAAATTTATTGAATTCAACACTTGATTAGAAGAGAAAGGGGGGGACATAGGGGTCACAGAAGTCTTCAGAGTCGTCTTTAGATGCTGCATTTTCGTCTTCGTCCCAAACATTGAAAAATGAATTATAGTCTTGTTCAGTAAAATATTAATAAATAGATGGTTTAATATAGATGTTTTGAATAAAACTTATAATAAACTGTATGTATTGAGTCCAACAGTTCGATCTGTCATATCTTCTGGGTCATCTTCAGATGCTGAATTGTAGTCTTCAACTGGAGAGCCCGAGGGAAGAAAGTATTTTTCTCCCTTATTTCCCACTCTTAGCTTAGTTGGGAGACGCTTTACACACACTATTTCCACGTAAATACTTATGATATTCGGAAATAAAATTAACTAGACGCCCTCTGGTGATGACTTTTGAACTATGTCGAAAACAGTAAAGAAATTTTCATAATGCCACATTTAACTGACATTTAATGAATTGTTCAACAATTTTGCGTGTATAGTGTTAATTACTTACAATAGAAAGAATTACTTTAAAAGTACGTGGTGGTAAATACTAGCTTTGACTTGGTTCTGTACTTTTTCGTGGTATGAAGTGTTTATTGTTGGAACTTGAAAGTGGATAAAAAGTGAAAAATATTAAAATTTTGATTACGAAGTGTTATCAAACAGCTGTCTAATTAAAGATTATAAGTAATGGATCACAGCGAACACAAAGTTTGGCTCAAGAAACCAATAAATTAGTGAAGTGTTATGAATTTTAGGTTAGAATTTTCCACTGAAAAAATCATGAAATGCTGCGGTAAATCTACAAAACTACAATAAAGATTATCAACTGCTGACACATTTAAACGTAAATTATGCCAAAAGGTAGGCTTTTCAATGTCTTTGTAATAATTTTCCAATAAAGAAAGTGAACCAAACAGTCATTCGTTATTCGTGTTTTCCTCGTCATCTCTCATTTGTCAACATAAGTTTGTTGCATCAAAGATGCAATAATCATTCCGCATAGGCAATGTAATAATTGTGAAGCCCCAAAATTCGTACAACGCTCAAAACATCCGAATAAACATTTTCCCGCCATTTATGGTTACTGTTTTCGACCTAGCTCAGTGGCGCCCCCAACGGTAATTTTACTTCCGAATACTAATGTTTAGTTACACAGTGTCATGTAGACACCAAACTTCAGAAGCTGGTAGCTCGCTTATGGTTGGTCCTACAACAATAAGGCTAGGACCATTTTGTAGGAAATTTCATCAATTTAAATTTTGGTAAGAAGATAAAAATTGATAGAGGTAACCATTTCCGAGATATAAGCAAAAAAACATAAAAGACAGCTTTAGCGGGGACTTTTGATACCCAAGTCTAAAGGAAACTTTTAAAAAAAATTCCATCTCTCTAGGAATTTTTTCCACCGATCGCCTTATTTTTGTCTAATTTGACTGAGTAATAAAAAAAACTGAGTGAACGAACTATGATAATGACAACAGTCCTTAATAATAAGAAATATCAATGGTTGCTTACGCAAATTTTTGGCATTTTAACAGAAGCGCATCAAAATCCACCATGTAAACCGCCATGTAAATGCGTCCTAAAGATATACAGAGTGTTCCATCTAAACCCCACATTAAAGGTATAGGTAATGGCAGTTCTAGTAGTGAAATTCATCTAAAAACATGTCCACAAAACTTTTATTCCCTCTGTGCGGTTTAGAACGAACATTCTGTATAAACTGCGTTTATTTATTAGAACTGATACAGTTTGGATTTATTCTGCAAACATACGCACATTACATCCTGAAAAAACAAACGATGAGTGTTATAAATTTAATCCCAATATTTGATTATAGTTATTGGTTTATTTTATTACTATTAAACTTATTATATTCAATTAAAAAATATTTTTTGGAGTTTCAACATGTTTTTATAACATTATAAAATGAAAAATGTGAATAATGATAATTAAACGAAATGGGAATCATCTGGAAATGATTTCCTTGCTTTGAACAAACTGTTCATCTCAATTGATACATAAACGAATTTCACTCACCAAAAACAAATAATAAAATAAATAAATAAAGAAATATCCTTTGTGAAAACTTTAAGAAATATGCTCTGGCTAGTTTACAAATTAATTCATTCGTGTGAAATCTTTTAATATAAGTTAAAAAAAATATATCAGTGGACAAAGTGATGTGGTTCACACATTCAACAGTTAGTGAGAACGATACCTCTAGAATCGAATACGAAATAGAAATAAACAAAAAATAATAAAACTCTGATACGTTTTACCATAAAGATTTAAGAAAGTTGAGCTAGTTGCCTAAAAAATACCATGAAGACCATGAATAAGGAGACAAAAGAGCTAAATTTTAGCTATTTTCTGCAGTGATTTTTGCCGTTTTAAGTAACATTTTCGAAACTATTTTACAGGATACATTCTTCTACTCGGGCTCAAGGGGAGAAATCTCTTTTAAAATGCAGTCACTGCTTTCTTTAATTCAGAAAAAAATCTGAAAACTGAAAATTTTAAATTCTTGTTCACATCAACAATAAGAATCATTCTTTATTCCTAAGAGTCTATACTTCATGGCCAAAAGAATTTTACTTTCCTTTTAACACTTATTGTTGATGGGAAATAATTTTTTTTTAGGTTTCAAAATTATTTTCTGAATTAAATAAAGCAGTGACCACATTTTAAAAAACTTTATCCCCTTCAGCACAGTACAAAAATGTATCCTGTGAATCAGTTTCAAAAATGTTACTAAAATCACTGCAGAAAATGTCTAAAATTTAATTTTAAATTGTGTTTATCTCTAATAAATTTATTAGTTTTGTACAAACTGTAGCCCAACCCCGGATTTCTCAAATTACTAGTTTTTTTTTTCGTTTTTTGTTGTAAAATTCCCATGAACATTATACAAAATTTTATCTGCAATAAATTTATTAGTTTTGTACAAACTGTAGCCCAACCCCAGATTTCTCAAATTACTAGTTTTTCAATTTTACAATTAAATTTGTATGGTCATAGGTCGCTCTAATGATTTTTTAAATAAATAGTAGCACTTTATAATTATTTGGGTTGTGTAATTATTTAGGGTTTATCATATTTGCGGCTAATGTGTAAATTTTGCCAGTTTGTAAACTGCTGCTTAATTTGTGAACTAGCCAAGCGGTTGGATGTTTTAATAGAAAACGAAGTTTCAACTAAAATAGCGGAAAGTTTACAAACTAGCCAACAATTTTGTAAAGTTTACACATTATCCGGAACATATACTACTATCGTCGAATATACAATTTGATCATACAATAAACTCATATTTGTCTTGCGATAACATTTCTTATCACGCAAAAACTTTTCACTTCCCTTAAACACCATCTAATCAAACTCAAAAAATATTGTGAATTGAAAAAGTCTGCAAACTATTCAGTTCAAACATTTTGACAATATGGCAACAGTGTTCACACATTTCTTGTGCCAAATAAAAATTAAATTTACGTTTTTTGCATTAAAAAAAATCTTTGTTACATGTGTACATCCAATGTTGGATCCTAGTTTCATAAAAATGATAAAAGTAGTCTGGAAAAAAAACACCAACTACGAGGGAAAACAGAACAGAACAGAGGTAAACCGTAACAAATTATTATTAAAAAAAAAGTTCCTTTTACGGATTTTTATTTTTAACTTAGTTACTGAACGAGAATAATTATAAATCCAGTACAAACTGTAGGAAGATGATAATTTTATCACCTTCATTAGCCACAATTTCTTGTTACTATAAAAAGTTAGCGCAGCTGTTATTTTTTACTTCATCCATACCAAATAATTATTTGGACGAGAACGACTATTTTCAAAATTTCAATAAAAATAAGTGTTCAAAATAATGTACACGTCGGCTCTTCCTATTAAATTTTTTGAAGCGGTGAAATAACTTTGAAACTAAGTCACTTGGTTCCAACTTAAGCTAAAAAAAATTATTGATTCCAAATAATACGTTAGGCAAATAACATGTCACAAAAAATACAATAATTAATATTCGTTTGGTGTGTTTAGAGGAATCTTGTAAAATCAGAGGGCTGGGTCGAATTTTTTATATTTTGGGAAAAAGAAAAATACAATTTCAACTAAAACAGCTATTTTATTACTGCAAAAGTATGAAATAAATAATTGACAGAGAATCAATAGACGTCTTAAAATATTAGAACAGTACAATTAATCATCATGTAAAATACCGGGTGACTATAAAATATTGTGTCAAAAAAATCCATTGGCAACACTATTGGCCTTCCTGTTGAGTATAAAATTTTGACATTTGAGTTTGACAGTCCGACGATGAACACAATTTTTAATAATCACCCCATCTAACCTAGTCAAGTTAAAATAAATATCTGTAATATTTACATAATACAAAAACCGAGATTATTTAACCAAGAGGACAATTTCCACACCATCGTCAGGTACCGCAGTAAACCAACCCTCACATCAACGAGGTGCTGGAGGCGGCGCTGTGTAGTTGTAATACAACCCTGTGACACCCTGTGTGGGTGGCGGTGGGGGCGGTGCATTAAAGAACATCGATCCATTGGACAAAGAGTATGTGAATGTATTCGGTGGCGGGATATTTTGATACGACATCAAGGGTTGTGGAGGGGGCTGTTGAGAGGGTGCTGATTTGCTATTACGGGGAGGACTGCGGTCCCTGCTTGTGCTACGCGACTTCTTTCTCCTATTTCTGTCTCTCGATCGACTTCTGTCGCGTCTTCCTCTGCGAGGAGACCGCGACCTGGAGCGGGAGACAGACCTGTGCGAGGGCTGGTGGCCTCGGCCTCTGCCCCAACGACTGCGCCCTATTTTCAATTTATATAATAATATTTAGAAGATATTTAAATCAGATACAGTCTGTCCCAGCGAGTGGAAAACGCCCATTATTGAATTTAACTTAAAACATCAGTGTTAAAACCTATATCCAAAAATGCAAAAAAATAATCTACGGCGATAAATATGTTATTCTTTATAAGTATTTGAAAAAAAATACGACATGGCTCTACAAGCGGCACGTAAAAATTACTATGGACAACGGATTCAAAATGCAGACAATAAATCAAAATGTGCTTGGAATATTGTTAACAAAATTTGTGGCAGAAGTAAAAAAAATCGAAGGTGATCCTAAGCAGATTGTTAATGGCATTAACCAGTATTTCATTAATTCAGCACCCTTTGTACGAAGTAAGTCAAATACGATCTCATCCAATGCTAAAACTATGTACATATACCCAGTTACTAGTCAAGAAATTATTACTATAATTCAAAATTTTAAAAATAAGAAAAGTACAGGCTTTGGCGACATATTTAATAACATAATTAAATACTGATATGAAGAAATTAGCGCACCTTTATTCTATGTTATTCAAAACCCTTTAGATTAGTGAATTTTCCCAGAACAATTAAAACGAGCAAAAGTTCTTCCTATATACAAAAAAGGTGACCTAACATTAATATCAAATTATAGGCCAATAAGTCTGCTGTCATCGTTTTCTAAAATTTTTGAAACTGTTATATCTTCCAGAATTACTAACTGTTTAATGAAATTTCAGCTACTGAATTCATCCCAACACGGGAAATCTGTTGACTCAGCTATATTTAGCTTCACTAATGCTCTGTTAAATAAATTAGAAGACAAAAAGGTGGTTCTTGGAATTTTCTTAGATTACTCCAAAGCCTTCGACTGTGTAGATCATAACAACCTAATAAGTAAATTAAAGAAATACGGCATAAGAGGAATTATGTTAAAGCTGATCACATCTTATCAGCAGGTATCAGCAGGTCACAATAACAAAAAACAGTACTGTATATACACTATCGGACAAAAGTAAGGCAACATTTTGAAAAATATAGAAATTAATGTTAATTAAATTTGTTAGGCCAATATTAACAGTTCGTCTTGTGCAACAAGAGCCATGCCAACGGGTACACCAATTGGTAAAGAGTTGAAAGAAAGAGTGATAGATGCTTTCTTAAACAATGAAAAACAAGCGGATATTGCAAGAAGATTTCAACTGCCTAGATACAGCGTGTCTAAAATAATTATTCGCTACAACGAAAGAGGACATTTAAACAATAATCCAAAATCGGGAAGACCATGAAAAACCACTATAAACATGGACAGACGCATTAAAAGAATTTCGGAAAACGATCCATCTAAAATCTGCATCTAAAATTATAGCGGAAATACCGGAAGTAGGAGTTAGTACACGAACAATTCAAAGAAGACTGGTTGCAGCAAAGCTTTTTAGTAGACGTGCTGCTAAAAAACCTTTGATTTCCGAAAGAAATAGACGCGCCAGACTTCAATTTGCAAGAGAACATTTGAATTGGACAGTGCAAGATTGGAGGAAAGTTCTGTTTAGTGACGAAACTCGATACAAATTATTTAATTCGGATGGAATGAAACGTGTGAGACGGCCAATCAATACACCATTCAACCCCAAGTATGTTACACCCACTGTTAAACATGGTCATGGTAGCGTTTTTCTGTGGGGGTGTTTTTCGTGGAATGGTGTGGGTCCGTTGAGCTTTATTGAGGGTAATATGGATCGGTTCATCTATAGGGACATACTCCAAGATGTAATGCTGCTGTATGTAGAATGGGAAATGCCTCTTCGTTTTATCTTTCAGCAAGATAACGACCCCAAACACACTTCAGCATTGGTCAGTGAGTGGTTCCAAAATAATAATATTCATGTTTTGCAATGGCTTGCCCAATCACCAGACCTTAACCCAATTGAGAACTTATAGGAAGAGGTAGAGCGACGAATCCGGATACAAAGATTTCCCAACAAGCAATCTTTGGTAGATAAAATCAAGGAAGTGTGGTCAAATCTGGATGAAAATGTTATTCAAAAATTAATTTCTTCAATGCCCAGACGGTGCCAAAAAATATACTTAATAACGGCTATGCCATAAATTATTGAATTTTTCGTTCTATTTATTTAAACTTTAGTGTTGGGTAGTGTTATGTAAATGTTGAATCAAATAAAATTTGAGTTGAAAATATTTTCTGACAATGTTGCCTTACTTTTGTCGCATTAATATCGGGCTTTTTTTATTTCAAGCTAGTAGTATGTCATAATAATTACCCACAGGCTATCCATTTTCAACACGAATAAGAATATCTTTAAACATTTATTATAAAATTAAATTGAAGGTAAATACCAACTCTTAAAATTTAAAATACCAATATTTGTATATTTTTCAACATGTTGCCTTACTTTTGTCCGATAGTGTACATCAAATAAACTTCTAATTAAACAAGGTGTACCTCAAGGTAGTATACTAGGGCCTTTATTTTTCGTAATTTATATAAACGACCTATTAAACATTTTAACAGTCTCAGAGAACAATAGTGCAGTTAACTTTGCTGACGACACAAACATACTAATTTGGGGTGAAAATATGACAGATACAATGAAAGAAGCAAAGATATGCATGAATAAGGTAATAAACTGGACTAAAGAAAATAAATTAGTGTTAAATTTTGAAAAAACCTACGGCATTCATTTTGCAATATGTAATCACAAGAATACAGAGAAACCGAATAAAATTGTAATATCATCTAAAGAAATTGAATTAATAGAGAAAACTAATTTTCTGGGAATATGCATTGACGATAAGTTAAGCTGGACTAATCATGTAGATAATTAATTAAAAAAATTAAACTCAGTACATTTTACAATACGTATTTTAAAAAAATACATTAACATTGAACAACTAAGTATAGTATACTTCGCATATTTTCAATCATTACTAAGCTACGGTATAATATTTTGGGGGCAAAGTGGAAAGATATCAAAAGTATTTGTCACTCAAAAACAAGTCATGAGAACTATGTTTAACTTAAAATATATTGAAACTTGTAGGAACATCTTTAAAAGCACTAACTTCTTGACAGTAACTGATTTATACATATATAGATTACTTTTATTTTACTTTAAACAGAATCTACTATTTAAAGTCACTAACGACCATAAGTACAACACTCGCAAAGTAGACTTGGAGTAACCAAGACATAAACTTACGCTGACGGAAAAAAATTGTTATAATGCAGGAATAAAACTATACAATAGTTTACCTGTGCATCTACGCACACTTTGTAATTTAAATTTATTTAAAAAATAAATATTGACTACATTTTGAATCTCGAACCATATACTTTAAATGAATTCTATAACAGACAGGTTTTTTGACTTATGTCTTAAAATTATTTTTATGTTATTGTTATTTCTGTGTATAATACTGACGTTTTTCGTATCAATTTTGATTCTACAACTGTATAAATTGATAGAAATAAATTATTATTATTATTAAAAAAAACGTGCTAATTTTCTAATATTCAAAGGCCGATAATGGACCTTTTCAAATCGTTGAGACACCCTGTATAAATATGTGGTTGTTTTAATGGATTTACCTCGACCTGAACTGCCGTTCGAGCTCCAGTTGCGATTGTCGGCCATTTCTTGGAGTTTCGGATTGATAACTTGTTTGGCTTCTTTGAGAACGGACACCAAATCGGCCGCTTTGTTGGCGTTTGCTGGTGTGAAAAATGTATAGGCTGTTCCGGTGCGTTGCGAACGCCCCGTGCGACCAATACGGTGCACGTAGTCTTCGGAATTGGACGGGTAGTCAAAATTGATTACAAATTTTACGTCTTCTACATCTGGAAAATCAAAATTGTTAGAAGCGGTGGTTGAATGATAATTGCTGTTGCCTCTTTGGTTTTACACCAATTTATAATTTCAGAGTTTCCAGAGAGTTGTGCTTCATTCAAAAACCCTTCACAATTCATATTAGAAGCTAAAATTAATGACTACGAAATATTTTTTACATGAGGTTGTATCTGATTTTGTAAAAGAGTGAACTTTAAAAATTATAATACACAAATAAAAAAAAACAAAATATCACTTTAATGAACGTATTCTTTGCCTAAGCTAATAATGCAATAATCATTAATCACATAACATTATTGTTTTTTAAGGTTTTTGAAGGCAGCAAGGATAATGTAATGAAATGATGCTCTCTAATGCTCACTTTTAGGGCCTAGATAAGAAACTTTTTAACTTTTAATATAGCTAGAGCATTAAAATTTTGTATACGATCCAAATCGATCATTCTGATTTCAACTAAATTATTTTCAAAATGACTCAGCTTCCGGAACTATAAAAAATTGGAGCCACGTTTGAAATTTCAAATAGTAAACACACATTTTTATTGCATATTTGAATTCTCAAGCTGAGTAAAATTTACCAAAGTTGTTGGTACTTATCTGTCATAGTTTTCGACACGTAAATTTTTTTGTTAAAATTTTCATTTAAAAGGGTTTATTTATCTGAGGCATCACAGTCCTTGAACCTATTGCGATAAGTGAATAAATTTTTTTACATACAATGAACCGAAGGGTCAAAGAGTATTCTAGAATTTTCAAAATTGTCAACTGTCCAAATTCATGGCTAGTATGATTTTTTCGAAATTGTTATCAAAAAACAGCTTTAACTCAGTTTTTTCAATTGACCCGATTTTCTTAACAGAAATTAAAAGAACATCGATATTTACGGTGACTTTTATCAATACGTCCTATACCTATCTCTTACAGTTTTTGAAAAAAATCACAAAAAACAGATTTTATTCGTAATTTTCATAGTTAATCAAGTACACGTTAAAAATGATCGAATTTTCATTTTTTTTAGTTTTTAGCTATTCCATTATCAAATACGCAGTAAAACAATAATATTCAACTATTTATTATAACTTAGTGAATTACGTAACTCAGTCTGGTATAGAATTTTGAACTTCTTGAATGAAAATGGTAAACAAATCTTCTCTTTTAATTAATAGCACAATTTTACCGTATTTTTCGAAAGTTTATTTGATTAAAAATGGAAATAATGAGCCAAAATTCTATTTTTTGCGATTACTGTAAATACTGTAAGAGATAGATATAGAAGATGTTAATAAAGGTCTGGATAAAAATTGATGTTCTTTTGATTGCCATCAAAACAACAGGGTCACTCCATTTGAAAAAACTGTTTTATAATCATTTTTTAATTATCATTTTCAAAAAATCAAAGTAGCTTTGCAACTTGATCGTTGGCAATCCTGAAGATTTTAGAAGACCCTTCGAATCTTTGGTAATCAAATGCAAAACGAATTATTCACTTATTAAAGTTAAAGGTTTCAAAAGTTGTGATAATTTAAATAAACTCCTGCAAATGAAAATATGCAAAAAAAATAGACAACTAAGGGTACATTTTACTCGGTTTCAACAGGCGAATTCAAAAATGCAATAAAAATGGGTGGTTACTATTTAAAATTTTACAGTTGGCGCCAATTTCTCGTAATTCTGAAAATTCAGCCATTTTGAAAATAATTTAGTTGGACTCAGAATGGTCGATTTAAAGCTTTAGATATATTAGAAGTTAAAATGTTACTAATGTAGGTCCTAAAAGAATCAGCTTGTATATGCTATCAGAAACTAAACGGAATGTTGTAGGTACACAAGGTGTATTCAAAAATAGAGTTCTTTTAGTCGACTGATTGAAATAAAAGCAAGTGTATTTTTTCAACAAGTTTCAATACTGCTAATTCTCGTGTATAAGAGGAGCAACTGCCTTTTTTACTCTTATTCTTCGAACCAGATCATTTTTTTAAACTTTATTTACTCGTTTAAAAATCCACAATTTTTTAGTGCACGAAACATTTAACAAACTCACGAATGCGACAATAAATTAAATCGAACATCATTGAACACAAAATAAAAACCATTAATACGGTTGCTAAAAAAATAAAAAAAATAATAATTAAGTGGGTTGGATAAAAATCTGAATTCATTTTTATGCTTAAATGGATAACTTTTGAACCGATACCTTTCAGTCACCCTGTAAACTGGTATTTAGTGGAGGGTTTAGGGTGGTGGTTGGTACTTATATATAATCAAAACATATAGTTCTACAACTTCTTTACTCTTTGAGTCTTTGCAGAGTGCTGGTCACTTTCTTGCCCCACAGTGTTTTGTAATAAGTGGTAATTTTTAAACAGTGGTATTTGTAGTTTTTAATTTGTTACTTTGCAGAATATCAATTTTATCTATTTCTTTTTATTTAATTATTTGTTGCGACTGCTGGTTGGTAAGTGTATTTCCTAATTTCTTATTATATCACTTGTAAATAGTTGAAATCTTTGTATATTTAAAATTATGGGTAATAATAGTAAACTAAGTTTTTCAAAAAAATGAAAAAGTCGAAAACAAATAATGCGTAATTTTTGGGAAAAACAACGAAAGGGTTCTAAAACGAAATTTCCAAGTAAATCAAGTCTCGCGGAGTGTAGCTTTCAGTCAATTGAATCAAGTTCCGATGATGATGAAGTATTTGTTATTGAGAAAGATACTAGTCAAGAACAAATTTATATTCCAAGCGGTAGAAGGATTGTTGACATAGGTCATTTATTTTCGGAGTTAAAAAACATAAAACATGACATTTATTCTTGCAGTTTTTTCAACGTTGACATAGTACATGAAGCGCATTTTGGTTTTAAAAGTATTTTTAAATATAAATGTAGTATGTGTGGAGTAACAGGGACTTTTAGTACGGAAAAAGCAGATAATAACATAAATGAAGCAGCTGTCTGTGGCACAGTAGCAATAGGTGCTGGTTATTCTCAACTAACAGAATTTTGCGCAGATTTGAACATTCCACAACTTAATAAAAAAACATATATTAAAACCGAAGGAAAAATTTTACATATCGCGGAAAACGTTGCTCTAGACGAAATGTTAGCAGCCGGTCAAAAAGAGCGTGCGTTGGCAATCGAAGCCGGTGAGATTGATAAAGATGGAGTACCTTACATTACAGTTGTAGTGGATGGTGCGTGGTCTAAACGTTCCTACTGGTGTTGCAACAATAGTCGGTGCAAGGACTAAAAAAATTTTATACGTGGGAGTTAAAAATAAAAATTGTAAAAAATGTATGTATTATAAGAAAAAAACCAAACGACGCCCCCTCATAAATGTTTTAAAAATTGGAAAAACACTTCAACTTCAATGGAAGCAGCAATTATTTTGGATGGATTTAAAAAATCAGTAGACATGCATAACGTAAGATTTAAAAACCTCATAGAAGATGGTGATAGTAGCGTCTACAAAAAAATTCGTAATGCAAGACCATACGGGCCTAATTATTTTATTAAAAAAATTGAATGCCGAAATCATATACTACGAAATTTTTGTACTAAAATTAGAGAAATCGCTAAAACTCCTCGTTCTGACATAAATATAAAAACTTTTTTGCGTAACAATTATTTGAAATTTAGAACCGCAATTGTTTTCGATAAAATACAGAAAAAACGAAAACTGTACTTTCGATCAAAAAGCAGAAAACCTGAAAAATGATATTTTAAATGGACCTGCACATATTTTTGGTAATCATTCAAAGTGCGCTACGTATTTTTGTAAAACAGTTGGTCAAATAACAAATGCAGTTGCATATTCTGACTTTAAAAATAGTTCCTTGTTTGAGTTGTTCATGCAGGCATTAAAACGAGTTGCAAATTTATCTTCAAGTCTATTGTATGATGTCGATAATAATTCTGCTGAGTCATTTAATTCAGTAGTTAACAAACTTGTTGGGGGTAAAAGAATAAATTTTTCAGAACGCGGTTCTTATCATGGAAGATCCTTTGCGGCAGTCGTAAATGTAAATAACAAAAACAAATTTGTATTTAAAATTATGGAAAAAATATCAGGGAATAGTGGCATTTACACCACAAAATTTTCAAATCGCTTATTAAAAACCAAAGAACTTCAAGCTACAAAATTAAATAAAAGAAAAATTCGTATTCAAAGTGCAGATTCGGATTATGGTGCGACTAATGACATAATAGACATGCCAACAGAAACATATGACAAAATAAAAAATGAGTTCTTGAATGATTTGGCTGCTTGCGATATTTTAAAAATTCCTTTGTTAACAATTGGTCAACGTAATAATGAGCAGTGGGATAAAGAAAGAAATAATAGATTAACGGCTAGTAATTTCGGAAGAATTATTAATATGAAATGTACGACCAATACAGCGAATGCTGTAAAAGATATCTTGTATCGTGTGGGATTATCTAAATTTAAAAAATTACCCGAACCACTACAGTGGGGAATTGATAATGAAGAGAAAGCAAAGGAGAAGTTTGAACAGATCACAGGTATAAAGGTAGATTCATGCGGCTTTTTTGTTGATAAAGAAAAAAAAATTTAATAATAATTATAATTTTTAATTTGAACAATAAAAGTAAAAAAAAAGTTCCTCAGTGGGTTGACACCTTGTCGTGGTGAGGGAGCTCAGTAGTTCTATCACAAAACCTGTGCAGAACGAAGCTAAGTACAACCAAAGTTTTAATCATCTTTTTTTATATTTTTTTTTACAGGAATAATTTTATTGTTAAAAGTATTCAAAAAAATAGCGAGCGTGATTACTCGTATTTCAAAATCTCATAAGATACGTTGATAGCAGTGTCTACAAAAAAAACGTAATGCAAATCTATAGGTACCTAATTATTTTGTTAAAAAAATTAATTCCGAAATCATGTGCTTTAATTTTATACCACTATTAGAGAAATCGCTAAAATTCCTATTTGTGCCGATACATTTCTCTGTCTTGAACAAATACAATAAAATTATTATCTTGTGGGTCACCCCAATGGTGGTTACCTCCAGCGGTGCGTCCTAAACCCGTCATAAATCTTCTTCCAGCTAGCTACGCGTTCGAAGAAGGATGCATTAAAAGTTGCCTACTTACAATTTAATTTTTGCTTTATATCTAACAATTAAGAACAGTTAACAAAAATCTAAAATATCTCAAGCCTGTATTTTTAAATTTCCTATAAAATGTTTTTTTTAAATTTTCAATACAATGCACCGTTATCAAAAATTCGTATCAACTTCATTAACAGACATTTTATTTAATAAAAAAATATCTAGGCATTTATTTCAATCAAAAATGACTCTTCGACCTACATTTACTTATAAAGAAACACTGCAAATGTCAAGAAACTCTTCAAGTCTAAATTTGCGGCTAAAAACAGTGAAAACAGTTTACACGTAAAACGTATGCGCCAGCTCCCAGAGGGTCTAGAGCCTTAAAGTTTGTGATTCTTGTAGTCATGTTCGTACCAAATTTGAAAGTGTTGCCAAACACTTTTCTGCTCACTTGGTACTAAACAAAACAATTATGACGTTCGATATGTTCGTGTCGTTTAGATTATTAACCGCTTTTATTACAAAACTCGTTAAGTAACCAGTAACGTACCCATTAAAAACGACAATGTATTATTATTACCGACGTAACGATCGTAAAAACAATTGAAAGTACGTAAAACCATGAATAAAGGCAACAACAATGATTGGAACAGGTGAATATAAATGAGCAGTAAATAAACTTGTTTGTTTCGCCGCTTGGTAGATGGTACATTGTACGAGTACAGAGTACATATCAAATAAGAATAAATAATAAATACAAACACATATCCTACCTATTATGTTTGAAAAGAAATTTGGCATCATAATCTGAAATTGATTTGTCTGTATAAAATGCATACCAAAAGAGTGCATCTTTTCAATGGGAATGTCAGCTCACAGAAGCGCCCAAGTCGCGAGACCTGGAGCGAGTGTGTGTGTCAGACGGACACTGCGCCTCGCAGCCAAGCCAGCCAACCCAAATCTGAGTCCGGCGTGGGGCAGCGTCGTCGAGTAGGCCGCCCGCCCACGACCAGGTTATAGCCGGCAGTCCTAGACCACAGACTCCAACATGGCCGCCTGAGCGCACATTGACCGTCGTCCGATTGAGAGGCACAGCCACAATGACAATGATTCTGTCATTAACACGCTTGTGCCTCTGGAAAAAAGAGTAGTGGCCATTTTATAATCGCTATTGCTGATCATTGTCCCATGCACACTGGTCGACAGGCTAATATCAAAACTAACACATCTAGTCACAACTAGATCCAACAAAAAAAACACAAACAAAACAAACGACTTTCAATGCTATTAGCCTGCCAAACACGTTTGATAAATCATAAACAAATTAGAAAATCAAACAAGCAAAATACGCCACTATACCACGTACCTAAACCTCGAGCCGCCACGTCAGTCGCCACGAGAATAGGGGCCTTACCAGTCCTGAAGTCTAAAAAATTTAAACAATAGTTGCACATATTTTATTTTATAAGTTATGTACCTTGTAAAACCCAATCTCTCTCCTGTTGCGACTTATCTCCATGTATGCAAACCGCTGGCCATCTAGAAATAAAAACGTTAGGTACTAAAAACCACCGCCTTCTTAGATGAATTATCTTAAGGTTGAACTATACTTAGAACGTCCGAAGAGGAGCTGTTCAAGCAAACGAGTGAACGCAAAATTTGAAATTAGATTTTTAAAAAAGTAATAAACAGAATGCTTTCTTTACAACTGTATGTTGTTCCTAAATTCAGTCACTACCTCACAGGTCAGTTTGTATTTCATTTTAAGTATTTGTAACCGAGTTTAAACGGGTTAGAAAGTCGATTTAATTTATTGTTCTATTAAAAAAACTGTAAGTTCAAATTGCTTGAAAAAATATGGTGACTTTCTGCGGACCTTAGCAACAATATACATAAATTTGAAAAAATTTGTTAGTGTCATTTAAAAATAAAATTAAAAAA
This sequence comes from Tribolium castaneum, assembly GCF_031307605.1. NCBI lineage: Eukaryota > Metazoa > Arthropoda > Insecta > Coleoptera > Tenebrionidae > Tribolium > Tribolium castaneum. The sequence goes on from NC_087394.1 coordinate 10,428,561, forward strand.
AAACTTCAATTTTTAGCCATTTTATTTTTTTATTAAAAAATGGTACTAGGTTTTTTGATAATTTTTTTGTCTTGTGTATGACTTACTTGTAATACTATATTTTTTCATGCCATTTGAACTCTAGGTTTTTCCATAAAAACATTAAGATTATTACGCTGTTTACCCCGTTATAACTTGGTTACAAATATTTAAATCGAGAAGAACTGATCTGTGAGGTAATAAGTGAACCTGGGAACATCAACCAATTGAAAAAAAAAACGGTTTTATGTATTATTTTTCTTAAAAATTGAGTTTCACCGGCTGGACGGTGAGCTCAGTGTAGTTCAATCTTAATGTCTAGGCATTAAGCATAAAATTTAATTAAGTAATCTGTAAAAGCGCAATTAATAAAAGTTGAGAAGAAAAGGTGGAACAAAACAAATTGCACAAGGAAAAGAGGAGTCTTAAGTTAAACATTTTAACCTCCAATGTGTTTAAAAAATCCATAAATTACAAGAGGAATTAATTGAACTAAAAAAATGTCTAGACAAGAAAAAAAATTTATTAATAGGGGGATACTAAAAACTATGACTTAAACTGTACAGGATGTTCGGTTTAAACTACACATTAGAAGTATTGTTCCAAAAAAGACATAAACGACATTCCTCTGAAAATTCGTATATAATCATAATCCATTTTAGATCCTGTTTGCTTGCTTTCAAAATCGCGGCACGTCTGGTTATACTGGAAATCGTTAACAACTTTGTTATTTTAAATATAAAGTTATGTTTTTTAATGTTTTTTTTCCATCTGCTTTCCCTATACCTAAGAATATCCGTTTTCGGGTTATTTATCTATTAAAATTGATGTCTTCAAAGCTTGGAAAAAGCTATAAGTACACAGACACCTGGGTGAAGTTTAATTGTGCCCAAAAGTAACAAAATTTGTTAGTAAATTTTTATAAAAAAATTGATTTAAATAATAAATAAGACAATCAAAATTGTAGTTTAAATGCAACAGCTTCAAATGACCTTTCAAAAGATGTATTTTATTTTAGGTTTTTCTTAAACCTTGCGATTATAAAGCAAATCTATATATCACTGCGTTTTATAATGGTCTCGTTCGAGACACGTTTTATATTTATTCACCTGTGCATACACAACCAAGTGTGTACTTATAGCTTATTTCGAGCTTTATTATTTTTAAATATTTTCAATATTTTAAATATTTTAGACATCATAGAAGAATTTTTTTTTTCTTTTCTAAATAAAAATAAGTTTAATAACAACGATCTGTTTTACGTAACATTCTCTATATCCATGTTAAATAATTTTATTTAGTTATTTAGATATTTTGATCATTCATCAATCAAAATATAAATTCATAACTAAGCATAAGTTATACATAGTAGCTATTTGAAAATTTTTTATCTAAAACCGTTATTAAAAGGTACCTTATAAATGAATGTTATTACAGTATAAATGAATTTTTATCTAGTTCCCTTGCGATTTAGCTGTCTCTCTATTCGTAATTTATACCTTTTTTTATGTAATTTTTCACCTTTTTGTTATCTGTTTAACTTGATATGTTTATATTTATAATTTTTAATTATATTATAATATCCTAATTAGTATCCATACTTGACGTGTTTAATTTCTGTGTATTCAGATAAGATGAACGAAAATTATTATCAATATTATTATTATTATTATTATTATTATCTGCCACAGTGTGTAAAATTTTGAAAAAAAAATTTGAATATTGATGCAGACGTAGATATGTAAATTAAAAAAAATATATAAAATATTTGGTAGATAATCGAGTCTGATGTGCGGAAACAGTTTTTTTGCATACTTGAATTAATCATTTTTTTATTTCAAATTTACACATAAAGTACAGAATAATGCCCTTTCACACTTTAATATCCTTACAATAGTCTACCATTTACAAAAATGTTGTAAATGAGAATGTAGTAAAACATAGACCACATAAATGACTCAGAAATCTTCATTAAAAAATCCGCATACTATCAATAACTTTGTTATCTTAAATAATAATCTATATCGTGATTTTGGATTACTCTACTTATTTATACTATTCGAAGTTTCATTTGCTTCTCTTCACCTAACAGTTTTCGAAAACTTAATTATTATTTTTGATTGACTGAATCAAGAACCTGAATTCAGACCTTCCTCTTCAAAAATTGATAATTTTGATATTTTCAAACATTTTGAAGTCATATTTAGACATTTAAAAAGAAGCTGTTATCTTTTCTTTGACGTTTTCAAAAGTTGTAACAAACCTCAATGTTTAAGAACTTAAATTACTAATTTTTTTTAGAAACATGATGCATATTGTTTTTCCTAAATAAAGAAGACTACAAAATTCTGCATTGACCTGTAGGTATTAATATTCCCTTATACCTTTAAGTTTACTAGTTATTGAGTCATTTCGTTTTTTTTTGACTTGACGGAAATTCATTACTAGGCATAAGTTATACATAGTAGCTATTTGAAAAAATTCTATCTTCCACAGTATGAAAAATTTTGAAAAAAAATTGAATGTTGAGGCAGACGTAGATTAAAATCGACGTAATTAAAAAAAAAGAAAATATAAAATATTTGATAGATGATCGAGTCTGATGTGCGAAAACAGTTTTTTTTATTTCAAATTTATACATAAAGTACACAATAATGCCCTTTCACACTTTAACATCCTTACAATAGTCTACCATTTACAAAAATGTTGTAAATGAGAATGTAGTAAAACAGACCACATAAATGACTCAGAAAAAATCTTCATTAAAAAAATCCGCATAGTATCAATAACTTTGTTATCTTAAATAAAAAGCTACGTTGTGATTTTCGATTACTTGAATTATTTATTCTATTCAAAGAATAGAATCAAGAACCTGAATTCAGACCTCCCTCTTCAAAAATAAATAATTTGGCATTTTCAAACATTTTGAAGTCATATTTAGACATTTAAAAAAAGCTGATATCTTTTCTTTCACGTTTTTAAAAGTTATAAGAAACTTCAATGTTTAAGAACTTAAATTACTAATTTTTTTAGAAACAATGCATTTTTTTTCCTAAATGAAAACTACAAAATTCTGCATCAACCTGTAGGTATTCCCTTATACCTTCAAGTTTACTTGTTTGTAAGTCATTTCGTTGTTTTTTTTTTTTGACTTAGCGGCGAAAATTCATTAATAATCGTAGCTGTTTTTGGACAAGAAGTATTTATAAAATAAACTACAAAATTATAAAATGAAAATAATAACTCAAATCTATTAGGTAAAAACAGGTTTAGAAAATGTCAATAAAGATATAGACAAAATTAAATCCTATTTCATTTAGTGAACAAATAAATTATTATAAAATGAAAATAATAACTCAAATCTATTAGGTAAAAACAGGTTTAGAAAATGTCAATAAAGATATGGACAAAATTAAATCCTATTTCATTTAGTGAACAAATAAATTATTATTAGGAATTTCATTCGGAAAAATTGAATCATGAGAATAACTTTACAAACTTAAAAAACATAACTTCTCTCTATCAAACACACAAATACAATTTCAAAGTAAAAAAACTTGAGTAATCAAAAAACAAAGTTATTTGTTGCCATCGAAGAATTCCTCACGAATTACGACTGTATATAAATTTTCAAATGAATAATCATTATTAGAACTCGATACCAATGTGGAGTTTATATACAGAATAGTATTATTTTACTTACCCGTCACGTTTCATTTTTCTGGTAATCTCATCAACTCTCTTCTTAGTTTCAATAAATATGATCGTCTTATTTTCCTTCTCGGCCATGATTTCTTTAAGTAACGTACTCAATTTCGTCTCTTTCTCATATTCCTGACACACATCAATAATCTGAAGTATGTTATGATTTGCAGACAACTGCAAAGAACCTACATTTATCTGAATGTAGTCTTTTAGAAACTCAGCCGCTAGGGCTTGAACTTCTTTAGGCCAAGTCGCTGACCACATCAGGGTCTGTCTATCTGGTCTAATCTGTTCGATTATTTTACGAATTTGGGGTTCAAAACCCATATCAAGCATCCGATCTGCCTCGTCTAAAACTAAATACGTGCAACGTCGAAGGTTCGTTCTATTACTTTCTAAAAAGTCGATCAATCTGCCCGGGGTTGCTATAACTATTTCTACACCATCCATCAAATCGTTAGCTTGAGGTCCTTTGGGGGCGCCTCCAAAAACGCAAGTGTTGCGAATTTTTGATGAACGGCCGAAATCAGTTGCGACCTACGCAAAAATTGAGTTTATTCTAATAAAAAAAATAATAAAAAATTCAAACCTGTTGTATCTGCTGTGCCAGCTCCCTCGTGGGCGCCAGCACCAACGCAATGGGTCCATCACCTCGTAATAACCTGGGTTGATGGTTAATGTGCACAATCGCTGGCAGAATATACGAAAGCGTTTTTCCAGACCCTGTCGAAGCGATTCCAACCATGTCACGTCCCGATAAAGCAATAGGCCATCCTTGCGACTGTATAGGTGTCGGATGTTTGAATCCCATTTTGCGAATTTCGGACATGACGTAGTCTGGAAAACCAGCTTCTTCGAATGTGAACACTAAATCGGGGATGCATTTTCCTTTGAGGGTAATTTCTTTCTCTCTTCGCCATTCTTCCACTTCGTAGCTTGGACGGTTTGTTACGTTAGGATGTGGTACATAGAAGTCTTTTTTGAACGGCTCAAGACGGCTTAAATCCCAACGGGGTTTTCGTAAGTTAGCACCGGCGGTGTTTCGACGGCCACCACCGCCACCGTAACCCCGGTCGCGGCTTCGCGATCGACGGCGGTCTCGACTCCTTGATCTGATGAATAAATTGGTATAAAAGAAAATTCGTAAAACAAAAGATGCCTACATAAAAATGTAATTAAGAAAGTTGTTACAATTTCATAGATATATGTCTTGCCTAAACTGATAGTTTCATTAAATTACAAACTATTAAATTATTATGATATGTCATAGAGCGGAGGTAAAACAATATAGAACAATAATAATAGAGAAAGTTGATAATGCTGACATAATTTTTTTTAGAAAAAAAAATGGTTTTAAATAAATGATAGGTTCATGTTACTGAAGTTCATAACATTTTGACCACCTTTTTATTTAGTCGACACATAGTACTACATAAATTTGCAATTTTACATGGAACAAAAAAATGAAAATGACATAAAAAAAGAGATTCAAAAGAACAACTGTGAACTATGTTTTTTTGTAAATCGCAACTAAAAATTAGCTTCTTTGTAATAACATTTGTTTTGGTAATGCAATAGAATAATAATAAACAGAGTTTGTAATTTTCAATTTACTAAATGAAGACTGATAACAGAAAGCGATAACTAACAAATTAGTAGTGAGCAAAATTCTCGCTCCATTGCCTTAACTCAGTAGTTCCCAACCTTTTTCACCTTGGGAACCCCTTCTAACATCCGACAGAAATTGACGTACCCCTTGGATGTACAGCTTTAAGACAAAAAAATTTGATAGGACATTTATTTTTTTCGTTGCAGATTTTGAACTGAATGAATGTTAATGAATAGGAATTAAAAAAAAACGAATAATTTAATACCTATTTTTTATATAGTTTTTATTGTAAAATAGGAACAGATTATAGTAAATGCTTTTGCAAGAGGTGTTTAAACAGACATGTTAAACAGTTTTAACGTTGGCTCCATAGCCAAGTCATTCGATGGAATTTTAGTAAAAGAAGTTGAGTACAGTGTTTGATTTATTTTGATAAAAATGTCATTAATGTTCTAATGCAAAAAAATCCTATATAGATACACAGAAAAAGGGTCAAATTCCGTATCAGATAACAGGTTTTGATGCAAATGTGAAGACAAAAAGTGCTTACTTAACACTGCAATTTCCTATTTTCAACAAAAAGTAACGAAAATGCAAAATAATCATGTGAGAGAGAAAACAATTAAATAATACAAAGTACAAATTTTATTTTTAAACTAAGTCTAAAGAAGAATTTAGAACTTGCTCTAAGTTCAAACCCATTTAAGTTCTTTTTTTCATAACATATAATTATTATTTCCTTCAACAAATAAGTTTTTTTTGGTGTAAAAGCGTTCTTTTTCACTTTTTCACTAAACTTTTTGTACGAAAAGCTGATTTTTGTTCATAATATTATAATACAATATTGTCTGTTCCTATTAATAATAATAATTGAGTTCTGTTTTCATAGACACAAAGTGGGAATGACTGTGTTCGATAAAAACGCGTTCAACAAACAGAAATCTATCTAGAAACCGTAAAACTCTAAATTTTGATAAATCTTGAATCATGAAAATAAAAACAATTAATTTTTTAAGGAAATTTTTTAGGGCAAAACCAATTTATCCCATAGAGACAATGAGCTGCTGCCAATTTAAATTTATTATTTTGTATTTTTTTACGTTATACATTTTATAAAATTCCGCCATTACTATACTTTTTTGAGCGAACTCGGTTGGAAAACACTTAACTTAAATGTACTTTCTTTATTATTTATATTAAACGCTCCTCCAAATTCTGCATACTTATTTATTTTTTCGGATTACCACTTTCGGTTTTCTCGACTTTCTACCGACCCACCGTTTATTATCAAAACTTAAAATTAATACTGTGTTAACACCAATCCAAAATCAATTTTATGCGGTCATTAAAACTAACTCTAAATTAAAGCGTAAGTAATGTGTGAGGCGTAATGTTTTCAATCTTTTAAATGCAGTGGTGTTAAAGCACAGAAGTCCCATAAAGCAAGAATTAAATTTTTAGACGTCAAAAATACAACAGAAGTGTATTAATGACGTCTAAAGTTACTACATACATCCTTTTATTCTTCGACAATGGCAAAATTTACAGTTTTTCTTCAGTGCAAGAAAGTTTTGACAACTGTTTAACATTTCTCAAAAACGTTAAAAAGTGAGATTATTTTTAAGAGATTTAAAGCAATTTTAAACCTTGTTAAGTCTAATTCGAAAAGTAAAATGTTGTATTCAACTCGTTTTCGTGTAACTCGTGATGTTTCCAAACTTAAAAAAAAAGAAAATAAATAACAACAGAACTCAAATTTTTCAAGTTACGTTTGTAAGGAAAAAAGGAACTTATCCCTTCTTGTACCGAAATCTTTAATTATTCAACAGCAAGACCATAGCTATTTTTTTAATAAAAATTACAAATGTAATCTGTAAATGAAATTGGCAACATTAGACAATGTACAGACAGGAGGCATAAAACATGACAAATTTTATATCACCATAATTTCGAAGTCACTGGTCACCGCAATCAGAAGTTTAATTTAATTTATAATTTATTATTTCTTACATTTGTAAGAAGAAATTACATTATTATTATTTATTACATTTGCCAGAAAAACTTTTAGTCACAATTTTAGCTCAACAACTTTTCGACGAATTCCAAAGTTAAAATTGTTGTTTGTCTTCTTAAATCTTACTGCATTACAATCATAAAAGAACAAAAGCCACTATACTTTAGCAAATACTGATTACATTAATTCATAATTATACTATTATTGGAAATTAAAACCACTGCTTAATCAGACTTTGTGTGGTATTGAGACTAGGAAAGACTTATGTCTTTGGAAATAATTGTAAATGAAAAATTGCTATAAAGTAAAGTACCAGGTGTTCATTATTAAAAAAACTAGCAGCATGCGCTAAAATTTTTAGAACAATTTTTATCATTGTATTGTTGGTTGCCTACTAAACCTGGTCACCAGAATAGAATTCATAACTGAAGATTGATAAAATAGTGTTTAAAGGAGATTTGTGTGTAACAACAATTTCCAACAGTTTTTATAAATAATAAAAAAAGATTTTTATAAAAATCTACTATCTTTTTAATTGTCAAAAATTAAGATTACGACTACTATGAGAAAACCAATTAATCAGACATACAAAAAAATTATTTTTTCATTTCAAAGCACTCTTAGAGTTCGTTTTTTAAATGAACACTTGTTAAAATAATCATGTAATGAGAATAAAATGTAGACTTGCTCCTGTTGTTTTTAAATGTGACAAAAGTTAAATTAATTAAATACTTGAAATCCATATTCGTCTTCGTCAAAAAAATGTTTTATGGTGAATTATAATATTAAAAAAAATAATAATTTCAACGCAATGTAAAATGTCAAATGTAGTTGCAGCTGCCAATCTGTCAACAAATTGTACTATTAAAAAAACAATATTGCCAACATAAACAGTCCGTTTTGACCACTTTGTACAATTAATTGCAGTTCATATAATTTGTAAATTAAAATTAAACACAAATAAAAGCAACAACGTTTCATTTTAAAACATCTTGACTAAAACTTCTAGAAAATGTCTGTACCCAGCAGTCGCCTCACAAATCGCAATACAGCCTTTCATGTAATTGCTGAAGCCTGTATTTTGCTTGTTGATAATGGTTAGTTGCATTGTTTGGTAACACCAACGTCCTTGTGCAATTTTTCTAAAAAAAAATGAAGAGAAACTATAATTTATAGCTAGGTGCTCGAACTTCGAATTTCCTTGGTTTATCTGCAATCAGTCGCTTGCTTTATGTTGCAATTACCAAAATAATACGTAGCTTACAGTCAAAATTTGAGTAAACAAGTGCTACATTCCGAAAGGTATGAATTGTTTAATCATTGTTATGACATTATGACACAACTTTTGACCCAGACCAAGCTCCAAACTTACCTTCGTCCAGAACGTCCCCTCATGTCCTTGAATTACTTAACACTTATCGTAAAACGATTCAAATTTATTCACTATTTTCATAAACAACAATTTTATACAACAACAAATTGCCTAACAGACATCTTTAAACAGCAAAGATGGCGTCAATAAAAAACAACGAATCACAAGTGCGCTTATTGATCCATTGCAAAGAGTGGGGGATGGAATGCACAATCGGGCGGTAAATTCAAAATTCATTAATGTGTTACAAAAATGTATTTTTACATGTAAGTACATGAATTCGATGAAAAGAACACAACAATGCTAACATTTGCTTAAAATAAATAGTTTGGCACAAAAATCATGACTAGGTAACATGACAATATAACAATTACTTAATTACCTATAATAATTACACTTTTCAACAAATAGACGGTGATCCGAACAGAACCGTTCATAAATAATTAAAATTGAAGTTTGACTACGCGCTTTAACTTAGTGCTTTAATGTTTTATTATAAATTCACATCAAGGCAGCAAAGGACAAAACTAAATTTTATAAAGTTAAGTTGATAAACGGTTCAGTTTGATCCTTTTTAAACAAACAGGTTGTCTCACATTACATAATACGTACGTAAAGCATTTTTTGATAAGAAATATGGAAAATAACTTGGGCTACAAACTACAATTCACTTTGAAAATTGCAGTTTTTTTAATGGTGAGCACCTGTGACTACGTTCATTTGAGGTAAAATTAGTCATCCAGACAAAAAAATGAAAAGTAACAAGGCATAGAAAATTGTTTATGGCCTCATTAATTAAATAATTGTAATTGCAATAAGGGAGGGTAGAAAAATTCTGAAAAAATCACATATAAAATGAAACAAATCCGTCGTATGAGCATCTTTGAGACGACCTCACCATTGATTTGTTGAACATAGAGATATGGAATGGTATGGTTAAAAAAGTAGATGCTTTTGCTTTACAAGTTCTCTATATCGCAGCTTTTACTTCAATTAGTATTGCATAGTTTCAACGAAAGATTTACTCCACAGAATTCTTGAAATAATACTAAAGTAAGCAGTAATTCAAACTTCGCTTTATGTCCTAGGATATTATAAAAGACAACAATTATCATTTCTAGTATTTTTGCTTCATCGTAAAGTGGTTTGCTTAAACAATAACTTCGGGTTTGTGACTTTGTTTGAAATAGCTATTTTTATCAATTATGGTAGAAAGCATAGGCAAATATGTGAACAACTAATAAGAACGTATATTATCACAGTAAAGCAAAATTCTCCTAGCTTTAATTGAATTAATTGAATGGATGGCGACTGAATTCTTAGGAAATCAACTTGAGATCAGAAGTAATAAAATAAATATTAAAAAATAAATAAAATACGATAAAAAAGAAATCTTGGTGAAAAACTGTGTACAAAAGGAGCTTAAAATTGTACTTTTACCATATCTAATAAACTGTCATGCATTTGCTTTAACATTATTGTCACTCTCACTCATGGTCAAAATGTTGATTTATTCTTTTTTTAAGTATTTAGACAAGCTTTAGTATTTACTACACATAGAAGATTTTATACATAAATGAGATAAACGACATGACGCCTAGTATATTAAGATTATAAAGGCAGGAAATAAGAAGAAAAAGAATCCTGTTTTGGAACATGTTTCAGGCAAGTATCGTAAAATAAGATTAAAAAAAGTAATTGTATGTACAATTGAAAAAAATAAAATATTGATTGCTATTTCTTAAAAATGGAATCACGTATCAGTCAAAATGAGACTGAAGTGATTACAAATTTTAATACTGCAGCCAAATATCCATTCATAAGATATGCGAAATTATTAAAATTTAACAACAATCATAAGAAAAAAAATGTTACAATGATTTTTTTTAATATTATTTTTAGGAATCAGCAGTATTTTTTGTGTGGGGGTGCCCAAGGAGGTTAGATGGATATATAACGTCTATATAACGTCCTTGGGGGTGCCTCTCAAAATGAAAAAAAGGGGAACTAAAAAGAATTTTCTACAATAAACTTGCCAAAAAAATATCTTTCTCTTATAAGTATTAGTAATAAAGTTGTTGCTTATTCCATAGATACGTGTAGAAGTAGTGCACCTTTATTCTTTATTCGTAAGTTGGTACTATCTGCTCGTGATTCCTTTCTGAAACCTTTCTGAAAACACATCACTCACAGAAAAATAAACTACAATTTTTTAGAAATTAAAACAATCTTGGGAAAATTGCAGACGAAGCTTAATAAAAATACTAATTAATTGTAATTGGTTGTTTTGTAAGCTGTTTTAAAATATTAGAAAATTACAATTTGTATCCAATGACTTATTCAAACTTATATATTTTGCATATAAATATCCACTAACATTGTCATGAACACAGGTGTCATGCAAAAGAGTGTTAAGAAAAACCAAAATAATTCTAAGTAAATTAAGTAACTTACTAAGGCAAGAAAGGTTAGAAGCATTTACCCTAATGAGCGTTGAATATGACATTAACTCCAGGTTTCTTAAACGATTTATCGTTAGATAATTTTTAACAACTGTTATGGAACCGACAAATTTATCTAACGATAACTCATTCAAGTAACCTGGGATAAAAGGCCTAAATTATTATGAAATTATAAAGATTGGAAAAATCTTTGTGTAAATTTAAAACAAAGCTTTTATTGCAATATCAATATTATCAAATTTTTCCGATAAACTGGAAGAACAGATTAATTTTATCAAAAAGTGTTATTATTTTTTGTTTTATTCTTGTTTAAACTTTCGTGAATAAAAGTGTTTACAGAAAAAAAGTTTTGAATTTATGTGTGTTTTAAATAACTACATAATTATCCAAGTTATTGTAAGAAATTGTTTTTCGGAATTTACCGATAAAGATTAGAGAGAATTGTTACCTTACAGTTATAGTTCAGGCAATGCACTCCCTGAAAAGCAAGTAGCAAAACTAATAAACAAGCAGACAATGTGACAACTATGTTTGCTATACCATCTTAACTTCTTAACTATGACATAAAAAGATATATCACATATTTCAATGAAATATTTCTAGTAAAACATATCAAAGTGTTGATATGTGTGTTGTTATTTCACAGACAACATAACTGATGTGCTACAATATTTTCTGGGTAATTTTTTCAACGTGTAAAATTTTCTTGAATAAATTGTTTATTACCTTTCGGGAAATTAGAAGAACCAGCATTTGTGTTGAGTTTTTTTTTTCAAAATACACGATTCGGTTTATATTTAACGTATTTTGCGACAAAAGAGTTTTTGGAAGAGAGTAATCATTTAAATTGAAGTAATTCACTGGATTCTAAAATTTACATACTATGCCCTGTAGGCGATAAAATAAATAACTGACGTACCACAACTGTTGAATATTTTTTGAAAAGTATTTTTCTAGTTTCTTGTGGTTTAGAAAATGGAAATCACTAGGTAAACTGATTAGTAATATTACTTTTTTATTTTATAACTTTTGCTTAAATGGTTTGAAAGTTATCTAACAGACAGGAAACAAAAAGTTAAATATAATAACGTTTTGTCTGATGAAGTGTCTAGTGAATTTGGTGTACTACAAGGTAGCGTTCTTGGCCCTCTTTTATTTTTAATTTATCTTAATGACATTGTAAACTATTGTGATTGTGATTTTGTTAATTTGTTTGCCGATGACACATTGGTAGCATGCTATGACACTGATCTTGATAAATGTATTCAAAAAATGAACAAGGCTCTCGAAATACTTGAAAAATATTTTAACACAAATAAACTTAAAGTAAACGTGTCCAAAACTAAAGCTATAATTTTTACAACTAAATATAAATACAACCAAATTGATTTTGCCAACATTAATTTAAGCATATATAACATAACAGTAGAGTTTGTTAATAAATGAAAGTATTTAGGATTTTACCTAGATAGCTTGCTCGATTTTGAGAGTCATCTCGATTATGTTTGTAAAAAAATTAGGACGAAATTGTTTTTTTTCTTAAGAATATCTACGCATGTGTCAATGCAAACAAGAATTTTAATTTACAATTGTATTGTCCAACCACATTTTGATTATTGTGCCACACTTATGTACCTGCTACGGCCTAGTCATGTTGTACAACTGCAAAAGCTTCAGAATAGAGGAATGCGTATAATTTTAAGATGTAACCGCTTAACACCTATAAAATGTATGTTATCGGCCCTAATGTGGTTTTCTGTGACGCAACGACTGTATTATTCTACCATGATTTTTGTATATAAAATAATTAAGCTTGGAGTACCAGAGTATTTCAGTGAATATCTTATTTGCAGAAATAGTGTACACAATTACCAGACTAGGGATTCTTCCAAAATTAATGTTCAAAGTGTAAATTACCGACAAACAATGTTATCTTTATTTTTTAAGGGTATTAATGAATATAATAAGTTACCAAACAATATTAGAAATGCAGGTACTCTATCTATATTTAAATCAAAAATCAAAGATTATGTGAAGATAAATGTGCAATAAGTGTGACTTTTATCCACTAATGTAATTTTTTATTTATTTTTAACTATTGTAACTAGGTTTCCTATTAATTAATAAATTCTTCTTCTTCTTCTTCTTTTTTTTTGTCCCGTCCGTGATCGCAAACATAAAATCCTGTTCTTATTTCTTACGTTGTTAAGCAAAACCAAGAATTTTTATTTCCACTGTCTAATTTTAATATTGTTAATCTTTAATAAATAAAACTTGTCTGAATAAAACTTTTAGTGCTATTTTCACAGACATTTTTTTTGTCCCGTCCGTCATGTGTAAACAAAAAGTAAATTAATCAGAAGTTGCTGGAATTAGTGTCTTTTAAATTAACAGAAAATTATCACAACTGTTCAATGATAAAAATGTGAGGTTTTTTTTGTCATCCGTCATCAATTGTATTTCTTTTTTTTTCTTGCTCTAATTGTAGATTGCAAACAATGTGACTTGTACTAAGTTCCTACAAAGAAAAAAATCACTTCTACTGATACTGTTTGTAAAAACTGAAAATAAAAATGGCTGTATACTAAACAAAATAATACACTAAAACCTTCTACTTTAAGTAACAACAAATAGTTTTTTTTAACCATACCACTCTTGTTTCACCGACTTTTTTCAAGAAAACTGATACTCTACGACTTTGTTCCTAAATTTTTTTGTATTCACATCCCTTTAAAAAATAAGAGTGTGGAAATTAAATTTTTTTTCATATAAATAGTTTTCGATAAAATATTTGCACTGAGACAACCTGTATGTCCGTCGCATTCAAATACTTCCCCGTCCACATCAATAATAAGTGGAGTAATGATGGTACGGTGTAGGTGTCGGTGACGTAACATGCGGCCTAGGTGCCAACGGTGTCGGATGATACGGACTCTGCGACACCGAATACCCACTGAACGGAATCGGCGACACGGCCCCACCTGGCGTCGTCGGCGCCAAAATCCTCCCATCCCCAATCAGCCGACTTTGCTCGGAAATAATCCGCGACTCCTCCCCCAACAACCTCTGATCAGCCCCCAACAAATGGTTACTCCCCAACTGATCATTATTCGACAAAATGCGATTAGTCGTATGATCCGACAAAATCCTCCCACTCAAATCGGACGTCAACAGACGGTGCGGAGCGTGCTCTGAAAGCAACCTCGAATTGGCGATCTGGTGCAACGGATGCGTCCGTAGACTCAAATCGACGCTATGACGTCCTGGAGGTGTCAAATCTAACGAAACCACACGGAGGATATCGGCGTGGGTGTAAGGCGGAGCTGGGGGACTGTAATTCAACCGTAGATCAACCCGGTCAACCTCGGGGTAGAGGTGGTGGTAACGGTTGATGTTGGAATAGTTGTGGAAGCTCCGAGCCGACATATCCAGGCCTTGTAGCTCGGAGGAGTTGAGCACTAGAGGCTCAAAGTTACGATCGGTGCGGAAATCACCGTCAAGCGCTGGGTCGTAAGGCTTGCGATTCTCAATATTGTCGATAATTTCGTAGTTTTTTTCGTAGTTTGATTCATACAACCCGCGCGTTCGCAAATTTTCGCCCTCCATGTCGTAACTTTTCAGCCTTAAATCGAGATCAATATCAAACTTATTAGTCCTAATATCAGTCGAGAGATCATCGGGGTATTTATTACGCTCATGTTCGTCCTCTTTCTCCTTCAAATCCACAACAATATTGCCGGAGAGTTCGTTCTGGTCAATCACTTGTTCCCCATCCAGTGCGTTATTTTCCTCCTCCACGTAACTTTTGCCCGGCTCGATTAAACTATACTTGGACTTTGCGTCCAAATCGTCGAATTTCACCCTAAACTCTTTGCGATTTTGCAAATTATAGGGCGCCTTGTAAATCGACAAATCCAACTGTATGTCGTGCTTATTGGAATGTAGGCTTAGATTTTGCGCGGCCATTCCGTTGCTATCATCCGATGAGAGATGATCGGTGTTGACGGAATGACCGAAGTCGTAACGTGGTGGACTGGGCACCGGAACCGGTGATAAATTCTTGGGCCCAAAGTTGGGCGTATTGATGTAACTCCGGACGAAATTGGCGCGCGGGTGCATTTCCGGGCTGTTCCCCGGACTGAAGTCCTCCTGGTGGAACCCGGAATAATCCATGCCGATGTTCTGGCCGTGTCGTAACTCATCATTCAACTCATCCGTTACGGAAATGTGGTCGTTGACCGACGGTGAAATTAAATTGATATCGCGCGGTTCGTTTATGTTACAGACCGTTTCGCTGTACGTGGTGACGTCCGGAAGGGTGTCCGAAGGAGCCAACGTGTATAAATTGTTGACCAAGGCGTCGGTGCAATTCGGTGTTGTGCTCACGTCGATGTCTATGTTCGGTTCGCTGCAGACGGAGTCCAGGGCTGCTTCCACCAGGAGACTGGCGTTTGAGGCTTCGTGGCGTGTGAAGTCGGTTAGGTTTGATTTTGGGCGGTCGTATTGGGTTTCGGTGACTTGGTGCTCGATTTGGTAGATCTCGGGTTTGAGGGGTTGGAGAGGTGGTTCGCCAATCCATTTTTTTGAACCTTTGCTGAGGATTTTCATGGTTGCGTTTACGGTGTTTAAGTTGTAGGATTCCAGCGTTGGGGAGGTTCGAGGGTTGGGGTCGGGGGAGGTGTCGTCGGGTGGTTGCATCGGGGAGTTGGGTAAGGATGGGTCGTCCACGTTTTTGCTGTCCATACCTAAATTTAAAAGAATTATTTTAAATTTTAAAAATTCGGATTTTGGGTAAAAAACAGGGAGCCTTAAAAAATGGAGATTAAATTAAGTTAGAAAAAATAAAAAAACTACAGTCACCCAAAATGAAAATAACGCTCCCATAAACGAACTGTTTGAAATATTTTAAAATTTTTGGGATTTTGGGTGGCAAAAAATTTAAAAAAATTTTAACAGGGAGCTTTAAAAAATGGAGATTAAAGTAAGTTTAAAAAATAAATAAATAATAATAATAATAATAATAATAATAATAATAATTCGTACAGCCATTGATCTCTTCCGAGATATCGGCACCGTCATATCGAGCATGTTAACTTTGTTAGTAAACAAAATCATCAAGTTTATAATAACAATGCTCTAATAAATATGATTTTAACTTAGATTTAAATTGTGTCAGCGAATTTAGCAAACGAATGTCCTGCGGCAAATTTCTGAAAATCTGAGCAGACTTATAATAAACACCATTTTTAAAAAAAGAGGAGTTATGTTCTGGAATTCGGATGTCTTTACAAAACCTTGTAACTTTATTGAAACTTACATCATATTTGTCTTTATTTTTTTCAAAGAGATGCTCATTCTCTTTCACAAATACTGCGAGACTGTAGATATACATTGATGTTAGAGGTAGAATTCCAAGTGATTTAAAAAAGGGCTTACAACTCTCATTTGGTTTTTTGAAAAGCATGCATCGTATGATTCTTTTTTGCAACACAAAGGCTTCTTTTGAACTGGTAGAAGAGCCCCAAAATATTAATCCATACGAGAGAGTAGAGTGTACATACGCAAAATAAAACATTTTTAAAGTATCTATACTTACACTAGTGCGCAAGTTACGAATAATGTATGAATATTTGGCTAGTTTGCGACATACATAATTACTATGTGCGTTAAATTTTAAAGCTTTATCGATGTATAAGCCTAAAAACTTTACTTCATCGGCCAACGGAACAGATTTTGTACCAAGCTTAATATAGATACTGGATGACATTGGGCCATTTCTATATTGTACCACAAGAGTTTTGTTCATATTTAATTCTAAAAACTGAGCCTCACAGTATTTATACATTTTAGAAATTGCGTCCGAAGCTTCCGCAGAAGTAGTGTGTAGGTCTTTACCTATTGCTATACAAGATGTATCATCAGCAAATTGACAGGGTGAGTATTTATTTAAAGATTCTTTAAGATTGTTTACATAAAGAATGAATAGCAGCGGCCCCAATATGGATCCTTGAGGAACACCTTTTGAAATGGTTATTGGCTCGGACAACACATTCAAGATAGCGCCATTACTGTTATAAGTGAAACGAACTCTTTGAGACCTGTCGGATAAATAAGATCGGAAAAGTGCTAATGCAATGCCTCTGACACCAATATTGAACAACTTGGTTAATAATATTTCATGATCAAGTGTGTCAAATGCTTTAATAAGGTCAAAATAAATACCGATGACTGATTCCCCACGATCTAAACAACAATTTACAATATAATTTAATGTTTCAAAAATTGCAGAATTTGTAGAACGATCTTTAAGAAACCCATGCTGACAATTGGAGAGAAAGTTGTTGGATACGAGATAGTTGTAAAGACGATTGTACAATAACCTTTCAAACACCTTAGAAAACGCTGGTAAAAGAGATATAGGACGGTAGTTGTTGATATCTGCTCTGGATCCTTTACCTTTATAAACAGGAACCACAATAGCTTCCTTTAAAGATTGCGGAAATACGCCTGAACTAAAAGAGTTATTAATAGAATTTGCCAAAATCTCAGAAATGTTTTGATTAACATCTGCCAAAATATTACAGGGAACATTATCAGATCCAGAAGCTTTCTTTTTTGATACACTTTTTATAATGGCTTCAACCTCTAGTTTATTAGTTGGAAGAAGAAAAAAACTGGATGAGCAAGATGTACTAAAAGTATTATTAAATTTATTCTTCAGTAAACTATCATCACTGACAATAAAGTGTCTATTAAACATATTTGCCAAAATTGTAGGATCTTTTGTTAAGGCGCCAGAACTATTATGTAATTCTATATTACGAGTTTGTGTTGATGAAGAACTAGAAGATCTGATAATGTCCCAAGCCACTCTACTTTTATTGTTACCAGCCTCAATAATCCTTTTATCGTTATAATCAATCTTTGCCTTATTTATCAGTTGTCTATATTCTTTCTTTTTTATATTATATATATTTTTTAAAGTTGAATTATTCGGGTTGCTACAAATAATATGAAATAAATCTTTTAATAAAAGTGACATGCGTTTCATTTCTGTTACCCAAGAAGTTTTCTTCTTTAGATTCCTTTTAACAGTGGTTTTCCTTAAAGGAAAGACATTATTGAAATGCGCATCAAAAATTGATTTAAAGCTTTCAAAGTCTATATCAGAGCTGGAGTTGCTAAAGAGAGCATCTTGTTGTAATGTTGATACAAATGAGTTACGATTATTTACATTGAAGTTTCTGCGCAAGTAAGACATGGATTTTATATTATTAATTTCAAAACGGGTTACAAGTAATTGTCCCAGATGGTCGGAAACATGTGAATCAATAAGATGGCATGAGTCTTTTGGAAGGTTAGTAAAGATGTTATCTATACAAGTTGCACTATTTACACTAACCCGAGTTGGTTCCAGAATTTGCTTTACTAAATTAAAGGAACTAAAGGTTTATTAAAGATAAGCTTGACGAAGAGGCAACGGAAAAATCGACGTTAAAATCACCACATATCACAATATTTAAAGATTTCTAGCAAATTACAGAGGTTATATTCAAAGCGAGATAAATCGCCGGTCGGAGAACGATATATGGAAATGATGAAGATTTTGTTATTGTTATTTTCAAACTTGCAACATGAAAATTCAAAATCCTTTTTTAAAGAAGCGATGCCTGGGGTGTAGTTTCGACAGAAGTCAGCAATGGATTTTGATACAAATATAGCCGTGCCACCACCTCTGCTTTTTTTTCGACAACTTTTGCTTATCAGGGTATAATCACTCAAGCAAATATTTTCAATTTCGTCATTAGAAAGCCAAGTTTCTGTGAAGCAACAAAAATGTGGATTGTTAGTTTGTTTTAAAGTAAATTCAAGACAACTGACTTTATTATTTAGGCTACGACAGTTGAGGTGAAAAAACTGCATTAAATTACTTTGTATTGGTAAATTTATTCTAAAAAATCCATAGGCTTCAAAGAAATTTCAGGAGTAGGTTCAACAGAAGAATTTAGGATTGTGTCTATTATATTTCGAACAGTTTTGTATTTATCTACATTCCTTGACCTAGGTTTCATAACAGTATCCGAGCATGAAACGTAGGCACTCGCAGTTTTACTGGAGTTAATTTTGTTAACAAATTCACTTAGTTCACAATTAAATTGTTTAATTCTTGGATCCAACTGTGGATTACCAGTTCGTTGTATAGATAGATAGTTGTATATTCGATTCTGAGCACAGCCTAATTTTATCTAATAAATTCCGAAATAAAGGATATTTTTTATATTTTATGTCATTTACACCTCCTATAACAATTAAAAAGTCATTTTTTGTAAATCCGCTTGTTAGATTTTCAACGTCAGTAATGATATTATTAAGAGGCGCTACAGTCACCCAAAATGAAAATAACGCTCCCATAAACGAACTCAATCGTGTAGCTCCGATACCTCAACCACAACCAAATAATAATCAATAAAAGTAAAAATCACTTAAACTCTTGCATGAGTTTGTTGGCTAATAAAATTTTGGCGAAAAGATTACGTGTCGTGACAAAAACGTAAAACATGAAAAATGTTATTTTAAATGTTGTTTTGACCTATAATTAGGTGATTTTTCAGCTCAAGTTTATTTAAATAAGAAACTCAAACACGATGTCTAAAAGTCTGAAAGCAGAAATATATTTTTTTACCACATTTCGTCATTTTTCAGCTTAATATTTTTAACCTAAAATTAAGTGTAGATATCAAATTACTCTGTTGGTTTATAAAGAACGCTTTAGCATAAGAGAAAGAGGGAAAAAGATTCAATTTAAAAAAGAGAACGGAAAGATAAAAATCAAAAAGAAAAAAAAACAGTTAGCAAAAATTTATTTAAAAAAAAGAACAAAGGGATTGCAAAAAGGAAGGCTTAATATTCCATCGAATCTTTAAATCGAAACTAAATATAACAACAAAAATTTGGAAAATGCAAAAAACGGTTTGTTTTTGAGCTGGGTTGAATAATTTCTACAACAAAAAAATTGGCAAAAAAGTTGGGAAATAGAAGAGTTGCAATTAGATTTAGAGTGAAATTTTTGGATTTTTTTGAGTAATGTTTTAAAAAAAGCATGTAAAAATAAACTCGGTGTATTAATAACTATAAAAGAATCCTTTACAAAAAATTTTTTTTCTGTAGTAAAATTGTTTTCTTTTTGTTAAACGACGCACTTGTTTTTATTTAAAGATTTAAAATTATTAACTTTTTTACAAAATCGCAGTAATACGTCTGTGTATCTTGAGAATAGCAAAAACAAAATGAGTCAATTTTTGTTTAAAAATTGTTTGATTAGTGATTTATTTTAGTTATAAGAAACTACTATAATATTTGCACGGTACATTTAGTACAAAATACAACAAGTAATTAGAATTACTTGTTATGTTTGTTACTAAATGTTTTTTCAAAACTTTATGTCAATACTGTTGCTGATTTTTTTATTCAAAACATGAATATATCTGGGAAAAAGAAACCAAAAATTCGTATTTTGGTAATAACTTACTGGTCTCATCCCCGTCACTTTCCTCCTCAAGAGGTGTCGCATTCAAGTCACTTTGTTGCGTATTCATCTCATTTTTGCCTTTATCCTCCTGGTCCTCTAATCCACTGTAGGCCTCAAAAGTGTAGTCAATGCTTCGTTCAATCTTAGGCATCGCGTCCTCAGTAAAACTGTGAACCTTCTTATAGTGGAACTGTAGACACTGTTTCGTTGTAAACGCCGCATTACAACTCTTTACAACACACCTAAAATTACAATTATTACGATCTTCTTGCAACCAGATTACAAATATAAATACTTGAAGGGTTTAATCCCACTGTGAGTCAACATGTGAATTTTTAAATTTGATTTATTTTGGAAATGTTTGCCACAACGAGAACACGAACAAGCACCGTCCATTTGTTTCTGGTGAACTTCCTTCAAATGCCTTTGTAGAGCTGCTCGCGAGCCGAGAATTTTCAGACAGTTTTTGCACTGGAATTCCTTCAAAACTTCGGAAAAATCTGAAATATTAACGACTTAATTAAGACAATCTTTTCTGAGAGCAAGCTGCTTAAATCCAAATACAATAAGTTAATATCTGAATTCTACTGAAAGCTATTTTCTGCTGAATTCGAATACAACGGTCACTTTTTTATTTGTAATTGCCTCCATTATAAGAATTATGAGTTTTTCTTAAAGATTAAAATTGAAAAATGATGCGTCACGTCTTTATTCTGAATAAGTTAATTTTTTGGCAAAAGATTCCTCAATGTAGAATCTACCGTAAACAAAACTCTAGTTTTGAAAAAAGAAAAGTGAGAAAATTACAAAATGCTATTTAACTTTTTATTTATTTTTTTATTTAAAAGATACACCCCTTAATCTCACATCAAAAATTACATTTTTTTCACTATCTATTTGCAAATTCTTTCTCTGATTGCAACCATTCCCAATAAATCACAATCTTATAATAGTAAATTTAAGAATTCTCTGAAAATATTCTCAGTTTCATCTTCACAAAAGCTTTAATATAATAATTGATGGTTAAGCGCAATGTGTTATTTTTAACTAAGCCTCAAGCTTCCTGGTTTTTTGTTTTGCGAAATTTTTCGACAACAATCGATAAATTATAGTAAAAATAACATCACTTATTCTTTTTTAAGTAAGTTTTTCAAGCAAAAACGCAATAAAGTTACTTAAAAAATGGCAAAATCAGCCTAACAATCACAATCTTATAATAGTAAATTTGAGTATTCCATAAAAATATTTTGTTTCATGTTCACAAAAGCTTTAATATAATTATAATTGATAAATAATTGATGGTTAAGCGCACGTTGTTTTGAAAACAATAATACAAAAAATAAAAAAAAACTGAACTTCCTTTCAGAATAAATGTCCGATTTAAATATAATTTTTAAAGTAAAGCCAGGCAGTTATTTTGGAATAAATTTAGAAATTTAGAATGTTGAATTATTTCTACATGTTCATTCTTTATTCGTCGTAAAGCCCCTCTGACTTCAAAAAATTTAGTATTGTAGGTGTTATTATTTGTTTATTAAAAAAACAAAGTAAAATATGCTTTTTTTAAATTCTGTTGATGTTAACAAAGTTGTCTGAATAAGCTTTTTAATTATTTTAAACACATATAAACAATGAATAACAATTTTGTTATCAAATACCACGAATATTTTTTTTATTTATAACTCTTAATTATTAAATAGCAAAGTGCAAAGTGATTTCACGTCTTTTATTTCAAAAAATTAAATAATAAAAGTAAAAAAAGTGATGAATTAGAATAAAAACTACGTGATTTTAACAAATTTCATATGATCTAGGTCGTAAGAACAGCATATTTTATACGTGAAAGGAGAATCTATAGTTTCTCCCTTTATCATTTTATGTTACATACAAGGTATCTATTGATAAACATATAATTGTTTCTGAAAAAAAGCATAAAGTTGATGTAAAACACCGTATTTACACGTTGGAATCTACATACAATTCATTGAAAATCTTTTCCAGGAATAATGAAGTTGTTAGCTTTATCCAGAAGAAAAATGTGACGATATAAACACAAAATTTGTTCATTTTAATTTTTCGATTTTATTTCAAAAATATCTCTTTCATAATAAAGGCAATTTCAAGTAAAATTCAGCAGAAAATTTTACGGAAGAATCAATTTTCAGTAAACATGTGCAAACGAATCTGGACAAACTTCTTAAAACGCCTTTATTTAAGATTACAATTTTCGAATTTTGTTTTGCTATTGTAACTTATTTAACTTATTTAAGAAACTAAGCAAGTTAAAACACTTACTACTTTAATAATTTTTCTTTTGCTATTCTGTTTTAGTATTTAATTTTTTTTAATTTAACTTTTCTCAATATTATTGCATACATTTACATATTACTTTAAAACAATTATTTATTATTATGATTATTATTAATATTATTATTATTTATTATTCTTTAGAATTTCCTCTTTGAGTGTACGCTATTTTTTGTACGTCACAGTTTACGTTATATTATTTTTTTGAGAGACAGAGAAAAGTTTAGTAGAGTAGCATTAGCAAGACTTCATCGCCTCAGTTTTTCTTTAATAAAGGCATTTTTTATTATTATTATTAAATTATTTTCAAAGAATAAATGTGTCCAAAAAAGACGCAACCTTCAGTTATAAAAAAAAACATTTGTGATCAAACATTTCTGTTTTTCGTTTAGAAATAACTACTCACCACTGTGCATTCTTTTAATATGAACCTTCAACTTTTGGGGTTGACAAAATTTTCGCCCACAGAAATCACACAAAGGCCTAGCTCGGTGTGGATTAGCAGAACAGCCATAATTACGATGCATCTCTAGATAATTCAGTCTTAAAAAGAACTAAAAACATCCATTTATTAAACGCCACCAAACTACAGTTGTTACCTTTTTACAAAACTGGCACTGATAGGCCCCCTGTCCATTATGCAACTCAGCTGCATGTTTCATAATATTTTCTTTACCCAACACTGCAGCCCCACAAACTTTACAATGGTATTTCCTAATAGTAAGACTAAAACGAATGTCGTGGAATACTGAGCAATGTGTTCGGTAGTAGAGCGGATGAGCAAACGTCATATTACAACCACCACAAGCTAAAATTTGAGAATGAAATCGTTATATTTGAAATTAATAATTTACAATTTTTCTCCATTTTTTTCTTGCTCGGAATGCTGGAATCCTGCCAGTACAGCAACTCTTCCCCGTTTTTGATCGCTTTAATACTAACAAAGTAGAGAGAACTGTCCTTTGCCACCACAGTAATGTTTCTATCGTCTCTGGTTGGAGCCGGTCGAACAAACCGCATCCAATTCGACGTTTCCAAATTTTCGGTACTAAAATAAACATTCTTGCTATCAACAAAAATCTCCCAAATATCTCTCATGTTCGAATCTTCCGAAATATCCACCTCCTTGACCACTTTCCCCACAAGAGGGCCAAACTGAGTGAACTCCTCGATGTCCATTTTTGCCCACACTCCCAGCCCATGTTCAGTGTTCGTTTCCATAAGCTGTAAAAAACTGGGCAACGAAACGTACGCAAAAATAAATTGGTTTGCATCATCTTCCTTCTCAGATTTGATCAATTCTGAGTTATTTGTTTGCAAACTTTGGAGTTTTTCCTCCCAACTTGGCAAATCAATCAAGTCGGAGATGACAAAGTTGGGGTAGTTCAAAGGACACTGATCCTGCACGTGTTGGCTGTTGCAGTTGTAGCACAATTTTATTTTTAGGGCCACTCTGTTAACGGTTTCGTTAAGTTCGGGTTCAGGTTTTTGGGGTTCGAGTTTAATGTCGTTTTGTAAACCTAGTTCTGGTGCTTTTCTAATGTCATGGTCAAGTTTCTTCTTTGTGTCGGTTGATTTTTCCTTTTTTATTGGTTTGTCGAGGTTGGTTAAAGATTTCTTCTTTTTTGTTTTTTCCTCTTTTTCGGCTGTATCCTCACTAGGCTTACAAACTGTCTCTTTTTTGTTGTGTAAGTTTGCATCGTTTGCTGTATCAGTTTTACCACAAACTGCTTGAGTTATGATGTCAGCGTGAAGAAGAGGTTGTTTGGTTTTTGTGGTTGTAGAAGTAGGTGTTACTTGTGTGACAGTAATTAAATTTGCTTGATTCTTCTCCTTTTTTGTCTCAGTCTTTTTTCGTTTATTTCTACTAATTTGTCCCTTATCTCCTTTCTTGGAACTTCCATCTTCCTCTTCTTCTTTACAGGGATTGCTATAAAAAGACAACATTTTGAATTATTATTAAATATGATCTATACAACAAACAAATTATTTTTAATTTTTAAGTATTTAAATTGTTTTTATTAAATATTTGAAGGCATGTTTTTGAACAAAACTTCATGTATTGAAATATTTAAATATATTTATAATAAGAATGATACGTTTTGTACAGAAACAATGCTGAAGAATACCTAAAATATTTTAAACGAAACAATTTTTTGTAGAAACGGATTAAGAAAAAAATTTTTTTTTAATCTAGAGAAGAGTATAAAAACGATGTTAAAAAAATTATCTGGGGAAATTCTAAACGAAACTACCTATCAAAGAATTTTCAAAATACGCAAAATGGAATCTAAAAAAGATTTTGACGAATGAATTTTTGAATGATTTTTTAGGAAAGTCTAGAAAATAAATGCACCTGAAGGAAAATTTATAAAAAAAACTAAAGATGAGTTTATGAAATAAAAGAATTCAGATTTCAGATCTACAAACGGCTTTAGAAAAGAGTCACGATACGAGTCTTACGAAAAATCAAGAGAAAAATACAAAAGTACTTTACGTTAAAAAATAACTGGAATAATTCTAAACGAAACTATTCTAAAAAAGAATTCTGAAAAAAAATAAAAGAATGTAGGAAAGTGTTTACAAAAGAATTTTGAGCACAGCCTATTTACGTAAGAATTTATACAAAAAATATTCAAAAAAGTGTCCAGATTTAAAACTCATAAACGGCTTCAGAAAAGAACCCAAAAAGAATTATAAAAAAATCCAAAGAAAAGTATATAAACAATGTTAAAAAATAATTTGAAAAAAGAATTTAGACAACGTAGAAAAAAATGTAATGTTTATATTATTTTTAGGAGTGTCTTGAAAATAATTCTGAAAAACCATCTGGAAAACATCTAGAATAGAACAGAATAAAATGGAATGAAACTTTATTTAAAAAATACTCCACAATGGCACAGAACAAAGTCAAAAATATAAAATAATACTGGGAAATAAATAATTAAAATAAAACAATACATTTAAAAAATTAAATCCTATATCTAAATTGTAAAACTAAAGATATAAAACACTACATAAAACACACTTAAAAATTTTAAAACACATAGTACAGGTTGATTTACCACAGCATATCGATGGTTTCATTATAAAATTCAGTTAAAGAGTAAAAACAATTGCTTAATAAATAAATCTTGAGACGTTTTTTACACTTGTTAAGACAATATGAATGACATAGTTTCGAGAGATAAATGAATATTCTTATTATTTAATTTTTAGCGCTTTCATGTACTATTTTTAATTTTGTTTGATCTTGAATTAGCAGATGTTTGTTGTGTGTTGTGTAATTGTGTAGGAATTGCTGATAATAGAAAAAAAAATGGATTTTTTTTAAATATAGCATATTAAAAAATATAGATAGATGTCACAGTCATAATGTTGTAGTTTTTAAAAAACGGTCTACAAGATATTTGTGATGTTAGCTCAAACATTTAGAAGAATTTAGACTTCAGATCTAGAACGAGCTTTAGAATAAGTTTAGAGAAGAAACTTAGATAATAGACTAGATATAGCATGCTAAAGAATAATAAAGAAACATTCTAAACAACTAGAGACGATTTTGAAGAAACGGAGTGTACAATCTAAAATATAAGAGATTCTAGAGAATAATCTAAAGAAGAGTCCAAATTTGAGATCAAGAAACAAATTTAGAGAAAATAGAAAATCTTAAAAAAAATAATCTAGAGAAACTCTAAATAAAAATAATATTGAAAATTAAAAATACGCAAATTGGAATCTAAAAAAGAATTTGGGGAATGTAGTTTTGAATGTTTTGATGAATAGTTTTTATAATATTAACTATAACTACACTTTTGAGCGACCCTGTACAAGGTGTTTCACGTAATTTTACGAGGCCCGCGGCTGTAAAATGCAATCAACAATACATATTCCAATACAAAGTCGATTAGAAATTTGGAAAAACTGAATAGTCTTCCCTAGTTTGTTCACCCCTTCAAAATATTGCAACGTTTTTAGTTAGTTAGGGACTAAGTTAGATAGACTAGAATCATATTCATTCCGCCTCTTGATAGAACACATGAAAAATGTTTCCGAAAACAGGAATTTATTACGATTAATAAAACAGTGATTAGTTTAACAACTTCTGTCAGTGGTTTCCAAAAATTGTGTATTTTTTGTATCTAGTATTTTGTGATTTTTGTATATTAAAGTGCGTGCATTTGTGTGAAACACCCTGTATAAGTTGTCTTGTTAATAGTGTTTAGTGTAATAAATAAATGTAAGTGTGTAAGTATGTGTGTCTAATCTTGGATTTATGAAATAAACCAAAGATTTTAAAGAAGAATTTAGATTTCAGATCTACAAACGAAAAGAGTCATGATACGAAACTTAAAAAAAATCAAGAGAATAATACAAAGTGCTTTACAATAAAAAATAATTGGGAAACTATTTTAAAAAAGAATTTTGAAGAAAAGTAAAATAATGTGGGAAAGTGTTTACAAAGGAATTTTGAGCTCGCAGTCTATTTACATAAGAATTTATAAAAGAAATATTCTAAAGAAGTGTCCAGATTTGAAACATATAAACGGCATTAGAAAAGAACCAGAAAAGAATTATAAGAACAATCCAAAAAAGTATAGAAACAATGTTAAAAAATAATCTGAAAAAAGAACTTGGACAACGACGAAAACAATGTAGAAGTGTTCATAATTTTTTTAAGAGAGTCTAGAAAATAATTCTGAAAAAAAATCTTAGAAAAGAATTTAAAAGAATTCAGATCTAGAAAAAGCTGTAGAAAAAATTTAGAGAAGAAACTTAGATAATAAACTAGATACGAGTATCCAGAAGCATACTAAAGAATAATAAAGAAACATTCTAAACAAAACTAGAGACGATTTTGAAGAGTTGCAGAGTAGAATTTAGAATCTAAAAGAGAGTCTGGAAAATAATATAAAGAAGAAATTTAGAAAAAAAGCAAATCTTTAAAAAAATAATCTGAGAAAACTCTAAATAAAAATAATACTGAAAAATTTAAATACTCAAAGTAGAATCTAAAAAGAATTTGGGGAATGTAGTTTTGAATGTTTTGATGAACAGTTTTTATAATATTTAACTGTAATTATACTTTTTAGCGACCCTGTACAAAATGTTTCACGTAATTCTACCAGGCCTGCGGCTGTAAAATGCAACCAACAATACATATTCAAATACGAACTTGATTACAAATTTTGAAAAACTGAATAGTCTTCCCTATTTCGTTCACCCCTTCAAAAAATTGCAACGTTTTTAGTTAGTTAGCGATTGAGTTAGACTAGAATCATATTCATTCCGTCTCTTGATAGAATACATGAAAAATGTTTCCGAAAACAGGAATTTAGTACAATTAATGAAACAGTGATTAGTTTAACAACTTTTGTCATTGGTTTCCAAAATTTGTGTATTTTTTGTATTTAGTGTTTTGTGATTTTTGTATATTAGGGTGCGTGCATTTGTGTGAAACACACTGTATAAGTTGTCTTGTTAATAGTGTTTAGTGTAATAAATAAATGTATGTGTGTGAAATCTGAAATTTAATTCGAACATAAAACGCATGACATTTGTTCAGTTGATCACCCGGTATATTGGGTGTATTAAATGTAAACTTGAAATTAAAAGTTTATCAAAGCTGGGGACTTTAAAATAACATTAATTTAATTGAATAATGACGAACTGTTGAAACGAAATCAATTGAATGGAATCCAAAATTCAAAAAACGTAAACAAAACCCACGTGTTGTTATTATTGATCCGTCAAAATAGGCTCCGCCTTCAAAATGTCGTCAAGAGTTTAATTGAAAATAAAAAGCAAAATGCGCGCACTAATAAGAAAAAGCCACAAAAAGTCGACTAAAACTGACCGATTTAAGTACTCCTGTGCCAAATCCAGCAAAGTGGTGGTAAAGTTTTCGTTAGTTTCACAGGAAAACGAAGCCTTGAGAAGATGCCATCGTTTGACATTTGCAGAACCAACCGTTAGCTCTAGTGCGATTTCCTCGTCACTTTTTGACACGTTTGATGTATTCTTGACACAATCACTTGACACTTGCTTGTTTACATCTTTTTGGAACTTTTTGGACATTGCGTAAATTCCCATAAAGAGGATAGACCATCAAGAGTTCTATCCTCTTTAAGCCAAGGACACTTCGTGACGTCACATGGCGCCAAGTTGAAATTTATGATCAATAAAATGCTCATGAACTTGAAATCGACAATGTTCCCCTCTTTCTTCACGGACAAATGCGTGAAAGTTGCAAGTTTATTTTATCTAATTGGTTTGGCGAGTCTACAATTATTCTAACACGATATGCCATTTAAGAACAGTTGGCCATGATATTTGACAATTTATTTGACTAAGATTTAAAACAATATTTATAGTTTTGCCGATATTTTCGATATTTTGTTTTTTATGTTGGAAATAAAATTAAAAATAGTAATACACACAAACTATGCTAAATCCGCATTTCTACAATATTTTTTTGTAATAATATAGGATACATTAATGATAACTTCGGTGCTTTCACGATTGTAAAAAAAATATGTTCTCTAAACGCCTGATTGTTTGCAACCAACTTTTCATCAATGCTCAGTGAAATGATTTAATGGACTTTTGGTAAAAGCGTTGTTGCATTATGCTGTGCCCTTTGTGCTTCATTTAAAGTTTTAAACCAAAATGAGTAGTAACATTGCCTGAATGTTACCACTTGCACCCTTCAACAAGCTTCAAAAAGTTATTACAAATTTTTAAACAATTCAAAAATGCACAGTGAAATGATTTCATGGACAGTCGGCACCAGCTGTCATCCATACTCAAGCACATGTGCGTTGTTTAAATTATTAAATTAACAATTATGGCAAAATTGGGCGCTTATTACGGCCTATGTCCCTTAATTGACCACAGAAGTTTACTAGGAATCACCAAAGACGAAGAAAACGGTGTTGTTATAGTCACTTTGGGCAAAAATATCGCTGTGAAATATAAAGTGAGGTTATGTAAACCTTTTTTAATCAAATTTTTTAACACTATTTGTAGCTTTCAGACCAAAAACAGCTACACAGTTGGCGGACCAAAGAAAAGTTCAGCTCTCCTATCATCTACGATAAGGAGCAGTCAAAATATGTGGCCGTATTCAATGAAAATTTTCTGCGGGTTTGGAGCGAAAATGAGGAGTTTATTGATAAGTTAAAAAAGTTTAAGGTAATAATTGTAATTGTGTGTATTTTTTGGCGCGTTTTATATTTCACTTGTTGCAGTTTAATCAACAAATCCAGACCATATTCACGTGTAATGAGAGAAGCTTTATTGTGTTTAAAAATGGGGCTGTTTTATTGCTAAGTGATGCGATAGAGAGGCGCAAAGAGCTGACACTTGAGAGTGTGATCGATTCAGATTCTGAATCTATTTATGAGGTGTTAAATGCCAGTTTTAACAATTCGGTGTATGTTGGTTTAGTTGTTAAAACTAATCATAATTTTTGTTTGTATTGGACAAAGTTTGTGGAGGACATTCAAGACAATTTCTATAAAATTTCTTTCAAAAGGGGGAACGCTGATTTGACTGGTTATGTGTTACACGTTGATAAATTCTCCGTAAATTTTCTCTCTTTGTGTAAGTTGAATTTAAACATGATTTTATAAGGGAATGAACAGTCTAACAATGTGAAAATAACGCCTTAATTAACCACCTCCTACTGTAGACGTCTGCTGTAAAAATTTAATTCACTAATTAATTACACTAATTCGAATTAGGTTGCCACTTATTTTGCATTGACAAACGTCAAGTTAATTAAATGGAAATGTTGAGTTTTTGAACGAAAAATTTAACAAAGCATTTCTTAAAGAAAATTATGCATTAAAACAAATCATTATTAACTTAACAGTATTTTTTTAACTTTTTTTTTCAAAATAAAATTAATTAATCTGATTTTTGTACGAACTAGGCTTTCTCTATTTGAAATTTGATTTTATGTAAAATAACAAATGACTTAAACCATTGTTTATTGCAAGATTTAATTCCACGTGTGCGTTTACGGCGAGTAGTTTAAGCAGAAAGCGTAATTAAGATTTGATTCCGAGTTAAAATAATTTTTGTTTATTTGCATTGACAAATGTCAAGTTAATTGCGAATTAAAATTTAGTTGCAAATAACAAGTTCTATAAGCCGGCCCTAAGTTTTCTATTAGTTTTGTAATTGTCATTAAAAAGGCACCAAAATTATTTATTTAATTTAACTAGAAAACAAAACCGCAAAATTATTTCGAAAACTGCAGTTGTTACATTTTTTTTGATGATTTAATACTTTTAAGTTAGATTAAAATGTTTAGTTTTTTTAACAGTAAACAATTTAACAAAATTATGTGTTAAGCAAATTATACATCAATAAGATGAAATTGACAAAAATCAAATTATTATTATTGTAATATTTTTTGTAAACTGCTTTCCAAAATTAAATTAAGTAACATAATTTTTATACCAAATAGGCTTTCTTTATTTCAAACTTGATTTTATGTAAAATAATAATTTAATTTAAATGCTTTTTAAGTCATTTATTTTTTGAATTTTTTTAAATATAATTATTCACAGCTACTTGTTATTTACGTAGTAACAACTCAAACGTTTTTTTTTAGGTTTGACATCAAATTAGATTTTAATCAGTTTGCATTAGATTTGTCAAACTATTATGTGTAAATCATAATTTATTTTGAAACTACGTCTAGTTTGCAATCTGTGAATTTACGACCAGGCCTACTTCCGGATCGGCGCATTTTCACTTTGTTCGATTGTATATCAAGACAGCTCTGCATTTTCACAGTACTCTTGATATATATTTTTTATAATAGTTGATAGTCACGAGAAAGAACGCACGAGACGTAGTCGAGTGTAGTATACTTTCTCTTGATATCATGTTTTTTTTTAACTTTAAACTTTTCTAGGGAGTGACGGGAGGGTTTATTCAGTCGAATTAAAAGAAACAGACCCTGAATCCGCAGACATTGGCGAATTATTCACAGTTATTGAATCGATATCGTGTAAAGAATACGTCTCCTTGGTTTCCCTGGACCCCAACTACATTGCATTATATGGTTGTAATTCTAACGAAGAAGGAGCTTTGCTAGTTATCTACAACGTCCAGTTTAAAGTGGTTCAAACAAGACAGTCCTTCAAATTATTTACAAATGGGGCAAAACTGTGTTGCATTGATGGCAATTTATTTTTCCCAGTGGGTCAGAATCTTGCAGTGTTGCCATTCCATTTAGATATGGAACAATTGGCAGCACTTGTTGGTAGTCACAAAGTTGTACAAACTGAACCAGATCCTGATATTTCCATTGTCCATAAAGTACAGTTTGTTAGTTGGGGTAAAGAAGCTGATTCTGATGTAACAAAAGTGCCGGAAAAAATCAAGCCAAAAGTTGACGATTTTGTACGTCAAGGTTTATCAGATAATTTTATTTTTGAAACACTTTTGGCGGAAGTTTTGGACGAAAAAAATCTGGACGCGCTTACGCAAATGGTAAATTATTTCCCCGACATACCGGAGAGTTGTTTAGTTAAGGTTTTAAAATTTCTAATTAATTTAGAATCCAAGTTGTTTAAGACTAAAACACAAAGTGGTGCCAGTAATTTTCCTTCCAGTTTGCAACCGGTTGAAAGAACTGAGCTACTTGATGTTATTTTAACCAAATCATTTAATGAAACTTTGCTTTTGTCGCATCTTCGCTCAATTTTGTCACTTGATGAAGTGTTAGTATTGCTGCAATATATTCATTTTTTGTTGTCTGAAGATGGACACTGTTTGCCGTCTCGTAACGTTATAGAAACGGAAGCAAAACTAATTGAGTGGAGTTGCATTTTGTTGGATGCTAATTACCAGAAGTTTTTATTAAGTAGAGATAATAAAATCAGTGAAGTTCTTTCATCACTGAAAAATCAAATAAAAGAGGAACTCGGTTCTTTTGATGATTTACGACAGGTTGCAGCCTTGTTGACTGAAATAAAAAATAAACGGCCCATTCAAAAGAAAATTCACATGGGAGGAATGGACTATTCAATAGAAGATTTTCCTTTGTATTAAACTTGTTTAATATACCTTTGTTTTTTACAATTGTGTTTTTTTACCCGAGGTTTTTAGGCGAAAACAAAAACAACAATGTTCACGCAGAACGACATTTATTAATTCTTTGAAGCAAAAATACAATTCAGTAAAAAATAACTTAGAAAGCATATCTGGTCCTTATATCTTCTAATTTTTTCGAAACTTCCGCTGGAGTACGGTCCAAATCCGACGCTATGCTTTTTTGTTTGACAGGTTCCAGCGAGTTGTACTGTTCACATAAATCTCCATCTATGACATTCTGTTAAAAAGAAAAAGTTATCATCGTATTCACCACAAACTTATTAATCAATTAAACAAAAATGATCAGTAAGTGTTAAGTTTAATCAAATTGAATCATAAGTCTAGCATGCTTCTAAATCATCATATTCCATAATAAATAAATTTAAGAAAAAATGTTTCAATATTACCTTCACAGGAAAATAATAACTTCTAAATGAAAGGTGATCTCTTCCACACAATGGTGAGTTTTCACTCCTCATGTGCATTTCCAAATGTTGGAAAAAATCGTGATCTTCTCGTGACGTAAACGGCACAAGAACACCAACACTGCCTGAGAGTGTTGTGTAAATCAAAGATTCCCAACCTCCAGGAATCAGTGTGGCTTTTTGCAACCACGTGACAGTCTCACCAACGTGGAATGTTGCAATAGTATCAGCTTTTTGTGACGCCCCATTTAGCAGTCCTAGAATTTATCATAATTCAATTACATAATCTTAACAATAAAGAGTAAGTGTAGCTTGCGTGGGAGACCCAAAAAAACTTACAAAATGAATTTTTCTGGTACTATGAGCAAGCACTTTAATCTTGGACATTTGCGATAAAACCATTTTCAATCGAAATGAAAATAATTTGACGTAATGTCCATAAAAAGAAACAGACTGAAAATAGACAAACCTCTATCCCATAACGATTTATGTCCAGTAGGATCCTCTTCAACATCATCACTTACATTTGGTGGCAAACGTAAAATTGCAATATTACCAAACTTGTCGGCAACAGCCACTGTATCATAATCAAGCACACAGTTGCAAGTAACCCAACGAGGGTGCGTGTCATCGGCAAATATAATCAACTGATTTTCAGCTCTCTTGTACCGAACCATGAAAACAGACTCTTGAACGTCCGAAACGAAAATTCGTTTGCCCATGGCTTGAATATTCACAATAGCGTTTGGTATGTGCTGAAACGAATATCCTAATATTAATATTAGCACCTACACGCATAAGTAAGGAAACATTGCTGGTTTAAGAAAGAATCAGAACTGCAGGATTTCAACACCATTTCAGAAAAAAAATTTTTCATCATTTATTAATGTCTAAAGGCAAGTTATGAATCAAGTTTCTTTAAATCAAATAATACTGAAGATACACAATAATATTTACTAAGATAAAAAATCGAAATGATACGGAAGTTGTTTCACAATTAAAAAAAGAGGTTTGTTAAAATAATTTTGAAGCAGATTAGTATGAAATAGTTCTTTTTTAATCTTGAAATTATGTCCCTCCCCACAATATATTATCGTTATAAAGTTAATACTTAAAAAAATATACTTTATTAATTTTTAATTTCAGCAAAAAAATATTTCAGTGTACATCAGGAAAGAAGCAATGCCATTGCCTTAGTCTAAACATCTGAATTATATCAATAATGATTAAACAAATGATAATACTAACCTTGTTTTCACATTTCCTTAAGAGTTTCTTCTTCCCCATATCGTAAAGCCTCAACATCCTGCCAACTCCTGCAAGTAGCAGTCCATTATAAGCACAAAGGGCCATTGGAACTTCATCAACAGGAGTTCTATGAACAAATTCCAACTCCCGACCCATTGGATCCATTTTATAAGTATCCAAAAACCCAGTGTTACAATGCCTTGGATTTAGTTGAAAATCTTTAGAAATGCCAACAATCAAGAACAGAGTTTGTTGTGGCTGATTTTGGAATTTAACCAAAACACTAGACATTGCTGCCTCGTTCTGTTCCAATCGTATACACTTATGCACGATTCCTTGTACCGGATCCATTATTTTAAGCGTCGAAGCCCACATTCCATGCCCGGCTTTAGGCGCCGAAAAAATACTTTCGGGCAAGTCTTCATTCAAAAACGCATCGGCCATTTCTTTAGCCAACTCTTGTTCTTCTTCACCTGCGGCTTCTTTCATTTCTTCGGCCATTTGTAATCTTCGTTGTTTTTTGGTTTCTTCGGTGTAGGCATTGTGCTCGGTTTCAATGATCAGCAAATTATTGCTTTCAGGATGGATTATAAACTTCCTCGGGGTGTATTCAAGCGGAAATGAGACTTGATTAAAAACAGCCCCTAGTTTTTCCAACGCCAAAATACGTAACGTATTTGTGGAGATCGCAACAATGCCTTCTGGACACTGCTCGGAACTGAACCCTGAGGCATATTCCAGACTTTCATACGAGAGTGGAGTCAAATAAAACCGACTTTGGTAGTAATAACTCAACCAAGAACGGCTACTCATTGCCAGAACAGCTTCCGATTGTTGCATTCGTATTCGGAAGAGTTTGACCGGTCTCGAACCCAAATATCTCGTTCTTGTGTCTGACAATTCTCCAGAAACTGGATCTAATACGTTGCGAAGTAAAGCGCCGTTTGTAAGTCCAATGTTCAGATATAAGGTGCTTGTTGTGCTGGCAGCTGCAGCGTTATCCGGTTCACGATCTGTGCAACCCATTTCTACGATACATAAAGACTCGGCACAAACGGGTAATCCTTGGATAGAACGCGGCGCCAAACAATCGCTCGGATCTAGCGAGATAATCCGTACTGTACTATCGGCTAATCCCACGGCAAGGAAGAGGGATAATTGTTCGCCGGGCGCCACGTTTGCTAATGCCATGCAAACGACGTCGGCGTTCATACGTTTTCGTTCTTTGTATTCGTGTAATTGGCCCGTCTGTAAAACACGGAATTACTACTAAAAGATCGCTGAAATTGTGAAAATCTCAAGAAGTGAGTCCGCTTGTGTGATTTTATCAGAAAACTGAACCGAATTGCGAATGGAAATTTGCCAAATGAGGGAAGCGACTCAAGCGAGTTAGTTAATAGTCAGAGTTCTAAAAGTCTGTATTTTCTTGAAGCTCTCCGAGAGCGTATGACGCCCTGCTATTGTCACTCAAAACAGTCGAAATTCTCAAGCTTTTATAAATTTTAGAATCCTAACTTGTAAGCAAAAATATTCTCCACTGAAAGAAAAACAGTATTTTTTACTTTTTAATGCATCTTTTTTCTAAAAAACATTGCAATTTGATTAGATCACAGTTTTCGGTAATTGCAATGATTTTTGCTTATGTTTCAATAGTTTAATAGTTTAGAAAAATGAATGCAATTTGATATTTTTGTTACTTTACGATGTATCAAATGCAGCAATTTATTGTAAACGGAATAAATAAGCGAAAAATTACCGTTATAACACTTATAAAGTTAGAGTAAACTTGCATTAAAGACAATAACGCCTTGAATAAACTGGGATAATAATTTTTGAAGTAAAATATTTACCGGATCCATTTCGAAGTAAGCTAGTTCACCCCCTGACAGTGCAATAACCACTTGTCGTTGATTAATTGCACACTTTACGATTGTTTTCTTCCCTGGAGCTTTCCACTCATTTACACGCTTATCGGAACAAATATGCCGAATACCGCCTGGATACACCTAAAAATAAAAAAATACAATAATAAAAAATCAATTGCAAATTAATATATAGAAATGGGCATTATGAGAAGTACCTGAACTAAGGCATCGTCACTAAGAGCTGAACAGGACAATGTTGGTGTCGTACCCAAAAAGCCACTGTCTGTAACCTCCTCCACAGTTTCACCAATTGACAATACCAAAGTTGCGTTAACGAAAGACACAATAATATAAGCATCATATTCATCTGTAACAAATAAACCCAAAATGATAGTATTTAAACCAAGTATCTTAGATAATACTAAGTTGTCATAAGAAAACTCAGTTATTAACTATAATCACAATGATTCAGTTGAAACACGGACAAAAAATATCATCACTGTTTCGTTAATTGTCCCCCGTTTTTCTTTTCTTCCAACTCACCTTACTCCCGCAGAACGACAAGCAAACCAATCGCCATCTGAAATAAAAAGCAACTGGTGTTGAAAATCGTTCAACCACCAGGCTTTATTAGAAATTCATTCACAATGAATTTCATTTAAAGTAATAAAATAAAATAGGCTTACCGTCACTTCTTCTCTTAACCGTCCAAACGGCGTTGGGATTGCCAGGAAGCTCGGACACGGCCATCTCAGACACTTCGAGACCGTGTCGTAGAACCCGCAATGAGGATCTCGGGCCTCTTCCGCAAAGCATATACAATTGAGGAGTGTCTTCACCTGCCAGATCAGCAACTCGACAAGATAGAATCGGTGAAAGCGATTCCATTTCGTCGACCAAAACCAAGTTACGAAGGGAACGAGGCGCGAAAAAAAAAGTGTCACCTTCTTCTAAGGGCATAGCGGAGCTAAACTCCAACTCATCGTCGTCGTCACCAAGATGGGCGATCTGATACAAGTAGCTGAAAAAATCACCCATGAAAATATTTTGACATTAAAAAACTTAACAAATTATTTGATTTCAAAAAATAAAGAATAAAAAATAGACATAGTACAGAATTACTGTAAATAAAATTAGTTTGCGACGAATTTTCTTTATTACTATTTAGTATTATTAATGACAAAACAAAACTGAAAAAAAAAATGTATCTCCTTGATTCACTCCATAACACCACAGAAATGCGACGGAGGCGACAAGAAGAGGTTAATATTGCATGGAACAAAAACAGACAACCAATTAAATAGATGCCTGAGCAGATCCATGCGTTTTTTATTCTGTCACTTAGGCTATTTTATAATGTTTTAAAATTTTACCCGACTTTGTAAATGAGTGAAACTCTCCCAAAATCGAAACCCTTAATAAGCGCAGCGGAAAATACGAGAGTCTACCAGTCGTTTTTGAACTAATTGACGCTAATAAATAAAATTTGTTACAGTTTCTTGTTTTTAAATAAATTAATACGTCTTTTGTATGTTTATCAATTGTGTAAACGAAGGTTTTATTATGAACAGCCAAATTGTTTTAAACATCTATCCATCTATTAAACTATGCAGTTTTTAAAATAAT
This sequence comes from Tribolium castaneum, assembly GCF_031307605.1. NCBI lineage: Eukaryota > Metazoa > Arthropoda > Insecta > Coleoptera > Tenebrionidae > Tribolium > Tribolium castaneum. Next base: position 10,466,851 of record NC_087394.1, read on the forward strand.
TTTAAACATTTCATTTTAGAACGTGAGCTTTAAGAGATATTTTTATCTTTATCCTACCCTTTTGTTTTTCAGAATTATTTTATAGACTCCATTTTTTTACGTTGTCAAGAATTTTTTTCAGATTATTTTTTAACATTCTTTCTGTACTTTTCTTTGGATTTTTCTTATAATCTTTTTCTGGTTCTTTTCTAAAGTCTTTTGTTTCTCCGGTTGGTGAAAGTTAAGAAATGCCAGCCACTTACCGATTTCGAAAAAAATCTGACATTGTCGCGAATTAATAACACATGTTATTAATTATTATTGCCAATTATTATTTGTCATCAATAAAAGAAAACCTGGAACCAGCAATTCCTGTTCACTGTTATTAAAAATTGGTAGAAAATTAATAAACACGTTATAAAAGTTTTTAATAAATTTTTGCCATTCAAATCTTTCACTCAAAATATAAAGCTTAAATTTAATTTTCATGAAACAATTTAAATTAATCTAATAATTTACCAAAAAGTAAGCAAAGAAAAAAACTTACTGGTTGCCAAATTCCGAAGTTACAAACAAGAACCCCGTCTTCAACACACACATAGCGGAAGCGACCGGAACAGTATCGAAATACTTTAACTTGATTTCCGTGACCATATCTTCATCCGTTTCGAGAGTGATTTTAAAGATATCCCCTTGCTCCGTCTGTGCCAGGAAAAAGAACATCGACTTCGTCTTATGCGTGGCAGAACAGACAAAAATCATGCCTCTCTCTGGGTCATCCAAATCGTTCCGCCTTCTGGGAATCGGGCAACGAATATCGTGCTGATCGCCCAAATTCTTATAAGTCAAATAATTCTCTGAACAAATAAGGACTCCTGAAGGGCCATCGTCGCCCCCTGGAACCGTGACTAAGAAATTCGCGTGTTCCTCCAACGGTTCCGAGTATTTCCGCACAACGTGATTTACACCCAGGTCCAGCTCGTAGAAGGTCAAGGTTTGTTGAGTTTTTTGAGCCGCTTCGCCAGAAGGATCCGAATCTGCTTCTTCGTAGTCGATTTCGAGGCAAGCGAACATAGGGTTGTCATAACCGACGTCCACCCCCACCATGTGATAGACAAGAGTGTTGCTTTTGTGGGCTTCGAGGGGCGAGGAGATCGTCAAGCGGGCTTGCACGTCTCTGTTTAAAATGATAAATGATCAGTATTTAATTAGTTATTGCACAGTAAAAAGCTAGAAATGATTATAATACAGGAAAACAAGCCACCCCGAATTTCTCGAAAAATGAAAAAAAATAAATTTGAAAATCCCAAGATACATCAATTTTTATTTTCATGGGAATACCATCATTTAGTGTACAATTGTAAAATAAACTACATCTTTAAAATTTTAAAATCGCTAATTTTTATAGTCAAATGACTACTGTAGTTGATAAGTACTGTAATCTCTGTGAAATCTTTTAGTTGTTTTCTTGTTTTTTGCCAATGTTGTTTATGTTTCCGTGCTTATATGAGTTGCACGTGAAGCGTTTTTTTGACGAATCCATCACAGTATTTCTAATTTTGAATTAGCGGTACATGGCGTATGAATTCTTGTATAAGACTTTTATAATAACTCATGTTCTGCTATTCTACTTAATCTTGGTCTATGTAATGTAGATACCAATATTGCCAACATTCGCATAAGTTTTGATGATAAATCTAATTAATATCGTTCTAAAATAGAAGAATTTTTGCTTCACTGCTTCTTTTAATTTATGGGTTTAGTAAAAAAATTAACTTGGAACGAAATTCGGTCAAATAAAATAATTATAATGTTATAAAGAAATCTATTCGCGAGCAGATATCCACAGCTTTTAAATTTGCTTGTAAGCAGTGACAAAATCACGTACTTCAAATTTAGTTTCACAATAACGCTATTCCCTTTTTGATAACTGTTAATTTTTTATAATAAAACTGCTTAGCACATTTGTGCTTGTCCACTCTATTACCTGTTTTCATGAAAGAATCATTCGCAATCTTTCTACTTATCATTACAATTCAATAAAAATGCCCCCATCGCAATTCACCACATTATTTTTATAAATAACGTTAAAAAAATTGTAAAATAGTTGTGAAATCTGTCATTGGAACTATAAATTACATTGACTAGTAATTTTTTGAAGTACATGATTAATATTTTTAACAACTAATTTTGAGATTAAATGCGGTGTTTAAATTTTTTTATTATTTTTTAAATTAAATTTATTTAAATTATTTTTTTTAATAGATCCAGCACTTCTAACATAATTTTGTTGTTTTGAAAGTATTCAGATTTTTTTTATTTATTTTAGATTCAATTTTTACTAGACGCCTTCTTGTTCCATCCAAACTAATCGATTATTTACAACGATTTTGAGAACATGTATTTAAATTTTCAATCATCCAACACATTGGTGCTTTATGAATGTATAAATTAATATCATCACTTTAAATAAAAATATCTTTTTGAAGATACGTTATGTCATTTTGAAAGTAAGTTGAATGAATAATCATAAAGGAGGTGATGCAATTTAAAATGTTAAAAGGTTTTCTATTTTTTGTTTATTTTCTGAGATTTTCAAGATAGCTTGTTTTAAAGAAATCACGTGTATGATATTTTGCACAATAAAAAATTTAAATGATACTTAACGAAAACACAGTATTTTATTCAAATTTATCCAGTATAGAGCTCAGAAAAAAGGTTACTGAGATTTTAAATTTCAAAAGTAAATCACCCCTAACTTAAAAACAAATACACATGTCTTTTGGAGTTTGATAAGGATATGAATAAACATTTAAAGGGTAGCTAACGGAAATGGATAAAACCTAAAAGGTAAATACTTGGATAATCCGAAGAAAAAGTTTACTGACCACGTTCGGATTATAGAATTCATAAAAAATTATAATTATCAATAATCCGAACACGCGTTCGGTTTGCAGGTACCTCCAACCATTGGTTAATAACCAATTAACCAAGCAAACAGCTATTCCGACAGCAAAAAATATACTCAAAACCTGTATCTATAAAAAATAAGAAAATACAAAATTAAAATTCATACACTATCGGACAAAAGTAAGGCAACATTTTGAAAAATATAGAAATTAATGTCTATCTAATGTAAATAAATTATGATCGGGCAAACTATGATATTGTTAAAAGAATCAAAGGAAGCTACTGTCATTAATGTCAAGTAATTATTTATTAAGGTTGAAAAAAACCGCTTTGTTGACTTGTAGTGTAAAAAAGGATTATTTTAAGACGACAAAAGTAAGGCAACATTTAGATTTTTTTCAAAAAATGTTGTTATAATGAAAAATTTGTTAGGCCAATATTAACAGTTCGTCTTGCGCAACAAGAGCCATGCCAACGGGTACACCAATTGGTAAAGAGTTGAAAGAAAGAGTGATCGATGCTTTCTTAAACAATGAAAAACAAGCGGATATTGCAAGAAGATTTCAACTGCCTAGATACAGCGTGTCTAAAATAATTATTCGCTACAACGAAAGAGGACATTTAAACAATAATCCAAAATCGGGACGACCACGAAAAACCACTATAAACATGGACAGACGCATTAAAAGAATTTCGGAAAACGATCCATGGAAATCTGCATCTAAAATTATAGCGGAAATACCGGAAGTAGGAGTTAGTACACGAACAATTCAAAGAAGACTGGTTGCAGCAAAGCTTTTTAGTAGACGTCCTGCTAAAAAACCTTTGATTTCCGAAAGAAATAGACGCGCCAGACTTCAATTTGCAAGAGAACATTTGAATTGGACAAAGCAAGATTGGAGGAAAGTTCTGTTTAGTGACGAAACTCGATACAAATTATTTAATTCGGATGGAATGAAACGTGTGAGACGGCCAATCAATACACGATTCAACCCCAAGTATGTTACACCCACTGTTAAACATGGTCATGGTAGCGTTTTTCTGTGGGGGTGTTTTTCGTGGAATTGTGTGGGTCCGTTGAGCTTTATTGGGGGTAATATGGATCGGTTCATCCATAAGGACATACTCCAAGATGTAATGCTGCCGTATGCAGAATGGGAAATGCCTCTTCGTTTTATCTTTCAGCAAGATAACGACCCCAAACACACTTCTGCATTGGTCAGTGAGTGGTTCCAAAATAATAATATTCATGTTTTGCAATGGCCTGCCCAATCACCAAACCTCAACCCAATTGAGAACTTATGGGAAGAGGTAGAGCGACGAATCCGGATACAAAAATTTCCCAACAAGCAATCTTTGATAGATAAAATCAAAGAAGTGTGGTCAAATCTGGATGAAAATGTTATTCAAAAATTAATTTCTTCAATGCCCAGACGGTGCCAAAAAATTATACTTAATAACGGCTATGTCATAAATTATTGAATTTTTCGTTCTATTTATTTAAACTTTAGTGTTGGGTAGTGTTATGTAAATGTTGAATCAAATAAAATTTGAGTTGAAAATATTTTCTGACAATGTTGCCTTACTTTTGTCGCATTAATATCGGGCTTTTTTATATTTCAAGCTAGTAGCATGTCATAATAATTACCCATTGGCTATCCATGTTCAACACGAATAAGAATATCTTTAAACGTTTATTATAAAATTAAATTGAAGGTAAATACCAACTCTTAAAATTTAAAATACCAATATTTGTATATTTTTCAACATGTTGCCTTACTTTTGTCCGATAGTGTATTTTAAACAAATACTTTTTTCGACAAAATAATTAAAAGTCAAAATAAATGAATGGTAATTCGGATTATGTATACTATTTTACTTAATTTGGGAGTTCGGTTAATAGAATCGTACGGATTATCCGAGCCGTCTAAATGCAGAACTGATTGCCAAAAATTTTAAAAATAGCTTTCCCGCACTGTCACATTTAAAATTTAAACAGCAATTTCTATTTGTTTTTACAAAATTCATTCTTTAATACAGTAAAACTATACAAAAGTTTCGAATTTGACACAAAACTCACTGGGGCTTGATAATGTATTCTTTAATTGTGGTAATCTATTTCGTTTTGTTTTTAATTAAGTAGGTATATCCCATTTCAGGTCGTAGAATTTTGCAAAAACGTATTTGCATTTTTTGGAGTAAAATGTAACGCAAATTGAGTTTCTGGTGGGTTTTCTTAGCACAAACTTTTTTTCTTTTACAGAAACTTACAATTTTGCACAAATCGCACTCCAAAAATGTCACTCAGATGCAGATGTAATTATAACTTTCTAAAATAGTTTTCCGCAAAACTAACTAATAAAGACCGCACGTTTTTTGTGCATTCATTAATTTTTACAGAACAAAAATACTTTAATAAAAAATTTGTACCTATTCAAAATGTAAGCGAGTTTTTGTTTCTCGACGGCGCCTATCATTACAGCACGTCCTCGAGGGTCAGTGGCTAGGTACTGGCCTGGAACAATACGTCTGACCCCCGATTTGCCGAACGTCTCCTGGTGGACCTTCTCGAAGTTGTTTTTAGACGGGATATACTCAAGAATAACGATTCTGCCGGAGTCGGAGCCCACGATGACGAAGTCTTTGGTGCCTCCGGTGAGTCGAAACGACATCAACGAGCGGACGACTCCGAATATTTCGACGGTTAGAAGCGTGTGGACTTTACCGGTGTTGGGGTCAGGCCGTAGCACTTCCAAGCTTTTGCCACGTGAAATGACAATTTCTTGCATTTTGGTGCCGGAAAAATTGCCATGGATGGCGTGGGTGATGGCTGTGGCCCTTTGTAAGGTCAGGTTGTAGAGATACATTTTGGGGGCTTATCTAGGAAGAAAAGTGAGGTTAGAACGTATCATTTTTTAGTTGAAAATGTGGGGCACTAAAACCAGGCTTTAGCTTGGTAATTCGCTTGAGCCAACGATGCGATGTGCCCCATAATATAGCACCCTTTACGACCTGTACGTATACAATACATAGGTACAGGAGATACCAAGTGCATCCGATTACAAATTTTTAAAGCAACTCGTTAATTTGGGCAAAAATACGTACTTGTGATTAATTATAAAACAAAATCAAAGCTAAATTTTGTTACCTTGAACGTGGATGAGCTTCGTTTCGTTCAATATTTCAAAGTTTTTCAACCATTTATTTTCGATTTTCGCATGGTTCACATTGTTGTGACGTGGTGACTTGGTTATTTATTTGAGCGTTTTTGTCGATGGTTAAGTTAATTAAAAAACAATAATAAAGCACCTTTTGCAATGTTTTGATACATTATTTAGCAAAAAAGTACAAAAACTAACTGCAAATGGCGACAGACCGGCAAAATAACGCACAAACACCGGTGAAGTGAGAAAGGAAACGGAAAGAAGAAATGTAGTGCTACTGCGCGTGCGTGTTGGCTATATTTTTTACTACGCAAGCGCAAAATTTCTAAACCAATCAGAAAATTGAGAGGAAATTTCAATTTAAATAAATTTTTCAGAAAATTATCTTTGGCCAAAATTATACTTTAACAATTTATGCGTTTGATATTGCCAGTATGTATCTTTTGTTTTTACCGTACTGTAGGTACTGTATTTAGAACTTGATTGTGTTTATCTCAATTTGAGGCAAATAAGAATCCAAATTCTAGTAAAAAGCTTATTGTTTTGTACCATATTTTCCGGACAATTTTCAGAGTTTTAGTTCAATGCAATTTACAGTAATAGTCTTATGCGTTTGTTTGATGAAATTTTAAGTTATTGTAAAGATATCATATCTTCCTTATTATAAAAGATACATATTTAAAACAAAAACATTATACAGGCACTTTTTTACAGAGAATTTAATAATGTTAGCAGCGATTTTTTTTACTCATTCGCTTAGCTGTAATGACATAAAGTTTTATTTTTTTAAATGAGAATTATAGTTGGCTATGACATTTTCGAAAAGCTTTTTTTTTCTGAACTCAAAACAATATAAATATAGTTTGATGTTTTTATACAGGGTGCTCAAAAACTGGCGCACCAACTCAGTGGTACGTTATTGAGAAGCAAGTGCAGATTACGGGAAAAATGTTGAAAAAATTCCTAAAGTTATATTTTAAAAAATCTGGAGCTACAAACTTATTGTGTTAATTTCTTTAGTTTTTATTATTTTTTTATATTTTTATTTTTCATACCAGGTAATCGTTCCGTAACAAAACGATTAACAATTATTTTAAAATTTACTATCAAATTTTAGCAGTTTTTTTAATATAAAAAAATTAAAATTTATCCAAAAAAATCACAATGTGTAGATGTGCCAACACTGGGAATTATTTCCTAGGAAACCGTTTCAAATATAATTTATTTTTATTGTTGCTCAAATTCTATTGCGATCATGACTATTAGACAACGTTGCCACATATCAATTACTTAAAATTAGTTATTTATCAATAATTTTAATACAAAGAATTTTTTTACTATTTTTACCATTATATGTAACCACTTCTCTATCACACACCATTGAGTTGGTGCGCCAGTTTTTGAGCACGCTGTATATTTATGATAAAAATATATTAAAACATTTGAAAGTAGTTGGCTATGAAAAAATTATTTCACATAAAAGGTGTGAATAATCTAGAAATTTTGTGAACGGTTATTAAAGTAAAAAATGTGAAATTATAAAAATAAGCTGTGTTGAAGTTATTTTGAATTGAACAAATATACGATGATCGCAGATTTTAATTACATAAAAAATGTGTAGGTGACGTTGATAATGTTGTATATTTTTTTACCGCAGATAAAATTTGATTTGGTGTTTGGATTGACATTTTTTTTGTAAAATAAAATTTTATTGATACGCAATCATACAATTATTTTTTTCTTTTTCCGACATTTCATGTTTAAAATTGTAAAATAGAATAACAACGTAAGCTTGCCATTTTAAATATAAAAACAAATAATTTTTATTAATTGCAAAAATTTAAATTAATAAAAATTTATTATGCTGTTTTGGAATTAAGGATTTAAAAAATCATTAAATTATAAATATATATATATATATATATATATATATATATATATATATATATATATAAATATTATAAATTATAAATACAAGTAAAACAATTTTCATAGTTTCATAATTATTTCATAGTTAAAAGCAAAATGTTTTGTTTTTTTTTAATATTTAAAATTAATGTATTACACAAATAAACATATCAAATCAGAAAAAAATAAGCTTTTCGAGAATGTCATAGCCAACTAGATTTCGCTAAAATGTCAATTTCTGTTTATAAGTCGAAAACAAAAAACGATAGCGAGATGCGGTTTTGACCAAAATTATTCTCTCAAAAAACGGACCCGAGAATGTGTTAATCGTTTTTCTCTAAACCTCTTAATTTCGAAGATCCCGTATTCGGACATCCAAAATGCAGCACCATGTATAGTTACATAATGAAGGTGTATATTGTGTTGCATTTTGTTTTGATAAAAATCGTCATTTATCATCTTTTTAAAGAAATGGGTTATCGGGATCGTTCGAGGTTCGAATGATGTGCATAAGGAGACAAATAACATGCTGTTTTCTCCCTTAGACTTTGTAAACCAATCGATAGCTAGGAAGAGGAAATAAATGTTACCTAATAAAATATCCAACTTTTGAAGCGTCCTAGTTCGAGTTTTGAAAAAACATCCAAGAAGGAAAGTTTTAGAACGCAGCTGGCTCCATTGTTGCACTGAAGTGGAGCCAACTTTTCGAATTAATGATATTATACTATACTTGGAAAGCTTTCCACTTTTTTTTAGAACCATAAATAAAAAAACACTCAATATAAACAATGTACAATGTCAAAAAAAAATCAAAATACAAGCAGTTCCCAAAACCCCACATTAAAGTATCACTTTATAAAATAATTAAATGCTTGATTTTACAACAACTGTGTGTACTTATTTTGTGTTATATTATTTATTTGCAAAGGCACGCACATTTTGATATGGAATTATCCAAAAAATTCGTCGAATTAAATAAAGTTGGCGTCATTTTTGTCTTTTTCAAGCGCTTAGACAAGTCTAACTCAGTTTTTACCGAAATTTTGATAGTGCGTTGCCAGAAACGTTGTTTAGTAAAATTTTAAAATCTCAAAATTAGTTCAAGAATGGAACTCTATTTAAAATAAGTATGCAGTTTTTGCAAAATTTTAATAAACCTAGCTGATAAATCAGTAAATTAAGGACGACATTATCATTTTTACCTATATGATTATTTGGTCAAGTCTAGTCAATTATTATTACTCAAAAAATCACCGAATCGTATACAGAAATATTATTATTTTTGTTATTTTTTAAAACAATAATATTTTTGTTTCATTTTAAAATAATGGATGTTGAAAAAAAAACAACTTAGTTGCGCCGACGTTCCAACTTCTTTATTATCTTGTTAAAGTAAAAATAAGAAAATAGAAAACACGTAGGTACCCCAACTTTGATTAAAATAAACCAAAAAAAAACCGCAAAATTGAATTAAAAATGTTATTATTTTGCGTTTTACAAACGACGACGCTCATTTTTTTTAGTTAAATAAGCGTTATTTAACGAAATGTCATTAAAAAGTAGCAAAAAAAATCCTTTAATTGAATTAGAAATGGTAACATTTCTATCTTTTTAGACTGTTTAAACACCACATATTTGAATAAAGTGGAAAGAAAATTTAGTTAATTAAATAAAAAATAACACTTTCTTATCAATTTCTTATTAGCACGTTGCCGAGCTTGAAAGGTAATTAACTAATTATATTTTTAAAATTAATTGCATTGTAGTATTTCTTTTTTGTTAATTAGATTATGTTTGAAGTTTTTCTACAGGGTGAAGATGAATTGATTACATATATTAAAAGGCATAACTCCTTGATATAAAAAGATTACAAAGCTGAATAAAAAATTTTCATTTCAATATTATAATGAATTAAACGTGTTTGAAATTTACTCAAAATTCTACGACGCACCACTGAGATAAAATTGTGGAAATAGACAAGGTGTCTATCGACAAAAAAATCTTTGCAAAAAAAACGGTTCGTCGTTGAAATATCTACACTTTTTTATCGCCGCTTACAAATTGATAAGGTCAGTGTGTCTTTGCGGGGTTGTGTCTGAACTTGGTACCGTGACTTGTGTCGTAAAAATGTTCCAATATCTACCAGATAAAAAAATGCGAGTCTTGTTACTACAAGAGTTATTCCGACGTGTAACTTAGTACGAGTGTTTGGCGCAAAAATGTGGTCAAATACTGAATTACCTGAATTGCGCAATAGTCACGACACCTTTTTTTAATGAAGGTAAGTCAGGAGTTACTCCAATCTCAAGTTCAAGTTTGTTTTCGTTTATGCGGGTACTGATATTTCCTCGTACCATTACGTGAAGGGGATTTTGCCCCACTGGCAAAGTCAACTAACATGCGAAGAATTAGGAAACACATGATGTCACTATGCTTACGATTAAAAATGTAAAGTGAATTTAATTTCACCCTGTATTTTCTGGCTCAGTGTTCTTCCTTGTCAACGTATTTCACCGTCTGTAAAGCCGGACAGCTTTTGAGACAACCTTTTTGCCTCCCCCTTGACTTGCACTTATGATGGGTCCTTTCTAATTTTTTGAGAGTTTGTTTACTTTTCCAATTTTGCTATATTTTTTCCAGTCTTGCAGAAGGACTGAGTTTTGATAGCAAAAACCTGCTTATCTGTTTAAAAAATGAAAAATTTCTGCTAAAGTTTTATGTAATTTTTCCGTATATTTTTAACAAAATTTACTTAAATAATCGCGTTTTTGGCTAAAAATATTATAAAAACGATTGAAAAATAATGTAATTTTTATCTCAGTTCAGTGATTTTTCGATATTCCATAAAAAACGTAATTTTTTATACTTTTTTTTTGTCTGGCTCATTTTTGGATGTCTCCTTAGTAGAATCGTTTGAAATTTGTTGGGTTCGAATCTGGGCCCCGAACTCTACAATATCTGCTTATCGAGTTCATGAATTTTGTATTATTCTTGACAAAATCGATTATTTTTTGAGAAAGAAAAAAAAAAGAATTTATTAAATCTGTTGTTGACTGTTTAAATAAGTTAATGACAAGATACAAATTTGTATTGTTTATTTTATAAATTAAATGAAGAATGATGTGAAAAAAGTCCATTATTGACCTTTAAATGTTAAAAAATTAATATTTTTTTACGAAAGCCGTGCATACTAACTCCTTGACTCACTTAAAATTATTTTCAACTATACAAAGTGTTTCTAAAATTAGCTACACCAACTTATGGTTTTTTAAAAAGAACTTTCCATATTTTTTTTTGTTTTTTTGGATGTAGCTTTTAACACAGATGTTGTTAAGCTAAATTGTTTTTGGTCGATTTTGTTTTGTTTTTGAAATAATTTGATTTTTTTGACAAAAACATGCTTTTTAAAAAAATCATTGCATAAAAACTTAGAAGAAAGTTCAAACTTCAAAGATGTGTTATTTTTATTAGCTTACTTCAATCAAGAAGATAAAAAATGAAGTGGTTTGTTGCATGTTAAATGATTTAAAAATTTTAAATAAAAATATAATCTACAATGCATTATTTCGATACGAGCTCGATTACAAATTTTGAAAAATTACTTAGTCTTCTCTAGTTTATTTCCTCCTTTCATAAAATTTTAGTTTTAGTTTTAGTTAGTTGGTGATTATAAGATAGGTAAATAATTGGTAATAGAAGCTTTTATACTCTTTGTAAAATAAGTTACAAGTTTAGACTGTCCGTATAAAAAAAACTGGTACACTGAATCCAATTTTTGGTAAGAAAAAAAAAGTATTAGTATTTGTATTCTATGCTCTTTTAAAGCTTCAGTGCGAAAAATTGTTTAAGATTTGCAATTATGTTAGCAATAAGGGTTCTCTTTTTAAACAAGAAAATAGCCAGTTTCGGTTAAAATTAAGATAAATATGCAGCCACAGTTTTATCCATAAATTTTGAGCATGATACATTTAGAAATAAACATAAGGTTAATTTATTTTTATACTATGCAGGTATGTACAGTGCGTTCAAAAAGTCTTTAGATCAACTCTTGCTGAGAAATTTTAAACGTAGTGGATTTCTTACGATTACTACATACGAAAAATAAGTGGTATTCAAATTTTTTTTGTTGGAACATTTCAATTTAAAACACATTGCTATCGGAAATGCGTTTTAAAATAGTGTTTATAATCTAGGATTCAGATATTAAAAAAAAGGCTTAAAATGCTACCAACAAAAAAACATTATTAAAATAGTTGATATTTGTATAAGACAATTTTCAAAAAAATGTTTCCACCACTAACCCCTTCAAATGAGAGAAATTGATGCTAAAGATCTAAAAAATAATGCAATTTTATTTGTGGTCCAGCTGTTTACTTTAAAATAAAAAAAAAACTTTGGTGTTGAAAAATATGGAATACAGTATTCTTATTATAAATGTGTCATCACATTTTTACATCTGGTGGCAAAGAAAATATTCTCTTTTTTTTGAATATTTAATTTTTGTTTTTCAATATTTATTACAAATGTTGTAATATAATTATGATGAAATGTACATAAGTAAAAAAATAAGTCAATTCAAGGTAACTCTTTACTTTTTAAATAAAATATGTTTTCTTTTATTTGTTTATTTCGTAATATTGCAACACCAACACCTTTTACAACGTATTCTTATAACATGAACAGTAGATTTCTGCTTATTTTCACAGATACTAACTCCTTGACTCGCTAAAAATTATTTTCAACTATACAAGGTGTTTCTAAACTTAGCTACAACACCAACTTATGGTTTTTTAAAAAGAACCTTCCATATTTTTTGTATTTTTGGATGTAAAATTAATGGCGAATTTTTAAATTCCCGTATAAATTCCCACAAATGGTTTGTGGTAGAGTTACTATGGTCGTGATATTGTTTACTTTGGTAACAACAATTGTTGCTGAAATTAACTTTTAAAATGCAATATCTTTTTAGTTATTAATTATTATTTAGTTTTTAGGCATTTGAAACTTTACGTTTCAATAGACGATTTAATTATCTTTGAGAAGCAAGAACAAAAAATAGGGTGTACAATTAAACTTTTTCAAGTTTCATTAAAAAAAACATAACTGTAACGTTTTTTTAATATTGGAAGACCCTGTATAAATACCACAATATTGTAGAAACATGCAGCAGGAACCCAGCTATAATCTAAAAAATAAAAAAGTCACTATCTTTAATAATAAACAAATAATGGAGCCTGTATATTCCGCAGACTATTCCATTTGAAAAATCATAATTTATTTTTTAATATTGACTTTCTGTTTAATTATACGCAATATTCTTAAAATATGTATCAGAAAGGCAGCTGTAATCTAAAAAAAGATAAAAAGTCAAAATCTTAAAAAATAAATAATGACCCTTTTTCGGATCGTTGGGACAGTCTGTAGATTACTCAAGTTATCATTTTACTCTCTATACTGTAGCTGTTTTCGAAATATTTATGTACTTTGAAGGTTTTTAGATTTGCACATTTTACTTCAATAATAGTAACTCTCATGCAATTTTTAAAGATTGTTAGAGCGTATTTAGGCAATTCAAGAAAAAAATGCATCAAAGTAAGCCCAAAAATCTAAGAATTTTACTGAAAATGATGTTGTTTTTTGCATTTTACGAGCAATTACGCATGTTTCTTTGTTTAAAAAATAAATTATTTTGTAATCGTTTGTCAAAAACTACTCAAAAATTAAGAAAAGTAGTGTTATATTTGCCGGTTTCGGTTTTCGACCGCTTACACACGTTTTTGTGTTAAAAGCTGAGCTTTTCCTGAGATTTCTATCTAAAAAACTTGATATTTAATTCTGTCACAACGAAAAAGAACAAAAGACTGAAAATGCCATAAAATAAAATAGCGCCCAACGAAGCATGTCTTAAACTAAGATGTGGATTTTTGAGCAGATTGACGAGCTGTCTGTTCTCCAGCAGTCGTTACAGAACGGGGCTTTATTGTTGTCGAAAGCGAACTTTTTTGACCATTTCGAAATGATAATACCAAAATATTAACACGGTAAATTTTAGTACTAAATACCTATCAAGAATACAGACATACACTTTCGTTAAAAAATCATGTAAGCAAGTTTTCGTTTAAGGTACAGATTAAAATCACCAGGTCTACACAATAAAAAGGTGTCACCTCAAGTGCACAATATTCCCTTTCATTTCGCGACAAAAGTTGAAAACTGGTGTATTTTTTAAAAAGAAAAATGAAAAAATATTTTCAGTTTTAATAAGATCATTCCATAATTTTGCCGTTCACTGTAACTATTATGTTCCAGATGTTGGTATAATTTTTGCAATGGTGTTCGTCTGGATAATGATGTTCTGGATGGTCCAGTTTGTACTAGCATGCCATCAAATGGTTATTTCAGGTGTCGTGGCTCGATATTATTTTACACGGTAATTACTAATTAATAATCAATAACATTCAACTTTTGCACTTTCAGAGACAAATGTGAGTTGGTTTCACCGATCTATAGCAATTTTTACATTTTAATTCGGTACCATCTTGGTACCGTTGCATTTGGTTCCTTGATAATCACACCTATTATCGTACTTAAAATACTGTATCGAGCAAGAACTATAAATTGTTCTCTGTATGAGGACAATTTTTTAAAATATGTGACCTCAGTCGGATACATTATTACTGGTGCCTAAGTTACTTTAAAATTAAGTTAGCAACATTACATATTTTATTATTTTTAAGCTATTCACGGCAAACCCCTTTGTCAATCGGGTATTCGTGCTGTGAATTTATTCATTTGCAATTTATTGACTTTTGTGGGGATGAGTTGGGTAGGAACTTTTGTGTTTTTCACGGTGAAAGTGCTTGTGGTTGCTATCACCACGCTAATTGGGTACTCTATGATGGTAAAGGACCGACCTGATGATTTTGAGTTTTACGTCGTACCTGTCGTTATTGGAGCTGTGTTTGCATTTTTCTGCGCTCATTGTTTCTTTGTTGTTTTCGAGGTAATAATGCAATTTTCTTTTCTGTGTTCGAATATTTGTTTTGTAGATTGCCGTTGACACAGCATTCATCTGTTACTGCGAGGACTACGGTCTTAACAATAGTACAAATGAACCATTTTATGCAACTGTAGAGTTTCACGAAAAGGTGAAGAAGGCGCAAGAGTTAACAAAAAATGTCGAGGCAAAGAAGACAGAGGAATAACTTACCACGTGTTTATTAAATATTTATTCATTGGGTGCACACACAGATGCATACAATGAGACAACTATTACTAACGACAAGACCAGCTTGACATCAATAAATAGCATCTACCAAAATAAAGGCACACAAAAGTGTTAGATGTTACATTTCAAAAAAATAATAAATTAGCATTAAGGGCTGAGTAACTAGGTACAGTGAGAGGTCTGTGCACAGCACATACTGTCAAAGTACTGTCTTAACGTTTATTTTTCTGTTAAAATAGTACTTGTTCCAAGGATCAGATCGGACTTGTTCCTAAATTAAAATATCTAAAATCACACAATTAAACATTTTTCGATAACATTGAAAACAATGCAACTATTGCACATTTACTAATTCCTAGATAAACTCTGCTTGCATCTGTAGACTACGTTGTCCTTAATAATAATATAATAAAAATGAAAAATACGTTTATACACAGTTTTTATTATTTATTGTAGAGTACATACACCTGGCGTAATATTTATATTCAATAAAATTAGTCAAAATGCAATTTGGTTCATTAATATTAGTTTAAATCAGTCTTATTCGTTTAATATCTGAAATCTGAAAAACTTTCAACAATTTCATTAAATATAAATATAAGAAAACTGGTTACATGGGAAATACAATCTGGCTCTAGATTAAGAAGAATTCGCGCATATTCAAAACATAACTGGATAAACAGCTTTACTTTCAGTGCTACCAATAAAATCTCAAATCTTTGAGACTTTTTGTGAGTATTTAGAAAAGTATATTAAATAAAAACAAGTGATTCCACGTGAGTTAATTGTAATAAATACCTTAGTTTGTGTAAAAATCGTGGTTCCAGGAAACATTTTGAAAGGTATAAAGAAATAATGGTATAAAGGTCGGCATTTTTAAAACATTGTGACATAATCTATTTTTACCGTTTTCAACCGTGAAAAAAATCTTGCATTTTTTGAGCATCTAAGACCGTTTTTGAGGTAGAAACAATGTTTTTGTGCCGTTTTGTTAGCATATTTTTCAACCAGAAACGTAATTCAAAAATTATGCACTTCGGATCGAAATGTCACGTTTTTCAACCACTCATAATTATTTTGGGAAAATTAGATAAAGCAAAAATTATCAAATAATCTAATAAATTTGATCAAACTTGAAATTATATATTTTCTCACATAAAAACCCGGAGCTGCTCTGGTCAACGATCCGGCTACTAAAAAAAATCATAACTAAAAAACTAGAAGTCGTTAAGCAAAACAATTCGTTTCAGTGAATTCTGCGGCTCATTTCACGTTTTGTATCAACTATTTTACAATACTAGCTTATTAAGAGCATATTAAAAAAACATTTATTTTAACTTGAAAAATGGTGGAATCGCCGGGTTTAGTTAAAATTCTTAACTCGAAAACTAAAAGCTGTAGAAATTTCAGTGAATTCGGCGACTTCTTTCACGCGTAATATCAGCTGTGTTACAATCCTAACATGAATGCAAGTACATTAGGTACATTTATCACAGTCAATCAATTGCCTCCCACTTGCCGTAAAATCAGTTTTTGTTAAAAATAACCGCGTGCGAGTGCATAGCCGAACAATGGCTGAAGATGGCTCTAGTTTACGGCTGCGGTAGCGAATTTTGAACGGCGCCGGATCAGCGTCGCGACGTCGACGCCACCACCTTGCTCACTCCGTCCAGTTCCAATCCGACATCGGCGTCGCGCCACTTACCGCCTCTTTGAACGCATGTGACTTATGTGGACTGTCAGTGGAGTGAGCTTTGGCAAAACGACAGTGGAGTGCTGTGAAAGCTTCGAATTTGTTTTCTGATCGGATTCGATTCGATTTGCCTCCGAAAAATCGAAATCAATTCTTCGGTGGCTGATTCCAAGAGGTGAGTCGAGTTTCATTAATTATTTAAAGTTGCCGGAGGTGACTTTTGAGGTAAACAAAAATAAATTGTGAACCGTGGTGTGATGATAAAAAACAAGCACTGGATTTGCTCCTCGATTAAATTGTGCTTACTATATTTATTTCGTGGCAATCGTCCACGTTTTTATACACCGTCATGTGGTGCTCGAAGTCGTCATAAAATCGTCACTGTTTTATTAATACCATTGAACCTAGCATTAATTTGATGGGCGCGACGATTTACAAAATTTTGCCAAAATTAAGTTGGCTAAAGACCCGTAATAGCTTTTCAACACTTTCGCTAATTTAAATTCGAATAGGAAACGCCGAATACTAGGTTAGGTCGCTTTTACTTGATCAAGACTATGTTTCCGAAACTTTTAAATTTTTATTTATTTATTTTGTTTTTTTTAAATTTTTTATTACACTGATTTTTTAATTTTATTAATAATTGTAAAAAAAGTAGTTAACACAAATAAGTAACACCTAAAAATTCTCAAATAATAATATTTTGTTAATGGTATAGGTGCAGGTAATTTCACACAATTTTACGAAACCTGCGCCTGAAAAATGTAATCAACAATACATTAGCTCGATTACAAATTTTGAAAAATTACTTAGTCTTCTCTAGTTTATTTCCTCCTTTCATAAAATTACAATGTTTTTAGTTAGTTGGTGATTATAAGATAGGTAAATAATTGGAAATAGAAGCTTTTATACTCTTTGTAAAATAAGTTACAAATTTAGACTGTCCGTATAAAAAAAACTGAATCCAATTTTTGGTAAGAAAAAAAAAGTAATAATAATTGTATTCTATGCTCTTTTAAAGCTTCAGTGCGAAAAACTGTTAAAGATTTGCAATTATGTTAGCAATAAGGGTTCTCTTTTTAAACAAGAAAATAGACAGTTTCGATTAGAATTAAGTTAAATATGCAGTCACAGTTTTATCCATAAATTTTGAGCATGATACATTTAGAAATAAACATAAGGTTAATTTATTTTTATACTATGCAGGTATGTACAGTACGTTCAAAAAGACTTTAGATCAACTCTTGCTGAGAAATTTTGAACGTAGTGGATTTCTTACAATTACTACATACGAAAAATAAGTGGTATTCAATTTTTTTTGTTGGAACATTTCAATTTAAAACACATTGCTATCGGGAATGTGTTTTAAAATAGTGTTTATAATCTAGGATTCAGATATTAAAAAAAAGGCTTAAAATGCTACCAACAAAAAAACATTATTAAAATAATTGATATTTGTATAAGACAATTTTCAAAAAAATGTTTCCACCACTAACCCCTTCAAATGAGAGAAATTGATGCTAAAGATCTAAAAAATAATGCAATTTTATTTGTGGTCCAGCTGTTTACTTTAAAATAAAAAAATACTTTGTTGAAAAATATGGTATACAGTATTCTTATTATAAATGTGTCATCACATTTTTACATCTGGTGGCAAAGAAAATATTCTCTTTTTTTTTGAATATTTAATTTTTGTTTTTCAATATTTATTACAAAGGTTCGAATATATTTATTATGAAATGTACATAAATAAACAAATAAGTCAATTCAAGGTAACTCTACATTTTTTAAATAAAATATGTTTTTTTTATTTGTTTATTTCGTAATATTGCAACACCAACACATTTTACAACGTATTCTTATAACATGAACAGTAGATTTCTGCTTATTTTCACAGATACGATTAAGTTAGTTGATTGTATATTCGTAAATAAAGTTTATTATTGCTTGTTTGGTATTAAATACGGTAGAACTTCAAATATCAGAAACACCTAATTGATTTCAGACTTGTTTCAGTGACATGCCCGTTTTAATTTTTAAATTTTTAAAATTATGTAATTAATACTGCTTTTGTTCCTGATGTTGTCCGAATTAAAACGAAACTAGTCGACCAAAGCTATTTCTTGTTCCTGTAACTCCATCCCTCCCACCATCATAAATTAACTTCGTCAAAAAATTTCATTTTATATTTATTTCGATGCATGTGATTTTTTCACAATTTTTCTACTCTTCGTTATAAAATTATTAATATCAATAGAATTACGAGTATGTTTTGAGCAAAAAATCCCTAATAAAATTCTGGCTAGCACCAAAATTGTGGATATTTGAACATTGGTTTTTATCTTGTAATTAATTATTTTGTGGGACTAGTAACATTTATTTGACGGATTTTTTGCACAAAACGGCATTTAAGCATAATTTTTTCTAAAATGACATGAAATAATAATTTTTGCAGCGACTTAATATTAATTCATAGCGTAAGTATTTTAATTATAAAAAATTGTGAAGACAATGTAAAAAGGTTTAAATATGCATAGAAAAAAATAGATATACTTTTAACAGACACACCTGGTATATTATGATAATTATTGATGATGTTAACTGTTAACATTTTTGAATAATAAATGAATTGTGTACTTATAGAGGAAAAACTTTTTTAAAAACAATATAGTACCTGTACGTCTAATTGTTATATTTTTTTGTCCAATATCACTAATAATTTCACAAAATACTTTGGCATATGCTAAATGCTTACTTACTAGCATTTTGTACACCAAGTTGTTGACTTTGAAGCTTAACTGTCTTTGAAAAAACTGATAAATTCTGAAAAAATTCATATGCAAAGAGCAAAATCTAATGTATTTATACTTTGTACACTAAAAATAGACTTATAGACTTATAGCAAACTCACTTTGTACGAGCCTAATTTTTTTTATTAGATTATTTTTATAATCTAATAAAAATATATTATATTATTATTATATTATATTAAATGTATAATAATATGTATAATTATAATAATTAATTATAATTATGTATAATAAATATATTATATTATTATTATTATATTATAATTATATGTATAATAACCAAGATGTTAAAAAAATAGTTAACAGATGAAATTTTACTAAACTCAAAACAATATCTCAAAAAGAAATAAAGAATGCAAGAATTTTTTATTGACCCAAATCGGTGAATTTTAATCTCTGACTGGAAAAATTCTAAAACGCTTGAAAAAGATAAAAATACATTATGTTCAACAATACTTCTGTGATTTACTTAACATACTCTAAAAAAAAATTATCACTTTGGACAAAATTTAGTGACTTATAGGCTCGAGTTCGTAAAATTTCAAGGGCAATTTTGAGTAATTTTTGACAAAAGTGTGCATTTTTTGATAAATAAAACGTGTTTTGTGCTCAAACGATTGAATAATGAAAAATAATGCAATTTTAAAACAAATTAGGTGTTTTTTTTAATACAGTCAAACAATAATGTTGTTATTTTTAAGATTTATTGATCATTAAAGTAAACAGCAAGCAGAGATGTGTCCATTTTGATGAAAAAACTTCTAAAAACGTTTTTTTTACATTTGTTTTTTAAAACGTGAAATAAACCTTAATTAGTTAAGATTAATGTTATGTTAGGAAATAGATTTTCAACATTTGAAGAAAATAGTTGCTAGAATATGTTTTGCTTTAATAAGGTTCTGTATATGGTGCAGAAGTATCTATCTGACTTGCAAATGAAGCTTTGTTCAAATTGTACACGTTTCTTAAAACTACAACAAATAAACTATCCTAAACTATTTTTTTTAACTGTTTGGAATTTTCTTTACTTCTGTATTAAAAGAAAATGTTTACCAAACATGAGATCTCATAATTGTGATTGTTGTTATCTTGGTTAAATTAGACAAAAAGTGTGCTGTTTATTAATGGAGAATGGTATATTAGGAAAAACATTAAAAGATTTTTAAAGATGAGATTGAGAGACTTGTACGAAGAGGCTAAATCCAATAACCAAAACGCCCTCAGAAAAAACTGTTGGAAAATGGCTCCACCGTCTCTTCATTTAATTTTTTTTATCAAAGTTATGTTTTTTTAAAATTAAGTTTTCAATAATCCTGTAGGTGTAGAATAACGTGGAGAAAGAAGACAATGGCAAAACTGAAAATGGTCCAAGAAAACTCAAAAAAATTTTTTTTAACTTTTCCGTTTTAAAAAAATATATAGAATTTTCATGATAATTTAACTTGTTGTTCAAAAAAAAGAGTCTTTTGCTCTAAGACCAAAACATTCAAATTTCATAAATCATAATATCCTTTCTACTTCAAGATAAAATTTTTTTAGGGTCCGGTTCACTAAGCTTAGTTAAATCTATTGGTAGAATAAATCCACAGAAGGTGAAATCGACCCTTACTAAAAGTAAAAGCGCAAAAAAATTGCATCCATTCAGTTCTAATTTTTTAATATTTTTAAGAAATTATATTTCTCAAGAGGAATTTAATTGATATAAATAAAACTCTAAGAAAAAAAAGAATTTTTGTATTATTAATTTATTTCAAACTTCGTAAATATTATTGTCAGCGAAATAATTTATTAATTATTTTGTTTGCAAAGAATTGAAGAAAAATTTCGGAATAATTAACATGCACAGAGGTTCTCTAATTTTTGTTTTTGAGATATTCAGTAAAAATTAAATTTTATCAGACCCACTCTGTACAACATATTCCTAATATTTTGTATTAGTTTTTCAAGAACTGTTTTGCCTTTATTTAATATTGCCATTCCAATAGAACAATGGTAGTAGTGTAAGTATTTTTAAAGAAAAAAAAAAAAAATCGAAAAATATTGGCACCACAAAACAAAGATAACTTCAGCGAATTTATTTTACCTATACAGGGTGATTACTACGAGAAATTGGCACCAACTTAGAAATTTTAAATAGTAACCAAACATTTTTATTGTATTTTTGAATTCATCTTCTCAAACTGAGTAAAATTTACTTATCTTTCATAGTTTCTTACATATGTCAATTTTTTTGTTAAAATTTTTATTTGCAAGGGTTTATGTAAAATATCACATAGACTTTGAAGCGTATGCAATAAGTAAATAATTTTTTTTGCATTAGATAACCGAAATTTTGAACAGCCTTCTAGAATTTTCACAATTAAAATTTAAGGCTAGTTTGATTTTTTCAAGATGGTTATCAAAAACTGCTATAACTCAGTTTTATCAAATGGATCGACCTTATTTTCTCAATGGCAATCGAAAGAACAATAATATTTATGGCAATTTTTATCAACACATCTTATACCTATCTCTTACAATTTTTGAAAAAAATAAAAAAATAGATTTTACTTCGTAATTTTTATAGTTAATCAAGTAGACCTTGCAAAATGGTCAACAATTGTCAAACTTCAACATATTATTTAGTTTTTAGCTGGTTCAATAATATTTAATAATGGTTTATGGTAACTTAGTGAATTTTGTAAAGTACTCAGTTAGTCTGCCATCGAACTTTGAATTTCTTGAGTGAAAATAGTTGGACAAATCTAACATTTCTTTTAATCAATGGCACAATTTTATCGTATTTTTCGAAAGTTTCCTCGATTAAAAATGAAAATAATGAGCTACAGTTCATTTTTCTGTGATTATCTCAAAAACTATAAGAGATAGATATTGAAGATGTTAATAAAAGTCTGCATAAAAATTGATGTTCTTTTAATTGCCATTGAAAAAACTGGATCATTTCATTTGAAAAAATTGTGTTATAATAATTTTTTAATTATCATTTTGAAAATATAGTGGCCTTGCAATTTAACAGTTGACAGTCGTAAAGATTACACAAGACCCTTCAAAGCTTTTGTTACCAAATGCAAAAAAAATATTCACTTATTTTAAAGAGTTCAAGGGCTCTGATATTTTAAATGAACCCGTGCAAATGAAGATTTTGACAAAAAAATTGATATACTTCAAAAACTGTGACAGATAAGTATTAACATTTTACTCAGTTCCAAAAGGCAAATTCAAGAGTGCAATAAAACTAGGTAGTTACTATTTGAAATTTCAAAGTTGGTGCCAATTTCTCGTAGTTCCGGAAATTCAGCCACCTTGAAAAAAATTTAGTTGAACTCAAAATGGTCAATTTGGATCGTATACAAAATTTTAAAGCTCTACTTATATTAGAAGTTAAAAAGTCCATAAAAAAATAATTTCTATTCTAATTTTGTATTTTAGTAATTGTTCTTCAAAAAACGTGATCCTGTTTTTCAAATAAATGCGGCATATTTTAATCGACTTATTTAAAAAAACGTGTTAAGTTTATGTTAAGTTTTAAGTTAATCTGTTTTAGAAAATTGCGAAATAAAACCTAGGAAAAATTTGCAAGTGTAAAAACATAATCTACGTTTTTGATTGCTAACCTTTGGGCACTGTGCAATTAAACCCTTAACAAACCGATTCCGCCCTCAACATTTGCAGCGTCTAGTTATTAACAAAAATTGAAATAGTCATTACAGGGCGCCACCGAGTTACTTTAAAATTGAAGAGGATAATTAATAAATAAGTTTATTAAAAATTCGAGAAATATTTGTTTGAATAAGATAGATTTATACAAATTCATTATTGTTATAAAAATTAGTAAACATGGTTTTCTTTATCTGTAGATATTACAGCTAATAAAGATGCGTAAATTTTCTAGATCAGGCAACTAACATTTTAAGCATTGTCATAAAATTGTCATTTTTTGACTATTTTTTATTTGGAAGTATATTAAGTATTTAATATAAATACTTTCTTTTGTTTTAATCAGTTATTAATAATTCTATTACATTTATTTTTTTGCTTTGTTTTTACTTTCCAATATTAAAGCTTCTGTACTAATAATATTAGCTTTGTTTGCGTAGGATATTTGGGACTAATCCTAAATTAGTCCAAGACTCATTTAAAGCGCATGTGCGGTTCTGAACCAGCAATGGATTATCGTTAACCACAAACAATAATATACCGTTGTCAAGTACGCAGTAAATGTTTAAAAATAAAAAACCGCAATAAATTATCACAAATTTATAAAAGAGAAACATTGGTACAAAAAAGTGTAAAATGTAAAAAACTACTCATTTTCACATTCACAAAAGTTATTTTACAAATAATTTCGATTTAGTAATATATTAAATAAATCTCAATAAAAAAATAGACAGTAAAGCACCAAAACACGAGAGTAACAAAGACAAAACCTCTTTCGTCAACTGCGCAAGTCTAGAACTAAAAATCCTTGATCGAATGAACATGAAGATCGTTTGGACTGGTTCTGAACTGATCCGGTATCCAGGTTATATTCTCTACCGTGAACAACGGCCTGTAACTAAAAGTTCAGGTTTTTCTCTCATATGTACTGTGCATGCAATTGATGCCAGAACAAGCTCATCAATCGCTATCGTGAACAAAGCTTTTGATTCCCTATCCGTATACCTATGACTAATCGTAATTATCATAGTAAGATATTATTTTATTTATCTGTTTAAGGTTTGAGAATAATTGTACAAGTACAAGTATAGAGTTAAGAAGATAAAGTCAGGTTAGGTCAGGTCAGATCAGGTCGGGTCGGGTCGGGTCAAGTCGGGTCGGGTCGGGTCGGTTCGGGTCGGGTCGGGTCGGGTCGAGTCGAGTCGAGTCGAGTCGAGTCGAGTCGAGTCGGGTTGGGTATTAGAGAGGGGTATTGAAAATGAAGAAATATAAGCAAAAACTTATAAGTGTGCAGAGGAAAGCAGCACTACAAGTATGCTCGGCATACCGTACTACTTCTACGGAAGCTGCTCAAAATAATTTCTATTCTAATTTTGTATTTTAGTAATTGTTCATCAAAAAACGTGATCCTGTTTTTCAAATAAATGCGGCATATTTTAATCGACTTATTTAAAAAAACGTGTTAAGTTTATGTTAAGTTTTAAGTTAATCTGTTTTAGAAAATTGCGAAATAAAACCTAGGAAAAATTTGCAAGTGTAAAAACATAATCTACGTTTTTGATTGCTAACCTTTGGGCACTGTGCAATTAAACCCTTAACAAACCGATTCCGCCCCCAACATTTGCAGCGTCTAGTTGGTGGGTAAACCAACGCAACAATGTAATGCGAGTAACATAAAAGGCAGTGTTCTGTACAACGTCGTTTCAAAGCAACTACCCGTAAATCTGAATGTAACTACTTTCCAGCAGCACATTTTCTTGTAATAATATTAACTAATTACAAGCGTACAAGCGTTAATTATGGCTGAATGCGTAGTGTATACAGCTTCGTTACTCATGGCAAATGAGTCGATCAAATCAAATCATGTCTAAAACAACAGGAATGGTTCCACGATGTGTTGAATAATTAGATACGTTCCCAAAAACGATCAATTATAATCGGGGCTGAATTGTAGGTCGGTATTGGTTAACTTGTGGCAGGATCGATATTTTACTCTGTTTTACCACCAAATCAATGAACTAAGTACAAACATGTTGGATGGAGCGAGTCCACCTTGCGTGACTTAGAAATTAGTTTTATTTTATCATTTAAACAGCAACACTCCACGTTAAATACATTTTAACGATAAATGTCCTACTTTACTTGTAAGTGATAGTATTTCTGTTTGAACAATGAGCAATTTTCCATTCCACTGAAAAACTGTGAAACATCAATCGATTAGTGATTTTCTGTGAAAATACTCTCTGTAAACACGTGTATCGATTCTGCGGTTTAAATTAAAACCAAATGTAAATCTTGAGTAGATGATACGCCAGTTGTTTGTGCTCAGTTGCTCTAATTAGACAAACAGTTCTATCATTACAGCACCCCACAGACGATAAAAGACAAGATCTCAGGCTCTTATGTAAATCAAGTTGCTCCTTTAATCACGTTTACAAGCGACACAGAAAAGAAATTTCCTAATTCTGTTCCCCGCGGAACGTAAGAAATGACTTGAAAAACTAAAATTAATTCCAATGTCATTCCTTTTAAACAAACAAACTAACCTGTTGCAGAGATTTGCTAATAACTGTTGTAAAACCTCTCAGGTCTGAAAATAGGCACCAAACCTAATAATAGTTTTATAATTCAATGCGTGGTGAAATGACTGAATGTCACACTTGATTTAATACATTTCATTTCAAGTATTTTGGCGTATTTTGTATTTTGAATTACATAAATTGTGTAAGATCACATCGTTAATAAAAAAATAATAATGTCGTTTTAAATACTAAAGAAAAAAACGTAAAACTATTTTTGTCGAACTTTCAACAATGTTTTTATGTTTATTTAAATCAGAAAAGTACGCATCGTAGAACAAAAATTAAGATAGATTTGGAATTCTCTGTCTGTTGAGGGTACAGTCACGATAAAAAAGAATGACACCTCTACTTTACAAACTTACACATTAACCGTATCATATCAAAAAGATTTGTGGCGGCGGTTTTAGCTAGGGGTGTCATTCTTTTTGATCGTGACTGTACTTTTGACTTAATAGGTAAGGTAATTAGGTGAATAAAAATTTTGACCACGATGTTTTATTCGGAATATTTGCAGTTTTGAGAAAGAAATAATTAATTATTTAAAAGTGCTAAATTATTTTAGATTAATTTCTATTTTTTCATTTTTGGTAGAATAGAAAAAATTTACGGATTGTAAAACAAAAATGAAGACAGATTTTGAATCTTCAGACAATTTTATGTCAGATAAGAATATTTTTGATTTTTTGTTATTGTGACCTTGATAATTTTGTTATCATATCATATAAGTAAAAATTTTGACCAAGTTGTTTGGTTCGGATTATTTGCACAGCTTTGGCTCGTTTGCCACAAAATTTCGCTCAGAAATTAATTATTTAAATTATTTAAAAGTGCTACAAATTATGTTAGATTAGTTGCAATTTTTTTGGTAGAATAAAAAAATTAAAATCGACATTATTTCGTGTAATATCTCTAATACTACGAATTGTAGAACAAAAGTGAAGACATATTTGGAATCATTAGACAATTTTATGAGAGATGGGAATACTTTTGACTATTTTTTTTTGTTGTAACCTTGATATATTTTTTTGTAGATAAGTAGGTGACCATGTTGTACAATTTATTCCAATTATTTGCACAGTTTTGACTGGATTGCCAAATTATTTTACTTAGAAATAGATAACTAATTATTTAAGTGCTACAAATCGTTTTAGATCAATTACTATATATTTTTTTAATTTTTATTAGTATGGAAACATTGAAATCGACAGTGTTACGTATAATATCTCTAAAACTATGAATTGTAGAAGAAAAATGAAGACATATTTAGAATATTCAGACGAGATTATGACAGATATTTTTTAATGTCTTCAAAAATATCTTCCAAACTACAAATTTGTATAATCAAGAATGAAGATAAATTTAGAGTCTTTAGACAATTTTATGTCAGAGAAAGATACTTTAGACCTAATTTTTTTGTTATTGTGACTTTGATAATTTTTTTCTGGTAGATAAGTGGGTAAATAAAAATTTTACCAAGTTGTTTTATTCGGATTATTTGCACAGTTTGTCACAACATTTCGTCCAAAAAAAAAAAATTAATTATTGAAAAGTGTTACAAATCGTTTTGAATTAATTTCAATTTTTTAAATTTTTCGGTAGAATGTAAATAGTAAAATCGACAGTATTTTTTGTAATGTGTAATATCTCTAAAACTACGAAATATAGAACAAAAACGAAAACAGATTTGAAATCCTGAGACAATTTTATATGAGATGATGGTACTTTTGACCTAATTTTTTTGTTATTTTAACTTTGATATTTTTTTGCTAGATAAGTAGGTAAATAAAAATTTTGACCAACTTGTTTTATTTGGATTATTTGTACAGTTTTTGTCCAATTGTCACAAATTTTCGCCCAGAAAAAGATAATTAATTATTTAAAAGTTCTTTAAATCGTTTTAGTTTAATTAAAATTTTTTAATTTATGGTAGAATGGAAAAATTAACATCGACAATATTTCGTGTAATATCTTTAAAACTACGAATTGTGGGACAATTGGACAATTTTATGCCAGAAGGGGGATACCTTTCAGTTTCGCTTAGAAATATATAACTAATTATTTAAAAGTACTACAAATCGTTTTAGAATAAGTTCTATTTTTTTTTATTTTTGAAAGAATGGAAAAACTAAAATCGACAGCATTTCGTGTAATATCTTTAAAACTACAAATTGTAGAATAAAAAAAACAGATTTAGAGCTTTCAGACAATTTTATTTCAGATAAAGATACTTTCGACCTAATTTTTTTGATATTGCTACAAATCGTTTTGGATTAATTTATTTTTTTTATTTTTGGTAGAATTGAAAAATTAAAATCGGCAGTATTTTTTGGAATGTGTAATATCTCAAAAACTAGGAATTGTACAACAAAAATTTAAAAAAAATTGTTAGTGTGACCTTGATATTTTTTTGTAAATAAGTCTGTATTATGAATTATAAGTAATTTAAAAAAAAATTAAATTATGTAGTTACTGAAAATAAAAATAAAAAATTAGGTATGTGTTATCTCACAATTTTTTAATTTAGATGTAGTTTAGATATGTATTTTTGTTATAATATTGTAACTCAAAGGAAACAAAACTACTTGTATACGTAGCAGAAAATAGAAATAATGTAGGCGAAAATTTATTAGACTTGATTCAGTCTTAATTCCAGAAGAAACACTATACAGTGGAAGTTACTGAAAAACGATGTAGTGAAAAGAAGTAATATATCTTTTATACGTTTTTACTTTCTGATGTGTTTATTTTGTTCTACTTCATTAGCTGTGTAAGTCACAACATAAAAATCAATCCCAGTGACAATTCGTTCTGAGCACAAATCAAACTATTTATTAAAATGTTTTTATACAAATCATGTAAACTTGTACCTCCTTACCTAATTCTTTTTTCACTTATTTGACAAATTTTTATTGTACCAAGCTAAGATTAAGACTTTTTTTAGAAAAAAAAATTATATTATTTCTTCCATTCTATTATGTAAAAAAATAGAAAATTATAATTTCCTTTCTTTTTTTTGCAGATAAAGTTTATTAATTATTAGAATTTATTAGCATAAATATTTTTCTAAAAATGGGCATTTACCTTCTTACGAAGAAATAAATATTTGGTATTTAATCTAATTGCTTCAAATTACTTGAAAGTACATGGAATTATTAATAGTGTGTAAATTTACTGAAATTACAAGAATTATTTGCAAATAGTTGGAATTTATTAAGAGACTTTTGAAATTACCTATTGGAAATTACCTACTTAAAAAAACTTCTAGTTTAAAAACGTGCTCAAAGTTGGAAACGACAATTTTTGCACCTGTTTGCCAAAATAAGTTAATATTCCTTGGGATTAAAAAGTTTATAATTTAAATAATTTTTCGTAATTTCCTCAAGAAATTCGAAACACTGATTTCTTCTACGATTTACTCTTCGTTTGAGTTTTAACAAGTTTTAACAATTTCTGTCACCATAACAAATTTTTTGTA
The DNA here is from genome assembly GCF_031307605.1 of Tribolium castaneum. NCBI lineage: Eukaryota > Metazoa > Arthropoda > Insecta > Coleoptera > Tenebrionidae > Tribolium > Tribolium castaneum. The sequence continues at coordinate 10,496,257 of NC_087394.1, forward strand.
ATTAGTTCAAATGATCCTACCTTTGGCCGAAGACGAGCTGAAAAATTTTGTTTTTCAACAGGTGTTAGTTTTTTTAATTAATTGAATTTTTATTAATTTTTATGCACATTAGTTTGGTAAACTACAGCCACCTTAAAGTACCCACAACAACGCAAGTTGCTAATACTGCTAATTACATAATTGCTAATTAAACTTTATCCAAAGTTCTTTGCATCGCATGTCAATTTGATCAAATTTACAACTTGGCAAAAACAGTTTTCTTCTAATTAAAAGAAGCCATCGAAGTGCCAAAGACACGGAAGGTTAATGAATGTGGATAGCTTCTAACTTCAAATAATTTACCTAATTAAAGTAACTTCGCGAGCAAACTTTTCGAACTTATGGATCTTCAGTGTAACCCAAGACAGCGTTCGACTCGTTTGTTCGTGAACTTATTATTTATGGCGAAATGCTAATTTCCATCGCTCCAAACTTTGGCACTTTCTAAAGACGTTCCACTTACAAGAAATTGATGTCGCTTTACTTTTCTAATTTGTAATGTGTTCTGAAAAATTATGTTTACAAAAATGGGTAGGTAATCCACAAATGTGCTGTTGGGTTATAAATTCGATTTTATGGTGGTTTTTATTTGAAAATAATAAATATTTATGCTCGGTGATATTTTATGTGAGGAACGAATCTAATAAGCAAAAATTGCCTTGACTGAAAGAAATTCAAAATTTATCTGTGAAATATTTGGGACCTGATTGTATCTATTGAACACCCCCTTTTAAGAGCAATTTTGGCAGGTTTTTAATAGTCTCGTGTATTTTTAAATAATTTATAATTTCCCTACCTTTACGTGTTAGATAAGGCCATAATTGGCTATTTTTTATCTCACGCAACAGCGAAATATTTCAAACTTGCGGAATAGTTTAAAGAGTCAAAACACTACTCAATGTGAAGCACTTTTCTACGAGTAAATTAGAAGTCGTAGGCTTGAAATAAACCTGAATGAATTGAAAAATGTGTTAACTGTGTTAAAATATTTATCTTTAGTTCTGAAATTACATCATTAATGCGCTTTACAAGGTTTCCAGGTTGATTAAGACATAATATGATTTTTAAATAGACTTTGAAAATCGTTGATTTCTTTCTAAAAATACTTTGAGAAATTAAGTGAAAAAGCGAGTTTCCTGTACGTTGCTATCAACTTCCGATAATCCCATTTCCCCAATTTAGCCTAACGTCATTAAAACGCTGCCTCAGAGCTTAGATTGTCTTTATTTCGTTACCAACTTTTGCTCAAGATTAACAGCTTAATGCTAAATAATGTTTTTTCTGTCAAAAATCGGGCACACGACGCCTAAATTAATGAATAAGATTCTAATCTAGAAACTTTTCATGAAAACATTTTTACTTATCTGAAGGGAACATTTACAAGATTAACGAGCAAATCCAAAAACAATTTGCTTCAAGGATGCACATTAAAGTTCCAAGCAAACGAAAGCACTAACGAATTGCTAAATTTATTTCGGCTTAAATGTCTCGTTAAAAACATTGCCAAAAAGAGAATTACTATTCTGTAATTTTGAATTGACTTTTAAGAAGTCAAATAAAATAATAGTGTTTTTGTCTTTTTGGTTGATTTAAAACAACTCCACTGATCTTGTGATTAGAATCGAGAAAAAAATGAAAAATTGAAAAACATTCTACAAAAATTTTACAAACAAAATTGTTTCTCACTTATAAGTAAATAGAAACAGCTCAGAATAATGTTATTTTCGATAATTACTGAAAAATTTTTGGCCTAATCAAAATGAAAATAAATGTAATTTAACGTAAAATTATCTAATGATTCCAAATCTATCTCCATTTTTATTATAAAATTTGTAGTTTTAGAGATATTACACAAAATACAATTAATACCAATTTTTCCATTCTATTAAAAATAAAAAAAAATTGGCATGGTTCTTAAACGACTTGTAGAACTTTTTTGTACGTTTTTTGTAATAGTGTTTGTAATCTATAATTCATATATTAAAAAGAAGGCTTAAAATGTTACTAACAAAAAAATAGATAATTATCTATTTCTCAGCAAAATTTTGAGACATTTGAGTTAAAATTGTATAAATAATTCAAATAAAACAACTTGGTCAAAATTGTATTTACTTATCTGTCAATCAAAAAACGTCAAGATTGGTCAAGATTACAATAACTAGAAATTTTTGTCAAAAGTGTGCCCATCTAAAGTAAAATTGTCTGAAGATTCTAAATTTGCTTTTATTTTTGTTCTATAATTCGTAGTTTTGGAGATCTACTTGCACGAAATACTGTCGATTTTTTTTCAATTTACCAAAAAAATATAGAAATTAATGTAAAACAACTTGGTCAAAATTTTTATTTGCCTACTTATCTATCAAGAAAAAAACATCAAAGTTACAGTAACAAACAAAGAAAATATGTTAAAATTATAACCCTCTAACATACAATTGACTGAAGACAATCTGTTTTGATTTTTGTTCTAAAATTTTTAGTTTTGGGGACAGTTTTACACGAAATAAACTGTCGATTTTAATTTTTCTATTTTACCAAAAATTATAAAAATAGGTATTCGTCTAAAACGATTTGTAGCACTTTTAAATAATTAATTATTTATTCCTGAGTGAATTTTTGTAGTAATCGGGTCAAAATGATAAATCTAAATAAAACAACATGGCCAAAATTTTAATTTACTTACCAAAAAAATCACAACAACAACAAAAACTAAGTCAAAAATATTTTCATCTAGCATAAAATTGTCAGAAGAGAATAATAAATATAATAATAAATAAATATCAATAAATAATAAAAAAATAATATTAAATAAAAAATTGAAGCTAATCCGAAACGAATTATAGCACTTTTAAATAATTAATTAACAATTTCTAAGCGAAATTTTGTGGTAAAACTGTACAAGTAAATTGAATAAAACTACTACCTACTACCTATTTACCTACTTATTTACCCGAAAAAAATGGTCAAAGTCACAATAACGAAAAAATTACGTCAAAAATATTTTATCTAAATTTTTCTAAATCTGTCTTCATTTTTCTTTTACAATTTGTAGTTTTGAAGATATTGCACTAATTATTGTAGATTTTAATTTTTCCATTCTGCCAAAAAAAGTTGGTAGTATTTATCTAAAACGTTTTGTAGCACTTTTAAATAATTAATTATTTATTTCTAAGCAAAATTTTATAGTAATCTAATTAAAACTGTGTAATATAATTAAAAAAAAAATAACATGGTTTAAATTTTAATTAAAAAAATTTTGTATGTGGTTCAATTATAGTCATTTTGTATAAGAACAAGTTTGCTCAAAAAAAATCAGAGAAGATAATTTCCAAAACTTTTTAAATAATCACATTTTTAGAAAATTTTGTAATTATAGGAGTATACATACATACACACAGGGTGTTTTAATGCAAGGAAGCGTTTTTATAGCCCACAAACTAAAAATATTTTTGGATTATTATTTTTGGATAATTAGGTTCTAAGCAAAAATATAATGTAACTTTGTATATATTATTTTGCGTATATCTCTTTCCGTTACGGTATTATTCAACTTTTTGTTATAAAAAAGACCAACATTTGAAAAATCACTGCATAGTCACTTATGAATATTTTCCGATAATTTTGCAACAAAAAAACTTAGAATATCTTGTAGTTTTAGCAAATATTTGACTTTTAGTAAAAGCAAGCAGATAATAATTTTTTTCAAATGGAACATCATATTTTTTTTAAGTATCGACAGCATTTTTGATAAACTTTCTAATGATATAAGGGTTAAATAGCAAATTTAAAATATTTTTCGAGATTTTTCAAAAAAAAATGCAACAAAATTTGTTAGTCCAGAATCTGATAGTCATTGTGACTAGTAAATGAATTTTACTCATCAAGAATTATTAATAAAATAAATAAACAATATTTTTTTGATTCTTTTGAACTCTAAGATATACTGTAATTTTGTAATACAAACCGCATATTATTCAAAAATTAATGAAAAATTCTATCAATACGTCTGAAGAAATACATAGTGTTTTATTAAAAAAAATGAATTATTCAATTTCTTGGGTTTTGGCACACCCTGTACATTATTTCCATGTTTCAAGTAAAAGTTGACTATTTCTTAAAACTACAGGGTATACTAAATTTTGTTGTTGCAAATTTGGTGGAAAATATTCATAGGCGACTTCGCAGTGATTTTTCAAAATTTGGCCTTTTTTTATCAAAAAGTTGGATAATTCCGAAAGGTAAAGAAATAGACCTATGATAGTTTATATAAAGTTACATTATTTTTTTACATGGAATCTAATTATAAAAAAATATATAAGGTGTTCTATTAAAAAAATATAACTTTGGTTCACCACTGTATACAACATCCTGTGTATATTAAAAATACATGCATCTAATTTTTTGTATTATTCAGATATACCTACGACTATAAGTTTACATTTTTCGCCAACAGAATTAAAATATCATCAGTTTGAACAAAAATTCATAAATGTAAAATAATTTATAATGTCTACATTGTTCTATAACAAGACTATTCTTAGCAGATTTTCAGTAAAATGTAAATGCTGTAATACCGGATACAAAAAGTGAATATCCACAAACAATGCCATTAGAATAAAATTATAAACTCGGCAGGAATATGCAAATAAAAATGACAAATTTACATGCTAAACACTATACTTAACGCTCCTCTTAGGAGAGGATAATACCTTTCAGTATTCATAAACGAAATGCTGCGGAAAATTTTGTACTACCACAAAGCCATTTAGACTTTGGATGTAATAAATAGTGTGTAATAAAACACTTGATGCTAAAGCAGCCAAATCTGGTGTAACAAATGGTTTGCTACTTTCTTTTTTTTTGAGTAATTGGTATTTCCGTTCATTCTCCGCATTGTAGCTGTTTAAGACAAAAAATAAATAAATAAAAAAATGGCTCCAATAACATCAGGATTTGAGATCCCGCGAGCAAAATAAATTTTTGTGTCTCGTGTCACTTTTGCTGGCGAAAATAAATCGTTAGTCATAGTGTTGTGAATCTCAACCCTGCAGAGTATTATGTGCCAGCGATGTGCTAAATTTGGATATAACTGACGGTTTAATTATATCAATCTGACAAAATTCTGAGCACACGAGGATGCAATTTATTTGAGGGCACTTTATTTTCCAAGTGAGCGGCCGCAGAAAGGACGTGTTTTAGCTAAATAAGCTAATGTCGTTTCGCCGATGGAGCAATAAGTAAATGCGTTTTATTACAGATGCAATATTTATATTGAAGTGGTAGCTCCAGATATGGAAACGTACTACGTCCCAGTTCGCAAATATTTCCAGTAATATATTCACCAATAACTGCAAGGAAAATATCCTTAAGGCACTCCAAGACGAACTGTAATACAAATATTTGCGGAGCTCTTCGGATCGATCATGAAATTGATAATAATTGTATCCGGCTGCGTACAAATCGAAAGTTATTAGATAAAAACTGGATTAAGGATTATGGATACATTCTGCTCTTTAGTTTTCTGACGAGCGAAGCCAAACTGTTTACATTAAGTGACAGCAATATTGTTATACCCTGTATGTGTACATATTTATAAGTGGATTGCATGTGAAAAAAAAGGATTTTGATTTCCAAATATTGGATTCGTCTTTGAGACTGTTAAACATTGCTTTTATTGGTCTTTAGGTTTCAAAATTAACTGAAATTTCTTTGACTCTTTACGATTTTTTGACAGTCAAACGATTTTGCTTAGATATATCTGCACAATATGTTTGTTAAAACGCTATATTTAACAGTAGTGGCTGGCTCTCATGTAATTTTTTCATATTTCTGTTTTTTAATAAAGTAGAACGATTAGTTAGATAAGCGAGTATAAACAGTTACCAGTGTACTGTACTGTGTAGCTGTTTAGAAAAGTATTTTTGACATTTTAACACGTTTTAAGATTTTTATTATTATCGTCTTTCTCAATCGTTGAATTACTTTGTTATGCTAAAGACTAACTTTTAGATTTTTTTATTTAATCTTTTTAACAGATTATTAGCCAAAAATCTAATATTTTTGCAAAAAATAACTAAATTTTGTCAAAATAGTTATCTAATAATAATGTTTACGCATACTTTTGAACTGAAAACTTAATTTTCTCCGAAAAACAAGAAAACCCTCCATAGATTTTTTTCAGTCAAAAACGCATTTATTCCAGAAGATCCAAAAGTCGCCTGTAAGTCGGTGTTATTCTTGACTTTTTCAGTTCCATTATGAGATTTTGCTAAAGTGGACAAAAGAATTTTTAAAAAATACTCGAACCTACATCATTTTTGCAACTTTTTTAATGCGAAATGCAATTATTTTTACCCAAAAAATGTACCTATTTGGAAAATTGCCTTTAACGTTTTTTCAGTCAGAAATTTTTTACCAAAAATTTGCCAAAAAATAACTAAATTTTCTAAAAATATTTTATTTTTTGTCCAAGCAGTTATGCACGCTCCTGAGCTGAAAACTTAGTTTTCTTATGAGAATTTGCAAATTTGGCAAAAAAATCAATAGGACATTTCGGACAAAATTTTTATTATATTTTTTTCAACCAAAAAGGCAACTGTTAAAAAAATGTCAAAGGTAACGCCAAAAATTGCAGAATTAATCAGTCTCTTTACAAGAAACGTAAGTTTTTAACTCTTAAGAATGTCTATGTATTTGAAAAAGGTAAAACTTATGACCTTAAACTATAATTACATGGTTTTTGATTTCGAGAAAAATTCTGTAAAAAATGTTTTTAGCTTAAATTTTAGCGGGACTTTTACAAATTTTTGGCAAAATTTTGCAAAATAAGTAAGTATTTTACTCAAAACTAAGAGAAATCAATTGAAAAAGGCCAAAAAATGTAATTTCTAACTTCATGTGTAATCTCATGTGTAATTTTTTATACTTTATACTTTAACAGACGTGTTTAAATGCTTAATAAAAGCAATACCAAAGTAATTTTATGTGTCTGTTTGAAGAAAACTGAGCTTAAAAGTATTTGCTTTCGTTAGGGAATTTTCTTAAAAATGTCAATTTCTCCCTTATTTATAAAACAATACCTATGTAGCTAAAGTAAGTAATATTTTGCTGAATTTTAATTAAGTAAATTTGTAGCTCAAATAAAGTAATCATCTTTATTTAGTTTTGGTAATTTATCTTTTTTTAAATTTTTTCGTGTATTTCGTTTTACTTGTTCCAGCTTTTCTTTAGCATAAAATAGAAGAGCCAGCACTGTCTTAACTTTAAACTACTTAATGTGGTATTTTTTAACGAAATTTTGCAAAATACATAAGTAAGTTTTTCGCTCAAAACCCGGATCCATCTACTAAAAAAGAGCAACATAATGTCATTTTCGACCTTATGTAATTTTTTGCTAGGTTGAAGGACGTGTTTAAACGCTCAAAAAAAGCAAACTAACTTCATTTCATTAGTGTGTTTAAGGAAATATAGGGTTAAACATATTTGCTTTTTTTAGAAAAATGTTGAAAAATATCCACTTACAAAACTAGCTAAATTTAATGAAAAGTTAAGTCAGTTTTAAACTCTCCTTGGAATTTAATAACAAAATATGTTGAATGGTTTTGGTAAATTAAAAATGAATAGTTTTTTTAATGTTTTTATAATTTATTGTATTAGCCGACAGTGTTTTATACAGGGTGTTTCAGCGAGTTGCTCACATAAAATTATTTTCAAATATACAGAATGTGTCGGAAATGAACTACAATACAAACCTAGTTTTTTCTTAAAATGAAACAACTTAATTTTTTTGTATTTTTAGATTAGGTTTTAAAACTAATGATGACGTAACTTTTTATTGGTCGATTTTGCTTAGTTTTTAAAATATTTTAATTTTTTTAACAAAAACACGCTTTGTTGTGTTGCTCAAATAGTAAGATTCCTAGAAAAATAGGACTTTCACCACTTTAAAAAGAAGATTGTTTAAGCTTCAAAGACATATTTTCAAGAAAATTAAAAAATTAAGATATTTGTTAAATGTTGAATAACTTAAAAACTTTATTATGTAGTTGATATTAACTTTAATTTTACCCTTAGACCATTATTCGGTGTTTTTTACAGTGAAATAACTAAAATAACAGCAAATAAGTAATTAAAACGCACATGTGTAACTCAACTTGTTAAGTTAACGAGCTTTGAGAGACATTTTGTTCTAGTGAAATTGGGAGAAACAATCAGTTAAATGCGTCTGACTAATTATGAAACTTTCCGTAATTTATTGATTCAAGTGTTCCATTAGAAAAATGAGCTTATAGGATAATGTGCATTGGAAATCCGCGTCTCCAAATTGGCATTTGGATAAATCAGTGTAATGTGGTAATTAAATGTCAGGTTGCACGTTTCAATTTAAAGTTTTCGTCTGACATTTCTGCTTTCATAAATAGATAGGAAACTGAACTTTTACTTAATGGGTTAACTTATAAGGCTCGAGTCCTCCTTCCAGAAGTAACCGGCGATAAATCGACATCGAATAATGAGTGCAGTAAAATAAAATCCTGCAACTGGACCCACTTTATATTCGAAACGGAATAAGTAGGTCTGGCAGAATTAAAATTACAAAAAGCTTGAACATTCTCCTACATCAAACATTTGTAGTCTGCTGGCAAGGTCAACACTGGCAAATGGCCGAAATGTCTTCCATAAAATATTTGGCTACCATCCCTAATGGTTTTTCAGCGAAATTTATTACAATCAGCTTCGGGAGAGACCAAATTGTAATACAAATTCGGTGAGACGTTTCCACTGTAATTCGTGATGTTTGATTTCCACATTGCGTAATTTATTATCACCGAAAAATTCAATTTCTGCAACACAAATTCTACAATAACTAAGCCATAAATAATGTTACTCTTGAAAAACTTTCAAATACTGGAGGAAACCGAAATTTACTCTTCACGGTTTAGTTGCTAACACATAAATCCATTGTTGGATCCTTTGCAAAGACGGGTTCCAGAAATTATTGGGGCAGAAATGTTGCGTCGCTAATCGTTCGTGTTTTTATTTTATTGTGAAGTGCTTCAGCCAGTTTATTATTTTATAGTTTTAAATGTAGAAACTTTTCGAAAAGTCGTTTAGTTACCGTGATATTTTACCATGATTTTCGATTTATTCCAGCGATTTTTTTGGCTTATTTTTGACAAAAGTTTCCGAAATAATTGCGTTTCTGGCTAAAAAAAGGAGCCAAAACAATGTAATTTTGTGTTTTTTTCATTTATAAATAGTTTTACTGAATCTTATGATGAAACTCAGTTTTTAGCTCAAATGCGGTCTTACACACTCGAACAATGTAAAAATAATTTCAAAAATATACAAAATTTTATCATAGTATATACTTGATTTTCTCCAAATTTTTATAACACAATTTTTGGTTAAAAAAACATTGTAAAACGTAAAAAATCAAACATATTTAATTCAGTTCGACGTTTTTTTTTAATTTGCAAAATAATTACATTTTGTGATAAAAATCTGTTTCAAACAGTCTCAAAGAAAATTGATTTTGGACCTAATTTAGTACTTGTTTTTTTTACGCGCTTGCATGCTCTTTTAACACAAATAGTACTCATTTATTTTGCATAAACTTACTGAAAAATTACAAACCAAGATTAAAAATGACATTATTTTGGATTTTTGTCGGACTTATCTTGTTTTTCTAAAAAAAATTTTAGTAAAGCTTTATATTTCACAATTGTTAAATTTTTTCTCGAGCATTTATTAAAACAAGCCGAAAAATTGTTTAATTATTACGTCTACAATGGCGTTATTTTGGACTAAAAACTCATTAATTTTGCGATTTTTTTCTAACGAGAAAAAAATTGTTAATGAAAGTGACGAAACTGACCTAATTGTACTTGTAATTCCTGTCATTCTAAATTTAACTCATATAAATGAAAAATAAGTGAGATTTTGGCGAAATTTTGACCGATGTTTGCACTTCAAAGTCATAAAACTAATTATTTGTTGTGTTCTCTAATCGTAAATTTTTTATCAACTTATTACTACTATTATTACTATTATTATTACTATCTATTGTAAAAGTTTTATTTTTATACCGTTAAATACATTATTATTATTATTATTAGAGCATAAAAACAAAGTTTAACAAAAACTTAAGTATTTGGCATAAAATAGGCCAAAAGATTGAAAATTATGGTCGAAATGAACCTTGGTTTCCTTTAAATTTATCTCCTTCTAAGCGTTATACGAACTTATTGTTTCAAAATTTTCTACAAATTTTTTTCCCTGTTTGAGAGTAAGCTACCGTTTTTTTAAACTAGATTTCAGTTAAATCTCCGATAAATTGAGGCCAAGAATTTATTGCAATTAGAGTTGGGTCGGCGTTGGAGTTAAAAATAAAGTTAAAAATAAAATTAAAAAAAACGTAATATTTAAAAAAAATTACTTGAAATGATTACTGATTTTATCTAACGAGCCACCACTGCTATAAGAGAAAGGAAACAATAAGAAAAACTACATTGGCCTTTAAGAAATATGTAGATACCAGAAAAATTAAATTTAACAGCTGTTTTTACGCCATTTTTAAAAGTAATATTTAGGTAGAAATATTTATGTATTTCGTCAAAAATTAAATTACCAACATACACTTTCAGCTCTTCTTAAAAAAAATTGTCTGAAGATTCCGAATCTTTTGCTTTGCTTTTTTCGTTTCATTTACTTTTCTTCTCATCAACAACTAACAGTTTTTTGAGATTTGGATAAAACTGGGTTTCTGACGATAAAAACGTGTTTTTTTTTAAGTTAAATAAATAAGACAATTGATAATCTAGCTTTCCGTATGCAAAATTATTCACAAATTCTGAATATGTTTTTATATTGGGTTTACGTCTACGATCGATGCTTCCCAAGATATCACTGAGTTAAAGTGTGAGGAACTGGTTAAAATTTAGCTTGTTCAAAACCAAATACTTCTAAGACTAAAATAATAATTCTAAGACAAAGTAAATAATCAAATCAACTAACACTTTAAAAAAATTCTTTTGGACAAAGTCAAAAATTAAACCAACTAAAATGTGACTTTTATAATGAAAAATGTCTAAAGATCCTGAAACCTTTAATTTTCATTACTGTTTTTCTGACTTCTTGCATCAGCAAAATCTTAAGTAACTTACAATCGATTTCCGATTAAATTGTGTTGACCAGAATATTAGTTCAAAATTTGAAAACATTTCGTTCCAGAAACAGCAAATTTTTCGTTTATGCATTATTTTGCACTACGTCGCACTTCTGAAATATTTTATTGTTTTCACCTCTATACAAATGAAGCTACTGCTGTATTTCAAGTGGTCACAAAAAATTGCTCGTAATTCTTCAATTTTTTGTTTTTTTTTTGTTTCTCATCAGTCTTCTGATTACGTTACTCAATTGGGACTAACTTTTAAACTACTGTTCCATTTTTCATAACTGATTTAAGTGCACATTATTCGCATTTAACACAGGGCATGAGATATACTCGTAGTTTTCTGAGACAATTGACCAACAAATTATCCTCCCAAATTATTTTCTAGCATGCAACTGTTGGAATAGTTGGAATTGCTAATTGATTTCCCAACTCACGGAATAGAGTTGTGCATATAAGTAAAACGATTATTCAGAACAATGCAAATTGTTTCAGCTTTCCAATTTAACACCGACTGGCCTTAAAATTAGTTTAAAAGAATCGCCAGGCGAAGGTAGTCGATAAATTCGCCTATAAAACCCAATAACTGTTACGTATATGTTACATTTAAAATAAACAATCTTTATTAGTGTTTACTGTTGAAAGACAGAAACAACAAACGCATTGTAATTTTCGGGCAATTTGGCAATGATTTACGATACTTTTCATCGTATAGTTTCTCTTCCAAAAGAACAAAACAGAGCAGTTACCATTGCAGATTATATCGTTCATCTTGCCAAAAATAGAGGCGCATTTATTAAATTCTGGTATTAGAGCTTTCCTCTGGACGTTGCAATGATTTATTGCACTGTTTCTATTGCAAATTCGACCGATAACCTTCACCCATGCAATCTCGAAGAGTTGTTTATTGCGTGGAAGTCCGGTCTTTGATACCGTGCATGTCAAAAATCATTTTGAACCAAGGACGACCATAAAAGACTTCCAATCTTTCGGTTTGATTGCACTGTTATCTGTCGACAGTCTGCAATCGAAAATAGAAAAACGATCGATATTCTGTAAGGAAATGGATACGTTTTAATTACCAAAGGTTGCAAATCGAATTTTGCCTAATGGACAACTCTTGTCGATTAGTTAATGTGATTAGGTGATAAAGGGCGACAGATTGCTGAAAATGGGATAATGTTGTAAAATTAAACGCCACATTGCAAAAATCTGTTAAGCGGAGTGTTCTATTTGAAAAAATATTCATTGGACGGCTGCCAAAGTGTTTGACTCTTTGTATTGTAACATTTACATGAAAATTCAAGTTTGCAATTTTAAGAAATTGGACTCGTTGGGCAAAGCACTTTATAAGCGAACTACGGATGTCTAAGTGTTAGGATATGAAGCGGCGTACAAATAAAACGTACCAGTTCTCGGTAGTTGCGTTAATGTCACTAGGGAGCGCAGTTGTTTCATTAGAATTACAAAAAATGCTTGTATTAGTATAATAGTTAAAACATTACAGATAGATAGAGCAGTAAATTGTCAATAATGAGACATAAGCATAATGCAAAAATTTTATCGTAAACTATATTTAAAGAAATATCAGACTTTAATCAATTTGCACTCTGCCTTATATTTTTCAAAACGCTGCGAATACGGTTACAGATGCAAGAAAAATGTTAGGAAAAAAGTTCTAGAAAATTAAATTTTCTTTAAAAAGATCTGCGAGACCATATCTCTAACTTCAACCATTTAGGCCCTAAAGTCGTTCAAAAATGCTCAAGCAACGGATTTGCTTCATTTTGCCGGTGGTCAAATATTGTAAAGTTAATTTATACTTAAGCTGTTGAAGATTGAAATATGGTATCGCGGACTTTTTTGTAGAAAATTTAATTCTCTACAACTTTGTTCCTTACACTTTTTTTGTATCTTTAACCGTATTTGCAGCGTTTGCAAAAATATAAGGTAAAACGCAAATTGGTAATTGTAAGCGGTAATTCTTTGCGCACCGTTGCATATTTATCAAAAAGCTGGAAATACGTTGTAGATACAAAAAAAGTGTAAGGAACAAAGTTGTAGAGAATTAAATTTTCTTCAAAAAAATCCGCGAGACCATATCTATAGCTTCAACCATTTAGGCCCTAAAGTTGTTCAAAGACGCTCAAGCGGCGAATTTGCTTCATTTTCCGGTGGCCAAGTATTATAAAGTTAATTTATACTTAAACTGTTGAAGATAGAAATATGGTGTCGCGGACTTTTTTGTAGAAAATTCAATTCTCTACAACTTTGTTTCTTACATTTTTTTTTGTATCTTTAACCGTATTCGCAGCGTTCACAAAAATATAAGATGGAACGCAAATTGGTAATTGTAAGCGGTAATTCTTTGCGTATCGTCGCATATTTATCAAAACGCTGAAAATACGGTTACAGATACAGAAAAATTGTATAAACAAAGTTGTAGAGAATTAAATTTCCTACAAAAAAGTCTGCTATTACATATTTATATCTTCTACAATTTAGATGTAAATTAATTTTTTGTTACTTGACCAGCGGCAAAATGAAACAAAACAATTGCTTGGGCGTTTTTGAATGTCTTTAGGGCCCAAAGTGTTGACGATAGAGATATGGTCTCGAAAACTTTTTTAAAGGAAATTTAATTCTTTACAACTTTCTTTTAAACATTTTTCTTGTATCTTTAACCGTATTCACAGTGACTTGAAAAATACGAGACAAAGCGCAAAATTTAAATTTGAAATAATTTTTTTCTCATGTGTTTTATAAAAATTTTAGTTGCCAGTTTTTCTCAGTCTTCGTAGAGTAAACAAACGACTAAAAAACACTATCGTCTTCAAAAAAAAATTACTTACAATCTGATACATATAGTAGTCATAAATTATAATTCTTAATTAAGGAAGAAAAATTTCTACGTTTTAAAAGGATGATTTTCTAGGTGCGGTTCAGGAATCTTGAAGGAAACATCTATTTCACTCAATCTGTGATTGGAAAGTGACCTAAATGTGTAAATTGATAGGTAAGTTCGGAAACGGAAGTTCGGTTTCGAATTTTCGTGTAGCACGATTCTTTTTAAATCACGTTTAAACCGAAGAAAATTCCCGGCATTTAAATCGTTCAGATTTACATTTTTTCTTACACCTGTTATTAAATAATTAAAAAAATGTATGCAAAACTACCGTGTTGACACACTGGAAATTCTGTAATTGATGGGGAAATTTTGAATTTAAACCGAAAAAACACACAACTACATAGTACAAAACAATTAAGCCATTTTTTTTCCAAAATAGACTTGAAGTAAATAAGTGAAAACGTCGTTGTTTACAATTATAAACAAGGGTTAAGCTGTTAAAAGACTTGGAACTTGAGCTTTAAAATGTTTCAGAAATGTGATATGTTTCAGCACTGTCCTTTGTTAGGTTGTGCATACACCTAATGTGTCCACCAACTGGAAAAATTCTCGAGTGATGTGTTTAAACAAGTACAAAGCTTTTCTTATCAATGTGGTCACAATACATCGTTACTTTTACAAACTGCTTTGATTACAAACAAATGGTTACATAAAAACTGAATAAACATAATGTTTCTTTCTCTGGTGTACTAATTCATAAAGTCACTGATCAATTTGCATTGAGAATATTTTATGGAAGCGATTAACTAATATTATTATGTTTTCCGTAATTTATGTGTGATTTTAACTCATTTTGAACTTAATTTTAGTAAGTTCAAAACGCACCTAGAATAATGTGTTTTCAATTCTAATATTATTATAGATCTAAATTCGAGACTTTTAGTAAATTATTTTGTAAATTCTTTTTCAGATAATTCTTTATAAATTCTTACCTAGATTCTTTTTAATAAATATTTTGTAGACTTACTTAAAATTATCTTATTAATACTTATTCTACTCGTAGATTCTCAATATTCTCTTTAGACTCTACTCTGTTTTTACAAATTCTTTTATACAGGGTGCTCAAAAATTGGCGTACCAACTCAGTGGTACGTTGTTGAGAAGCATGTGTGGATCACGGGAAAAATCTTGAAAAAATTCCTATAGTCATATTTTAAAAAATCTGGAGCTACAAACTTATTTTGTTAACTTCTTCAGTTTTCATTATTTTTTAATGTTTTTATGTTTCACACTAAGTAATCGTTCCATAACACAATGATGAACAACTATTTTTAAATTTTCCATCAGACTTTAGCAGTTTTTTTAGTTTAAAAAAATTAAAATTCATCAAAAAAATCACAGTTTGTAGATGTGCCAACGCTGGGAATTATTTCCTAGGAAACCGTTTCAAAAATAATTTATTTTTGTTGTTGATCAAATTCTATTGCGATTATGACTGTTAGACAACGTTGCCACATATCATTTATTTAAAATTAGTTATTTATCAATAACTTTAATGCAAAGAATTTTTTTACTATTTTTACCTTTATATGTAATCAGTTCTCTATCACACACCATCGAGTTGGTGGGCCAGTTTTTGAACACGCTGTAGTTTTGTTTAGAATTCGTCCAGATTATTTTCAGCAATATTTCTGTACTTTTTTTTAGATTTTTTTGATCCATTTCTAAAACCGTCTATAGATCTGAATTTAGAATTATCTTATAAAAACTTCTTCTACAGCCCTCAAATTCACATGTAGATTCTATTTTGTGTCCTTTCAAATAAATTTACAGATTTATTTAAAACGTTTTTAGATAACTTTTTGGAATAGTTTTGAATTTTTTTTTAGATTATCCTAAAAATTTATAATTTTTCTTAATTATTCTTCTAATTATGTTTTTTGTAATTATTTTTTTGCCTCTTTTCAAATTTATTTTATAAAAACCACTTCTACATTTTTGTTATCCATTTTTCAAATTCTTTTTTTTTGTAATCTACTATGCCTTTTCAAATTCTGTCATAATTTTGTTTATAAATTGTTTATCTTATTTTTTAACATTATTGTTGTACTTTTCTCTGATTTATTTTTAGAATATTTTATAAATATATTTCAAGTCCAGATTTTTTTATAAATTCTGATATAGATGCTTTTTACATTTATTTTGAATTATTTTATAAAAACTTTTACATTTTTTCTACAGGTTCCAAATTTTGCTTTAGATTATACTCTATAATTTAACGTTTAGAATTTTTTAGATTATTTTTAACATTGTTTCTTCTTTTGTCGATTTTTCATAATACAATTTTCTGTTTTTTTTAAATTCGTTTGTTGATCTGAAATCCAGACTCTTTTTAGATTTTATAAATTCTATATCTATAGATTCATGATAAATTTTTCTTAAGATTGTCTTGACAATTAATAATTATTAGTTTGTAAACTGTACTCGAAGTTATTATAAATACTTTTTCAACGTTCTCCAAATTTTCTTTTAGATACAGATACTAAATAGAGTATTCTCAAAATTTTTTATTATAGTTTCGTTTAAATTTTTTTAGGTTTATTTTGTTAAATTGTTTCTGTACTTTGTTCTAGATTTTAAATTCTCTGATTCTTTTTTTTTAACTGTCTGAAAAAACCGAAATAGGAACTTTTTTATATAAATCCATTTCCAGTCCAGATTATTGTATACATTCTTCTCTAAATGCTTCTTTACAATTATTCAAAAATAGTTTATAAAAACTTCTTTTACATTTTTTTTACAATCTCTAAATTCTTCTTTTGATCCCACCTTGCATCTTTTTGAATTTCTTCTCTAGTTTCGTTTAAAAATTTCCCAAATTATCTTCTTTAAATTATTTTCTAGACTACTTGTATCATATTTTTTTTACAGTTTGTTTATTTTGAGTCTTTTCAAATTCTTTTATAATTAGTTTTTTTTAGAATTTATTCAGACATTTTTTAGCATTGTTTTGGTATTCTACTCTTAAATGTACTCTGATTCTTTTATAAATTATTTTCTAGACTACTTATTTTGTATTTTTTTTAGATTCTGTTTGTTTTGTGTTTTTTCAAATTCTTTTATAGTTATTTTGGCATTCTTTTAGTATTCTTCTCTTAAGATTTGTTTTGATATTTTTTAAACGTCTAAACTTGGTACTTTTTTTAGATTGTTCATAAATTTATCTCTGAATTGTTTTTATACATTTTTGCTCCTTTTGCTTCTTTACAGTTATTTATTTTCTAAACTCACTTCATAATTATTTTATTAAAAACACTTCAGCATTCTCCAATTTTTTTTTGGATTTTGCTCTACGTATTTTCAAAATATTACACCTTTATAGTTTGATTAGAATTTTTTTTAGATTTTGTAGCATTGTTGCTGTACTATTTTTTATTTTCCTTAGTATTTTTTTTCTAAAAACCATCTGTAGAAAGCACAAAGTGTCTTCAAATATGAGATTTTTTTCAAGTTTTTTATTTTCGAGTCATATTTTTCTCTCTGTCGCAAAAATCGTACAGAAACATATAAAATAAAAATCATTTTTGTGGTACAAAGTTAAATTTGTTTACAATGTCTGATATGCTCCATGTGACTTTCAGTTTTTCTGTTTGATTATTTCTCGTTTTTACCAAAATAAAATTGCAAAAATAAAAATTATTTTATTTTATTCATGTCGTACTGGAAACTGAAGACTGTTAATAATATAATTTCTCTTGAAACACGATATGTATCGAATGGTGAATGGTTTGGATTATTGGAGGTTCGGTTAACTGAGGTCACACTGTACTGGCAAGAAAAAAAATATAATATTTGAGAACTTCACTACTGTACACATATTATCTGCTCGAAGTTATTTCAGTATATTTCTAGAAAAGATAAATCAGTTGTTTTATGCAGATTAGCAAAAGCTTTAAAATAGCCAATTTTTATTGAGTAGTGAATGAAAATCTGCCGCGTAAAATCCGATGATTGTTCCTATTTCAAGAAAAACGAGCAACCAAACAAAAGCCAATTTAGCAGCTCATTACTCTTTAATTATAGAAGTTTTGATCTAGATATTAGATTAATCCGCTGCGAGATTCTCTCTATGTGTCATGGTCGGATAGGGCAAGGAGAAGCAGCTTGTAGCCGTCGATTTCGGTCCAGTTGGAGCATCGCCAGCCCGGTGCTCACAAATACAATTACAAATTCTCTACAACACGCTGATATTTTTAAATCCTAATAATTTTAACAAAGAAATTAACTTCACTTTCACCCTTGACCTTCCACGTCTCTAATCCAATCAATACCAAGTGTGCTTGAATTGTTAATGTTGGATCAGTGTAAGGTATAATTCCAGGGACTGACCTCCACACTCCGGAAATACTCATCTTATCGTTGAGGCCTCAATGGTTAAAAGCTTTTAAAACCGCCGTTACTTTAAGCAGCTTAAGCGACGTTTAATTTAGAAGTGATGAGATCAATTAATTATGTGGGTTTCAAGCCCAAATTTCCTCGTTCAGTGTTGCCAACTTGGTGAATTTCACAATTTGGATGAACTCTAAGGTCAGCTGAACAATATTTTGAGAATATTGTTCTAAATATTTTGTTGTTAAAAATAATTATAAAGTATTATGGGAAAAATCAATATTAAGAATTAGTCAACAAAGTGTTAAATAATACCTATGAGTACCTAATCTACAAAAATTCTATACGAAATTAAAATAGAACTTTGAGAAAAAATAGTAGAATTGATATACAGTTTTCAAAATAATTCTAAAAAAGAATGTATAGAAGAGTTTACGAACGAATTCAATGATGGATTTACAAAATCTAGAGAACAATACAGAAACATTGGTAAAGGATAATCCGGAAAAATTCAAAACAAAACTGTGAAAGAGTTTGGAAAAGACTGGAAAAGACACAGTATAATATCTAAAAGAGAATTTGAAGAATGTAGAAAAAATGAAGAAGTGATAATAAAATAATTTTGCGTAAAGTCTAGAAGAGGATATTTGTAAAGAAACATTTTTCAATAAATTCATTGAAATATTACAGGTTTAATGTAATTATTCTAAAAATCTAGAAATCTATTTATAGAGAGATATTAAAAAGCGCTCGAATTTTAGAAAAAAAAACAGAAAAAATAAAAAAATTTAAAGAAATTTACAGAAATAATTCTAAAGGATAATCTGGCATAATTTTAAACGAAATTAATTATAGAAAAATTTGAAAAAACAAAGAGTAGAATCGAGAAAATTTGGAGAATGTAGATTTAATAAAAAGAAAACAAAAAGTCTTACGACTCCAAATTTCTTGTATGTTGTAGAGGAAGGTCTTGTAATGTTTTCCTCCAAAAATGAAGGCAATTGTTGCATGCAATCCATACGACGCATAAGTCAGTCTAAACCCGTGTTTAAAGCAAATTTTTCAAAAATTATTAAATATTCCGAATTTAATAAAAAGAAAACAAAAAGGCCTGCGACTTCAATTTTTTAATATGTTGTAGACGAATGTCTTATAATGTTCTCATACAAAAATGAAGGCAATTGCTGCATGCGATCCACACGACGCATGGGTCAATCTAAACCCGTGTTTAAAGCAAATTTTTCAAAAATTATTAAATATTCCGCATTTAATAAAAAGAAAACAAAAAGGCCTGCGCCTCCAATTTTTAATATGTTGTAGCCAAGTGTCTTGAGATGTTCTCCTGCAAAAATCGTGGCAATTGCTGCATACAATCCACACGACGCATGGGTCAATCTAAACCAGTGTTTAATGCAAATTTTTCAAAAATTACTAAATATTCTGCATTTAATAAAAAGAAAACAAAAAGGCCTGCGCCTCCAATTTTTTAATATGTTGTAGACGAATGTCTTATAATGTTCTCCTACAAAAATGAAGGCAATTGCTGCATACAATCCACACGACGCATGGGTCAATCTAAACCAGTGTTTAAAGCAAATTTTTCAAAAATGATTAAATATTCCGCAATTAATAAAAAGAAAACAAAAAGGCTTGCGCCTCCAATTTTTTAATATGTTGTAGCCAAGTGTCTTGAGATGTTCTCCTGCAAAAATCATGGCAATTGCTGCATACAATCCACACGACGCATGGGTCAATCTAAACCAGTGTTTAATGCAAATTTTTCAAAAATTACTAAATATTCCGCATTTAATAAAAAGAAAACAAAAAGGCCTGCGCCTCCAATTTTTTAGTATGTTGTAGACGAATGTCTCGAGATGTTCTCCTGCAAAAATCAAGGCAATTGCTGCATACAATCCACACGACGCATGGGTCAATCTAAACCAGTGTTTAATGCAAATTTTTTAAAAATTACTAAATATTCCGCATTTAATAAAAAGAAAACAAAAAGGCCTGCGCCTCCAATTTTTTAGTATGTTGTAGACGAATGTCTCGAGATGTTCTCCTGCAAAAATCAAGGCAATTGCTGCATACAATCCACACGACGCATGGGTCAATCTAAACCAGTGTTTAATGCAAATTTTTCAAAAATTACTAAATATTCCGCATTTAATAAAAAGAAAACAAAAAGGCCTGCGCCTCCAATTTTTTAGTATGTTGTAGACGAATGTCTCGAGATGTTCTCCTGCAAAAATCAAGGCAATTGCTGCATACAATCCACACGACGCATGGGTCAATCTAAACCAGTGTTTAATGCAAATTTTTCAAAAATTACTAAATATTCCGCATTTAATAAAATGAAAACAAAAAGGCTTGCGCCTCCAATTTTTTAATATGTTGTAGCCAAGTGTCTTGAGATGTTCTCCTGCAAAAATCAAGGCAATTGCTGCATACAATCCACACGACGCATGGGTCAATCTAAACCAGTGTTTAAAGCAAATTTTTCAAAAATTATTAAATATTCCGAATTTAATAAAAAGAAAACAAAAAGGCCTGCGACTTCAGTTTTTTAATATGTTGTAGACGAATGTCTTATAATGTTCTCCTACAAAAATGAAGGCAATTGCTGCATGCGATCCACACGACGCATGGGTCAATCTAAACCCGTGTTTAATGCAAATTTTTCAAAAATTACTAAATATTCCGCATTTAATAAAAAGAAAACAAAAAGGCCTGCGCCTCCAATTTTTTAATATGTTGTAGACGAATGTCTTGACATGTTCTCCTACAAAAATGAAGGCAATTGCTGCATGCAATCCACACGACGCATGGGTCAATCTAAACCCGTGTTTAAAGCAAATTTTTCAAAAATTACTAAATATTCCGAATTTAATAAAAAGAAAACAAAAAGGCCTGCGCCTCCAATTTTTTAATATGTTGTAGACGAATGTCTTGAGATGTTCTCCTGCAAAAATCAAGGCAATTGCTGCATACAATCCACACGACGCATGGGTCAATCTAAACCCGTGTTTAATGCAAATTTTTCAAAAATTACTAAATATTCCGCATTTAATAAAAAGAAAACAAAAAGGCCTGCGCCTCCAATTTTTTAATATGTTGTAGACGAATGTCTTATAATGTTCTCCTACAAAAATGAAGGCAATTGCTGCATGCGATCCACACGACGCATGGGTCAATCTAAACCCGTGTTTAATGCAAATTTTTCAAAAATTACTAAATATTCCGCATTTAATAAAAAGAAAACAAAAAGGCCTGCGCCTCCAATTTTTTAATATGTTGTAGACGAATGTCTTGAGATGTTCTCCTACAAAAATGAAGGCAATTGCTGCATGCAATCCAGACAACGCATGGGTCAATCTAAACCCGTGTTTAATGCAAATTTTTCAAAAATTATTAAATATTTCGAATTTAATAAAAAGAAAACAAAAAGGCCTGCGACTTCAATTTTTTAATATGTTGTAGACGAATGTCTTATAATGTTCTCCTACAAAAATGAAGGCAATTGCTGCATGCGATCCACACGACGCATGGGTCAATCTAAACCCGTGTTTAATGCAAATTTTTCAAAAATTACTAAATATTCCGCATTTAATAAAAAGAAAACAAAAAGGCCTGCGCCTCCAATTTTTTAATATGTTGTAGACGAATGTCTTGAGATGTTCTCCTACAAAAATGAAGGCAATTGCTGCATGCAATCCACACGACGCATGGGTCAATCTAAACCCGTGTTTAAAGCAAATTTTTCAAAAATTACTAAATATTCCGAATTTAATAAAAAGAAAACAAAAAGGCCTGCGCCTCCAATTTTTTAATATGTTGTAGACGAATGTCTTGAGATGTTCTCCTGCAAAAATCAAGGCAATTGCTGCATACAATCCACACGACGCATGGGTCAATCTAAACCCGTGTTTAATGCAAATTTTTCAAAAATTACTAAATATTCCGCATTTAATAAAAAGAAAACAAAAAGGCCTGCGCCTCCAATTTTTTAATATGTTGTAGACGAATGTCTTGAGATGTTCTCCTACAAAAATGAAGGCAATTGCTGCATGCAATCCACACGACGCATGGGTCAATCTAAACCCGTGTTTAAAGCAAATTTTTCAAAAATTACTAAATATTCCGAATTTAATAAAAAGAAAACAAAAAGGCCTGCGCCTCCAATTTTTAATATGTTGTAGACGAATGTCTTGAGATGTTCTCCTACAAAAATAAAGGCAATTGCTGCATACAATCCACACGACGCATGGGTCAATCTAAACCCGTGTTTAATGCAAATTTTTCAAAAATTACTAAATATTCCGAATTTAATAAAAAGAAAACAAAAAGGCCTGCGCCTCCAATTTTTTAATATGTTGTAGACGAATGTCTTGAGATGTTCTCCTGCAAAAATCAAGGCAATTGCTGCATGCATTCTACACGACGCATGGGTCAATCTAAACCTGTGTTTAAAGCAAATTTTTCAAAAATTATTAAATATTCCGAATTGAATAAAAAGAAAACAAAAAGGCCTGCGCTTCCAATTTTTTAATATGTTGTAGACAAATGTCTTGTAATGTTCTTCTACAAAAATGAAGGCAATTGCTGCATGCAATCCACACGACGCATGGGTCAATCTAAACCCGTGTTTAATGCAAATTTTTCAAAAATTATTAAATATTCCGCATTTAATAAAAAGAAAACAAAAAGGCCTGCGCCTCCAATTTTTTAATATGTTGTAGACAAATGTCTTATAATGTTCTTCTACGAAAATGAAGGCAATTGCTACATGCAATCCACACGACGCATGGGTCAATCTAAACCAGTGTTTAATGCAAATATTTCAAAAATTACTAATTATTCCGCATTTAATAAAAAGAAAACAAAAAGGCCTGCGCTTTCAATTTTTAATATGTTGTAGACGAATGTCTTGAGATGTTCTCCTGCAAAAATCAAGGCAATTGCTGCATACAATCCACACGACGCATGGGTCAATCTAAACCAGTGTTTAATGCAAATTTTTCAAAAATTACTAAATATTCCGCATTTAATAAAAAGAAAACAAAAAGGCCTGCGCCTCCAATTTTTTAGTATGTTGTAGACGAATGTCTCGAGATGTTCTCCTGCAAAAATCAAGGCAATTGCTGCATACAATCCACACGACGCATGGGTCAATCTAAACCAGTGTTTAATGCAAATTTTTCAAAAATTACTAAATATTCCGCATTTAATAAAATGAAAACAAAAAGGCTTGCGCCTCCAATTTTTTAATATGTTGTAGCCAAGTGTCTTGAGATGTTCTCCTGCAAAAATCAAGGCAATTGCTGCATACAATCCACACGACGCATGGGTCAATCTAAACCAGTGTTTAAAGCAAATTTTTCAAAAATTATTAAATATTCCGAATTTAATAAAAAGAAAACAAAAAGGCCTGCGACTTCAGTTTTTTAATATGTTGTAGACGAATGTCTTGAGATGTTCTCCTACAAAAATGAAGGCAATTGCTGCATGCAATCCAGACGACGCATGGGTCAATCTAAACCCGTGTTTAATGCAAATTTTTCAAAAATTATTAAATATTTCGAATTTAATAAAAAGAAAACAAAAAGGCCTGCGACTTCAATTTTTTAATATGTTGTAGACGAATGTCTTATAATGTTCTCCTACAAAAATGAAGGCAATTGCTGCATGCGATCCACACGACGCATGGGTCAATCTAAACCCGTGTTTAATGCAAATTTTTCAAAAATTACTAAATATTCCGCATTTAATAAAAAGAAAACAAAAAGGCCTGCGCCTCCAATTTTTAATATGTTGTAGACGAATGTCTTGAGATGTTCTCCTACAAAAATAAAGGCAATTGCTGCATACAATCCACACGACGCATGGGTCAATCTAAACCCGTGTTTAATGCAAATTTTTCAAAAATTACTAAATATTCCGAATTGAATAAAAAGAAAACAAAAAGGCCTGCGCTTCCAATTTTTTAATATGTTGTAGACAAATGTCTTATAATGTTCTTCTACGAAAATGAAGGCAATTGCTGCATGCAATCCACACGACGCATGGGTCAATCTAAACCAGTGTTTAATGCAAATATTTCAAAAATTACTAATTATTCCGCATTTAATAAAAAGAAAACAAAAAGGCCTGCGCTTTCAATTTTTAATATGTTGTAGACGAATGTCTTGAGATGTTCTCCTGCAAAAATGAAGGCAATTGCTGCATGCAATCCACACGACGCATGGGTCAATTTAAACCAGTGTTTAATGCAAATATTTCAAAAATTACTAATTATTCCGCATTTAATAAAAAGAAAACAAAAAGGCCTGCGCTTTCAATTTTTAATATGTTGTAGACGAATGTCTTGAGATGTTCTCCTACAAAAATGAAGGCAATTGCTGCATGCAATCCACACGAC
This sequence comes from Tribolium castaneum, assembly GCF_031307605.1. Taxonomy (NCBI): domain Eukaryota; kingdom Metazoa; phylum Arthropoda; class Insecta; order Coleoptera; family Tenebrionidae; genus Tribolium; species Tribolium castaneum. Next base: position 10,521,118 of record NC_087394.1, read on the forward strand.
GCATGGGTCAATCTAAACCCGTGTTTAAAGCAAATTTTTCAAAAATTACTAATTATTCCGCATTTAATAAAAAGAAAACAAAAAGGCCTGCGCTTTCAATTTTTAATATGTTGTAGACGAATGTCTTGAGATGTTCTCCTGCAAAAATCAAGGCAATTGCTGCATGCATTCCACACGACGCATGGGTCAATCTAAACCTGTGTTTAAAGCAAATTTTTCAAAAATTATTAAATATTCCGAATTGAATAAAAAGAAAACAAAAAGGCCTGCGCTTCCAATTTTTTAATATGTTGTAGACAAATGTCTTGTAATGTTCTTCTACAAAAATCAAGGCAATTGCTGCATGCAATCCACACGACGCATGGGTCAATCTAAACCCGTGTTTAATGCAAATTTTTCAAAAATTATTAAATATTCCGCATTTAATAAAAAGAAAACAAAAAGGCCTGCGCCTCCAATTTTTTAATATGTTGTAGACAAATGTCTTATAATGTTCTTCTACGAAAATGAAGGCAATTGCTGCATGCAATCCACACGACGCATGGGTCAATCTAAACCAGTGTTTAATGCAAATATTTCAAAAATTACTAATTATTCCGCATTTAATAAAAAGAAAACAAAAAGGCCTGCGCTTTCAATTTTTAATATGTTGTAGACGAATGTCTTGAGATGTTCTCCTACAAAAATGAAGGCAATTGCTGCATGCAATCCACACGACGCATGGGTCAATCTAAACCCGTGTTTAAAGCAAATTTTTCAAAAATTACTAATTATTCCGCATTTAATAAAAAGAAAACAAAAAGGCCTGCGCTTTCAATTTTTAATATGTTGTAGACGAATGTCTTGAGATGTTCTCCTGCAAAAATCAAGGCAATTGCTGCATGCATTCCACACGACGCATGGGTCAATCTAAACCTGTGTTTAAAGCAAATTTTTCAAAAATTATTAAATATTCCGAATTGAATAAAAAGAAAACAAAAAGGCCTGCGCTTCCAATTTTTTAATATGTTGTAGACAAATGTCTTGTAATGTTCTTCTACAAAAATCAAGGCAATTGCTGCATGCAATCCACACGACGCATGGGTCAATCTAAACCCGTGTTTAATGCAAATTTTTCAAAAATTATTAAATATTCCGCATTTAATAAAAAGAAAACAAAAAGGCCTGCGCCTCCAATTTTTTAATATGTTGTAGACAAATGTCTTATAATGTTCTTCTACGAAAATGAAGGCAATTGCTGCATGCAATCCACACGACGCATGGGTCAATCTAAACCAGTGTTTAATGCAAATATTTCAAAAATTACTAATTATTCCGCATTTAATAAAAAGAAAACAAAAAGGCCTGCGCTTTCAATTTTTAATATGTTGTAGACGAATGTCTTGAGATGTTCTCCTACAAAAATGAAGGCAATTGCTGCATGCAATCCACACGACGCATGGGTCAATCTAAACCCGTGTTTAAAGCAAATTTTTCAAAAATTACTAATTATTCCGCATTTAATAAAAAGAAAACAAAAAGGCCTGCGCTTTCAATTTTTAATATGTTGTAGACGAATGTCTTGAGATGTTCTCCTGCAAAAATCAAGGCAATTGCTGCATGCATTCCACACGACGCATGGGTCAATCTAAACCTGTGTTTAAAGCAAATTTTTCAAAAATTATTAAATATTCCGAATTGAATAAAAAGAAAACAAAAAGGCCTGCGCTTCCAATTTTTTAATATGTTGTAGACAAATGTCTTGTAATGTTCTTCTACAAAAATGAAGGCAATTGCTGCATGCAATCCACACGACGCATGGGTCAATCTAAACCCGTGTTTAATGCAAATTTTTCAAAAATTATTAAATATTCCGCATTTAATAAAAAGAAAACAAAAAGGCCTGCGCTTTCAATTTTTAATATGTTGTAGACGAATGTCTTGAGATGTTCTCCTGCAAAAATCAAGGCAATTGCTGCATGCATTCCACACGACGCATGGGTCAATCTAAACCTGTGTTTAAAGCAAATTTTTCAAAAATTATTAAATATTCCGAATTGAATAAAAAGAAAACAAAAAGGCCTGCGCTTCCAATTTTTTAGTATGTTGTAGACGAATGTCTCGAGATGTTCTCCTGCAAAAATCAAGGCAATTGCTGCATACAATCCACACGACGCATGGGTCAATCTAAACCAGTGTTTAATGCAAATTTTTCAAAAATTATTAAATATTCCGCATTTAATAAAAAGAAAACAAAAAGGCCTGCGCCTCCAATTTTTTAGTATGTTGTAGACGAATGTCTCGAGATGTTCTCCTACAAAAATCAAGGCAATTGCTGCATACAATCCACACGACGCATGGGTCAATCTAAACCAGTGTTTAATGCAAATTTTTCAAAAATTATTAAATATTCCGCATTTAATAAAAAGAAAACAAAAAGGCCTGCGCCTCCAATTTTTTAGTATGTTGTAGACGAATGTCTCGAGATGTTCTCCTGCAAAAATCAAGGCAATTGCTGCATACAATCCACACGACGCATGGGTCAATCTAAACCAGTGTTTAATGCAAATTTTTCAAAAATTACTAAATATTCCGCATTTAATAAAAAGAAAACAAAAAGGCTTGCGCCTCCAATTTTTTAATATGTTGTAGCCAAGTGTCTTGAGATGTTCTCCTGCAAAAATCAAGGCAATTGCTTCATGCAATCCACACGACGCATGGGTCAATCTAAACCAGTGTTTAAAGCAAATTTTTCAAAAATTATTAAATATTCCGAATTTAATAAAAAGAAAACAAAAAGGCCTGCGACTTCAGTTTTTTAATATGTTGTAGACGAATGTCTTGAGATGTTCTCCTGCAAAAATCAAGGCAATTGCTTCATGCAATCCACACGACGCATGGGTCAATCTAAACCAGTGTTTAAAGCAAATTTTTCAAAAATTATTAAATATTCCGAATTTAATAAAAAGAAAACAAAAAGGCTGCGACTTCAGTTTTTTAATATGTTGTAGACGAATGTCTTGAGATGTTCTCCTGCAAAAATCAAGGCAATTGCTTCATGCAATCCACACGACGCATGGGTCAATCTAAACCAGTGTTTAAAGCAAATTTTTCAAAAATTATTAAATATTCCGAATTTAATAAAAAGAAAACAAAAAGGCCTGCGACTTCAGTTTTTTAATATGTTGTAGACGAATGTCTTGAGATGTTCTCCTGCAAAAATCAAGGCAATTGCTTCATGCAATCCACACGACGCATGGGTCAATCTAAACCAGTGTTTAAAGCAAATTTTTCAAAAATTATTAAATATTCCGAATTGAATAAAAAGAAAACAAAAAGGCCTGCGCTTCCAATTTTTTAATATGTTGTAGACGAATGTCTTGAGATGTTCTCCTACAAAAATGAAGGCAATTGCTGCATGCAATCCAGACGACGCATGGGTCAATCTAAACCCGTGTTTAATGCAAATTTTTCAAAAATTATTAAATATTTCGAATTTAATAAAAAGAAAACAAAAAGGCCTGTGATTTTAATTTTTTAATATGTTGTAGACGAATGTCTTATAATGTTCTCCTACAAAAATGAAGGCAATTGCTGCATGCGATCCACACGACGCATGGGTCAATCTAAACCTGTGTTTAAAGCAAATTTTTCAAAAATTATTAAATATTCCGAATTGAATAAAAAGAAAACAAAAAGGCCTGCGCTTCCAATTTTTTAATATGTTGTAGACAAATGTCTTGTAATGTTCTTCTACAAAAATGAAGGCAATTGCTGCATGCAATCCAGACGACGCATGGGTCAATCTAAACCCGTGTTTAATGCAAATTTTTCAAAAATTATTAAATATTTCGAATTTAATAAAAAGAAAACAAAAAGGCCTGCGATTTTAATTTTTTAATATGTTGTAGACGAATGTCTTATAATGTTCTCCTACAAAAATGAAGGCAATTGCTGCATGCGATCCACACGACGCATGGGTCAATCTAAACCTGTGTTTAAAGCAAATTTTTCAAAAATTATTAAATATTCCGAATTGAATAAAAAGAAAACAAAAAGGCCTGCGCTTCCAATTTTTTAATATGTTGTAGACAAATGTCTTGTAATGTTCTTCTACAAAAATGAAGGCAATTGCTGCATGCAATCCAGACGACGCATGGGTCAATCTAAACCCGTGTTTAATGCAAATTTTTCAAAAATTATTAAATATTTCGAATTTAATAAAAAGAAAACAAAAAGGCCTGCGATTTTAATTTTTTAATATGTTGTAGACAAATGTCTTGTAATGTTCTTCTACAAAAATGAAGGCAATTGCTGCATGCAATCCAGACGACGCATGGGTCAATCTAAACCCGTGTTTAATGCAAATTTTTCAAAAATTATTAAATATTTCGAATTTAATAAAAAGAAAACAAAAAGGCCTGCGATTTTAATTTTTTAATATGTTGTAGACGAATGTCTTATAATGTTCTCCTACAAAAATGAAGGCAATTGCTGCATGCAATCCACACGACGCATGGGTCAATCTAAACCAGTGTTTAATGCAAATTTTTCAAAAATTACTAAATATTCCGCATTTAATAAAATGAAAACAAAAAGGCCTGCGACTTCAATTTTCTAATATGTTGTAGACGAATATCTTATAATGTTCTCCTACAAAAATGAAGGCAATTGCTGCATGCAATCCACACGACGCATGGGTCAATCTAAACCAGTGTTTAATGCAAATATTTCAAAAATTACTAATTATTCCGCATTTAATAAAAAGAAAACAAAAAGGCCTGCGCTTTCAATTTTTAATATGTTGTAGACGAATGTCTTGAGATGTTCTCCTACAAAAATGAAGGCAATTGCTGCATGCAATCCACACGACGCATGGGTCAATCTAAACCAGTGTTTAATGCAAATTTTTCAAAAATTACTAAATATTCCGCATTTAATAAAATGAAAACAAAAAGGCCTGCGACTTCAATTTTCTAATATGTTGTAGACGAATATCTTATAATGTTCTCCTACAAAAATGAAGGCAATTGCTGCATGCAATCCACACGACGCATGGGTCAATCTAAACCCGTGTTTAATGCAAATTTTTCAAAAATTATTAAATATTCCGCATTTAATAAAAAGAAAACAAAAAGGCCTGCGCCTCCAATTTTTTAATATGTTGTAGACAAATGTCTTATAATGTTCTTCTACGAAAATGAAGGCAATTGCTGCATGCAATCCACACGACGCATGGGTCAATCTAAACCAGTGTTTAATGCAAATATTTCAAAAATTACTAATTATTCCGCATTTAATAAAAAGAAAACAAAAAGGCCTGCGCTTTCAATTTTTAATATGTTGTAGACGAATGTCTTGAGATGTTCTCCTACAAAAATGAAGGCAATTGCTGCATGCAATCCACACGACGCATGGGTCAATCTAAACCCGTGTTTAAAGCAAATTTTTCAAAAATTACTAATTATTCCGCATTTAATAAAAAGAAAACAAAAAGGCCTGCGCTTTCAATTTTTAATATGTTGTAGACAAATGTCTTGTAATGTTCTTCTACAAAAATGAAGGCAATTGCTGCATGCAATCCACACGACGCATGGGTCAATCTAAACCCGTGTTTAATGCAAATTTTTCAAAAATTATTAAATATTCCGCATTTAATAAAAAGAAAACAAAAAGGCCTGCGCTTTCAATTTTTAATATGTTGTAGACGAATGTCTTGAGATGTTCTCCTGCAAAAATCAAGGCAATTGCTGCATGCATTCCACACGACGCATGGGTCAATCTAAACCTGTGTTTAAAGCAAATTTTTCAAAAATTATTAAATATTCCGAATTGAATAAAAAGAAAACAAAAAGGCCTGCGCTTCCAATTTTTTAGTATGTTGTAGACGAATGTCTCGAGATGTTCTCCTGCAAAAATCAAGGCAATTGCTGCATACAATCCACACGACGCATGGGTCAATCTAAACCAGTGTTTAATGCAAATTTTTCAAAAATTATTAAATATTCCGCATTTAATAAAAAGAAAACAAAAAGGCCTGCGCCTCCAATTTTTTAGTATGTTGTAGACGAATGTCTCGAGATGTTCTCCTACAAAAATCAAGGCAATTGCTGCATACAATCCACACGACGCATGGGTCAATCTAAACCAGTGTTTAATGCAAATTTTTCAAAAATTATTAAATATTCCGCATTTAATAAAAAGAAAACAAAAAGGCCTGCGCCTCCAATTTTTTAGTATGTTGTAGACGAATGTCTCGAGATGTTCTCCTGCAAAAATCAAGGCAATTGCTGCATACAATCCACACGACGCATGGGTCAATCTAAACCTGTGTTTAAAGCAAATTTTTCAAAAATTATTAAATATTCCGAATTGAATAAAAAGAAAACAAAAAGGCCTGCGCTTCCAATTTTTTAATATGTTGTAGACGAATGTCTTGAGATGTTCTCCTACAAAAATGAAGGCAATTGCTGCATGCAATCCAGACGACGCATGGGTCAATCTAAACCCGTGTTTAATGCAAATTTTTCAAAAATTATTAAATATTTCGAATTTAATAAAAAGAAAACAAAAAGGCCTGTGATTTTAATTTTTTAATATGTTGTAGACGAATGTCTTATAATGTTCTCCTACAAAAATGAAGGCAATTGCTGCATGCGATCCACACGACGCATGGGTCAATCTAAACCTGTGTTTAAAGCAAATTTTTCAAAAATTATTAAATATTCCGAATTGAATAAAAAGAAAACAAAAAGGCCTGCGCTTCCAATTTTTTAATATGTTGTAGACAAATGTCTTGTAATGTTCTTCTACAAAAATGAAGGCAATTGCTGCATGCAATCCAGACGACGCATGGGTCAATCTAAACCCGTGTTTAATGCAAATTTTTCAAAAATTATTAAATATTTCGAATTTAATAAAAAGAAAACAAAAAGGCCTGCGATTTTAATTTTTTAATATGTTGTAGACGAATGTCTTATAATGTTCTCCTACAAAAATGAAGGCAATTGCTGCATGCGATCCACACGACGCATGGGTCAATCTAAACCTGTGTTTAAAGCAAATTTTTCAAAAATTATTAAATATTCCGAATTGAATAAAAAGAAAACAAAAAGGCCTGCGCCTCCAATTTTTTAATATGTTGTAGACAAATGTCTTGTAATGTTCTTCTACAAAAATGAAGGCAATTGCTGCATGCAATCCAGACGACGCATGGGTCAATCTAAACCCGTGTTTAATGCAAATTTTTCAAAAATTATTAAATATTTCGAATTTAATAAAAAGAAAACAAAAAGGCCTGCGATTTTAATTTTTTAATATGTTGTAGACAAATGTCTTGTAATGTTCTTCTACAAAAATGAAGGCAATTGCTGCATGCAATCCAGACGACGCATGGGTCAATCTAAACCCGTGTTTAATGCAAATTTTTCAAAAATTATTAAATATTTCGAATTTAATAAAAAGAAAACAAAAAGGCCTGCGATTTTAATTTTTTAATATGTTGTAGACGAATGTCTTATAATGTTCTCCTACAAAAATGAAGGCAATTGCTGCATGCAATCCACACGACGCATGGGTCAATCTAAACCAGTGTTTAATGCAAATTTTTCAAAAATTACTAAATATTCCGCATTTAATAAAATGAAAACAAAAAGGCCTGCGACTTCAATTTTCTAATATGTTGTAGACGAATATCTTATAATGTTCTCCTACAAAAATGAAGGCAATTGCTGCATGCAATCCACACGACGCATGGGTCAGTCTAAACCCGTCTTTAAAGCAAATTTTTCAAAAATTACTAAATATTCTGCATTTAATAAAAAGAAAACAAAAAGGCCTGCGCCTCCAATTTTTTAATATGTTGTAGACGAATGTCTCGAGATGTTCTCCTGCAAAAATCAAGGCAATTGCTGCATACAATCCACACGACGCATGGGTCAATCTAAACCAGTGTTTAATGCAAATTTTTCAAAAATTACTAAATATTCCGCATTTAATAAAAAGAAAACAAAAAGGCCTACGCTCCCAATTTTTCAATATGTTGTAGACGAATGTCTTGAGATGTTCTCCTGCAAAAATCAAGGCAATTGCTGCATACAATCCACACGACGCATGGGTCAATCTAAACCAGTGTTTAATGCAAATTTTTCAAAAATTACTAAATATTCCGCATTTAATAAAAAGAAAACAAAAAGGCCTGCGCCTCCAATTTTTTAATATGTTGTAGCCGAATGTCTTGAAATGTTCTCCTACAAAAATGAAGGCAATTGCTGCATGCAATCCACACGACGCATGGGTCAATCTAAACCAGTGTTTAATGCACATTTTTCAAAAATTACTATTTAGTCCGAATTTAATTAAAAGAAAACAAAAAAGGCTGCGACTTCAATTTTTTAGTATGTTGTAGACGAATGTCTTGAGATGTTCTCCTGCAAAAATCAAGGCAATTGCTGCATACAATCCACACGACGCATGGGTCAATCTAAACCCGTGTTTAATGCAAATTTTTCAAAAATTACTAAATATTCCGCATTTAATAAAAAGAAAACAAAAAGGGCTGCGACTTCAATTTTTTAGTATGTTGTAGACGAATGTCCTGAGATGTTCTCCAGCAAAAATCAAGGCAATTGCTGCATACAATCCACACGACGCATGGGTCAGTCTAAACCCGTCTTTAAAGCAAATTTTTCAAAAATTACTAAATATTTTGCATTTAATAAAAAGAAAACAAAAAGGCCTGCGCCTCCAATTTTTTAATATGTTGTAGAAGAATGTCTTGAGATATTCTCCTGCAAAAATCAAGGCAATTGCTGCATACAATCCACACGACGCATGGGTCAGTCTAAACCCGTCTTTAAAGCAAATTTTTCAAAAATTACTAAATATTTTGCATTTAATAAAAAGAAAACAAAAAGGCCTGCGTCTCCAATTTTTTAATATGTTGTAGCCGAATGTCTTGAAATGTTCTCCTACAAAAATGAAGGCAATTGCTGCATGCAATCCACACGACGCATGGGTCAATCTAAACCAGTGTTTAATGCAAATTTTTCAAAAATTACTAAATATTCCGCATTTAATAAAAAGAAAACAAAAAGGCCTACGCTCCCAATTTTTCAATATGTTGTAGACGAATGTCTTGAGATGTTCTCCTGCAAAAATCAAGGCAATTGCTGCATACAATCCACACGACGCATGGGTCAATCTAAACCCGTGTTTAATGCAAATTTTTCAAAAATTACTAAATATTCCGCATTTAATAAAAAGAAAACAAAAAGGCCTGCGTCTCCAATTTTTTAATATGTTGTAGCCGAATGTCTTGAAATGTTCTCCTACAAAAATGAAGGCAATTGCTGCATGCAATCCACACGACGCATGGGTCAATCTAAACCAGTGTTTAATGCACATTTTTCAAAAATTACTATTTAGTCCGAATTTAATTAAAAGAAAACAAAAAGGGCTGCGACTTCAATTTTTTAGTATGTTGTAGACGAATGTCTTGAGATGTTCTCCTGCAAAAATCAAGGCAATTGCTGCATACAATCCACACGACGCATGGGTCAATCTAAACCAGTGTTTAATGCAAATTTTTCAAAAATTACTAAATGTTCCGCATTTAATAAAAAGAAAACGAAAAGGCCTGCGCCTCCAATTTTTTAATATGTTGTAGACGAATGTCTTGAGATGTTCTCCTGTAAAAATCAAGGCAATTGCTGCATACAATCCACACGACGCATGGGTCAATCTAAACCAGTGTTTAATGCAAATTTTTCAAAAATTACTAAATATTCCGCATTTAATAAAAAGAAAACAAAAAGGCTTGCGCCTCCAATTTTTTAGTATGTTGTAGACGAATGTCTTGAGATGTTCTCCTGCAAAAATCAAGGCAATTGCTGCATGCAATCCACACGACGCATGGGTCAATCTAAACCAGTGTTTAATGCAAATTTTTCAAAAATTACTAAATATTCCGCATTTAATAAAAAGAAAACAAAAAGGCCTGCGCCTCCAATTTTTTAATATGTTGTGTCCGAATGTCTTGAAATGTTCTCCTACAAAAATGAAGGCAATTGCTGCATGCAATCCACACGACGCATGGGTCAATCTAAACCAGTGTTTAATGCAAATTTTTCAAAAATTACTAAATATTCCGCATTTAATAAAAAGAAAACAAAAAGGCCTGCGCCTCCAATTTTTTAATATGTTGTGGCCGAATGTCTTGAAATGTTCTCCTACAAAAATGAAGGCAATTGCTGCATGCAATCCACACGACGCATGGGTCAATCTAAACCAGTGTTTAATGCAAATTTTTCAAAAATTACTAAATATTCCGCATTTAATAAAAAGAAAACAAAAAGGCCTGCGCCTCCAATTTTTTAATATGTTGTGGCCGAATGTCTTGAAATGTTCTCCTACAAAAATGAAGGCAATTGCTGCATGCAATCCACACGACGCATGGGTCAATCTAAACCAGTGTTTAATGCACATTTTTCAAAAATTACTATTTAGTCCGAATTTAATTAAAAGAAAACAAAAAGGGCTGCGACTTCAATTTTTTAGTATGTTGTAGACGAATGTCTTGAGATGTTCTCCTGCAAAACTCAAGGCAATTGCTGCATGCAATCCACACGACGCATGGGTCAATCTAAACCCGTGTTTAAAGCAAATTTTTCAAAAATTTCTAATTGTTCCGCATTTAATAAAAAGAAAACAAAAAGGCCTACGCTCCCAATTTTTCAATATGTTGTAGACGAATGTCTTGAGATGTTCTCCTGCAAAAATCAAGGCAATTGCTGCATGCAATCCACACGACGCATGGGTCAATCTAAACCCGTGTTTAAAGCAAATTTTTCAAAAATTTCTAATTGTTCCGCATTTAATAAAAAGAAAACAAAAAGGCCTACGCTCCCAATTTTTCAATATGTTGTAGACGAATGTCTTGAGATGTTCTCCTGCAAAAATCAAGGCAATTGCTGCATGCAATCCACACGACGCATGGGTCAATCTAAACCAGTGTTTAATGCACATTTTTCAAAAATTACTATTTAGTCCGAATTTAATTAATAGAAAACAAAAAGGGCTGCGACTTCAATTTTTTAGTATGTTGTAGACGAATGTCTTGAGATGTTCTCCTGCAAAAATCAAGGCAATTGCTGCATACAATCCACACGACGCATGGGTCAATCTAAACCAGTGTTTAATGCAAATTTTTCAAAAATTACTAAATGTTCCGCATTTAATAAAAAGAAAACGAAAAGGCCTGCGCCTCCAATTTTTTAATATGTTGTAGACGAATGTCTTGAGATGTTCTCCTGTAAAAATCAAGGCAATTGCTGCATACAATCCACACGACGCATGGGTCAATCTAAACCAGTGTTTATTGCAAATTTTTCAAAAATTACTAAATATTCCGCATTTAATAAAAAGAAAACAAAAAGGCTTGCGCCTCCAATTTTTTAGTATGTTGTAGACGAATGTCTTGAGATGTTCTCCTGCAAAAATCAAGGCAATTGCTGCATGCAATCCACACGACGCATGGGTCAATCTAAACCAGTGTTTAATGCAAATTTTTCAAAAATTACTAAATATTCCGCATTTAATAAAAAGAAAACAAAAAGGCCTGCGCCTCCAATTTTTTAATATGTTGTGGCCGAATGTCTTGAAATGTTCTCCTACAAAAATGAAGGCAATTGCTGCATGCAATCCACACGACGCATGGGTCAATCTAAACCAGTGTTTAATGCAAATTTTTCAAAAATTACTAAATATTCCGCATTTAATAAAAAGAAAACAAAAAGGCCTGCGCCTCCAATTTTTTAATATGTTGTGGCCGAATGTCTTGAAATGTTCTCCTACAAAAATGAAGGCAATTGCTGCATGCAATCCACACGACGCATGGGTCAATCTAAACCAGTGTTTAATGCAAATTTTTCAAAAATTACTAAATATTCCGCATTTAATAAAAAGAAAACAAAAAGGCTTGCGCCTCCAATTTTTTAGTATGTTGTAGACGAATGTCTTGAGATGTTCTCCTGCAAAAATCAAGGCAATTGCTGCATGCAATCCACACGACGCATGGGTCAATCTAAACCAGTGTTTAATGCAAATTTTTCAAAAATTACTAAATATTCCGCATTTAATAAAAAGAAAACAAAAAGGCCTGCGCCTCCAATTTTTTAATATGTTGTGGCCGAATGTCTTGAAATGTTCTCCTACAAAAATGAAGGCAATTGCTACATGCAATCCACACGACGCATGGGTCAATCTAAACCAGTGTTTAATGCACATTTTTCAAAAATTACTATTTAGTCCGAATTTAATTAAAAAAAAACAAAAAGGGCTGCGACTTCAATTTTTTAGTATGTTGTAGACGAATGTCTTGAGATGTTCTCCTGCAAAAATCAAGGCAATTGCTGCATGCAATCCACACGACGCATGGGTCAGTCTAAACCCGTCTTTAAAGCAAATTTTTCAAAAATTACTAAATATTCTGCATTTAATAAAAAGAAACCAAAAGGCCTGCGCCTCCAATTTTTTAATATGTTGTAGCCGAATGTCTTGAAATGTTCTCCTACAAAAATGAAGGCAATTGCTACCTGCAATCCACACGACGCATGGGTCAATCTAAACCAGTGTTTAATGCACATTTTTCAAAAATTACTATTTAGTCCGAATTTAATTAAAAGAAAACAAAAAGGGCTGCGACTTCAATTTTTTAGTATGTTGTAGACGAATGTCTTGAGATGTTCTCCTGCAAAAATCAAGGCAATTGCTGCATACAATCCACACGACGCATGGGTCAATCTAAACCAGTGTTTAATGCAAATTTTTCAAAAATTACTAAATGTTCCGCATTTAATAAAAAGAGAACGAAAAGGCCTGCGTCTCCAATTTTTTAATATGTTGTAGACGAATGTCTTGAGATGTTCTCCTGTAAAAATCAAGGCAATTGCTGCATGCAATCCACACGACGCATGGGTCAATCTAAACCAGTGTTTAATGCACATTTTTCAAAAATTACTAAATATTCCGCATTTAATAAAAAGAAAACAAAAAGGCCTGCGTCTCCAATTTTTTAATATGTTGTAGCCGAATGTCTTGAAATGTTCTCCTACAAAAATGAAGGCAATTGCTGCATGCAATCCACACGACGCATGGGTCAATCTAAACCAGTGTTTAATGCACATTTTTCAAAAATTACTATTTAGTCCGAATTTAATTAAAAGAAAACAAAAAGGGCTGCGACTTCAATTTTTTAGTATGTTGTAGACGAATGTCTTGAGATGTTCTCCTGCAAAAATCAAGGCAATTGCTGCATACAATCCAAACGACGCATGGGTCAATCTAAACCAGTGTTTAATGCAAATTTTTCAAAAATTACTAAATGTTCCGCATTTAATAAAAAGAAAACGAAAAGGCCTGCGCCTCCAATTTTTTAATATGTTGTAGACGAATGTCTTGAGATGTTCTCCTGTAAAAATCAAGGCAACTGCTGCATACAATCCACACGACGCATGGGTCAATCTAAACCAGTGTTTAATGCAAATTTTTCAAAAATTACTAAATATTCCGCATTTAATAAAAAGAAAACAAAAAGGCTTGCGCCTCCAATTTTTTAGTATGTTGTAGACGAATGTCTTGAGATGTTCTCCTGCAAAAATCAAGGCAATTGCTGCATGCAATCCACACGACGCATGGGTCAATCTAAACCAGTGTTTAATGCAAATTTTTCAAAAATTACTAAATATTCCGCATTTAATAAAAAGAAAACAAAAAGGCCTGCGCCTCCAATTTTTTAATATGTTGTGGCCGAATGTCTTGAAATGTTCTCCTACAAAAATGAAGGCAATTGCTGCATGCAATCCACACGACGCATGGGTCAATCTAAACCAGTGTTTAATGCAAATTTTTCAAAAATTACTAAATATTCCGCATTTAATAAAAAGAAAACAAAAAGGCCTGCGCCTCCAATTTTTTAATATGTTGTGGCCGAATGTCTTGAAATGTTCTCCTACAAAAATGAAGGCAATTGCTGCATGCAATCCACACGACGCATGGGTCAATCTAAACCAGTGTTTAATGCAAATTTTTCAAAAATTACTAAATATTCCGCATTTAATAAAAAGAAAACAAAAAGGCCTGCGCCTCCAATTTTTTAATATGTTGTGGCCGAATGTCTTGAAATGTTCTCCTACAAAAATGAAGGCAATTGCTGCATGCAATCCACACGACGCATGGGTCAATCTAAACCAGTGTTTAATGCACATTTTTCAAAAATTACTATTTAGTCCGAATTTAATTAAAAAAAAACAAAAAGGGCTGCGACTTCAATTTTTTAGTATGTTGTAGACGAATGTCTTGAGATGTTCTCCTGCAAAAATCAAGGCAATTGCTGCATGCAATCCACACGACGCATGGGTCAGTCTAAACCCGTCTTTAAAGCAAATTTTTCAAAAATTACTAAATATTCTGCATTTAATAAAAAGAAACCAAAAGGCCTGCGCCTCCAATTTTTTAATATGTTGTAGCCGAATGTCTTGAAATGTTCTCCTACAAAAATGAAGGCAATTGCTACCTGCAATCCACACGACGCATGGGTCAATCTAAACCAGTGTTTAATGCAAATTTTTCAAAAATTACTAAATATTCCGCATTTAATAAAAAGAAAACAAAAAGGCTTGCGCCTCCAATTTTTTAGTATGTTGTAGACGAATGTCTTGAGATGTTCTCCTGCAAAAATCAAGGCAATTGCTGCATGCAATCCACACGACGCATGGGTCAATCTAAACCAGTGTTTAATGCAAATTTTTCAAAAATTACTAAATATTCCGCATTTAATAAAAAGAAAACAAAAAGGCCTGCGCCTCCAATTTTTTAATATGTTGTGGCCGAATGTCTTGAAATGTTCTCCTACAAAAATGAAGGCAATTGCTGCATGCAATCCACACGACGCATGGGTCAATCTAAACCAGTGTTTAATGCAAATTTTTCAAAAATTACTAAATATTCCGCATTTAATAAAAAGAAAACAAAAAGGCCTGCGCCTCCAATTTTTTAATATGTTGTGGCCGAATGTCTTGAAATGTTCTCCTACAAAAATGAAGGCAATTGCTGCATGCAATCCACACGACGCATGGGTCAATCTAAACCAGTGTTTAATGCAAATTTTTCAAAAATTACTAAATATTCCGCATTTAATAAAAAGAAAACAAAAAGGCCTGCGCCTCCAATTTTTTAATATGTTGTGGCCGAATGTCTTGAAATGTTCTCCTACAAAAATGAAGGCAATTGCTGCATGCAATCCACACGACGCATGGGTCAATCTAAACCAGTGTTTAATGCAAATTTTTCAAAAATTACTAAATATTCCGCATTTAATAAAATGAAAACAAAAAGGCCTGCGACTTCAATTTTTTAATATGTTGTAGACGAATGTCTTGTGATGTTCTCCTTCAAAAATGAAGGCAATTGCTGCATGCAATCCACACGACGCATGGGTCAATCTAAACCAGTGTTTAATGCACATTTTTCAAAAATTACTATTTAGTCCGAATTTAATTAAAAGAAAACAAAAAGGGCTGCGACTTCAATTTTTTAGTATGTTGTAGACGAATGTCTTGAGATGTTCTCCTGCAAAACTCAAGGCAATTGCTGCATGCAATCCACACGACGCATGGGTCAATCTAAACCCGTGTTTAATGCAAATTTTTCAAAAATTACTAAATATTCCGCATTTAATAAAAAGAAAACAAAAAGGGCTGCGACTTCAATTTTTTAGTATGTTGTAGACGAATGTCTTGAGATGTTCTCCTGCAAAAATCAAGGCAATTGCTGCATACAATCCACACGACGCATGGGTCAATCTAAACCAGTGTTTAATGCAAATTTTTCAAAAATTACTAAATATTCCGCATTTAATAAAAAGAAAACAAAAAGGCCTGCGCCTCCAATTTTTTAATATGTTGTAGACGAATGTCTTGAGATGTTCTCCTGCAAAAATCAAGGCAATTGCTGCATGCAATCCACACGACGCATGGGTCAATCTAAACCCGTGTTTAAAGCAAATTTTTCAAAAATTTCTAATTGTTCCGCATTTAATAAAAAGAAAACAAAAAGGCCTGCGCCTCCAATTTTTTAATATGTTGTAGACGAATGTCTTGAGATGTTCTCCTGCAAAACTCAAGGCAATTGCTGCATGCAATCCACACGACGCATGGGTCAATCTAAACCCGTGTTTAATGCAAATTTTTCAAAAATTACTAAATATTCCGCATTTAATAAAAAGAAAACAAAAAGGGCTGCGACTTCAATTTTTTAGTATGTTGTAGACGAATGTCCTGAGATGTTCTCCAGCAAAAATCAAGGCAATTGCTGCATACAATCCACACGACGCATGGGTCAGTCTAAACCCGTCTTTAAAGCAAATTTTTCAAAAATTACTAAATATTTTGCATTTAATAAAAAGAAAACAAAAAGGCCTGCGCCTCCAATTTTTAATATGTTGTAGAAGAATGTCTTGAGATGTTCTCCTGCAAAAATCAAGGCAATTGCTGCATACAATCCACACGACGCATGGGTCAATCTAAACCCGTGTTTAATGCAAATTTTTCAAAAATTACTAAATATTCCGCATTTAATAAAAAGAAAACAAAAAGGCCTGCGTCTCCAATTTTTTAATATGTTGTAGCCGAATGTCTTGAAATGTTCTCCTACAAAAATGAAGGCAATTGCTGCATGCAATCCACACGACGCATGGGTCAATCTAAACCAGTGTTTAATGCACATTTTTCAAAAATTACTATTTAGTCCGAATTTAATTAAAAGAAAACAAAAAGGGCTGCGACTTCAATTTTTTAGTATGTTGTAGACGAATGTCTTGAGATGTTCTCCTGCAAAAATCAAGGCAATTGCTGCATACAATCCACACGACGCATGGGTCAATCTAAACCAGTGTTTAATGCAAATTTTTCAAAAATTACTAAATATTCCGCATTTAATAAAAAGAAAACAAAAAGGCTTGCGCCTCCAATTTTTTAGTATGTTGTAGACGAATGTCTTGAGATGTTCTCCTGCAAAAATCAAGGCAATTGCTGCATGCAATCCACACGACGCATGGGTCAATCTAAACCAGTGTTTAATGCAAATTTTTCAAAAATTACTAAATATTCCGCATTTAATAAAAAGAAAACAAAAAGGCCTGCGCCTCCAATTTTTTAATATGTTGTGGCCGAATGTCTTGAAATGTTCTCCTACAAAAATGAAGGCAATTGCTGCATGCAATCCACACGACGCATGGGTCAATCTAAACCAGTGTTTAATGCAAATTTTTCAAAAATTACTAAATATTCCGCATTTAATAAAAAGAAAACAAAAAGGCCTGCGCCTCCAATTTTTTAATATGTTGTGGCCGAATGTCTTGAAATGTTCTCCTACAAAAATGAAGGCAATTGCTGCATGCAATCCACACGACGCATGGGTCAATCTAAACCAGTGTTTAATGCACATTTTTCAAAAATTACTATTTAGTCCGAATTTAATTAAAAAAAAACAAAAAGGGCTGCGACTTCAATTTTTTAGTATGTTGTAGACGAATGTCTTGAGATGTTCTCCTGCAAAAATCAAGGCAATTGCTGCATGCAATCCACACGACGCATGGGTCAGTCTAAACCCGTCTTTAAAGCAAATTTTTCAAAAATTACTAAATATTCTGCATTTAATAAAAAGAAACCAAAAGGCCTGCGCCTCCAATTTTTTAATATGTTGTAGCCGAATGTCTTGAAATGTTCTCCTACAAAAATGAAGGCAATTGCTACCTGCAATCCACACGACGCATGGGTCAATCTAAACCAGTGTTTAATGCACATTTTTCAAAAATTACTATTTAGTCCGAATTTAATTAAAAGAAAACAAAAAGGGCTGCGACTTCAATTTTTTAGTATGTTGTAGACGAATGTCTTGAGATGTTCTCCTGCAAAACTCAAGGCAATTGCTGCATGCAATCCACACGACGCATGGGTCAATCTAAACCCGTGTTTAAAGCAAATTTTTCAAAAATTTCTAATTGTTCCGCATTTAATAAAAAGAAAACAAAAAGGCCTACGCTCCCAATTTTTCAATATGTTGTAGACGAATGTCTTGAGATGTTCTCCTGCAAAAATCAAGGCAATTGCTGCATGCAATCCACACGACGCATGGGTCAATCTAAACCCGTGTTTAAAGCAAATTTTTCAAAAATTTCTAATTGTTCCGCATTTAATAAAAAGAAAACAAAAAGGCCTACGCTCCCAATTTTTCAATATGTTGTAGACGAATGTCTTGAGATGTTCTCCTGCAAAAATCAAGGCAATTGCTGAATGCAATCCACACGACGCATGGGTCAATCTAAACCAGTGTTTAATGCAAATTTTTCAAAAATTACTAAATATTCCGCATTTAATAAAAAGAAAACAAAAAGGCCTACGCTCCCAATTTTTCAATATGTTGTAGACAAATGTCTTGAGATGTTCTCCTGCAAAAATCAAGGCAATTGCTGCATACAATCCACACGACGCATGGGTCAATCTAAACCCGTGTTTAATGCAAATTTTTCAAAAATTACTAAATATTCCGCATTTAATAAAAAGAAAACAAAAAGGGCTGCGACTTCAATTTTTTAATATGTTGTAGACGAATGTCTTGTGATGTTCTCCTTCAAAAATGAAGGCAATTGCTGCATGCAATCCACACGACGCATGGGTCAATCTAAACCAGTGTTTAATGCACATTTTTCAAAAATTACTATTTAGTCCGAATGTAATTAAAAGAAAACAAAAAGGGCTGCGACTTCAATTTTTTAGTATGTTGTAGACGAATGTCTTGAGATGTTCTCCTGCAAAAATCAAGGCAATTGCTGCATACAATCCACACGACGCATGGGTCAATCTAAACCAGTGTTTAATGCAAATTTTTCAAAAATTACTAAATATTCCGCATTTAATAAAAAGAAAACAAAAAGGCCTGCGCCTCCAATTTTTTAATATGTTGTAGACGAATGTCTTGAGATGTTCTCCTGCAAAAATCAAGGCAATTGCTGCATGCAATCCACACGACGCATGGGTCAATCTAAACCCGTGTTTAAAGCAAATTTTTCAAAAATTTCTAATTGTTCCGCATTTAATAAAAAGAAAACAAAAAGGCCTACGCTCCCAATTTTTCAATATGTTGTAGACGAATGTCTTGAGATGTTCTCCTGCAAAAATCAAGGCAATTGCTGCATGCAATCCACACGACGCATGGGTCAATCTAAACCAGTGTTTAATGTAAATTTTTCAAAAATTACTAAATATTCCGCATTTAATAAAATGAAAACAAAAAGGCCTGCGACTTCAATTTTTTAATATGTTGTAGACGAATATCTTGAGATGTTCTCCTGCAAAAATCAAGGCAATTGCTGCATGCAATCTACACGACGCATGGGTCAATCTAAACCAGTGTTTAATGCAAATTTTTCAAAAATTACTAAATATTCCGCATTTAATAAAAAGAAAACAAAAAGGCCTGCGCTCCCAATTTTTCAATATGTTGTAGACGAATGTCTTGAGATGTTCTCCTGCAAAAATCAAGGCAATTGCTGCATGCAATCCACACGACGCATGGGTCAATCTAAACCAGTGTTTAATGCAAATTTTTCAAAAATTACTAAATATTCCGCATTTAATAAAATGAAAACAAAAAGGCCTGCGACTTCAATTTTTTAATATGTTGTAGACGAGTATCTTGAGATGTTCTCCTGCAAAAATCAAGGCAATTGCTGCATGCAATCCACACGACGCATGGGTCAATCTAAACCAGTGTTTAATGCAAATTTTTCAAAAATTACTAAATATTCCGCATTTAATAAAAAGAAAACAAAAAGGTCTGCGCTCCCAATTTTTCAATATGTTGTAGACGAATGTCTTGAGATGTTCTCCTGCAAAAATCAAGGCAATTGCTGCATGCAATCCACACGACGCATGGGTCAATCTAAACCAGTGTTTAATGCAAATTTTTCAAAAATTACTAAATATTCCGCATTTAATAAAAAGAAAACAAAAAGGGCTGCGACTTCAATTTTTTAGTATGTTGTAGACGAATGTCTTGAGATGTTCTCCTGCAAAAATCAAGGCAATTGCTGCATGCAATCCACACGACGCATGAGTCAATCTAAACCCGTGTTTAAAGCAAATTTTTCAAAAATTTCTAATTGTTCCGCATTTAATAAAAAGAAAACAAAAAGGCCTACGCTACCAATTTTTCAATATGTTGTAGACGAATGTCTTGAGATGTTCTCCTGCAAAAATCAAGGCAATTGCTGCATGCAATCCACACGACGCATGGGTCAATCTAAACCCGTGTTTAAAGCAAATTTTTCAAAAATTTCTAATTGTTCCGCATTTAATAAAAAGAAAACAAAAAGGCCTACGCTACCAATTTTTCAATATGTTGTAGACGAATGTCTTGAGATGTTCTCCTGCAAAAATCAAGGCAATTGCTGCATGCAATCTACACGACGCATGGGTCAATCTAAACCAGTGTTTAATGCAAATTTTTCAAAAATTACTAAATATTCCGCATTTAATAAAAAGAAAACAAAAAGGGCTGCGACTTCAATTTTTTAGTATGTTGTAGACGAATGTCTTGAGATGTTCTCCTGCAAAAATCAAGGCAATTGCTGCATGCAATCCACACGACGCATGGGTCAATCTAAACCCGTGTTTAAAGCAAATTTTTCAAAAATTTCTAATTGTTCCGCATTTAATAAAAAGAAAACAAAAAGGGCTGCGACTTCAATTTTTTAGTATGTTGTAGACGAATGTCTTTAGATGTTCTCCTGCAAAAATCAAGGCAATTGCTGCATGCAATCCACACGACGCATGGGTCAATCTAAACCCGTGTTTAAAGCAAATTTTTCAAAAATTTCTAATTGTTCCGCATTTAATAAAAAGAAAACAAAAAGGCCTACGCTACCAATTTTTCAATATGTTGTAGACGAATGTCTTGAGATGTTCTCCTGCAAAAATCAAGGCAATTGCTGCATGCAATCCACACGACGCATGGGTCAATCTAAACCCGTGTTTAAAGCAAATTTTTCAAAAATTTCTAATTGTTCCGCATTTAATAAAAAGAAAACAAAAAGGGCTGCGACTTCAATTTTTTAGTATGTTGTAGACGAATGTCTTTAGATGTTCTCCTGCAAAAATCAAGGCAATTGCTGCATGCAATCTACACGACGCATGGGTCAATCTAAACCAGTGTTTAATGCAAATTTTTCAAAAATTACTAAATATTCCGCATTTAATAAAAAGAAAACAAAAAGGGCTGCGACTTCAATTTTTTAGTATGTTGTAGACGAATGTCTTGAGATGTTCTCCTGCAAAAATCAAGGCAATTGCTGCATGCAATCCACACGACGCATGGGTCAATGTAAACCCGTGTTTAAAGCAAATTTTTCAAAAATTTCTAATTGTTCCGCATTTAATAAAAAGAAAACAAAAAGGCCTACGCTACCAATTTTTCAATATGTTGTAGACGAATGTCTTGAGATGTTCTCCTGCAAAAATCAAGGCAATTGCTGCATGCAATCCACACGACGCATGGGTCAATCTAAACCAGTGTTTAATGCAAATTTTTCAAAAATTACTAAATATTCCGCATTTAATAAATAGAAAACAAAAAGGCCTACGCTCCCAATTTTTCAATATGTTGTAGACGAATGTCTTGAGATGTTCTCCTGCAAAAATCAAGGCAATTGCTGCATACAATCCACACGACGCATGGGTCAATCTAAACCCGTGTTTAATGCAAATTTTTCAAAAATTACTAAATATTCCGCATTTAATAAAAAGAAAACAAAAAGGGCTGCGACTTCAATTTTTTAATATGTTGTAGACGAATGTCTTGTGATGTTCTCCTTCAAAAATGAAGGCAATTGCTACCTGCAATCCACACGACGCATGGGTCAATCTAAACCAGTGTTTAATGCAAATTTTTCAAAAATTACTAAATATTCCGCATTTAATAAAATGAAAACAAAAAGGCCTGCGACTTCAATTTTTTAATATGTTGTAGACGAATATCTTGAGATGTTCTCCTGCAAAAATCAAGGCAATTGCTGCATGCAATCCACACGACGCATGGGTCAATCTAAACCAGTGTTTAATGCAAATTTTTCAAAAATTACTAAATATTCCGCATTTAATAAAAAGAAAACAAAAAGGCCTACGCTCCCAATTTTTCAATATGTTGTAGACGAATGTCTTGAGATGTTCTCCTGCAAAAATCAAGGCAATTGCTGCATACAATCCACACGACGCATGGGCCAATCTAAACCCGTGTTTAATGCAAATTTTTCAAAAATTACTAAATATTCCGCATTTAATAAAAAGAAAACAAAAAGGGCTGCGACTTCAATTTTTTAATATGTTGTAGACGAATGTCTTGTGATGTTCTCCTTCAAAAATGAAGGCAATTGCTACCTGCAATCCACACGACGCATGGGTCAATCTAAACCAGTGTTTAATGCAAATTTTTCAAAAATTACTAAATATTCCGCATTTAATAAAATGAAAACAAAAAAGCCTGCGACTTCAATTTTTTAATATGTTGTAGACGAATATCTTGAGATGTTCTCCTGCAAAAATCAAGGCAATTGCTGCGTGCAATCCACACGACGCATGGGTCAATCTAAACCAGTGTTTAATGCAAATTTTTCAAAAATTACTAAATATTCCGCATTTAATAAAAAGAAAACAAAAAGGCCTGCGCCGCCAATTTTTTAATATGTTGTAGCCAAGTGTCTTGAGATGTTCTCCTGCAAAAATCAAGGCAATTGCTGCATACAATCCACACGACGCATGGGTCAATCTAAACCAGTGTTTAATGCAAATTTTTCAAAAATTACTAATTATTCCGAATTTAATAAAAAGAAAACAAAAAGGCTTGCGCCTCCAATTTTTTAATATGTTGTAGCCAAGTGTCTTGAGATGTTTTCCTGCAAAAATCAAGGCAATTGCTGCATACAATCCACACGACGCATGGGTCAGTCTAAACCCGTCTTTAAAGCAAATTTTTCAAAAATTACTAAATATTCTGCATTTAATAAAAAGAAAACAAAAAGGCCTGCGCCTCCAATTTTTTAATATGTTGTAGAAGAATGTCTTGAGATGTTCTCCTGTAAAAATCAAGGCAATTGCTGCATACAATCCACACGACGCATGGGTCAGTCTAAACCCGTCTTTAAAGCAAATTTTTCAAAAATTACTAATTATTCCGACTTTAATAAAAAGAAAACAAAAAGGCTTGCGCCTCCAATTTTTTAATATGTTGTAGCCAAGTGTCTTGAGATGTTCTCCTGCAAAAATCAAGGCAATTGCTGCATACAATCCACACGACGCATGGGTCAGTCTAAACCCGTCTTTAAAGCAAATTTTTCAAAAATTACTAATTATTCCGAATTTAATAAAAAGAAAACAAAAAGGCTTGCGCCTCCAATTTTTTAATATGTTGTAGCCAAGTGTCTTGAGATGTTCTCCTGCAAAAATCAAGGCAATTGCTGCATACAATCCACACGACGCATGGGTCAGTCTAAACCCGTCTTTAAAGCAAATTTTTCAAAAATTACTAATTATTCCGAATTTAATAAAAAGAAAACAAAAAGGCCTGCGCCTCCAATTTTTTAATATGTTGTAGAAGAATGTCTTGAGATGTTCTCCTGCAAAAATCAAGGCAATTGCTGCATACAATCCACACGACGCATGGGTCAATCTAAACCCGTGTTTAATGCAAATTTTTCAAAAATTACTAAATATTCCGCATTTAATAAAAAGAAAACAAAAAGGGCTGCGACTTCAATTTTTTAGTATGTTGTAGACGAATGTCTTGAGATGTTCTCCTGCAAAAATCAAGGCAATTGCTGCATACAATCCACACGACGCATGGGTCAATCTAAACCAGTGTTTAATGCAAATTTTTCAAAAATTACAAAATATTCCGCATTTAATAAAAAGAAAACAAAAAGGCCTGCGCCTCCAATTTTTTAATATGTTTTAGACGAATGTCTTGAGATGTTCTCCTACAAAAATGAAGGCAATTGCTGCATGCAATCCACACGACGCATGGGTCAATCTAAACCCGTGTTTAATGCAAATTTTTCAAAAATTATTAAATATTTCGAATTTAATAAAAAGAAAACAAAAAGGCCTGCGACTTCAATTTTTTAGTATGTTGTAGACGAATGTCTTGAGATGTTCTCCTGCAAAAATCAAGGCAATTGCTGCATACAATCCACACGACGCATGGGTCAATCTAAACCAGTGTTTAATGCAAATTTTTCAAAAATTACTAAATATTCCGCATTTAATAAAAAGAAAACGAAAAGGCCTGCGCCTCCAATTTTTTAATATGTTGTAGACGAATGTCTTGAGATGTTCTCCTGTAAAAATCAAGGCAATTGCTGCATACAATCCACACGACGCATGGGTCAATCTAAACCAGTGTTTAATGCAAATTTTTCAAAAATTACTAAATAATCCGCATTTAATAAAAAGAAAACAAAAAGGCTTGCGCCTCCAATTTTTTAATATGTTGTAGCCAAGTGTCTTGAGATGTTCTCCTGCAAAAATCAAGGCAATTGCTGCATACAATCCACACGACGCATGGGTGAATCTAAACCAGTGTTTAATGCAAATTTTTCAAAAATTACTAATTATTCCGAATTTAATAAAAAGAAAACAAAAAGGCTTGCGCCTCCAATTTTTTAATATGTTGTAGCCAAGTGTCTTGAGATGTTCTCCTGCAAAAATCAAGGCAATTGCTGCATACAATCCACACGACGCATGGGTCAGTCTAAACCCGTCTTTAAAGCAAATTTTTCAAAAATTACTAATTATTCCGAATTTAATAAAAAGAAAACAAAAAGGGTTGCGCCTCCAATTTTTTAATATGTTGTAGCCAAGTGTCTTGAGATGTTCTCCTGCAAAAATAAAGGCAATTGCTGCATACAATCCACACGACGCATGGGTCAATCTAAACCAGTGTTTAATGCAAATTTTTCAAAAATTACTAATTATTCCGAATTTAATAAAAAGAAAACAAAAAGGCTTGCGCCTCCAATTTTTTAATATGTTGTAGCCAAGTGTCTTGAGATGTTCTCCTGCAAAAATCAAGGCAATTGCTGCATACAATCCACACGACGCATGGGTCAGTCTAAACCCGTCTTTAAAGCAAATTTTTCAAAAATTACTAATTATTCCGAATTTAATAAAAAGAAAACAAAAAGGCCTGCGCCTCCAATTTTTTAATATGTTGTAGAAGAATGTCTTGAGATGTTCTCCTGCAAAAATCAAGGCAATTGCTGCATACAATCCACACGACGCATGGGTCAATCTAAACCCGTGTTTAATGCAAATTTTTCAAAAATTACTAAATATTCCGCATTTAATAAAAAGAAAACAAAAAGGGCTGCGACTTCAATTTTTTAGTATGTTGTAGACGAATGTCTTGAGATGTTCTCCTGCAAAAATCAAGGCAATTGCTGCATACAATCCACACGACGCATGGGTCAATCTAAACCAGTGTTTAATGCAAATTTTTCAAAAATTACTAAATATTCCGCATTTAATAAAAAGAAAACGAAAAGGCCTGCGCCTCCAATTTTTTAATATGTTGTAGACGAATGTCTTGAGATGTTCTCCTGTAAAAATAAAGGCAATTGCTGCATACAATCCACACGACGCATGGGTCAATTTAAACCAGTGTTTAATGCAAATTTTTCAAAAATTACTAAATATTCCGCATTTAATAAAAAGAAAACAAAAAGGCTTGCGCCTCAAAATTTTTAGTATGTTGTAGACGAATGTCTTGAGATGTTCTCCTGCAAAAATCAAGGCAATTGCTGCATGCAATCCACACGACGCATGGGTCAATCTAAACCAGTGTTTAATGCAAATTTTTCAAAAATTACTAAATATTCTGCATTTAATAAAAAGAAAACAAAAAGGCCTGCGCCTCCAATTTTTTAATATGTTGTAGCCGAATGTCTTGAAATGTTCTCCTACAAAAATGAAGGCAATTGCTGCATGCAATCCACACGACGCATGGGTCAATCTAAACCAGTGTTTAATGCACATTTTTCAAAAATTACTATTTAGTCCGAATTTAATTAAAAGAAAACAAAAAGGGCTGCGACTTCAATTTTTTAGTATGTTGTAGACGAATGTCTTGAGATGTTCTCCTGCAAAAATCAAGGCAATTGCTGCATGCAATCCACACGACGCATGGGTCAGTCTAAACCCGTCTTTAAAGCAAATTTTTCAAAAATTACTAAATATTCTGCATTTAATAAAAAGAAACCAAAAGGCCTGCGCCTCCAATTTTTTAATATGTTGTAGCCGAATGTCTTGAAATGTTCTCCTACAAAAATGAAGGCAATTGCTACCTGCAATCCACACGACGCATGGGTCAATCTAAACCAGTGTTTAATGCACATTTTTCAAAAATTACTATTTAGTCCGAATTTAATTAAAAGAAAACAAAAAGGGCTGCGACTTCAATTTTTTAGTATGTTGTAGACGAATGTCTTGAGATGTTCTCCTGCAAAACTCAAGGCAATTGCTGCATGCAATCCACACGACGCATGGGTCAATCTAAACCCGTGTTTAAAGCAAATTTTTCAAAAATTTCTAATTGTTCCGCATTTAATAAAAAGAAAACAAAAAGGCCTACGCTCCCAATTTTTCAATATGTTGTAGACGAATGTCTTGAGATGTTCTCCTGCAAAAATCAAGGCAATTGCTGCATGCAATCCACACGACGCATGGGTCAATCTAAACCCGTGTTTAAAGCAAATTTTTCAAAAATTTCTAATTGTTCCGCATTTAATAAAAAGAAAACAAAAAGGCCTACGCTCCCAATTTTTCAATATGTTGTAGACGAATGTCTTGAGATGTTCTCCTGCAAAAATCAAGGCAATTGCTGCATGCAATCCACACGACGCATGGGTCAATCTAAACCAGTGTTTAATGCAAATTTTTCAAAAATTACTAAATATTCCGCATTTAATAAAAAGAAAACAAAAAGGGCTGCGACTTCAATTTTTTAATATGTTGTAGACGAATGTCTTGTGATGTTCTCCTTCAAAAATGAAGGCAATTGCTACCTGCAATCCACACGACGCATGGGTCAATCTAAACCAGTGTTTAATGCAAATTTTTCAAAAATTACTAAATATTCCGCATTTAATAAAATGAAAACAAAAAGGCCTGCGACTTCAATTTTTTAATATGTTGTAGACGAATGTCTTGTGATGTTCTCCTTCAAAAATGAAGGCAATTGCTGCATGCAATCCACACGACGCATGGGTCAATCTAAACCAGTGTTTAATGCACATTTTTCAAAAATTACTATTTAGTCCGAATTTAATTAAAAGAAAACAAAAAGGGCTGCGACTTCAATTTTTTAGTATGTTGTAGACGAATGTCTTGAGATGTTCTCCTGCAAAACTCAAGGCAATTGCTGCATGCAATCCACACGACGCATGGGTCAATCTAAACCCGTGTTTAATGCAAATTTTTCAAAAATTACTAAATATTCCGCATTTAATAAAAAGAAAACAAAAAGGGCTGCGACTTCAATTTTTTAGTATGTTGTAGACGAATGTCTTGAGATGTTCTCCTGCAAAAATCAAGGCAATTGCTGCATACAATCCACACGACGCATGGGTCAATCTAAACCAGTGTTTAATGCAAATTTTTCAAAAATTACTAAATATTCCGAATTTAATAAAAAGAAAACAAAAAGGCTTGCGCCTCCAATTTTTTAATATGTTGTAGCCAAGTGTCTTGAGATGTTCTCCTGCAAAAATCAAGGCAATTGCTGCATACAATCCACACGACGCATGGGTCAATCTAAACCAGTGTTTAATGCAAATTTTTCAAAAATTACTAATTATTCCGAATTTAATAAAAAGAAAACAAAAAGGCTTGCGCCTCCAATTTTTTAATATGTTGTAGCCAAGTGTCTTGAGATGTTCTCCTGCAAAAATCAAGGCAATTGCTGCATACAATCCACACGACGCATGGGTCAGTCTAAACCCGTCTTTAAAGCAAATTTTTCAAAAATTACTAATTATTCCGAATTTAATAAAAAGAAAACAAAAAGGCCTGCGCCTCCAATTTTTTAATATGTTGTAGAAGAATGTCTTGAGATGTTCTCCTGCAAAAATCAAGGCAATTGCTGCATACAATCCACACGACGCATGGGTCAATCTAAACCCGTGTTTAATGCAAATTTTTCAAAAATTACTAAATATTCCGCATTTAATAAAAAGAAAACAAAAAGGGCTGCGACTTCAATTTTTTAGTATGTTGTAGACGAATGTCTTGAGATGTTCTCCTGCAAAAATCAAGGCAATTGCTGCATACAATCCACACGACGCATGGGTCAATCTAAACCAGTGTTTAATGCAAATTTTTCAAAAATTACTAAATATTCCGCATTTAATAAAAAGAAAACGAAAAGGCCTGCGCCTCCAATTTTTTAATATGTTGTAGACGAATGTCTTGAGATGTTCTCCTGTAAAAATAAAGGCAATTGCTGCATACAATCCACACGACGCATGGGTCAATTTAAACCAGTGTTTAATGCAAATTTTTCAAAAATTACTAAATATTCCGCATTTAATAAAAAGAAAACAAAAAGGCTTGCGCCTCAAAATTTTTAGTATGTTGTAGACGAATGTCTTGAGATGTTCTCCTGCAAAAATCAAGGCAATTGCTGCATGCAATCCACACGACGCATGGGTCAATCTAAACCAGTGTTTAATGCAAATTTTTCAAAAATTACTAAATATTCTGCATTTAATAAAAAGAAAACAAAAAGGCCTGCGCCTCCAATTTTTTAATATGTTGTAGCCGAATGTCTTGAAATGTTCTCCTACAAAAATGAAGGCAATTGCTGCATGCAATCCACACGACGCATGGGTCAATCTAAACCAGTGTTTAATGCACATTTTTCAAAAATTACTATTTAGTCCGAATTTAATTAAAAGAAAACAAAAAGGGCTGCGACTTCAATTTTTTAGTATGTTGTAGACGAATGTCTTGAGATGTTCTCCTGCAAAAATCAAGGCAATTGCTGCATGCAATCCACACGACGCATGGGTCAGTCTAAACCCGTCTTTAAAGCAAATTTTTCAAAAATTACTAAATATTCTGCATTTAATAAAAAGAAACCAAAAGGCCTGCGCCTCCAATTTTTTAATATGTTGTAGCCGAATGTCTTGAAATGTTCTCCTACAAAAATGAAGGCAATTGCTACCTGCAATCCACACGACGCATGGGTCAATCTAAACCAGTGTTTAATGCACATTTTTCAAAAATTACTATTTAGTCCGAATTTAATTAAAAGAAAACAAAAAGGGCTGCGACTTCAATTTTTTAGTATGTTGTAGACGAATGTCTTGAGATGTTCTCCTGCAAAACTCAAGGCAATTGCTGCATGCAATCCACACGACGCATGGGTCAATCTAAACCCGTGTTTAAAGCAAATTTTTCAAAAATTTCTAATTGTTCCGCATTTAATAAAAAGAAAACAAAAAGGCCTACGCTCCCAATTTTTCAATATGTTGTAGACGAATGTCTTGAGATGTTCTCCTGCAAAAATCAAGGCAATTGCTGCATGCAATCCACACGACGCATGGGTCAATCTAAACCCGTGTTTAAAGCAAATTTTTCAAAAATTTCTAATTGTTCCGCATTTAATAAAAAGAAAACAAAAAGGCCTACGCTCCCAATTTTTCAATATGTTGTAGACGAATGTCTTGAGATGTTCTCCTGCAAAAATCAAGGCAATTGCTGCATGCAATCCACACGACGCATGGGTCAATCTAAACCAGTGTTTAATGCAAATTTTTCAAAAATTACTAAATATTCCGCATTTAATAAAAAGAAAACAAAAAGGGCTGCGACTTCAATTTTTTAATATGTTGTAGACGAATGTCTTGTGATGTTCTCCTTCAAAAATGAAGGCAATTGCTACCTGCAATCCACACGACGCATGGGTCAATCTAAACCAGTGTTTAATGCAAATTTTTCAAAAATTACTAAATATTCCGCATTTAATAAAATGAAAACAAAAAGGCCTGCGACTTCAATTTTTTAATATGTTGTAGACGAATGTCTTGTGATGTTCTCCTTCAAAAATGAAGGCAATTGCTGCATGCAATCCACACGACGCATGGGTCAATCTAAACCAGTGTTTAATGCACATTTTTCAAAAATTACTATTTAGTCCGAATTTAATTAAAAGAAAACAAAAAGGGCTGCGACTTCAATTTTTTAGTATGTTGTAGACGAATGTCTTGAGATGTTCTCCTGCAAAACTCAAGGCAATTGCTGCATGCAATCCACACGACGCATGGGTCAATCTAAACCCGTGTTTAATGCAAATTTTTCAAAAATTACTAAATATTCCGCATTTAATAAAAAGAAAACAAAAAGGGCTGCGACTTCAATTTTTTAGTATGTTGTAGACGAATGTCTTGAGATGTTCTCCTGCAAAAATCAAGGCAATTGCTGCATACAATCCACACGACGCATGGGTCAATCTAAACCAGTGTTTAATGCAAATTTTTCAAAAATTACTAAATATTCCGCATTTAATAAAAAGAAAACAAAAAGGCCTGCGCCTCCAATTTTTTAATATGTTGTAGACGAATGTCTTGAGATGTTCTCCTGCAAAAATCAAGGCAATTGCTGCATGCAATCCACACGACGCATGGGTCAATCTAAACCCGTGTTTAAAGCAAATTTTTCAAAAATTTCTAATTGTTCCGCATTTAATAAAAAGAAAACAAAAAGGCCTGCGCCTCCAATTTTTTAATATGTTGTAGACGAATGTCTTGAGATGTTCTCCTGCAAAACTCAAGGCAATTGCTGCATGCAATCCACACGACGCATGGGTCAATCTAAACCCGTGTTTAATGCAAATTTTTCAAAAATTACTAAATATTCCGCATTTAATAAAAAGAAAACAAAAAGGGCTGCGACTTCAATTTTTTAGTATGTTGTAGACGAATGTCCTGAGATGTTCTCCAGCAAAAATCAAGGCAATTGCTGCATACAATCCACACGACGCATGGGTCAGTCTAAACCCGTCTTTAAAGCAAATTTTTCAAAAATTACTAAATATTTTGCATTTAATAAAAAGAAAACAAAAAGGCCTGCGCCTCCAATTTTTTAATATGTTGTAGAAGAATGTCTTGAGATGTTCTCCTGCAAAAATCAAGGCAATTGCTGCATACAATCCACACGACGCATGGGTCAATCTAAACCCGTGTTTAATGCAAATTTTTCAAAAATTACTAAATATTCCGCATTTAATAAAAAGAAAACAAAAAGGCCTGCGTCTCCAATTTTTTAATATGTTGTAGCCGAATGTCTTGAAATGTTCTCCTACAAAAATGAAGGCAATTGCTGCATGCAATCCACACGACGCATGGGTCAATCTAAACCAGTGTTTAATGCACATTTTTCAAAAATTACTATTTAGTCCGAATTTAATTAAAAGAAAACAAAAAGGGCTGCGACTTCAATTTTTTAGTATGTTGTAGACGAATGTCTTGAGATGTTCTCCTGCAAAAATCAAGGCAATTGCTGCATACAATCCACACGACGCATGGGTCAATCTAAACCAGTGTTTAATGCAAATTTTTCAAAAATTACTAAATATTCCGCATTTAATAAAAAGAAAACAAAAAGGCTTGCGCCTCCAATTTTTTAGTATGTTGTAGACGAATGTCTTGAGATGTTCTCCTGCAAAAATCAAGGCAATTGCTGCATGCAATCCACACGACGCATGGGTCAATCTAAACCAGTGTTTAATGCAAATTTTTCAAAAATTACTAAATATTCCGCATTTAATAAAAAGAAAACAAAAAGGCCTGCGCCTCCAATTTTTTAATATGTTGTGGCCGAATGTCTTGAAATGTTCTCCTACAAAAATGAAGGCAATTGCTGCATGCAATCCACACGACGCATGGGTCAATCTAAACCAGTGTTTAATGCAAATTTTTCAAAAATTACTAAATATTCCGCATTTAATAAAAAGAAAACAAAAAGGCCTGCGCCTCCAATTTTTTAATATGTTGTGGCCGAATGTCTTGAAATGTTCTCCTACAAAAATGAAGGCAATTGCTGCATGCAATCCACACGACGCATGGGTCAATCTAAACCAGTGTTTAATGCAAATTTTTCAAAAATTACTAAATATTCCGCATTTAATAAAAAGAAAACAAAAAGGCCTGCGCCTCCAATTTTTTAATATGTTGTGGCCGAATGTCTTGAAATGTTCTCCTACAAAAATAAAGGCAATTGCTGCATGCAATCCACACGACGCATGGGTCAATCTAAACCAGTGTTTAATGCACATTTTTCAAAAATTACTATTTAGTCCGAATTTAATTAAAAAAAAACAAAAAGGGCTGCGACTTCAATTTTTTAATATGTTGTAGCCGAATGTCTTGAAATGTTCTCCTACAAAAATGAAGGCAATTGCTACCTGCAATCCACACGACGCATGGGTCAATCTAAACCAGTGTTTAATGCACATTTTTCAAAAATTACTATTTAGTCCGAATTTAATTAAAAGAAAACAAAAAGGGCTGCGACTTCAATTTTTTAGTATGTTGTAGACGAATGTCTTGAGATGTTCTCCTGCAAAACTCAAGGCAATTGCTGCATGCAATCCACACGACGCATGGGTCAATCTAAACCCGTGTTTAAAGCAAATTTTTCAAAAATTTCTAATTGTTCCGCATTTAATAAAAAGAAAACAAAAAGGCCTACGCTCCCAATTTTTCAATATGTTGTAGACGAATGTCTTGAGATGTTCTCCTGCAAAAATCAAGGCAATTGCTGCATGCAATCCACACGACGCATGGGTCAATCTAAACCCGTGTTTAAAGCAAATTTTTCAAAAATTTCTAATTGTTCCGCATTTAATAAAAAGAAAACAAAAAGGCCTACGCTCCCAATTTTTCAATATGTTGTAGACGAATGTCTTGAGATGTTCTCCTGCAAAAATCAAGGCAATTGCTGAATGCAATCCACACGACGCATGGGTCAATCTAAACCAGTGTTTAATGCAAATTTTTCAAAAATTACTAAATATTCCGCATTTAATAAAAAGAAAACAAAAAGGCCTACGCTCCCAATTTTTCAATATGTTGTAGACAAATGTCTTGAGATGTTCTCCTGCAAAAATCAAGGCAATTGCTGCATACAATCCACACGACGCATGGGTCAATCTAAACCAGTGTTTAATGCACATTTTTCAAAAATTACTATTTAGTCCGAATGTAATTAAAAGAAAACAAAAAGGGCTGCGACTTCAATTTTTTAGTATGTTGTAGACGAATGTCTTGAGATGTTCTCCTGCAAAAATCAAGGCAATTGCTGCATACAATCCACACGACGCATGGGTCAATCTAAACCAGTGTTTAATGCAAATTTTTCAAAAATTACTAAATATTCCGCATTTAATAAAAAGAAAACAAAAAGGCCTGCGCCTCCAATTTTTTAATATGTTGTAGACGAATGTCTTGAGATGTTCTCCTGCAAAAATCAAGGCAATTGCTGCATGCAATCCACACGACGCATGGGTCAATCTAAACCCGTGTTTAAAGCAAATTTTTCAAAAATTTCTAATTGTTCCGCATTTAATAAAAAGAAAACAAAAAGGCCTACGCTCCCA
Source organism: Tribolium castaneum (assembly GCF_031307605.1). Classification (NCBI taxonomy): domain Eukaryota; kingdom Metazoa; phylum Arthropoda; class Insecta; order Coleoptera; family Tenebrionidae; genus Tribolium; species Tribolium castaneum. The sequence continues at coordinate 10,554,859 of NC_087394.1, forward strand.
ATTTTTCAATATGTTGTAGACGAATGTCTTGAGATGTTCTCCTGCAAAAATCAAGGCAATTGCTGCATGCAATCCACACGACGCATGGGTCAATCTAAACCAGTGTTTAATGTAAATTTTTCAAAAATTACTAAATATTCCGCATTTAATAAAATGAAAACAAAAAGGCCTGCGACTTCAATTTTTTAATATGTTGTAGACGAATATCTTGAGATGTTCTCCTGCAAAAATCAAGGCAATTGCTGCATGCAATCTACACGACGCATGGGTCAATCTAAACCAGTGTTTAATGCAAATTTTTCAAAAATTACTAAATATTCCGCATTTAATAAAAAGAAAACAAAAAGGCCTGCGCTCCCAATTTTTCAATATGTTGTAGACGAATGTCTTGAGATGTTCTCCTGCAAAAATCAAGGCAATTGCTGCATGCAATCCACACGACGCATGGGTCAATCTAAACCAGTGTTTAATGCAAATTTTTCAAAAATTACTAAATATTCCGCATTTAATAAAATGAAAACAAAAAGGCCTGCGACTTCAATTTTTTAATATGTTGTAGACGAATATCTTGAGATGTTCTCCTGCAAAAATCAAGGCAATTGCTGCATGCAATCCACACGACGCATGGGTCAATCTAAACCAGTGTTTAATGCAAATTTTTCAAAAATTACTAAATATTCCGCATTTAATAAAAAGAAAACAAAAAGGCCTGCGCTCCCAATTTTTCAATATGTTGTAGACGAATGTCTTGAGATGTTCTCCTGCAAAAATCAAGGCAATTGCTGCATGCAATCCACACGACGCATGGGTCAATCTAAACCAGTGTTTAATGCAAATTTTTCAAAAATTACTAAATATTCCGCATTTAATAAAAAGAAAACAAAAAGGGCTGCGACTTCAATTTTTTAGTATGTTGTAGACGAATGTCTTGAGATGTTCTCCTGCAAAAATCAAGGCAATTGCTGCATGCAATCCACACGACGCATGAGTCAATCTAAACCCGTGTTTAAAGCAAATTTTTCAAAAATTTCTAATTGTTCCGCATTTAATAAAAAGAAAACAAAAAGGCCTACGCTACCAATTTTTCAATATGTTGTAGACGAATGTCTTGAGATGTTCTCCTGCAAAAATCAAGGCAATTGCTGCATGCAATCCACACGACGCATGGGTCAATCTAAACCCGTGTTTAAAGCAAATTTTTCAAAAATTTCTAATTGTTCCGCATTTAATAAAAAGAAAACAAAAAGGCCTACGCTACCAATTTTTCAATATGTTGTAGACGAATGTCTTGAGATGTTCTCCTGCAAAAATCAAGGCAATTGCTGCATGCAATCTACACGACGCATGGGTCAATCTAAACCAGTGTTTAATGCAAATTTTTCAAAAATTACTAAATATTCCGCATTTAATAAAAAGAAAACAAAAAGGGCTGCGACTTCAATTTTTTAGTATGTTGTAGACGAATGTCTTGAGATGTTCTCCTGCAAAAATCAAGGCAATTGCTGCATGCAATCCACACGACGCATGGGTCAATCTAAACCCGTGTTTAAAGCAAATTTTTCAAAAATTTCTAATTGTTCCGCATTTAATAAAAAGAAAACAAAAAGGGCTGCGACTTCAATTTTTTAGTATGTTGTAGACGAATGTCTTTAGATGTTCTCCTGTAAAAATCAAGGCAATTGCTGCATGCAATCCACACGACGCATGGGTCAATCTAAACCCGTGTTTAAAGCAAATTTTTCAAAAATTTCTAATTGTTCCGCATTTAATAAAAAGAAAACAAAAAGGCCTACGCTACCAATTTTTCAATATGTTGTAGACGAATGTCTTGAGATGTTCTCCTGCAAAAATCAAGGCAATTGCTGCATGCAATCCACACGACGCATGGGTCAATCTAAACCCGTGTTTAAAGCAAATTTTTCAAAAATTTCTAATTGTTCCGCATTTAATAAAAAGAAAACAAAAAGGGCTGCGACTTCAATTTTTTAGTATGTTGTAGACGAATGTCTTTAGATGTTCTCCTGCAAAAATCAAGGCAATTGCTGCATGCAATCTACACGACGCATGGGTCAATCTAAACCAGTGTTTAATGCAAATTTTTCAAAAATTACTAAATATTCCGCATTTAATAAAAAGAAAACAAAAAGGGCTGCGACTTCAATTTTTTAGTATGTTGTAGACGAATGTCTTGAGATGTTCTCCTGCAAAAATCAAGGCAATTGCTGCATGCAATCCACACGACGCATGGGTCAATGTAAACCCGTGTTTAAAGCAAATTTTTCAAAAATTTCTAATTGTTCCGCATTTAATAAAAAGAAAACAAAAAGGCCTACGCTACCAATTTTTCAATATGTTGTAGACGAATGTCTTGAGATGTTCTCCTGCAAAAATCAAGGCAATTGCTGCATGCAATCCACACGACGCATGGGTCAATCTAAACCAGTGTTTAATGCAAATTTTTCAAAAATTACTAAATATTCCGCATTTAATAAATAGAAAACAAAAAGGCCTACGCTCCCAATTTTTCAATATGTTGTAGACGAATGTCTTGAGATGTTCTCCTGCAAAAATCAAGGCAATTGCTGCATACAATCCACACGACGCATGGGTCAATCTAAACCCGTGTTTAATGCAAATTTTTCAAAAATTACTAAATATTCCGCATTTAATAAAAAGAAAACAAAAAGGGCTGCGACTTCAATTTTTTAATATGTTGTAGACGAATGTCTTGTGATGTTCTCCTTCAAAAATGAAGGCAATTGCTACCTGCAATCCACACGACGCATGGGTCAATCTAAACCAGTGTTTAATGCAAATTTTTCAAAAATTACTAAATATTCCGCATTTAATAAAATGAAAACAAAAAGGCCTGCGACTTCAATTTTTTAATATGTTGTAGACGAATATCTTGAGATGTTCTCCTGCAAAAATCAAGGCAATTGCTGCATGCAATCCACACGACGCATGGGTCAATCTAAACCAGTGTTTAATGCAAATTTTTCAAAAATTACTAAATATTCCGCATTTAATAAAAAGAAAACAAAAAGGCCTACGCTCCCAATTTTTCAATATGTTGTAGACGAATGTCTTGAGATGTTCTCCTGCAAAAATCAAGGCAATTGCTGCATACAATCCACACGACGCATGGGCCAATCTAAACCCGTGTTTAATGCAAATTTTTCAAAAATTACTAAATATTCCGCATTTAATAAAAAGAAAACAAAAAGGGCTGCGACTTCAATTTTTTAATATGTTGTAGACGAATGTCTTGTGATGTTCTCCTTCAAAAATGAAGGCAATTGCTACCTGCAATCCACACGACGCATGGGTCAATCTAAACCAGTGTTTAATGCAAATTTTTCAAAAATTACTAAATATTCCGCATTTAATAAAATGAAAACAAAAAGGCCTGCGACTTCAATTTTTTAATATGTTGTAGACGAATATCTTGAGATGTTCTCCTGCAAAAATCAAGGCAATTGCTGCGTGCAATCCACACGACGCATGGGTCAATCTAAACCAGTGTTTAATGCAAATTTTTCAAAAATTACTAAATATTCCGCATTTAATAAAAAGAAAACAAAAAGGCCTGCGCCGCCAATTTTTTAATATGTTGTAGCCAAGTGTCTTGAGATGTTCTCCTGCAAAAATCAAGGCAATTGCTGCATACAATCCACACGACGCATGGGTCAATCTAAACCAGTGTTTAATGCAAATTTTTCAAAAATTACTAATTATTCCGAATTTAATAAAAAGAAAACAAAAAGGCTTGCGCCTCCAATTTTTTAATATGTTGTAGCCAAGTGTCTTGAGATGTTTTCCTGCAAAAATCAAGGCAATTGCTGCATACAATCCACACGACGCATGGGTCAGTCTAAACCCGTCTTTAAAGCAAATTTTTCAAAAATTACTAAATATTCTGCATTTAATAAAAAGAAAACAAAAAGGCCTGCGCCTCCAATTTTTTAATATGTTGTAGAAGAATGTCTTGAGATGTTCTCCTGTAAAAATCAAGGCAATTGCTGCATACAATCCACACGACGCATGGGTCAGTCTAAACCCGTCTTTAAAGCAAATTTTTCAAAAATTACTAATTATTCCGACTTTAATAAAAAGAAAACAAAAAGGCTTGCGCCTCCAATTTTTTAATATGTTGTAGCCAAGTGTCTTGAGATGTTCTCCTGCAAAAATCAAGGCAATTGCTGCATACAATCCACACGACGCATGGGTCAGTCTAAACCCGTCTTTAAAGCAAATTTTTCAAAAATTACTAATTATTCCGAATTTAATAAAAAGAAAACAAAAAGGCTTGCGCCTCCAATTTTTTAATATGTTGTAGCCAAGTGTCTTGAGATGTTCTCCTGCAAAAATCAAGGCAATTGCTGCATACAATCCACACGACGCATGGGTCAGTCTAAACCCGTCTTTAAAGCAAATTTTTCAAAAATTACTAATTATTCTGAATTTAATAAAAAGAAAACAAAAAGGCCTGCGCCTCCAATTTTTTAATATGTTGTAGAAGAATGTCTTGAGATGTTCTCCTGCAAAAATCAAGGCAATTGCTGCATACAATCCACACGACGCATGGGTCAATCTAAACCCGTGTTTAATGCAAATTTTTCAAAAATTACTAAATATTCCGCATTTAATAAAAAGAAAACAAAAAGGGCTGCGACTTCAATTTTTTAGTATGTTGTAGACGAATGTCTTGAGATGTTCTCCTGCAAAAATCAAGGCAATTGCTGCATACAATCCACACGACGCATGGGTCAATCTAAACCAGTGTTTAATGCAAATTTTTCAAAAATTACTAAATATTCCGCATTTAATAAAAAGAAAACAAAAAGGCCTGCGCCTCCAATTTTTTAATATGTTTTAGACGAATGTCTTGAGATGTTCTCCTACAAAAATGAAGGCAATTGCTGCATGCAATCCACACGACGCATGGGTCAATCTAAACCCGTGTTTAATGCAAATTTTTCAAAAATTATTAAATATTTCGAATTTAATAAAAAGAAAACAAAAAGGCCTGCGACTTCAATTTTTTAGTATGTTGTAGACGAATGTCTTGAGATGTTCTCCTGCAAAAATCAAGGCAATTGCTGCATACAATCCACACGACGCATGGGTCAATCTAAACCAGTGTTTAATGCAAATTTTTCAAAAATTACTAAATATTCCGCATTTAATAAAAAGAAAACGAAAAGGCCTGCGCCTCCAATTTTTTAATATGTTGTAGACGAATGTCTTGAGATGTTCTCCTGTAAAAATCAAGGCAATTGCTGCATACAATCCACACGACGCATGGGTCAATCTAAACCAGTGTTTAATGCAAATTTTTCAAAAATTACTAAATAATCCGCATTTAATAAAAAGAAAACAAAAAGGCTTGCGCCTCCAATTTTTTAATATGTTGTAGCCAAGTGTCTTGAGATGTTCTCCTGCAAAAATCAAGGCAATTGCTGCATACAATCCACACGACGCATGGGTCAATCTAAACCAGTGTTTAATGCAAATTTTTCAAAAATTACTAATTATTCCGAATTTAATAAAAAGAAAACAAAAAGGCTTGCGCCTCCAATTTTTTAATATGTTGTAGCCAAGTGTCTTGAGATGTTCTCCTGCAAAAATAAAGGCAATTGCTGCATACAATCCACACGACGCATGGGTCAGTCTAAACCCGTCTTTCAAGCAAATTTTTCAAAAATTACTAATTATTCCGAATTTAATAAAAAGAAAACAAAAAGGCTTGCGCCTCCAATTTTTTAATATGTTGTAGCCAAGTGTCTTGAGATGTTCTCCTGCAAAAATCAAGGCAATTGCTGCATACAATCCACACGACGCATGGGTCAATCTAAACCAGTGTTTAATGCAAATTTTTCAAAAATTACTAATTATTCCGAATTTAATAAAAAGAAAACAAAAAGGCTTGCGCCTCCAATTTTTTAATATGTTGTAGCCAAGTGTCTTGAGATGTTCTCCTGCAAAAATCAAGGCAATTGCTGCATACAATCCACACGACGCATGGGTCAGTCTAAACCCGTCTTTAAAGCAAATTTTTCAAAAATTACTAATTATTCCGAATTTAATAAAAAGAAAACAAAAAGGCCTGCGCCTCCAATTTTTTAATATGTTGTAGAAGAATGTCTTGAGATGTTCTCCTGCAAAAATCAAGGCAATTGCTGCATACAATCCACACGACGCATGGGTCAATCTAAACCCGTGTTTAATGCAAATTTTTCAAAAATTACTAAATATTCCGCATTTAATAAAAAGAAAACAAAAAGGGCTGCGACTTCAATTTTTTAGTATGTTGTAGAAGAATGTCTTGAGATGTTCTCCTGCAAAAATCAAGGCAATTGCTGCATACAATCCACACGACGCATGGGTCAATCTAAACCAGTGTTTAATGCAAATTTTTCAAAAATTACTAAATATTCCGCATTTAATAAAAAGAAAACGAAAAGGCCTGCGCCTCCAATTTTTTAATATGTTGTAGCCGAATGTCTTGAAATGTTCTCCTACAAAAATGAAGGCCATTGCTGCATGCAATCCACACGACGCATGGGTCAATCTAAACCAGTGTTTAATGCACATTTTTCAAAAATTACTATTTAGTCCGAATTTAATTAAAAGAAAACAAAAAGGCCTGCGCCTCCAATTTTTTAATATGTTGTAGCCGAATGTCTTGAAATGTTCTCCTACAAAAATGAAGGCAATTGCTGCATGCAATCCACACGACGCATGGGTCAATCTAAACCAGTGTTTAATGCACATTTTTCAAAAATTACTATTTAGTCCGAATTTAATTAAAAGAAAACAAAAAGGCCTGCGCCTCCAATTTTTTAATATGTTGTGGCCGAATGTCTTGAAATGTTCTCCTACAAAAATGAAGGCAATTGCTGCATGCAATCCACACGACGCATGGATCAATCTAAACCAGTGTTTAATGCACATTTTTCAAAAATTACTATTTAGTCCGAATTTAATTAAAAGAAAACAAAAAGGGCTGCGACTTCAATTTTTTAGTATGTTGTAGACGAATGTCTTGAGATGTTCTCCTGCAAAACTCAAGGCAATTGCTGCATGCAATCCACACGACGCATGGGTCAATCTAAACCCGTGTTTAAAGCAAATTTTTCAAAAATTTCTAATTGTTCCGCATTTAATAAAAAGAAAACAAAAAGGCCTACGCTCCCAATTTTTCAATATGTTGTAGACGAATGTCTTGAGATGTTCTCCTGCAAAAATCAAGGCAATTGCTGCATGCAATCCACACGACGCATGGGTCAATCTAAACCAGTGTTTAATGCAAATTTTTCAAAAATTACTAAATATTCCGCATTTAATAAAATGAAAACAAAAAGGCCTGCGACTTCAATTTTTTAATATGTTGTAGACGAATATCTTGAGATGTTCTCCTGCAAAAATCAAGGCAATTGCTGCATGCAATCCACACGACGCATGGGTCAATCTAAACCAGTGTTTAATGCAAATTTTTCAAAAATTACTAAATATTCCGCATTTAATAAAAAGAAAACAAAAAGGCCTGCGCTCCCAATTTTTCAATATGTTGTAGACGAATGAAGGCAATTGCTGCATGCAATCCACACGACGCATGGGTCAATCTAAACCAGTGTTTAATGCACATTTTTCAAAAATTACTATTTAGTCCGAATTTAATTAAAAGAAAACAAAAAGGCCTGCGCCTCCAATTTTTTAATATGTTGTGGCCGAATGTCTTGAAATGTTCTCCTACAAAAATGAAGGCAATTGCTGCATGCAATCCACACGACGCATGGGTCAGTCTAAACCCGTCTTTAAAGCAAATTTTTCAAAAATTACTAAATATTCTGCATTTAATAAAAAGAAAACAAAAAGGCCTGCGCCTCCAATTTTTTAATATGTTGTAGCCGAATGTCTTGAAATGTTCTCCTACAAAAATGAAGGCAATTGCTGCATGCAATCCACACGACGCATGGATCAATCTAAACCAGTGTTTAATGCACATTTTTCAAAAATTACTATTTAGTCCGAATTTAATTAAAAGAAAACAAAAAGGGCTGCGACTTCAATTTTTTAGTATGTTGTAGACGAATGTCTTGAGATGTTCTCCTGCAAAACTCAAGGCAATTGCTGCATGCAATCCACACGACGCATGGGTCAATCTAAACCCGTGTTTAAAGCAAATTTTTCAAAAATTTCTAATTGTTCCGCATTTAATAAAAAGAAAACAAAAAGGCCTACGCTCCCAATTTTTCAATATGTTGTAGACGAATGTCTTGAGATGTTCTCCTGCAAAAATCAAGGCAATTGCTGCATGCAATCCACACGACGCATGGGTCAATCTAAACCAGTGTTTAATGCAAATTTTTCAAAAATTACTAAATATTCCGCATTTAATAAAATGAAAACAAAAAGGCCTGCGACTTCAATTTTTTAATATGTTGTAGACGAATATCTTGAGATGTTCTCCTGCAAAAATCAAGGCAATTGCTGCATGCAATCCACACGACGCATGGGTCAATCTAAACCAGTGTTTAATGCAAATTTTTCAAAAATTACTAAATATTCCGCATTTAATAAAAAGAAAACAAAAAGGCCTGCGCTCCCAATTTTTCAATATGTTGTAGACGAATGAAGGCAATTGCTGCATGCAATCCACACGACGCATGGGTCAATCTAAACCAGTGTTTAATGCACATTTTTCAAAAATTACTATTTAGTCCGAATTTAATTAAAAGAAAACAAAAAGGCCTGCGCCTCCAATTTTTTAATATGTTGTGGCCGAATGTCTTGAAATGTTCTCCTACAAAAATGAAGGCAATTGCTGCATGCAATCCACACGACGCATGGATCAATCTAAACCAGTGTTTAATGCACATTTTTCAAAAATTACTATTTAGTCCGAATTTAATTAAAAGAAAACAAAAAGGGCTGCGACTTCAATTTTTTAGTATGTTGTAGACGAATGTCTTGAGATGTTCTCCTGCAAAACTCAAGGCAATTGCTGCATGCAATCCACACGACGCATGGGTCAATCTAAACCCGTGTTTAAAGCAAATTTTTCAAAAATTTCTAATTGTTCCGCATTTAATAAAAAGAAAACAAAAAGGCCTACGCTCCCAATTTTTCAATATGTTGTAGACGAATGTCTTGAGATGTTCTCCTGCAAAAATCAAGGCAATTGCTGCATGCAATCCACACGACGCATGGGTCAATCTAAACCAGTGTTTAATGCAAATTTTTCAAAAATTACTAAATATTCCGCATTTAATAAAATGAAAACAAAAAGGCCTGCGACTTCAATTTTTTAATATGTTGTAGACGAATATCTTGAGATGTTCTCCTGCAAAAATCAAGGCAATTGCTGCATGCAATCCACACGACGCATGGGTCAATCTAAACCAGTGTTTAATGCAAATTTTTCAAAAATTACTAAATATTCCGCATTTAATAAAAAGAAAACAAAAAGGCCTGCGCTCCCAATTTTTCAATATGTTGTAGACGAATGAAGGCAATTGCTGCATGCAATCCACACGACGCATGGGTCAATCTAAACCAGTGTTTAATGCACATTTTTCAAAAATTACTATTTAGTCCGAATTTAATTAAAAGAAAACAAAAAGGCCTGCGCCTCCAATTTTTTAATATGTTGTGGCCGAATGTCTTGAAATGTTCTCCTACAAAAATGAAGGCAATTGCTGCATGCAATCCACACGACGCATGGGTCAGTCTAAACCCGTCTTTAAAGCAAATTTTTCAAAAATTACTAAATATTCTGCATTTAATAAAAAGAAAACAAAAAGGCCTGCGCCTCCAATTTTTTAATATGTTGTAGCCGAATGTCTTGAAATGTTCTCCTACAAAAATGAAGGCAATTGCTGCATGCAATCCACACGACGCATGGGTCAATCTAAACCAGTGTTTAATGCAAATTTTTCAAAAATTACTAAATATTCCGCATTTAATAAAAAGAAAACAAAAAGGCCTGCGCCTCCAATTTTTTAATATGTTGTAGCCGAATGTCTTGAAATGTTCTCCTACAAAAATGAAGGCAATTGCTGCATGCAATCCACACGACGCATGGGTCAATCTAAACCAGTGTTTAATGCACATTTTTCAAAAATTACTATTTAGTCCGAATTTAAATAAAAGAAAACAAAAAGGCCTGCGCCTCCAATTTTTTAATATGTTGTGGCCGAATGTCTTGAAATGTTCTCCTACAAAAATGAAGGCAATTGCTGCATGCAATCCACACGACGCATGGGTCAGTCTAAACCCGTCTTTAAAGCAAAATTTTCAAAAATTACTAAATATTCTGCATTTAATAAAAAGAAAACAAAAAGGCCTGCGCCTCCAATTTTTTAATATGTTGTAGCCGAATGTCTTGAAATGTTCTCCTACAAAAATGAAGGCAATTGCTGCATGCAATCCACACGACGCATGGATCAATCTAAACCAGTGTTTAATGCACATTTTTCAAAAATTACTATTTAGTCCGAATTTAATTAAAAGAAAACAAAAAGGGCTGCGACTTCAATTTTTTAGTATGTTGTAGACGAATGTCTTGAGATGTTCTCCTGCAAAACTCAAGGCAATTGCTGCATGCAATCCACACGACGCATGGGTCAATCTAAACCAGTGTTTAATGCAAATTTTTCAAAAATTACTAAATATTCCGCATTTAATAAAAAGAAAACAAAAAGGCCTGCGCTCCCAATTTTTCAATATGTTGTAGACGAATGTCTTGAGATGTTCTCCTGCAAAAATCAAGGCAATTGCGGCATGCAATCCACACGACGCATGGGTCAATCTAAACCAGTGTTTAATGCAAATTTTTCAAAAATTTCTAATTGTTCCGCATTTAATAAAAAGAAAACAAAAAGGCCTGCGCCTCCAATTTTTTAATATGTTGTAGCCGAATGTCTTGAAATGTTCTCCTACAAAAATGAAGGCAATTGCTGCATGCAATCCACACGACGCATGGGTCAATCTAAACCAGTGTTTAATGCACATTTTTCAAAAATTACTATTTAGTCCGAATTTAATTAAAAGAAAACAAAAAGGCCTGCGCCTCCAATTTTTTAATATGTTGTGGCCGAATGTCTTGAAATGTTCTCCTACAAAAATGAAGGCAATTGCTACCTGCAATCCACACGACGCATGGGTCAATCTAAACCAGTGTTTAATGCAAATTTTTCAAAAATTACTAAATATTCCGCATTTAATAAAAAGAAAACAAAAAGGCCTGCGACTTCAATTTTTTCATATGTTGTAGACGAATATCTTGAGATGTTCTCCTGCAAAAATCAAGGCAATTGCTGCATGCAATCCACACGACGCATAGGTCAATCTAAACCAGTGTTTAATGCAAATTTTTCAAAAATTACTAAATATTCCGCATTTAATAAAAAGAAAACAAAAAGGCCTGCGACTTCAATTTTTTAATATGGTGTAGACGAATATCTTGAGATGTTCTCCTGCAAAAATCAAGGCAATTGCTGCATGCAATCCACACGACGCATGGGTCAATCTAAACCAGTGTTTAATGCAAATTTTTCAAAAATTACTAAATATTCCGCATTTAATAAAAAGAAAACAAAAAGGCCTGCGCTCCCAATTTTTCAATATGTTGTAGACGAATGTCTTGAGATGTTCTCCTGCAAAAATCAAGGCAATTGCGGCATGCAATCTACACGACGCATGGGTCAATCTAAACCAGTGTTTAATGCAAATTTTTCAAAAATTTCTAATTGTTCCGCATTTAATAAAAAGAAAACAAAAAGGCCTACGCTCCCAATTTTTCAATATGTTGTAGACGAATGTCTTGAGATGTTCTCCTGCAAAAATCAAGGCAATTGCTGCATACAATCCACACGACGCATGGGTCAATCTAAACCAGTGTTTAATGCAAATTTTTCAAAAATTACTAAATATTCCGCATTTAATAAAAAGAAAACAAAAAGGCCTGCGCCTCCAATTTTTTAATATGTTGTAGCCGAATGTCTTGAAATGTTCTCCTACAAAAATGAAGGCAATTGCTGCATGCAATCCACACGACGCATGGGTCAATCTAAACCAGTGTTTAATGCACATTTTTCAAAAATTACTATTTAGTCCGAATTTAATTAAAAGAAAACAAAAAGGGCTGCGACTTCAATTTTTTAGTATGTTGTAGACGAATGTCTTGAGATGTTCTCCTGCAAAACTCAAGGCAATTGCTGCATGCAATCCACACGACGCATGGGTCAATCTAAACCAGTGTTTAATGCAAATTTTTCAAAAATTACTAAATATTCCGCATTTAATAAAATGAAAACAAAAAAGCCTGCGACTTCAATTTTTTAATATGTTGTAGACGAATATCTTGAGATGTTCTCCTGCAAAAATCAAGGCAATTGCTGCATGCAATCCACACGACGCATGGGTCAGTCTAAACCCGTCTTTAAAGCAAATTTTTCAAAAATTACTAAATATTCTGCATTTAATAAAAAGAAAACAAAAAGGCCTGCGCCTCCAATTTTTTAATATGTTGTAGCCGAATGTCTTGAAATGTTCTCCTACAAAAATGAAGGCAATTGCTGCATGCAATCCACACGACGCATGGGTCAATCTAAACCCGTGTTTAAAGCAAATTTTCCAAAAATTACTAAATATTCCGCATTTAATAAAAAGAAAACAAAAAGGCCTGCGCCTCCAATTTTTTAATATGTTGTAGCCGAATGTCTTGAAATGTTCTCCTACAAAAATGAAGGCAATTGCTGCATGCAATCCACACGACGCATGGGTCAATCTAAACCAGTGTTTAATGCAAATTTTTCAAAAATTACTAAATATTCCGCATTTAATAAAAAGAAAACAAAAAGGCCTGCGCTCCCAATTTTTCAATATGTTGTAGACGAATGTCTTGAGATGTTCTCCTGCAAAAATCAAGGCAATTGCTGCATGCAATCCACACGACGCATGGGTCAATCTAAACCAGTGTTTAATGCAAATTTTTCAAAAATTACTAAATATTCCGCATTTAATAAAAAGAAAACAAAAAGGCCTACGCTCCCAATTTTTCAATATGTTGTAGACGAATGTCTTGAGATGTTCTCCTGCAAAAATCAAGGCAATTGCTGCATGCAATCCACACGACGCATGGGTCAATCTAAACCCGTGTTTAAAGCAAATTTTCCAAAAATTTCTAATTGTTCCGCATTTAATAAAAAGAAAACAAAAAGGCCTACGCTCCCAATTTTTCAATATGTTGTAGACGAATGTCTTGAGATGTTCTCCTGCAAAAATCAAGGCAATTGCTGCATGCAATCCACACGACGCATAGGTCAATCTAAACCAGTGTCAAATGCAAATTTTTCAAAAATTACTAATTATTCCGAATTTAATAAAAAGAAAACAAAAAGGCCTGCGACTTCAATTTTTTAACATGTTGTAGATCAATGTCTTGAGATGTTCTCCTACAAAAATAAAGGCAATTGCTGCATGCAATCCACACGACCCATAGGTCAATCTAAACCCGTGTCAAATGCAAATTTTTCAACAATTACTAATTATTCCGCATTTAATAAAAAATAAACAAAAAGGCCTGCGCTTCCAATTTTTTAATATGTTGTAGACGAATGTTTTGAAATGTTCTCCTACAAAAATGAAAGCAATTGCTGCATGCAATCCACACGACCCATAGGTCAATCTAAACCCGTGTCAAATGCAAATTTTTCAACAATTACTAATTATTCCGCATTTAATAAAAAATAAACAAAAAGGCCTGCGCTTCCAATTTTTTAATATGTTGTAGACGAATGTTTTGAAATGTTCTCCTACAAAAATGAAAGCAATTGCTGCATGCAATCCACACGACCCATAGGTCAATCTAAACCCGTGTTTAATGCAAATTTTTCAAAAATTACTAATTATTCCGAATTTAATAAAAATTAAACAAAAAGGCCTGCGCTTCCAATTTTTTAATATGTTGTAGACGAATGTTTTGAAATGTTCTCCTACAAAAATGAAAGCAATTGCTGCATGCAATCCACACGACCCATAGGTCAATCTAAACCTGTGTTTAATGCAAATTTTTCAAAAATTACTAATTATTCCGCATTTAATAAAAAATAAACAAAAAGGCCTGCGCTTCCAATTTTTTAATATGTTGTAGACAGATGTCTTGTGATGTTCTCCTACAAAAATGAATGTGATTGCTGCATACAATCTAAACGACGCATGGATCATTCTGAAACTATGTTTGATGCGATTTGCAGACGAATTAAAGAAGAAAAAAAATAGAGAAGACTACAGTAGTCTTAAATAATTTTAAATAAAACTAAAGAATAATTTTAAAACAACGCAGTGTTGTTATGTCAAATGTTATTAGTTATAAAATTACCTATAAAAGTAAATTCATTACTTTCATACCCCGTACTTGCTGCTCATTATAATTCAATTGCAAATGAATTAAATGTTGTGAAATAATTTTAACATCATTGGTTTTAACAGTATGAAAATATTTCAGTCCTCATTATTGTTCTAACCTTGCCCCGGATTAGATTTAGATGTGTTGCGACATGGCAAAAACTGTCCAATAAAGTTTACAAAATTAATAAAGCTTGGCTTAGAGATAACTCGCATAAGCTGTGTGTTTTCTTTGTTTGTCTTAAGCGCCAAATTTGTGGTAAGTGCTTGCTTTTGTAGATAAACACCTAAAAGACCTCAGCGAGGAAACAGCATGCAGAGTAGTTCCATAGTGGAGCTTACAAAGGGCTCATCAACGCTGAACTTCAATCTCTTGAGCCAACACATGTTTAATGCTCGTTTTTGATGGACTGACACCTGACATCTACTTTGGCCAGAACGATTAGCAAACGCATTAACCACTTAAATGGTTCAACATGACTCAGAGTAATGTGTGATTTTATTTTTGGGGATGACGTTGGGGGAAATGGCAATCATTTGTAAAAAATTTATCCTTCTGGGACGAAAGAAACGCGCAATGTGAAATTTTCGAGACACGAACATCATTTGCTTTTCATTATTTCGTTACTTCATTAGTGTTATTTATTGGGTATTTGCGTGTTGACAATCTTGCATTGTGTTGCGAGCGAATTAATAATAAAAAGCGGGCTAAAAGGAGTGGATTTTCCTTCTTGGCAAATTATTCGAATTAAAAATTGATAGTTTTATGCGTGGTTTTGCAGAAGCGATTACGATGTTATTAGCGGTTTTGTAATAACACAGCAAATTTATTTTCTAAATACATATATAAAAATCTTTTGTTTGGAGAAGATACAAAATTAATTCAGACATCCTTGAACTATGGCCAAGCATTCTAAACTTATATCTCGCTATGATTTTGGGAAATGAAAAAATTCTTCTATTTTTATCGTCTGGAGGTTAACCAATCTTCGCCAAATTATTTTTATCGTAACTTAGATATCACATGCTCTATGAAGAAACAGTCAATTTTTCATTATTTTCGTGTTGTTTTAATCTGATCATGAAATTCTATTTGAATTTTGACTTCAACTTTTTGGAATTACTTAGGTCTTTTTACTTTTAATTCAGTCAGATTGCGTTCCTAATTAATAAAAAAATTGCGTATACAGAAAAATTTTAAAAATTTCATTGGGTTCTAATTTGGGTTCGTGAAGGTTTCGGCTATTTAAATATTTTTTTGTATATACTTATACAATTTTTCTAGATTGGGTTTTCGATTTCAATTCAGAAATGTTACTTTGTATCTTATAAAGAACAAGATCGTTTGTAGAATTTGTAAAAGTTTTTGTTAATAGTCATTATTCTACTTACATCTTGCTATATCAAAGGTTTCAGAAGTTGTCAAAAGTCGTAAAAGTAATAATAAATCTTTCAGCACTGAATATATCCACATTTGATTTTACTGGTTTGTTAATTTGCTAGTTTCTAAATCGGTCTCTATTAAATTCTCTTTTATTATTTATTTTTATTGTATGTATAATTTCTAAAATATTTTAACCAAAATGTATGTCTTTTGAATACATTTTCCATCAAACGTTTGATCAAATCGTTGTCTCTTTAAAATATCAGTTCCAGACAAAATGAAATACGTTATTTTAAATTTTTTACTACACTAATTGGTGTAGTGATATGACTATTATGCGTGCTTTAAGATGGCTATTAACTGTTTCAAAACTACAAAAACCGAATTATTTTTTTTTAAGATTGATAAAATTGTAAAACTATAATATATATATTTAAATATTTGTTAAAATTTAATTCGTTGTTAAAAGTTAACAACGCGCATGAGCCAATCACATTTGTTAAATATGGTCACGTGATCAGTAAATCACGTATTTAATTGCGAATTAAATTAATGGGTCTTTTATAAAGAGATCCATAAGCTAATATTTTTTTTAAGTGCGTGAATAACTTATAACATCTAATTTGGAGAGAAAATGGGACGTTGACAATTTAACAAATTGACAATTTAATAACAAAAATAGAAAATTTTAGTTCAGGTTTGCTTTAAAAAGCTTTTACAAGCATTTGTTATAAAGGATTTAAGGTCGTGAAATAAGTAGAGCTGACCTGACAAAGGCCACATGCATGAAAACTTGCAACTTTAAACTTTGCAAGACCAGTTATCGTCCAGGAGCTAGTCTTTGATTGTAAATTTTCTCCAACGTTGCTCCATTTTATGCAACTTTTAAATTAATTAATTTGCACTGACTTTAACTTACATTAAGTACATTAAAATAAAATTAAAAAATGTTTTCTAAATCTGAATTTTCCTTCAGTTCCTTGCAATAATTAGTAATATACTAAATTTCAAAAGTATTGGTATAACTATTATACTTAATACCTACTTATTCAGAGTGTCTCACCCTTATCTATAATTATGCGCCCAATATTTTTGTTATTAATCAATTAATATAGAGTTAGTTAAATATAAATCTAAGTGAATATGATGCTTGTCTACTATACTCTAAATATTATAAGCAATTTAAAAGAAAAATTACCAAAAACTTTTTTTTTATTTTTACGTATTTTTTATATAAAACATGATAAAACTTCGATTAAGTAATATTTTTTATTAATTATTCAATATATTATTAGTAAAAATTAATAAAAATACTTAAGGGCCGGTTTCTAGAAACATAATTAACGAAAGTGAACGAAGAGATAAATTTAATTTAAACCTCAGTTAAAACATAGCATCATCAATCAGATACGCGCAACTGAATGAGAGATAAAATTTAACTGAAGTTTAATAATAAAATAATCACATAGATTTAAGTCCACTAAAGGTATATTTTAACTGGATCTCAAAAACTAATAATCGTAGAAAATTCGCCGTTTGCTATTAGATGTTTACTTTATATTTTTCTGAGTACCTGTGAATTGTTTCAGATTAAAAAAATAACTTTAATTAATTACTACTAAGTAGCAGCAAAAAATTTTGTTATTTCTTTCGTACTATACTATAGCTATACCAAAAGTTACTATATCAAAAAGTTAAAAGCTTCACACACTTACTTTTCAAATGTCGATTACGGCAAAACTATTCAAAAAATCAGAATTATTTTGGCGTCGAAAAAAATTACTAGATGCTTAATAGTTTTTGAATTATAATATTTTTTTTCAATTTTCGCTTTTGTTTACAATTTTCTTCAAAACTGTTAATATGAGAACAATGATACTTTTTGAAAAAAATAGATTACCAAAAAAAGCTTTCTAAAAATAAACCTAATAGAATTGCGTCGATTAGTTTCGGAATTATTGACCAAGAATATCAAAAACATGTTGAAATAGTCACATCCTCCTTTTCAAGCGTTAATTACGTCAACACTATACAAAAAACTGATACGATTTTAATGTAAACTTATGTAAAATGATCAAGTAAATCGACTGGCGTAGAGAAAATTGCCACTTTTTTTAATGCTTTTTATGTTATGAGGTTTTTTCAATTTTTTATTTATTTACAATTTTCTTGAAAACTATTAATCGGAGGACACTGATCTTTTTAGAAAAAGCAGATTATTAAAAGAGCTTAGCAACGATAATGCACTTAGTAGGATTACGTCTAATAGCTCCGGAGTAATAGCTCGATATATGTCGAAAATATATAGAAATGTTCAAACACACACTCTTTAAATGTTGATTACGGCAAAACTGTACTAAAAAGAAGAACTATTTTGATGCAAACTTATCTAAAATAATCTGAGAAATAGACTGGCGTTGAGAAAATTAACATATTTTTGATACTTTTAACGTTATGATTTTTTATTAGTTTTTGCTTTGTTTGCAATCTTCTCGAAATCTCTTAATTGGAAAACAATGCACCTTTTTGGAAAAAACAAAAATCTTAAAAGAGCTTTTCAGCGATAATTAACTTAAAAAAGTTATGTCTAATAGTTTTGATAAATATCAAAACATATTGAAATATTCACAAACATTTCAAACGTTGATTACACCAAAACTGCTAAAAAAAGTGGAATTATTTTGATGTAGGCCCATGTAAAATGATCTGAGAAATCGATTGGCGTTGAGACAATTCCATCCTTTTTAATCTATTTTGTATTATAATTTTTTTCAATTTTTGATTTGTTTGCAATTTTCTGAAAATATTAATCGGACAATATTTTTTTTGGAAAAAACAGATCATCAAAAAAACTAAATAATAGACTGGCGTTGAGAAAATTAACATATTTTTGATACTTTCCACGTTAAGAATTTTTTCAATTTTTGCTTTGTTTGCAGTTTTCTCGATAACTATTAATCGGACAACAATGATTTTTTTGAAAAAAACAAAAATATCAAAAGAGCTTTCCAACGATAATAAACTTAAGATAGTTATGTCTAATAGTTTCAAAATTATTGCCTAATCAATATCAAAAACATGTTGAAATAGATATTTACACACTCACATTTCAAACGTTGATTACGACGAAACTATTCAAAAAAGTGTAATTATTTCAATGTAGACCTATGTAAAATGATCTGAGAAATCGATTGGCGTTGAGACAATTCCCAAATTTTTATCCTTTTTGTATTATATTTTTTTTTATTTTTGCTTTGTTTGCAATTTTCTCAAAATATTAATCGGACAATATTTTTTTTGGAAAAAACAGATCATTAAAAAAACTAAATAATAGACTGGCGTTGAGAAAATTAACATATTTTTGATACTTTCCACGTTAAGAATTTTTTCAATTTTTGCTTTGTTTGCAGTTTTCTCGATAACTATTAATCGGACAACAATGATTTTTTTGAAAAAAACAAAAATATCAAAAGAGCTTTCCAACGATAATAAACTTAAGATAGTTATGTCTAATAGTTTCAAAGTTATTGCCTAATCAATATCAAAAACATGTTGAAATAGATATTTACACACTCACATTTCAAACGTTGATTACGACGAAACTGTTCAAAAAAGTGTAATTATTTCAATGTAGACCTATGTGAAATGATCTGAGAAATCGATTGGCCTTGAGACAATTCCCAAATTTTTATCCTTTTTGTATTATATTTTTTTTATTTTTGCTTTGTTTGCAATTTTCTCAAAATATTAATTGGACAATATTTTTTTGGAAAAAACAGATCATTAAAAAAACTAAATAATAGACTGGCGTTGAGAAAATTAATATATTTTTGATACTTTCCACGTTAAGAATTTTTTCAATTTTTGCATTGTTTGCAGTTTTCTCGATAACTATTAATCGGACAACAATGATTTTTTTGAAAAAAACAAAAATATCAAAAGAGCTTTCCAACGATAATAAACTTAAGATAGTTATGTCTAACAGTTTCAAAGTTATTGCCTAATCAATATCAAAAACATGTTGAAATAGATATTTACACACTCACATTTCAAACGTTGATTACGACGAAACTGTTCAAAAAAGTGGAATTATTTCAATGTAGACCTATGTGAAATGATCTGAGAAATCGATTGGCCTTGAGACAATTCCCAAATTTCTATCCTTTTTGTATTATATTTTTTTTATTTTTGCTTTGTTTGCAATTTTCTCAAAATATTAATTGGACAATATTTTTTTGGAAAAAACAGATCATTAAAAAAACTAAATAATAGACTGGCGTTGAGAAAATTAACATATTTTTGATACTTTCCACGTTAAGAATTTTTTCAATTTTTGCATTGTTTGCAGTTTTCTCGATAACTATTAATCGGACAACAATGATTTTTTTGAAAAAAACAAAAATATCAAAAGAGCTTTCCAACGATAATAAACTTAAGATAGTTATGTCTAACAGTTTCAAAGTTATTGCCTAATCAATATCAAAAACATGTTGAAATAGATATTTACACACTCACATTTCAAACGTTGATTACGACGAAACTGTTCAAAAAAGTGGAATTATTTCAATGTAGACCTATGTGAAATGATCTGAGAAATCAATTGGCGTTGAGACAATTCCCAAATTTTTATCCTTTTTGTATTATATTTTTTTTAATTTTTGCTTTGTTTGCAATTTTCTCAAAATATTAATCGGACGACAATGATTTTTTTTTTGAAAAACCAGGTTATCAAAAAAGCTAAGAAATCGACTGGCATTGAGAAAATTTACATATTTTTGATACTTTTTACGTTATGATTTTTTTTTTAATTTTTGCTTTGTTTGCAATTTCTCGAAATCTATTAATCGGACAACAATGATCCTTTTCGAAAAAAACAGATTAATAAAAAATCTTTCCATATGATTATGTCTAATAGTTCCGGTGTTATTGCTCGATAAATATCAAAAACATGTTGAAATATTCACACACTCACATTTTAAACGTTGATTTCGGCAAAACTATTCGAGGAAGTAGAACTATTTTGATGTGAGCCTATGTAAAATAATTCGGAGAATCGACTGGCGTCGAGAAAATGACCATATTCTCAATAAATTTTAAATTATGATATTTTTTACTGAAACTATACCAAAAAGTGAAATTATTTTAATGTAAACTTAAGTAAAATGGCCAAGGAAATTGACTGGCGTCAGAAAATTGCTACTTTTTAAATACTTTTTACGTTATGAACTTTTTTTTCAATTTTTGCTTTGCTTACATTTTTTTAGAAAACTATTGATCGGAGAACAATAATCTTTTTGGAAAAAAGAGACTATCAAAAAAGCTTTCTAATGATAATACACGTAGTGGGGTTACGTCTAATAGTTCCGGAGTAATTAATTGCTCGATTAATGTCAAAAACATGTTGAAATGTTCAAATACACACTCTTCAAATGTTGATTACGGCAAAACTATATTAAAAAGTAGTACTATTTTGATGTAAACTTATATAAAATAATCTGAGAAATCGCTTGGCCTTGAGAAAATTAATATATTTTTGATACTTTACACGATATGATTTTTTTTTAATTTATGCTTTGTTTACAATTTTCTCGAAAACTATTAATCGGACAACAATGATCTTTATTGAAAAAAACAAAAATCTCAAAAGAGCTTTCCAACGATAATAAACTTGATTGGTTATGTCTAATAATTTCAGAGTTAATGCTCGATAAATATCAAAAACATGTTGAAATATTCACACCCTCACATTTCAAACGTTGATTACGGCGAAATTGTTCGAAAAAGTGCAACTATTTTTATATAGGCTTATGTAAAATGATCTGAGTAATCGATTGGCATTGAGACAATTCTCATATTTTTAATCCTTTTTGTGTTATTTTTTTTTCCAATTTTTGCTTTGTTTACAATTTTCTCGAAAAGTATTGATCAAACAACAATGATCCTTTTTAGAAAAAACAGATTATCAAAAGAGCTTTTCAACGTTAATAAATTAATATGGTTGTGTCTAATAGTTTCGAAGTTATTGCTCGATAAATTTCAAGAACATGTTAAAATATTTAAACAAGTGCACTACTTTGATGTAAGTTTATGTAAAATCATTCTAGGAATCGACTGGCGTCGAGAAAATGGCCAATTTCTCAACACTTTGAGTTATGATTTTTTTTCAATTTTTGCTTTTGTTAGAAATTTTTAGAGATGTTGGAAACATTTAATCCAAGAATATTTTTTTAAAATCATATTGTTAAAAAAGCTTTTCAACGATAATAAAGTTAATAGAGTTACGTCCATTAGTGCAGGAGTAATTGCCCGATGAATATCAAAAACATGCTGAAGTATTCACACACTCAAATGAGAATTTTTTCAACAGTAGACACCTATTCTGTTTATCTCTAAAATATGTTTTTATAGAGTTATTTATGTAACTCTAATAGATCTAATAGTTTAAATTAATTAACTGATAAGGTCCTAATTTTAACAGCAGTACAAGATCTAAATACAAAACGGTATTTGGGACAAACCCCAGATCTCAAACGAAAATAAATGTTTTATTAAATTTTATATTATTGACTTTATTTACAAAACAGTTTTATTATAGATGTCCAAGACAGCTCTTTAGTTTGTTATTTTTAGAAAAATTATTTGCAGAAACAGCTACAAATGTCAAAACAGACTCTAATATCAATATTTTCGTTTAAGTTTTTCTTCAAATCTTAGTTTAGCCTATTTGTCCAATAAATACATTTAAATATTTTTAGATCAGAATTAAACGCAAGCTATATTTTTATTAATCTCCATCAAAAAATTATAACTATTTTCTAAAATATGAAAAAAAATTATTCAATAAAAGCGACCACATTTTTATAGTCGTAGGTTCCACATTTGTCCACTCTAGAAACTTTACAGTTTGTAGCCCAACCTACGGTTTTTCAGTTTGTAGGAAGCAATAAATCCGATTTTTTAAAATAAACATCAACTATCCATAAAACCCAAAGTATAATTTAGTTTTGTTCTCTAAACATGCATCCTCGTAAAATAGTGAAGAATTTGCAAACACCTGTACGTTTGCATAAATTCGCCGGATACAAGGAAGCGATAACGAAGTTCGATGACGATGGTGAAGTTGGGCAAGTTCTGTATTCGCGAGCAGTTCTTTGTACTCTTTGCGTGGGTGGTTCTATTCTAAGAAAGTTCAGGCTTGCTGGTCGTACATCAGCTGATCCTTCACGCAATACGCTCATCACCTCTCTTAAAATGTTAAGTGCGGAAACTCCGTTTATTTACCGACAATATTGCTGAAATGTTTCGCCTCTCTTATGAAAAATTCACAAACATGTGTGCAGATTATCCATTAATTAGAGTCGACTTTGTGCCAAAGTGCTGCTTAAATTAGCACATAAATATTTTCTACGGCCAATTAAACCAACACACCATGGATGATTTTAGAACCTAGCTAAAGTTTGTGTTTATTGTTATCTGAGTGGTTTGAGACAACAATGTTGCACGGAAATGAACGTTTCGAGTTGCTTTAGTCCGGAGTTTTTAATATTTGGTTGCGAGAAAAGTATTAATTGATTTTCTTTGTTTGAAAAGTTACCGTTGTATTCAGTTTTCGTTTCAGTTCCGTGCTTATTGATTTTTCAGCTGGCATTTTCTTCAACACTCCGCAAATACAAAATAGAAACATTGATTTTCTATGCGATTGAAAAGCGTCAAAATATCAATTTCCCTCAACTTTTCACAAAAATGGGTTTTGTAGGTTAATGTATCTTGAAATAACAATAGTTGAGATATTTGTTGTTCAAGTCAGATTTACTTGAAAAACGTAGGTACAGACGTATTCGTATCTATGAAGAGGAAAACTTTATCAATAACAAAGTTGCACAATTTGTTTCTATCAGGAACTTTTTCCACATAGAAGTTTTATAATTTAATTTTGTATTTTTTCAGTTCTGGAATAAAAACTTTGCCAACAGGATACGAATTATGTTGCTAAAGTAAATGAACTTTTAATTATATCAAACAACAAACATCAACCAGTCAAGTAACAAGAAAGATTAAAGTTTCGACAAATCGTGTAACAAATCATAATATTTGCAACGTAACATTTTCTAGTAATTTCTCTTTAAAATGCTGACATCAACTTGGCAACAATATAAAATGGTCTAAACTCAGGATAATTAATTAAACCAAAAAAACCTACAAAAAATGTCAGAATAGAACAATGAAAAATTTTTTGGAATGATTTTGATGTACCTAAGTATTATTATTTTCAAAAAATTACTAAAATTCTTTTCTGAAATTTTTAACTGCTGTAGGTAGATAATGGTTTTACTCGTAGTTAATAAGCTTTATTCTTGTTAAAAATAAGCAAAGTTATTTAGAAACAAGTCAAGACGCTTTATTATGTCTGGATTTGGAATCGACAATATTTGCAAAAATAAAAAAAAACCGTTTAATGATTTTGCTATTTGATTGAAAAAGGTATTTTTTATTTGTTTTTGTAAAATATGTACATTAATTGTTGACGGTTTCTTTAACAGCTTCGATGATTTTTGCAGTAATGGTGTCGAAATAAGTTTTTTTTTCGTTTAAAAACGGATAAAATTGTGTTATTTTGTGACCCATGGAATCTAAAACAAGTCAAAATTATGCTAGTTGAACGGTATAAAGACAAATCTGTCCTAAAATAAAAAAAAATTAAGTTAAAAAAAACTTCATGGGTTAGTTTTAAGAAATTGTATCGTTTTGAAACTTATCAAAGGACGAACTAGTTTTTTTATCAATTCTATAGTAAATAAATAAAGAGTTAATTTTCTTTTTATTAGTTTAATCAAAAAAATTTTTTTTCGTTCAGTTATTTTATTTTTTAGAACGATCCATATATATAACTTCAACTAAACTAGTATTCCTTTTCAAAATTACGTTGAATTACTCGTAAAACAAAAAAAATATTGTGACAGTTTTAAAGAATTTATTTTTCTTTTCCTTGTTGTGTTTTTTTTGTTTATTACATTATATTCTTTCTTCTAATTATTAAGTATGTGTTATTATATTTTTTTTATTTTGTTTTCGATCATATTTTGTAATGAATTAAGTTGAATAGCCTCGGCTAAACTTCTCCCAAAAATGAATAAATAAATAAATAAATTAAGAGAATTAATTTGGTATTACAGGTATTAATAAGGAATTGTGGAAATTAAAGAAAACCACGTAAGTTAATTTTAAAATATTTTTTTTAAAAGTCTGAAAACACTTGAATTAGGATGGAATTTTAAAAGTAGGTTTTTTACCCTCCATGAAAAATTAACAATCACACACAAAATAAGTGTTTGCTATTAAACACTTTAAAATTAAAGCATTCATCTTCTATACACAAGTGAGTTTCTTTTTTTGCCGTATTTTTTTTATAATTATTTCTAATGACATTCTGAAACAAACGATGCTTGAATGTTGTTTTGTGCTAAAAAAACGTGTGCTATCCTCAAAAAATACACATATTTGCAGCTCTATTTTATTTATTAAACAAAATACTTTGACCTTTCCCGAGTAAATTATTAATAATAATATATTTAATTACTATGTGATAATTAAAATTGAGTATTAATTTGATATTATCTACAAGAATTTTTTAGGACTTTCGGAAATTAATTTAATACTACGTTAAGTTGAAAGCTTAATTATAATTTGTATTTTTTTTTGAATAGTCTGAACACATACTATCTAGAAATACGATAGATCAGTTGATTAGTATTTTTTTTTTAATTAAATATTTGTACCTGCATATTTTTCTGAAGTTGTCGACTCTGTTATATTTATGTGGACTTTAATAATTTAATAAATAATAATAATTATTCGAAAAATATTTTTGTATTACAAGTTGTTTTCATTTTACAACAAAAAAAATGTTTTTTGTACACATTGGTGGGTGACAATAAATACACCGTCTCGTAGTTCCTATGCAAGTATTTGTACGGTAACCAGAGCTTTGTTTTTCTGATACCTATACCGACAAGCTTTCTCTACGATAAATTTAACTCTCTGAAGAGCCTAGGAGAAGAGGTTTACATTTTAATGCTACAATTATTTCGCAAAATGAATCATTTTATTTTGTCCAAAAGAACTAATCCTTCTTGATATTTCACAATCAGTCCCTGAGAGCAAAAACTCTTAGTCCAAAATGCTTAATATTCAAGACAAATTTTAAACAAAAATTCTTATTTAGTGATGGAGTTTTTTGTAGTAAGTAGATCTAGTAAGTTAATTAGATACTTGATTTTATTCGATTTAGAATTAATAAAAGGCACTAAAAGGGTAAACGGACTTAATACTTTAACGCCCTAAACATATAAACTTTTTTTCAATATGCAGAAAGCTAAAATAAATTAGGTCCCAGGTGTAAACTAATGTTTAATGCACTGAAATTTTAATAATTTTTTGTAAACAATTTAAATTGTATATTTATTAAGTAAGAAGGTTAATTGTCTTCCGGAAAATCTTTTTGAAAATAAGGAAAATTTTTGTACTAGTCTGACATTCCTCTGATTTTCATTTAAATTTAAACTATGACATTAAGTTATCGTATTTTTCTTTCCAGCTTCTTTCATTTCTAGGTTGAAGGAGTGATTGAGGCAAATTTAATGACTTTCTTGGTTTTGTTCTTAAATTGACGCATTTAAATTTTTTGTAGAATTATAGTAAAACATCTTAACAGCGGACACCGGTGGTAAATATTTCATTGTCCGTTGTAGAGAGGTGTTTACTAATAAGACGAGGGAAATTTTAAATAAATAATTTTAAACATCATTCCACTTCCCACAAAACATATTTAAATTTAAAATAGCAGCGAAAATATATTTTACATAAATATATTCAGAATTTTTAAAGTGAAGTATGTATATAGTATGTTACATGGATATTTTGTATGGCTTTAGATTTAGCGTTTTTTTTTCTTTTAATTTTTTGACCATGTGGATATCTGTAAGATTCGTGGCTGTATAAACATTTTGTTATTAAATTTTTTATTCATAGTAAGATATATTATTATAACTAAAAATCTTTTCAAAATAAAATTAGAATTATTAAAAAAATAAATAAAAACATATTTTATTTAAAATCTTCAATTATTGTTTGGTTAATTTTAAGAGCGTTTTTCATAAAAAAATTACATGACACATAATTTAAGCTATTTTTTAACAGATTTAAAATAAGTTTTCTGTGATTCTAAGGCAAGCTTTCTCTTTATCACAGGCGTCTAGGTCAATCTTTTAATTACTTTTTTCTGAAAAAACATTCATACATTCATCTCTATTCTTATTTCTAGATTTCCGGTATAGAACTTTTATTCTTGAAACAAATGTTCTTTGCACCATCACTCTTTCTTTCCGTTGTAAGAGGTAAACCTATATGATATTATGGTGATGGGGGAATTTTTTTATAGGGTCCGTTGTAGAGAGGTTTTCATACAATATTTTCCAATGTTTTTGTTACATTCCTACAAAAATGTCCGTTGTGAAGAGGTGTCCGTTATTCGGAGGTGCCCATTAAGGGAGGTTTTACTGTATAATTTTCCTATTTCAACTGCTTTTCTTAACTGAAACCAAACAACTTCTGAGGATTCAAATTAGCTTCACATTTTTTTCTTTCAACACAAGGAGATGTTACGTTCAAATAATTGTATTAGATACACATTAAAATGGGGAATTTTTACAATTTCTAATAAAATTATCCCAGTTGTCACAGATGAAAAAATAAAAAAAACAAAATTATTTTCCAATGATCACTGCCTTTTATAAATAATTTGGACTTAATATTTTGATTAGAATTTCAACATTTGTAACTTTTTTAAATCGTAAAAAGACGCATTGTTTCAAATAAAAATAAGTGTGTTAAATGTTTACTTATAATTATTATTTATTTAAAAAAATGGACTTCGGCTGTTTTCTCTCTCAGGTACAGACATATTTTTAAAATAATCTTTGAGAAAACCGGGTTATTCTTCCAAGTATTTTTCAACACTCATTCCCTAAATAAGTTCGTTAATCAAAACTCTTTAATCTTTTTAAATTTACGAATCTTGTTGTATGTTTTTTAGAAATTAAATTGTTTACCAAGTGCTAATTGACATTTTATGTACAAATTAATCATCGACGTGCTGTTTAATGTTCAAACTTTCTCAAGGAAACAAATTATTTTTATTAGCCACTACATTACACGAAAATACAAAATTAAATAAATTACGAGACAAACTCATGCAATCTGATCCATAAATATAAAATTACGACTTAAAAATCTATAACGGGGTTGACTATTAGCTCGAGCAACATTTCCCTTTCGCATATGACAAGCCCCGTCTAAACATGTAAGACTAGACTTGATTTATTTTTTCGTAAATGGTATAACTTGAAACGCAAAAACCCGAACTGAAATTTTACATAAACACTGAATGAAGACTGTTTACACAAAACTTGCCACAAATAAGATCAATAAAATATTAGCATATCTTGCATCCACTTAATGCGGTCGCGATAAAAGCTATCTGGTGGGTGTGGCGCCCATCAAACATCATACTTATTTATCCCAGCTCCTCTACATTTCTATTTAATCTTGACAATTCAGGCGGGGTAAAAATTTAACTGGAGTAATGAACACCGGACTTGAAAAGTGA
Organism: Tribolium castaneum; assembly: GCF_031307605.1. Taxonomy (NCBI): domain Eukaryota; kingdom Metazoa; phylum Arthropoda; class Insecta; order Coleoptera; family Tenebrionidae; genus Tribolium; species Tribolium castaneum. Next base: position 10,583,322 of record NC_087394.1, read on the forward strand.
GGAGTGCAATTTCCATCGCAATTGGCGTTAATTGATTGGTCAGGGCCGGCTTGGCCCATCGATCCACAAAGGCCCCTTTTAAATATTTTACGAAATAGTATTTGTAGATGTTTCTTATACCGGAGGGCGGTACCCACACGGTTGCTATGTGTTGCTCCGGATCGAACGGCGTTCGTTCAACTTCGGCGAGCTTTCGTGGGAGCTTTGGGTTCGGCCAGTAGATGCACATCAGCCGACTTGATAGACTGTTCAAGTGATATGTGCTATTGTGTTGGCAGCATTGTACCAAATCCACACAAAAACACAATCGCTGCAAAAGCCCGACTCGAGTTGTAGCGGAAAAACGCGCGAGCTTTGTCACTTATCAATATCCTGCTGGCTTTCGAAAAAGTGAAAGTGAAATGTTGTGATGATTTTTAAATGACCGGTGATTTGCGTGGGTGGGCCTGTATGAGCATGTAATCCACAAGTCGTGTCGAATTCGCTCCGCGTTGTAGATTTTCCGGTGGAGAGGATGGAGTATGACCAGGATCAAGGATGCACAGCGAGTTGGCCGGATGCTGCTCACCAGGTCAGTCAATCGTCCTTTTATTCGAGGAAAATCGCATTTTACGCAGTTTACTTTCTACTACGAATTGATAGTGCGTCATGAAAATCGATCCAGATTAATAAATAACGATCTAAATATTAATCACGAAATCGTCGGTCATTCATTCAGTGATTCTTATCGGGGGAATGATGAATGCAACTGCCACCACGTTTGGTGGAATGGAAGATCATTCAAGATTGTTTCGAGTTTGGACAAGTTTTCATTCGGGGATAAGAAGCAAGTGCTTTTGTGTCGCGTAACTGCAACGTTGCATTTTCTTGTTTTAATTGTGGTGTTAATTATGTTGTTGACGTTTACATTTGCATTTAAATCGGGGTTTGTTTAACAAGTGCAATGATCTACAGCTACTTGTAAATGCAGTTATTAAAGAAGTTTTTATTAAAGGAAAAAATTTGTTTTACTAATACCTTACATAATTTCATCATTTAATTAAGTATTATCCTTATTTTACATTTTTCATGGAATAAAATAAGCTTAAAATACGATTCTGGTAACTTACCTTTTTACAGATATTTACACTAAGGCATTAGTAGGTATTCTGAGTAATAATGAAAACCCGAGTGAAAACCTGGTTGTTAAAAGTTTTGGTTTTATTTAATTTAAATGTTGCAATTTGGAAATATAAGCTTTACGATTGTAGTTTCGTTTTAGACGATGTTTTGTAATAGATTATTTCAAAACATATTTTCAGAATGTATTTTACGAAGATGAGTCAGTAAAGCAGTCTTTATCCATACTTTTTCTTCGATGTTGTGGTGACATCATTATTCTACAGCGTACTCAAAAAATGGCGCACCAACTCAATGGTGTGTGGTAGAGAACTGGTTACATATAAAGGTAAAAATAGTAAAAAAATTCTTTGTATTAAAGTTATTGATAAGTAACGGATTTTAGATAAATGATATGTGGCAACGTTGTCTAACAGTCATAATCGCAATAGAATTTGATCAACAATAAAAATAAATTATTTTTGAAACTGTTTTCTAGGAAATAATTCCCAGTGTTGGCACATCTACACATTGTGATTTTTTTGATGAATTTTAATTTTTTTAAATTAAAAAAACTGCTAAAATCTGATAGCAAATTTAAAAATAATTATTCATCGTTTTTTTACGGAACGATTACCTGGTATGAAACATAAAAATATAACAAAATAATAAAAACTAAAGAAGTTAACACAATAAGTTTGTAGCTCCAGATTTTTTAAAATATGACTTTAGGAATTTTTTCAACAATTTTCCCGTAATCTGCACTTGCTTCTCAATAACGTACCAGTGCGCCAGTTTTTGAGCACTCTGTATAGTGTTTCAAAATATTAAGCCAATTCTTCAAAGATTATCTGAGCAGATTAATTTTAGCTAAACCTGAGCACTTTAATATTTTCTTGGGTCAGATAAAAAACACCACAGAATTTTCATTTTGCCAAATTATTTTGTGTATAAATGGATTTCTTAATCAACTTGAGAAATATTCGTCATTCATACGATCCTAGAGACAGTACCACGAAAAATAGCACCAGTAATTAGTTAATTACTTAACAACCTGCTATAGAATAAGTGAATCGTCGAAAATCTTCTGTTATTTTTTAATATGTAGGTCGGTTATTTTACTGTCCATAAAAAAATTAGTAATCGCACAAAAACCATTGTTTGCTATTAAATACTTCAATAATAATGTGTTTTAATGCATATCTGAATTTTTATTTTCTACAATTCGCTGCAAAAAAATTTGTGCAAGAAATAGGTAAAAAATTTTTGATATACTCAAATTCTAATTCGTGTTTAATTTGAACTTTCTCAATTTAATTATACAGGGTTATTCAAAAGTATGGTGATAATTGATAAAAGACATTCAATTAAGCTCAAAAATGCAGTCCGATTTTTTTCAAGCAACTTAATTGTGATAAGTTTTTTATTTTGTTTCCCCTTGCAAATTTTCAAGTTTTTTAATGGTTTTGTACATCATGAAACGTTAATTGTTGTTTTTTTTTCAACGGGTAATTGATTAATGTTGCAAGAAGCTGTCGTTTCCGTTATATAAATCAAAAATATCTCATCTGAAGCACCAAAAACTTAACTTAAAAATTTAACTTTGAAGAGCTATATCTAGTTAAAAAAGGCTCAAAAATTTTTTTGTCCTTAGAACTTTTAATTCTATTTTATATCCTTTATCAGCACCCGAGATATTGTCCGGTACTTTTGAATCAGCCTGTGTTAGTGGTCAATAAAATTGAGTTGAGATTTACTTAGCGAAGTTCGAATTTAAAAAATTCCTATACGATTGCAGGTGAGCTGCAAAATGCAAACACAATGAACAATATTTTTTAATATTTGAAATATATATTTTTTTGTATGCTAGCCACAATTTTTAGAACGTCATTATTCTATTTTTTTTAAAATTACATATCTTTAATAATTTTATTGTAAAAAAAATTGTGAAAAAATTCATATGCATATAAAACAAAAATAATCTAGACCCTGTATTCTTTAAAGAAAGATCATAACATTCATAACAAAAGCGCGAATAACTAATAAATTATTTTCTTAAATTTGTTTGAGATTTTTATCTTTTTATCATCTTACATTCGTAGTAAGTTTTTATTACATGTAATAAATATTTCTCTAAGCTTTGTAATTGTTTTATTTAATTAAAGATTTTTGTGTCTTATGAGTTTTTTGTTTTATTATAATTTTAAATTTATTTTAGTTTATAAAAGACGAAGCAAAAAGCTGATTAGTGATCACTACTAGTATTATTTTAGCAATGTTTGAAAGTTACATAAAGTTCTCTACTTTTTTAATATTAAAGATCTTAGAAATATCATTCAAAAGGGGGGTGAAACATTTTTTTATTTAATAAGTGTGTGAGTAGTCCAAAGTCGGATTTAGACAATCTTTGAAACATTGATGTTAAGACAATTGTATAAAAGCCATAAAGAGTTTAGGATGTTTTTGGACAAAAGTGGTCATGATTATTGTTTTTTTCAACTAGTGTTTAAACAGCACCTCTATTTTATTTTTGTTAGTGACATTAGTGAGATACATACTGCCTAATTAATATTATTTTAAAACTATTTCAAAAGTTAAAAGAATCAGATTTTGATAAATTTTTGTTTTTTATCATAGTTTAATCACGCTAGAATTGGGTGGTATATTACAACACTTTTCTTTCTTCAAATATTTTAACACATTTTTGCTAGAAACGCCTTCAATTTCATCAAAATAAATCAAAAAATTCCTACATTAATTCCAAAATGGAGCAAATTGCATTTTCCGAACATTTACTCAAGTTTTTGAGATAAAAACCAAAAACTAAAAAGAACTAATTCAAGTGAGTAGAAAGCTATTTTCTCCTTTTTGTACCAAAGACAAAAGTTTTTACTAGATTTATTAAACCAGAATAACAATTAAAATAAGAAATCAATAAATCTTGCACAAGAACTACATTCTTTTCCTTCTTTTCAAACGTTTTAACACGTTGTTTATTAAGAAACGCAATTATTTTAAGGCTTTTCTTGAAAAATATGCTGAAAGTTACGAAATGGTTCGATAAAATTGGCATGTTTTCCTATTTAAACACCGTTACATTTATAATAAAAATTTGGGGATCGACTTCGAAAATTTTTATGATCTACCCATTTCTTCCAACTTTTACTTTACTTATATCCAGTCAAAAATTAGGTTTGATGTAATATTTAAAAAATGAAAGGAGGTGTTTGTTACAAAAAATGTTATTATTTACGAAGCTTTACCAGTTAGCTTAATTTTTTCTTGGAGTTTTACTACCAATCTATTATGTATCATTTACTTGTGGCAAATTTTATTGTAAAATAGTTATCTGTTTAAAAGAATTAAAAAAAACTTCTTCAAGTTCCAAGACCTTTACTTAAACTTATTTAAATCCTTTCTCCAAATTAGTAAAAGTAAGACCTAATTTATATTTCTATACTCGTACATACCTATAAAGTTTTATTATTAATGTTTATCAGCTACTTACTACTTTAGACTGACATGATAATCGATAAGAGGAAAACTTATTTCGTTTGAAACTTTTTCCAAATTTTCAAGTTGAACTGTATTCTGGAGAATATTGAAAGTAATAAAAATCGTATGTCAGTTTTCGACAGTTTTGCCAAAGAATCTTTTTTGATTTCAAGCAATATATAGCAAGTATTTCGTTAAACAAAGTGTGTAACAGAACAGGTATACATAGGAAAGTAAAAATTAAAATACCTAACATAATCTAAACGTAACATAAATAGTAATAACACAACTGTTAATATCACCTGACGAATTATTGAAAAAAATATGCTAAATAAGCCTCTCTCTATACGGAAACAGTTTGGTGTTATTTATTTATTTATTATTAGAGCAAAATTTTACAGGAGGGCTTGTATATTTCACAGTTAATTACGACGTAGAGTACATTACCCACAAACTGAAAGGTAATCAATAAAAACGTCTAGGAAGCCGATGAGTGCAATAAATGTTTCTACGAAATTGTGGATAAATCATTTGTGGTGATAAATAGGGAAAATATAATTACAATATTAATAGGATTGCATTTTCACAATATTTGATTAAAATCGCTATCAGTTATCTCTATGAGCCACGTTTCAGCCGTAGTGTTGATGATTCAATCTGTTATTGATCTAAAATTTATCTCTATGAACTCAAATGGAAAAAGTTCTTTAAAATAGAGAGAAGTTTTTGCCGTACATATGAGCACACCCGTTTTAAACGAAAATTTGTTTTTGATGTTCAGTTCTTATTAGGATAGTGTGATTAAATTTTTGCCACGAATATACAGAATGAGTCAATAATTTGTGTAAATATGCAACCAGTTATACTGATTACAGATGACTACAGCTCTTCAGCAATTTTATTTTATCGGACGGGACACTTTGCACAAATTTTTAATTTTTATCTTCAGTTTTTAAGAACAGTATCAGTAGAAGTGAATTTTACATTATAAGAACTAAATACCAGTCAAATTGTTTGCAACTTACAATTAGAGCCACATTTTTTAAGTTTGAACTACGAGCAGGAAAAAGAAATACAAATTGATGACGGACGGGACACATGTTAATTAATTTTTTTTTTAAGTAAAGGTGGAACCTGCTGAAACTTTTGATTAATTTACTTTTTGTTTCCACATGACGGATGGGACAAAAATAATTTGTGTATGAAAATAGCTCTAAAAAAATTAATTTTGACAGATTTTAATTATTAAAGACTTTAACAATATTAAAATTAGACAATGAATACAAAAAAATTCTTGGTTTTGTTTAACAACGTAAGAAATAAGAACAAAATTTTGTTTGTGATAACGGACGGGACAACAGAAGTTATAAAGATAAAAAGTAATAGTATTAATAATCAATTTACTTACTGATTTTCATTTTCTAAACAACCAGAAGTTTCTTAAGTTAGAATAATCAATAAAAACGTCTAGGAAGCCGATGAGTGCAATAAATGTTTCTACGAAATTGTGGATAATCATTTGTGGTGATAAATAGGGAAAATATAATTACAATATTAATAGGATTGCATTTTCACAATATTTGATTAAAATCGCTATCAGTTATCTCTATGAGCCACGTTTCAGCCGTAGTGTTGATGATTCAATATGTTATTGATCTAAAATTTATCTCTATGAACTCAAATGGAAAAATTTCTTTAAAATAGAGAGAAGTTTTTGCCGTACATATGAGCACACCAGTTTTAAACGAAAATTTGTTTTTGATGTTCAGTTCTTTGTTCTTTTGTATCGATTCTTATCGGGATAGTGTGATTAAATTATTGCCACGAATATACAGGGTTAGTCAATAATTTGTGTAAATATGCAACCAGTTACACTGATTACAGCTAACCAGATCGGTAATTGTCAAAAAAATTAAATTTAATCCACAATTACATTAAAATATAACCAGTGTTGGTTCAATTAATGTTTTTAAAAATTAAGTGAAGTATCCAAGTGGTAAATGGAATTTGTATTTTTGGTTGCATGTTATTGACTCACCCTGTACAATATGATTGAAGCAAAGAGATCACTTCCGAAAATGTTCGGAAGCACATTTGAAAACAAAACCGGCAAAAAGAGCTAGCTTTTCCATCGTAACTGTTAATATAGTTTTGGGAATTACCCCAACCCCCATATTCCCAAATATGCAACCAATTATACTGATTACAGCTGACCAGATCGGTAATCGTTAAAAATATTAAATTTAATCCACGATTACATTAAAAGATAACCAGTGTTGGTTCAATTAAAGTTTTTAAAATCAAATGAAGTATCCAAGTGGTAAATGGAATTTGTATTTTTGGTTGCATGTTATTGACTCACCCTGTACAATATGATTGAAGCACAGAAATCACTTCCGAAAATGTTCGGAAGCACATTTGAAAGCAAAACCGGCAAAAAGAGCTAGCCGTTCCATTGTAACTGTTATTATAGTTTTGGGAATTACCCCAACCCCCATATTCCCAAATATGCAACCAATTATACTGATTACAGATGACCAGATCGGTAATCGTTAAAAAATTAAATTTAATCTACGATTACATTAAAAGATAACCAGTGTTGGTTCAATTAAAGTCTTTAAAAATCAAATGAAGTATCCAAGTGGTAAATGGAATTTGTATTTTTTGTTGCATGTTATTGACTCACCCTGTACAATATGATTGAAGCAAAGAAATCACTTCCGAAAATGTTCGGAAGCACATTTGAAAACAAAACCGGCAAAAAGAGCTAGCTTTTCCATCGTAACTGTTAATATAGTTTTGGGAATTACCCCAACCCCCATATTCCCAAATATGCAACCAATTATACTGATTACAGCTGACCAGATCGGTAATCGTTAAAAATATTAAATTTAATCCACGATTACATTAAAAGATAACCAGTGTTGGTTCAATTAAAGTTTTTAAAATCAAATGAAGTATCCAAGTGGTAAATGGAATTTGTATTTTTGGTTGCATGTTATTGACTCACCCTGTACAATATGATTGAAGCACAGAAATCACTTCCGAAAATGTTCGGAAGCACATTTGAAAGCAAAACCGGCAAAAAGAACTAGCTGTTCCATTGTAACTGTTATTATAGTTTTGGGAATTACCCCAACCCCCATATTCCCAAATATGCAACCAATTATACTGATTACAGATGACCAGATCGGTAATCGTTAAAAAATTAAATTTAATCCACGATTACATTAAAAGATAACCAGTGTTGGTTCAATTAAAGTCTTTAAAAATCAAATGAAGTATCCAAGTGGTAAATGGAATTTGTATTTTTGGTTGCATATTATTGACTCACCCTGTACAATATGATTGAAGCACAGAAATCACTTCCGAAAATGTTCGGAAGCACATCTGAAAACAAAACCGGCAAAAAGAGCTAGCTTTTCCATTGTAACTGTTATTATAGTTTTGGGAATTACCCCAACCCCCCTATTCCCAAATAAGGGAATGCTTGTATCAAAACAAACCGAAGCATTAAGGGACGTTGACTTTTAGTTGTTTTTCTGGGATGATCAATAAATTTTTCGCTGTCTTTGTTTGATTTTACACACTCCATTACGGTTTAATCAAATTAGAGCCAATAACGCCGCTTTAATTCATTAATAAATTTCATTTGAGCCATGTACCCATTTACTCCATTCATTGCGAAACATTGGTTGCTCGTTACATGTTTTATTGATTATTACACAATAAAACATGCTTTTCATAACCTTCTTTATGGCGGGTTCTCTTTACATTCGAGTATAAAGCAGGACGAAAGGTCATTTTGAACAGCTGTCCCGGCTTATTTATTACCTTGCCAAAATTGAAGCCTTTTCACACTTTCAAAAAATCAGAAATAATGCTTAAAAAATTGGATTGGCTGCAAAAAGAACAACTCGTGTAATTTTGTTAGGCTTTGCGAATGTCATACATATTCATAAAATCTCACCGAAGAATAATGTGAGCGTTTCAAGCCGCAGGTCAATAAAAAAGCGAAGTGAAAAAATTCAGATCCGTTTAATAGCTTTCGAGGAACAGTTCACTTGACGGATCTCGAATCAGTGATGCGCAATAAATTAGACTCGTTTTGCATATTCCCTTTTGTAATATGAAAGACTCCTTTCTATACAGGGTGTTCACAAATCAATTTTTTGTGCACGGTCACGTAAATAGCGCAATAGCAAAATTGGATTATATTATTAAAATGCATCACAATGCGATTTGACCTAATAAAGTGGACTTCATGATTGCTTTCACATTGTTAAGCTTCGTTTTAACCCACAGTTAGGTTTATTTCGAAGCTGTTCATGCCGTTTTATTAATTTTTTATAGCGGCATAAAGTTTATTCTGCGTCTTTTTATGTCTCCAGTTCTGATAGTCAGGTAGTGATAACAATTTTTTTTAGACGAGGCATAAAAGTTTACTTGGTCTAATTAGCATTGCAACTTCGTATCAAATTGTTAGGAATAGTGAGTTTTTAATTTGAAATATAGGGTGATTCAAAAGTTCCTGTGACAAAATTTTTTTTTTCCAAAGTTAGGTTTTTAAGTAAAGTTTTTAGGCCTTTATTCTTTGACTTTATATAGTTAACGGAAAAGACAGCTCTTCAGCAATTCTATTTTATCGGACGGGACACTTTGCACAAATTTTTAAATTTTATCTTCAGTTTTTAAGAACAGTATCAGTAGAAGTGAATTTTTCATTATAAGAACTAAATACCAGTCAAATTGTTTGCAACTTACAATTAGGGCCACATTTTTTTAGTTTGAAATATGATCAGAAAAAGGAAATACACATTGATGACGGACGGGACACAAAAAAAGACCTCACATTTTCCCCTTTGAACAATCATTATAAAATTCTGTTAATTTAAAAGGCACTAATTCCAACAACTATTTTTGAAATATAAGGTGAACCTGTTACTTTCTGTTTACACATGACGGACGGGACAATAAAAACTTGTGTGTGAAAATAGCTCTAAAAGACTGTAACAATATTAAAATTAGACAGTGAAAATGAAAAATTGTTCGTTTTGTTTTACAACGTAAGAAATAAGCACAACATTTTATGTCTGCGATTACGGACGGGACAAAGTTATAAAAGTTATAAAGATAAAAAGTACTAGTATTACTAATCAATTTACTTACTCATTTTCATTTTCTAAAAAACCAGAAGTTTCTTAAGTTAGAAAAATGTTTGTAAACTTTAAAATCCAAATCCAATAAATTACTTCAATTTAAATGAAAATATAAACCAAATCGTGTATTTTGAAACAAACTTATCATTACTAAAATCATTTTGAATGTTTGCCGTCAGGTTGCGTTTTTCCGGGAATGAAATAGTTGAAACCTGTTGAAAAAATCATAATGTTTTATGATGTACAAAACAATTGAAAAACTTACAAATTCAACAGTAAATTAAATTTAAAAAATTAAACCATTCGAAAGTTTGTTCATCACTTTTGAATCACTCTGTAGATTTAAATTAAACCTTCTTTAAAATGAGGTTTATATCTATAACTTGATAAGGTTGTGCAGACGAGACATTTTCAATTACTTTAATTGCTATTCCTTACTCCACCACTCCACCTAGCACTTTCTCTAATGAGGTGTAATAAATATTTTTTATCAGAAAAAATATGAACTTTAACAATCTTGTAATTTCAAGAACTAGACTTATGTTGTAATTTGAGTTGAAAGTATTCCATGTTGGAGGGTTTTAGAATTGTTCTGTTCTTTGTTTTAAAGAATATTTATAATTGCAAGTACGGTTGATTAAATTCAAAGGTGCGGTTCAATTACATTAAAACAAAGCAATCTTATTTAGCTAGTTTTTTTATTACCTCAAGTTGAAAATAGCAAAATGTAATGCTTTAAACTCGATTTCAATTTCAATTTTAGTTGTTTTGTTAATTTTTTAACGAAAAATACGATTATTTATTAAAAATTTTGAACAATAAACCAAAAAATACATATACACAGTGAAGTACTGACAATGCAATGCATTGACATGGATTTTTAAAAACTGATGATAGGATAATACAATTAATAATGTTACCTGTGTTATGTAGTGTTTAGCCAAATAAACTCTTTACCTCTAGTAATACATTGATATGATTTTTGTAAATTGAATATAAGATGATGTTATGTGTTATGTGATGTTCAGTAAAATATACCTCGGTGATTATGTAGTAAAATTTTATAAAAAAATAAACTAAACAACACATATAAATTAGTCAATTTTTGCATTTTTGACGACTCTGTGCTCGTTTTTGAAAAAAATACATTTTTTGGGAATTTTTTTCCATGAATTGCCAAATTGGGTTGAAAATAGTGTTAGTCAGTGTTTGCAATTTTCGAGCATTTGTCATATATTTTTCGAAATTTTGCTAAAGCGAGCTGAAAGTTTAGTAAATTTGGTTGAAAAAAGATCTGAGTTACTTTTTTGGATCTGCATGTTAATCAGCGAGAAACGCAGTATAAAAAAAATGCGTTTTTCGAGCGTCATGTTTTTGACCAGTTAATTTTTCTGTAAAAAATACGTCGGAAATTGAGAATGCTATTTATTTTGTTAGTCGATTTTCTTTAATATTTTTTTTGATAAACCGAGCTAAATATCTAGCAAATTTGGTGTAACCAGAAAATTGAAAAATTTTTCTGTAGATATTTTTTTCACAAAGTAAATTAAGGGTTTTTGCATTTTTTTATTTGCTTTTTTTGGCACAATTACAATAACATTGGGAAATGACGTTGGTTATTCAATTTTGCATTTTTCGAGCTTTTGCATGTTTTTGAGATACAAATTCATTCCTTCGCGAACTAAAAATCAATAAATCTCTTCGAAAAAGAAATAATCTTGCTCTAGAAAGACAATTATTACTCCACAGTTATGTTATTCGACCGTTTATATTAGCTGTTTCAAAACTATGAAAACGCCAAAGTCGCATTTTCTCTCAAAATTAGCTGTTATAAATTTTTTATGTATTTCACAAAAATATTAGCAAATGTAATTTACACTTTCAATGAAAGATGTAACCATTGAAAACTATTTTACATTTTTATCAACTTTATTTAAAAAAATAACTTGGTAAAATGCGACGTTGGTGTTTTTATAGTTTTGAAACAGCTAATACATATCTTTTAACTCGTTTTTTTTGGCAGAAATTGCCAAATTAAGTTGAAAATGCTTTTCGAATGCTCATCGTATTTTGAGATAAAAATTCACTTATTTTTATTTTTGTATTCAAACGTTTTAGTCACTGGCTTTAGCATTTTTCAAGCAAAAACCTTATAATGAAAAGTCATGAATTACTTGAAAAATGCTGTTATTTCTGCGTCTTTTCACTAATAACGCTTTCTTGTAAACGGAGAAATGCTTACTTACTTATTTTAAATGGTATTTTGGAAATTTTATATAAAGTCATTGAATATTAAAGTTTATTTTATGTTTATCTTCTAGCTTCGTACCAACTTCCGGAGTGCCGCAAGGCTCAAATTTAGGTCCTTTACTTTTTCTATTATTTATAAACGATATTACTGCAGCAGTAACTTGTAACAGTCTTCTATTTGCTGATGACCTTAAGCTTTATAATATCATAAAAACCGATAATGATTGTCAAGTCTTGCAGAATAACATCAACAATCTTCTCCAGTGGTGCGAAGCTAATAGGCTAAACCTAAATATATCTAAATGCTTTATTATGTCTTACACAAATAGGAAAATTCCGATCATGTATAGTTATAATGTTAGTGGTCACATTTTACAAAGAACAGACACATTTAAAGATCTAGGAGTTACCTTAGATAACAAACTTTTATTTGTGAATCATATTACAAATATTATTAATAGCGCGTATAAAACTTTAGGATTTATTTATCGCAGCTGTAGAGAGTTTACTAATTTAAGTGCCTTAAAAGTCTTATTTTTTGCCCTTGTACGCTCCAAGTTAGAATATTGTGCAATTATTTGGTCACCTATATATGCCACACACATAAATAGTATTGAATCAGTCCAAAGAAAATTTTTGAAACTGCTATGGTATATTTCTTTTAAAAATTACCCCGATAAGGGATGTGACCAACTACTGCTTTTAAGGACATTTAATATCAATTCTCTAGAAGTTAGGAGAATTATCTCAAGTATTGCATTTTTACATAATTTACTAAACAACAAGATTGATTGTATTGCTCTTGTTAATAAGATAATTTTTCTGGTTCCTAGAATTAACTCACGGCATCCCATGACTTTTTACAGTTGCAGTTGTAATACGAATGTTCTATTAAAATCACCTTTATATGTAATGTGTAGTAATTTTAACAAAATTAGCAGTAGTTGTGATATTCATTTTCATTCATTTAATTACATTAAAAATCATATAATTAGTTACTTTAGTGGCTAGGTAAAATTTAATTTTAGTTCTTGTTTCTTAATTTATTATTATAGTATTTTTATTAGTTTGTTTTAGTTTATTTAAATTATTAGTTTTTGCTTGCAGCACGATCATTAAGTTTAAGTTTATTTTCTCTAATTGGGTGTTTCACCTGTTGAAAATAAAATAAATATTATTATTATTATTATTATTATTATTATTATTATTATTATTATTTCGATTAATTCGATGAGTCAAAACAAATTAACACTTCTCATAACGTTGTAAAAAAAAATTAAAAAGATAAGGATCAGAAAATAACAGATAACTAACTGTTATGATGGAAATAATTTTAAAATACCCTGTTTCACACTAAATAAAATGTGTTTCTGGTTCAGGCTTCTAATTTTTCCCGTGAAATAAAGTTATTATTATGAGCGCGGGTCGTTAATCAATGTCACTATTTTTAATCAATAATAAATTCGTCGCTTGTTTCCGAATATTGTGCTAATTCCATTCAAGTTGTCCTAAATTGGAAATTTTGACCTAGCTTTGCATTGGCCGCATCTGGGATGCTGCCGACCTTTGACCTTTGCGCTTATTCGTTCTTACACCTTCCATAACGTTCAACCTATATTTTCTCTGCCTTGCTCGCTATTCATTTGAGAAGCGAAACTGAGTCAACAGAGACATTCGCAAATTGGAAACGAACGTAAAACGGATAAATGTTACATGGTTAATCGAGTTGGAAATGCGATTAACATTTTGTACAAATGGAATTTAATCTAATCATGCGAAACGCGGAGCATTTTCAATAGTCTGATGTAATACAACATTTATAAAGACCGGAAAATGTCACCGATTTCATAATTCACATGTCTGGTCTCGGTTCGGAAAGTGCGCGAAAAGGGTTGATTACTCTCCTCCCAAATGATTTACCTCATTTACTAACACATTACATTTTATTAAAAACTGAATAAACGAAATTTACAATTTCAAAGAATCATGTGCTTCTACGGATTCTGAATGGAAACTGTAATTATTATCTTCGCGTCTATTGTGTGCAGCAAGTGGAAAACAACAGTAATTAATTAATTAAAACTGAAATTACTAAATCTAAATTAATAAAACAGTTAACTACTTCAGTATTTCCTAGAAACTATTATGTAACCCCTCAAGAATACGAATACAATTAGTTTCAGTTCGATGGTTGCTAATGAGTGCAATTTTGCTTTCTGTTGTGATTAAATAATAACCTGGAATTGATTATGTGTAACACTTTTATTCCAACATTTAAATGTCTAAAATAATGTTTCATTAACTATCACTGAAATACTTGAAACAATGTGTAATGAATTCTATCCCGGCGCATCCACCAAAATTAACTTGACAAATTGTCACGAGTTTTTTATCACGTCTAGTTTTTTTTTTAAATACTTATGTAGTTTGGTGTGCACCAATAATTTTGTAAATTTGTTGATGTTGTCTAGTTTGTTACTAATTGTTAACATTTTATTTGCATTCAAATATCGTCAAGTGAATGTGGATTTAGCCTAAACAACTTGTACTTTGTTTGTGGTAAAATTATCCTAATAAAACCTGGGAAACGTAAGCAATAAAATTGTAAATGTTTCCTTCAAGATTTGAAATGTTATGAATAGAGACCGGATTTTTACGAACTTAGGTGTCAAAAAAAGGTAGCACAAAAATAGAAATTAGGAATTAAATTCTGGTAGTTTAGGATATATTTTTTATTAATTCCTAACTACAGAAAAAATACATACATAATTTTTATTGCAATAAATTTCATTACAAAAACAGACAAACAAACAAACTACGTTTCGTCAAAAATTTTAAATTCTTTATTACACAATAAAGCTATAAATAGTTTTAATTAACTGTTGAACCAAGATGTTATTCTAAATTATCCTAAATTAGTTTGTTTTTTCGTAAGAATTTATCTTAACCTAGGAAATGAACTCACTGAATGGAAATACATATTAGTACTAAAATCAGTCATCACCAATATTTTTTCATTCAATTAATATTTTTATTTTTAGTAGATTTTTATTTTATTTATTTATTAGTACTAACTATTTTTTTCACAATTCATGGAATACATTTTACAAAAATTTATACTTTATTCACGAGTTTAATTGCTTTAGCAGGTCTGCTGTTTCTAATTTTGTTATGCTATTTACTAAAATTTCAGAGAGAGAAATTGAGGCATTTTTTAAAGTGACTTGCATTTTCAAAGGCTCAGAAAAACAGAAGAACCTTCAGAGCACTTATAAATTGAAACATGACATTTTGAATAAAAAACCAATACACTAAGAGACTGAAAAGCTAAACAAATGACAACTGGTATACAAAAAAATCAAAAAATCTGTAAGTTTAAAATTTTGCTAGTCTAAGTGTGTCCGCAAAAGTGATAAATTAAAAAACTATAGAAATGCAAAGTAGGAACACAAAGAAATTAGAAAACTAAAATAATAAAACAGTGGAACGAAAAACTGAAAAACTTAGGAAATGAATTTGAAATATGGGAAATTTACAAACTAAAAACCTGAAATAGAGAGGATAAATTATAAAATTCTGTGATTAAAACACTAGGAAACTATAGGAGACTGAAACACTGGAAGCCTGAGAACAAAAAAAACTTTGTTATAGGTGAATAACTTGAAAAGTTAAATGGAGCACCCAATTTTTTGTTTTTGCTGCTCAATTTCAAAGATAATTAAATTGTACAAACAAAAACATAACTCATAAATTTCAAATGCCTAAGTTAAGATAACTAAAAAGACATAAAAAATTCTGACATAATTTGGTACAATTTTGAGTTTTGTGAGGAAATTTTTTGTGCACCTGATAACAAGTAGGAGGGGATTTTTATATTTTTATTGATGAATTACTCATTTCTGTTACAAATGAGACACCAGTGAACCGGTTTAGGGCCAGTTTTTCTCACAAAACTGGATTTTGCTTCAGATGGGAAGAAAATGGTCAAAAAGACATTTTTCTTAAATTTATTACACAAAAAATAAACTTTTTCATAAAACTTATCAAAATGTACACGTTCGGTTTGGAAAAATTAATAATTACAAATACAAAAATTAAAATAAATTATTTTTTTTATTTTTTTATTTTAAAATCAAGGTAGATATTTTTTTTTTATAAAATACATAAACTATTTATAATTAAAACCTAATTTAATATAGAATAAGAGTATGAATATTTTCAAAAACTGAAAGTTCAAACACTGACATATAACCTTTAACGCAGAGAAAGTAAAAGCAGAAAAAACCAAAAAATAAAAATATTGAGACTGAAATTCTGAAGAACTAATCGCCTGAAAAACTGAGGAACTGATAAAACTATTGAACGGGAAAAGAGAAACACTAATAAATTGAAACATTCGATTCTGAATAAAAAACAATACACTAAGAGACTGAAAAGCTAAAATACTGAAAGGGTGATAACTAAAAATCTATGAAGCTGCAAAGTATTCTTAAAATAGTAAAATCACGAAAAACTGAAAAATTGATGAAATGAATAATATCTTCTGCAAAATTGCAAAATTTATTTGATATAGGTAATGATTTTACACTCAATACTAATAAAAAAATTGAAAAAATATATATTTTAAATTAAGAAGGTTTAACACAACTGTACAATGATTAAAACTTATTAAGAATATAACAATTTAATTTAGGAATTCAGAAAAAATAAAAAGAATGTCAAATATTTCTATTATTAGCAAAATAAATTTATTTTGAGTTATAAGAAAAATTGCACGTCAAAAATATTTCCTACTTGAAAATTTTAAAAGAAGTACCAACGTTTTTGGGATAGAAAGATGTTAGCCGATTACTGCCGGTTACAATCAGAGAAACTGATACTTATCAGTGCAAAAAAGAAGCAATCTGTGTCATTTTTAATTTTGCAAAGGTTTTGAATCAATCTTGTTTGTGGTGTCTTTGGAATTCGTTATTGACGTAATCAAAAAATTGCAAAATATTTTATTTGGTTTAAAATATCATCAGGTGAATGTAAATTAAGCCCAAACAACTTTTCCTATCTTTGGGTTTAAATTATCCTAACAAAACCTAAGAAGCTTAAACGATGAACTTGGTGAACGTTTCCATCAAGTGTAATAAAGAAAGTTATTAAGGTTTTCTAGATAAAAATATCTTAGGTGATTACTACTAGTCTACATTAAGATACACTGGCTCTGATAGGACAAAAAAAGCCGTTGTATGTGATATTTTTGATGTAAAAATTGTCAAATACTGATACGTTTAATAATAATAAATATTTAAAAAAATATGACGTTCTATTTTTTTTCAGTATCAGACTTAAAGGTAATTATTCTACACATTGTTTTATCTATGGGTATAGGACATCGTAAACTAGTGTAATAAAGTGTGCAATAAAATACGGGTTTATTTATTTTATCCCGGCGCATCCACCAAAATTAACTTTATTTATTTTTTACTACACCTTTTCTAATTGTAGTTGAAAAACTGTCTACTGTATTAAAAATTAGTTAATTGTATTTTAGAGTCAATTGTAAATATGATTCATCATTTCTCAGCTACACGTTTTTCATTTTTGTGAAGTGGATACACCAAAGCTTAAAATAGATGAATTTCCGTTGCTTATGTCTGAAAATTGTAAACAAAGTGTCGTGCCTAAAGTTTCATCGTAATATTTGGTCGTTTCTTAACGACATTTGGATTGCAGTCACGTCTTACAATTTATTTTGGCATCTGTAAATTGCATGGAAGCAACAATTTCAGGAAGAAAGCTTTAAAACTTTATCGATTTTAGATAAGTTGCGGAAAATGGAAGCAAAATCTCGGTACGTGATACGTGATGTAATTTAAATAACGGCTTATTACGGCCGTAATAGAAATTTTATTAAATTATCAAACGGCGTATACGATCATTATTTGGTTGAGAAAGCAAACCGAGTTACTAAAATTTTGAATTAGTATTCGTACACCATTTATTCCGAAACATGTGATCGGGATTTGGTCGCGTAAGTAAATTATTATGTGGGCTAAATAAATTTGTATTTAGTCGGCACCACGTTTGACTGCGCATAAATATTCATGAAAATTTCAACAAATAAAATAGTAAACTTTTGATGCGCGGAATCTTTATTTATGTTAGCAAAAGGGATTCGATTTTCCGATCGCTAACCTGAAGTATTACAGTTTCATTCAGTTATGTAAATGGACTGGATTATTATCGATAAACCAGCATTTCCCCGACTAATACTTTCACATACTCGCTAAACTCGCTTAAAACTGGTTTTACGACGTGAATTTAAATTTAGATTCTTGTCTAATTATAATTAACTTGTTAAAAATACAAGTCATCAACTCGTTATGTTTTGTAGTGATAGCAACTTTTTCTTAGAGATAGTAATATTGAAATGAAAGTTAAACAGTTTGATACGTTTTCACCAATTTCAGTGAATCACATCATAACACAACCGACCTGAAGCAATAACTTTGTTAGTCCAGAATTTATATTGAGTTGGGAAACAGAAGTTAGAAATCTTACGCTACATTGATGAGATGTTATAGAAAATCGCTCAGTTTTATGAACGTTTATGTTCAATCTCCAATATCACTTAAATTTTATGGAGAAACTGTGACTTACAGTAATTGTGACCAAAAATGTGCAACTACGGAACAGTTGATTTAAAATAATAATAATTATTGATGGTAAATGTATTATTTAGGTCACACAATATGTTCCACAGAACTCATGTGTTTTTTACGCTCTCACTTGATAAGATAACAGAATTATTATTTTTTCCAATGGAAATACAAGTTCCAAAACATTTTCAAAGTCGAGTCATAAAATTGAAAAACAAACACCAAAACACCGAATGTTATCGATGTGTAGAAAGCATCTTAAAAACAGATAAACAAAAATTACACGCCGATTTTGGCTCAATTAAATTGGGTGAATCCCTTAAATATTATTTTGCTGAAGTAAAAAATTATAAAAAATGATAAATCGTTCTCTCTAAATTAAGAGTTAAAGGGCATGAAATGACGTTATGTCACTTGTAACCGAAGAGATTTATGAGAACTTATGATCAAGGAGTGTATCAACGTTCCTGAAAATATGTGAATTCTCTGGCTACTAAAATTTTACTTACTATTTTTCTGGTAGAGTCAATATTTGGGGTTTATGCAGGCTATAAATAGGAAAACATCGCTAAGATATTACGTAAAAAATATTAGGTAAAAGAAATGAACTCTAAAAAAAAATAATTTAATCCAAGCTTATACTACTTTTTACCAACACTCAAGTTATTATTTTACTTCGTATAGACAAATGTAATGGTTTTTTCCAAAATCAAGTTCACATTGTACGTCTTTCTTATCATACAATACGGGGGCAATTCGGAAAGAGACTTAGCTGTGAGACCATTTTAGGGTAATTTAGTAAAAGATAATTTGTTTAAAAAGGAGAAAAATAAAAGTAGAACACTAAGATGTTTTTTATTTTTTTTTCACAACAGTTTTAAAAACATTTAAAATTTGTACAAACTAATGGTAGGTAAGTATTAAATAACGGTTCCTTTTATTTGAAAAACGTTAAAAGTTAAAACAGGATATTGATGGGAAAATTGCAAAGTTTATAAAAATGTAAAAGGTTGAAAACGATACTATTTTATCCACCTTGTGGTGGCGATGTACAATGTGTTTTTAAATGATTCTCATCTAGTCGTCTGTGAATTTCTCATGTACAATCTGAAAATGCCGCTTCGTATAACTAATGATAAGCATTCAAACATCGAATATTACAATTCTCGATTTGTTGAGTCTCCAATTTGGATAATAAAAGTAATTGCGTGCATGGTGTAACAATTTAGTAGCATTTTAATGAAATTTTTACAAAAATTTAATTAAATTTCTGAACTGACAGATTTGACATTTATTGACAGAAGATTAAAATGAGCAGAGCGGCACAAATTTCTCTATATGTAAACCAATTTCAAAGTTAACTAGATGAGAATCATTTAAAAACACACTGTAGTACCTAATTTCCATAATAAAGTGAAAAATTCGATATTGATACAGGTTTCAGACTTGCAGTCTTAAAGATGTTTAATAGTGAACGAAACTAGTCGACTTGGAACAATTTTGTTTTATTTACCTCCGCTGTAACTGGATCAAGTAACTGAACTTATCTTTGTAAGGGAGTAGTGTCAGTGTAAGAAAATAGTAATTCCTGCCCTGGATAATAAATATTTGTTATTTTTTGAAAAGATGCGCTCACAAAGTATAAAAATAATGATGATGATAATAATAATAATAATAATAATAAACTTTATAGTAAAATAAAAGTACATTTACAAAAGGGAACAATTAGCAGCTGGTATCTTCCACTGGCTCTATAATAAACTACATAAAAACTTTACTAAATATATATCACATCATTTGACAATAACACATCATTCGTTTTTTTCTAAACGTTTTAGGAGACATTTGTAAATATTTAATAATTCTATTCAATAGTGTCGGAGCTAAATAAAAAAAACTACCTTTATATTTATTTGTATGATGTTGAGGAATACGATACGAATTAGTTCTAACATTGACATTATACAATAAGTACTATATATTCAACGAAAACAGCATAGGACCCAGTGCACTGCTCTGTGGCACACCAGCTCTAATATTTTAAAATGTAGATTTAATGAAATTATTAATAATTACTTTTTGTTTCCTTTACTAAATAATTACAAAACCAATTCAATATATTTTCTTGCGTTACTATGTATATATTTTGGTTTCGATAATAATAAAACATGATTTACTAGATCAAATGCTTTACCACAGATTATTATTAATATGTGGCTTTACTTTGATCAAACAATGCAACAATAATTGTTGGTTATGAATTATTATTGATTGCACTTGCGATTTCATTAGTTACATATGTGAGAGCTGTTGGAGTCTCATCCAGACTGAATAAAAGGCACATTATTATTATTATCTACATACATTAAAATTTGCTGACATGATTTTTTCGAAAATCTTAGCTACAACAGAAGAAACAGAAGAAGTACGTAAATCTTGGAAGCATTTTGCTGATTTTATCTTTGAATTAGAGTAACATTTGACTCTTTCCAAGCTTTAGGAAGTACACTTTTGTCAATTGACACACTAAATTTTACGAATTTTAAGTACATCAGTACAATAAGGCAATACTAAAGACAACAGACAACAAAGAAATAGTAGAATATCTTTTGTTTTTGAGTTATAAACGAAAGTTAACATTTTAGCGAAATCTTAAAAAAATTATATATTCCTTCTTTCTTATTATATAGAAGATACACATTTGAAACAAAAACATTATACAGGCATTTTTTTATTTTTTTAAATCTTATTTTTATATTTATATTTTATATATTTTTATTTTTATTTTTTTAAACACGGCTGTGATATTTTTGAAAAACTTATTTTTTTCTGATTTGATATTTCTATCTGCGTAATACATTGTTTTTAAATATTAAAAAAACATAACATTTTGCTTTTTCTTTATAGTAGGCTTTGATAAAACTTTGGATTTTCAATTAAAACTATGAAAAATATATTACCCAACAAATATTTAAAATTTAGTAATTTTTTAAACACTAATTAATTCAAGAACAGCATGATAAATTAGTATTAGATCAAATTTTTGCCATTAGTAAAAATTATTAACTGTTTCAAAACTATAAAACCTCCAACGTCGCATTTTCTCTCAAAATTAGCTGTTATAAATTATATTTTCAATGAGAGATCTAATTATGAATAACTATTTTACATATTTATCAATCTTATTTAAAAAAATAATTTGGTAAAATGCGACATTGGCTTTCTGTTTTCTAATTTAAACATGAAATGCTGGAAAAAGAAAAATCTTCTTAATTGTATGATTGCCAGTCAATAAAATTTTATTTTACAAAAAAATGTCATTCTAAACACCAAAATTAAATCCAATTTGCGGTAAAAAAATACATAATATTACCAACGTTACCTTCACTAAATCATAAAAAAGTGTCATCAAATAGTAGCACACCATTTTCAATTTTCTGTACATTTTTATGTAACTAAAATCTGCAATAATCGTATGTTTGTTCAATTGAAAATAAATTTTTGATAATTTCACATTTTTTACTTTAATAACGGTTTACAAAATTTCTAGATTATTTACTTCTTTTATGTGAAATAATTTTTCCATGGCCAACTACTTTAAAATATTTTAATTATATTTCTTATAAAAGGTATATAAAAATATCAAACTGTATTTATATTGTTTTCAGTTCAGGAACAAATAAGCTTTTTGAAAATGTCATAGCCAACTATGAGTCCTTTAAACAAATAGGACTTTATGTCATTACAGCTAAACGAATGATTAAAAAACCCTGATAACATTATTAAATCTGTAAAAATGTATAATATCTTTGTTTCAAATGTGTGTTTTTTATACTAAGGAAGTTACGAATTTTGTAAGATTGTGCTAAAATGTAAACTTTCTCAAAAAACGGACCCGAGAATGTGTCGCTCGTTTTTTTCTAAACCTCTTAATTTTGAAGATCCCCTGTACCCTGAACAACTAGGTTTAAAGTTGATATTACCAACTGTTTAAATTTGTGAATCAATCGAACCTTGAAAAATAACACTCTCGTATTTTAAGTGAATTGAACCGATTTTTAGATGGTGTGAAACATTCTGGTAAAGTTCCAAAATGAGTTTGTTTGTGTAAGTTTGTTCGAGGAACGCGGGGAATTTGCATGACCATTTCGTATTTTCGTCAGTTTTCGGAATCGTTCCGTGTGAATAATGCGTTAAGTATGATATTTCTCTCGCTTTCAGATCAGGATGAGCCAGCGCAAGGGAGGTGACGACAGTGGCGGATGAGGACGCGTCAGCACGGCTAGCACCGCGACCCCCAGCCAGCCGCCGTCCATGGTGGGCGACCGGGATGGCGAAGGGCTGGCCGTGCGGTGGGACTCGGAGGCGGTGGACGGCCGGGGGCTGCGCTACACCTCCGTCCCGCAGACGTCGCCGCCGCCGCCGCCGCCTCCGCCGCCGCCGCCGCTGCCGCTCCAGCTGCAGCGGCCGTACTCGCGCTCCATGTCCTCGCTGCCCCCGGAGCCCTTCATGATAATGCGCTCCAAGGCGCTCAACCGGCGCGTCTGCATCAACGTCGGCGGCGTCAAGCACGAGGTGCTCTGGCGCACCCTGGACCGCCTCCCGCACACGCGCCTCGGCCGCCTCCGCGACTGCAACACGCACGAGGCCCTCAGCGAGCTCTGCGACGACTACTCGCTCATCGACAACGAGTACTTCTTCGACCGACACCCCAAGTCCTTCAGCTCCATACTCAACTTCTACCGCACGGGGAAGCTGCATCTGGTGGACGAGATGTGCGTGCTTGCGTTCAGTGACGATCTAGAGTATTGGGGCGTCGACGAACTCTATCTCGAGTCGTGTTGTCAGCACAAGTACCATCAGAGGAAGGAGCACGTGCACGAGGAAATGCGCAAGGAAGCCGAGTCGCTGAGGCAGCGCGACGAAGAGGAGTTCGGGGAGGACAAGTGCTCGCAGTACCAAAAGTGGCTCTGGGACATGCTCGAGAAACCGACCACCTCGATCGCGGCCAGGGTGAGGATCGAAAGAATTCGCCAATTTGCATCTTATGATATTCTTCTTTTTGTATCAAATCTAAATATTATTTATACCTGTACTTGGACACGTGGATATAACGCAAAAGTTTAAAAAAGTCACTTGGTGAACTAGATTTTATTAAGGGTGATTTGAATCGGACCAACATGTTTTAAGGGATAATAATATAAGTCAAAGAAGACAAAATAACTCAACTTTTTTGGAAAAAAAACTAACAATAGCCCAGTCAAGTTAAACAAATCGGTGGAAAAAATTCTTAGAAAGTTGGAGGTTTTCTTTAAGTTTCCTTTACACTTGGGTAGACATATATCAAAAGTCCTCGAGGTTGGGGGGCGAGCTCGAGGAGGTGAAGGGGGTTAAAGCAGTCTTTTTTCGGATTTTGCTTATATCTCGGAAACTGTTACTCCTATCAATTTTTCTCTTCTTAGCGAAATTAAAGCCAATAGAATTTCCCACAAAATGGTTATATGCATTTTTTTGTAGGACTAACGATAAGAGAGTTATAGGGCTGGAAAAAATAATCATTTAAAGAAATGTGCTTAAAAAGAGAATGTCTTGTGATTTGAAAAACTAACAATAAACTGAATTTATTGGGTCCAACACTTCATTAGAGGAGAAAGGGGGAGATATTGGGGTCAGAAGTCTTTAGAGGCGTCTTTAGATGCTGCATTTTTGTCTTCGTCTCAAACATTGAAAACTGAATTAGAGTCTTCTTCAGTAAAATATTAATAAATAGATAATTTAATATAGATGTTTTGAATAAATAAACTGGATGTATTGAGTCCAACAGTTTATTCTATCATATCTTCTGGGTCATCCTCAGATGCTGAATTGTGGTCTTCAACTGGAGAGCCCGAGGGAAGAAAGCATTACTCTTAGCTTAGGTGGGAGACGCTTTATACACACTATTTTCCTTTAAATACTTATGATATACTAATGTTTAGTTACTAATGTTTAGTATCATGTAGACACCAAACTTCAAAAGCTTGTATCTCGCTTACGGTTAGTCCTACAACAATAACGCTAGGATCATTTTGTAGGAAATTTTATTCACTTTAATTTTGGTAAGGAGATAAAAATTGGTAGGGGTTACCGTTTTTGAGATATAAGCAAAAGAACCAAACAAAGACAGCTTTAGTCCCCTCCCCCTCCTCAAGCAAGAAAAGAAAAATATATTAATCTATTTCAGGTAATTCTTTCTAGGGGAATTACAGCTTCTGTCTAAACATTGAGAGGAAAAGGTTTTTTTAAATCCGCGTTATGAGATCTGAGGTCACACCCAGACATTTATTATTACAATATGTCAAGATTTTACACATGATGAAATAAGTTTTTAGTTATTTTGACTGCTTTAAAATGCATTTTAGAGAGAGGACGTTTGACTTTTTTGCATGAATCGATTCATTGATTCACTGGATTAAAATAAATAGTTAAAGATTTCTTTGCAAATGATTCTCTCTTAGATTTATTTAGAAGTGATGAACTCTTGAGTTATGATTACTAATGATACGTATGTTTACGAGCTCTGAATTTTTTAACAGGTAGTAGGATGCATTGTTTTTATGAGTTTAGCTCTGCGTTTTAGTTAATTTTTCACTGGGCCCCAAAAATTACTTAAAAAGCCTCTTCAAATAACTTATTCTTTAACTTTAAAATATCGTCTTTTAAGGGCATTTTAAAACAACGTGAAAAATTTATATTGCGTTATACTTTGTTTTTCATTGGTTTTTTTACAAATTCTGCACTATTCTACTAGTGAAAAAACTAAATTCTACTACTGAAAGTAAAGTAAACTAAATACATTTCTAGTATTTATGCGTTTAGGGGAATGAAATTTGCTAAAAACAAGGGTTCACTGCGTATTATATCCTAAATTATGTAATAATGGATCGTTATTATTGAAAGTATTTGTTCAATTGTCTCTAAGAAAATAGGAAAACCTATTTTAGGCAAATGCACAATTAAAATTTTCAACGTTCAAAGTTCAACGAATGCATTTTTCAAGAGACTTTTTTACGAAAACTATATTGTAGTTACGTACTTTTTAACATCTAATACATGGTGTTGTACACAACTTCCTGAGGTCTCCGCCTAATCCAAAAATACAAAAGTAACAAAACACTACACCTTTTGCAATTGTAGTTCAGAAAGTATCAAATAAAGAGGACGGGAAAAATGACCTCAGTCCATTTCAACTAAAATCACAAACAATCAAATTCAAAGCTTTCTAACGTGAACACATAACTTTTTTTAGTATAGTGTATTTTGTAACACATTTTGCTCTATACTGAAGTCGTGTTTGCTATTTTTCGCTTCAATTATCTGATAGTTTTCTGAAAAACTACAGCATTACAACACCACCTCATTTTCCTAAATTATTTTTTTTATTATTTCTGAATAATCAACTGTCCTTCAGAAAGCATCAAATATATCTCAGAATAGTCATTTGTATTTCAGAAAATATCAAATGTATTTCAAAAAGTAATAAATGTATTTCAGAAGTATTTCTTCTGCAAATAAGGCAAGATCTCGCACGAACTTGAGATTTAAATAATCGACACTTTTCACATTAAATAAATGTCTGCAGGGTAATAATCGATTAAATATGGTGATAAAATATGTACGAATATTATTTTCTGAAAAGCATTTGATACTTTCTAAAATCAATCTGATTTATTTTGAACTATATTGGAAAAGATGTAGGTACAAAAAGTAGTCACTGTTTCATTAATAGTCAGAAATATTATGTGTTTTATCAAGAGACGAAATGAATATGATTATAGTCGCTCTATCGTAATCACTAACGATCTAAAAACATTGCATTTTTTTAAATGGTAAACAGACTATTCAGAAATAAAATTAACTAGACGCCCTCTGGTGATGACTTTTGAACTATGTCGAAAACAGTAAAGAAATTTTCGTAATTCCACATTTAACTGACATTTAATGAATTGTTCAACAATTTTGCGTGTATAGTGTTAATTACTTACAATAGAAAGAATCACTTTAAAAGTATGTGGTGGTAAATACTAGCGTTCACTTTGGTTCTGTAGTTTTTCGTGGTATAAAGTGTTTATTGTTGGAACTTGAAAGTGGATAAAAAGTGAAAAATATTTAAATTTTGATTACAAAGTGTTATCAAACAGTTGTCTAATTAAAGATTATAAGTAATGGATCACAGCGAACACAAAGTTTGGCTCAAGAAACCAATAAATTAGTAAAGTGTGTGAATTTTAGGTTAGAATTTTCCACTGAAAAAATCATGAAATGCTGCGGTAAATCTACAAAACTGCAATAAAGATTAACAACTGCTGATACATTTAAACGTAAATTATTCCAAAAGGTAGGCTTTTCAATGTCTTTGTAATAATTTTCCAATAAAGAAAGTGAACCAAACAGCCATTCGTTATTCGTGTTTTCCTCGTCATCTCTTATTTGTCAACATAAGTTTCTTGAATCAAAGATACAATAATCATTCCGCATAGGCAATGCAATCATTGTGAAGCCCCAAAATTCGTACAACGCTCAAAATATCCGAATAAACATTTTCCCGCCATTTATAGTTACTGTTTTCGACCTAGCTCAGTGGCGCCCCCAACGGTAATTTTACTTCCAAATAGAAAAATACCCAATTTTTCAAAATTTGTAATCAAGTTTGCATCGGAATATACCTATTGTTGATTGCATTTTACTGGCGCAGACCTCGCAAAGTTACTTGAAATACCCGGTAAAATAAGTGTAGCTTTCACTGTAACAACTAAAAAATCCGTATCAACATTTTACGCAAAGAGTAAGATCATTTTAAGTTTAAAATTATAGGGTTTGAGATTAAAAAAATTAATGGTGAATTTTTCAGCAACGTTTCGAGATTTTATTATTGTAGGTTTTAAGGTTTTATAAAATCAAACATTTATCAAATATAAAAAAATAAATAAAACTTTTACTATTTTAAAATTATCTTTTTTTCTCATCTTCTTTATGTAACTGTTAAAGCCTAAAAAATCGATACCCAACGGTTGAAAAAAAAACAATTTAATATAATGTTTTTTTCTATGACGTTTTAAAATAGGAATTGTGCTTTTGGAGACAACATTTTTATTTTGGTTGCGTCTCATAAGTTCATCACTTAGAAGAAATTCCATGTTATTAGGCTTGCAAAACATTTTTCTTTCAATTTTACTAGGTCATACTATAATTTGTGTCAATAAGTCAATAGTATATTACAAAAATCAAGAAAAACTAAACTCTAAAGCTTAAAATAGTAAGGGTAGAAAACAATATGTTCGTTCCACCTACAGAAATGTTGGCTACAATTATTGCTAAAATTATTATTTTAGATACTTTAGATTGTATTCTTTGTAAAAGTAATGTTCCTACACTTTATAGCATTGAAGAGCCTATTACAAAAGCCAAGATAAAAGTATTGAAGCTAGCGTTTGTTTAGCTTTTAAAATTTCTGACCTACCTCTATTATTACGTCACGTCAGTAGCACGTATCTCAGGAAATGTTTGAAATAAATTTACAAAAATTTGCATCTATGATATTTTTGGCGCTGAAGCTAACCAGTTTTTGCGTGCACCCAAACATTTATTCTTACATTAAAATCAAAATAGGCATCAGAACTATTAAAAGTTTAAATTAAGCAAGTTGAGTTATTTTGACTTTAGACTACTATCAACCTGTAAACTAAATATGTTGCTAATCCTCTTATATTCACTGTTTAAATCCGCCGTTTCTAGAATTCTTTTTCATAAATAATAATGACACTCGTATAACTTTGGACACTGAATAATATTTGCACATTCAATTACGAATTTTTTACTTATTTTATACCAGGCACAAATATTATTAAAAACTAATACTTCTAACAAAAAATTAGATATTTTTTGAGTCGTTCACATACTTTATTGTTCCAAAATATTGGTTTGGCTTTTTATGGCCTTGCATTTGCTTGTCTTATTTAATTGTATCAGTGTTGCTATTGATGGTAAAAGTGTGCTATTTTCTTTGTATCATAAAATTGATTTTTTTCAACTTTAAATGCTTCACATTTTTATTGGTAAAAGTTTCAAGTAATTTTATTTCGAACACTCGCAGATGCAATAAATAGGGAAGTTGTAATTATATGACCATAACTCTATGAATTCAATAAGCGGTAGAACCTAATTAAGAGTAGTAACTAACTTTTATGAGCTTTAAACATTCCCAGAAAAATATTCATTAACAGATTCAAAACGAGCAACTGCTCATTTTATTAAAATCGTCGCTTCAATCACAAAATTTAATCATTACAGAAGCTATTTCTCTGTGATAAATAGTCCCAATTTTTTTCTAGTTTGGTTTTTTCTCACTGTTATTTTTTGTATAGTCACAACGACACTGAATACGGCTTCTGTGTTATTACAAGTTTGTGAAAAAAGTAACTGCAAGAAAATCTGACATTATGTTTAAAGCGCTTTCACAACTAATCCAAAAGTCGGTCTACTTATGAACTGTCATTACATCATGTTTTATTAAATACGCGCGTGTTTATTTTGTAAATACCGCTAATTGCTTCGACTGTTTTTACCGTCCGTAACAACATAACTCTAGAGTTAATGAATCTTGTTAAATCGAGTTAAATGAAATTTCAAAGTAGACGCAAACTATAAAAGCTGCACGTGTTGCAAACAGCGTTACAATAAATTTCGATACGGATGCTGTGAGACGCCTGCTATCTTATAAAATTACAACGTAATTTAAAATGTGAAAATTCCTCGAGCGCCAAAAATTTATCTCCATCAATAATTCTTGTGATCAGATCTAACTTTGTCAAATGCTCACACTCAGTTTCTGGCGTTCCATCTCTGGAATTAATTACGGTTACAAATTTATGTAATGAGTTCTCTGTTTCACCTAATATTGATTTTTCCGAGTCTCAACAAGGCAACAAATGAAAATTAACTCCGTTTCTCTCGCTGAATTAAATAAAATATCGCTTTGAAGTTTGGCAGAAATAATGGTTTTCTTGTATATTTTAACATAAATTTGAATAAAACCGTTGATTATGATATTTCATGCTACAGTAGGGGAAAACGACCCAAATTAGAGGCGAAAATTTTTTGCGACATTGATTTTCGTACCAGCACTTTTGTAAATAAATTATTTTCGGTGTAGATACACTTGTTGCTCACTAAAAGCATGTCGGAGAGATGAATAAAAAGTTGGATATCTTTGGTCCAGTTTCTCGATGTCGTGTGTGCTAATTGATTTTATTTAAAGAATTGCTTCAATGTTGGGTGTTGTTCAGTGTTCGAATTTTCGCCACAACTGGGGAGAAATTCGAGTGCTGAGGTGTTGTTCATGCTGATGACTGTTCTAGATGTCTACTGAAAACCGAAGATGAAGAGTTCGATGTTTTGACTTTCAGTGTATTCGCTTGTATTCAGTCTATTGATAGTGATGGGCAAACGCGATGATCAGATACCCAATAACGAGCCCTGAAATGCGGTGTCACTCAAAGCACGTCTTTTTGGCCGCTATTCGACGTCATTTCATTTTTCTCCTCTCACACACAAACGCTGCCATTATCCGCATACTTCATATCTTTCATGTAAATAAACGAGGAACGTCGCAGCTTGTAGATTAGTCAAAATTATTAAAGGACGGTCGCGCCGCAGGCTAGTGTAGTGTAGAAGAATTTTGCAAATTTTGTTACTAACAAATAACGCAGAGCGTAGGTAGTGTACATATTGTATAGTACTCGTGTTTATTTTCTAACAGTAGGTGCTTGTTTAATTTCTGACGTCAAATAGTTAGCCAACATAGGCTGGTTTTTGATTGACATGTGGGCTCGAGCTGTTTGTACATTGCTTCCTATCTCGATACCTCTTTAACGCTTTCGGACTAAAAAACTAACCAATTAACAACCGTTCTCCTTTGCTCCTAAGGCAAATCCTGGTCCTCTTTGCTTTTTCTATTAAGAATTGCTTTATTTCGAGGGCTGTTAGCTTTGGAATTATTTCTGGAATTACTTCACATTATCTCCGAACATAAAAATCATCAAACGAGCTATTTTTAAAAAATTGGTCGAAATCAATAAAGTTTTTTGTCTAAACCTCATATTTGAAGAACGTGTCTGAAGTTTTGTACATAGCCATAAGCTGTTAGGTCCAGTGCAATAATCTTCTTATACCGGAAAGCTATTTTTTACTGCGTTTTTAGGTTACTTAACAAACTTAACTAAATTTAACAGTTTTCTAAATATTTAGGGAACTTCAAAAATTTTTTATATTGTATTTTCAATTTGAAAAATTGGTAACTCTTCCATTTTTTATCGTTTTTGGAATTGTATTTGGGCATCTGAATAAGAACGCTTGGGGCTTTTTTTCATGTTTTCGAATGTCGAAAATAAGTAAGCAAACGCAAAATTTTTACAGTTATACTTGCAGAACTTTAAAAGCCCATTATTTAATTTTTTAAAATAAAATGTCCCAATTTTTATTTTATTAAGTCCATTTCTGTCATTCTCTTTCTTTAGTATGTTTCATAATTTTCAAGTCATTTTTACTTATTGTTGTTTTTGAGAAATTCATTAATCATAAGCTCTTATCGCACACAATGCCATAGAAATGAGAATCTGCCTTTTATTCAATGAGATATGTTTCTTTGGCAAAATATTCAAAAATAGTTGTGGCTACTAAAGAATTTATCTGTTATATGGTTAAAGAAAAAAACAGCATAACTTGAAAATTTTTACATATCAGCATAAGAAATGCTAATATTAAAGCAGAATTAAATGCTCTTCCACTTATTTCTGAAATAAAAATTGAAGCATTTATTTGGAACATTTGAGCTATAACTGCTTTTAGTTTTCCAAATTTCATCTTAAAACTTTGGAGTTTGTTAAGATTTTTGCACTTTTGAACACATTGGAAGAAAGGTATAGGTTTTCTTTTTTGATTGTCTGAATATGAATTCAAATAGTAACTAATAATACAAGTGCAAAAACACAAGCTTTAAGCGTTTTCGCATGAGTGTTATTCAAACTTTTTTTTGTTAGAGCACAACGTGTTTTGAATTAGTATTTTTATTTATTTTAAATTTAAATGTGTTTTAAATTTAAATTAAAACACGTTTCTATGGGAAGAGTGTTTTTAAAATAGTGAAAACGTGTTTTAAAATAGTGTTTCAGATGGTATAGGATTCAGATATTAAAAAGAAGGCCTAAAATGTTACCAACAAAAAAATATTTAAAAGTGTCAGAACCACTATATTTTGAAATGAAAACTACAAATTCAAAAATATTCAAAAAAAAATTTAGAAAAGGGTTAAATTTAGGTAAAGGGAAAGCTGGCAAAACTCCCTTGAAATAATTCGAGTAATTCAACAAAACATTGCTTTCTATTTAAAATAACAAAGTTGATACTGATTCTGTTATAACCAGGTGTGTGACCAACTTGACAATATTTTTATTGGGCTGGACCTAACGAATTGTGGCTGATTACTAATTTTCAGATAAATGATATCACTTTTAACGTACATCTTAGAAAACACCCTCTGTGTGCCTTCATTAAAAACTGATTAACTGATTAACCTCATTAACTTTTGATATTGAGTAAAGATATTTTCAAGCAAAAACAGATCGAGTGGAAACGTTAGGGGTAAGTTCAAAACCAACAATATTTACGTCATAGGTTTCATCCCCTAAACCACTCTTTAAAATTTTAGATAGCATACCTTAATTTTTGACACTTTCAGGAAGGGATGGAGAAAGTGTATCTAACCGTAAAAAAAATTTTGGATGATTCATTTTTAATTTAAGGGTGGTTTTTGTTTTTTAAGTTTTCAGTTTTTCCTGTAGCCTTTTTCTTAAGGCTTTTTTGATTTTAAGGAAATTTATTTTAAACATAAAATATGTCAGTTCGGACTGCAAAGTGAAACTTCATAACCAAAATAAAATATGTTTTTCGGCAGTTTCACTAGAAAATATTGTTTTCTACTGTGCAAAGCAAGGAAGAAAAGTATTTTCCTCTCTAATTTTCTGATTCATTTTCCTTCCTTGGGAAGAAATAACGTACTTCCATTGGATATAGGAAAGGACGAAAGTAATATTTTCTGATGAGGCCGTTGAAACAGTTACATAAAAAACACTGAAAGAAAGCCTTTTCTCTCCCTTATAGATGATTAATTCATCTGTTTATAGTAGTTGATAGCCAATCATTTCTCAGTTAGAGTTTGGTAGAATTGTTGAAAATTTTAAATGCAATAGCAACCAATAGCAAATTTAAACAAAAACATATCGACTTTCGTTAGAAGGAAAGAGTTCAAAACTAACAAATATGTTTTAATTTCTATCCTTGTGGCGTCAGATACTTCTTGACAATGATACATTGGTTTGAAGATCACTCTTTGAATAGCGTTTTCTTTAAATGCAGACTAAAAGTTTTTTAAAAGTTTTTATTGTTATTTATGGTGTAGATGGTTGTGGAGTTAAATAATGTTAAACAATTTCGCAAAAAATTAGCACTACTTTGGAGTAAAAAATTTCGACTTTCTTTCACTTGCCATTTGATTTTTACGAAGAATTACACAAATTTACGATTTTTTACTCCAAAAATAAAACTATTTTTTTTTAGAAATTGTTTTACATTATTATTCTCTACACTCATTTATAGCTTAAATAACAATAAATACTAAAATTTTTAGCTTGTACTTGTATATTGTACTAACCCTATACACAATGCACCTTAAGGGCACCGTCACACCAATTTATTTTTGTGGGGAAGCCCCAAATCTTTATTTCGTTTCAATGTTGGAACTAGTGAAGTTATTCTCTATATCGCTCTGAATTCGGAATTTGCCAGTTTTGGGACACCCTGTATAACATACCGTCTTTTTTAACACATTTTTGAAAAGTAAAAAAAATAATTATTTCTGAGTTGAAACTTCAAAAAATACCACACTTAACATTTAAACAAAAAAGTTAAAAATTATATAAATTACTCTATAAGTTATTTCATAAAGCAGAGGGTGCTTTTTAAAATGTATAGCAAGTAGGGGATGACATTCAAAACGTATTTTATCTTAAGTTTGAACTTTCCTATTGCGATCCTAACTGAGCTGTTTTTGCTTGAAAATATAATTTTTGATACGAAAAGTTACTGAGATTAGCCAGTTTTGAAATAGAGTTTAGTCAAAAGTTTCAAAGCTATCGGTCCCTCGCTTAATTTCGTTTCATTTCTCTTGCTTCAAACTCACTGCTGCTTCCACCGTCTCCACCTCTTCAACTGTTGTAAAGTCGTTGTCCGTTGTTGTGCGGTATGCTTTTGTTTCAAGTGGTGAGTTGTGTCTTGTGCGTCTAATCATGTTCTTATTCGTCAAAGGAATGGTTGTTGATGATATAAATTCGCTCAGCCGCGTCTGGATTTGTAGAGGTTATGGAAGAGAGGAAGTAAATGACGTGGTGCTGTATTCCAGGTGATAGCCATCGTGTCCATCTTGTTTATTGTGCTGTCCACTATCGCCCTAACGCTCAACACCATTCCAAGCATGCAGGTCAACGACGAGAAGGGCAACTTCCAGGACAATCCCCAGCTGGCGATGGTGGAGGCCGTTTGCATCACCTGGTTCTCGTTAGAGTACATTCTGAGGTTTAGCGCTTCGCCCAATAAGTGGAAGTTTTTCAAAGGTGGCCTGAATATCATCGACTTACTCGCCATATTGCCTTATTTCGTTTCCCTCTTTCTGCTGGAGACCAACAAAAACGCCACTGATCAGTTCCAAGACGTGCGTCGAGTCGTCCAAGTTTTCCGTATCATGCGTATCTTGCGAATCCTCAAGTTGGCGAGACATTCGACCGGTCTCCAGTCTTTGGGGTTTACCTTGCGCAACTCCTACAAAGAGCTGGGCTTGCTCATGTTGTTCCTAGCCATGGGCGTCCTCATCTTTTCCAGCCTCGCCTACTTCGCCGAGAAGGAGGAGCCGGGCACTAAGTTCATCAGCATACCAGAGACCTTCTGGTGGGCCGGTATCACCATGACCACGGTCGGCTACGGCGATATTTACCCCACGACACCGCTGGGGAAAGTTATAGGAAGTGTATGTTGTATTTGCGGTGTCTTGGTAATCGCGTTGCCCATTCCTATCATTGTCAATAACTTTGCCGAGTTCTACAAGAACCAGATGAGGCGGGAGAAGGCGCTCAAGCGGCGGGAGGCGCTCGAGCGCGCCAAGAGGGAGGGCAGCATTGTGTCCTTCCATCACATCAACTTGAGGGACGCCTTCGCCAAGAGCATGGACCTGATCGACGTCATTGTCGATACGGGTGAGTTCACAACTTTATATGCACGCAAATTCATTCGTATTGTGCTTACATCGCGTTACTCGCCACCTGAGACTCATTTCTTTGCCTGTTAAGGTCCAGGATCCTTAGAAGTTGCGAGGGAAAAATTAAAAATGGATTTTTCCCAACTCGGGTTAAATGGTTTTTTGAAATATTCGTACTTATCTAAATACAATAAATATATTAATTTTTTGCGAAATACTAATTGGCCCCAGCGAGAGAACGCAAAAATACACTGCTCAACAATTGAAGTGGATATTGAGAGAAATTCTAAATTTTGGTAATTCGTTGTATATTCAATAACAAAAAACAGTCACAATAAATAAATTTATACTCGTTCACACTCAAAATTAAAAACTGAAAAAAATTGTCCCTGAAAAACCAGAACTAGAAGTAAAACAAAAAATGAATAAAACCTAACGAAACTTAAAAGTTCTCAAAGTCAAATTTTACACCGTCCCTACAAAAACCTAGTACCGTGTAGGTCCTCCCCTGGCTCTTAGCAGGGCTTTTACTCGATTGAAGAGACTCATTATTAAATTATTAATAAAATCTTGTGGTATCGATCCCAAATTTCTTACAATCCATTTGCCAGTTCTTGTAACGTTTCAAGAGGCTGCTGGAGCTGGTTTAAACACCTAGACATTTCGGTCCAAACATGTTCAATGCAGTTCATGTCAGGTGAACAGGGTGGCCACTCCATTCGTGTAATGCCATGATGTTCTATGCGCTTATTCAAAATTCTGGCGCGATGAGGGCGGGCATTATCATCAATAAAGACGAATCTTTCGCCTATTGCACCAAAAAATTGTACAATTATCGGCTCTATTACTCTATCTCGAGAACGCTCAGCAGTCATTGCTTCATTAATCAAGACCAATAGGTCTGTGCGGCCATTAAAACATATGCCTCCCCACACGCACACTGATCCGCCACCAAAAAGAGTGGTTGAAGCCATCACATTTGCATTGTACCGTTGTCCTCTTTCCTTCCACACTTTTTAGCATTTTGGCTAGGAGAACAACGGTATAATGAAAATCCAACCACTCTTTTTAGTGGCGGGTTAGTGTGCGTATGGGGAGGCATATGTTTTAATGGCCGCACAGACCTATTGGTCTTAATTAATAAAACAATGACTTCTGTCCGCTATCGATACAGAGTGATAGAGCCGATAATTGTGCCATTTTTTGGTGTAATAGGCAAACGATTCGTATTTATTGACGATAATCCCCGCCCTCGTCGCACCAGATTTGTGAATGAGCGCATAGGACACCATGGCATTACACGAATGGAGTGGCCACCCTGTTCGCCTGACATAAACTGCATCGAACATGTTTGGGCCGAAATGTCTAGGCATTTAAACCAGCTCCAGCAGTCTCCTGACACTTTACAAGAGCTGGCTAATGCATTGCAAAGAATTTGGGAAGTGATATCTCAAGATTTTATGAACAATTTGATAATGAATCTCTCCAATTGAGTAAGAGCCCTGCTAACAGCCAGGAGAGGTCCTGCACGGTACAAGGTTTTTGTAGGGATGATGTAAAATTTAAATTTGAGAACTTTTAAGTTTCGTTACGTTTTATTCGATTTTGTGTTTTACTTCTAGTGCTGTTTTTTTACGGACAATTTTCTTCAGTTTTTAATTTTGAGTGTGAACGAGTATAAATTTATTTACTGTGATTGTTTTTTGTTATTTAATGTACAATGAATTACCAAAATTTAGAATTTCTCTCAATATCCACTTCAATTGTTGAGCAGTGTATTATTTGACCTAGGAACTTAGGCTACGTTCGGAGGTAGCTATTTTAAAGAT
The DNA here is from genome assembly GCF_031307605.1 of Tribolium castaneum. Classification (NCBI taxonomy): domain Eukaryota; kingdom Metazoa; phylum Arthropoda; class Insecta; order Coleoptera; family Tenebrionidae; genus Tribolium; species Tribolium castaneum. Next base: position 10,620,145 of record NC_087394.1, read on the forward strand.
GAGGTTTTTGACCCAGTTCCTTAGTTCGAGCTTAAGCCCAGCGTAAGTCTAAGCTATGCTTTAGCTTAGCATTGGTTTAATTAAGTGGTCGATGTTGGCCCCTTAAGCCTTGGCTTTGCCGCTAAATATTTCTAGTATTAACTTTATTAACATACATAACTTTATAATTTTATTAAAATCATTAACAGGTAAAAAAAAACTTTACGTTCAAAGAAAAAAATGGTCAATTTTGTCTATAATTATTATTATTTATTAACTAACACTAACACAGTGTGTGACCTTGTTACTTCCTTTTTCTTACGTTCGATGAAAAAAAAATACGGCATGGGTTCAAAAAATTTTGTTAAATTTTTTTCACCGATAGAATAAAAAATCACCAAATGGCTACTTTATTCTAAAAAAAGTAACTACATTAAATAATCTACCATAGGAACCATTTGTAGATTAAAGGTGTACTACCTCTACTCGTATCTGTGGAACAAGCAACAACATTATTAATACCAATACGAAAAAAAAATGCTTCAAAATTGAAGACACCTATCTCTTCAAATACACAAAAGCAACAAATAAACTGAAAGAATCTGTGCAAATCAATTTATTGCTGTGGCCTGAAAAAAAACCGATAAATTGCGTTTTTGTAAGAAAGCTCAATTTGAAAATGTGCACTAAAGTGCTCCACGAAATAAGAAAAGGCCATTTTAGTAATTCAGCCATTCTTTTTTAACGGACGCGACACTTCACAAATTTTTAGATTTCATTAAATTTTTTCATTAACAATATCAGTAGTTTTTCTTTATTCCAGTCAAATTTTTTGCAAACCTACAATAAGCGCCATTTCAAAATTTGAAATACGAACAGAAAAAAGAAAAGAAAATATCTCACATTTACATCGTTGAACAATCATTATAAAGTTCTGTTAATTTAAAAGGTTCATTGCCTTTCCATCAACTTTTGAAACTACGACGGACGGGACAAAAAAATTGTGTGTGAAAAGAATTAAAAAAATATTCAGGCAGGTTTTAATTGTTAAAGACTTTAAAAATATTAAAACCAGACAATGGAAATTGAAAATTCTTGGTTTTGTTTAACAAAGTAAGAAATAAGAACAACGTTTTGTGTTTGCGATAACGGACGGGACATCAAAAGTTATAATGATAAATAAATAATACAAATAAATCCACTTACGTATTTCCATTTTGTAAACTACCAAAAACTAGAAAAATACTCTTCAAAAAATATTCAACATCTGTAGTACGTCAACATTTTATATTATCGCCTAAATAGCATACTATCTAAATTTTACAATCCAATATGAATTACTTTGATTTAGGTGATTATCCCTCTCTCAAAAACTCTTTTGTGACAAGATACATTAAATATAAATATTAATAATCTCCCCCCTCCCATAAAAAACAAAATTCCAGTATTTTGAAAAATCTAGAGCAATTTCCATTTATTCCAAATTAATTCCGATAGTTCTAAGAAATCTCGGATAAAAATCCACAGCAATTTCCATTTATTTCAAATTAATTCCGATAGTTCTAAGAAATTTCGGATATTTCCAGAAATAATTACAGTAATTTTAAAAATACACCTAGCTGATTTCATGAAGTGACTGCGACATATGTTTTGCATTCATTATTTTGTAAGAAAAAAAATACTTAGTTGGCTAACCCGGCGCAACCACCATTTTTCAAATAGTCTTGATCATATATTCGAAAGTTTTCCCGTAAAAAAAGAAAAGGAAAAGGGAGCTTTTAAATTAAATTGTAGATGTAATTTACTAACATCTTTAAACTGGTTTTGCAGATAATACCCAAGTTTCTATATCTTTTAAATTATCATTTATCAAACATAAACAATGCCTGCAATAACTTGGACATAACTTTAAACTAAATCTACGCAAATGCATAGGTAAACGTTTTGCCTCCAAAAAAGAGTTACAGCTAGTTAAAAATACATTTAAAGTTAAAATAAATAACCAAACATTAGTTCTAATAACTTTCAGATAATTCCAGAAATAATTACAGTAATTTAACAAAAATAAATCTAGCTCATTTTATCAAATAACTGCGACATATATTTTGCATTCATTATTTTGCAAGAAAAAAATACTTCGAATTAGTTGGCTAACCCGGCGCATCCACCATTTTTCAAATAGTCTTGACCATATATTCGAAAGTTTTCCCGTAAAAAAAGAAAAGGAAAAGGAAGCTTTTAAATTAAATTGTATATATATAATTTACTAACATCTTTAAACTGGTTTTGCAGATGATACCCAGGTTTCTATATCTTTTAAATTATCATTTATCAAACATAACAATGCCTGCAATAACTTGGACATAACTTTAAACTAAATCTACGCAAATGCATAGGTAAACGTCTTGCCTCCAAAAAAGAGTTACAGCTAGTTAAAAATACATTTAAAGTTAAAATAAATAACCAAACATTAGTTCTAATAACTTTCAGATAATTCCAGAAATAATTACAGTAATTTAACAAAAATAAATCTAGTTAATTTTATCAAATAACTGCGACATATATTTTGCATTCATTATTTTGCAAGAAAAAAATACTTCGAATTAGTTGGATAACCCAGCGCATCCACCATTTTTCAAATAGTCTTGACCATATATTCGAAAGTTTTCCCGTAAAAAAAGAAAAGGAAAAGGAAGCTTTTAAATTAAATTGTATATATAATTTACTAACATCTTTAAACTGGTTTTGCAGATGATACCCAGGTTTCTATATCTTTTAAATTATCATTTATCAAACATAAACAATGCCTGCAATAACTTGGACATAACTTTAAACTAAATCTACGCAAATGCATAGGTAAACGTTTTGCCTCAAAAAAGAGTTACAGCTAGTTAAAAATACATTTAAAGTTAAAATAAATAACCAAACATTAGTTCTAATAAATTTCAGATAATTCCAGAAATAATTACAGTAATTTAACAAAAATAAATCTAGCTGATTTTATCAAGTAACTGCGACATATATTTTGCATTCATTATTTTGCAAGAAAAAATACTTCGAATTAGTTGGCTAACCCGGCGCATCCACCATTTTTCAAATAATCTTGATCATATATTCGAAAGTTTTCCCGTAAAAAAAGAAAAGGAAAAGGAAGCTTTTAAATTAAATTGTATATATAATTTACTAACATCTTTAAACTGGTTTTGCAGATGATACCCAGGTTTCTATATCTTTTACATTATCATTTATCAAACGTAACAATGCCTGCAATAACTTGGACATAACTTTAAACTAAATCTAAGCAAATGCAAAGTTAAATGTTTTGCCCCCAAAAAAGAGTTACAGCTAGTTAAAAATACATTTAAAGTTAAAATAAATAACCAAACATTAGTTCTAATAACTTTCAGATAATTCCAGAAATAATTACAGTAATTTAACAAAAATAAATCTAGTTGATTTTATCAAATAACTGCGACATATATTTTGCATTCATTATTTTGCAAGAAAAAAATACTTCGAATTAGTTGGCTAACCCGGCGCATCCACCATTTTTCAAATAGTCTTGACCATATATTCAAAAGTTTTCCCGTAAAAAAAGAAAAGGAAAAGGAAGCTTTTAAATTAAATTGTATATATAATTTGCTAACATCTTTAAACTGGTTTTGCAGATGATACCCAGGTTTATATATCTTTTAAATTATCATTTATCAAACATAACAACGCCTGCAATAACTTGGACATAACTTTAAACTAAATCTACGCAAATGCATAGGTAAACGTTTTGCCTCCAAAAGAGAGTTACAGCTAGTTAAAAATACATTTAAAGTTAAAATAAATAACCAAACATTAGTTCTATTAAATTTCAGATAATTCCAGAAATAATTACAGTAATTTAACAAAAATAAATCTAGCTGATTTTATCAAATAACTGCGACATATATTTTGCATTCATTATTTTGCAAGAAAAAAATACTTCGAATTAGTTGGCTAACCCGGCGCATCCACCATTTTTCAAATAGTCTTTATCATATATTCGAAAGTTTTGCCGTAAAAAAGAAAAGGAAAAGGAAGCTTTTAAATTAAATTGTAGATATAATTTACTAACATCTTTAAACTGGTTTTACAGATGATACCCAAGTTTCTATATCTTTTAAATTATCATTTATCAAACATAAACAATGCCTGCAATAACTTGGACATAACTTTAAACTAAATCTACGCAAATGCTTAGGTAAACGTTTTGCCTCCAAAAAAGAGTTACAGCTAGTTAAAAATACATTTAAATTTAAAATAAATAACCAAACATTAGTTCTATTAACTTTCAGATAATTCCAGAAATAATTACAGTAATTTAACAAAAATAAATCTAGCTGATTTTATCAAATAACTGCGACATATATTTTGCATTCATTATTTTGCAAGAAAAAAATACTTCGAATTAGTTGGCTAACCCGGCGCATCCACCATTTTTCAAATAATCTTGATCATATATTCGAAAGTTTTCCCGTAAAAAAAGAAAAGGAAAAGGAAGCTTTTAAATTAAATTGTATATATAATTTACTAACATCTTTAAACTGGTTTTGCAGATGATACCCAGGTTTCTATATCTTTTACATTATCATTTATCAAACGTAACAATGCCTGCAATAACTTGGACATAACTTTAAACTAAATCTAAGCAAATGCAAAGTTAAATGTTTTGCCCCCAAAAAAGAGTTACAGCTAGTTAAAAATACATTTAAAGTTAAAATAAATAACCAAACATTAGTTCTAATAACTTTCAGATAATTCCAGAAATAATTACAGTAATTTAACAAAAATAAATCTAGTTGATTTTATCAAATAACTGCGACATATATTTTGCATTCATTATTTTGCAAGAAAAAAATACTTCGAATTAGTTGGCTAACCCGGCGCATCCACCATTTTTCAAATAGTCTTGACCATATATTCAAAAGTTTTCCCGTAAAAAAAGAAAAGGAAAAGGAAGCTTTTAAATTAAATTGTATATATAATTTGCTAACATCTTTAAACTGGTTTTGCAGATGATACCCAGGTTTATATATCTTTTAAATTATCATTTATCAAACATAACAACGCCTGCAATAACTTGGACATAACTTTAAACTAAATCTACGCAAATGCATAGGTAAACGTTTTGCCTCCAAAAGAGAGTTACAGCTAGTTAAAAATACATTTAAAGTTAAAATAAATAACCAAACATTAGTTCTATTAAATTTCAGATAATTCCAGAAATAATTACAGTAATTTAACAAAAATAAATCTAGCTGATTTTATCAAATAACTGCGACATATATTTTGCATTCATTATTTTGCAAGAAAAAAATACTTCGAATTAGTTGGCTAACCCGGCGCATCCACCATTTTTCAAATAGTCTTTATCATATATTCGAAAGTTTTGCCGTAAAAAAGAAAAGGAAAAGGAAGCTTTTAAATTAAATTGTAGATATAATTTACTAACATCTTTAAACTGGTTTTACAGATGATACCCAAGTTTCTATATCTTTTAAATTATCATTTATCAAACATAAACAATGCCTGCAATAACTTGGACATAACTTTAAACTAAATCTACGCAAATGCATAGGTAAACTTTTTGCCTCCAAAAAAGAGTTACAGCTAGTTAAAAATACATTAAAAGTTAAAATAAATAACCAAACATTAGTTCTAATAACTTTCAGATAATTCCAGAAATAATTACAGTAATTTAACAAAAATACATCTAGTTGATTTTATCAAATAACTGCAACATATATTTTGCATTCATTATTTTGCAAGAAAAAAATACTTCGAATTAGTTGGCTAACCCGGCGCATCCACCATTTTTCAAATAGTCTTTATCATATATTCGAAAGTTTTGCCGTAAAAAAGAAAAGGAAAAGGAAGCTTTTAAATTAAATTGTAGATATAATTTACTAACATCTTTAAACTGGTTTTACAGATGATACCCAAGTTTCTATATCTTTTAAATTATCATTTATCAAACATAAACAATGCCTGCAATAACTTGGACATAACTTTAAACTAAATCTACGCAAATGCTTAGGTAAACGTTTTGCCTCCAAAAAAGAGTTACAGCTAGTTAAAAATACATTTAAATTTAAAATAAATAACCAAACATTAGTTCTATTAACTTTCAGATAATTCCAGAAATAATTACAGTAATTTAACAAAAATAAATCTAGCTGATTTTATCAAATAACTGCGACATATATTTTGCATTCATTATTTTGCAAGAAAAAAATACTTCGAATTAGTTGGCTAACCCGGCGCATCCACCATTTTTCAAATAATCTTGATCATATATTCGAAAGTTTTCCCGTAAAAAAAGAAAAGGAAAAGGAAGCTTTTAAATTAAATTGTATATATAATTTACTAACATCTTTAAACTGGTTTTGCAGATGATACCCAGGTTTCTATATCTTTTAAATTATCATTTATCAAACATAACAATGCCTGCAATAACTTGGACATAACTTTAAACTAAATCTAAGCAAATGCAAAGTTAAATGTTTTGCCCCCAAAAAAGAGTTACAGCTAGTTAAAAATGCATTTAAAGTTAAAATTAATACGCAAACATTAAACATGGTTAGTGAAATCAATGTTTAGGTCTTATCCTTGAAGAAATTAGATTTGTGAGCAATACTGCACTTTTAGTACGAAACATTTATTTGTCTCTTAGACTACTCTATTCAAATATAAACATAATTAATTTTAAACAACGTAAAAAACTTGTTAAATCTTTTATACTTTCTGTTTTCAATTATTGTTTAACTGTGTATTTTCCATGTCTAGATATTTCTAGTTGTAACCGTCTCCAAAAAATTCAAAATACATATTTCTGTATTTACCCACAAAGTTTTACTGACGTCATCTCCAAATTACTGGAAAGAAAAACTTGTTAGTGTTAAAATACCTTTATTATTTTTTGATAAAGTACTCTCTCTTTCACTCTTCACTGTCATTATTTCTTTCTCTTGTATGAATTTTGATTGAACTTTGTGTGTACTTAGGTTTGTTGAATAGCCTGTTGGCTAGGCTTCGCCTGTACAAATTACTTGCGAAATAAAAAACTATTATTATTATTATTATTATTATTATTATTAATTGGGAGTGAATTTTATTTACTAACATCTAGCCAATTAAAAAAAGGATATGGTTTTTAAATTTTTTATTTATTTGAATTTGTCTATTTAAAGTAGTATGTTTTTTTCCGAAAAAAGCTCCAAAATTCTTTTTAAATAATACAAAAAGAAAACTATAAAAACTTTTTTTTCCAGTTTTAACCAAATTGTGTAACATAAGTATAAGTGATTTAAAAAAAAAATTCACTGGAAATAAATCTTACCCCAATTTTGACCTATTCTAAGTTGTTTATTATCAATTAGTTGTAACATATTCTGTGTAGTAAATAGTTCCATAAACCTAAGAAAACTGGTCCAAGTGGGATTTAACAGCAGAACAAAAAAATATTTATATTTATTTGAACGTAGGACCCTTAGCTGTGTTGTGAGTTCAGCCAACTTTTTTAATCCATTCTTGATTTTGCTATAGAAATATGTGTATTAGGGTAGAATATAACCATTTTCAAAATGTTTGAAAATTTTTGTTTACTTTGATTGTGAGGTAGAACTTTGAATTGATTTAACCACTCATTGTTGATTTTTCGGGGGTTCATGATCATATGTTGTTCATAAACCATTTTTAGTTTTCTCCCGGTGTCTTGTAAATGTCTCTAAGCTTCCTGGACCCTCTTGCTTTGCACCGCGTTAAGACGCTGTCCTCTTCCCCAGGTGACAAGTGCGCCCTGATTGGTGGAAACGAAGACAATCGCAGACACTCATAAAACGTGTTAAAAGCGTCTCGAGACCCGGGGAACATTAAAGCATGTTCACGCTTGTGTTCAGTTTCATTGAATGTAGTGCACCTTGTCGATCGGCCGTAGGTTAATCAATCCGAATCCGTTCTTAACTGCTTTTCATCGTTTTGTGTTGAGTTGTGCTGAACATTGTCAAGCGCACCCGGACTGTTGTTCCTGACCTCTTCCTGACCGCCAGGCCACAATATGTCTCACGCCGACGGCAACAGCACTGAAGGGGAATCGGCCAGCGGACGAAACCCGGCCCAGACCGGCACCGGCTGCTATCGCAACTTCGATCATTTCCCAAACAGACATCGACGCAGCAATTCTTCCGCAACTCCTTGTCTTCCGACCGGCGAAGGGCCTCCGCTGCCCGCCTCGCCCCTGTCGCAGCGGAGGCTGCTCGAGCTGGCGCCCCCCGAGGAGCAGCAGCTGCAGCAGATGGGCCCCCTTGCGCCACTCGCTCAGGACGAAACGCAGCTTCTGGCTAGCACTCCAAGGGGATACATTTCGCCAGGGGTAAGACACTCTTTCACATTCTCTCACCGACTAACCGAAAGAGACTTTCGAAATTATGAAGGCTGGTTTGGACCATATTGCTTAAAATCTAAAGGCTTTGTTGTATCGCTTCAGCTGTCGTATTATGTGCTGCCAGATTTTAAGCAAACATGTTTGTACAAGCGTATTATAGGACGGTTAATGTGGTTTGGCCCAATTTACATCATTTTGGCAGTCATTGCTGATATGCTGTGCATAATTCATCATTGGACTGGCTTATTAACCAAATTCTTTTTAATGTTTCATCCTACATTGGACAAACATCACAACTGGTTCACTAATAAGTCCTTTACTAATCACTCTACAGTTAATTACGCTACAACTTCTAATCAGTAACATGTGCCTATTATACAACAAATTTCAACTCTTGGTGCAAAAGTGATAATGTTTTGTAAATCAGTTGAATTATTTCGAAACACTAACAGAACTCGTGAGAAATCAAATTTTTTTCTACCTAGTAAGTTTTTTGAGAAATGTTGATTTTTTGTTTAATGTAAATTAATGTAATAATATATCTACTACAGATACAGAAGTGTGTCAAAGAGTTGGGAAAGACCCTTATTCTAAAAATATTTTAATTTGTATACAGCGTGTTCCAAAATAAAATGCCCAAGTAAGTTCTGTTTTTTTTAATGGAAACCCCAAATTTTTGTTACACTCTTTGTTTTTTCTACAGATAAATTTATAACTTCAGAATTATTTAAGATAAATTAACCAACTTCTTTTCGCTCAATTCCTTAAGGCTTTGCACATCTTTTGCAATGACAGCGAACTCCGAGTCATATTTCATCGCCTACTACGATTTTCTGAAAATGACAAACTACAAGTGGCAATAACTCGATTTTTTTAAATACAACACCCTATATTTTATTGCAATATTGAATGGCATTTTTACGAGCTTTTTGTGGATATAGGGTTTGTGGGGTCTAATTTGTAAAATTTTTAAGATTTTTGCAAAATAAAAAATAATGAAGATTTTTTCGGAAAAAAAAATCGAGTAGGCCGTTGTCGTAAAATTTAGCATTTCTTTATCATTCTTAAAAGAGTGAAACAGCCGGTATACAAATTAAAATATTTTTAGAATGTGCCTTATTGTAAGATCTATCGTTTAAAAAAAAACTTCAAATTCATAGCTTGCATAAACAACAAGGTATGAACCCCTGAGTCATTTTAGTCTCCAGTTTTTAATACAATGAGTGTATTTTTGTGAGTACTTTTTCTGCGATAGAAAAAATTTACAGATAACTTTAGCACGTGACTAAAACACGCACAAAGCTAATGCTGCAAACTTTAGCATTAGCTGGAAATCAAGAGATATGAACTCCCTGCAGCACTTAAAATTTATATTTTCAAATATACTGTATGTTTCAGATATGACAAACTTAGGTTTTTTTTAATGAATCACCCTATGTATTATTGAAATTCTGTATGTAGTTTTTAATCCTGATGATTTGTACCTAAACATGTTTATTTGTCAATTATGCTTAGTTATTGAAATATTTTAAATTACCATTCTTTCAAGAGATTATGAAAAATTGTTTTTCTCAAAACCACGAATTATTTGTTGGGGTTTATATTAAAATATAAGTTATTTTACTGCAATATATGACGGATAATGGCCTAAGATTAGCATGAATGTAATTATTAGCTGATAATTTACTTTTCGACTAAGAAGCAATGGTTGGCATTTTTTATTAATGTTTAAAGTGAAATATCGCTTGTGTAATCAGAAAGAAACACTTAACTTTTAATATTGTGAGTAAGACAATTTAAAAGCCTTTTAGACTCAAAAATAGTGTACAGGGTTGGTTTATAGTAATTCACAAAATTATTATGGGTCATTTTTTAAAAAAGTCTTGAACAAGTCGATTTATTTTTCTAAAAGCTACATTTTGACACCATGGCGGCATTGGATTTTAAGTAATGACGTAATTTTTAATTTTTTCAAATGGCAACCGATATTTTTGTCGTTTGTTTTTGATAGCAGGTATATTTCTTTGTCTTTCTGGTACCTCTAAGTATAAAAAAATAAAATAAAGTAAAAAAGTTGAAAAACTTATTGATAATAACTTAATAACACATTTTTTTGCCTTTTTTGAAAAATTACAATAACAAAAATATGAATTTTATGCATTACTTTAAACCCACTTTGTATATGGTGTTTCATTTAAATATTTGAAATTATTCAACTTTTACGATTTATTTTTAACTTCTTGACTACAACTATCCAAAAAATTTGATAGCACTAAAATTGTTCTTTTTTTAAGCTGACTCAATCTATCTTTTTTATCTTTTTCTTTTGATGTATTTTTAAAAAGAATATACTACTAATTTTGTTAATAAAACTGAGTTTAAAACGGGTTAAACTTATTCTTATTAAAAGCTACATCCAAAACTGAAAAAAAAATATATAGTGTTACATTTAAAACTGTTAAAGTTTGTTCAAATTTATTTTTAGTATTTTAGTATTTAATGGTCAACAACAGACTTTGCCAACTCGCTGGAACACTCTGTATACATACAAGGTGTGTCACCTAAAAGTATATTTCAATATTTAAAAACTAACAATCATAGAGTATTCAGCGTTTGCTATTAAATACTGTATTTTATCTTTTTCTCCATGCATTAGAATTTTTCAATTTTTTTCTAAAATTCCTTTTAATAAAAATTAACAAATTAATAAAGTTGTATTAAGTGACTGCACAATAGTAGGTAGTTTAGGACTTATACAGATGTTCATTATCCGTGAATGACGAGCAGATAGATAATGCCAACTTTTCTTTACCTGTATAATATGTACTATTACAAAGCTTTCTCTTATAGGTATAATCATAATTTTGCTTTATATAAAAATTAGAGATGTTCTAAAAATTAGAAATGTTCTAATTTCTATCAGTCACAAGGTCGTGTCATGTGTTATTTATTTTTGCAAGATAATATACGATATTGTTAACGTAAGTTCAATTGTACTTTCATTTTTCAAGAGTACTATAAAAAAAGTTATCAACTGGCCATTTTAAAAAAAAAACTACTTTAAGTGACATAAAAGTTCCATATAGTAACCATTTCTAGAATAAACTAAAGTATTATTACTAGTTGGATAGTATTTAAAAAAAAATATTTTTCATTATGCCATTTTAAAACAAAATATGCAAATTAGATGCTGTTCCTGTGCAAATAAATCATAAAAAAATTGTGCCAGTCCCAGAAAATGTTTAACTAGATAATAATTAACAGTTCTAACGTACATTTAACGAAAGAAACAAATTTTGTTTGAAACTTTTGGCGAAACAACAAAATTATGTATTCTTAAAAATTAAAAAAAAACTTCATTTAGAATTAATTTGCAATATACATTGCACTGATAAAAATATCAAGTTAATTGTGAATTAAAATTTGATTGCAATCAAATGTTTTGTAAACCAACCCTAAATTAATCAATATTTTTGTTCTAATAATAAAGTAATTGTAAAATTGTAGAAACAACTTGCGTAGAGGAAGAAATAAAGTATTTAATAGTAAACGTTGATTAAAAAAAGTATTAAAATTTTTTTAACAGACTAACCTTGGACATGAAAATCCAAATTATGAATTACATAACAACAAAAGTTCTCATAAAAATTTTCAAAAGATACTGAGTCAGAAAATTATTACATCTAATTTTGTCTTATGATAGTATCTTACTGCTAAATGAAAACGTAGTTTTCTGATAGTGCATCGTCAATTGCACACATAGTCATCTAAAATCTAGGTTATCACTAGCTTAGATAAGGTTTGCATAAAAAATATCGTTAGCTGCAACTTGTAGTCACTAAATCATCGCTGAATCGATGCATAATTGTTGAAAATGACATCATAATAATGCTTTCTCGATAAGTTCCGTTACTGTTTGAAATAATCTTACTGATTTATTTATGATTTATCGTCCGTAAATACTTGCTTTGTGTTTCTTCAACATCTATTATTTAACAATTCGATATAAAAGCGCTGCTTGTAGTTTGTATTTTCAATGAAATGTGATTATTTGGCACCGATACAACTTTTCGACATTTTGAATGAAGTACTAATCATTGATTGATAGTTAATTTTCATGACGTTATCAGTAAATAATCATGTTAATGATGTGGTAACCTATCACATGCAAGAGTATTTTCCATCAGTGTGATGTTCGGTCAAATGAAATTCAATGCACATAATGTAAATAGTACAAAACAAATCAACTTGTTTATCAGGTTAATAATTTAAATATCTGCTCTATGCTATGCTACTTTGTGTTTCAATCTATCTTGTAGGCTGACAGCAAAAAATCTGATCCCCTGAGGAGAATTGAGAAAGTTGATGAAATTCCTAGCGAATTCGAATGTTGCTTTTGCACCTCGAAGGTAGTATTGCTCTCTCTAATACCTACTTCATTAAAAATGCTTATCTCATCCAGCTTAAGCTTAGCAATTGTGCTTTAAATAAACGAAAAATTCGAATTAAAATTTCAAAAACGACCGATTCAATAATTGCACAAAGAGTTCCTTCGAGTGAAGCGTTCTAGGAGCAAGAGCAAATTTACTGCTATCATTTCATTGTAGCATTTAACCAGTTGCATGTCACACCCTTCACTTGCATGCGAAAACTAGCTGTATGTTCGCCAGTTTATTGTTCCAGTAGATTAAGTAGAAAAACAAACAGCTTAGATAAAATGTGGACGTTTTGTTGAATGATTTTCTAAAGTGGGAATTAACGATTCACTTGGACGCAAAATTACAAATTCTAATTTCATATCGATTGGCTAAACCTTTGCCGAAATTAAATTTTATAGATTGCGGTGAAGGTTTCCTAAATTTAAAAGCAGTTGACATACTTTTGTAATCATATGTAATCGGATTACAAAAAATGTCGTTCAACAAAATTTAGCCACTCGTTTTAATCATAGGCGCTGATCACGCAGGTAGACAATATAAGGCATCATGTTATTTTTTAATACTGTAAACATTGACTTTAATTTAATCTGAGCACAAGTTCGGCTTTGAAATAGTGAATATGTGAAAAGAGCTTTGTTCAAACATCGACGTTTTCTGTTGCATTGATACAAGTATGGAGTATTAGTGTCAGCTGGTATCGTTCTCCATCTCGTTGCAGGAAAATTTCAATAATGTTCCAATCACGAAAAGTTTTGAAGGCGCCAGATGCATTCTAAATGCAGTAAAAAAAAGATACCCAACAAAAACTTGATACTTGATTTTTTCTTAATCTGTTTTTAAAAAAATTAAATTTCTAAAATACTAGTCCACTGATTCAAGACAAATAGAGATTCTAGTTTTGCTTACTTTTTTATAAATGTTTATCAATATATTTACTATTTTAAAGCTGTAAATAGTGAATACTTATATCTAAAAATATGCAGATGAGTGTTTTTTTTTAGTAAAAAGTTTATTGATTTTTTTCCTCTGTTCGAAGTCTTCAACAGTAGTAACATTGTGTTGCAAGGTGTGTCGACACTGCAATGTTAATAAAGCAAGAGTTACGTTTACGTGCCAAGAATTTAGATTTTTCATACGAGTAGAAAAGCATAGTTCTTTTTACCATAGCTTACAAGAAATGTGCAGGCTGTTGTAAAAATAATATGTATAATAGTAAATTACAATAATTATTTTATTGTGTTATCAAAAAACCAATTTTGACTCCTCATGTTATTGTTTTTGCGGAAAACTGAGTGCAAATAAAATCTTCATAATAAGGTCTTCATATTTTTTGGCGTCTGAAGTTATTTTGGAATTGCTTCGTTTTTAGGCGAATTGTCCATAAAATTATCATAATTTTTACAAAAAAGGAAGCTTATGGAAAAGGCCTTCGACTACGAAAAAATGAATTGACTGTCACTTACTAGGGCTTTTTTTCTTAAAATATTTTGGCACTGCCTCATTTCTTGACGAATTATTTTAGGCAAATCATCTGAAATGTTGCGAAAACAAACCTTCCAAATGGCCTTCTGTAAAATTGTAAAAAAAATAGTGAATACAACTGAAAACAAACCTGAATAATATTCTTAAACTATTCGAGAAAATGCGTAAATTTTTCTTAATTTTTTGTAGAAAACAATAAGAAAAAAAATGATAGAGCCAATGCTGAAATATTTTGGAAAAACCAAAAAATGACTAAAACCTGAAAAAACTATTGCCAGATTTTTTTAGTCATTTTTTCCCCAAAATATTTCAGCATTGGTTTGTTTTTACACGACTATTTTTAGACAAATCATCCGTAAAATTTGTCTAATTTTTGATGAAAACAAAGTTTACCAAAGAGGCCTTCGACTAAAAGAAAAACAGTGACCCCACAATCTCTATCTGAATAATCTCTAATTTTTTTTCTCAAAATATTTTAACAATGACTGGTTGTTAATCAAATCTGTAAAAATTTTTGATTTTTTACTGAGAATAAAGCTTCTTGGTTATTACTTAAAGGACTTCCAACTGTAACAATGAAATAAATTGACAGTCACTTCTTAGGGCCGTAGTAAATTTTAAGTTTTCTCAAAATATTTGGGCATTGGCTTTAATTTTAGCATAGCAACTAAGTAACAATTACTACTTTTTGATCGGGATTAAATTTTTTAGCTTTCTCAAAATATTTTTAGTTTCCAAATTTTTTCTGAGAAAACCCTTTTTTGTAAAAAAGAACCACTTCTTAGTTTTTAGGACCGTAAGGTAGTGGAACAGATCGATTTTATTTTTATAAATGCTAAACTATTTTGTTATTATTTCAGAGCTTGAGGTTATTTTATTATTTTAATAGCAACTGAATTTTTTTACTGTCTTTGATAGTTTATTCTTTTATATCTTTCTGATAAATAAAACATATCCACTCAATAACAAAGTTATATTAAATAAAATAAAATAACGAAGTTATAAATAGTAACTTTATACTCTTTCTATTTTTGCTTTTTTATATTTTTTCTTTAATTTTTGTGTGTTACTTTTCATGTCAAGTGTTGTTATCCTAATTATTGAAAAATATGAAAAGCTATTTTTTTTTTAATTTCGTATTACGTTGTATGTGTTGTTCTTTTGTTATTACTGTAAAAAGTTATTTACCGTAAACAAGTAGATCGTTATTATTATTATTCTTATTAATTAGAATCACTCCTTAAATATGACAAGAACAGAAATTATTAGATCATTTCGTATCATTTTTAATTTTTTTCCATTTTTTTTTCAAAAACTTTAACTTCGTATTCATTGTAAGTGTTGTTCTTCTGTTATTACTATAAACGTTATTTACTGTGAATAAAAACATCATTTTGATTATTCTTATTAATAATAATCACTTTTTAATAAGACAAGAACAAAAATAATAAGATGATTTGTTTATTTTATTTTTTATTTTTTCCCTAACTCTATTACCAAATGCTAGATTTTATGTCTAATTTTGACGTGATATACTGTCACATGTTACGTAACTCGAGGCTAGTTGAATTGTTTGCTCTTTTAAAAATAAACCAAAATTTTTGAAATACGTAGATTTTCAATTTACGAAAGAATTAGGATAAATATGGTACATAACAAGTTATAAAAAGCCTATTATTGTTCAATTGGTGTAATTTGCAAAACTTGTTTGCTGCGCTCACTCGCTTTGGCAAACATTATGCTCGTTAAACATAATCGGCTTTTTCATATCTTATTATGACGTAAATAACAAACTATTATTTTTATTATTTTCATTATACCTACTTACTTGAAAGATAGAGATAACCTCTTAGTTTTTTTATAAATAGATGACGTTATTCTCAAAAACTAATGAAATTTTAAAATTATGTCAAAATGTAGTTTGTATTTACAAAAATAAAATCGACTTGTTCGAGATGCCTTTAAAAATTGGACTAAAACAAAGGTCATAAAGTTTTTAACATTCATTCAAAAATTTAATATTTAACATACAATATTATTCTTAAAGTTTAATGCATTCGTGATTCTAATTATTATTCTATTCATTTTTTTTGAATTGGTATAAATTTTCACATATTCTTAAAATCATATTATAAATTTGAAAAAAAATCAGTACAAAAGAAATAAAAAAAACTGTATGTACAAAAGATACAAAACAAAAAACTAAAAACCAGAACTGATACAAACGGTCACACATCTGCATATTTTTAGATTGTAAACGAAATCTTATCTTTTTTGTAAATAAGTGCCTTTATTAACGATTAGTGACTAAACAAATAAATGCTAATTAAAATTGAAATTAAATTAGCTCTCGCGCTTTTTACAATCACCCTGTAGTAGCTCTCATAAATATGGTAGGTAGTTTTAAATTTTCCTCTGTAACGAATAAAGGTAAGAAACTCAAGAAACGAAATAAAATTAGGTAAATTGGTTCCAAAATTCACGTACAATCCCAGTATAAATATAAACACTGGTAGGTATGTAACCGATTCGTCTCATAAATTTCATGGCATGTTTATAATGCATTAAAGCACTGTTTCAGCTAGTAGCGCTTTTATTTTCCGATCATTAGCGACTTAAGTTTGAAATAAGTTGCATGAAATTGTGTAATTCCTTGTCTACCTACCACTTGTTTACAGAAGCATAGATTACAACTGTTACTTCTTCGCGAAGAGACAGTAAAAAGTGGACTGGAAAGACTTTAGTGCACTTAAATACTAGTTCTAGTGTACTTTACTTGCGTTAAATTCTGATGGAAACGATGTGCCTTTTTATAGAATCTTGTTATGAGGTTTCGCAGCTTTTGAAATAATTGCGATGCACTTATTCTGTCTGGCTCGGCGCCTGTGGTTCATTAAATAACAAAAACAACCAGCAAATAACACTTACTTATTTACTTTTCGTTCCACACTTGGGTGTTTTGCGTTCATTTTGTGTGTGATTTGGTTCGTTTTGATTTTGTATAAAATCGAGACAAGGGGCAGTTAAATGAGGGTGAAATTGAGGCTGGTGCTGCGTTACAGGAATGTAAACCTGGAAGATGCCATGGAGAATGTATTCCACTTCACACCAAAAGCGTGTAGTGATGTTTCCAAAGCCCCACTTTCGTACCTATAACACAGGTGAGTTCACCTTAGAAGGTATCGTATCGCGGAAAATGGTCGATGATGCCACCAAATTCATCAAGTGTTGTCGGAAATTTAATCTGGACATCACTACCTGCTGTTTGAACGTTCGCTTAAAGGGTTTGACCAGCAGCTCCAGCTGACGAACTCGACAGCACAGAAAGCATCAGATTGAAACTTTCGGACGAGGTGTTTGTGCCAGCCAAGTCGACATAAAGGAATTTAATTCGATTTCAACAAAAAATTAAATTACTTGCGAACAAGTTGTGCGCAATCTTATAAATTATACGTACTTTGGAACTGGAAATACTGAGATGTCCAAGCAAACATAAACTGAGATTTATTTTGTTATTTGCACGAAGTTTGGCCCGTTTTTCATCATCGCTTTATTATTACACTGTCTACAAGAAAAGACCTCCACAATTAAAAAAAATACCAAAAAAGAAATTTGAAGGCAATTGAAACAATCATACATTTAAATGCAAAACTATTTTTTAGTCTATATTTTCTGGATTAAAACAGTTGAGTGTGCTAAAAGTATTTTTTTTATTATTTCAAAAATTAATAAGTACGGAGAAATTTGTGTTAATCACTTTATATGTTTCTTTGTGGTATGTACATGTGATTTTTCTACAGTCTACATTTTTCTACACCTAAAGCGCTTATAATCCACAATTTTTTCTAATTAATATGATTTAAATAAAAATATTAGTAAAAATATTTTTTTGACGACATTTCTTTTTAATACCTGAATCCTAGATTATAAACACTATTTTTAAACACGTTTTCGATAGCAACGTGTTTTCAGTATTTTAAAACACGCTTCCCATAGCAAACTTTCGCAAAAGCCCTCGAACTTTAAGCTTGTTTGTTCGTACTCGTATTATTAATAACTATAAAATATTAATTAATCGAAATTTTATAATTTTTGCTGCCTAAATGACGTCTTGTGCAAATATTTTAGAATGACGTAAGAATAATATAATAATATAATGAATTGCAAAAAACTTAAAAAAACACATGTAGAGAAAAATATGTATCACATAGTAGAAATATATTTTTAGCAGGCCCATCTTTTATAGAAAGCTCGGTTTTAAATCTTTAAGAAAAGGGAAAATCCAATTTTGGAGCTTAAATAAGTAGGCCATTATTATTGACGTAGTATTTTTTTCAAAATTCTTTAATTTTTGTTTATTATTTTTTTATATGCTACTATTTTTGAGAAGGTATTTTAAACTACAACAAACTTAAATAACTCCCTTTTTTTAAAAACTTTCCTTTGTACATATTATACCATGCGATTTTTTTAAATTTTGATCTAGTTATCCATGGCAGTGTCGCCAGCAGTGAAACGAATTGCATAAATAACTTAAGCATCGCTTAATCTGTCAATATGTCCAAAATGTTCACTGAAGAACATAAAAAACTTATGTTGGAATCTAATTTTCGTAATGGACATTGAGTTAACGTAACTGTCATGGATATTTAGATCAAAGATTTTAAAAATCACGTGGTAGAAAAAAATGAACTGGAATGAGCTGACCTGACCTGACCTACCCACAATTAAAATTTTATCAATTTTTTTTTACAATTAAGTGCTTATTTTACATTACTAGTATTTACCTTCTACATTCAGAAAATCCGGTTCAAACTATGAAAAATGGCAACACTGCAATTTTGTGCTCATGTAAGTTGGATTTTTGAGAAATTTTGAGGTCACCAAAAGTTAAAAATTAAATTTGAGACATTGAACAAACAGAAATTTATGAAAAAAGTTAATTGAACACATGGTTGCTTAATAAAATTAGAATCAATAGATTAACAAAAAATATGGATTATCCGAACTATTGTTGTGCTGTGTTTTCAAGGATTTACAATAAATCACTATACAGAGTCGCTAAAAAGTATGAATACAGTTAAATATTTTCGGATCGGTTTAACAAAGAACCTTGAAATTTGGGAAACTGTTAAAAGTGCCTAAATTTTATCATCTGAAAACTTTTTAAAATTTTTATCGCTATTTATTTTGAAAATACAAGGCTAACTTGATTTTTTTAATGGCACGAAGGGTCAAATTTAATCATTTTTAAAAAGGCATTTTTTTCTGAATTCAGTGATGTAACAATACCCACCTTTGCTTTTGTTAAAAGGTAAAGAAATTAAAATTCAAAAATTTTCTGGAATAGTAAAACTAAGTTAGTTTTAAAAATACTGTTATTTTATTAGCGATATCCGTCACGTGTATATTAGCCCAAAATTAAACTTGGGTGCAATAATTAGTTTAGTAATAGTACATTTAAGTAAAACTGAGCAAAAAAAAATTCTCATGTCGGTTTATCATAGAGAGAGAAAGCGAAGAAGTTAGTGGAAATCAGTTTAAACATCTTTTGTATCATCAAAATCAAGTATTCCGTGTTTAAAATTTCTTAATTAAAACGTGTTCTTTTTCATTTAAAAGTGTTATTTTACCAATTATTTTTAACTTTTACTTATTTTTTGGTTAATGAGTTAACGATAGATAAAATCAACATTTCCAAGACTAACAAAATTTTACATTTCTTGAAATTTTCGAATTTTTTTCGATTAAATAAAGGCATGCATGTGTTATACCATAGAACTCAGAAAAAAATGCTTTTCGCAAAAATAAATTTGACCTTTGTTGATTAATTCAAAAGTTGAAGAACAAATGGAGATAGAAATTTAATAAACATCTGAAACGATACAATTTATATACTCTTAAGCATTCACCAAATTTCAATAAGTTTTGATGAATAGTTTTTATAATATTTATAATATTTAACTGTATCCATACTTTTTAGCGACCCTGTATTTGTAGAATGCAAGCAAGAAATTGCTTCTAAAGTGCGATGATTTGTTGTTTTTTTTGTTTTATTTACTTTGACCTAACGAGTTTGTCATATTTTTGTAGTTGTAGCAAAGTTACAATAACAATATTTTTTGCAAAGTTATTATGATTTCGTCGATTAATAATGTAAACAAGTTTTGATTTAACTTTGGTTAAAAAAAACAAGCAAATCACACAGTCTACAAAAATAATTTTTTTCCTTCTTCTTTTTACTATGCAGGATTACTAATGCTTTTGAAATGAAATATATGTAGTAATAAATAAAAAATATGTACCACAGAAACTAAGTGACAATATTTACAACAAAACTTAGAATCATTGAAACTTATTAACCAGTGATATATTGTATTGTATTTTGTAGTTTTTTTCTTTATCAATCAAAAAAAATCTGCTAGCATACTTCTGACCATTTCTCATTGTAACAAATCTTTATGTGTATTTGTGTAATAATAATAAAACAACCTAATGACTTCAGTGGAATAAAGTTAAAAAAAAATTAAGAGGCACGTAGCATATTTCAGAGCTTTGAGAAGAAAAAATTCTCGGATGATGTTTTGGTAGTTTTCAGTTTTTTATTCCGAGATATGATTTAAACAGATACGCTCGTAAATAGCGTCAATGTAAAAACAAAACACAACAAATATTGAACTTTACGAAATCAGAAACAATCACAAAAATAAATAGTACATACATGAAAACAAAAGGTCATCATAGGTATTCATAATTTTTTTATTAAAAAAAAGATTTCGTTGCAAATCAGTGTTACTCGTGTTACATACCTAATACTAACTACAGTAGCATTTCAGAAATGGTGGCACATGAAATGTTTTAGTATAAAAAATGGCTTAAAAATCAATGAAATATTAGGTTCAAATTGTCAAAATACTTCCAATAATTACAATAATTCTTGTAATTAGATCTTGAAGGTCATTTCTTGTCCATTATTTATATTGGAGGACACAGAAAGTAATGAGATACTCTGTAAAAATAGAAACAAAACAAAAACCACTAATTTATCGATGTTTCAGCCAGATTAAGGCTAAATATACATAAACTGCCTGAAACGTTAGTGATTAAGAGCAGATGGGTTTTCAATTCTTTACTTGTCCTTTTTAAATCGTTGATGATTTTCGCTCACTTGAATAGTTTTGTTGCTCTTGAAACTAAAAGGATTGTGTGAAACATTTTCTTTAATTCAATTAAAGTACAAATTAAAAACTTCCATTTGCATTGTTTTGGCGGTTTCCGTCCTGGAATTGCTCCGGAAAACAGTTTTCATATTTTTAGTGAATAACGAATCAAACGGTGAAAACAACTCATTGAAATCTTTATGAACGTTTCAAACAACCCTATATTTTGTTCTAATTAACTTCCATTCAGTAAATTTTACAAAAAAAACCGTCACAGCTGTTTGATTTCAAATTTTGATACGTTGGCTACCATTCAACTCATTTAATCCAATTCAAAAGAATTTAAATATAAAATATCCTGCTTTTGCTCAAAGAAAGCATGACAGGTTTATTAGCGTTTTTATTTACTTTACTCAGTGGTTTACATGTTTTTAAATAATTTTACCTCCAATTAACTAAACTTTCTCGAAGCACCTAGTTGATAGCTTTATTGCTTTTTTATTAGGTGACAAACTATTTTTATTTGAAGCTGGAAAATTAATTACCACTAAATTATGCATCGTAACAAGTCTTTGGAGCTAAGTAGTTTCACCTTCGTGAAAAATTCATTGCCCTCAATTTTTATTAACAAAACTAG
Source organism: Tribolium castaneum (assembly GCF_031307605.1). Taxonomy (NCBI): domain Eukaryota; kingdom Metazoa; phylum Arthropoda; class Insecta; order Coleoptera; family Tenebrionidae; genus Tribolium; species Tribolium castaneum. Next base: position 10,642,255 of record NC_087394.1, read on the forward strand.
GTCGCATGCAAAAAATTTATTCATGAGCTTTTGGCCAGATTTGGGTGATGGGCCTGAAAGCACATGTTTTAATTTGAGAATTTCTTTGTCGATTTGGTTGGCACACAAGTGAAAATTCCGATTCGGTTGTGGTTTCGTTTATTTTGATTTTTTGTTGACTTTGTGTTCACACAGCACACAAACAAAGACTCATCAAATAAATAAGTCTCCAAAATGCATAAGGCATGTAAAATTTTTTGTAAGGAGGTTAGTACTTAATATTTTAGATTGAAAACATGCACGCTAAGCTAAGTTAGGGTCACCCCAGTGCACGCACGGAACAATTTGAATATATTCTTGTTTTATTATTATTGGCTTATGGCTACACGATGCACGTGTAGATTTAGAATTAATGTAATTGTGTTTAATTAGGCGGGTAATTGTGTCATTTTACAAAATTTAACGACGATTGCTAACAATGAAACGTTAAATGCGGTGGGTCAACAACAACTACTTGAATGGATTCAGCAGCGACATAATACAAAGCGATTTCTTGAAATAACAGCCGGTTTTATTTTACTGGTGGAGTTTTTTTTAATTCTATCGCTGTTTTATTAAAATACGATAACACTAAACCTTTCTTTTATATGTCATCATTTGCTAGCGAAGCCAGTAAAGTTGAATATGTATTTTTATGAGCGATTCATGCACAGCAGAATCCGGAATATGCGCTAAAAGCTCATTTATTTTTCCATATCTACGAGGTAAAGTTACTGTAAAAACTGATAACTTCCTGGACTTTAATAAATAAAGAGGTGATAAATAAAATAGAGTCCACTTTAATCGTAATCGTAAATTGAAAATATTTACGTTTTCTTCAATTAAAAGAGAATGAAAAGAAAAACATACTCGTGGAAGGAAGAAATAATGTTAAATGTTGATTAAAGAGGAAACATTATGATCTTCTCACCAAGTACAACAAATCCTCGAACAGGTCGATTTTTTTAAATGCTTCATTTTGACACTTCATAATGACATTTTTGACGTCATTCGTTTTTAAACGATTTTTTTAAATGACAACTGTCAATTTTTATTAGTGTTTTAGATTCGGAAGTAAAATTACCGTTGGGGGCGCCACTGAGCTAGGTCGAAAACAGTAACCATAAATGGCGGGAAAATGTTTATTCGGATATTTTGAGCATTGTACGAATTTTGGGGCTTCACAATTATTGCATTGCCTATGCAGAATGATTATTGTATCTCTGATGCAAGAAACTTATGTTGACAAATGAGAGATGACGAAGAAAACACGAATAACGAATGACTGTTTGGTTCACTTTCTTTATTGGAAAATTATTACAAAGACATTGAAAAGCCTACCTTTTGGCATAATTTACGTTTAAATGTATTAGCAGTTGTTAATCTTTATTGTAGTTTTGTAGATTTACCGCAGCATTTCATGATTTTTTCAGTGGAAAATTCTAACCTAAAATTCATAACACTTCACTAATTTATTGGTTTCTTGAGCCAAACTTTGTGTTCGCTGTGATCCATTACTTATAATCTTTAATTAGACAACTGTTTGATAACACTTTGTAATCAAAATTTAAATATTTTTCACTTTTTATCCACTTTCAAGTTCCAACAATAAACACTTTATACCACGAAAAACTATAGAACCAAAGTCAACGCTAGTATTTACCACCACGTACTTTTAAAGTAATTCTTTCTATTGTAAGTAATTAACACTATACACGCAAAATTGTTGAACAATTCATTAAATGTCAGTTAAATGTGGCATTACGAAAATTTCTTTACTGTTTTCGACATAGTTCAAAAGTCATCACCAGAGGGCGTCTAGTTAATTTTATTTCCGAATTACACATTTTTATCTTTCTGATGAATATAAAAGAAGATCTAAAATATAGAATAAAAAATAAAAAAAGAAAAATAATAAAAGTTAGAAAAGTTATTGAGTGTAGTACACAGAGTAGTGTTTTTGTCAAAATGTAGCATTTAGATAAACAAAATCCACCTGTTAAAGGTTTTTTTTTAAAAATGACTAATAACAAAGTTATGAATTTTGTGCGTTACTTTTAGTCCAATCTGTATTTATACAAGAACTTGTATAAATAAAATAAAACAATACAAATCTAACTAAAAACATGGTAAAACAACAGTATATTCAACAAACCATGTAAAAGGGACAAAATAACATTAACTAAAATTATAAAAACGAAAAAAAATGTAAATAAATAAAACAATTATTAACAATAACGTTTTTTATTTATAACTGTTAACTATTTTGTCTAGACTAGTTTGAATATTGACATTCACTGTGTAAAAAATTGATGTTATAATTAAAAGAAAAGAGTCTTTAACAAGCCTGAGTGTATTATATTGGCATTCGACAAGTGATATTTATGTTGTTTAATTCTATTTTTAACTATACAGGCTGTTTCTTTTAGGGCCGGGTTTAGAGACTTTTTAACTTCTAATATAGCTAGAGCTTTAAGATTTTGTATACAGTCTAAATCGACCATTCACAATTTAACTGAATTATTTTCAAAATAGCTAAATTTCTGGAATTACGAGCAATTGGCGCCAACTTTAAAATTTTAAATAATAACTATCTATTTTTATTGCATTTTTTAATTTAGCTTTCGAAATTGAGTAAAACGTACCCTAGTTGTTAGTACTTATCTGTCATAGTTTTTGACGTATGTCAATTTTTTTTATTTGCAGGGGGTTCATATAAAATATCCCACCCCTCGTGAAACCTTTACAATAAGTGAATAATTCTTTTTGCATTTGATAGCCAAAGATTCAACGGATCTTCTCAAGTCTTTAGGATTGTCATCTGCCGACTGTCAAGGCTATTATGATTTTTTGAAAATGATGATTAAAAAATAATTATAATTTTTTTTTAAGGAAATCAAAAGAACTTAATTTTTATTCAGATTTTTATTAATATCTTCTATATCTATCTCTTTCTGTTTTTGAAATAATCGCAAAGAATCAAAATTTTGGCTTATTATTTTCATTTTTCGTCAAGTAAACTTTTGAAAAATACGATATAATTGTGCTATTAATTAAAAGAAATGTACTTTATGTACTTTACTATAATTAAATAATATTGTTTTATAGCTTATTCGATAATGAACCAGCTAAAAACTAAATAAAATATTAAAATTTGACAATTGTTGACCATTTTACAAAGTTCTACTAGATTAACTATGAAAATTATGAACTAAAATCCGTTTTTTGTGATTTTTTTCAAAAACGTAAGAAATAGGTATAGGACGTATTGATAAAAGTAACTATAAATATCGATGTTCTTGTGATTGCCGTTGAGAAAATAAGGTCATTCCATTTGAAAAAACTGAGTTATAATAGTTTTTTGAAAACCATTTTAAAAAAACCATACTAGTCATGAATTTTGACAGTTAACAATTTCGAAAATTTTAGAAAACTCTTCATATTTTCGGTTATTGAATGCAAAAAAATATTTACTTATCGCATAAGGTTTAAGGGCTTCAACAAAAAAATTAACATATGTCAAAAACTATGATAGATAAGTAATAACAACTAGAATAGAGGGTACATTTTACTCAGTTTCGAGAGCTGAATTACTCTTTAAAATTTCAAAGTTGGCACCAATTTCTCGTAGTTCTGGAAAATCAGCCACTTTGAAAATAATTTAGTTACACTGAAAATGGTCGATTTAGACTTTATACAAAATCTTAAAGTTCTTGCTCTATTAGAAGTTAAAAAGTCTCTAACCTCGGTCGTAAAAGAATCACCCTGTATAGCAATTGTTACAATCATTACAATCAATTTTATAGACCATATTGGGCATTAATTTTTTTACATTTTGGTCTTTAACTTTACTAAATAACAAATCATACATAGTATTAATAGGTTTCCAAGCTGGTTTAATGTTTACATTTTAGTTAAGGATTCAATTTCAAATTTAAGATGGGCATCAAAAGGAAAACTGACATAAATATTTAAATTTTGATTATTATTATTATAAATAATTTGTTTTTTTTTCTTGGTAAACTTTTGAAAAATTACTTTGTTTATCAAGTCAGCAGGATAACTGTTATTTAACAATAACTCTCTACACTTAATTAGGTTTTTCTCTTTAAATTCTGGATAAGGAGTAGTATTAATAGGATGAACAATTTTTTTTATAATGGACATTTTCTGGTGATGTGGATGATAGGACATGAAATTTAAATATTTATTAGAAGCTATTTCTTTTTTGAAAAAGTAAAAAATTATTAAATTATTATTAAAAATCAAAATGGTGTCATGAAAATTAGAAGAAAGTTCGACTGTAAATTTAGGTCTAAGATGAAATTTGTTAAATAATTCAAAAAAAAATGTTATGTTATCTATTGGTACAAGTACAATACAGGAAATAGGAATATCAAAACGAAAATTGTTAAGAAATATAAATAATTCTAAATAATTTGATCAAATGTAAAATGTAATCAACAAAACATTCCAAACATTCCGTATGATTAATTGATTAAAACTGAGGGCTTTAAATCCTTCCTATTCAATAATAAAAATTGATAAAAAATAACTGATAAGCACCGATTTTCCCTCATAATTTAGCGCGTATTCTGTAACTTTTTTAACGGGCTGTTAGAATTTAACACTGGTTAAAATCGCAAATCTTGGAATTTTATTGGTTGTTTAAAATTTAACGGTTTTACTACAATTATTTAATTGTTTATTTTCTGTTTGCCTAATAATAGTTTCTTTTCTGGCCTTCGACGAGCGACTCTTGTGTTTATTCCATCATTAAAACTGTGAATGTCGTTCTTTTTTTCCTTGTTGCATCAAGTGCAATTTGTAGAAGAGTATTCAAGCGCCCCTGCCTTTCCAATATTGAGGAGACAATGCAGACATGCTCTGAATAAAACAGTCTCATCGGGACTACGAGTACATAGCATGCGAACAGTCCAATTTAACTTTTTAATTTCTATCACTACTCCTGCAAGAACTTTTTTTCCTATTTTTAACTATGTTGTACGCTAGTTACAAAAATAGGCACACTAATTGTAGTTTAATTACATTTTTTGTAAAAAAAGTTCGAGATACCAACACATATTACGACGCGATATTAAATTATTTCCTCTGCTGGTCTCGCTTGCGAAGAACATTCGGTCATAAGAATTAATAATACTGTCATTAAACGTCAATTTACCCGGAATGAAGGTTCATAAATTCGTAAAATTGCAATTTAATGCATCGTCTTTGTTTTGTAAATTCATTATTTTTAGATGAATGTGGAAGTTACATTTCCTGAAGTTTAAACGCTATTGTTTATATGAAAATAAAATTTTTTAATTTTTTTTCACGATTTTATTGTTTGATAATCTGGCATTTTGAGGAAAGTTTTTAAACAAAACAAGTTCTACGTATAATATTACAAATATTATAATAAATATAATATTTATTAAAATAATATATAAAAATTACCGTTGGGGGCGCCACTGATCTAGGTCGAAAACAGTAACCATAAATGGCGGGAAAATGTTTATTCGGATATTTTAAGCGTTGTACGAATTTTGAGGCTTCACAATTATTGCATTGCCTATGCGGAATAATTATTGTATATTTGATGCAAGAAACTTATGTTGACAAATGAGAGATGACGAAGAAAACACGAATAACGAATGACTGTTTGGTTCACTTTCTTTATTGGAAAATTATTACAAAGACATTGAAAAGCCTACCTTTTGGCATAATTTACGTTTAAATGTATCAGCAGTTGTTAATCTTTATTGTAGTTTTGTAGATTTACCGCAGCATTTCATGATTTTTTCAGTATAAAATTCTAACCTAAAATTCACACACTTCACTAATTTATTGGTTTCTTGAGCCAAACTTTGTGTTTGCTGTGATCCATTACTTATAATCTTTAATTAGAAAACTGTTTGATAACACTTTGTAATCAAAATTTAAATATTTTTCACTTTTTATCCACTTTCAAGTTCCAACAATAAACACTTTATACCACGAAAAACTACAGAACCAAAGTCAACGCTAGTATTTACCACCACGTACTTTTAAAGGGATTCTTTCTATTGTAAGTAATTAACACTATACACGCAAAATTGTTGAACAATTCATTAAATGTCAGTTAAATGTGGAATTACGAAAATTTCTTTACTGTTTTCGTCATAGTTCAAAAGTCATCACCAGAGGGCGTCTAGTTAATTTTATTTCTGAATAACGTACAGAACACAAACATATTTTGTCAATTAATTAAAATTTACATAATTATTGTTCATTAAATTATTAGGGTTCTTGATTCAAGTTATTACTAGTTTTTCAACCTTTTAAAAAATATTACGACTCAACTAATTAATTTAATTAATTACTTTATAACTTTTGTTATTTACATATTTTCTCCATATTTTTATTATTTATGAAATTTAACTACGTTGCTGTCTTTTTTTTTTCAAAATAGGTATCTAAAATTAAATAAAGTATTATGTTTATGTAATGTTATTAATTTTTATTTTTTTACAATCATTAGTGATCAGAACACTTCAAATCTAGATTTATATTTTTTTAAGAATTTGCTATTTTGTATTTCGTGGACTGAATATCTATACAATTTTATTAACGACCGATGTTTACACCTGAGGTATAATATGATACAAAAACTTAGTTATAAGACCTGTGCAAAACTTATTTTTGTTGAAAAATAACTATTACAGCAAATGTTAGCCATTGATGAATAGAAAAAAAATAGTTAATTTTTTGTCTATTTTTTTTAGACATCGAAAACGGTTTATAGACGTAGAAATAAATAATGCTAAAATTTTATCTGTTCAGATAATAATTGTTTAGAGTTTTTTCGGAAACATTTTACAAAAAACTTGTTGAAAAATAGTCTTTTTGTATTATAAGGTCCCTTATACTTAAATGTCGCTCTCGAAGGAGTGAAAACTTAATATTTTATTACCTAAAATTGTATTATTTTAAATCATCTGTCAAAGCTTTTTCTGAAACTTTCTGAAAATATTTGTTTTTGAATCTCGGAACTGAAGTTGTTTAATAAACAGTTATTTATTAAAAATGAGAAATGAAGGATTTAGTTTTTCAAATTGTCGAGTGAGGAATTTTACAAACTTGTTAATATTTATTAGTACAATTATTACAATGATCGTTACTTTTTAACAAGTAGAATAATATTTTTACAAATCTTCAGTTACTTGAATTTCTTATAACTTTAAAAATTCATTCTCTTAATGGCATTAGCTCGAAATTCTCAGATAATATTTTTGTTTTGAGTCTTGTTTTTGTTAATTTTTCGGGAGCTTTGTAAAGTAATACAGCTATATCTTGCTCTATATGTTATATATTATATTTATAATAATTTATATTTTAAAACAAACGACAAACTTTGTTCAAAATTGTGTTATCCATCCCTTAAAAACAAAATAAATTCTTTGAATATTGGTTTAAAAAATTTTAATTTCTCACATTTTTTCTCTCGTTGCCATAACAGCCTTCAAAAAAAGGCCAATGACTAATAAACTTTTTATTCCCAACAAAAAGTTTTGTTAACGATTAAACATAAGTATAAGGAATGCTAATACAGATCGATGCAGAATTAAATTCTCTACGATTTAGTAAAACAAAACTTGTGGCATTTCATTTGAAAAAATTGAGTTATGGGTGCTTAAAGTTTTGAAAATTTAACTTTAAACATTTGGGGTATCTTATTCTTTTTTAAAAATTTGAAAACTCCAATGGAAAGATCTAGGCTTTCTCTTTCAAATAAGCTAAAAAATGTTTCAAAACTTTTAAAAATGGCAGAGTTATCGATTTTTGAACTAGAAGGTGCAAATTAAAAAAATAAAACCCTAAATATTTCGTAAACGGCTAAATTTAGGTATAGGGTAACCCAAAAACGCATCAAAAAATATAGATTTCCATTTAAAATAAGGAAGTTGATAGCGACTTCCGGTATAACCGGAAGTGTCACATCTTAAAAATATTTTCATTGAGCGGGATCTAAGAGATTACAAATGTATACAAATTTTTAGATGACTATCATTATGTACTGCGTTTTCTGCTTAACTATTATTTTTGTTTTTCAGTTAGTTTATTATTTTATAGTATCTATTTTTATTTTGTAACCACATTTGGACTTTTGTCTCTTGGTTAATAAACTATTATTATTATTATTATTATTATTTACAAAAAATTGAAAAAAAACAAAATAATTCGGTAAAATGCGACGTTGGCGTTTTTATAGTTTTGAAACAGCTAATACATACAGTGATCGCCCCATTGATCATGATTTATTTTTGGTTACGTTATTAAATGACTCTAATATAATAATTTATAATTTATAAATTTTCTAAAATTGTCTATATTTTATAAGCACAATTTTACAATATTCATTTATTGTGCATTGGTTTAATATACTATTTTAATTTTCTTCTACTTCTAGAACGCTAAACCTAATCGAAACAACAATTACAGATTTTTTCTATTCTTTTCGTAGAAAATGTTAATGAAATCATAGTTTGGAGCGTAATGGGTCAAAAAATAAAAAATAAGGACACATAGATTTTTTTTTATTTCAAGTTCTTGTAGTAAGTTTTATTTGCTATAAATAAAAAATTAATCGCCTTTAATCTTAAATTAAACTGTTTTTGCAACAATCCCTGCTAGGGCTTTAACGCAAGAGATAAAGGTGCTAAAAAGGATTCACGATTTTTTTAGAATCCGATCTTGTAGAGTACGTGTATAATTTACCCCTCATATCGAATCAAATTGCTCACTGCAAAATAAGTTAGGTATAAAGTTTAACCATTTTCCTTTTACAAGCATTTTACTATGCTAGACACCACTGAATCTAACAATAAAACATTTTCCAAGTTCTTCCTTTTCCACCTGAAATAAAATTTGCCTCCACTAGCGAAACTACGGCGTGTTATCCTCGAATCGTGTCAAAATCTATGTAAATGCGTCGCTGCGAGTCCATTAGCCTTCGAGCTCATTTCGTATTTGTCGTTGACCATGAAATCCAACTTTATGTACTAAGCTAATTCAGGCAAACCCCCCAGGATTTCAAAGAGTTTGTTGACGCGGAAAACTTGATGCCTCTGCCGACGAGCGACTTCCGCAATCCCGTCTGTCTGGAAATGAGGACGATAAAAGCAGAGCAAGCTTATAACAGCTTCGGAGAGGTGGACATCAAGCAGAAGAACAACATCAATAATAACGGCGACCTGGCCAGCATGGATAGTTCGGACACGTTTGCAAGTTGTACAACGCACCCTTTCAATTCTCAGGGAGACCTCACGTCAGATATCGTTGATCACTCGTGTGTAATTGATAGCAATCTTTATGTGAATCCGTTGGATAAGAGCGGGGAGAACAGTCCAGTCACTCCGGCGCCAGCACCAGCCAGGACTGGGGGTGTGAAGAAATCGGCTTCGGGGGATACGGCCTTAAGGAGTTTGGGGACGTCGCCGATGGAGGAGGCTTTCAGGGGCTTCGGGCCGCTGGATAGAGGGAGTAGGGTCAGTCTCAACGATTCACCTCTTCCGAAGAACAGAAGGACGAGATTCCAACAGGTAAAAATATCATTATTTCTTCTTTCATTTAATTTCAAAATATTATTTTACGAAAACTACCAAACTTTATTATACGAGCACAATGAGACTACAATTAAAAATATTTAGTTTTGGCAAAAATGATAGTAACGTTCAAATTATTTTGGTTTTTGACTTTTTATTTTCCAAGTTATGTTTATATTATTTTTAATGTAAAAAAATAACCATTTTGATTGATTTTTTATTGCTAATATAGTTGTGTCAAAATATTAAAGCGGCTTAAAGGCATTGGCATCTCAAAAACAACTTTATTTTAAAAAATTATAGTGTATAAGTAGTAAAATTTTCATTATTTCTTCTTTCATTTAATTTAAAAAGATTCTTTTACGAAAAACTACCACAATTTTTACACGAGCACACCGAGTAGCAAAATTAGGGATTACAACAATTGAAAATATTTAGTTTTAGCAAAAATGATAGTAACGTACAAATTATTTTGGTTTTTGACTTATTTTCCAAGTTATGTTTATATTATTTTTAATGTAAAAAAATAACCATTTTGATTGATTTTTTATTGTTAAAATCTAAACCAACACCCTTTATTGCTTTTTCTTTTTTCGGTCTATAAACATTGATATTTTAAAGATAAATTTAAATTTAAAATTAAATCTTGTTTTTAATTTAAATTTAATACTCTCACTTTTTCCACTGAAGTGTTTAGTTGTAAAGTTGCATTTTTAAATTATAAAGATGGCTGTAGTATTGTTAAATAGCCAAATTTATTTCTTATATGCAATATTTTTTTTTGAATAATGCATTTTTATTTACTTTGTTCTTTAAGAGTTTTATTCTGAAGTTAAGCATAAAACCATATTGAATTTTTAATTAAGTTCAAGTAACACTGAATTAATATTTCGCCGGGGTTTTGTTTATAATTCTACTTATTCTACAGTGAAGTTCCTCTGATATTAAAGAATTCTAAAATCAGCAATTTTAAATACAAATACAAATTGTTTCTTACAAAATGATTTTTCTATTTTTCTTATGTGTTTTTATTTTCCTGTCTATAATTTTGTTAAATAGAATTAGATATTTCTTTCTATTATTATATTTTTTTATTTTTCTTCAATCACATTGTTTATTTTTATTTTTTGTTATTTCTCATTTATTGTCTGGGCCAAAACCTTGATCAGCTTTGCTGCCTTTTGGTCCACTTTGTGGTAGGAACAACTTGCAGAAAATTTTAATTTTGTTATCGTAGTTTTTTTCTTGATGTAACTAATTATATTATAACTGTTTTACTGCCACAAATAAATTATTATTATATTAGTAGAACGTTTTTGCAATAAATATGTAGTAAACATGATGTGTTGATCAAACAGCTAAATTATCTATGGTAAAAAAATAACTATGTGAACACCACCTTCACCTAATTTTTATAATTCTTTTTTTTTATTATTTTTTATAATCAAAACAAAACGCACCTCTCCGTACCTATAGCTAAACTTAAGGTTAAACTTAACGTTATAACTAACTTGGTATAACTAATAAAATAATACAATCTAACGTATTTTTGTGTTTAACTTAGATAAATGTTGCACAAAAAATATTAATGTCATTTAATTATAAACTAAATACAGACTCAACCAAAAGTTACCTACAAAATTCGTATCTTTGTTATTAGTCATTTTTCAAAAAAACTGGTCGTTTTTATTTTTTTAAATGCTACGTTTTAACACCACACTGACATTTATGACGCCACTCGTTTTTGAGTTATGATGTAATTTTTAATTTATTAAATCTCAACCGACATTTCTGATTACCGTTTTGAATAAAATATAACAAACAAATAAAAAATAATAATAAATTAGAAAAGTTATTGAAAGTTTTATACTTAAAATTTTAAATAAAATTAAACTGTTAAAAGCCTTATCTTTTTTGTTCTTGCTTTATTTTATAAAAAGTGATTGTTCTTGGTTTATTTTTTTGTATTTAGGTTTCAAACTAAATATTTTTTTACTAATTATTTAAAAAAAACATAAAAAATATATGATTTTTATAAAATAAAGCAAGAAGAAAAAGATAAAGCCTTCTGTATTATTAAGTTTTTTGATATGAATTGAATGCCAAAGTTTATAACAGTCGATTGATTTTTTGTGAGCCATTTTTGACGGTTTAAAACTGCTTCAGAGAGGTGCTAGAAGTAATTGAAAGAAATTTTTTATTTTAGTTTCAACTTAAAATGTTTACACTTTTATGAATATTTTTCAACTTTTCTTTATTAGAAATGTAGTAAAGTACTGGCACAGTGGCAATTTAAACGTCATTTAAAAACGAGGATGTGGTCTACGCTTAATTGTCACGACTGTCTTTATGAAACATGTTTTCAACTGAAAATTGGTATGAAATGCCTGCAGGTATAAAGGGTAGTTCACACTTTATGTCTGCGAAATGTTTAGGATGCTTGAATTTTTTTTCTTGACACTGTACGTATAAAATTCAAGCCGAATCATATTGTTCTAACAGGAAAAAAGTCAAAATACGTTACCTGAAGTGGAGAACATGTTGTTTATTATTTGTATTCTTATAGTAACTTACTGTTTAGTTTCATCTAGTTTATATAGTTTAAATTAAACATGTGTAAAAATGGTGGATGCGCCGGGATAATCTTTTATTACAATGGAAGTAATTATTAGTAATTGAGAAAAGTTGATCAAAATTACATGAAGTAACAAAATTTAAAACAATTTAAAGTAATTAGGCAAGCATCTAGTAATGTGTTATTGTAGTTCCAAAAATTAGTTATAATTTTTTTTAAATATATGCTAGTATTTTAATTTCTTTTTGTATTATTATATTATAAGCATTTTTTAATTATTTAAAAAAAAACAAAAAATAATTGCTTTTTATAAAATAAAGCAAGAAGAAAAAGATAAAGCCTACTGTGTTAAATTGTCAATATTATTTTTATTTTAATAAATTGTTTTTTATTTTAGATTTTATTAAAAAAATGTTTTGATTATCAGAAAGATAAAGGTGTATGGTATTTAAAACAGCGAACAAAAATGTCGGTTATCATTAAAAAAAATTAAGATAACGTTAAAGTGATCAATGATCTTTAACAAAGATATGAATTTTGTGCGTTACTTTTGTTACACACGTTTATGTCAGCGAAATGTCAAATTTTTTATTCGCCACCGTACATCTCATACAGGGTGATTTTAAAAAACAGATGATGCTGTATAATTTCTGTTTATGGTTCAATTTAAAAAAATCAAAAAATTAATAAAATGGCTTTTAGTATATCTAAGCTGATGCTTTTAAGAATTTTTTAAATATCATTGTATATTTTGGACTATCTGTGCTATATTTAACAGTTCGAAAGTATATTGTTCCTTTTATAATTGAAAAGATTAATTTTTTTCGCATAAACATCTGCAATATATTTTGTTTTTAACAAAAATATTGTTTAGAAAATAAAAGTTAATAAAAATAAAAAATACGCCTCAGTCCTGAGTTCCTTCTTACATTGGTGCTTTTAACAGCTTACAAGACTCTATTAACCTTTATTAATTTTTTTCCAACTTTATTAATTTTTTTAAACTAAAATTCCTACTAAAAGAACAAATTGCAAATGTTTGCACTAAAAAACTAATACCTTTCAGACTATGAAGAGAAAAATATGGGTCCCAATTTAACATATACCACATACATACTATGACATTCAGAAAAAATTTAAAAGCATTAACTTACACTACGCCAAAAACGATTTTACATATTTTAAGTTTTTTTATTTTTGAGTTCAGGCTCATTCGGGTTATGAATTTTCTTCTCTTTTTGTGTTGTTTTGAATTATTATTTGTTTCCTGTATTTCTTGTGGTCCGTTAAATCCAGCTGGTTGTAAAATCGAATGTGTTCAAGAACAGGTAATTATTGGATAAGCTGATTTTGTTACAGATAATTTTAAAAGCCAATTATAACACAGTGACTATCATTAACCTTTGAAGTTGCGTGCAATTTCAAATTTATGTGGTTGATACAAACCCCACGTCGATTTTTATGTTGTTATACACTTTTCTAATTACTAGCCTTAACCGTAATACGCTAATACATTTTTAAAGATCCCGACCTTTTCTTTACAGCCTACACCCAACAAACAACATCTTTCTGTTTGCTTCTCTGATAGAATAATCAATAATACATTTCTCTCAAAAATATATCAATAGTTCAGCATAAATAAATCACTTCTGTCAGAGCAAACTAAACATGTTTTGAAAATACCATTTCCTGGCGGCAGAAGAGAATGATTGATAATAATAACTTGTCTTCCTGGTCATCCATTGTGATACCTGTGAAATCGATATAACACATGCGGTGATATGTCAGCACTGTGTGGCCGGTTATCAATGGCAATTAATTTACTTCGACACCATTTCCTCACTGTAATATGTTTCGTCTTGATTTGTGCAGGGCGGACGTCCCCGGACTCGCTTCGGCGACGCTTTCGAACGCGATTCTCAAGAAAGTCTCGAATCGAAACGGAAGAAGACTTCGTTTATTCCAACGAGAGGATTAGCTTCGGCCACCAGAATTATCAATCAGCATTTATTCGGTCTACAGAACTTGAGTGGATCAAGATCAGGTAATCTATTTTTCATACAAAATGCCTCTTTTTTACGAGACAGTTGGCAAAATCCAATCAAATACTTTATTTCTTGGCATTGTCGCAACTCATCAGTTTCACGGAGATAACGGAAAATATTACTTCGCCACGTCATATTTGTTTTTTAATTTAACAAAATAATTCTTCGGCGTCTAACTGCATTGAATCAGAAATTTTTTAAAAAAACTCACATCATTGATGTGTGAATTGTGATTTTTTGTTACAATTTATTTTATCTTTGCACACCTGCATAGTTTCACTATTTGCCTGAAAATTTTCCTCCGTAGAAGTTTTATCAAATGCTAATCAAATCAAATATATTCAGAAGTTTCTTCTAAACGGTAGCGGCCGCACTGCTTTTATAGAATTGCAAATTTTGATTTTATTGAATTTTTCATCTAGTTTTATTATTCCTTTCGACGAGAATGTTAGTAAAATAACTATAATTTTAAAACGTCTTTATAATTTTATCATTTGTTAATGTACAGTGTACGTACTAATACGTACTAGTGACTCGTTCACGTAATCCTATTTTTTTTGTATATGTGCTAATATAATAAATCGTTGCTAATAAATAACAGAACGTTCTAAATAAATTTCATATTAAAAACTATAAAAATGGAAATAGAAATAGATTTATTCATCTTTTAAAACAGGATATCATTACACAATTATGTCAACAAAATACAAAACATACTGTAAAACTTATAGATTATTGAAATTATGAAACTATAGCGAAAATATTCCTCAAAATCATACCGACATTTCACAATTAAAAACTCTTAAAAACTAAAATCGTTCTAAAAATTTAATTGTTGTTTTTTTAAGAAAACATATAATTCGGAAAATGGATCTGAGAGGATTATAATTTATAAGTTTTTTCATATGAAAACGGAAATAAAATTAACTAGACGCCCTCTGGTGATGACTTTTGAACTATGTCGAAAACAGTTAAGAAATTTTCGTAATGCCACATTTAACTGACATATAATGAATTGTTCAACAATTTTGCGTGTATAGTGTTAATTACTTACAATAGAAAGAATTACTTTAAAAGTACGTGGTGGTAAATACTAGCGTTGACTTTGGTTCTGTAGTTTTTCGTGGTATAAAGTGTTTATTGTTGGAACTTGAAAGTGGATAAAAAGTGAAAAATATTTAAATTTTGATTACAAAGTGTTATCAGACAGTTGTCTAATTAAAGATTATAAGTAATGGATCACAGCGAACACAAAGGTTGGCTCAAGAAACCAATAAATTAGTGAAGTGTTATGAATTTTAGGTTAGAATTTTCCACTGAAAAAAATCATGAAATGCTGCGGTAAATCTACAAAACTACAATAAAGATTAACAACTGCTGATACATTTAAACGTAAATTATGCCAAAAGGTAGGCTTTTCAATGTCTTTGTAATAATTTTCCAATAAAGAAAGTGAACCAAACAGTCATTCGTTATTCGTGTTTTCCTCGTCATCTCTCATTTGTCAACATAAGTTTCTTGCATCAAAGATGCAATAACCATTCCGCATAGGCAATGTAATAATTGTGAAGCCCCAAAATTTGTACAACGCTCAAAATATCCGAATAAACATTTTCCCGCCATTTATGGTTACTGTTTTCGACCTAGCTCAGTGGCGCCCCCAACGGTAATTTTACTTCATTCTATGTTTTACTTCCGAATTGAATGTCAAAATTTTATAACAATCGAATGATTTTTTGCGTCATTTTTGACGGTTTAAAGTACGCGTGTTGAATAATTTCAGAGAGGTGCTAGAAATGATAATTAAAAACAGAAAATTTAGTTTCAACTTAGAATGTTCATACTTTTTTAACTCTGCCTTTATTAGAAATGTAGTAAAGTCCATGCACAGTGGCAAGCAAAAAATTTCGAGGACTCATTTAAACGTCATATAAAAAACAAGGATGTAGTCTACGCTTAATTGTCACATCTGCCTTTTGAAGGATGTTTTTAACTGGAAATTGGTGCAGAACGCCTGCAGGTATAAAAGATAGTTCACAGTTTATGTCTGTGAAATGTTCAGGATGTTTTTTTTGCCACTGTACGTATGTCGCAGAAAATCAAATTGTTCTAACATGAAAAGAGTCAAAACTACGTTTCCTGGAGTGGAGAACATGTTTTCCATTATTTTTATTTATATTGTAACATACTACTTAGTTTTATCTAGTTTATCTAGTTCAAATTTAAGTATGTGCAAAAATGGTGGATGCGCCGGGATAATCTTTTATTACATTGGGGGTAATTATTAAAAATAAAGGAAAATTAATCAAAATTACATTCAGTAACAAAATTTAATGCAAATCAAAAATAAACAGGCAAGTTTCTAGTAATGTATTAGTGTAGTTCCAAAATTGGATTTTATTTTTTTTTTAATATATAGTCATATTTTTATTTCTTTATTTATTATTATAAGCACATTTTCTTTTTTTATTTTGTCTTTTCTTATAATGGATGCCAACAGGTTGGCAATAAAACCGTTAGTCCTATTATTATTATCATTATTTTTAAATGTCACAAAAAAACTGAGTAGTATGTGCGAGTAGCTCAAAACATGATTGCACGGCTTGAAGGCAGGAAAAATAACACTTCTTTTGAGTGGAGTGGAGAACACGTTTTTCATTATTGTTTATATTCTTATAGTAACTTACTATTTAGTTTCATCTAGCTTATCTAGTTTAAATTTAAGCATGCGCAAAAATGGTGGATGCGCCGGGCTAATCTTTTATTACATTGTGGTAATTATTAGAAGCAGAAACAAAATAATTTGAAGCAAATCAGAGTAATTAGGCAAGTTTCTAGTAATGTATTATTGTAGTTCTAAAATTATATATTTTTTTAATATATGGTCGTAATTTTATTTCTTTATGTATTATTATGTTGCAAGCACATTTTCTTTTTTTATTTTGTCCTTTCTTAAAATGGATGTCAACCTGTTGGAAATAAAAACGATAGTTATTATTATAATTATTATTATTTTTAAATATGTTACAAAAAACTGAGTAGTATGTGCGAGTAGCCCAGAACATGGTTGCACGGCTTGAAGGCAGAAGAAATAACACCTATTTTGAGTGGTGTGGAGAACATGTTTTTTATGATTTTGATTTTTATTGTCACTTACTATTTAGTTTCATCTAGTTTAATTAGTTTAAATTTAAACATGTACAAAAATGGTGGATGCGCCGGGGTAATCTTTTATTACATTGGAGTAATTATTAGGATTTGAGAAAAGTTGATCAAAATTACATGCAGTAACAAAATTTAAAACAAATTAAAGTAATTTGGCAGGTTCCTAATAATATGTTATTGCAGTTCCAAAAACTCTTTATTATTGATTTTAAATATATGATCGTATGTTTATTTATTTATCTATTATTATGTTATAAGCACTTTTTCGGTTTTTTTTGTATTTCGTTCTTTCTTATAATAGATGCCAACCACTTGGAAATAAAACCGTTAATATTATTGTTATTATTATTTTTAAATATGTTACAAAAAACTGAGTGGTTTGTGCGAGTAGCCCAAAACATGATTGCACAGCTTGAAGGCAGAAAAAATAACACTCATTTTGAGGTAAACTTGAAATAATTGCGTCTCTGGATGAAAAATGTACTAAAATGCTCGAAGAAAAAGCTAAGGCAATGTAAATTTGAACCTAATTTAGCAATTTTTTTGTCCAGTTTAGTGAGATCTTGTGAAAATTGAGAATCTTTACTATACACGCTCGAAAAAGACAAAAATATCAGGTTAGACCTACTTCAGTGATTTTCCGTTCGTCCTGAAGATCTCAAAAAAGGCAAATTATGCCATTTTTCGGCTTATTTTGGAATTCTAACAAAATTAAGTTTATATAAAAATGTGTTAAAATGCTTGAAAAAGACAAGGGTAATATCACATTCGATCAGTTTAGTTAAAAATATGCTATTAATAACACCATATTCAGCATCTTTTGATGATTTTTTGTGTTTATTGGTCGAAGTTTTGCAAGGTAATTTCATTTATGGTTGAAGAACGTAAGAATGTTCATCAAAAGGAAAAATTAAGTCTATTTTTTTGTGTTTTTGTCTGTTTTTTGACCAAGTTTCCCAAGAAAAGTGTTTAGGTCACAAAAGAAAAAACTGAATTTTTTTAAATACGTTGGTAATTTTTCGAACCCGTTTAGCGAAATCTTGCAAAAAATTAAAAAAATGAAAAATATGAAAATCCAGTTCAACTGTACTACTGTTTTTAACACTTTTAACAATAATTTAATTGTAAGTGTTTGCTCTAGTTGAATATATAATTGACTTAGTTTGCTAAATTATCGTTTCTTTTGATGTAATCTTACATGTAGCATGATTTATGGTCAAATGAAAATATCTTTGCCAGCTAGTAGTTTTTTGAAAGTCTTTATTTTTGTAGCTTTACCATGAAAAAAATTTGGTGCTACTACAATGCAAACAAACACCAACTAATCATTAAAATGCTCACACTTTTATGAATATTTTTTTAACTCCTCTTTATTAGAAATGTAGGGAAGTACTGGCACAGTGACAAGCAAAAAAAATTCGAGGACTCATTTAAACGTCATTTAAAAAACGAGGATGTTGTCTAAGCTTAATTGTCACATCTGCCTTTATGAAGCATGTTTTCAACTGGAAATTGGTATGAAACGACTGCAGGTGTAAAGAGTAGTTCACACTTTCTGTCTGGGAAATGTTGAGGATGTTCTAATTTTTTTTCTTGCTACTGTACGTATAAAATTCAAGCTGATAGAGAGTTGCAGAAAATCAAATTATTCTAAGAGGAAAAGAGTCAGAAATACGTTACCTGGAGTAGAAAACATAATTTCCATTATTTTTATTCTTATAGTAATTTACTGTTTAGTTTCATCTAGTTTATCTTGTTAACTTAAACATGTGTAAAAATGGTGGATGCGCCGGGATAATCTTTTATTACATTGGAGATAATTATTAAATACTGAGAAAAGTTGATCGAAATTACATGCAGTATCATAATTTAAAACAAATTAAAGTAATTAGGCAAATTTCTAGTAATATGTTATTGTAGTTCCAAAAATTAATTATTATTATTTTTTTAATATATATCGTTTTTTTATTTTTTTATGTATTATTATGTTATAAACACTTTTTCATATTTTTGTATTTTGTCTTCTCTTGTAATGGATTTCCAACGGGTTGGAAATAAAACCGTTAATTTTATTACTATTATTATTAAAAACTGAGCGGTATTTACGAGTAGTCCGAAACATTTGAAAACAGAAAAAATAACACTCCTTTTGAGGTAAACTCGGAATAATTGCGTTTCTGGGCGTAAAATATACTAAAACGCTCGAAAAAAAAACAAAGACAATATAATTTTGCATTTAATTTAGCGATTTTTTACTATACACGTTCGAAAAAGATAAAAAAATATCAGATATCAGAAGATCTCAAAGATGGCAAATTATGCAATTTTACAGCTTATATTAGAATTTTAACAAAAATACGTTTGCATGAAAATGTGCTAAAGCGCTTGAAAAAAACAAAGGTAATATCACAATCGGTCAGTTTAACTAAAAAAATGCAGTTCGGCATTTTTTGATGATTTTTTGTGTTTGTTGGTTGAAGTGTTGCAAGGTAATTTCATTTATGGTGGAAGAATGTAAGAATAATGTTCACAAAAAGGAAAGATCAAGTCTATTTTTCTGTTTTTTGATCAACTTTGTCAAGAAAAATGTTTAGATCGCAAAAGAGAAAACTGCATCTTTTTTTAAATAAGTTGGTAATTTTTCGAGCCCGTTCAGCAAAATCTTGCAAAAAATTCAGTCTTTATCTCAAGAATAATGCCTAAACCTTTGTAAAAAAAAAATATGGAAATTCAGTTTAACTTACTCTCCCAATTGCAAAAAATGGTGGATGCGCCGGGATAGATAATCAAATTCAAAATCTTAATTTGTTCATAGTGTGATCCCAAAAATTAGTCATCAATTTGTAAAATTTATAAATATAACTTTTACTTTTCAGAAACCATACGCCGGAGAACACATTAATTTCGTTATTTGTGAAACATAAATTTTTCTTATTTCCGTATTTTGACCCATTTTATTTTGAGTCTGATTTATGGCCCGGAATTGGATGACACATTGTTTTTAGGACTGTTATAACCACAAACAAGACAACAATACGAAAAAATCGTTACAGTAATTACTCTGCCATAAGAAAAAGAATTAAAAAACACCTGACGTAACACAAAACGTAATAAGACGCGATGTCTTGTTTGCTGCGTTCCCCTTCTGCCTGAAATTGTAACATCAGAAAAGTTAACAACTCGACGTTTAATATCGCATCCACTTTTGCGGTTTCTCAAACATGAACTTTTCTGAGAGAACTTTTCCGCTTTGTAGGTCGTGATAAAGGTAAATCTCTGAAACTCTGACCGCAAACCCTTCACAACACCACAGCCGCACGAATAATTTCGTCCTGTTTGTCAAACACAATTTCGGTACTGGTAATAGAATTGCAAACCGTGATTTAAGAGTTTCATGCTTCAATAAATTAAATTGAATCGTTCCACCTAAGCTATTTTTAAAGATTTTCATTTCGTTCAACAGAACGCAACCGCATGCAAGATGAGTATTAAAAAAGTCCAGACATGTGAGCTTTATCAAAAGCGAAATGTTCGAACCGGTTAAAAATAGAATATAATACAACACATACTGCATATAATAAAAAAAAATTGCTCAATTTAAAAATTAATCAATGATATCTTTCTCATTTATCCTGGTACCCTAATGATTTTTTTAGAAAGTTAAAAGTGTGGGCTTTGTATTCACCATTATACAGAGTGAGTTTAAAGTAAGGCATAAAATTCGTAATTCTTTTATTTTTCAAAAATACAAAAAATGCAAAAACAGGTAACTTAGTATTTTAATCTAGCTCAAATATGACGTATCTGGATGGCGGCGCCACGACGTCATCACAGAATTTTTTAAATGGAACGAAATCATTTTTCTTTTATAATTACAAGCCCTACTAATAGGTCTTTACAACTGTGCTATTTATTTTGAATATGGACGAACCAAACACGTTTAAAAATATTTGAAATCATCATTTTATAAGTGACGTATAAAATTTATATTTCTTTTATTTTTCAAAAATTAAAAAAATTCAGAAACAGGTAACTTATCGTTTCAATTGCCCTCAAACTTGACGTAACTAGATCAGTCATGGCGGCTTATATGGCGGCGTCATGACGTCATCACAATTTTTTTTAAATGGAACGATATGATTTATTTATAATTAGAAGCTTTACTAATAAGTCTTTACAATTGTACTACTTATTTTGAATGCGGATGAGGCGGACACGAAAAAAAAATTTTTTAGGCTGTTTGTGCATTTTTATTTTATTTTAGAAAAATAACAAAAATATGTATTTTATTATAAGAATTTCCAATTTTTTTTTTTTGGCTCAGTTTACCAAAATTCAAGATAAGTACCACAGTTGTAAAGGCCTATTAGTAGAGCTTCTAATTATATAAAAAAATGGTACCATTCCATTTAAAAATCTCTATGATGACGTCATGGCGCCGCCATGAGATATTGGCCGCCATGACTGATCCAGTTGGGTCAAATTTGAGCTCAATTAAAATGCTAAGTTACCTATTTTTGCACGTTTCTTATTTTTGAAAAATAAAAGAATTATGAATTTTATGCGTTAATTTAAACTCACCTTGTATAATCGATTTTTTATTTTTTTTATTATTCATTTTATTATTGTAAACTTTTTTTAACTGAATTTGAAATGCTATGTTGCAAAATGATTCTGAGACACAAAGTAATAAAACTATCAATAAATGTTATTTTGACTCTTGATTAGATTTTAATTACAGAACAAATTAGGTAATAATACTAATAATTGAAAATCTTTACTACAATTGCATAATTCAAAAGTTGTCTTTCAAGACTAAACGTAGTATGTTGAAGTTGTTAAACACATTTTATAAGATGCTCATAGGTAGATTGATAAAAATATTCAATGTGAGAACAATGAATTTCTATTCGATTAAAGAATTTTCTTCCAAGAGTTTCTCTAAACTGTATAGTTAATTTACAGAAACGAAGATTTGTTATACAGTCTGCTAAAAGTATTTTTTTCTATATCCCAAAACGTAATAGTTTCACAAGAAACAGCGTTTGCTGTTAAATACATTATCTTTTTCCCTATGCTGGTGATTTTTTTCAAAATTTTACTATCTAGTAATATTATAAAACAACGATGATAAATAATGAGCTTGGAGCGCAAATTTGATAATTTATTAAAAAAAAACATTGGTTTAAAAAGAATAATATTAAATTAGAAGTCATTTTCAGACATATTCGAAATCTTTCACTAAAATTTAAAAAAAAATCTAATAACTCGAAAACTAAAAGAAATTTCGAAAATAATTTCTTTATTTTAGACACACTACTGGACACAGCGAAGAATTTATTAGAATTTACAATGATAATCTTATGAGAATATCGTCCTCAGATCCAATAACAAGTTTGAAAAATAACTGGTGGAGAACTTGTAGGAAATAACGACTGTTATGCAACGTTTCGTCTATTAACAACACACATTATCAGACTAAAGAAAAAATAATAAAACATCGACATTTCTAACAGTTAACGTTTTAGTGTTATTGAAAATATCGATGTTTTATTAATTTTTTTTTCATTGGTCTGATAATATCTGTGGTGAATAGACAGTAAAACTTGCATAACAATTGTTGTTTTTAATTCCTATAAGTTCTCCACCAGTTATTTTTCAATAATAGAGAATATTAATATCAAAGGGATTAAATTACAAAGTTATTAATAATCGAAAAACTCTTTTTTATTTTTTTTAGACTTTTGTAAAACCACAGCAATAAAGAATATATTCCTCTTCTCATTACTCGATTAATAATGAAAATAATTCAAATAATGGAAATGGTTAAAGTTTAAGTATTTTGTTTAAATGTTTTGTTTTGTTTAAATGGAGAAGAATTTATTAATTGTCTGCTTAAACTTAAAACTTATTCGACTAAAGCCTTCACCAGATATGTATTTCTTAATTTTTTGTTTGTTTTTTTTTTCAATTGTTATACTGGGCAGTATGAAAAAAATTTGGCAAAAGTTTTTACTACAGTCGTTTTATCTTTTTCTTCGTGATAAAATACATGGTGTTTAAAATTAGCGCACCAACACTGTGGGATGTGGTAGATATAATTTTTTTAACACTTGTATAAAGTACGTCTATCTTTTACTATTACAAGAAATTGACTTCGAAGTTTGTGTAGTCAAGCTCTTCTTCAAATACAGAGGGTTCAAACGATTCGAAAAAGTCCTTTATTTAATTTAAAATGTAAGAAAATATTTATATCAAACTTATATCCATCTTATCTATCTATTGTATCTTATATCTATATATCTACCTATCTTATCTATCTTATCTTACTTATATTTAAAATTATTTTTGTATTATATATTTTTTTGCATATTTGGATGTATTGTTTAACAAGTAGGACTTTCACCAGGTTAAAGAAGAACATTCAAACTTAAAGGGTATAATGTTATAAAATAATAAATATGATTAAAAAATGAAGAGGTTTGTTGCAAGTTGAATGACTTAAAAATCTTAAACGGAACATCTTATTTTTAATTTTTGCAGCTAAAAGTCCTTTAAATTCATTCTAAAACATCAAAAACATCTTTTGCTGATTACTCAAAAAATACTTAACTTTTATCATTAAAATTTATTAGAATTTACAGTGATAATCTTATTAGAATATCGTCCTCAGATCCAATGACAAGTTTGAAAAATAACTGGTGGAGAACTTGTAGGAAATAACGACTGTTATGCAACGTTTCGTCTATTAACAACACACATTATCAGACTAAAGAAAAAATAATAAAACATCGACATTTCTAACAGTTAACGTTTTAGTGTTATTGAAAATATCGATGTTTTATTAATTTTGTTTTCATCGGTCTGATGATATCTGTGGTAAATAGACAGTAAAACTTGCATAACAATTGTTGTTTTTAATTCCTATAAGTTCTCCACCAGTTATTTGTCAATAATAGAGAATATTAATATCAAAGGGATTAAATTACAAAGTTATTAATAATCGAAAAACTCTTTTTTATTTTTTTTAGACTTTTGTAAAACCACAGCAATAAAGAATATATTCCTCTTCTCATTACTCGATTAATAATGAAAATAATTCAAATAATGGAAATGGTTAAAGTTTAAGTATTTTGTTTAAATGTTTTGTTTTGTTTAAATGGAGAAGAATTTATTAATTGTCTGCTTAAACTTAAAACTTATTCGACTAAAGCCTTCACCAGATATGTATTTCTTAATTTTTTGATTGTTTTTTTTCAATTGTTATACTGGGCAGTATGAAAAAAATTTGGCAAAAGTTTTTACTACAGTCGTTTTATCTTTTTCTTCGTAATAAAATACATGGTGTTTAAAATTAGCGCACCAACACTGTGGGATGTGGTAGATATAATTTTTTTTAACACTTGTATAAAGTACGTCTATCTTTTACTATTACAAGAAATTGACTTCGAAGTTTGTGTAGTCAAGCTCTTCTTCTAATACAGAGGGTTCAAACGATTCGAAAAAGTCCTTTATTTAATTTAAAATGTAAGAAAATATTTATATCTAACTTATATCCATCTTATCTATCTATTGTATCTTATATCTATATATCTACCTATCTTATCTATCTTATCTTACTTATATTTAAAATTATTTTTGTATTATACATTTTTTTGCATATTTGGATGTAGTGTTTAACAAGTAGGACTTTCACCAGGTTAAAGAAGAACATTCAAACTTAAAGGGTATAATGTTATAAAATAATAAAAATGATTAAAAAATGAAGAGGTTTGTTGCAAGTTGAATGACTTAAAAATCTTAAACGGAACATCTTATTTTTAATTTTTGCAGCTAAAAGTCCTTTAAATTCATTCTAAAACATCAAAAACATCTTTTGCTGATTACTCAAAAAATACTTAATGATATCTGTGGTGAATAGACAGTAAAACTTGCATAACAATTGCTGTTTTTAATTCCTATAAGTTCTCCACCAGTTATTTTTCAATAATAGAGAATATTTAATATCAATGGGATTTGCAGCTAAAAGACCTTTAAATTCTTTCTAAAAACATCAAAAAACATCTTTTGGTGATTACTCAAAAAATACTTAACTTTCATCATCAAAAACTATAGTTTCAGTAATCGAAATGTGAAATTTTCTGTTGATGTTAATCTTAGGCCTTTATTCATCATTTATTACAGTGAAATAACTAAAATTTCATATTTATAGCTAATCTTTAAATCTCCGTATAAACTCCAACAAATGATCTGTGCTAACAACAATGTCCCTAAATAATGTTAATTGTTGCTAAAATTAATTTTTAAAGTCTAGTTATTAACTTTAGGCATTTTTGCAAAGAGACAATTGAATAATCTTTGAGCAGCAAAAACAAAAGATGGGGTTTTTCGTTTAACGTTTTTAAGTTATTCAACTTTTAACAGACTTCTTAATTTTTCTACGCTTCTAACTGCAATGTAGATTATAGATTAGAGTGGTCAAAGTCTTACATTTCTAGGATTCTTAGTTTTTGTTAATGTTTTTTTTAAACTCAAATTAATTGAAAACTAAACAGAATCGACTAATACAACTTTAAATTCAAATCAGTACTATTAAAAGCTACAAATATAATAAAATTTAGGGTGTTTTTTTTTATAAAAACATAAGTTTGTATTGCATCTCATTTCTAAAACAGCCTGTATACTTAAAAATGGTTTTAGGTGAGGCAGGAGGTCAGTATCCATGGCCATTGTAAAACATATTTATTTTTAAATTATTTTAAGGGCACTAATGGACCTTTCAACTCGCTGGGACATTCTGTATAATTTAAAAAAATATGTCAAATTTTCTTGGTTCTACATTATAAATAACGCAATAATGAATTTTCCTGGAAAATATTATAAATAGGTTGAGCAATAGCGCTTTGTTCCATACTTTGTAGATGCCTAATTAGATTTTTTATTTAATTCTAGGCAAAAACAGCGGCAGCAAGTCATCGCTGTCTGTGGATTCGATCGACAGCCGTGTCAGTCCGCAATTAGAACATCATCGGCGTTCGAAATCAATTTTGAAGAAATCGGACAGCAGCGGAAACCGCAACGCGGATCCGGAAAGCGAGCGTTTAATCTCTGACAATATGTCCGGTTATGAGATCGGTTCCGGTAGCGAATATTCTCCAAACAAACGACTTTCCTCTCCGCCGATGAGGCATCGTGCTCTCAGCCAAAAAACTCTAACGAAAACTCTTCCTCCCTATTACCAGCAGGATACCGAGAAAAACAGGACATTAAAGTCGCAGCTGTTTTTGTTAGACGATATTATAAATAAAGAGAAACAGACGTGTAAGGAACCAGTGCTCGATTCGAATAAATTGAAAGAGTGCGGTGATAGTGTTGGTGATATGCCGTTGTACATCTGTCCTCCGCCTCCTCCCATGGACGACAGCTCACCCAACGAAGAAACCAGACTGCTTCTTCATCCCACCGTGGTTGTGCCGTCACAGAGGCAGCCCGGAAACTCCATCTCCAAAGGACCCAATCCGTCCTCGTAGCATTCAAAGGTAAAAAAGGATTTTGAATTTTCATGTTGCAAGTTTGAAGAGAACAATAACAAAATCTTCATCATTTCCATATATCGTTCTCCGACCGGCGATTTATCTCGCTTTGAATATAACCTCTGTAATTTGCTAGAAGAACTTTAAAAGAAATCTTTAAATATTGTGATATGTGGTGATTTTAACGTCGATTTTTCCGTTGCCTTTTCGTCAAGCTTATCTTTAATAAACACCTTTAGTTCCTTTAATTTAGTAAAGCAAATTCTGGAACCAACTCGGGTTAGTGTAAATAGTGCAACTTGTATAGATAACATCTTTACTAACCTTCCAAAAGACTCATGCCATCTTATTGATTCACATGTTTCCGACCATCTGGGACAATTACTTGTAACCCGTTTTGAAATTAATAATATAAAATCCATGTCTTACTTGCGCAGAAACTTCAATGTAAATAATCGTAACTCATTTGTATCAACATTACAACAAGATGCTCTCTTTAGCAACTCCAGCTCTGATATAGACTTTGAAAGCTTTAAATCAATTTTTGATGCGATTTCAATAATGTCTTTCCTTTAAAGAAAACCACTGTTAAAAGGAATCTAAAGAAGAAAACTTCTTGGGTAACAGAACAAATGAAACGCATGTCACTTTTATTAAAAGATTTATTTCATATTATTTGTAGCAACCCGAATAATTCAACTTTAAAAAATATATATAATATAAAAAAGAAAGAATATAGACATCTGATAAATAAGGCAAAGATTGATTATAACGATAAAAGGATTATTGAGGCTGGTAACAATAAAAGTAGAGTGGCTTGGGACATTATCAGATCTTCTAGTTCTTCATCAACACAAACTCGTAATATAGAATTACATATTAGTTCTGGCGTCTTAACAAAAGATCCTACAATTTTGGCAAATATGTTTAATAGACACTTTATTGTCAGTGGTGATAGTTTACTGAGAATAAATTTAATAATACTTTTAGTACATCTTGCTCTTCCAGTTTTTTTCTTCTTCCAACTAATAAACTAGAGGTTGAAGCCATTATAAGAAGTGTATCAAAAAAGAAAGCTTCTGGATCTCGTATCCAACAACTTTCTCTCCAATTGTCAGCATGGGTTTCTTAAAGATCGTTCTACAAATTCTGCAATTTTTGAAACATTAAATTATATTGTAAACTGTTTAGATCGTGGGGAATCAGTCATCGGTATTTATTTTGACCTTACTAAAGCATTTGACACACTTGATCATGAAATATTATTAACCAAGTTGTTCAATATTGGTGTCAGAGGCATTGCATTAGAACTTTTCCGATCTTATTTATCCGACAGGTCTCAAAGAGTTCGTTTCACTTAATGGTGAAATGGCGCTATCTTGAATGTGTTGTCCGAGCCAATAACCATTTCAAAAGGTGTTCCTCAAGGATCCATATTGGGGCCGCTGCTATTCGTTCTTTATGTAAACAATCTTAAAGAATCTTTAAATAAATACTCACCCTGTCAATTTGCTGATGATACATCTTGTATAGCAATAGGTAAAGACCTACACACTACTTCTGCGAAAGCTTCGGACGCAATTTCTAAAATGTATAAATACTGTGAGGCTCAGTTTTTAGAATTAAATATGAACAAAACTCTTGTGGTACAATATAGAAATGGCCCAATGTCATCCAGTATCTATATTAAGCTTGGTACAAAATCAGTTCCGTTGGCCGATGAAGTAAAGTTTTTAGGCTTATACATCGATAAAGCTTTAAAATTTAACGCACATAGTAATTATGTATGTCGCAAACTAGCCAAATATTCATACATTATTCGTAAGTTGCGCACTAGTGTAAGTATAGATACTTTAAAAATGTTTTATTTTGCGTATGTACACTCTACTCTCTCGTATGGATTAATATTTTGGGGCTCTTCTACCAGTTCAAAAGAAGCCTTTGTGTTGCAAAAAAGAATCATACGATGCATGCTTTTCAAAAAACCACATGAGAGTTGTAAGCCCTTTTTTAAATAACTTGGAATTCTACCTCTAACATCAATGTATATCTACAGTCTCGCAGTATTTGTGAAAGAGAATGAGCATCTCTTTGAAAAAAATAAAGACAAATATGATGTAAGTTTCAATAAAGTTACAAGGTTCTGTAAAGACATCCGAATTCCAGAACATAACTCCTCTTTTTTTAAAAATGGTGTTTATTATAAGTCTGTTCAGATTTCCATAAATTTGCCGCAGGACATTCGTTTGCTAAATTCGCTGACACAATTTTAAATCTAAGTTAAAATCATATTTATCAGAGCATTGTTATTATAAACTTGATGATTTTGTTAACTAACAAAGTTAACATGCTCGATATGACGGTGCCGATATCTCGGAAGAGATCAATGGCTGTACGAATTATTATTATTATTATTATTATTATTAAAAAAATGTTCAAACTACGGAGGACTATAACTTAGGAGACGAAATGAGATTTTCTGAACCCAAAACGGTAGTACGGCGGAATAAAAATGAGGACGCTTCGAGCGTTATACCGTTTTAAATTAATTTAAATCCAACCAAATCACTAATTACTTAGAAAAAAGTGTAGAAATGTTGATCTTTGCACTCTTAACAGACTGAGAAACACTGAGAAAAAAAATTGTTTAAAATTTGAAATTTGCGCTTCGTTTCGTATTTTTCAAGACGCTTCGAATACGATTCAAGAAGAAGAAGACGAACGACGATAGAAAAAAAATTGTAGAGATTTAAATTTTCTTTAAAAAAGTCTGCGAGACCATATTTCTATTGTCAACGTAAGCCTCAAAGACGTTAAAAGACGCTCAAGCAACGGATTCGTTTCATTATACCGACGATCAAGTAACCGAAAGTTAATTTATACCTAAACTGTAGAAGATATAAACATAGTGTCGCGGACTTTTTATATATAATTTATTTCCCTACAAATTTGTTCTTTACACTTTTTTTTATCTTCAACCCTATTCCCAGCGTTTTGATAAATATGCGACGGTGCGCAAAGAATTATCGCTTTGAATTATCAATTTGCGTTCCACCTTATATTTTTGCGAACGCTGCGAATACGGTTAAAGATACAAAAAAAGTGTGAGGAACAAAGCTGTAGAGAATTAAATTTTCTCTAAAAAAGTCTTCGACACCATATTTCTGTCTTGAAGGGTTTAGGTATAAATTAACTTCTTAATACTTGACCATCGCTGGATCGTCTTGAATGACTTTAGGGCCTAAATGGTTTAAAATAGAGATATGATCTCTACAACTTTTTTCCTAACATTTTTCTTGCATCTGTAACCGTATTTGCAACGTTTTAAAAATATCTCTTACTGTTGAGGACGGGAACGTTTTATTTGTTGTACGTAATTTCGTATCCTAACCTTTACATGCCCGTAGTTAAAATTAAACCTTTTCAAACACATCATACTGTTTAACGCAAAAAAATTAATAAGTTTGTTATGTCTTATTTAAAAAAAAAACTTCAAACAGGTTGATTTAATTTTTATAAATACTACACGTTGATATTCTTTAAGACTCTTTTAAACGTTATTTAGAAAAAAAATACACAAAAAGTCAGAAGCTTGATGAAGGATGTTTTCAAATAAAAATTAGCATGAAATACTTGCAGATATTAAGAGTAATTCCAAGACAATGTTCAAAAACATTTGTCTGACTCTGAAGAATATTTCGCTTTATTTCTATTCTAACAATTTATTATTTTTATTTTAAACTGTATAGTAAACCCCAGTTAATAAATGTACATTAAATAATTATGATTTTTAGTTAATGTATAAAAGTGGTGGATGCGCCGGGCTAATTTTTTTATCACAGTGCTGGTTGAGAAACAAATACACGAAATTAATTTCAAGGGCAATCTTAAATGTAATTAGGCAATTTGCTAGTAATATATTATTGTGTAAATTCAAAAACTGGATTTCATTATTCCAATTATGTACTTTTTTAACTTCAAAAAGTTAATGATAATAATTTTAGAGAAGGTGCTTTAATTTTATTATTATTTTTGAGTTTAGGTTTCGTAATGTGTTTTATTAAAATGCCGTCATTTCTTAAAAGCGAATGACGTGATGTTCCAATGGTCTAAAAATTTATACTAATAAAATTGATCTGTGCAAATAATTTTTCGAAAAATGACCCATAACAAATAAATACATTCTATGCGTTACTTTAAATTCACCCTGTATAAGGTACATTAAGTTGTTGATAAGAAGACAGAGAAGTGGTCTCTGGCACTTTTTAGAAGAAAATTTAATTCTCTACAACTATGTTTCTTACAATTTTTTGTATCATTATGAAAAAAAAAACAGCTCAATTGATTTTTTCAAGTTTTTGTAAACATAGTGTTTTGTGAATCGTTGTGTCATTTATGAACCGTTTGGGATTTCTGGTAAATACGCGGGAAGTGCACTTTTTACCTCTGTTTCAAGCAGCTTCAAATAGCTGCATCCACTTTATTAAGTGTTTGACAGAGATAACACTTTGGGATTTTGTGTTTGGGGAAAACGTTCCTGTTCCAGTTTCAATTTGCTTCAAGTGAACGAGTGAAATAAGCAAATAAGTAACATACGTACACTTCGCCCCTCCAATGAGAGATTGGATAAATTTAAAATGCGTTTAATTTTAAATTTCATTATAACTTTAAAAAATAGTTTTTTTATTTTATTAAGAATGTGTACGTAAAAGTAAAATAAACACGTGAATGTTTTTTAAGGTTATCCAAAGTAGTGCACATTTTAGATTTCAATATTTTACTTTTTAATTTGTAATTAAATTCAAGTTCAAAAAATAAAAAAAGATGGTGTAAAGCGAAAACCAAGAAGCGTTAAAATTAAAAATTTGTTGCAATTTGCATTACAACTGCTATTTTAAAATCTGTTTAAAACCTGTACTGTTTATAAATTTTTAAACTTTTTCACTTCCGTTTTTTTATTATTTTTTCCGTATTTCGTGTGTTTACCAAAGAAAATTTAACTTTCTTATTTTAAATGAAATACTATATTTTTTAATGCGTTTTTAGATTACTAGAGTTATTTTAAGATAATTTTCATAAGTTTTCCCTCTACTTAAATTTAGTCGTTTATGAAATATTTAGGATTTTTTTTGATTTGCACCTTCCAGTTCAAAAATCTATAACTCTGCCATTTTAAAAAATTTGGAATTTAATTTTTTTAGCTCATTTGTAAGAGGAAACCTAGATCTTTCCTTTGGTGTTTTAAAATTTCTAAAAAAAAATAAGAAACCCCTAATGTTTAAAGTTAATTTTTCAGTACTTTATGCACACATAACTCAATTTTAACTCAAATAAAATGCCACAAGTTTTATTACATTAAATCAAGAGAATTTAATTTTGCATCCGTTTGTATTAGCATTCTCTATACTTATGTGTATTAGTTTTTAAGTTACAATAAGTTTTTGTTGAAATTGAGAAATTCATTAACCATAGGCTTTTTCTCAGAGGTTACTATGGAAACGAGAGAAAAAATGTGAAAAATTAAAGTTTTTTAAACCAACATTCAATGAATTTATTCTACTTTTACGAGACGGAAAGCACAATTTTGAACAGAGTTTGTCGTTTGTTTAATCAGAAATGTTTTTATGAGAAACTATGCAAAAATAGCTGTGGTTAGTAAGAAAATTTTTACAATGTCCAAAAAATCCAACATAACTTGAAAATTATCACAGATAGGTATAGGGAATGCTAATACAGATCGATGCAGAAAAAAATTCTCCTCCCTCTGGTAAAATAAAAGTTGGAAGATCCCATTTGAAAAAATTAAGTTATGGATACTTGAATTTGTCCAAACTTAACCTTAAAATTTTTGGGTTTGTTAATCTCTTTTCCAATTTTGAACACACTGGAGTACAGATATGAGCTTTGTCTTTTAATTTTCCAAATATAATTTCAAAATTTAAGACTAAGAGAGTTACCGATTTTTTAAGTGACAGGTGCAAATCCAAAAAATTTCAAGAAATCTTAAATATTTCGAAAACGGTTAAACTTAGGTATAGAGAAAGCTGATAAAAACGGCTATAAAATAATTCAGCTAATTCAAAAATGCAGTAAAAAACATAGCTTTCCCTTTAAAATAAGTAAGTTGATAACGACTTCCGGTATAACCGGAAGTGCCGCCATGTTAAAAATATTTTCATTGAGCAAAACTTAACGGATTATGTCTAAGTACCAAGTTCCAAATGAATATCTTTATTAGAACCTTCAATACTTCCAATGTAGTGTTTAGACGAAACACCCTGTAGATGGGGCACCAAATTAGTATTTTTTTTAAACCAGTTAGTATTATTTGGCTAGTATTTTTTAAACTAGATTTAAATAAAAATATCTACAACACCTTAGAAATCTTTATTTGTAAACAACATTATAGTAAATTTATTCTGGAGCAAAACTTTCCCTCTCAGGCAAAATAAATTCATATGGCTCTTGGCCACCCTCAGCCACCCACACAGTTCCAGTCTTTGCATTTTTGATAATTTTTACCATTGCTCGTGCAACACACTCAGGCCTTTAATATCACGTTACAATAACACAAAATCAAAAAAAAAAAATACTTACTGTTGAGATGGCAATTTGCTGAGATTTTCTTCAAGCAATTTTTGATACGGCGGACCTAAATTTTTGCCATCAATTTCAGTAATCAACGGTGTGTCAGTAAC
The DNA here is from genome assembly GCF_031307605.1 of Tribolium castaneum. Taxonomy (NCBI): domain Eukaryota; kingdom Metazoa; phylum Arthropoda; class Insecta; order Coleoptera; family Tenebrionidae; genus Tribolium; species Tribolium castaneum. The sequence goes on from NC_087394.1 coordinate 10,675,873, forward strand.
TCCAGGACACAAAGCTAGAACTTTGACTTTGGTACGGTTGTAATGGTCTTCATCTCCAAAAGCTTTACTCATTCCCATCACTGCAAATTTTGTAGCAGTGTATATCGGAATAATACTGAATTCTTTGATGCCAGCAATGGACGAAATGTTCACAATAACTCCTTCTGCACTAGATTTATATTTCGGAATGTAATTTTCAAGCCCAAGGAGAACGCCATGAATCACTCCGTTCTATTTTAGCAAAAAAAATCGGGATTTAATTAAATTAAGAATTAAAAAATGACTTACAATATTTATTGCAACTTCTTTCTCCCAAGTGGCATCATTCAGAATTCCCGCATTGTTGATGAGAATATCTAGGTTTTGAAATGCTTCAATTGTTTTTTTAAAAGCGTCTGGAAGTAAACATTAAACAATGACAATTACATCATGTAAGTTAATTAGGCACAACTTACTTTCAAAACTTTTCATATCTGTTACGTCTGTTTGAACGTAAATGGCCTTCTTTGGACCAAACTCTTTTTCAATTTCTTGTAACGCTTTTTGCCCAAATGCATTGTTAACATCGGCTAAAGTAACACCCTAAAATATTAGTCGTATAAGTCAATAACCAAAAATTACTTTACCTTCAAACCACTTCTCAGTAATTCTTTGGCATATCTGAGACCAATTCCAGAGGCGCCTCCAGAAATCAGAGCGACTTTGCCTGTTATTTCAAAAACCATTTTAGGTTTTCTTTACAGTGTTGTTGCGCAACTAATGAAAGATGAAGCAGTTTTAGCAATTAAAGGAAGCATTTTATCAACTGTAGTAAACAAAACTAGCAAAGGTCATGACCAAAACATGTCAAACCGCAAGTCATTTTAAATATTATTTCATAACAAATAGTGGGGCAGTAGGTTTGCTTGAGCAACTCTTATCGCTTAAGATTTTTTAGGTTTGAATTGGGTTACGATTATGAAACAAACAAATCACAAAATGCTTAGTTAAATAATTGTGTTTTTAGATCACTGTTTATGGGAGATTGCAATTTACAGAAATAAAAAATTGCACATCTTATTAGAAATGAAACAAAAATCCAAAAAAAAACTTTATTCTTAGATTTGAATCATCACATTTTTAACAATAGTTTTGTCCAAAAAATAAATACAAACAAAAAAGGGTTAGATCCATACTTTTTTGTTCACATGGCATACAGAGTGACTTTCTTGGAAGTATACAGGGTGTGTCAGAAATACGTGTGTTAATTTTACCACGTAAAAAACTCATCAAGTACAACAACTTTTCTATATAACATTTTTCAAAATTTTTATACAGGGTGAGTCATTGATACGGGCGTGCTCGATTGCTCTTGCACTGTCAAAGATATCGAAATAAATTAAATGGCACTGCAAATGGGAAGTCAAAGTGTACGTTCTATAATTATTTTGCCTTATACAGAGTGTTTCAATTTTACTGTGCAGCCTTTAACATAGTTTTTTTAAATAGCAACCTCTGTATATTTGTACTATTTAAATTTGCACTTTCTTAGGCTTCATAAAACAGTTTAGTTTGTGCAATTTACTTTAACCGTTTAGAATTTTTTTTTTTTCTACAATTTAGTGCGTCTGCATTCACATTATTAAAAAATCGCAGTGCCCTTGGTTTTTGGGGTATCAAGTTGGGACTTTGTCCGTAGGTAAACAAATGTCTGAGCTATCTTTTGGTGACAAGACCATACATTTGCATTATTCGGAAGTAAAATTACCGTTGGGGGCGCCACTGAGCTAGGTCAAAAACAGTAACCATAAATGGCGGGAAAATGTTTATTCGGATATTTTGAGCGTTGTACGAATTTTGGGACTTCACAATTATTACATTGCCTATGCGGAATGATTATTGCATCTTTGATGCAAGAAACTTATGTTGACAAATGAGAGATGACGAGGAAAACACGAATAACGAATGACTGTTTGGTTCACTTTCTTTATTGGAAAATTATTACAAAGACATTGAAAAGCCTACCTTTTGGCATAATTTACGTTTAAATGTATCAGCAGTTGTTAATCTTTATTGTAGTTTTGTAGATTTACCGCAGCATTTCATGATTTTTTCAGTGGAAAATTCTAACCTAAAATTCATAACACTTCACTAATTTATTGGTTTCTTGAGCCAAATTTTGTGTTCGCTGTGATCCATTACTTATAATCTTAAATTAGACAACTGTTTGATAACACTTTGTAATCAAAATTTAAATATTTTTCACTTTTTATCCACTTTCAAGTTCCAACAATAAACACTTTATACCACGAAAAACTACAGAACCAAAGTCAACGCTAGTATTTACCACCACGTACTTTTAAAGTAATTCTTTCTATTGTAAATAGTTAACACTATACACGCAAAATTGTTGAACAATTCATTAAATGTCAGTTAAATGTGGCATTACGAAAATTTCTTTACTGTTTTCGACATAGTTCAAAAATCATAACCAGAGGGCGTCTAGTTAATTTTATTTCCGAATAGCATCACCTTGCTGTGACACAGTCATTTTGGTAAATTTTGAAGGACCATAACTTGATTTTTTAAATAGTACCCTACATTTTATTATTAATCACTATTTAGCCTCTCAATTTACATCTTTTTTACGTCCCATTTGTTTGTATCTATAGCAACAGTTTTCATTGTTGTTTTAAATTGTTTAAATTGTCCGTTTCTACCACAACGAAAATAGTTCGACACTTTTATTTTTGTACTCATAGGCACAAGACAAAAATGTTTTATTAGTTGAGCTCTGTTACCTGTTGAAATAACACACGTATTTCTGATAGACCCCGTATTTTTATTTTATCTCAAAAACTAATAATTACATGGAATTCAGCGTCCGCTATTTTATCTCTATGTATCTGAATTCTTCAGAAGTTTTCTACAATCGCTTGTACTCAAAATTAATCAAATAATTAAGTACTTAATGGACACCCACCTCTTTACAACGGACAATTAAAGATTTCCCATCGGTGTCCGTTGTTGGGAGGTTTTAATGTATTGCGGATATCGACTTTTTTTTAATATATGTTTGCACAAAACATCGTTGGTTTTAGACTAACACTAAAAATAACAAAATTTCGATTAATCAATATTTTAATATAGGTATTCAGTTTTATTAATATTAATGTTCTAAAATAATTCTGAAAAAATTCACATGCTTAGAGATAAATGCAAAGCTATAGTATTATTATTTTAAGCACTGATTTCTATATAATTAGTAGTTTTTGAACTGCAGTAAAAAAATCTTTTAGCCAACTCACCTTGTATACCTGACTATTATCAGTACAGTAGGTAATTCATTTAAAATATTAAATATATTTTACGTGTTTACAATATTTATTTTATAGCAATTAAATAAATTACTGTTATCAGCTGGGAGCCTATATTTGTACGTAAATATTTATTATTCAGCATGTTATGACCGTTATGAGCATACAAGCGAATCTAAATGCAAGCACAACCACTATAAATAGCATGCAAGAACAATTGTTTCGAAGCTTAGAAAACATCACTCATTAACTAAAGTTTTAAAAATAAATGAAGAAAAAATTATATTATCTCATAATCATCAATTTCTGTTCTTAACCGAATTTAAAAAAAAAATGTGTTTTTATAGAAAATTACTGTATCTAATAACGCTGATAAAAGTTTGGTTTTAAGACCGATGAATGTTATGCATAGTTTAATATTTTTATTCTTGACTAATTTGTTCTAATGAAAACAAAACAAAAAAATGTGTATATCTGTACTGAATTTTTACTTCGTACCATTACTAAAAAAAAGATCCACAGATCCATTCTTATTTTATTATACAATGTGTTCAAAAATGGTTGTTTATCAAGTCGACTATAGAATTCAAAGTTATTGTGCCGCTTCGTTCAAATGATTATTTTAGTTTCAGTGCTGTCATCTCTGTCAAATTATTGAATTAACTTTTTACTCATTTTTTTGCTTGTTTCAACTGTAGGGTTTGTTTTCGTTAGTATTTTATATTTCCGAAGTCTTTTTACATTATTTTGACGGATCTGTCACTTTGACGGCATTCACAATTTTCTAAAACGGCACATTACGTTCTAATTTTATCATTTTTGAACACATTTTACAACTAATAGCATATTATGGGTTGGCCAGAACAAATAGGACTTAATTTTTTTTAGAAAGTATTAAATTTTTGTATTAATATCATTAGAAATGAGATAGTAATGTATGGTTTAATTTAATCTTTAAACATCTTTTTTTGATCAACATACCTACATGTTTTTTAATTATTTTATTTACTAAAAGTGAGTTCATATAATACTTCTTATCTTGAACATTAAAAGTAATGTAACAGAAACTTTATTACATAAACGTTATTTGATAAGAATGGCAACTCAATAATTTTATTACACGTAGAAAATAAATTGTCTATTCTAAAAGTTTATTGCTTCTAAAAATTTTTATAAGCTGATAATAATAATAAGTAATTATTAGGTGAAATTATGAATAATTATCGAAAAATCTTTTGATCTATTTTAATCTATTGTTGACTTAAAACTAAACATTTTAATTATGAAAACGGATTTATGTTCATTTTTGGATTAAATCTTTTAGGTTACTACTAATAATCACTAACCCACATATTTTTTCATTTTTCTTCTTCAATTAAGTCGATTATGGCAAATATTTAAGATCTAATGATTGCTTTTATTATGATTACTTTTCCCAAACAATAGTTGGACGAAGACTGAATGTTTCGACAAATAAACAGAGAGCATTCTGGATAGCTATTCGTTAAAAGATGGTGAACCAAAAGAGCAATTTTTTTTTTAATTTTTATAGTTGTATTAACGACTCTGTTTACTTCCTTTAAAGACTCTTAAATCTTCAGCAGGTATATCTCAGAAACAAGAAATAGGTACACTACCTTAAATAAGAAGTCAGAACTACAGAAGAAACAATAATGTGAAAATTCTATGTTTATATTTTTCTGTAAGTAAATAGGCCAATAATTTATTAATTTATATGAAATATAATTGTTGTTTTTTCACTGCTCCCTTTATAATTTTTAATTTTTCACTTTCTTTATATAGAATATATTGTTTTTTCACTGTTACGTGCTGAATAGTATTTGTGCTTTAAATACTGCATCATAAAGCCAAGGGACCCAAGAAATTGTAGTTTTGTTATTTTTAGCTTATACCTCAAAAACTGTGTTACGATAAGATTAGTGATAAATAAAATTAAAACTGATGAAATTTCCTACAAGATGGTATTTTCATTCTTTTTGAAATTTTAATAGTTTTAGACACATCCGCTGTTTAAATAATTTTTTAATGCCATAATTTTAGGTTTACAATAAAAGTGCTTGGAAAGATAGATTTTAGACATGGAATTTCTTATAAAATAAGTGTAATACATAATATTCTATCTTAAATGATCACAAAAAATACCGATAAAAAATTTCTCCTCTGTTCTACTATGTCATACTGTTTTATCGAATCTGCCACCAAACTACAAAATTTAAAATGATCGATTTCAGAGTTTACTTTCTACACTGATTTTTAACGCACACAGTTCATATTTTTGGGTCAATTTATTTTTATTATTTATTTATTTTTAGTTATTATTTGTTTTTTAAATGGCATTCAACATTTCTGGGTAGTAAGTTCTGGTAAGTATAAAAATAAAAAATAAAACATAAAATAAAAAAGTTACTGTAATTTGACACAAATGGCTTTATCTATCTATTAACAACATATAAGGAGTGATTGTTTTTTTATTTATACTAGTACTTTTGTGTTTAGGTTGCAATATATTACGTTTTCATACTAATTACTTTAAAAAATACAGATAAGCATAATTGTCCCAATTATAAAATAACAAGAACAAAACATAAAGGCTTTTATGGTATAATTGACAATATTTTTTTACTGTTTAATTTGATTTTTTTATTATTAGATGCCAAAAAGTTAAAAGTGTATTCTCAAAAACAATACACAAAATTTCGGTTGTCAGTTATTTAATAGTTATTTATTATACAAGACGATAAAGAGATTGTTTATCCACGAATGAAAAGGTTGAGCTGAAGAATAGCGAAGTCACACTTATTTATCGTTGTGTATAATAATACAACATTTTTTCTACAATTGGAGAAAAATGTTATTGTTAAATTCGTAAATTTAATTTAATAAAACAAATTTAAAACATTTTACGTTCTCCTGCGTGCTATAGTTTAAGATCTGCAATAGAAAAAAAAATAAAATGGGGATATGTTGTTCTAATTTTACTTTTTCTGATTTCAGGAATTTGAATCATTCCCTAGACTTAGTACGACTAGAAACGGCCAGGAATTTCGAAGCTTGAAACTAGAAGAACTGTTAATATGGAAGATAATTCGGAAACACGGAGTGACGTTCGTCCAAAATTCTCACGAAAAATAATAAAGATGGTGCATAACAAAGTGCTTTGTTGTTGGAGACATTTATGACATTCTTAGAAATAATTTTTAAACTAAATGCATTGTTATTTTTTGCCACAATTATATTCTAAAAAGTCACGTGTTAATAAACCAATTTTAAGACTTAAACGCAATGTTTAGTGCAAGCAGCTATGCATTTTGCAGAGGTTCACAAGTGATAGATGAGTTGTTCTGTTTTTGAAGATAGGAAGGCTAATGTCATGCGATTTATACGGAATTACCCTTATCTTCTAGCTGCAGTGAATCCTTAAGTGTTAATCAAATTATAAATAGCCACAGATTGCCAACATTTATTACGATGAAACACGAAGGAATTTCTCGAAGACTTGCATATTGAAAAAAGGTTGTGTGAGGAGTGGATAAGTTAGTCAATGAATTCAGCAATATAATAACCAGCCTCGCTGCTTCCTCATAAGCTGAGAGGTTGTTTAAATCAGGCGCAAAGAGAAAACAAGAAATTACGACTGGCCAAGCTTATTTTTGTCTGTGATTACATTAATTTTAAGCAAAGAGTGTAAGAATATTGTTACATGACTTTATTTTGTGAATAATTATTTATCGTGAAATTGCGCATTCAACAAAAAGATTTAGTATGCCAATGCAAGGCGAAATAGAGAGCTTTAATCGACGAAATTTCATGTAAAAACACACAAGTACCCACCAACATATTTTTTCAACATGCACTTTTATATTTCTATTGAGATTTTTTATTTTTTATTACGAAAATGTTACAATACATTGTGCGAGTAATGTTGTTAGAGATGTTGGTGTGATAGATGCCCTTGTTGTTTGTGTCAATCGCTGCATACTAAATCATCAATCATGCGACGATTGTAATAGTTTTTCACGTTTTGTAGAAAATGTCATAATTATAATAGTTGATTTTGTTACACATTTGCCGTACATAATACCTGTATTATTCAACTGAGATACAATTTTTTATTTCGTACCGAAAAACAGGTATTATTCGATGGTAGTTGCAATAGATTACAGCACAGAATGTTCACGTTTTCATTCCCAGCATCTTTTGCATTGTTTTAAATAATAATTATTACGAACTTGTTTGATTGTATCTCTCTTTCATCTTTATCCCATCCTATTTAGTTTTCATTAAGTTAAGTACGTTTTATTGATAATAAACTGATGAATCAATAGATTTGCATCTATGCTTATAGACAATCGCATCAATTTTCATTTTGGTTAATTTTATAACGATCAAGTTACTTAACACAACTGCTAAGAAGCGAGAGACTGCACATTTAAATATTTGTATAAACATTATTGTTATAAAATGAATACATTTTGTACATAACATTACATACTGCATAAATTATTATTTATTATACATATTATATCATGCTCTACATAGACATATCATGTAAATGTTTGTTAAAGTAAATAAAAATAATTGTTCTCAAAAAATGTTACATGTATTTATCAACTGATTAAAACTACTTTTCCTATTTATTTATCTTTCATTTTATTTGCGAAGGCAGAGCTCGTTCATATGTTATTATACAGACTGAACCAAAAGTAATACACAAAATTACTTTTCAGAAAAATTCTAGAAAAGGTCTATTTTTTATTGACACTCAATATTTGTGACCTCATTAATTTGAGTAAAAACATTATTTTTATTTGTTTTTTAACATTTTTCTTTACTGTTTGGTAGTTTCTCCTTTACCTTTATTGTAAGTACACACTGTTCAGAAATGATTGTTCATCAGATCACTTATGAAATCTGAACGTAATGTGCCGCTTACTTTAAATTGTGAATATCGTCAAAGCGACAGACTCGTCAAAATAATGCAAAAAGACTTCAAATCTAAAGGCTAAACAAAAATTACGGAAATAACAGACACAAATCAAGACAACTTTGCCGAACAAAAAAAGTGAGTTCACTTTGAATTTCATAGTAGACTTGATGGACAACCACACTGTATTAAAAAAATTAAGAAAGAAGGTATTAAAATAAAATAAAAAATGTTAAAAAACGAATACACAATTTTACACAAGAACTTTATCTTTTTTTATAAAGGGTGATTATTATTTGTTTATTTTTTGATTTTATGTTAATTATAGAAAAAAAAATCATAAAACAATTGCCCGTATATAGATGGCTTGTACAAAAACACGAAGCCTTTTTTTAATTTAATTTTTTTATCATCACAAGAGAGAGGTGTATTAGCTGTTTAAAAACTGAAACAATGCCAACGTCGCATTTTACAGAATTATTTTTTTAAATAAAATTGAGATTGATATAAAATTTTAAAAGTATAAATTACATTAGCTAATATTTTTTTGAAGTGCATGAATAATTTATAACAGCTAATTTTAAGAGGAAATGCAGCGTTGGCGTTTTTATAGTTTTGAAACAGCTAATAACAAAAAAAAAATAAAAATGACGTCATTACAAAAAAATGGCTGGGGTCTCAAAAATTATATCGATCTGTTCGAATTTTTTTTGAAAAATGACTCAAAACAAAGTATGAATTTTCTGTTTTTTTTTGGTTGTCTGTAAACCAAAGTACAATTTATTAAATCTTGGTGTACAGGCAACCAACAGTACAATACAGTACAGTATTCGAATCGACGCATCGTTTAGTGCTTCGGACGACTCTCGGAAACTAGCCAATGAAAATGTGAGTTTCAATTTGAAATTGAAGCGTTAACGGCCATATCCGTCAAAGCGAAGAAATTGTAACCGAATTACGTGTAGTTTGTTGTCAGCTAACAATTATTAGTTCGTATTGTTGGAATTCTGTTTTATAAGATCTCAGTAATGTAAGTACACATTAACATCATATTTATTTCTTTTAAATTATTTGATTTAAAATATGCATTCTGGCAGTTGTCAAAATTTGGTATTGTGTTCTAACTTCCTTATTTATCATTTCATCCCTGTTATTTACTGTATGCTTTTATGTACTTTTGTTGTAAATTAATTAGATTACACTCGAATATTACAGTATTATACTAATTGTGACATATGTCTTTCCAAAATTCTGTAGCGTCAGTACCCCCAGGGGCGTAGCCACAGCTATAGCCCCAAATTAAAAGGGTTCAAAGTAAAGTGCCCTTACATTTTACTAAAATAGAAACAAAAACATTAAGAGCTGATATTATTTTTTTTTATATTATTGTGGTTCTAGCAATGCATAACAAATCGAATTTAAAAACAACCGAAAAAAAATGAACCTAAGGATTTTTTTCTAAGCGAATCTTTCATAAAATCAAGTTTCAACCTGCTGTCCAAAGATTAATAATAATAATAATTAACACAAATCGATGCAGAATAAATATTCTCCTCCATTTACTCAAATAAAAATTGGGATATTTTCTTTAAAAAAATTAAGTCCTTGGAGCTCTCCAAACGCAACCTTAAAGTATGTAAAAAATCAAGATCAACGAAACGAAACTTACTTGAAGTAGCAGTCTTTTGAGAATGAAGATAGTGTTGTGTGATTGTTTCAAAGACGAAAAAAAATACAATTTGAGAATAATTATTTCCAAATTAACGGTTAGAAAGTATTAATGAAGATTTATTAGAGAACGAAGATTTTTTCCTAGAAATGTTTTACATATTACCGAGCACTTTGCTGGGTTATAAAAAAATTAATTACTAATTATTCTTTAATCTTTGTTCTTTAAATTCCAGAAGCATCATTTTTTTGTTGTTCTCAAAATTCCGCAGTTTTTGTTCTGTAAGGTGGCACTGCTTAACTTATTTTTGTAGTTTTTCTCCGGTTTTTTTTCTTCTATTTTTTTTCTCTAATTTTTAAACAGCGCCAACTGCGCAATCAAAATCTCTACTTTCATATGATGTTCCTCTCCTTGGGCCCCGTAGATATTTATTATTGCCTTTATTTTTCAAATTGTTCCATTTTATTTAAATCTGCTCCAAATTTCTACGGCATGAATTTTTTTTTTGTAATTAATTTATATTCAGTTTTACCCTGACTCCCTTTTCAGATAAATTAATTTTATCAGTCATCTTATATTCAATAAAATATTACTTTAGGCAGCCAAAACACTCAAAAAACTACCTCAAAATAATTGAAGAAATCCAGAAGTGTAATAAAAATCAGAACTTACAATTAATAACAATAAATATATTTTCAATTTTTTCAAATGTTTCGATGAATGTTATTTTTAGGGCCGGTTTATAGAAAGCTTTGTTAAAATTTAATTCGTTGTTAAAAATTATCAACGCGAATGGGCCAATCAAATTTGTTCAATTTGGTCACGTGATCAGTTAATCACGCTTTTAATTGCAGATTAACTTAATGACGCTTCTATAAACCGACCCTTAGAGCGCATAATTCTAATTTGTTACATATTGTACGTATGTTTTTAGACTTGAGGTTCATGATGTCTAAAATTCCCAAGCCTGCGAGCAGTATAAAACCCCCAGTAGCAGTCCAGAATTTCGCTGCAAGAAACTACCTTCGTCGACGATCCAAATCTGTGTCAGATCTCCGCCCCTTTAGATCAAAGCCTCTCTCCACCAATCTTACAACCGGACCAAATAAACCAGCTGGTCCAAGTAAAGAGAATACAGCTCCCTTAAGATCAGCAGGAGCTAAAAGGCCAGCAATACAGAAGCAGGAGCCAGAAAAGAAACCAAAAGTTCCGAAAATAGCCAAGATTCCTGACTGGGACTACAAATCCCGGTTTCAAGAAATTCAAAAGAAACACACGGCTTTAGTGGAAAACTTTAAAGAAATAAAGGCAAAAACAGCGAGTAAGTAATCTAACAATTACTAATTTATTTATTTTTTCTGTTTTTTTTATTTTGTTCCTTGATTATAAAAACTTAAATAATTAACAAAAATTACTTCAGGCATGCCTTTTACAGACTGAAATTCAATTTGAACGACAGAAAATTGGTGCCAGCAGAGAACCAAAAATAACATTTTGGTGGGGATGAAAATAAACAAAACTCACATAAGAAAACAGTTTAAAAATAAACCAAAAATCACCCCTTAGATTAAAAACTTGCAGACAAAAAGATAAAATCCCCGCCGGCAAAAAACGACTCAATTATCATTTTTTTTAAATTATTTGATTTTTGATCATTTCCGGCTCAAATATGTCCAAAACCCTCTTTTAAGTCACTTAATTTTATTTAATATTAAAATTTTGTTCCTTGATTATAAAAACTTAAATAATTAACAAAAATTACTTCAGGCATGCCTTTTACAGACTGAAATTCAATTTGAACGACAGAAAATTGGTGCCAGCAGAGAACCAAAAATAACATTTTGGTGGGGATAAAAATAAACAAAACTCACATAAGAAAACAGTTTAAAAATAAACCAAAAATCACCCCTTAGATTAAAAACTTGCAGTCAAAAAGATAAAATCCCCGCCGGCAAAAAACGACTCAATTATCATTTTTTTTTAATTATTTGATTTTTGATAAGTTCCGGCTCAAATATGTCCAAAGCCCTCTTTTAAGTCACTTAATTTTATTTAATATTAAAATTTGCTGTTGTAAACTTAAAATCGCTTTATTCCGGTGCCGAAACGATGATTTTAGAAATTTTTATAATAATAATACAGGGTGTTAGTTTTCGAGCCCCACCGTGGGGGTTATTAGTTATTACAGAGATACGAGGTCGGTTGAATTAGGGCAAACTTGCGCATTTTTATGCTGAACAGTTATCTGAATATTTTTTTTTTTTTTAATTATTGAGAAAAAGAAAAAGTAATTTTCGTTTTTATTTTTTTAAGCGAAAACTATAATAATTAGACGTTTTTAAGTAGAACATTCTTCAGACCCTTTTTATAAGAAATCGATCTCTCATCGCCTTTTTCAAGGCGTTCTTGATGTCAGAGTTACAACACTCAACTGTAGTTTTTCTTATGGACGCCATATTTGATACTTGTATTTTTTAAGTCTTTTTGTTTCTGATTACAACGATGTATAATATGATATGATCGAATCTTACATGTTGATTAAAATGAAGAAAAAAACATTTTTACAATGAGTGCTTTGGAAAAAAACGCCAAAAAGTTTCAATTTTGACAGTTCTTTTAAATATGAGAGCTGAATTTTTATAATTTTGTCTTGTTTTGTTTTGCGAAGAATAAACTTTTAGCTTATCATGTCGTTTATTCAAATTCAATTAAACACCTCCAATATCTAGTTGGTTTAAAAACAAAATTTTTAGCGTTTTTTCCAAAGCACGCTTGGTAAAAATGCTTTTTTGTAAGATTCAATTATATCATGTGAAACATTGTTGTAATCAGAAATAAAAACACTTTTCAAAAATACAAAAAGCAAATGTGGCTTCCATAAAAAAAAACAAGTTTAGTGTTGTAACTCTTAATCAAGAACGCCTCGAAAAATACGACAGATTTAAATTCCTTGTGCCTAAACAATGTTCTAAAACGTCTAGTTGTTTTGGTTTTTGCTTGAAAAAATAAAACGAAAATTACAAATTTCAGTTTTTTTCCAATTATTCAAAAACTTAAAATGACACATTAAATTTTCTTTCAGACAATTATTCAGAATAAAAATGCGCAACTTTCCCCTAATTTAACCAATTTCGTATCTCTTATAGTAACTGAGATCTCCATGGTGGATCTCGAAAAACGGACACCCTGTATAATAAAAGTAAAAATTTCCTGACTAATTTATACTTAAACGTGTAAAACAGCAAAAAATTGGAATACTTTCAGATTTTGATCAACTGGACGGTGAGGTACAGGAACTACGACAAGTGAACGAAACACAGAAGGGCAAATTACAAAGTTTAGAAGAGCAGGAGAAGAAGTGGAGACAAGAAAACAATGATTTAAACACTCAATTAACGAAAACAAGAGAAGATTACAGCGAGTTGCAAAAACGAACCGAAGCTTTACAAGAAAATTTAGAATCACTTGAGAAGGAAAAAAAGCTTTGGAAATCCGAAAAAGAAAATATTCTGTCGGAAAATACCAAATTAACACACGAATTAAGTGTAACGAGAACGGATTACGCTAACTTGAAACTTGAACACGAGTCTTTGGAAAAACAATGTACTGAGAATATAGAGCGTCTTCAACAGATACAACAGATCCTCCAAAAAACTGAAACTCAAGTAAAAGAGTTACAACAAAAAATTGAGGATTTAGAAACGAACAATTGGCACTTGAAACACGATCTTGAGGATCAATATGACCTCAGAAGACAGTTACACAACACCATTCAGGACCTGAAAGGAAATATTCGCGTTTTTTGCAGAGTCCGACCACCAATCAACAACGAACTGGATGACAAAGAATTATGTGCAATTTCCTTCCCCAACGAAACCAGTCTAGATATACGAAAGTCGCGTGAAAGTGTCTGTGCAATAAGTGGAAGAGTTGGGGACGTTAAACAGGAATTTTCCTTTGATAAAGTTTTTTCACCTGAAGCAAGCCAGGTGGAAATTTTTGAGGAACTTGCACAATTGGTTCAGTCGGCTTTGGACGGATATCATGTGTGTGTTTTTGCTTATGGACAGACTGGGTCAGGAAAAACACACACGATGCAAGGAACACCAAATGATCGTGGTATGAAACATAAACTTTTTTAACTAATAAATCGAATATTTTTGCGGAAAAAACATTTAAAGCTCATTGTTTTCGATTTTTTAAGTTGTAAGAATTTTCTCTTAGAAATGTGCCAAAAAGGCACAAAGTTAAGTAAAAAATGCTCTTGGTTTTGCCTTTTTTGAGCTAAGCACTTAATTTTTGCGAGGTTTTGCTCAGCTAGGTCAAAAATCACCAAAAATGGGACACAATTATGCAGCAAAATTTGGCAAAAATAACAAAATACATAACGAGATTAGTTTACTAAAAATGTTTTTAGCATTTTTTTGGAATTTTATAATCATTTCTTAGCCTGAAATACAAATATTTTCCGAAATTTTACGTTTTAGCACGCTTTCATGCACACAAAAATTACTAAACCACCTCGAAAATTAGAGCTTTATGTAAGATTTTTTTCAAAGTAAAATCTTAGCTTTTTATCGAGGTTTTACTAAATTTACTGGCTTTTTGACCGTTAACACGTTTTTCAGCCTAAAGCACAAATATTTTTCAAAATTTTGGCGTGTTATCTTTTGCTTTTTTGAGCGTTTGTGAGATTTCATTAAGTCGAAATTACATAATTTATGTCTTTTTTAGTGATTTAACACGTTTTTCAGCCAGAAAAGCAAATTCTTTGAGGAAAAATAATTCGATAAGTTGCGAAATTAATTTGTATTTGAACAAAAAATTACGAAAAGTAACAATATTTTTCCTTTGCGAACGTTTTAGCACCTTTTCTCATCAGACCTGTATTTATTTCAAGAAATTATTGAAAGCTAAACCGATTGAAATAAAAGGTGTTACGAGTATCGGTGTAGTATTTGCTATACCAAATGTTTCTCTTTGTTTTTAACACAATTTTTTACATAAAAAGGCACTTGCTTTTCGTGTATTTGAACTACTGGTTTGAACACAGTTCTGAACTACGAATAAAAGTTCTGTTTCTGAGCGTTTAAGTCAAGTTAAAGGGAAAAATTAGCCGAAAGATATCCAAATTAGATCGACACTCTCAGTTTAAATCACAAATATTTTTCAAAATTTCGTCGTGTTATTTTTGGCTCTTTCGCGTGTATGTTATTTTAATTTCAGGTAAATGTTGGGTTATTTTCTGAAAATTCCGAAAATGTCGAAATTACATAATTTTGGCCGTAAAGGAAACTGATACGAAGAATTTCGTCAAAAACAATTCGAAAAGTTACGAATTCGACACATTGTGTAATTTTTGCTCCGCTTTTTCGAGATTTTGCTCAAACGGAATGAGTAATCACGAAATAGGGTCAAAAATGATAATATTGTTGCTTTTTTTTAACATTTAAGCACTTTTTTGGGCCTAATAATTAAAACTCAATTATTTTCGCAAAATTTCGATAGCTCGTACAAAAAAAAGAAATTTAATGGAAAAATACCTTTTTTAACGTTTTAACCCATTTTTGACTCAAAAGTTCACTAATAATAATAATAATAATAATAATAATAATAATAATTTATTTGTGGCAGTAAAACAGTTACAATTATTTAGTTACAACAAGAAAAGAAATACGATAACAAAATTAAAATTTTCTACCACAAATTGGACCAAAAGGCAGCAAAGCTGATCAAGGTTTTGGCCCAGAATTAAATGAGAAATAACAAAAAATAAAATTGAACAATGTGATTGAAGAAAAATAAAAAATATAATAATAAAAAAATATTCGATTCTATTTAACAAAATTATAGAAAAGAAAAAAAACACATAAGTAAAATAAAATCATTTTCTATTTATGTTTAAAATTTAGATTTTTTTAATGTCAGAGGAACTTCATTGTAGAATAAGTAAATATTATAAACAAAACAAAAATTACATGATGACAAACGTAACTATTATTTCGTTTTATTTATTTAATATTTCTTTAACGTTTAGCAATCGCATGCTATTTTCACGGACTCTTACCACACTGTCTCGAAAATAAAATAATTGAATTTTTTTACAGTAATTTTTGATATAATAAAGTCAAATAGTTTTTTCATGAGATTTCGTTAAATCGAGCCAAAAATCGTTACATTTGCTACTTTTTTTATCATTTTGCTACATTTGGCTGTAAGAAACCCAATTATTTTGCGAAATTTTGTAAATATAAGTCGATACAAACAAATTATTGGTTGGTAATACAGGCTGATTCAAAAGTACCGTACAATCTGTCGGGTGCTGATAAAAGTGATAAAGGATATCAAACGAAATAAAAAGTTCCTATGACAAAAAATTGTAGCGTCGGTTTTATTTATGATTTATGATGAATAAATCGTCAGTTAGTTTTTTTTATGTATTTTTATGTATTAGTTAAATAAAAAAATTTTTCACCAAATGTTGCTTCGTTATTATACAGTTAGTTAGCTGAATACGATGTTTTTAGTAATGACAATACAAAAAGTGTTAAACTTGGGGTTTGTGCGCTTAATTTGTTAAGAAAAATAATTTTAATGAGCTACAACACGGTCAAGAGGAGTCTAGCTTTTTTTGGAAAAAGCAAAGGAATTTTTGTAATTAATAATTCTGTAATTTTTGTGCTTCAGATAATATTTTTTTACATTTGCAACATGAAACAAATACCTATTGAAAAAATCAACAATTAATGTTTAATTAAGGTAAATTTGACAATATATTAAATTCGACATCCTAGGCAACAAAAGAGTAACAATCGATACCGTTCTTAAGGAAAACAAATTAAAAAAAGTTGCTTGAAAAAATCTGACTTCATTTTTGTGTTTAACTGAACCTTTCTGGTCACCATACGAGAGTTTGTCCGACACTTCTGAATCACCCTGTATTGTGCATTTTTTGTTCTTTTTTTGTCAAAGCGGAACGAGTAATTACGATATTCAGTCAAAAATGTTAATTTTTTTTATTTAAATAACGGTGGCCATTAAATACAATAAATATTATTTCCAGTAATTTGAAATTTCATTTCCCACTTTTTTTAGGCATGATCCCTCGGACGATAGACTTGATCTTCGAAAAAATCGAGAAACTGAAAATTACTGAATGGAGTTACACTGTGACAGCCAGCTTCTTGGAAATCTACAACGAAAACATCAGAGACTTGCTGGAACCTAACAGTAACTACGACTACGAATTGCGTTACAACGAGGGTCGAGGTGTAACCGTAACCAACTTAAAAAGTGTTCCAATTGATTCAGCTCGCATGCTCAAAGCACTTATGGAGGAAGCTAACAACAACAGAGCGGTTGCCACAACCGATTTCAACAAACACAGTTCTCGATCGCACGCAGTCACCAAAATTCATCTCGAAGGACACAATAATTTAAGTAGAGCGAGTTATTCCGGATCAATCAATCTCGTGGACTTGGCCGGCTCTGAAAGCGCCAAAACCTCGGCAGCCGAACGTTTAAACGAGACGAAACATATTAATAAGAGTCTGTCTACTTTGGGAAATGTAATGCTGGCACTACATAATAAAGACTCCCATGTGCCATATCGCAATTCGAAACTTACTTTCCTATTGCAATCATGTCTTGGCGGTAATTCGAAGACTTTGATGATCGTGAATATTGCGCCGTTTGAGGACTGTTTTGGGGAAAGCATCAGTTCGCTAAGATTTGCAGCCAAAGTTAAGGAAATCAAAACTTGTGCCAAAAAAAACAAGACTTATGGTCATCAGGCTTTATTGCCATCGAATGGCTCCCAAAAGAAGTAAAAATAGTGTTTTAATTTGTGAATATGCGAATTTTTTAGTGTTTTTGTTTTAATCATTTTAACATGTATGCGTTGACTTAGCTGTATATATCATTTTATAAAATAAAGTTAATTAAGTCTGATCGTTTTTTGCACTAAAGTCGGATTCACATGAATTCATTTCTAAAAATATTTATGCTAAATGTGAATGTTTGTACAATATTTGGATAATTTGAACAGAAACCAATCTGAAATCAAAACCAATGACCCGAACATGTTCAGTTTATATTCGCTGTTTCAAAACTGTAAAAACGCCAACGTCACATTTTACCAAACGAGTTTTTTAAATAAGATTCATAAAATTGTAAAATAGTTAATGATTAGATCTCTCATTAAAACTATAAATTACATTAGCTATTTTTTTGAGTGTATGAGTAATTTATAATAGCCACTAATAGCTAATTTTGAGAGAAAATGCGATGTTGGCGTTTTTATAGTTTTGAAACAGCTAATAGATACCTTACATAAAACATTACCAATTAACCATGCAGATAAAGTGACCCAAAGATATACCGTCTTTACGACTTAATCCGATATTTAACTTAAATAATTTTTATGACGGTTCAACCACAAAACACCATTTTTAGCCCCCAAATAAATAAACCCAAACAGATGCTCTCGATGCCGTTCCAGGATCGTACTCAGAAGTTTAGAACATTAAGGTTTCACTCTCATTTTTTTATAATAACTATTTGGTAGTATGAATAAATGAATTAATTTAATAAATTAAAACGAAAAATTTAAAAAACTTTGTATATTGTTTTTATTTACAAAGTGTAAAAAAATTATAATGTAACTAATAATTAACATTTCTCGAAAAAGTCATTTTCATCGCTGGAATCGTCATCTAGGTTAATAATTAAATCTGGAACCAATCTTGTTTTGTATGTAATTTAGAAATTCCAGGACTTCTACGGTAAAGTGTGATAAAACCCACCCCCAAGGAGTCGGCGCCTCTATGGCCTAAACATTTTAGCACATTAGGAAATTCCAAATTGTCGCCAAGTTGAAACTTGAACTTGAAGCCGTTGAGAAAAAAATCCTGTTGTACATTTGATGAAAACGGGAAAATCTAATTAAAGAAAAAACATTTATATGTACCAGATTCAAGGCCAAATGGCAAAATCAAAAACTGATTAAGCTTTCTTTGTAATTTATACGTAGAAAGGAATAAATATAGAAGAGATTCCCAAAAATGAAACATTTTGTGAAGAAATGTCGTTTTTAAAATTGGAAACATTTTACTTTGAAGCAGTTCTTCCTGAACTTATAGACCCTAGAAAAAAGAGAAATTTACTCCTGCGAGATTTTTATTTTAAATAAATTACATATTTACAATTGTTTCTTGTTTTATTTACCCATACGTTTTTTCTTGTTAAAAAACCGTAGTACATTAATTTTGCACATTTTTTAAACGAAACAACCTTGGTGGATTCAAATTGTTTGACTTAACAAATTATTCAAACAGGGTTTATTAAATTGAAATAACATCAGTATCACTGAAATAAAACTTTAACAAAGGCTCTGTACCTGGACCAACCCAAAGCAGGGAGCATAGGTTCAGCTAATGCTCTCCACGAAACGAACGCCTTTCGCAACAAACCCAACGAACTGAAAGCCACAAAGTCAGTGTTTCAGAAACGACAAAACTTGAAGAATGCGAACTGAGCATAATATTAAGTAATTTTTTTACACACGTATATGTAGTGTTATGTTCGGTAAATTCCAAGATCTTTATTTATTTACGTTGATTTCCATAACTAAATAATAAATAATACAGTTTTAGATTTTCAATGCCCATAAAAAAATAAGTTTGAGTTTTGCCCATTTAGATGAAAAATATTGTCCGATTCTAAATTCAAAACCAGTTTTTTTGTAATAACTTCGTGCCACATTTTTCTTTTTTGATGAAAACTGTTAAGCGCCCTAGAAATTTTAAAACTGCGTAATTTGATGTATGATACATAGTTCAAAAAAACTATTTAAAGCTAAGATGAGTCTAAAACTGTTTTTTGCCAGGGTCAGACTACCCTTCTAACTCAGATTTTCCAAAAACATATTTTTTTAAATGAGTCGATATTCAAGTTTTAATCGTTGAAGTTTGAAGAGTTTAAAAAACTGCCCATTGAGGTAAATGACATATCTTTAGGCCCATTCTATTTACTGAAACATATTTTTTATAGAAAATACTAAATTTTGTATGGCCTTAAAAATGTGAGTCAGATTTTTATGTCAAAAATAAGAGAAACTACTGTTTTTTATTTTTTCATAAAAAATGTGAGCCAGACGTAACAACTGCAACTTGGTTTTTGTTGAAAAAAATGCACAGAAAATAGAAAAATTACTAAGAAACCTACGCATCTGAGCTAAAAAGTTACACGTATTAGATTAATGAAATATGCTCCAACTCTGAACAGAAGCAAAAAATGTAAACTGCGCCACCTTATCCACATCCGAAAATAATAATCATTAAGGGGGTGAATTCCTGTGATTCAAATAGTATCAAGTCATTTGCCGCCACATATTTTATGTACTCTACGTAAGCGGGCCAGAGTTTCAGCAAAAAAAAGAAGTTTCTAGCTTAATCCAGAAGGAAAATATGACGATGTAAATTTTAAGCTTTTCAAAAATTTTCGTAAAAACGTCTTTTTCAGTATAATTCATTTTAAGAGTTTTACAAGTTAACGATTCATATTTTCGAGTTAAAACAAAAGCCACTTTATTCCTGACAGTCCATTACAGGGAGGGCCAATAGTAGTTCATTTTCTCTTTAAGACTCTATATCAAAGGGAAATAATGTTCAAAAAACACCAAATTTTTGTCAATTTTCAGGTTTTTTTTCTGAATTAAATAAAGCACTGACAGCATTTAAAACAGTTTCTCTCCTATAGCCAGAGTAGAAGAATATATAACTTTCAAAAACGTTACTAAGAAGGGCTGTAAAACAGCGAGGAAAATAGATGAAATTCGACGCTTTTTAGAGTAGGTATTCTCCCCCTTAACAACGCATAACTTTTTTTAATAACTGAATTCTTATTTACTAAAAAATAATTTATTTACAAAAAAATTAGAAAAACAATCGTTTAGATAGCGACCCTCCCTCCACCGCATCCAGCAGCTTCCTCTTCAAAGTAGGCCTTTCCACTTCAGTTTTTCTGATGTTTTGAGGCAACGGCAACTTGGATCCCGGCGTCGGCGCCGGTTTATTACTGAAAAACGGCATCGCCAAACACTTGCTGCACTCGAACCGCTTCAACGGATTCAACACCAAAAGCCCCTCCAAGACATCAAGCAGATCATCACCGGCGGCTGTGAAAATATTCTTCAACGGAATCGGCGTAAACGGCTTAAATTCGACGTAATCGGACAAACTCTTCAGCCCCGGCCAATTCTCCTCGGTCGGATTTCCAAAAACTGCGAAAATTTTGGTCAGCTGGTCCAGGTCCGACTCGCCAGGAAACAAGGGCACTCGCAGGAGGAGCTCCGCGAGGATGCACCCCACAGCCCACATGTCCACCCCCGTGCTGTACAACTTTGCCCCGAAGAGCAGCTCGGGGCACCTGTACCACCTGGTGACCACCTGGTGCGTGTTGATGCGGTTTGGGGAGCCGTAGAGCTTCGCAAGCCCGAAATCGCCGATTTTGAGCACGCCGTTGGAGTTCACCAGAAGGTTGTTGGGCTTGAGGTCCCGGTGAAGGACCCAGTTTCGGTGCAAGTAGTCCAGCCCTTGCAGCGTTTGAATAATGTAGGCTTTTATGTTGCCAGTTGTTAAAATAATCGTGTTGTCTTTTATTATAACTTCCAAATCCGTGTCCATGAAATCAAACACAAGGGACACGTTGGACATGTGTCCGAAGACGTCCAAGAGGCCGATTACGTTGCGGTGGTGCAGTTCTTGTAAGAGTTTGATTTCGCGAAGGGCTGTTCGGTTGATGCCGTCTTGGGCCTCTTGACGACTCCCCATTTTGATTTTTTTCACTGCGACGATGTTGTCGGTCTCTACATCGCGGGCTTTGTACACCGTGGCGAATTGGCCCTCGCCCAGAAACTCGATTTTTTCGTAACGGGTTAGTTTATTCGACATTTTTATCACATTATTTTGAAAATTGCCGGTTTGAGGTTATGAGGGGTTGAAAGCCAAAGCTACCAACCTTCGGAATTTCGAGGGTTCAAAAATGAGAAATTTTAAATAAATACAATGATCAAACAAACAAAGAATGAAGTTGCAGTGGAAGTTTTCAAACAGGAATGAAAAAGTCGGATAACTAAGTAATTAAAAATGAATTTGATAAAAAAAATTAATTTGGTATGCAACCACATATACAGCACCATAATTGTGGTCAACCTACTATTAATAACTGTTCTTTTTTTAGAAAGTAAATCGGTAACAAAAATGTGTAATAGAAAAGAATTACGTCTAATTTGAACCTTTTTTGACTATTTCGTGTAAAATATCAATATTAATATGCTTGTTTCTGACAAAAAAACTATAGAAAACCCAACAATGAGAGTCTGTTTAAACAACATTTTTTTTTATTAAGAAACATTCTTAAATACACAAAGCAAAACCACGTAATGTGCAACATTTCATCTTATTTTAAAAAAATTTGCTTTCTAAAAAGCTAGATTTGTGTTTAAAGCGGTTTCGCTGCTTTAAACTCTCAAATATTATTAATTTTTTTAAATTTATGGGCCGGTTTATAAAAGGCTCTGTTAAAATTGAATTCGTTGTTAAAAGTTAACAACGCGAATGAACCAACCAAATGACTTCAATTTGGTCACGTAATCAGTTAATCACGCATTTTATAACTGATTAAATTAATGACGTTTTTATAAACCGGTCCTATGATTAGTTATGATAATTAAACTAGTTTACAAAAAATTTTTTCTTTTACCAAGAAATAATTTATACTGATTTTGTTTTCTTCTCACTCACTAATAACGTAATAACTAAAATATATCTCACATTTGTCTATCACGTCTTGTTTTTTTAATATATTCACTAAAAGTTTTGAAAATATATTCGTTGTTTCTGTGATAAACTAATAGTTAAACATTGTATTTGCTTTAAAATATCGTCAAGTAAATGTAGATTAAGCCCAAACAACTTTTGTTTTTTTGTGGTAAAATTATCTTAGTAAAACCTGAAAAACTTAAAGGCAAGAAATAAGAATTTCTCAGTTTCGAATGTAAAGGGAAAAATGTTTAGGAATGCAACCCCTTAATTATTTCTAACTAAGTGTAAAGAAGAATTTAGAACTTGCTCTACTGAAAACTGCTAACCAATCTTCATAACATATAATTGTTGTTTTCTTCGATAAATAAGTTTTTTACAGTAGAGGCTTCCTTTTTCATGAGAATTTTTGTATGAAAAGCTGATTTTTGTTCATTAGTTAATGTGGCATTATTAGCGGTGTAGTTAGAAAAAACAGTTCTAAGGAACAAAGTTGTGGTGAATTATCTTCTACGATTCAGGTATTATTTAATTTTCCATTATTCGAACATTGGTAAAAAACCGTCTTCAACGTTTTTGGGACCCCTTCGGTTGAAAATCACAGCTTTCTTGATTAATGAAGGGTCAAGGGACTTTCCCTTCGTTAATCAAGGAAGCTGTGGATATGGTCTTAAGGACTCTTCTAAAGAAAAGAGATGGCGCTACGTAAGGAGAGTTTTTTTAAGTTAGGAGAATCAACTCCAACAATGAAAAAGAAAGCTTTGTTACGGCCTTAATGGTGGCATTACAATGCAAAAACGAAAAGAATCACCCTGTTTATTTTTTAGTAGGGAAATTCAACTTTACACTAAATCGCCACCGGTGCTAGGTTGGCGTCCTTGCTGCGGGAACAACGGTGCCATTTGCAAAGCGGCGTGTTGTGCTACCGCCGTAATTCTAATAATTTAAACAAATTGTTACAAAGTGAACAGTGATTTGTAATAATTAAAGCCAAAGTAATTAAAAACAATTTAGTTTTCTACAGTACAAGATGGCCACACAACCTCACAGTCGGAAACGTGTTTGTTACTATTACGACAGTAAGTAGCCACCAATTTCAGCCAAACATGAATTATTCCACCATTTTGGGGCGTTTGTTTTTGAAATTTGCCAACAAAATGCATGCGTTTGCTTAATTTTGTGTCGTATCGTGCTATCATGTAAATACGATTTTCGAAACCGTAAGCCTGGAAATTCACGGTAGACTACGGTCGCGGTATTTTTGCTCGGTGCTGATTGGTTAGCTTGGTTTATGATGAGATGATGACGCTTTTTTGTACGGTGTTACGATGGCGAATGTTATTAGTCCATCGTGAATTTTGATTCAATTCTGATAATTTTGAATTGTTAGGCGATATTGGGAATTACTATTATGGGCAAGGACACCCCATGAAGCCCCACCGCATAAGGATGACCCATAATTTGCTGCTCAATTATGGTCTGTACAGAAAAATGGAGATTTATGTGAGTATTTAATTTCCATGAATTGTTGGTGTTATTTAGTTTTGACTTTCCCAGCGCCCCCATAAAGCCACTGCCGAAGAAATGACCAAGTTTCACTCGGATGACTACATTCGATTTCTCAGATCCATCCGACCTGACAACATGTCTGAGTACAACAAACAAATGCAGAGGTTTAATGTAGGGGAGGACTGTCCTGTCTTTGACGGTTTGTACGAATTCTGCCAACTCTCAGCTGGGGGCTCAGTGGCGGCAGCTGTTAAATTGAACAAGCAAGCGTCCGAAATTTGCATCAATTGGGGCGGGGGTTTGCATCACGCGAAAAAATCCGAAGCTTCGGGCTTTTGCTACGTAAATGATATTGTTCTGGGGATTTTGGAGCTGTTGAAGTACCACCAACGCGTGTTGTACATCGATATTGACGTGCACCACGGTGACGGTGTCGAAGAGGCTTTTTACACCACTGACCGGGTGATGACAGTCTCGTTCCACAAATACGGTGAGTATTCTAAAAATAAGACAAAGGGGCGAAACGAGATACAAAATAACTCGATGTTTTTACCAAAAATTTAGTCCCCCAGAGCATCAGTGCTCCATAGCATCGTTTTGGTTTCATTTAAATTAATTTAAACTCAACCGGTTCACTATTTGTCTGAGAAAAATGTGCTGTTCTAGGGGAAAAACATTATTGAAATGTTTTTAAAACGTTGCAAATACGGTTAGTAAAATACAAAGAGGTGTATAAGTATTAAAGCAAACTGTTCGAAACATTTTTTATATGTCGAGAATTACTTAAATATTTTGTTGTAAAATTTTCTTCTAATACGGTCAGAAGTTTCCAACAAAGGATGAAAATTGTATTACTCTGAATAATTCAGCTAACTTAAAGTCGTTTTATAGATGAAAAGCATTTTTTTAAGAAATCTCATCGAATAAAGGCAAAGAATGTGTTTGCTTTTTTTAATACCTACTTAAACACATTTCTAAGGTAAAAATTCACTTTTCTTGCTTAGTTTTATATTACTTTTGCCTTTGTTTTTGTCAAAAAAAAAAAACAAAAATGAAGATCGGAAATGATTTTATTTTGGCTTTTTTGTTCTTGTTTTGAGTGATTTTCTTTGTTTTTTTTTTCACAATTGCTTTAATAACTCGGTAATTTTCTGAAATTTATATATTCTTTGGACATTTTTAGTTCTAGTTTTATTTATTAGTTTCAATCAATTTAACATTTTGCTTAAATAGGTTTAAAAAGGATTATCAGTGGACATCGAATATCCATTTTTGCCTTTCTTCAGCATTTTGATTAAAAACATACCTATTTCTCATAAATTGGTTACAACAGGACCAAAAATCATTAGTAATCTAAGCGAGAAACTCACTGTGAAATGACCACTTTTGTATGACTTCGTTAAACACTCCGAACATTTTCTTTATTATGATTTCGTTGTTTGTATGATTTCGTTAAACACTTTGAACAATTTCTTTATTACGTAGAAAATTACGGTATTTTTATTATTAAACAAGTAAGTATTAAACAAGTGTAAGATGATTTTACTTTTTTCGTAAAACTGCATTAAAACGCCAAAAATAATTTAATTACGTTTGAAATACCGGATTTTTATTTTAAATATGCAAAACTTTGTCAGAAGACCAATGAATGATCTTGATAGTTGTCGTTCCTTTCGGTGGGCTTACGGTGACTTGTTAAAACAAGATGAGAAATTATTTGATACGTCGGAAATGACGTGAATTTTGAGCGAAAGGTCGAAAATAATGTGAATTATTTTGATCAGTTTTTCTAGAATTGGGTCGTTTTTTTTTTGTAAAATTTGAAGTACAAATGCCGAACATATCACATAATTATTATTTTACCTATAATTAGGTATATATTATTTTTGCTTTTAAGCACACTTCTCACTTTTCTGTTGAAATTTCGCTCAAATAGAGCAAGTGATTATCAATAAAGTTATCGAATATTACGTCACTTTGATTTTTTTCCACTTACTCATAGTAATTCGCATTAATTCGCTAGAATAACAGGCCAAAAAAATCACAAATGAAGGTAGGGAATGACATTACTTTGGTCTTTTTCGCCATACATATTTATGTGGGAAACTAAGATTTGTTGCAATTTTGTCAATAAATGAAACTAGATGAAAATTGACGCTCTTGTGGCCTTTTTAGAATAATGTAAGATGTAAGTCATTTTGTAATTTTTATTCTTCTGTATTTATTTGAAGAGAAAGGTACTTAACTATTGTGTTTAAACCCATTTTGCTTACGCTCTGCAGTGTTTCTTCAAACATGGATCATTATTCATTAGTCATTAATTCTTACAATTTATTTTTCAATTTACATTTTATTTTTCTCTAGCTATCATAACACGCCCCTTTGTACATTACATTCGCTACTTCTAAAAAAAGTGCGACATTGAATATTAAATCAAATGGGCGAAGTTTTACTAAAACTCGGATTTGAAACTTTATTTCCAGTTTTCTACAAAATTAGAGCCACATTTTTAAAGTTTGAAATACGAGCAGAAAAAAGAAATACAAATTGATGACGGACGGGACACAAAAATTCTGTTAATTTAAAAGGCACTAATTATTCCAACAACTATTTTTATAGTAAAAGGTGGTACCAGTTTAAACCAGAAAACCAAAGAATCTGCGTGAAAATAGCTTTTATTATTATTTAATAATAGGTTTTAATTTTTAAAGACTTTAAAAATATTAAAATTAGACAGCGGAAATTAAAAATTCTTGGTTTTGTTTAACAAAAGAAATAAGAACATTTTATGTTTGTGGTAACGGGCGGGAACCAGAAGTTATAAAGAACCCGTAATATTACTAATCAATTTACTTAGCGATTTCCATTTTCCATTTTCTAAACGACCAAAAACTAGAAAAATACTGTTCAAAAATATTCAACAGTTGTAGTATTTTACTCGTAATGTTATCACCTAAACGGCATAGTATGTAAATTATAGAATCCAATGAACTAATTTAATTTAAATTTAAATAATTATCCTCTCTTTTGTCATAAAATACATTAAATATAAACAAAATCGTGTATTTTGAAAGAAACTTAAAATTACTAAAATCATTTTGAAATCTTGAGGTCAGCCAAGTTGTATTTTTCCTGTAATAGCCGAGTACTCACTGATATTAACAAAAGGTTAAAATTTATGGAGACTAAAGGTAGCAGCAGATATTGTATCCTTAATCGTATTCGCACCGTTTTATTGGAATAAGTTGGAATTGTTTTTAACGGAATGTTACTTTTATTTATATTTATATTATTGAGAATTGAATTCTCTATTTACCTTTAATTTTGTTATTGTTTCTAAGACGTTAATGGAACAATTGCGCTGCTTGGCGACGGGGACATAATCTAATATTTGGTTATTCTTAGGCGAGTACTTCCCCGGAACGGGCGATCTCAGAGACATTGGCGCCGGCAAAGGCAAGTACTACGCCGTCAATATCCCCCTTCGTGACGGCATGGACGACGAATCCTACGAGAAGATTTTCGTTCCGATAATCAGCAAAGTTATGGAGACGTTCCAACCGAGCGCTGTTGTTCTCCAATGTGGTGCAGACTCCTTAACTGGTGACCGCCTGGGGTGCTTCAACCTCACGGTGCGAGGCCACGGCAAGTGCGTGGAGTTCGTCAAAAAGTACAACCTTCCATTCATGATGGTCGGAGGTGGTGGATACACCATTAGGAACGTCTCCAGAGCATGGACGTACGAAACTTCCGTCGCTCTAGGTGTGGAAATCGCCAACGAACTCCCTTATAACGACTACTTCGAGTACTTTGGTCCCGATTTTAAGCTACATATCAGTCCGAGCAATATGGCCAATCAGAACACCCCCGAGTATTTGGATAAAATCAAGACGCGCTTGTTTGAAAATTTGAGGATGTTGCCGCACGCACCAGGTGTGCAAGTTCAGGCGATTCCAGAAGACGCGATCAATGAAGAATCGGATGGAGAGGAGAAAGTTGACAAAGACGAGAGACTACCTCAGAAAGATCTCGATAAGAGGATCGTGCCAGAAAATGAATTTTCCGATAGTGAGGACGAGGGAGAAGGGGGGCGAAGAGACAATCGGACGTATAAGGGACGAAAGAGGCCGCGGCTTGAAAAAGGGGTTGATGGGAAAGAATCAACAGGGGATGAAAAAATCAAAGAAGAACTAAAATCTGAAAAAGGTAATTGTGGTACCTGTTTGCTATTTTTAATAAGTACAAATTAAATGCACAGTAAATAACAAACTTTTTAAAATTTTATTTGTTTTTGAAAATATATTGCTGTTAATTCCAAATCAGATACTGAAACTAAAGTAAAATGTACAAATTTCTTGACAAGAAAAAATAACAATATCATATAATTATGGTCATTATATTTTTACATGTTTTTGTCTTGTTATTGTAATAGTTTTGTGACCAGGATATTAATTATAAGATTGTAGGCATCAGTTTTTGTCCATAAAATTAGGTAACGTGAATATACGATTTTTTTACTGGGCATTTTGTACTGAACAAACTTTAATAAAATACTGTGCGTGCTTTACTTATTAAAATTTTTTACTGTGCAAAATATATACTGATTAAAATTAAATTGATTACTGTTCTCGTTTTTTAATTGTGTATTTTTTTTTCAGAAGAGAAAGAAGATAGTAAAGCGAACACAATTGATGATTTGAAGAAAGATACGGGACCAACTCCGTGACATACTTCTTCCCAGTATTCTAAATATAAGTGTCGTCAATAGCTAATTATCTTATTTTATTAAGAAACTAATTTTTAAGAGAAAAAATGGATTCACTTTTACAACTGATTAAAGTGAAAGTTTACGACATACCCAAGTATGCTTGAAATGACAAAACATTTTGTATATTACAGTGTTAACGTAATATCGTAATTATTGAATGCAATAATCAGTGTTTTGTTGTGTTCCTTTTTTATTTAGTTTGTAGATTATTTTGTACATATTCATTCCATTATTTGCTATTTATGTCATATCAAAATTACGCCTTTGTAACATTTCATTTTCTGTAAATAAAATCTTATGGTTTTATTTATTTTTATTTGCTTGTATCTATTTCCAGATTTGGTAATAAAATTATATAAAAGTAAATTTATTTCAACTTATTTCAATGCGGGCATGGGATAAGAAATTTAACCTCAAGAGTTACGTTCGCTGTAGCAGGAATTTAGCCCATTTAATTAAAAAAAATAAGTCGTGAACAAATGATATAACCCTCGACAGTTTTTGTCTATTTTCTTCGTGTGTGATTAACTATTTAATTTTTTCATTCATAATTTGCATTTAATCGTACTTTCGACCAAGGAAAATATTTTCACCGAACAGAATCTAATGGATTATGGCTGAGTTCAAACTCTAAGACGAAAAAATTGCTAACTATTGTGACCTATAAACATATACGCAAAATATTAAAACATTTTTCTGTCAGAAGGTTATGTAAATTGAATTGAATTTTAAAAAATAAATGAAATTTATAAAAATAAAGAATGTATATTAGAAAAAATAACAATAAGACAAAACTAAAAACCACTAACTGATTTATTGTTTCTTTTTTTGCAAAAAACAGTTTGTAAATTATTAAACAATGTTTAATTGTTCTAAAACAACCATTTTTCAAATGTTGTTTCTAATCATATTAATTAATATAACCGACCCTGAGTTTTATTTTCACTTTAGTCAAATTTCGCCACAATTTGAATCTCCTTATTAAGTCACAGCCATTCAACAACGTCTTCACATTTAGGAAACCTCTGACCACACGCAGTTATTCACCACTGTCTTACCCCCGAAATGAACGTAAACTACCGGAAATACGACCAAATGATAAGTGTAAAAAATAGAGTGTTGTTCCGTTGGAATTTCAACGCTGAAATTGCAATAGAAGCCACTTTTAGTTTTTGTTTGTGTGCCAAAGCTGAGTCTTAAAATGTGTTTGTTTGTCAACATGGAGCACCATTTTGAGTTGAATCTTGAAAAACAAAAGTTTGACAAAAAATAATTACAAGCTGGATCAAAAAATCACATGGGATGCTAACTCTACCTAAATAAAATTCGTCCATTTCTTTGGCTAAAATATCGATATTTGTCCATTTTTACTTTGAAAAAAATGTTTAACCCACCTTTGACCACGTATTCTTTGGAAATTTTTCCTGTGGAAGCTAAATACTTTTGCACTTCCGGGATTAAAGTGGGTCACTTATTCCATAGGGAATAATTGAACTCTCTAGAGGGTTCAGTTTATATTTAAATAAATGAATAAATGACCCACTTTAGTCCCTATAGTCAGAAGGTAAGTATTAAACATTGTTTCCTTTCCAGTCTCTTATCACTGTTATATCAGCTTACCACATCAGCTGTGTTGTAGAAATGAAATCCGAAATTTTTTCAATTATAGGATTTAATCGATCACAAGATTTCTTTGAAATTAATTACCCAGCAAGACGACCTACTGTTCATTTATATTAACTCTTGTTCATTTTGTAGAAAGAAGCTAATAATGCAGTAGTTCTTTGAAATATTTTTAATTTTGTGTTTCAAGATTTCGTAGTTTTTAAGTAATATATTTTTTAAATCGATCAATTACAATCCAGCTTAAAAACAGCAGTGTTAAAAGCTACACAAAAATGCAAAAATATAGGTGTTCTATTAAAAAAAAAACAAGTTCACTAATTTCAGGAACACTCTGTGAGCTTAAAAATGATTTTAAGTGAGTAAGGGGGTTAGTATCAAAGGCTTTCGTAAAGGAAAAGATTAATTATTTCGTAATATTTGATTGTATAATCCGAACAGTGTCTTTCTGATCGGATTATACAATCTGTCTATAAGTGAATGTAGGATCGTAGTAGGTATTAAAAGTTTGCTGCATCTTTCCAGAAAAAAATGAACAATGTTAGTATTTGAAAAATTTTGTTTTACTGGTTGCCTGAGTAAATAAAAATTGGTACTTTTCAGAAATTTTATAGAAATGAAATAATGTTAAGATCGGCAAATAGCTTTGATAGAATTACGTTTCATCTACAACACAATCAGTTAATTTTCACTCATATTTTGATATAAATACTTACTGTGTTTTAAAATATTGCACTCACATTAAAAATCACGTATTCACACACTTCACCTCACTTAAAAAAATTAAAATTCACTCACCCTGGGCGTCCTCTTCGTTCCCTCTTCTTCTTAGAACAGACCTACTAAAAATAAAAAAAAACACAAGATCAGTATACAAATTTTCGATAAATTAGTTTAAGCATAATATTACGGATTTAACCTTAATTTTTTTTTAGAAAAAAAAACTGCCAACTAACCCTTTAATCCTGAACCTTGTAGCACGATTATAACGACCAGGTTCCCTGAAGATCCCTTCCATTGGCACTTTAATAACTCGAAATTTAAAAAATCGCGCACTACTAAATGTCTGTTAAGCACTCGAAAACCAACACACACTTACGATCACTAGAGTTATCTGAGACAAAAAATAGGATAAATTAATAATGTATAAATAAAGAAAATCAAATTCGTACAATATACTTAGTCTCGATCTTGCTGTGAATGTTTTTCTTCATTATTTCAGTGATGCTTCGTCAAAAGTCCGGAAGTTTTCTTCAAAAGCTTTCAGAGAATTACGTTTCATCTACAATACAGTCAATTAATTTTCACACATATTTTGATATAAATACTTACTGTGTTCTAAAATGTTGCACTCACATTAAAAAATCACATATTCACACACCTCACCTCACTTAGAAAAAATTAAAATTCACTCACCCTGAGCGTCCTCTTCGTTCCCTCTTCTTCTTAGAACAGACCTACTGAAAATAAAAAAAACACAAAATTAGTATACAAATTTTCGATAAATTATTTTATGTATAAAATTACGAATTCATACTTATTTTTTTTAGAAAAAAAGATGACAACTAACCCTTTAATCCTGATCCTTGTAGCACGATTATAGCGTCCAGGTTCCCTGAAGATCCCTTCCATTGGCACTTTAATCACTCGAAATTTTAAAAATTCCGCACTACTAAATGTCTGTTAAGCACTCGAAAATCCACAACACGCACTTTCAGTCACTCGAGTTATCTAAAACAAAAAATAGGAAAAATTAATAATGAATCCAGGGATAAAATAAAATTCGTACAATATACTTAGTCTTGATCTTGCTGTGAATGTTTTTCTTCATTATTTAAGTGATGCTTCGTCAAAAGTCCGGAAGTTTTGTTCAAAAGCCTTAAAACACAATTACGTTTCATCTACAACACAATCAATTAATTTCCACTCATATTTTGATATAAATACTTACTGTGTACTAAAATGTTGCACTCACATATTCACACACTTCACCTCACATAAAAAAAATAAAATTCACTCACCCTGGGCGTCCTCTTCGTTCCCTCTTCTTCTTAGAATGGACCAACTGAAAATAAAAAAAAACCAATATCAGTGTACAAATTTTCGATAAATTACTTTATGTATAAAATTACAGATTTGTACTTAATTTTTTTAGAAAAAAAAATTACAACTAACCCTTTAATCCTGATCCTTGTAGTACGATTACAGCGTCCAGGTTCCCTGAAGATCCCTTCCATTGGCACTTTAATAACTCGAAATTTAAAAAATCGCGCACTACTAAATGTCTGTTAAATACTCGAAAATCCACAACACGCACTTTCAGTCACTCGAGTTATCTGAAACAAAAAATAGAAAAAAATAATAATGAATAAAAAACAAAATCAAATTCGTACAATATACTTAGTCTCCATCTTGCTGTGAATGTTTTTCTTCATTGTTTAAGAGATGCTTTGTCCAATGTCTGGAAATTTTTCTTCAAAAGCTTTGAGAGAATTACGTTTCATCTACAATTAATTAATTAATTTTCATTCATATTTTGATACTTATAAATACTTACTGTGTTGTAAAATATTTCACTCACATTTTCACACACTTCACCTCACTTAGAAAAAATTAAAATTCACTCACCCTGGGCGTCCCCTTCGTTCCCTCTTCTTCTTAGAATAGACCTACTGAAAATAAAAAAACACAATATCAGTATACAAATTTTCGATACATTAGTTTCAGCATAATATTACGGATTTAACCTTAATTTTTTTTAGAAAAAAAACTGCCAACTAACCCTTTAATCCTGAACCTTGTAGCACGATTATAGCGTCCAGGTTCCCTGAAGATTCCTTCCATTGGCACTTTAATCACTCGAAATTTTAAAAATCGCGCATTACTAAATGTCTGTTAAGCACTCGAAAATCCACAACACGCACTTTCAGTCACTCGAGTCATCTGAAAAAAAAATTGGAAAAGTTATAATGAAAAAATAGACAAAATCAAATTCGTACAATATACTTAGACTCGAACTTGCTTTGAATGTTTTTCTTCATTATTTAAGTGATGCTTCGTCAAAAGTACGGAAATTTTGTTCAAAAGTCCGGAAGTTTTGTTCAAAAGCTTTAAAGGACAATTACGTTTCATCTACAACACAATCAATTAATTTCCACTCATATTTTGATATAAATACTTACTTTGTTCTAAAATGTTGCACTCACATTAAAAATCACATATTCACACACCTCACTTCACTTAGAAAAAATTAAAATTCACTCACCTTGGGCGTCCTCTTCGTGCCCTTTTCTTCTTAGAACAGACTAACTAAAAATTAAAAAAACACAAGATCAGTATACAAATATTCGATAAATAACTTTATGGACTTATACTTAATTTTTTTAAGAAAAAAAATTACAACTAACCCTTTTATTCTGATCCTTGTAGCACGATTATAGGTTCCCTAAAAATTCCCTCCATTGGCACTTTAATCACTCGAAATTTAAAAAATCGCGCACTACTAAATGTTTGTTAAACACTCGAAAATTCATAACACGCACTTACGATCACTAGAGTTATCTGAAACAAAAAATAGTAAAAATTAATAATGAATCCAGGAATAAAGTCAAATTCGTACAAAACACTTAGTCTCGATCTTGCTGTGAATGTTTTTCTTCATTATTTCAGTGACGCTTCGCCAAAAGTCCGGTAGTTTTCTTCAAAAGCTTTGAGAGAATTATGTTTCATCTGCAATTAATTAATTAATTTTTACTCATATTTTGATACTTATAAATACTTACTGTGTTCTAAAATGTTGCACCCACATTTTCACACACCTCACCTCACTTAGAAAAAAATAAAATTCACTCACCCTAGGCCTCCACTTCGTTCCCTCTTCTTCTTAGAACAGGCCAACTGAAAACAAAAAAAAGAAGTTTAGTATACAAATTTTAGATAAATAACTTTATGTATAAAATTACGGATTTATACTTAATTTTTTTAGAAAAAAAAAATAACTTTGCCAACTAACCCTTTAAACCTGATCCTTGTAGCACGATTACAGCATCCAGGTTCCCTAAAGATCCCCTCCATTGGCACTTTAGTCACTCGAAATTTAAAAAATCGCGCACCACTGAATCTGCTAAGCACTGGAAAATCCATCATAACACGCACTCTCAGTCACTCGAGTTATCTGAAACAAAAAATAGAAAAAATTAATAATGTTCAAGAATGAAAGTGGCAAAAATGTCATTTGTTCCAACATTAAAGATTTCATATTTCCAGATTCCCTATTTGTGGTCAACTGGCGATTCCTGCACTAGATTTCGCCTCATAATTTCATAGTTAAAGCTACTTATGAGTCCTCACCTCTAAATCTGGCATTATTAGATGCAAAACATAGATGTTTTTTATTAAAGCCAGGTTATATTAATGTATCGATTTTGATCTTTGCATAAATGTTTTTCGATTTTCATTTTAGAAATAAGACATACCTAAGCAAAACTTATTCAATCAGCAGAATTTTTCAGTCTTTTTGGCGCCAACAGTTGACCCCTCGGAACGTTTTACATGGGGGTTCCTGTGGTGACCTGGCATTGAAAACCTAGAAAAAAAAATTAATTGCTCAAATTCGCACTCAACGATAATACAATTTTGTTCTTATTTCGCGTATCTACAATGTGAAAATTGAGAATTTTCAGCAACCTCCAAGGCGTCATCACCGCGAACACCAATTTCCCGCCAAATCGTACGCGGCTCCTTCCGAATTGAAAGAATTTATAATTACTGCTAATTAGACCGAACATTTTTTTTAAACTTTTGCATTATATTTGAGATAACAACAGTTTTAACACACTTTTTCATAATGAAAAACCACTGAAAAGCCACCATCATGAAGATGGAGTCTGATCAAGACATCGATTGTTTTTTATTGGTACCAATATGTCACAATTAAAAATCACTAACATACGTCAGGGGAGGGGGAGCGATTACTAATTCTTATCGGGTTATGTGGTGAATTTTTAAACATTGTTTCATTTATGAACTGAAAACAGTAAACAAAAAATCTCCCATGCCCTCAAATACGATTTAACATGGATTTAACTAATGAAACAATATTTAATTCCTGTGACCGCCTAATCAAATCATAGGTGGAACTTACCGGCTCAAACTGCTAATTAATACAAACCATGGAAGCACCGAACATTTTTGAAACTTTTACACGATATTTGATAAGAAAACAACAGTTTTCACACACTTGTTCACGTTATAAAACCACCACCATCACGACGCTGACTAATCAAAGGACTAAATATTTATTGTTACCAATGTTCCAATTAAAAGTTACTAAAAAACTTCAGGGGAGGGGGTGCGTTTCTTGATTTTTTTGTATTTTAGTGGTGAATTTTTTAAAACAATGAACTGAAAAGTGTAATTAAAAAATCTCCGACGCCTTCAAATACGATTTAACCAAAGGAAAAAAAATATCTCCTTTTGCGCATCAACCAGATAGGTGACACTTACCGACTCCATTTTTTTGTATCATTGCTAATTAATGTAAAACATCGAAACACGTAACGTTTTTTGAAACTTTTGTATAATATTTGATAAGAAACCAACGTTTTCACTCACTTTTTCATAAAGCAATGGCAAAAACCACCTCCAACACGACGCGGTTTTTATCTATTGTCACCAATATTACAATTAAAATCACTAGAAACTTCAGGGGAGGAAGTGCGTTTGTTAATTTTTTTTCGTATTTTAGTCGGGATTTTGTAAAACATTGTTTCCTTTATGAAAATAAAAAAAATTTCTCACGCCTTCAATTACAATTTAATTAAGAAATAAAATTTTATTTGCTGTTGCCGATTAACTAGACCAAAGATGGTACTTACCCACTCAAAAAAATTTCATATCACTGTTAATTAATCCAACCATCGAACGTTTTTTGACACTTTTGCACATTATCTGATAAGAAAACAACAATTTTTACACATTTTTTCACGTTATAAAGCTATTGACGGAACCATCATAATTACGACGCAGTCTAATTAAGGTACCAATTGTTACTAAAATTACAATTAGAAATCACTAAAAAATTTCAGGTGAGGGGGTGCTATTGTTGAAATTTTGCATGTTTAAATAAAAATTACAGCTCGTTCTACTATTATCAGATTATCATAAGTTGTATAAGCATACACACGGAATTTCTAAGTAATTTTTTATGTCAGAACCAAAGACAAATACGGAAAAAATAATAATTACGGTTGAAAAGCTTCATCGGAGCTGTTTTCTTGTCAAATATTGTGTAAAAAATTCAAAAAACGTTCCATGTTTCAATGTTTTACATTAATTAGCAATGATACAAAAAAATCGAGTCGGTAAGTGTCACGTATCTGGTTAATGCGCATAAAGAATTTTTTTTTCATTTGGTTAAATCGTATTTGAAAGCGTGTGAGATTTTTTAATTAAACTTTTCAGTTCATTGTTTTAAAAAATTCACCACTAAAACACGAAAAAAAATTAAGAAACGCACCCCGTCCCCTGAAGTTTTTTAGTGATTTTTAATTGTAGCATTGGCAACAATAAACATTTGGTCCTTTGATCAGTCAGCGTCGTGATGGTAGTGGTTTTATAACGTGATAAAGTGTGTGAAAACTGTTGTTTTCTCATCAAATATTGTGTAAAAGTTTCAAAAATGTTTGGTGCTTCGATGGTCTGCATTAATTAGCAGTTTGAACCGGTAAGTGCCACCTATGATTTGATTAGGCGGCAACAGGAATTAAATTTTATTTCTTTAGATAATTCCGTGTTAAATCGTATTTGAGGGCATGGGAGATTTTTTATCTACTGTTTTCAGTTCATAAATGAAACAATGTTTAAAAATTCACCACATAACCCGATAAGAATTAGTAATCGCTCCCCCTCCCCTGACGTATGTTAGTGATTTTTAATTGTGACATATTGGTACCAATAAAAAACAATCGATGTCTTGATCAGACTCCATCTTCATGATGGTGGCTTTTCAGTGGTTTTTCATTATGAAAAAGTGTGTTAAAACTGTTGTTATCTCAAATATAATGCAAAAGTTTAAAAAAAATGTTCGGTCTAATTAGCAGTAATTATAAATTCTTTCAATTCGGAAGGAGCCGCGTACGATTTGGCGGGAAATTGGTGTTCGCGGTGATGACGCCTTGGAGGTTGCTGAAAATTCTCAATTTTCACATTGTAGATACGCGAAATAAGAACAAAATTGTATTATCGTTGAGTGCGAATTTGAGCAATTAATTTTTTTTTCTAGGTTTTCAATGCCAGGTCACCACAGGAACCCCCATGTAAAACGTTCCGAGGGGTCAACTGTTGGCGCCAAAAAGACTGAAAAATTCTGCTGATTGAATAAGTTTTGCTTAGGTATGTCTTATTTCTAAAATGAAAATCGAAAAACATTTATGCAAAGATCAAAATCGATACATTAATATAACCGGGCTTTAATAAAAAACATCTATGTTTTGCATCTAATAATGCCAGATTTAGAAGTGAGGACTCATAAGTATCTTTAACTATGAAATTATGAGGTGAAATCTAGTGCAGGAATCGCCAGTTGACCAAGAATAGGGAATCTGGAAATATGAAATCTTTAATGTTGGAACAAATGACATTTTTGCCACTTTCATTCTTGAACATTATTAATTTTTCCTATTTTTTGTTTCAGATAACTCGAGTGACTGAGAGTGCGTGTTATGATGGATTTTCCAGTGCTTAGCAGATTCAGTGGTGCGCGATTTTTTAAATTTCGAGTGACTAGAGTGCCAATGGAGGGGATCTTTAGGGAACCTGGATGCTGTAATCGTGCTACAAGGATCAGGATTAAAGGGTTAGTTGTAATTTTTTTTCTTAAAAAAATTAAGTATAAATCCATAAAGTTATTTATCGAATATTTGTATACTGATCTTGTGTTTTTTTAATTTTTAGTTGGTCTGTTCTAAGAAAAAGAGGGAACGAAGAGGACGCTCAGGGTGAGTGAATTTTAATTTTTTCTAAGTGAAGTGAGGTGTGTGAATATGTGATTTTTAATGTGAGTGCAACATTTTAGAACAAAGTAAGTATTTATATCAAAATATGAGTGGAAATTAATTGATTGTGTTGTAGATGAAACGTAATTGTCCTTTAAAGCTTTTGAACAAAACTTCCGGACTTTTGAACAAAATTTCCGTACTTTTGACGAAGCATCACTTAAATAATGAAGAAAAACATTCAAAGCAAGTTCGAGTCTTAAGTACATTGTACGAATTTGATTTTGTTTATTTTTTCATTATAACTTTTCCAATATTTTTTTCAGATGATTCGAGTGACTGAAAGTGCGTGTTGTGGATTTTCGAGTGCTTAACAGACATTTAGTAATGCGCGATTTTTAAAATTTCGAGTGATTAAAGTGCCAATGGAAGGAATCTTCAGGGAACCTGGACGCTATAATCGTGCTACAAGGTTCAGGATTAAAGGGTTAGTTGGCAGTTTTTTTTCTAAAAAAAATTAAGGTTAAATCCGTAATATTATGCTGAAACTAATGTATCGAAAATTTGTATACTGATATTGTGTTTTTTTATTTTCAGTAGGTCTATTCTAAGAAGAAGAGGGAACGAAGAGGACGCCTCGGGTGAGTGAATTTTAATTTTTTCTAAGTGAGGTGAAGTGTGTGAAAATGTGAGTGCAATATTTTACAACACAGTAAGTATTTATAAGTATCAAAATATGAATGAAAATTAATTAATTAATTGTAGATGAAACGTAATTCTCTCAAAGCTTTTGAAGAAAAATTTCCAGACATTGGACAAAGCATCTCTTAAACAATGAAGAAAAACATTCACAGCAAGATCGAGACTAAGTATATTGTACGAATTTGATTTTATCCCTGGATTCATTAGTAATTTTTCCTATTGTATGTTTTAGATAACTCGAGTGACTGAAAGTGCGTGTTGTGGATTTTCGAGTATTTAACAGACATTTAGTAGTGCGCGATTTTTTAAATTTCGAGGAATTAAAGTGCCAATGGAAGGGATCTTCAGGGAACCTGGACGCTGTAATCGTACTACAAGGATCAGGATTAAAGGGTTAGTTGTAATTTTTTTTTCTAAAAAAATTAAGTACAAATCTGTAATTTTATACATAAAGTAATTTATCGAAAATTTGTACACTGATATTGTTTTTTTTTTATTTTCAGTAGGTCTATTCTAAGAAGAAGAGGGAACGAAGAGGACGCCCAGGGTGAGTGAATTTTAATTTTTTCTAAGTGAGGTGAGGTGTGTGAATATGTGATTTTTAATGTGAGTTCAACATTTTAGAACACAGTAAGTATTTATATCAAAATATGAGTGGAAATTAATTGATTGTGTTGTAGATGAAACGTAATTGTCCTTTAAAGCTTTTGAACAAAACTTCCGGACTTTTGAACAAAATTTCCGTACTTTTGACGAAACATCACTTAAATAATGAAGAAAAACATTCAAAGCAAGTTCGAGTCTAAGTATATTGTACGAATTTGATTTTGTTTATTTTTTCATTATAACTTTTCCAATTTTTTTTTCAGATGACTCGAGTGACTGAAAGTGCGTGTTGTGGATTTTCGAGTGTTTAACAGACATTTAGTAGTGCGCGATTTTTTAAATTTCGAGTGATTAAAGTGCCAATGGAAGGAATCTTCAGGGAACCTGGACGCTATAATCGTGCTACAAGGTTCAGGATTAAAGGGTTAGTTGGCAGTTTTTTTCTAAAAAAAATTAATGTTAAATCCGTAATATTATGCTGAAACTAATGTATCGAAAATTTGTATACTGATATTGTGTTTTTTTATTTTCAGTAGGTCTATTCTAAGAAGAAGAGGGAACGAAGAGGACGCCTCGGGTGAGTGAATTTTAATTTTTTCTAAGTGAGGTGAAGTGTGTGAAAATGTGAGTGCAATATTTTACAACACAGTAAGTATTTATAAGTATCAAAATATGAATGAAAATTAATTAATTAATTGTAGATGAAACTTAATTCTCTCAAAGCTTTTGAAGAAAAATTTCCAGACATTGGACAAAGCATCTCTTAAACAATGAAGAAAAACATTCAAAGCAAGTTCGAGTCTAAGTATATTGTACGAATTTGATTTTGTTTTTTATCTATTATTAATTTTTCCTATTTTTTGTTTCAGATAACTCGAGTGACTGAAAGTGCGTGTTGTGGATTTTCGAGTATTTACCAGACATTTAGTAGTGGGCGATTTTTTAAATTTCGAGTTATTAAAGTGCCAATGGAAGGGATCTTCAGGGAACCTGGACGCTGTAATCGTACTACAAGGATCAGGATTAAAGGGTTAGTTGTAATTTTTTTTTCTAAAAAAATTAAGTACAAATCTGTAATTTTATACATAAAGTAATTTATCGAAAATTTGTACACTGATATTGTGTTTTCTTTATTTTCAGTTGGTCTATTCTAAGAAGAAGAGGGAACGAAGAGGACGCCGAGGGTGAGTGAATTTTAATTTTTTCTAAGTGAGGTGGGGTGAGGTGTGTGAATATGTGATTTTTAATGTGAGTGCAACATTTTAGAACACAGTAAGTATTTATATCAAAATATGTGTGAAAATTAATTGACTGTATTGTAGATGAAACGTAATTCAAAAATCTTGTATTTTTATAACAAATTTTGACGAAAACTTTGGAACTTTTTATTATTTACGACACTAGGGATGCCAGTAAGAGAAAGTACACACCAAGATCGAGACCAAGTATGTATTCTACGAATTTGTTAATATTCTTAGATATTTAATATTTTATTTATTTTTTCTATTCTTTGCTTAACTAGTTAATTATTTAATTAATTATTATTTAATTAATAAATAAATCAATAGTAACTGATCTGTCTAAACGACTTGTAGCACTTTTTACTAGTTAATTATCTATTTTTAAACAAAATTTTATAATCGAATCAAAATCGTGCAAATAATTCGAATAATACAATTTAATCAAAACTTTTATTTACTCATCGACAATAAACAAAAAATTATATTTAGTATATTTAGTTATTTTATTAAATATTAATAAATCGTATTGGATTCATATACAAAGTGAGTCTGATAATAATAAAAAAATAACCACAGCCCTATTAAATACTTAATATTTAAATAAGACCGTCTAGTTCTTGAATAATCCATGATTTTTTTTCTAAGTTAGCTATGTTATCAGAATCAGAATATAATCCCAAAGGCTTCTTTTTTATTTCCATAAAGATGTAAGAACTGATTTAATTTTTACTAAACAACTTTTCGTGTTCCAAGAAAAGACACATACAACGAATATTACGAAAATGAAATTAGTGGGAGAAATGCTATATGAGGAAGTATAAAGTGAGATCGCTCTGTATCTCAGACGTGAAGGGTTTAGGTGTTGTGATTTTACCTGTGTCAGGATAAGTGTAAAATTACCATCAACTTCAAGTAAGATGAATTCAATAATTTTTTGTCTCTGTATTACTATTTACTAGAATTTTTTGTAATTTGTGAGATAGTAGCAAATTATTTAATTAAAATTATCAAGACTTTATGTACCTATAAAATAATTTAATTTATTTTATTTTAAGTTTTTATTTAGGTTAACTTGGAAGCAGCCAAAAACTGCGATTTTTTTCTTCTGCTCAAATAACTTTTGGTTGTTGAAAAATGCCAGTCACGTAGATTCTCCTCTTTGTGCAATATACTTCCCGGATAGTTATTATATAATTCTGTTCAGATTCCGACAACTTTCTCCTGTTCCGAAGATAAAATCCGCGGCGATCTCAGTCAGACATACGCGGAAAAGTGTTTGGGTTCGGCATTTAATTACTTTCCTTTTCTACATTGCACAACCTACAAATAAGAGAAATATAACAAATTCGAATGCATTCAATGTTGGATCGAAAGAGAAAAGTGTTTAGATTAAAAGAAATGACTTCCTCAACTTCCTCATGAGTGTTACGAATTTATGATGTCTCCAAAATTACGACATGTTTATTCAGGCCGCCGAGAATCACTTTCATTTTACACTTCGGTCATAAAAACCTGTCTGTGCTTAATTATGGTTATTATTATGAATGACTTTTGATAATCGAATGGATTACGTAAACTTTCATTCATATTTATTTCATTTTATTGATTTGGAGGTATGTTGAGTGAAAAATACATGGAAGAGTTGTTTGAAAATTACTCATTCCTGCATTCCTGCGCTTGTATAATTTTACATAAATGCAACCGTAAATATTCAAATTTATAAAATGCAATCATGCATACGATTGTTGTGTTGGTTTGGCAAATAAACCAATAAACGCATGCGAATAATTTGTTTTATATTTGTGTTAAAAAATTCCAGACTCAAAAGTAACTTAAATCAATTCTGGTGGAAAAACAATCTATTCTTACACCCTAAGAGATTCTAATTCAAAAACTCAAAATCATAAACTCAAACCAAATCTGTCTTTTTTGTAATTACCTAGCAAAAAATTTAAAGTATTTGTCTAAAAAATAAAGTAAATGAGTACAAATGACGTAAAATGTAGATTTTATAAATACGAGAATGTCAGTTTCTAACTCATTAGAATGAGTTCAAATGCTCGAAATTAGATGGAAAAAAGTAATACAAGGATTTGTCCATGCAAAATCTTTTGTACTATTACTATTACTATTACTAAACATCGTAATTTATACTTAAAACCAAGATTGGGCAATTTGTCTTTTTTGAAATTGGAAGTAAATTTCTAATTTCAAAGTAAACCAAATTGCTCATTTTGTAAATGCAGTGTGGCAAGATTTTTCAATTTTAACAACAATTTTAACACACTCTTGACTGATACATGAATATAATTTTCACTTTTTGTCCAGTTAGGTTACGTTAATATACCTACCTACTCTTTTTTTAATCTCAATAATTTAACAAGTTTTTGTCGTATCTTATTATCATAATTTTGTTATAATGGTAATTTACCAGGATTTTTTGAATCTAAAGTTTACATTTACGATATCACAGGAAAACTTTCTAATTTTCTCATTTTTTTTTCAGCAAGATATAATTGTCAATGTATTACTTAACCAATAAGTTAATATTGTAAGTGCAATAGAAGTTTTTGAATGTATGGTATGCGATTGCTTGTATTTATTATTGTTATAGTTGAAGTCTGTTAAGTAAAGAAATGTAACAAAA
Organism: Tribolium castaneum; assembly: GCF_031307605.1. Lineage (NCBI taxonomy): Eukaryota > Metazoa > Arthropoda > Insecta > Coleoptera > Tenebrionidae > Tribolium > Tribolium castaneum. The sequence goes on from NC_087394.1 coordinate 10,719,694, forward strand.
ATTCGATACGTTGATACTAATTGACCGAAGTTTCGAAAACATTTCTTGATTAATTTTCTAGCTTGTTTCTGTCTCAAAAATTCTGAATTAGCTGATACATATTGCGAAACATAGGTTTAGAACGCGATTTTTATAATTTCTTTTGGCAAAACATCTTGCAGTAAGCTAGATTCTATTCTAATAATTTTAACCGGTTGAAATTATCTGAAGTTGTGTAACTGAGGCCTAAATTGACGATTTTCTAGTATATTTAAAAAAAATTCAAATATTTACATCTCTGGCTGAAAAGATTTTATCTGGTTTGTTTCGACGAAATCTTATGTTAAATATGCAAGTTTTTGTCCAAAATCGCTCTAAGTGTATTTTAAAAACAAAGATTTTTCCTTTTTTTTTTGGAAAATTAACTTTTATTGAAATATGAGTTCCTACAGTTTTGAATACGTAATTTAGACTTAAACTGACATTTTTCTATCAAAAAGTGACTGGCTGAACACGTCTTTTCGTGTTATAAAACTACTAGTGTCTGTTCTCTAGAAATTGGATGGAATAATTCAGATCACAAACTGTCTTGGCGATAAAATTTCAAATATTTCTATTTCTATCTCAAAAGCGAGCTAAAGGTGCCCGAAATTCGTATTTAAAAGCTGAAAAAATGCAAATTTCTGCTCCGTAAACTCTGAATAGGCGGCTGAAAGTGCATTACACAGATTTAGAACGTGATTATTTAACATACTTCAGCAAAAACTTCTTGTACTAAGATAGATTTTGGCGTAAAAACGAGCCTAATCTTATTGGATTGCCTAACTAAATTACCATTTTTCTAAGCTATTTCAGTCAAAATTTTCGCATAGTTAAGTTGCTGGCTGACAGAAATAGGCCAATTCAGACCTAAATCGACGATTTTCTCGTATGTTCCGAAAAAATCTTTTCAACATAATGTACAAGTTTCTGGCTAAAAATGACTAAAATGCTATTGTACTTAATTTAAAAAGCTAAAACGAGGATTTTTGCTTACTTTGAAAAAATGTTAAAAATATTATTGAAATTATTAACTGAGTTTTGGCAGTTTCTCAAAATTTGCAGCAAGTCACCAATATACAAAATAACGAACAATATAACGAAATAGTTAAAATACTATAGTAGTAAATAAGTATTGGTAAACGTAAAAGAAACACAACGAATTCAGATTTTTAGATGTAATCTTTATTTTCAGACTATGTTGCTTGCAATTGGGTTTTTTGTAATAATCCTGGGATTATTGGCCTATTTAGACACAAAAAAACCAAAAAATTATCCTCCGGGACCATCATGGCTACCAATCATCGGCAGTGCACACACCATAGCCGAATGGCGAAAAAAAGCCGGCTATTTGTACAAAGCAACGGCCGAAATGGCCGAAAAATACGGACCTGTGATTGGGTTAAGAGTCGGAAAAGACTTGATTGTGGTGGTTTACGGTAAAAACCAAATCCGGGAATTTTTGGCTTCGGACGACTTAGCAGGAAGGCCCACTGGAGCGTTTTTCGACATGAGAACGTGGGGAGAACGCCGAGGTAAATATTTTCACACCAATTATTTAAAAATTAATACAGTACGTAAGCTCTCAGGTTCGTTATAGGAAACGTTCCCAGAAAATTCTAATAAATGTAATAAAAAATCCATCATTATTTTTAACAACCTTATCGCAGTATATTATTTCTACAGAGTGATTCTTTTATGGCCTACATTAGAAACTTTTTAACTTCTAAAATTTTTTATACGATCTAAATCGACTATTCAATTAAGTTATTATTTTTTAAATGGCTGAACCTCCGATGAAAAATTAGCTCCAGGTTAGGAATTTTAAATAGTAACCACCTACATTTATTATTTATTTTTTGTCAAAATTTTCATTTCTAGGGTTTCATTAAAAATATCACAGCTCGTAAACCCTTTATGATGTGTCTTTTTGCATTTAATAACTAAAGGTTTAGAGGGTTTTTTAAAATCTTCAGATTTGTCATTTGTCAAATTGCAAGGCTACTATGATTTTTTGAAAATGACAGTGCTTTTACATAGATTGACCCTGTTTTTTCAATGGCAATCAAAATCTCTATTTAACTTTTACAGTATTTAAAATTATTGCAAAAAACGGAATTTCAGCTCATTTATTTTCATTTTTCATCGAGCAAATTTTCGTCAAAAAATACGATAAACTTGTGCTATTAATTAAAAGAAATACTTTATTTCTCTACCATTTTCAGACAGGAAATTAAAAATTCGATGGCATACTTTACTTTACGTTACATAATTCATCGTAAGTTGTAAAAAACTAAATATTATTTCTATAAAGCCCTTTCACACATTATGTCATCATTTTGACATTGATGTATGAAGACTTTTGTCCGCTATTTTACCAACAACTTGAGTAAATTTCACTCAGTTTGATAATGTGAATTAAAAAATGTAATAAAAATAAATGGTTAGAATGGTCGACTTAAATTGTATACTACGAGTAAAAAGTTTCTAATGTAGGCACTTAAAGAATTAGCCTGTATTATTGTTGTGGAGTAGTTACAGTTTTAGCTATGTAATTTTTTTTCGTGTAGTTTTAAAAACTTTGGGAATATTTTTTTTGTTGCGAGATAATTTTTTTTGGCTACCTGGATATAAATATCACAACTTTTAATATTTAATGTTGATATTTTATTATAAATAATTTTCAGTTTTGTTGACGTGAAAAAGTAAAGGTACTTTGTCTCTTTGTTGATATAACCATTTTACGAAATTAACAGAAAAAAAACTCCACTTAACTTCTGAATACTGCTATGAATAATTGAAAGGGATTTTTTTATTATTTTTCTTGAGTTTGTTGGAACATGTCTTATAGCGTATTGTATTTATTTACAGAGTGTCTGTTTTTCGAGTTCCACCATGGGTATCTGAGTTATTAAAAGAGATACGAGGTCAGTTAAATTAGGGCAAAGTTTCATATTTCTATGCTGAATAATTATCTGAAAAAAAATTGATGTGTCATCTTTAGTTTTGGAATTATTGAGAAAAATAAAAAAAAATAACAATTTCGTTTTAATCGTTTAAGCGAAAACCAAAAAAACGTAACATTTTTAAGTAGCTTATTTTTCAGGCACTTTTTTACAAGAAATCTAAATCTGTCATATTCTTTTCCAAGACGTTCTTGATGTCAGAATTACAACACTCAACTGTGGTTTTTCTTATGGACGCCATACTTGTGTTTCTTACATGCTGAATAAATATAGGAAAAAAGCATTTTTGCAAAGAATGCTTTGCAAAAAAACCTCAAAAAATTTGTTAAACAAACTAAGTTTTAACAGGTCTATTATAAATATGCCAGTTTGATAACTTCGTTAATTCTGTTTTGCGAAGAATAAACTTCTAGCTTATCATTTCATTTATTTCTTAGATAAGGAAGCTTGGCGGAAATGTGAACCTTTCAGATCCAAATTCAATTAAACTTCCAAAGTCTAGTTTGTTTAAAAACAAAATTGATGGCGTTTTTTCCAAAGGACTTTTCGCAAAAATGCTTTTTTCTCCATTTTGTTCAGCATGTATAATTCAATCCTATAATGTGATACATCGTTGTAATCAGGAATATAAACACTTTTCAAAAATACAAAAAGCGAATATGGCTTCCATAAGAAAAAAAAACAAAGTTGTGTGTTGTAACTCAGAAATCAAGATTGCCTTGGAAAATACGATGACAGGTTAGATTCCTTGTAAAAAAAGTCATAACTAAAAACATCTAGTTCTTTTGGTTTTCGCTTAAAAAAATTAAAACGAAAATTACAAATTTAAGCTTTTTTTTCAATAATTCAAAAACTAAAAGTGACATCAAATTTTCTTTCAGACAATTGTTTAGCAAAAAAATACGCAACTTTGCCCTACTTTATCCTATTTCGTATCTCTTATAATAACTGAGATCCCCATGATGGAGCTTGAAAAACGGACACTCTGTATAATACTTCTTGTTGTAGGGGTTTTACTGACTGATAGCGACTTTTGGCAAGAGCAACGCAGATTTATTTTGCGCCAGTTGCGAGAGTTCGGCTTTGGGCGCAAAAACATGTCCTCAATGATTGAGGAAGAAACGGCAATAATGGTCGAAAGCTACCAAAAAATGCTCGCTGGGAAAAAATCAGTGACTTTGAACATGGAATCGGCGTTTAATATCCACATCTTGAACACTTTGTGGATGATGATGGCCGGGATTCGCTACAGTCCCGAAGACAAAAACCTGAAGAGTCTTCAGGATATTTTAGGGAGGTTGTTTTCGACTGTGGATATGGTGGGGGCCCCTTTCAGCCAGTTTCCGATTTTGAGGTTTATCGCTCCGGAGATTTCGGGCTACAAGCTCTACCTGGAGACGCATCTCCAGATTTGGGAGTTTTTGTACGACGAATTAAAGCGGCACAAGGAAACGTGGGATGAGAATAATTTGCGTGACTTTATGGATGTGTACCTGAAAATGCTCAATTCGCCAGAGCGCAAAGAGAGCTTCTGTGAAAAGCAGCTGTTGGCAATTTGCTTGGATATGTTTATGGCTGGGTCCGAAACGACGAGTAAAAGTCTCGGTTTCTGTTTTTTGAACCTGATTATGTATCCCGATGTCCAGAAAAAGGCGCAACAGGAAATAGACGCCGTTGTGGGCCGTAACAGACTTCCAAGTCTCGAAGACCGACCGCAGTAAGTTTGTTGTTCTCTTGTTCGTGATCAACAGAATGTTACGGTGTTATTCAAAAGTGTAAGGCCAACTCTCAAAATAGTGACAAAAGTTGTTCATTTTTTTCTCAAACAAAAAATATTAAAAATTATAATTTCATTTCTTTAGCAACCGTCTTTATTGTTGCTTTATTGTTTCCAGTGTTGTCGGAATTTTTTTATAGTGGAATCTGCTTATTGTTAATGTTTTCTACACCACTTTGAATTAAATAATTTATAATGGAGTTGGGAAAATTAATAATGATCAAGTTCTATTACAACTATTTGAAACCAAAGTATGGAAATAAAATTAAATTATTAATGACTATACACATTCGTTTCTCGTTTATATTACAACTGACGATGCATATCAAAGTGTAAAAAATTATATTGATTGGTTTGATTATTTAAAAATGAAAAACTAGGTATACTAATTAGATAATATGCAGATTTAAGTTAAAAATGTACGCATTTATATTGTATTTATATGTACATACACATCATATTTGTAGATATGATGAAATGGAAACTAATTATTGCAGAAAAAACAAATCGTTTAAAACTGAAGGAAAATGTAAGAAAAAAGTTTGTAAAGGAATCAAAAAACAGAATATTGAAAAAATCAGATTTGAAATGTATAAAGATTGTTTTTTCAACAAAAAAGAGACGAGAGAACCAGTTCGTAACATGATTTCAAAAAATTTAAAATTATATACAGTTGTGATAGATAAAGTAGCTCTATCTCCATATGATACTAGGGGATATTTGGTAAATCAAATAAAAACGTTAGATAGTTAAACCCTTAAAAAATTATTAAAGTTAATTTTTTAAGTCACATATATTTTTGTCCAATATTTTTGAAATGTCTTTTTTTTATAAAATTTATCATTTTGTCTTTTTTTACAGTCATAACACATATATCCAATTCCGTATTTCTGATTTGTACTTTTAAAAAAATTTGAATGAGATTTAATTGTTTCACAAATAATTTTTTTTTAATAACGGCTCATTATTCGGAGATGTTTTTTCATGATCATCTAATAACTAAAAATCTTTATTCTCCATTTATTAGGAAGATGTTATTTCATAATAAATGAGTCGAAATACCAAAAGGGAGTAATCAGCTAAACAAAAGATAAACATAATAATTAAAAAAGATTACACGTTAATACGAGTAGAGTATAGTATTCCATCAGTTAAGAATTTAAATCACATGCGATCAAGAAAATTAGCACTAAATTTTTTAGCACAAAAAGGAGACCCTACTTCTAAAAATATTACCTTAAAAGAGTTTACTTAACAGAATAAAATTGGTGAAAATACAATTAGAAATAAAATTAAATGACTCACCGGTGAAACATAATTAAACATAACACAAAATCAAAGAATATAGAACAATATAACAAAAAAAACAGAAACAAATTAAATCTAAACACAAAACAAACAGATCCCAATCAGATTACAAAGCTGCTGGCAGTACAAAAGCCGAAGAAAAATTTGATGACATTTTTTATACAACTATGAATTCCTTGACCCTGTCAACTCATGAGCTGTAGACGAATTCATATTTAAAAAAATAATGGCACTAATTGCTGACAAAAATCAGGTAAAAATGATTCAAATAGAATAAAAATAGACTGCTTGAGTTTAGTAACTTATCTGTTGGTAATAAAGTTAAAGCATCTAATAATCAACTGAATATGGAAAACAGAATTTTAAAAGAATTAAGAAATGCTGTGGTTGAAACAATAGAAAAAATGGATGAAGAAATTGAGTATAAAGATAATAAAATTAATGTTTTGGAACAAGAATTAAAAGAGGTAAATAGTTATGATGAAGAAAAAATAAATGCATTACTGAACAAAAGCCTGTTATCAGATATAACAATAAAGAACGAGCAAAAAGACATTTAGCAAATACTCTTTCTCTAGTTAATAAATGAATACAGAAAATTCGGAGCACAGCGAATTTATTGATCAAGGCAATCTAAAAGATTGTTGAATTAAAAAAAGAAAAGAAAAAAATTATATTTTTATTATTTTTATTTGTACTATTTCAGTAATTCTAATGTTAGTTGCATTTCTAAATCGTAATGTTTTCACCATTAAGATTTAACTCTATCACCCACTTCAAATTTTGGTTTCTTATTTGTTAATGTAATTATATATACGGTTTCTAATAATTTTCTTTCATTTTCTTTATTTACATCCTTTGGTTTCATTTTGATTGTAGTATGATAAGAATTGTTATAAGATTTTATAATTTTTGGAAGCAACAAAAGCCAATCAAAACTGTCGTATAATATTGGTTTGAATTTATTTCCTAAAATACGGTTGAACCTCTCAACAAAGAAAGTCTTATTTTTTGTTCCTGTACTATAAAGGTTGATTTTGTATTTATTAAAAACAGTCCTCATATCTTTATTATAAAACTCTTTTTCCCCGGATTTGTTTATCTTTAATCGCTTGTATGATTTTTAAAAATGCATTAGCTACTTCTAATCCTGATTTAGTTTTTAAAGGTTTTACCCATTCAAATTTAGAAAATGTGTCTTCAGCAACTAGAATATGGATAAATCCCTTGTTAATCTTTTTAAATTTATTAAAATCATTCGTCTTCGTGCTCGACTCTGGACAGGTCTTGCCTGTTTTTGACTTTAGGGTTTCTGTTCTTTTGTTTTGCATATTTAATAATAATCCATTTAGTTGGCAATAAAATGAATTTGTTAGACTTCGTTCAAATTTAAACAAATTTTAAAAATATTTTCAAATGTTTTTTCGTTTCCTCGTAAGGTAATTTTGTTAATAAAATAATAGTAATATTTCGTAAAATTTCAACTTTTTCATCTTCTGTCAGATTAAGTTTAATTTCTTTACCATTTACGGTACAACAAACAGTAGAAATACCATTTTTATTTAAATTGATTACTATATTGATTTCCATTCATATATGTTTTATTTTGTAAATAATTATACAGAAAACTTAACTAACATCACCGAGATTTTTTCATCTGTGTTTACCTTGTATTTTTTTATTCTGAAAGATCTATTGTTCTTCTGTTAGTACTAATACTAAAATCTTTCAAATTAGCCGTTGAGTAGAATTTTATCACTTCCACATTCATTGGTAACCTAATAAATCCTTCAGCATCTAAATAAAAGTCAAGCACATTAACAGCCTTTTGTCCGTGCACTTGTTTAATAAAACGAATTTTTCCTAAATTGTAAAAAAGAACAATGAGTTTTTTTCATGAAATCAAAATTCAAAATAATTCTTCAAAACAAAAATGGAAAATAGACATGAATTAAAATTGGCAAAATAGCCATAAAAAACCAAATCCTCACTCACATAAACAAATTTGAAAGAATTAAAAATTGTGCACTGTTTTTTTTAATTTTTTATTCACCGATTTTCCGTGCCGCTTAATTTAAATTGTGAATGCCGACAAAATAATGCAAAAAGGCTTCGAATCTAAAAACGAAAGAGAATAGAACAACAAAAATCACGGAAATATAAGACACAAATGAAGACAAACCGTTATACTTGAAACAACTGCCGAAAAATGCAAAAAAATGAGTAAAAAGCTAATTCAAAGATTGGACAAAGATAATACTCAAACTACAGTAGTCATTTGAACGAAGCGGCACATTGAATTTGAATTCCATAGTCGACTTGATGAACAACCATTTTTGAACACATTGTAGTAACAATTTATTTAATAATTTATAAATAGATGTGCATTAAAAAGACTTCTTAGGTTATTATTTAAAAAACTTTTGTTCATTAGGCTTTTATATTATTAATTAAAAAAATTAGATTGTAGTTTGGCCCTTGGTCCAGTAAGTTAATATGTTTGTTGATGTTTTTTTTTCCTTTGAATGAAACTAAATATTGCAGTCTTTTATGTAATTAAAACGTAAAAAACGTAATGCGTTACTTACTCGTGATTGTACTTTGATTGAAAAAAAAATAGGACACATCCATATTAAAATGCGATTCGCTTTAGCACAGCAAAATTACCCTATCCAGTTATATGCAAATTTCGCCCACTTTTCAGGATGCCCTACATGGAGTGTGTAGTTTTAGAAGCTCTGCGAATGTTCTCCGGCCGAGCTTTCACCGTCCCTCATCGTGCTTTCAAAGATACGCATTTAAATGGCTACATCATCCCCAAAGTAAATGCCCACTTCCACACGTCCTTGTTTCGTTAACTGTTGTTATTTTAGGACGCGATGGTGATTGCAAACATGCATGGGACGTTAATGGGCCCCGAAAGCGGCGTCGAAGACCCCGAAATATTCAAACCAGAGAGATATTTAAAAGACGGCAAAATCACTTTAGCCGACACTTACCTTCCCTTTGGTTTCGGAAAACACAGATGTTTGGGTGAAACACTGGCCAGAGCCAATGTTTTCTTATTCACTGCTTCGCTTTTGCAACATTTCAACTTTTCGATCGTTCCAGGAAGTCCACCTACTACAGAGTGCATCGACGGAGTCACCCCTGGACCTCTGCCGTTCAAAGCACTCGTGACACCTCGAGAGTGATTAGTTAGGAGTTTAGTTTAAGATGTTGTGCCAAATAAAATGTTAATTGGAAATAAACCAAAATATTGTATAATAGTTTAATTAAAAAAGATTGACAAAATATAATAACACGCGTCAGGACATAATGTAAAAAAGTAAGTAATTCGAGATTTCTATTAGTTGCTGTCTAATACAATTGTGGGCTAACAATTAAAAACATTGGCAGGCATACACACGTGCTTTTGGCTCAATTAATTCCAGTCTAATTTTCAACATTTCGAGTACAAGAAAATTAAACTGTTGGTTTGGATGGTTATTACAATTCCTTTATTTGATAATAAAATTGTTACATCAATAAACTAATTTGGCTGACAATTGTATTATCATAATTTTGATATTGTTGAAGTTGAAATGGTCCCTGTTTGAATAAACCTAAAAGATAAAAATAATAACATAGCATATGCTTAGGATTTATATTTAAATATTTGATTTACAATCAGTCTCAATTTCACATTTAACATTTTCAACAACGATGTATTTTTTCGTTTAGTAGTGCATTTTATTTGTCGGAAACAACAATTAATGTTAAAATGTGGTAAAGCAAACCCAAGAAGATCACACTGTAACAAAATAACTAAAATATTATTTACATATAACAAATAGGTACGTTAATTACAATCGTTTCATAAAATAAATAACAAACTAAAACACACAACAAGGAACTAATATATTACAAAGAGACTGGCTCTGACTTAATGCTACAACTTATCAGTAAAGTCCGGATTTTTTCCTAAGCAAATTTTGCGTATTTAATCCTTATTTTAACGCAAGATTTATTTTTTCATAATAAAAAAATACGACCTGTTGTCTGTTTTCCCGGTTTTATGAATGAAATATTGAAATTGGTTTTAAGCATTTTTTACTCTAAAACATTCCATAACATAGTAGTTTTTCCTCTTAAATTAATATCTTGTTATTTAATTTTTAGGGCCTTTTTAATAATAAATAAAAGTAAATAAAAACAATATATTGTACAGAAAGTTAAATAAATTGCAAAAAAATAACCGCTAACGTCACAAAAGTGACAATTTTTATGTCTATTCAGTCAATACAGTAAAAGTTCTACTCTTTATGCCTAAACATTTTTACTTTTACCCTTACCATTTATCAATTTTTACATATCTCACATCACAAACGAATAAAAAGTGGTCGTTTATTGTCATATAAAAGCATAGACACTATGCGCTGATTTATAGAAAACTCTATTTTTCTAACACGCTGTTAATCAATCAAGTTGTTTCATTTTGGTCACGTCATCAGTTAATCACGCATTTAATTGCAAATTAAATTAATGACGCTTTTAAAAACCGACCCTATGTGTTTTTTAGACTTAAGGGGTTTAAAAATTGAAGATTTCTTGTGAAATATACAAACGAATTAGAACTAATTCAGTCATTGATTAGTACAATGTGTTTTTAAATGATTCTCATCTAGTCGTCTGTGAATTTCCCATGTAAAATCAGAAATACCGCTTTATAGAATTAATGGCAGGCATTTATACACCGAATATGACCATTCTCCATTTATTAAGTCTTTCATTGGGAAATAAACTTCGACAATAAAAGAGTTTTCTTGCACAGTGTAATAATTTAGTTGTATTTGAACGAAATTTTTAAAATCAATTAATTGACAATTTGTGAATTTCACAACTGTCAAATTTGACATTTATTGATAGCAAAGCGGCACACATTTTTTTACATGTAAACCAATTTCAAAGTTAACTAGATGAGAATCATTTAAAAACACATTGTATAATACAATTAATCAATGATTCAGCTGAAATAATGACCTCTCTATGTTCGGTATTGCCACATAAACTATCACATTTACACTTAACATAATCAATTATTAGGTATAAATTACGTAGTTCTAAATGAACTGAAAATATCTTGGTGTTTAATTTTTGAGACCTTTTCATAATTAAAAAAGTAAACAAAAATTAAATATGAAGAGAAGGGGATAAGCCAATTTTCATAAAAAAATCTAAATCTTCACGAATTTAAATATAAAAATGTGAATTTAGTAGATTATTAAAATACTCCGGAATGAAGTTTGCTTTCCTTTAAGAGTTCGTCCTAAATTAAATTAAACTATCTTGATATATAATTTTTAAGGCCTTTTTCATAACAAAAAAACAATACAAAATATGTAGACAACGGTTAAATAATTATGTGGATAATTAGTTTAATAAAAACCGCTGCTGTCAGTTTTCAGATTTTTATAAGTTAGATATTTATTACCTTTCGCATAACAAAAAAGTAAACAAAAACTAAATATTGTAGAGAATGCTAACAACAAGCCAATTTTCATAAAGAAAATCAAATTTTCACGAGTCGCTCAGTCTATTTTCCAACTCTTATAAATAATAATAAATTAAAATTGCACTTAAGCTGTTTTGGACTTATACAGATTTGATAATAGAAATAAAAAAAAAGATAAACTACTATACCAATAAAATGAATAACAAAATAAAACATAACAAACAGTGAAACAATTAAATTAAGACACCTTTCTCGAAATAAATAAATTAAAAACGTAGAAGTAAACATTCCTAGTTTTTTTCCTCGACAAAGTTGTTTATTATTGGTTCATTAATCATTACTTCATTGCGTTTATTTGATTATTTTTTCTATTGGATAATTTTCATAAGACTATTTTAAAATTGCCAATGAAACTGAATGACTCATTAAATTTCTAAAATAATTTAATTTATTTTGAATTTATGTTGTTGATTTTTTATATCATGTTAATTAGGTATTAAATTAATTAGAAAATTGAAATATTGTTCTTTTAAAACAACGTTTAATTATGTAATTAATTTTACCAATCAGTGGATTTTCACACTTGTTATTCATTGACTGTTTAAACATTATTATCCTTATTATAATTGGTAGCAATTTGTGGAATTTCCGGTAGAGAAAATTTAAAAACTCCATTAATTAGTGTTGCATAAAATATTTGTGAAACAGGCCACTCAAATAATTGTTCAAACTTGAATGGTCGCATTCTGAAGCTTGTATTTTATTTTGAACAATTATATCTAAAATCCGGACTTTACTTCTGCAACCAATGCGGGTAAAAAATTGGTCAAATTAATATCACGCACTTGAATACAATTATTAACATTTAGATATTTTTAATCAGACATCAACACTGTTTACATGTATGTGTAGAACGTTTATTTGAGGGAATTAACTGAGATTTGTGTCGAAACACGTCCGCTGTTAAAAAAGTATTGACAGAAGGGGAATTAGTTTTTCGCTGCAAAAGCAAGTGTTGTGTACAGCGTCCGCGTTTGACAAATACTGAGCATTAAAAATCATGGAAAAATATCTATTTACAAAAAATCCAGACTTGGACTAGTTAAATCTCGATGGCAAAAATCAGATCTAAAAGAGTTTGGCTTCCAGGACGTCCAAATATCCAGCAGATCTAGGCCAATTATTAGTAAAATGCGTGATTGATTGTCGACGAATGAGAATTAATTAGGCCTTGGGTAACAATCGAATTGTGGTCAAAGCTGGGGGTAGTAAGCTTATAATCTGCTGAATACGGCTTTAGTTAAGTCACGGTGGGAACAATGCGAAACAATCAAGATTGGGTAATTGCTGTGATAGTGTTGCCATGGTTGCGATAAGCAGATATTGCACGCGGGTGTTTGGGGGTTGTCGACTCGGATATCACAGAGGGTGCACAGACGGTGAGCGGTCGAGCATGTAGCGATGACGGATGTGAGGGTAAAAAAGAGATGCCCGGCCGCCCATCTCTGGTCACCTGGTAGCCAACTCGTCCTGGATGTGGATCTGGAACAAATTAAATAAAAAAAATGATACAAAATCGTTCAGCTTAAGATGAGTCACAAATTTAGTACAGCAGAGTAAAAATCAGGACGCTTTGAGTTTTAAATTAATTTAAATTTAAATACCTAGTGTCAAGAATGTTGAGTATGAAATTCTTAATAAGATGAGAATTAATTAACGAGTAAAATTTTCACGACAAATATGAGAAAAAATTAAAACTTGCGCACCGAAATTTGTAAGAGAATTAAAATTCTTAAAAAAACACACTCAAACACACTCAAGTGACGTTACGTTTCACTTTATTTTATGATACGTTTTGAAAAATATGAGACGGTAATTTAATAATAATTTGGTAATTGCCTCAGCCAGTTGGTAAATTATTGACCTGTAAATGTTAAAACAATTAAATTTTTTATCCAAAAGTAATAACAATATTTTTTCCACAATCACATTATAATTGGAGTTTTTATCCCGACTTCTGAAGGAGGGTGAGTCAATAGTTAATATGTTAATATGCAACCAATAATACTGATTCCAGCTAACACCAGATCGATAATCATTAAAAAATTTCAAAATTACAGTTTTGCTAAAATATCATTATGGGCTATTATTATTTAAAACATAAAAAAGAAATGTAGATTCAATTAATGTTTCTAAAAATTAAACAAAGTATCAAAGTAGTAAGTGCAATTAGTATTTTTGGTTGCATCTTAGGACATGTCACTATTGACTCTCCCTGTATAAGGTGACCTATTTTGAAAAAAGATCAGACTTATATCAAACAAATTTTATTCACTTATTAATATTAATATTAACATTTATGTTGATGGAAAGTTCATTCTTGCCTTATAAAGCCTGTCAAGATTCATTTTACGATTACGAATATTTTTAACTTAACTTCAACGAATTCCATTTTGTTAATGTGGTGATTGTGGATAAAATGTTGTATTGTATTCGTATTTTAGTTGCATTTTATCCACTTGAGAATATTAATTTTGTTTAATCAATGAGTTACATTACAATTTTTTTTTAATGAAACCCTACATTTTCTTGCATTTTCTGGACATAGCGTACTGATGATTCAGACCTAGAATTGTATTGGTTCTGCTTAGTTTTTGAAATATTTTTTTGACAAAAACGGAGACGAAAACTGTTTTTTTAATGTATTACACAAAAATCAAGAACATTACAGAAGTACCTAATGTTTTTACCACTTTACAGAGAAAAGTTAAAATTTAAATCCTTACTACGAATATTTATTAATATTTTCGATTTACGATTTTAACGTATGTTAAATTCTAACAGCTATGTGATTATTAGTTTTTAGATGTAAAAAAATTAGGGACTTTTAACAGTCTCACTTTGTATATTTGTTAATTTTGTTTTTGATAAAGTGTTTGTATTAAGGCTAAAGGGGACGACAAAGTTGAACCAAGTGTGCGACAAAAACAAGTAGTAATAAAATTAATTTTTCTGTTTTTAGCGATATTTGTAATCCAATTTTAAATCGAAAAATGGAATTGAGTCTTTTTAATATTTATAATTTGAGACAACGTAACACTTTTTTTGAAAAAAAAATTATTTCATATTTTTTTATTAAAATTTTTCTTATTAAAATGGTGTTTATTTGTTAGTAATTTTTATGTGTTCCTTGCTCAAAAACGGATAGATGATCAAAAGTTTGGAATATGACAAAATCTCTTTTTCGTTAAAAAATTATTTTGTCATAATGTCATGATTTCTAATGATAAAAAGCTCAGCAAGAAACAAATAATGTCAAATAACCTCGAATTCCAATTTTTCTAGAATTAAACTCTTTGAAATACCTGCTTCACATTCTAAGTGAAAGCTGAAAGGGATTGGACACGTCGGCAAAACAAGTAAGAACTACTCCTAATAATCACCAGAATTTAGCGTTTGCTTGTAAATGTTCAATTTTCTTCTCAATGTAGGTACTCGTATGTAAATTTCTTTCAAAAATTTTTGTACAAAATATCATTTAAGCATCGTTTGTTTTAGAATGACAGTTTGGTCAGTTAATGTTTTCATATTTTTATTTTTACTAACACTAGTATTAATGTGTATTTTTAATTCAATGATAATTTTATTGTATGGAATTGTAAAAAAAAAACGAAAAAATCACATGCATAAAGAAAGTAATAAAACATTTTTTGCAAACGCAGATTTCTACATGAGATTATTGGTTTTTGAAATACAGAAAAAAAAGCTTTTTAATACTAGTTCTAGCTAAAAAAATATAAAAAAGAGACAAAACCAATCATTACTAAATGACTTAGATATTGGGCTTAAATCAGCGTTTTGAATCCCCAATTTTCATCAAATATACAAAATTTTATGTACAACTTTTTTGTATAGCTTGTTAATATGGGTAGAACGCGTTTCCCAAAACGTAAAATACAGGCAAATGCTCCTCTGCCTAAATAGAAAACCCACATTTTTTTGTTAGTTACTTAAAGTTGAGTTTTTTCTATATAACTGAAAATATCTTGCTGGTGGCTAATACGTACACAGCTGCTTCCAAGGAATGCCTTCCTCGCTGCACGACCATGACGGAAAAAAATATTTTAGAAAATTTGCGTTTTGATATTACCTTTCCTATTATCGAATTATAAAAACACAAATATATATATTTGTGATCAGCGAAAAATGATTAAAAAAAAATAAACAAGTGTTACGTTGCCCCAAATTTAATGAAGATTCTATGTTAAAAACTTTTTTTAGTTTCCACAAAAAGTGAATGGTTAAAAAGAAAATAGAAAAATAAATTCCGCGCCATCTTGAGGCTTAGAAACACACTAAAACATGTTCCACTTTAACCTTAACTTTATCTCTCTTTATCATCCTGATGCAGAAGAAACTAATGTATCGTCGCCCACTTTAATGATTTCTGTTAAGATTTCTGTTATCACATTATCAGGAATTCATTAAGTTTTAAAGTTGTATAAATAAATTATAAATTTACTTTGAACAAAGTAAAACAAGGGTGTTTATTTTAGTAAATACATTAAGCAAGCTTAATTATCTACACCTCTACAGATATTTATATCATTATTTCCTGGGTACTACAGAAAACTTAATGCTCTATCAGTCTGTAATTTTATCTTAATAGAGCAATTTTTTATTTCGCTGCTCTTAAAATTTGGACGGGTTAGGAACAAGTGGGACTAAAGAGAACAGGGACCCTCATCGTTTTGCATCTTAGTATTTGGCAATTCGTTAAATATTTTAACATTAGTGACAAAATCGTCCAAAGGAAACGATAGGTTTTATGGTAAAACTCAACAACACTACTCTCTATTATTATAAATAACGGAGAAAGATGTGTTAGAACTACCAGTTTTCAACAAACATAAATATTTTTTGCTTGAGTAATTCCTTTAATCTTCCATGTATTATGCAACGTGTTGAAACTTAAAGCTGGGAAAGTTTAGGAGAGGTAGTTCGAAGTTTGCATACATTTATAAAACCTTAAGCTAACGTATCAAACTGCAAGTGATTTTAGCACTTTCAACTTAATTAAATCGCTGTGTATTTTCACTTGTGGTCACCAGAACATTTTGAGTAAATTGCTTATTTACTTGCGTTCAAGGAAGCAGAAAAGTTTGGGTCAATGTCGACCATCCCTCGAAGGATAATACGAACTAAATAAGTAAATGGCCACAAAGGTTTCTGTTATTGTCCCTTGTGAACTCTGCAAATTGTTTTCAAGAGAAAACACGGAAAGTGTATTTGCAAAAGTGAACTCATAATAATAATAATAATTCAAGAGTTTTACGTTGAAAGACAGACTAATACTTATAATGGCTGTAAATTAGCATATAACATAATAATAATATTACATATTATATAGATTTTTTTACTATTAACTCCGGTTCGCATGGTTTTTGTTGCGCATAACAGTACACACGTGTTAATTAAATCGAATATGCAAGCTTAACTCACTCTTGAATGACGTGAAATATAATACTTAATCTTTAATAATAACATAAAACAAACAGATGTGGAACAAGCAATAGTCTTCCGCAAGATGGAACAAACTAATAAAGACTAAAGTGATCTGTGATGCGAATGTATTGAAATTCCAGAACTTCCTCAATAACCGGTTGCGAATAAGTTTGTCTCTTGGTTACATCAAATTAATTTCGGATCTTAATTAAAATTAAAGCGACTGCTTTTCACTTACTTCACTCAGGATGGCCCAGTTGTCGCTTTCACTATGTACATGAAGGCGCAGCGCTTGGATTTTTCCTATGCTTTCGTCTGGAACGCCTGTGGCTATACCCACGCTGTCAAATTTTCCTGCAACAGAAGCAAAAATTGTATTATTTTTAACGTCTTGCACTTAGGATTTTCTTATTATATTCGGAAATAAAATTAACTAGACGCCCTCTGGTGATGACTTTTGAACTATGTCGAAAACAGTAAAGAAATTTTCGTAATGCCACATTTAACTGACATTTAATGAATTGTTCAACAATTTTGCGTGTATAGTGTTAATTACTTACAATAGAAAGAATTACTTTAAAAGTACGTGGTGGTAAATACTAGCGTTGACTTTGGTTCTGTAGTTTTTCGTGGTATAAAGTGTTTATTGTTGGAACTTGAAAGTGGATAAAATGTGAAAAATATTTAAATTTTGATTACAAAGTGTTATCAAACAGTTGTCTAATTAAAGACTATAAGTAATGGATCGCAGCGAACACAAAGTTTGGCTCAAGAAACCAATAAATTAGTGAAGTGTTATGAATTTTAGGTTAGAATTTTCCACTGAAAAATCATGAAATGCTGCGGTAAATCTACAAAACTACAATAAAGATTAACAACTGCTGATACATTTAAATGTAAATTATGCCAAAAGGTAGGCTTTTCAATGTCTTTGTAATAATTTTTCAATAAAGAAAGTGAACCAAACAGTCATTCGTTATTCGTGTTTTCCTCGTCATCTCTCATTTGTCAACATAAGTTTCTTGCATCAAAGATGCAATAATCATTCCGCATAGGCAATGTAATAATTATGAAGCCCCAAAATTCGTACAACGCTCAAAATATCCAAATAAACATTTTCCCGCCATTTATGGTTACTGTCTTCGACCTAGCTCAGTGGCGCCGCCAACGGTAATTTTACTTCCGAATCCCACTTAAGTTCGCATTTATTGAACTTATTTCTATTTAAAAATCTTCTCATTACCATATTACCATTCTCCATTCATTAAGTCCCCAATTCGGAAATAAGCTTCAATAATAAAAGTGTTTTCTTGCACAGTGTAATAATTTAGTTGCATTTTAAAGAAATTAAAAAAAATAATTAAATTTCACAACTGACAGATTTGACATTTATTGACAGAGAACTCAAATGAGCAGAGCGGCACATATTTTTTTACATGTAAACCAATTTCAAAGTTAACTAGATGAGAATCATTTAAAAACATTGCACAAAGTTCCATTATTTTTTGCGTAGAATATTTATGCAAAAATTTGTAAGGTGATCCATTTAAAAAAATATATATTTGGATCACTACCCTGTATTCAACAACCTGTGATTAATAACATTATTTCTACTAGATCTAGCATATAATAAAAACGGAATGACAATATTTGAAATTGTAAAAAAGTTCTAGACCGATTACACACTTTTGGGACATCTGTATAAAACTGGCCACCAGATATCGAATTTGTCTTTGCAATGTTAAATCAATTAAAAATCTCTTGCCTCAGAACTTTAAAATTTATTGAGGTTTTTGGATGTTTTTTTTGACAGAATTTAGCAAAATGAATGAGTTTCTAGCTCAAAAATAAACAACGATCCATGAAAAGCACAATGTTGGACAAGATTTTGCAAAACCTTTGTGAAAAAATGCTGAAACGCTTTAAACTCATTTCGAATTTTGCGAAATTAGTTCTGACTAACAAAATGTACAAAAAAGTTCAAAAATAATGCAATTGTGAGCTCAATTTAGTAGTTTTTGTGCAAAAATGTTTGAAAAAACAGCGCATATTTGACGATAATTAGGATTATTATTTTTGACTAAAAAATATACAAAATAGACAAATTTGGTGAATTTTTGGGAGATTTCGGAGATAGATGATGAAAGTCGTCAAAAATTTCTATTTTCGGGAAGTTATCAAAAGGGTAATAATAGGGTCATTTTAAAATTGAGATTTTTTGATTCAACATTTCTCTAAATATGATATTTTCGAATTGAAAAATCAATTTTCACGCTTAAAAAATTCCAAAACAGTGATTTCTGTAGTTTAATTTGGTGTTTTTTGATAAAATTGGTAAAAAATTAAAGTGTCAAACTGAAAAAAGTGCAGGCCAATATTTGTTCCACCTAATTTGCTGACTTTTGAACTGATTTTTAGATGATTTAAAGCAATTATAATGTTAATTTAAGTAAAAAAATTGTGTTAAAATATCTGCCAAAGACGGTCACTAGCTAAGGCCTAGTGATGGTAAAAAAGGTAAAAGCGACACTTTTAAAGGGGAAATTTGGGGTTCGAAAGGCTTATAATTTTTCTACAAAAAAAGTTGAAATAGTAAACACAAACAAGGGATTGTAAGAACACGTAAACGTAAACCTGGAAGAAATAAGAAAATATTGCAGCAAAACCCCAACTTAAAAGTATAAATGCCATTCAATAAACATGGTGATCGAGTAAATAAATATAAGAAAAAGCACGTAAACGTAACATAATTTAAAACGTAAACGGTAAGATAACTATGACTTTTATTGAATTAAAAAATATTTAGAGCCAAATGACTTGAGTATTTCATTCCGTGAAAGAACTGATTTCAAGTGAAGAAAAAAAAACTTTTATTTTTTAGAGAGAAGCTAGCTATACAGGCTGATTCAATAGTGGGTTACTTCTGACATGTCCTAAGATGCAACCAAAAATACTAATTGCACTTACCACTTGGATACTTCTTTAGACTTTTAAAAACAATAATTGAATTAATATTGACTCTACCTTTTAAATAATAATACAGACTGATCCAGAAATACTGAGACTGTTGGCAACACATTTGAAAGTATTTGTACTCGTAATTTGCAACACTGTAACCGAAATCGATTTTTCTTGACAATTATTTGACGTACAACCCCACAAGAATGTTAAATTGTTGTTAACTGGAAGAGTACTCCATTGGTATCCTTAAAAATTTAAGTTGCCAACAGACTTAGTATTTCTGGATCAGTCTATAGTTTATAATGAAATTTTAGCAAAACTGTGAAGATTAAAAAAAAACACTTGGAACTTCGTTTGATTTTTAAAAACATTAATTGAATTAACACTACTTTTTTATTTTTTAAATAATAATAATCCATAATGAAATTTTAGCCAAACTGTCAAAACAAACTTGACACTACCCAGAACAATGTAATCTTGGATTAAATTTAATTGTTTTAACGATTACCGATCTGGTCAGCTGGAATCGGTATTATTGGTTGCATATTTATAAAAATTCAGGAATAACCCACTACTGATTCACCCTGTATAGGATACTCGTATTAGCAAACTTCTGTCTTTTTACAATATTTTACAAAATTTTACAAATATATGTTTATGCATTTTGTGAATTTAGTCGATTTGTTTTAGTTTGTTAATTTTATAATTGTCAAATAAACCTCGATATAACGAATTTTTTTGCGATTTATAGAGGTTCCACTGTACTACTACTCTTGATTTTTTACCCTAGCTTAGTTTACTCAGCTGTTTAGCTTTGCCAACAAAACATTCGAAAAGCCAGTTTTCAAATTCGCGTTCAGTGTTCCCAACTTAATTTAAAGTCAAAAGCCATTTAGCCAGAGCTCTAACTGAACCAGGTATTAGAAAATGTATGCATAAGTTGTATTTTGCGTGATTGCTTCTTCACGATTACGTAATGTATTTGATTGTGCATAAAAATTTGCTTCGATAATATGAGTAATAATATGCATGAGTGCACTGCGGTTTGCAAATATTTTTTCCACCTAGAAAAGTACCATTAACATAAACGCAAACTGCACAACCAAGCGCTTATTTGTTCGAGTTTAGGCTTTAACACATTCCATTATCTAACTGTTTATGTTAAAATACAGATATTTGTTGTACGGTTCGTGGTAAAATGGTACTATTACGTTACATATTGTTGCCTGTGGGTAATTAAAACTGATGCTAGACATAAATTACCTCTTCATGCAGAACGGAAATGTTTTTCTTTGTTCCGGTTAGTGAAAAAAATTCCACACTGCAATGCAAATTGCATGTGTTTTTACTCCCTGTTTCTGTTTTGTGCGCGAAAAACGGACACGTGTCGATTGAATTATGAAACAGAGCACATTTGAGAGAACGTGAGTTGATGAAAGTTTTTGCTGTTGACAAAAACGGCATAAAACAATAGCGCGGCTAAGAAATCGTTATAGGATTTTGCCCAGAACGTGCGATTCTTATCGGTTTCCTGCGGAAAGCTTTCACGGATATTACCACAAATGTGGAAAGCTTCAGCTGTTGGCTCATTTTTGCCAACTTATTTGTATTTGAATAATTCTCCTAACTAATAACAATGTGATGTAAAATGAGGAAAATGAGCCGCAATCACTATAATGGTGACCAGCGTGAATAATGTGGCAAAATTGTACGTTGTCATACAACAAAGAAAATTACAATGAAAAATGCAAATCGATCGTAATGGAGAATAAAAGTTTTTCGAATAAACGACTATTAATGAATGTTGCAATTTATCGTTGACCATTAATTTTCCGGAATAAATTACTTTGCCTATACACGATACGATTTTTTTTCTTTATTACGTGAACATTTTAGAAATTATTGTTGGAACGCATTTTACAAATTTATTTGATCCTGTTCGTAATTTTATTCGACGTGGAAATTGTTACGTGCTTAAGAAGTAATTGATGATGACACTTGTTTACCTGATGTTTATGCTCACGGAACTCAAAACACCTATATTTCAGTTTGAAAGGAAATTTGAATCAAGATTTATGCTTAAATAACGCACTCCTTCTCAAATTATATTTAGGGTTTGTAAAAAAAAAGATAAATGGGTGTTAAAAATACCTTAGATTTGTTACAATCATCAGAATTTGTGCTGGTTTAAAAATCAAAGTGAGAAGAAAAATGTTTCTTCACTATTATTAATGATCTTTTTTTTTAAACACAAAAATGGCAAAAATACGATGTACCGCTTATCTTGTAGTTTTGCGCTTGTTTTGTGAAATTATTGTTATTTTTGTCTGAATGGGGTAATTTCTCTGTTTTAGCAAAATCTGATACAAAACCGAGAATTAAGTTTAAAAACTATTTTGTTCAATCATTTTTGCATATATTTGAAAAATGTTTGTGATTTTACGATACAATTTCACAAAAACAATTGAAAATTTTGTTTGAAACTTGCTCGGAGGTTTAAGAAAGGGAAAAATTACTACCAGTTTTGTGGTTTTTCGGTTTATTTTTTGACGAAATTTCGAATAAACACTAACTAAAATCGAGTAAAACTAATACAACAAAATCAAGCTAAAAATAATATCAATTTTGATGTAATTTCGTATTTTTTTGGACAATTGTAGCAATCTTTTTCAAAAAAGATAATTCAGTTTTTACCAAAAAAATAGTAAAAGGCACAATATGTTAGATTTAATATTATTATTTTCGGCCTGTTTGTAACATTTTCGAAATGAGTGCGTTTCCGATTATAAAAAGCACTAAAACGTCGCAAAAGACCAAAAACAATTACTTATACAGTTTTAATTTTGTCATTTTTCGGTCTTTATCAGCAAAATCTAGAACAAAACTGAAAATTTGGTTTAAAAATATCATTTTCGCTTGTTTTTCGGTGTGTTTTAGTTTAAGACAAATACGTTCAAAGCGCTGAAGTAAATAAATAATCGAGTAAAACAGGCAAAAATTAATAATTTGGCGCCTTTTTAGCAATTTCTAGCGAAGTTGTGCAGGAAAAAAATAACCAGTAAGTTTTTAATTCAAAAACGTGTTCACTCGTAAATTACTCTAAATAAACTTTAACATTATATTTCTAACTAATACAAGTGCTCAAATACACGCAAAAAAAACTAAAAATAAAGACATTTTTCGGAAATTTACAACTGAATTTAGTAATTTTTCGTACAAATATGTTCTAGTATTTTGCAGCCAATAATATATTGATCTTAGATCACTTCTTTATTTCTGTCTAAATTTCAAGAGAAAATGGCTTTTTCGACTAAAAAAATAAGGCTAAAACTGTCAAAAAAGGCAAAATCAGTGTCATTTTTTATCCAATTTGGTAATTTCACAAAAAACAGAAACTTTTCTTTTAAAACATGCAAAAGAGTTGTCAAGAGGTAAAAATAACACAATTTTCTTTTTTATTTTTGTCAAAATTTTAGTGGAACAACAACTAAAGGAGTAGAACAAGCGAAATAATATTAGTTAAGATTTGAATGTCTAGGCGTGTTTTTTTAATATCTGCCAATAAATAAGTGTCTGGTTCAAAGATAAACAATAAACAGAGCGAATTTTTGACTTTAGTGATTTCTGGCATTAGTTTTAGAAAATTAAGCCAAACTAAAACAAAATAAACAAATTGGACGCAAATAGAAGCATATTCCTGAAATATTTTACAAAATTAAAATTTTTTTAGAAAATTAACCCAAGCCAAAAGACAATAAACAAATTGGACTCAAATGAAAAGCATGTTCCTGAGATATTTTACAAAATAAAGATTTTTACAAAATAATACGCAATTTTTAGTAAACAAAAAGGTAAGTCGAATAAAATGAGCTGTAAACTCGTCTGAAAAATTAAACTTTGAACTTATTTTTATAATTCTCTGCTTTGATACTTTCAAAATATGCGCGTTGTCAATTTATTCCACGAAATATAAACTATAAGAATAAGACAGAATGAACAAAACAGGCCAAAATCATTCAATTCGTAAGATAAATTTGCATAAACTGAACCAATTTATTTGAAATGAGGATAATTCTCGTTGAGAAATAAATTCATTCGCTTTGTGTTTCTTTGTGCATCAATGAAGAATCTGATAAATCAAGTTATTTCAGTAAACAAATCAGAAGCCCAATTTTTAGAAAAATGAATTTAAAAATGCTTGCAATTTTTTGCTTAAATCAAATCCTTATTTCATCCTTTTACATCGAACGAAATAAACCGAAACTTTTAGAATTTATTTTTTTATGCTTTTAGTCGATATTGACTGAAATTGAACAAAAAATTACTTATTTTCAATTAGTGGTGCTTTTTTGATGAGGGATGTATTTAATATTTTCATAGGCATCAGATACTACTATTGTAATAAAGGTTTAGTTTTCGAAAGGCAGAATAAACAAAAAGGATAAAATGTGTATAATAGATTAACTTCATTACTGGATAAACTTTGGTAACCCACTAAAACAGGTATGTACATACACATAATACCTTTGTTCCACATTGTTCGGTGAACAGAGAGACATTCAGTTAAATCCAGAATCTTCGCAGATTGTCGGTTTACACTGGCTTAATACATCTGACAAATTCACTGCTTTGTGGCCAACAAAAGCGAAATCAAACCGCTGTTTGTAGTCGGAAATTCGTCATAATACCAAGCTGTCCCTTTTGCAAAAAAAACGATAAAAAATATAGCACTTGGAGAATCAATTCACTCGAGACCTCGTCCTTCGTTGTACCAATGAGCCTTCTTTCGAGAATATTGAATATTTGAATTTAAAACGTAACTTGCTCTATATTTCATGTCCTAGTCAAGAATCAGACACACAAGACCAGTTGACAAGCCTCTGTTCCGCAAACACCGATAAATGATAAATGCGAGACGCTATTTCCCCCAAGTTTTAGTTTTACGGCGGAAGTGACACTGTGACCTATCACATTTCAACTTTACAAAAAATAAAATTTTTAGTCCATTTGTAGTCTCCAAGCCCGAAGTGCTATGATCTATGAGGCCATTAGTTTTGAAACTTTAACTATTATGTTCGATGTTACAAATCTTTATTTCACGTTTCCCTTCGTACTTATCGACGTTTGGTCCGAAGTTTTATCATTGTCGGCCAACCTAACACAAATTGATGTGTTTGGACGTAGTTTAAAGACAGGAAAGAATGTTATTATTTGAAACTAATATCAATTCCACCTCATTTTGCATTCATAGAGAAACGTTAGATCAGTAACTGATACATAATCGTGGTCAGACCTTCTGAATAATAATATCTAATAACCAATAAAAATCGCACGTTCTCACACATTTTGCCCAGGAGATACCGTTTATTAAAAAATGAACATAAATTATGTATTAGCTGTTTCAAAACTATAAAAACGCCAACGTCGCATTTTCTCTCAAAATTAACGGTTATATATACAATGCGTTCAAAAATGGTTGTTCATCAAGTCACCTATGAAATTTAAACATAATGTGCCGCTTAATTTGAATTGTGAAGGCCGTCAAAGTGACAGATCCGTCAAGATAATGCAAAAAGGCTTCGAATCTTAAAACAAAAGATTACACAACAACAAAAATCACGAAAATATAAAACACAAATGAAGACAAACTCAACACTTGCAACAACTTTGCCGAAAATCTCAAAAAAGTGAGTAAAATACTAATTGAAAGATTTGACAGAAATTATAGTAGTCATTTGAACGAAGCGGCACATTGAATTTGAATTCCATAGGCGACTTGATGAACCATTTTTAAACATAATGTATTATATTATTATATTAGTTTTATAAAATGTTCTATTGTGGCACGAATGGTTTTGGAGCACGACGAAGGAGTGCAATACACTATTTTTTCTATTTTTGTATTTTGTTCTTGTTTAGTTTAACTTATCAAAGTCTGTTCAAACTCTTTCCTCTTAATTTTGTTAATTATTCTGGCTTTATCAATAAACGACCTGAAGCTATTGACAGATAACACACTAGATTACAGTGGTGACTGATGACACCCAGCCCAAGACTGCCAATACAACTCCTAAAAATTTACCAAAAGGAGTTGCACAAAAGTTCTCTTTGTGAAACTAGTTTTAGTTTCAGAACGAACAATTTGTGAAACCAAAATAAAACAAATACACTAATCATAACTATTTTACAATTTTATCAATCTTATTTTAAAAAAGTATTCTGTAAAATGCGACGTTGACGTTTTTATAGTTTTGAAACAGATAATATTTTCAATAGATTCAGGTGGATGTATACAGCAAAGTGAGTGTTTAAAAAACTGTTTACTGATTCAGTTTTTTAATTACAAATTCGGTAATACCACTTTTCATGGCTTTAGAACACAAAGGTTTAAATTGTTTGTTTCCCTTTGTTTAATTTATTTATTAATCCCTGGAGAACGGAAGTAAGCGCCGACTTTCCATTCCAAATAAATAAATAGCTTTTTGGTGTTTTTTGCGTTGTAAAATTTATACTCAATGACAGTTTAATTATTTTTAGTTGTGTTTACTTTCCAACTTATTACACTGCAATTCCGGACGGTGTGTACTTTATATTTCGCGAAGCTTCCAAGTTATGAAAATTCTGAGAGGTTTAATAAAGCGAGATTACGAAAAAATTCTTTTCAACTCGCATTTTCGCGTTACTTATTCTCTAGGATGGAAAAAAAGGAGAGTGGGGTTTCACCTTTAGGCTAAATTTAAAATTCAAAGCAGAATGTATCGTTCTACTTCCTTTAAGACAGTGCGAATTAAATTATTTGCATTCATTTCCATTACACCCTGTCTGTGTCGAGGAAAATTGCCGAGGAAATCCTAATAACACCTTTGAACGTTAAATTATTGATTTTTAATGCTTAAAGTTAGTTGCAAGGAATATTTTATTTATCAGTCTTCGTCATAATATATACAGGAAATTTCTAACTTACCAAGTTGAAGGCAAGCAATTAATGGTTTGGAACTGACAGCAAACAATTTTTCATTTTATTCGTAGACTATAGTAATCAAAAAAGTGTATTTTCTTTTTTATAAGCCGCAGCGGGTTTTTGTCTTCAGTTGGGGTTCATTAATTGTGTTTTACATCAACCAAGAAAAAAGATAACTTTAGAAACTACAATAAACTACCCCTACGTCAATATTTTTGTCACAATATTTTTATGTTTCCATTTCCATAGATAAAGTGGGGTGTGATTTTGAAATAAACTTAGCAATCCTGAATAATGTAACGACAGAAGATATGAGAAGAAAAATCTGTTGGCAACAATGAATTATTGACACAATAAAAAAATGACAATTGTGACATTTGAATTTGACATTTAGTGATGCCAACGTAAGATTGCGATGTACTTTATTAAAAATGAAGAAAAATTAGCGGAAAATGCCTTTGAATGCCTGCAATTTACTAAAAATGTGTAGATAGTATCGCAGTTTTAGAGATTTCATGAGTTCCTTCGCTAAGAGCATACTGAAAGCGTTTCCGATTAAATTGTCGTCTGCTTACTTATTAACAAATTAAAGCGTAATAAGTCACTTAGATTTACAATTCAATGAATCGTTATTGAATCTGTTATTTTCGTTCATTTATCATTAATGAACAGGTAGTTGCATCTGACCAATGGTCATTACAGTCCATTATAGCTGTATTTATAAATTCCGGTCTTCTTCAGAGACATAATTTAGATCCACTACCTGTACATTAATTAATAATAATTTGTTACTAGTCTTATACAGTGTGGTGGCAACTGATATTAAATAAACAAATACTTAGAGCCGGTTTATAGAAGCGTCATTAATTTAATCTGCAATTAAATGCGTAATTAACTGATCACGTGACCGAATTGACCCAGTTTCATTGGTCCATCCGTGTTGTTAACTTAACAACGAATTAAAATTAAATGAAGCTTTTTATACACCGGCCCTTAAAAAATAAAATAAATAATGTGAATATAACAAAATTAATAAACAGAACTGTGTAGTCCCTCTATTCATGTTTTTGATGGAAAGAGTAATTGGTCCGTTTAGACAACAGAGTATGAATAAATGTTGAGATAAATTACACGTTGCAAGTTGCTCATTATCCACATCGATTTTGTAATTTCCTATATTATGTATGGTGTAAACAGTAGGTAAACAGGTTGTTCACATTCGAGATTATTCAGTAGATTAGTTGCAAAAAGGTACACAGTAAAGTTCGTTAATTATCGTCAAATGTAAATTGACATTCATCGACGCTTTACAGCTGATTACACAAAAAAGTCTGGATAAATGGGAATGTTTGCAGCAATCAAAAGCGATGACTATTCTGAATACTGAAAAAAATAATGTTGATTTTTCAAAAACCATTTTTTTCTATAAAATAACAAGGAAAGTTGGTTAACAAGTAGTTCTATGAGCAATATCTAATTAAAAAAATGCCCATTTAGACACTTCATAGTTCCCACATTAAAAAAGATACAGAACAGTTTTTTAAATTGTCTTGTAGGAACATAAAGTTTATAATTATCCTGTTATTACGCCGACATAATTAGCTTTGTTTTGTACAGGGTGTATAAAAACACAGAGTTATTATAGATGTTTGAAATGTAACACGCTATATGTTCTAACCGCGCTTCAAAGGTTTTTTTAGTGACATTGAACTGGTTTGTCTCTCATAAAAAATGCCATGCAATAAAATATGGGGTGTTGCATTTGAAAATATCGAGTTATTGCCATTTGTAATTTGTAGTTTTCAAAAAAACGTAGCAGGCGATGGAATATCCACTCCGGGTTCGCTTTCATTGCAAAAGATTCGAGAAAGTTTAACGAATCGGTTGAAAAAAAGTTGTTTAAGTTATCTTGAATGGTTGTGAAGTTATAAATTTATCTGTGGATCTATACACGACACTATTTTTACACATAAATTGACATAAGTCAAAAACTAGTAGATAAGTCTAAGAAATCCGGGTGCGTTATATCGACAATTTTCTTGTGATTTCCAAAATGTAACAAAAATCTGGGGTTTTCATTTAGGTGGGTATTTTATATTGAAACACCCTGTATGCAAATTAAAATATTTTTAGAATGTGTCTTAATATAAGACCTATCGTTAAAAAAATCAAATCGATAGCTTGCATAGAGAAAAGTTATGGAGCTTCTACACATCCCTGGGTCGTTTCAATATTTTTATTTATTGTTCATTATATTAGGTAAATATTAATTAATTAATAGCATTAAACATGATTAAAACATGTACTTCAATTCGCTTTCATGAAAACCATTGTGGTGGAAATTGAGTACTCTTGACCATAATTTTTATATGATTTGTCATGGTAAGAGGTTAGTCAATTCCACCACAATGGTTTTTATGAAAGTGAACCGAAAGTAAATATAATTATAATAAGTAATAATTGAAAAGTTTATTCTTCAGCATTTGATAACGATCAAAATATCTTTACAATTTGACTAAAACAATCCTGAAATGATTTGTATCTGTAAGAATACTAAAAAAATGAATTCTTCCGTTTAATTTTGTTATACTCTTTCCAGTCTATATAGGGTGTTTCACATAATTTTACGAGGCATGCGCCTGTTAAATACCACCAACAATACATATTTCGATACGAACTTGATTACAAATTTTTAAAAATTGGATAGTAACCTTTGTTTATTCACCCATCAAAAAATTATAACGTTTTTAGTTAGTTAGGGATTAAAATAAATGGATTAGAATCATGTTTATTTTGTCTCTTGATAGAACACATAACAATTGTTTCTGAAAACATGCAACATACAACAGTCATTAGTTTTTGTGATTGAAAATTGTTTATAAAAAAACGGATAATATATCTTAGTGGTTTTATTGTTTTCAGGCTATTTAAAAAGTCCATTCTTTCGCTGGAAATGCTATAACTGCATATCTTTAAAAAAATATTACGCAGCAGTTCAACCACGATTTAGACAAGACATTTTTTGTAAAATAAAAACAATACAATATTTTTAATTAAATCTAGAAATGTCGGAAATACGATGTCATGACCAAATGTCACAACAAATAAAAGCTTAGTAGAGCTATTAAAACCCATTTTCAATTTGTTCTTTTTAAAAAATCTAGTAAGACAATGCTCCATTTTGAAACACCCTCTACAGGGTGCTCAAAAACTGGCGCACCAACTCAGTGGTACGTTATTGAGAAGCAAGTGCAGATTACGGGAAAAATGTTAAATTCTTAAAGTCATATTTTAAAAAATCTGGAGCTACAAACTTATTGTGTTAACTTCTTTAGTTTTTATTATTTTTTTATGTTTCTATGTTTCATACCAGGTAATCGTTCCGTAACAAAATGATGAATAATTATTTTTAAAGTTACTATCAGATTTTAGCAGTTATTTAAATTTAAAAAAATTAAAATTCATCAAAAAAATTACAATGTGTAGATGTGCCAACACTGGGAATTATTTCCTAGGAAACCGTTTCAAAAATAATTTATTTTTATTGTTGCTCAAATTCTATTGCGATCATGACTGTTAGACAACGTTGCCACATATCATTTATCTAAAATCCGTTATTCATCAATAACTTTAATACAAAGAATTTTTTTACTATTTTTACCTTTATATGTAACCAATTCTCTACCATAGACCATTGAGTTGGCGCGCCAGTTTTTAAGCACGCTGTATAAAACAGTGATAAACATTACGAAACTGAAATCTTGTAGTTTCTGGATTTATAAATATTGTTTACAAAATATTACAACATTTAGCAGTTTTATCAATTTTTATTTTCCAAATTTCCGGTCTTGGTAAATATTAATTAAAAAAAGACAATCTTTGTGTTGAGGAAGAATTCATAAACATACAGTGTGTTTTAAAATTCAGTGTATTTTTTCAATATGTAGGGTGGAATCGATAACATTATAGAAAAAATTGGTGGCATAACACATCACTACTATAAATTGATAGAATTCAATTTATACACATTCTCAGTTTACATCATCCATTTTTTATGTAAATTCAGTTTTTATGTAAAACGAGTTCACGGAATCCTGACATGTTTGTATAGGATGAACCGTCTGACGTGATTTTAGAATAACCTGACCAAAAGACGATAAATCACGCTTGTTCCTATTCGTATCAAAACACTCGCATTTCTGGAATATATAAAATTTACGTCGGTTGCCCACTTCAAAAAATCTCCATCTGAAAGATAAATAATTTCGTGACTCGACCTATATACTGCTTAACGAAAGTTTTTGACGTTTATCCTAAGAGGATCTTTCAGAAATTCTTGATCCTTTAATCGTTAAATACGAATAATAAAACAAAAACGATGTGAAACACACAAGTGTCTTCTTTGTTGGATTTTTTGATGAGTTCGTGTTTGTGAATAATTCACTTATCTTAAGCTACGACATCGACACTCTCTTTTATTACGTTAGACGTCTAAGAATATATTGGAGAAAAAGGTGTTTCAAAATATTTACGGTAATCACACTTTGTACTTTGAAGAAAATGTAGAAATAAGCGGTAAACCATTGAAAGTAAGCTGTTTTATCTTGTTAACAAATTCCACGGTCGTTTGCAAACATGTCTTTGGTAATTAGAAGATTAACGTTGCCACTTGAACGCAATTGTCGTCCTGAATGCTAATATTCGCATTTTAAGGGTGATGGCACATTGAATTCCTAAGGAAAACAACATCTTTGATTAATAAAAGTTATTAGTAGTTTTCCGAAAAACCTCAGAAAAACATAACTTGTTCAAAAAAATATGTTTATGATCAAATTTCAACAGTGGTAAAAAAAATTCTATAATTTTACAAAACAACTTAGATTTTTTGGAATTCTTGCTCCTAAACTTGGTCTAAAGGGTTGAGATGAAAGTTCAAAACTGAACAATTTTATACTACAATTTAGTTTTGCATTTATTTCCCATCTTTTTTCTTACGCTTTGTTTAAAAATGATTCTAATACATTCTTTATCATTATATTATGTGGTATGTTTAATCTTTTACTCCTATTTTTATTTCAATAAATTCAAGATAAACATATAATAGTTACTGAATAGTTAATGACAAATATACAAAGTTTGAAATAGTTTTTTTATACCTATAAATTATTGAAATTTTAACTAAAAACAAAACGAGAACAATTAAAAATATATAAATTTAATGTATGTATTTTATTTATTAAACATGTATGAGTTTTCCAATGTTTCGTATTCCAATTATTTTATGATTTATTTATTAAAAGTAAATGTTGCGTAACAATAATTGGAAAAAATCCACCAAACAATCGAGTTTGTATTGTGAATAAAATATGAATGGAATAAAAGAACGTAAAACAGCTTCCACATCTAGTTGAGTGTAATAAAAGTGACCGCAAAGCGAATAACGTATGCATGAAAGTGTGCTGCAGTTCAGTTGCAAAAACTGCGCATCTCGAAGATAATAACAAGAATTTTCTTCTCCGAAAGTGCAACTGCAGTGGCTCGAAATGCATCGGCAATAAAACCGATTTGAGTTGTACATTACGTGACTTACCTACAACAATATAGCCATCACTTGTCACGTTCAAGGAATTGCCGTATTGATTCGCTTCAGCGGGTAACACCTCCACCGTGGTATTATAGAACTTATCAGAAGGATGCTCCGCGTTACCGCTCCTGAAGAAGAACCTGAAATGATGATTTGCTTTAGTTCAGTCGAGGAACAATAGTTCAGTCTATTAAGTCTTCAAATCAAAGGTTTGGAGGATATATTTAAAACTTGATCTGAAAGGATGAATCGTTCAAACAAAGAAATTTTTTTCAAGCCCAGAGAAGGAGTTAAAAAAACTAAATTAAGTTTTTAAGTTTATTTAAAATAGCTAAGAGCTAGGAAATCATGTTCTTAATAAAAAAATTGTAAAAAATAAAATGTTCAGTTGAATTTTTTGACAAATTACACGGTGATTAAAAGTAAAGAGATGATAACATTTACAGCAATAAAAATCATAGAATTCTCATAATCATAATAAAAGTTTTAGTCGAAATGGAATACGAATGTCATTATTCTTTTAGATATTTTGATTTGTTTGTAATTTTTTTTAAAAACTGTAATTTGTCGAATTTTGTATTTCCTTCTCGATAAAGTTATAAACTTTTTTTGCACAAGATTTGTTAATGATTGTAGATTCTCACGCAGGTATTAACTGTTTCAAAACTATAAAAACGCCAACGTCGCATTTTACCGAATAATTTATATTTATTAAATAAGTTTGATAAAATTGCAAAATAGTTACTAATGATTAGATCTCTCATTGAGATAATTTATAATAGCTAATTTTAAGAGAAAATGCGACGTTGGCGTTTTTATAGTTTTGAAACAGCTAATATGTATACACAAGGTTTACTTTTAACAACAGAAAAAATTAGAAAATTGCAGGTTTCTTGTAACGTTTGTGTACCTAGTGAAAAGATGAACCCTTATATATCTAACTGAGAAAAAATGAAGTTAATACATAGTTTAAGAAAGTTTTTTTTTGGTGCAAGAACCATTCAGATATCTTCTACAACATTTAGATTATTTCAATTCAAAATTAGGTACTGGAACTTATTACTTGAAGTGTAGATTAATTTGCACCTTTTTTATGAATACCTACAAACATTTTGAGGGCCAAAAAATGGTACATAATCAAAAAATCAATTGCTGTCAAGTTGAAAATTAACGCATTTACGACCAAAATGGCTTGAAGTTGCTTAAAATTTTATACGTAATTTAGTAATAATTTTTTCAGCTTTTCAGTACAGCAGCTAATAATTAATTTAAATGTCGTGCCTTTAAAACGAACTCTTTCTCTAACCGCAACCTTTCCTAATAAATTTTTAAAAAATATTCTCAGTTTCGGATTTACAAAAGTGTTACTCACGATGATCAAAAGCTCCGTACAAACATTCGCATAGTTTTAAAACCACTTACCTAGTTGTATTTAAAAATGCAAACAAAAAATTTCTTGAGATAGGTAATAACATAATTTTATGTTTTCACAATAAAAGATGTTTAAATAAGAATGTAAAATAAAAAAATACTGAAAATTATTTATTTACTAAATTAAACTTTATTGTACTTTAATACCTGCCATAGAACAATGAATGCGAATAGTATAGTATTTTATTTCTATGGAATTTCAGAAAAGTACCACTTTTTATCTACTCAGGCAACCAGTATAACCAAATTTTTCATATACTAACATTGTTAATTTTTTCTTGAAAGAAGCGGCAAACTTTTAATACCTACTATTAGCTGTTTCAAAACTATAAAAAGGCCAACGTCGCATTTTACGTAATTATTTTTTCAAATACGGTTGATAAAAATGTAAAATAGTTATTAGTGATTAGATCTTTTGAGAGAAAATGCGACGTTGGCGTTTTTATTATTTTGAAACAGCTAATACGTCTTGAATAGAATTGTACATGTTTATTTTTATTTATGTTGCCGTTTTATATTTTTTTTAAATT
The DNA here is from genome assembly GCF_031307605.1 of Tribolium castaneum. Taxonomy (NCBI): domain Eukaryota; kingdom Metazoa; phylum Arthropoda; class Insecta; order Coleoptera; family Tenebrionidae; genus Tribolium; species Tribolium castaneum. The sequence goes on from NC_087394.1 coordinate 10,754,229, forward strand.
TTTTTAAATAAACAATATTTCACTGGAAGCATTCACCAACAAAATTGGAAAAAGCTACTTATTTATTCTCTTGGATATCTTCTCATTATACTACCGGTTTTTAATACCACAGCTTTCTGTATTATTTGTATACAGGTATTCAGGAAGTTGAAGTTTTTTCAAAATTTGTAATATTTTTTTACAAACAAACATCGTTTAATTATTTGTAGGTACATTTTCTTCGATACTCCTATTATTTTTGTGTCGCAAAATCCTCTGTCTTTAAAGGGTTTATTTTTTTAGCTGTCATTATTTGTTTATCAGAGGAATAAATTTCATAACTAATTTTGGCGACATTTATTGAAGTTGTTTGAGTTAGTTTCTCGATTATTTTAAATAGATATAAACAATCAATAACACTGTTATTAAATGCCGAATGAAAATTTGCCAAAATTCAGTTTTACAAAAATGTCTTTTAGAATAAAGAAATTTCCAAATCAAAAACGACCTTCGTATTGCATTTTTATTAAAAAATTTAAAAGAACATTTTTGTGTAGAATTTTATGCTTTACAATTTTTATTATGAACTTTATTTTTCCCACCTCATACCTCATTATAATCTTGTAAAAAAAAATTTAACGTTTTCTTAGGTTTTGACGAAAAATTCTTTGATTCAACTTTTCTCAATACGTCACAACAATTTACAGCAAAAATTCTCGTACCTACTTAAATTCCCTCAAAATTTTGATTTCATTGAGATTTTTGAGATTATTTAAAAACTGCGATTTTTGTCAGCGGATAACTCGACAATTATTTGAAATGCATAAAAATTAAAAACAACGCCTTGTAGAAAATTTCATTAGCTTTGATTTTGTTAATTACTAGTTTTCGTTTTCAAAATATAACCAAAATAAGCCCTTGTTGAAAGTTCGTTGACTTGAGTACTTACCTTTTTATCCAAATGGGGCTTGAGAATTTAAATATGAGCTGGTCTCCCGGGGACGGAAGCAGCCCCCAGAAGAACGTCTCGCCTAAATACGCGCGCTCCAACGTGTACTGTTTGTAATGCTTTATTCCTGAGACGACTTCCGCATCAGGGTTGCTGTGAGGAAAGAAAAGAGCCACTTTACCGAACTGTTTGTCCTAAAAAAAAAGATAAAAGCCGGAATTTTAGCTTTAATTTAATTCAATTGTAACGAAGCGGTGGCTTTTGTTCGCACGCAAACGCTTTTTGTGCGAAAAATTCGCAATTATTTTATGCATGTAAATCGCGAGCAACGGAGCGTGTGGTAGACCTACCTTAAGCTTCTGAACTTTTCCCTTGAGGGAGGAATGTGTTCCAATATGTTGGAAAAGCGAAGGTTTGTAGTGCACCCACATTTTGGCCTTATCCCGCTTACAGTTCTGCAACCAAGCATAAAGAAACTCTGATGAAAATGCAAGCTGAGATATTACGAACAATTTTCTTTATTTACTCTGTGTTGTCTCATAATTGCTTTTGCAACACATGCGGTTTTTCATTTCGTTCCACAGCGGTGTCGTATTTTATTCTATTCATTCAATACAATAAGATTTCTTTAGTTCCGCCTTGTTTGATTTATTTTTTACAATAAAATAAAGAGCAGCTTTTGTTGGTACATAGAACAATTGACGACATCATTTAAATTCTTATGTTAGATTACGAAAAATGCATCATGTTTTTTCTAACTTTTAATACCCATGCACTCTATTTCCAATCAATTTAAGTAAAGAAAATAAACAGCGTAAACAAAGGCAATTGTGGACGGAAATAACTCGCTTGAGTTTACCTAAGAAATCAATAAGAATGATCTCTTGTCAACTTTGCGTTATGAATGCTCATAAATCAAATATTGAATGTTATGTGCAAGACATTGTGTCCTGGAAATGGTGAATGTAAATTTTAAATATTTTCCATGTCATGAAAAGAAAATTAAATCAAATTTAGGAAATTTTCGACCCGAAAACTAGCAAAAAAATAAAAATTAACTAATTTTCGACTTAATATGGTCAACTTTTTAAAGACATCGGAATGGTATAAAGGGTATAAAATTAACACCATTTTATATCAAGTTTTCTGGATTTTCGGCTGATTCTTGATGAAATTTTACTCAATCACTTCAGTTTTTTTCGATCTAATTTGCTGATTTTTGATAATTAGACAAAATAAGAAAAGTTTTTCATTCAAAAAACATGTTTCAATCTTTGTAACAAAATGTTTGGAATAATTCTATTTTTAGCTGTAAAACTTTCTTAAAAATGTTCGAAAAAGCAAACATAATGTAACTTTCGACTTATTTGATGATTTGTTCATCTGTTTAATAGTCTAATACAAACTTAATTCACCCAAAAATTGGGACAAAGTGGGGGTTGTTTATTGTTTATACAGGTTTCTTGCAGATTTCGTAAGAACATGGTGAAATTTTTCTTAGAAATCGTTAACACTTCTAACGTGGTAGAAAATTTAGTAATGGACTTGAGATTATGGTGACCTGTACTTCCAAAATAAATTGTTGAGATGTGTTATTTTTACAAAATTTCATTATGATATATAGGGTGCTCAAAAACTGGCGCACTAACTCTGTGGTACGTTGTTGAGAAGCATGTGTAGATCACGGGAAAAATCTTGAAAAAATTTCTAAAGTCATATTGTAAAAAACCTGGAGCTATAAACTTATTTTGTTAACTTCTTCAGTTTTCATTATTTTTTAATGTTGTTATGTTTCACACTAAGTAATCGTTCCCTAACACAAAGATGAATAACTATTTTTAGATTTCCTATCAGAGTTTAGCAGTTTTTTTAATTAAAAAAAAATAAAATTCTTCAAAAAAATCACAGTTTGTAGATGTGCCAACGCTGGGAATTATTTCCTAGGAAACCGTTTCAAAAATAATTTATTTTTATTGTTGATCAAATTCTATTGCGATCACGACTGTAAGACAACGTTGCCACATATCATTTATTTAAAATTCGATATTAATCAATAACTTTAATGCAAAGAATTTTTTTACTATTTTCACCTTTACATGTAAGCAATTCTTCACCACACTCCATTGAGTTGGTGCGCCGGTTTTTGAGCACCCGTACAATTTAAAATGAATCTTTGATTTGCAGTGGAAATGCATTTACCTATGACTTTTATAATTTATAAGTATGTATTAGTGATTTATCAAAAAAAAATCTTGACCTGAAGGCTTTCTTGGCTCATCATCAAATTCAAGACATAAGGAATTTTTGTTTTTGACTTATTATGAAATTTATTAAATTTATTGTTTTGCAAAATTTCCATAAATCGGACCAAAAAATCACTAAATGAGGTCGAAAAACCACAAGTTTCACAAAATATAACACTATTTTGTCATTTTGGAACATCATATAGTAAGTCAAAAATGGTAAAAGTTTTTCAGTTAAGAATATCAGCTTTTTATCGAAACTGGACCGAAAAATGAGTTTATCAGGTCGAAAATAACATCATTTTGTCGTTTTTTCTGCATTCATTAAAAAACAATCTACTTAAAAAAATAAACCGAAAAACCCCATAGTTTTCTTATGAGCGATTTTCAACTAAACACGCAAATATTAGCGAAGTTGTCAAAAACGGTGCATCCTTGCAAATTTTTGAGCTAAAAAGTTTAACAAAAATAATATGATTACTTATTTGTTCCCTTATTTATTATCAAATTAATCCCTAACTGTTAGAACGGAATTATTAATTAACTTTAGACTGAGATTAAATTATATTATAGTTTAAATTAATTATAGTTAATATCAATTCTAATCTCAGTTCAAATTTTTTTATCTCTTTCTTTTTTTGTCTTGACCAGAAATAACATGAGGTCAAAAATATACTGAATTAGAGCAAGCTGTGCCTGTGCACACTTTCGCGGCATTTTAGCCGTTTATTTACGGCCGAACTTTTGGTTTCATACAGCATAAGATGTGGCTAAAGTTACACTTCACTTTCAAGCTTGTTCTAATTGAGTACATCTCATGTTACAAAAAGTACTTATGTGTTATTTAGCCTACATATCACTCGAATTACCTCGTTTTAAACAAAAGTAGCCCTAAAAGTCAGAAAATTTGTATGGAAATGATCTTGTTTTTACTTTTTTCAAGTTTTGGAAAACGTTTTTAAACAATATCTTCTAAATTTCCCTAAGATAGCTTGAAAAACTACTAAATTTTTACGGAAGCAAACATTACGTAATTTTTTGCTTTTTTAAATGTAAAATTTCGTTGAAAACAAGAGAAAAAATCATGGAATAAGACCAAAAATAATTTTTGCAATTTCCAACGTTTAAGCAAGGCTTTCCTCCTGAAAATAGAGGAAAATCTGGTTGCTTTTGTTTATCTTGATAATTTTCGAGATTTTCGACCTCCAAAGGAATTTTGTTTCCGAATTTGAATGAAATTTCCCAAAAAATCAGGTCAGGTCAAGATCAGGTTTTAACTGCAAAAAATCCGCAAAAAATTAGTTTATTATTTATATTATTGTTATTGTTATTAATATGATTATTACTACAGTCAAATTAGACACATCAGTCGAAAAACTTTATTGAGAGTTGGAGTTTTTTTTAAACATGTATTTATATTGGGTAGACGTATATCAAAAGTTTCCGAGGTTGGAGGGCGAACTCGAGGAGGAGGAAGTGGTTAAAGCAGTCTTTTTTGGTTTTTTGCTTATATCTCGAAAACAGTTACTCCTATCAATTTTTATCTTTTCACCATAATTAAAGCTGATAAAATTTCCTACAAAATAGTTATTTGCATTTTTCTTGTAGGACTAATCATAAGCGAGTTATAGGGTTAGATAAAAATAATCAAAAATAAGTACCGTTAAATTTTCGATTTTATAGATAATTTTACGGTCTAGCTTAATAATGTGTTTTACCATTTAAAAATAAGGGCAGAACAAAAAAATAAAGGCTTTGTGTAAAATTATTGATTTTTTTAAATTTTTTTATTTTATTTTATTAATTTTTTTCTTATTTTTTTTAAACTTTTACATTTGATTGATAAAGCATTATACTGTCACAACAGTATCAAAAACAGTAAAGAAAAATGTCGGTTGTCATTAAAAAAAATGGCTTCACATCGCAAAAACCATTAATTTTATAAATGTAAAAATGTAACATTTATAAATATAAATCGACCTGTACGAGGATTTTTGTTAAATGAATCAAATTACCTGAGGTAATTTAAACTCACTCTGTATAAGATCAAAATGTTGGTTTGTCTGTTCTTGCGAATTAGGCTAAATAAGACATTTTTTTGGTTGAGACACATACCAAAACACTCAAAAAAGCATAAGTAGCGTAATACTCGATTTTTCAGTTTAAAAATATGCCTAAGAAAAATAATTACTTTGAACAAATTAATTAAAACTTCGTGTGTTTTTTGTCTTTTTTGGGGGAATTTTGCAAAAATTGATAAAACGATAGGTAATTTAAATAACATAACTTGCGACATTAAAATAAAAACTTCTCGCTGTGATAAAACTAAACGCAAAATAAGTTTTAAGCAACCCACAAGTCGCCACTGTACTTAGAATGCATTACAACAAAAGATACAAAAATAATTTTTGTCAGGACTGCTAAAATAAATAATTTAAACTCCGAAACATTGTTGTATTTTTATCTCCTGATCCTTCCGAGAGTGAGTAAGGACACGACAGAAATTTTAGATATGTATTTCAAACATAATTTGCAATAAAAGCACGAGCACAATAATTCATGTTGAGTACTAAATCAAAATTTGCAATAATCACTTAATTATGTATAGCAGGTGAAATGTTTGAAACTATTAAATAATTCATCATTTTCCACGATTAGCATTAAACTAATTATTATGAGAGTAAGTTACGACCCGGCGATTTAATAAAATGGAATTCATAACAGCAACGTTAAATGTGGCATTTATCAACGTCAAAAATAGTGCAGTGCTACATTTAATTAGCATCGTTGTTGCAGATTTTCTCTAATAATAAATCATTCCGACACGAAGTCTGTTTAACAGAGAATTCAATCCAATATTACTAATTAACGTAACAGTATGTCCAGGCGAAAAAACAGCATAATAATGCACTATGTAAAATTTCAAACCCCACTCGAGCTTGTCATTTGTGCACATTCATTATCGACTGCACGCTACAAGTACCTGTTACAGTATCAGTTAATTAAATTTCGTGGCGAACAATAAACCCGACCCAACTTGTGTGTTGGGCGTAGATATTTTTGAAAATTCGTTGCGAGATTTCACAGTTTTGCTTTTGTATGTACGTGGTATCTGCTCTGTGGACATTGTGGGAAATTAATGGAGTCACCGGAAGCGCTGTTTTCTTATTGCGAGCGTCACGGTGATGCATTAATTCACGTTTTGGACGATTTATTTTTCGTTTTAAAAGTGTTACAAAATCGAACGAAAATTACTTACACTGTTCTTGTCCCAATTGCACACCTTGGTGAAAATAAGGTGGTCCAAAAGCCAGTCGACCGGCTTATCGTTGTAGAACATCTGAAAAAACTGGATGAGCCACGGAAGTTCCGCACTTTTGAACATCTTCCCTGCAACGAAACACCCGTTATTATTAGTCATAAAGTAATTAACATAAAGAACACTAGTTAGACGATTTGTGAAGACTGAACCAAAATTCACATCTTTGTTACGTTTTTTTTTTCATAAAATGCTACATTTTGGTTCCATCGCAAAGTGTAAAAAAATAAAACAATAAAGTAAAAAAATTAAACAAGAAGAAAATAAAATGAAACGGGCTTTACCTCTGGGTTTTTATTTAAGTAAAATAAAATTAATTTTATAAGAGGAAGTATTTATATTCGTGTTTAAGAATCATATGAAGAGTTTTCATGCTAATATGTAATCTAAAACCATTCACCCCTTGTAAAATAATATACAATGTGTTCAAAAATGGTTGTTCATCAAGTCGACTGTAATACTGTAATACTAATTGTACTTTCAGAGTACTGTCACCTATGTCAAAGTTCTGATTTAACTTTTTACTCACTTTTTTGCATTTTTCGGCAAAGATGTTTTCAAGTGTAGGTTTTGTCTTAATTTATGTTTTCTATTTCCGTAATTTTTTTGTGTATTCTTTCGTTTTTAGATTCGAAGCCTTTTTGTACCATTTTGACGGATTTGCCACTTTGACGGCATTCACAATCTAAACTAAGCGGCACACTACGTTCAAATTTCATAGGTGACTTGGTGAACAGCCATTTTTGAACACTGTAATAACAATAAATAAAACCTACAGTGTTGGGTAAAAGTATGGAACTAAGCGTTTTGAGCCTAAATTATGTACCTTACGAAAAAAACAATTAGTAGTACATCGTCAAGTACTTTAAAAATGTGACAATTTTTCGAGAATAAAATTTTTCGAAATTCCTTTTAGTTTTCGAGTTATAATTATCATGTGTTCTATCAAGAGACAGCATGAATATGATTCTAATATATTTATCTCAATCACTAACTAACTAAAAACATTGTAATTTTTTGAAGGGGTGAACAAACTAGAGAAGACTATCCATTTTTTCAAAATTTGTAATCGAGTTCGTATCGGAATATGTATTGTTGAAACACCCTGTATAATAAAAAACAGTAAACAAAAATGTCAGCTAATGTAATTAGAAAAACTTATTGACCTATAACAAAAATATGAATTTTGTGCGTTACTGTTTGTTTACTCTATAATGTGTATACATTTCGTTATAATTTCGTATGCATTTTGAAGCAATGAATTAATAAAAAATAGAATAAATAAAAATAACACCCCGTTACGTTTAGAAATATCAAAATATATATAATAAATTAATTAAAGTTAAAAGTTGAAAAGTAAACCGCCTAAGAACAAATAAAAAATTAGATGTTTTTTATATTAGTTTCCCAAGAGTCGTAATTTCTCGTCGAAAATTGCTCTAATAAATTCTTAAAAGACACTCGGAATTACACAATAGATACAAACCTAATAGATTAATTTTTGACAATTTCTTCTAATTTAATGAGTTTTTCACTGGAAGATGCTCTCAAATTCACAGACAATAGTAACATTTTAAAGCTAGTTTAACAATTTTCCATTTTTTTTTGTCGCTTAATACATTAAAGACACTACAATATTTTGGCAAAATCCACTGAATTTAATAACACAATAACTTCATTACGAAAAATGCTGTAAGAAATTTGTCGGATGAAGCAATATTTTCCTCATTGTTCCAACAAAATCATTTGAATTTATTGGTAAAAAACGCCAATAATATGCGCAAGTAAAGCATTTCCGAGTTAATATTAATAATTTCAGCATTTTGAACATATTTTTATAATTTAGTAAAGAAGTCAATTCTAAATTCACAAAAAATAAGACAATTAGAACCCGATTTAAAGGTTGTATACTTAGCTTAAAATTTTAGAAAGTAACGAGCTAATTTAAGGACGATTTACTTTGATTGGCATTTTTACAACTATTACTGTGTAAAGTTTTCCATTGTTCTCCTAAAGATTTTAAATGTGTTCCCCCATAAGTTGTACTAAATAAAATAAAGATCTTATTTATTTGAAAAAACATTCTTTAGTAGATATTGAGAAAGACCTAAACAATAACTTTAGTGATATTTAACTGGAATTTAATTAACTTAAGTTTACAACTTTGTGGTTTATTTTTATTATTTTATTATTTAACTTTAAGTTTGAATATTTACAATTAGTTCCATAGAAAAAATACAAAATTTGACATGTGCAAAAGTCCTTTGTATTTATAGCATGTCATAAAGGGACGGTTTATAGAACATTTTAATTGCAATCAAATTTTAACTCGAGATTAACTTGACATTTCTCATTTAAAATGACAATTTAATGTCGAATTAGTTTAAATGTGAATTAAATTTTAATTTCGCTTTCTGTAAACGGATCCTGATTTCTACCAAATATTTCCATTAATTTTAGAATTTTCAGCTTTGCAACGGTAGTAAATTTCTTGTTGAAAAATCCATCACATTTTTTAAGTTAATCTTTGAAATATGTTCCTAAATAGACAGAAACCATACATCTCCTAGTTTAGCAATTTTATGTAAGGCTATAATAAATTTATGGGAAAAAACAATTATTTTCTATTTTGTTTCAACATAGTTGTTCGAATTAATTGAATTTCTGATCAAAAAACGCCAATACAAGCGCTAAAACTATGACATTTAGGACTCAATTCTATAACATTTTTGCAACGTATTTCAAATTTAGTAAACAGGTCTTTCATTTAAAAATGTTCAGCGAATTTCTCGCTACAAACAAGCACAAAAAACTCACTTCACACTTAATTTTATAATTTCCTCTCTTTTTGACAAAATATTTCTGTTGTAGGTAGTGAAAGTTTACCGAAAAATTTAGAAATAAATATGTATTCGTATTTCTGCTTAATTCTTTCAAAACACTTACGTACTTAATTATGAAGTCACTAAATTCGAGTATGTTCTTAAATGCGCAGAAATTTTCAGAACTAATTTACCAATTTACCGCTGAAAAATGTGATCCTAAAAATATTCTAGTAAATTTATTAAAACAATTAAGACAATCACTCGTAATGGGTTTATATTTGCTTTCTTTTTAGTAATTTAGTAGTGAGTTGTTCACTGAAGAACGCTTCTAAATTCACTGCAAATGATACACTTCGATCTACCTTAACGATTTTTTAAGTTTTGGCAAATTTTTCACATTTTCTAAGTTGAAATACTATGTTCCTAAATAGATAGATAGTTTAGCAATTTTGTACTACAATTTTATTTTATTATAAAAATTATAAAAAGCGCTATAGTAAACAAATAATAAATAATTCTGCATTAATTCGAAATGAGTGAATTTGTCAATTTAAAAATATTCTTACATCCACAGAAAATTTTAGATCTCAGGTCAAACAGTGTTTTGATTTAAATGTTATCCTAAAATTTTCGAAACTAATAAATTGCTTCAAATTTAATACAGTTATTACTTTTGTTTGGCAAATCTTTCTAATCCATTATTAAATAGAACAGGTTCAAAAAACACATTTCGCACTTAGTTGTATAGTTTTCAGTCTTTTTGTAAAAATATTTCTGCTTTGCTCCGAGTCAAGAGTCAATGTCCGAAGATATTTTCATCACAAAAACTTTTGTGCCAATCTTACAAAAACTTGATGAAAATGCCATTGAATTTTTGAATAACATTATAAACGATCGAAGATTCAAAGCTAAATTTCGCGATCTATTGCACAAATTGTAACATTTACCACTCTTTCTCTGTAAGCCTTAAAACAATAAATTTTAAATCGAAAATATTCATAGCAGAAAACTGACATTCTTAATGTTATTTTATTGTTTTACGTGCAAAGCCCTTAAAGTAACTTTAGTATCGCATCCATTTTTTATGAATGAATAATAAAAGCCAGAAGTAAAAAATTGACCCCAGAAAGTGCAATAAAGTGGACAGTAAAGTTTCCTCTCCCTCATTTCTTATTCTTTACAAAACTCACCAATAAAACCAAGCTGGCAAAAATCCAAGACGAACCACGGTTCCTTCCTGGCAATTTTTTCGATGGCGAACTTTTTCATTTCGGTAACGTAATTGGGTTTGGCGAGGATATCGTCTTCAAGTTGTAGATAAAACGTTCCTGAAAAGAAGCGATCATAAGTAATAATTTTTTTCGGATGTCGTCTCAGACTGACCTTTAGGCTGCGAGTAGGACATGAGGAAGGCGAAATCCAAGTTTTGCTTAGATCGCCACCTGACTCGTTCCGGGGGATCCCCTAACGTGATCCGCAACTTATCTAAATTCGGGTAGTAGGCCGGAGACGGCGAAAGCACTTCGATTAAACCGGAATCCACCTGCATTGGAAACCTGCAAAGGTGAATTCGGAATTAGAACAACTCGCAAACCAATATCGGGCTCCAATATACGTAATGGGATTTAGAACGAGGAGAAGGCGTTTCCACCAAAGTTTAATTGAAAAATCCAAACTGAATGATATTTTATTTCGCTGATACAGGGTGCCTCGAGTTGTAAAAGTTCATTATTGACCTTTAAATAATTGAAACATATTTTCTTACGAAGGCCGTAGATACCAACCCTAAATTATTTTGCCCTTTACAGGGTGTTTCATTTTCACAGTGCAGCATTTAACATAGTTTTTTCAAATAACACCCCCTGTATATTTACATATTTAAATGTGCACTTTTTAAGGCTTTATAAATCAGTTTAGTTTTTGCAATTTACTTTAACCATCCAAAAGTTATTTATTTTTTTCTACAATTTTGTGGGTGTGCAGGCACATAATTAAAAAATCGCAGTGCGCTTGGTTTTCGAGACATTGAGTTGGGATTTTGTCTGTATGTAAACAACTGTCGGGGGTATCTATACAGGGTGTTTCATTTTCGCAGTGCAGCATTTAACATAGTTTTTTCAAATAACACCCCCTGTATATTTACATATTTAAATGTGCACATTTTTAGGCTTTATAAATCAGTTTAGTTTTTGCAATTTACTTTAACCATCCAAAAGTTATTTAATTTTTTCTACAATTTTGTGGGTGTGCAGGCACATAATTAAAAAATCGCAGTGCGCTTGGTTTTCGAGACATTGAGTTGAGATTTTGTCTGTATGTAAACAACTGTCGGGGGTATCTTTCGGTGACACATTCATTTTGGTAAACTTTGAAGAACCATAACATAATTTTTTCAAATATCACTCTCTGTATTTTGTGACTGAGTATTATTCAGCATCTCATTTTACTTTTTTTTCACCTCGTTAATTTTTTTTTCCAAAAGTTGATAGTTTCAAAGATCACCCGGTTTTTTGAAAAATGCACATACAATTTCTTGGATCCAACGTAGTGTGCGATGTAAAACAATAAATTCTGACATAACAATATCAGACTGACGTTTTTTGTACGTCACTTTTTGATTTTGTTGAAGAAAGAATTATAAAAGCTTTTGGTAGAATTGATCATGCCACATTAGAAGCGGTGAATTTTTAAAAAGAATTGACTAATGTATTATTACTTTATTGATGAAGAAAGTCGTCAGTTTAAACAGTTTTCTAACTGCAATTAATGTGTTATCGCTGTTGATTTGTTATACCTCAGTTTTTTTATTTTTAAATTTCTCCATTGTGAATTTTTGTCAAATACTGAAAGCAGATACAGATTAAACACGTTTAAATCGCTTAATGTTAATGGTTTTAGAAAATCATAATTTGGCAATCTTTTATGTAGATGCGAAAATAAAAAATAAAGTGTTTCGTTTTAAAATCTTTAAGTTATTCAACTTCCAACATACTTCTTCATACTTTTGTTATGAGTTATTTTTCAGAAAAATCCTCGGGCAGGACGATTTATTGTTTTTAAATGCTACATTGTAACATTTCTGAGGTTATTCGTTTTTGAGCAATAACGCCATTTTTAATTTTTTTTATCTTTCTAGAAAGTAAGAAAAATTCAAAAAGAAGAAAATAAAATAAAGTAAATTTATAATAGTCATTGAGAGTATTACACAAGGAGCTTTATCTTTTCGTTTTTGCTTTGATTCATAAGAGGGTGATTGTTTTTTGTCTATTTTTTGAGTAAAGGTCCTACTTTTTTAGGATTATTAGTTTTTGTGTAAATTATAAAAAACAAGTGTCGCTTATAGTTATAAAATAAATCAAGAACAAAAAGATAAAGTCTATTATGTTTTATTGTGAACTTTTATTTATTTTATTAATTTTAGAGAGAGATAAAGATGTGTAGCATCTAAAGCAGTAAAAAAATTCGGTTTTTAATTAAAAAAAATTAAAAAACGCTGTCACAACTCCTAAATGAATGTCATCATAAATGTCAATATGTAACATTTAAATAATTGACCACTTTAAAATTTTTTTGAAAAATGGCTAATAACAAATATATGAATTTTGTGCTACTTTTGGTTCAGTCTGTATTCTTAAAGCTTGAACTTTCTTCTTCAAAGTGGTGAAGGTCCTACTTTTTTAAAATTATTAGTTTCTAAGTAAAATTAAAAAAAAGGTGTCCTAAACGAATGTCAACATAAATGTCACTATAATGTCAATATGTAACATTTAAAAAATTGACTCCTTCAAAAATTTTTTGAAAAGTCGCTAATAACAAATATATGAATTTTGTGCATTACTTTCGCTTCAGTCTGTATTCTTAAAGCTTGAACTTTTGTCTTTAAAGTGTTAAAAATCCTACTTTTTTAGTATTATTAATTTTTGTGTAATTATAAAAAACAATTGCCGCTTACAAAATAAATCAAGAACAAAAAGATAAAGGCCATTATGTTTTATTGTGAACTTTTTTTATTTTAATAAATTTGGAGAGAGACAAAGATGTGAAGTATCTAAAGCAGTAAAAAAAATTCAGTTTTGAATTAAAACAAATTAAGAAACGATGTCACAACTCCTAAACGAATGTCATCATAAATGTCACTATAATGTCAATATGTAACATTTAAAAAATTGACCCCTTCGAAATTTTTTTGAAAAATAGCTAATAACAGTAATAACAAATATATGAATTTTGTGCGTTACTTTTTGTTCAGTCTGTATTCTTAAAGCTTGAACTTATGAGTTTTTATGTAATATTAAAAAAGGTGTTTTATTTGTTTTAAAATGTCCCCAAAGAATGTAAATTAAACTCAAACTACTTTTATTAAGTTTGTGGTAAAATTATCGTAGGAAACTTGAGCGATAAATATAGTGAACGTTTCCAACAAGATTTAAAGTATTACAAAGAGAGGTATAAAGGTTTTTGAGATAAAATTATGATAGCCGATTACTGTCTACATTACCTAATTCACAATGATATTGAAAAGAAGAAGCTTTTTAATTCAGCAAAAATTGTTAAATACGGATACTTTATAATGAATATTTAAAAAACTTGTCATAATTTTTTTATACACTGGCTTCAACCTTCATCGATTTATGGATAAAAAAACTAGTTTAATGGACTTTTCCAACACTCTGGGACACCCTATATCAAAGAGGAAAAATGTGCATTAATTAGATCCGTGCAATTTATTATAAAAAACGTTTTAAAGCGATCCCGACTATGCGAAAGCCAGACCACCGAGATGAAGTTTTATAGAACCCATTACACATTTTTTTCAGGCGTAAACATAATTATGTGATTCAAATTAAGTTTAAGACCATTTATATTGCCCTCATTACCTTTATTACGTTCTTTATGGCTAATATAAAAAAGATCTTAATTGGAAAGATTCTTGCTTGTTTGTTAAGACCCAATAAACCGATGTTTCCATAAATTTTAACAAGCAATTTTTACATTAATTTAGTTAATGCATTTTTAACAAGAAACTCCTGATTCGCTTCTAATTGGGCTCGAATAGCATTTTCAAGTTTCCCGTATGTAGCAGACGCTACCAAGCAGCAAATAGGTTATTATGTAACCTCTGCACAACAGTTCCTGTTTTCCCCAACAGATTTTCCTGTTGTTAGGTACGATGTTGGTTAAAGTTTTGAATTAAAATTGTTTTAAATCTATATTTGTTTGAAATAAAAAATGGTTAACAACTTCGTCTATGTTTAAAAACACAAGAAAAACATACAAGACGATATAGTGGTAGGTTATCACAAAAAATGCAAATTTTAAAAAATCACACTAATTAATTGTAAGTTTAGATTTTGCACGTTAGCTAGACTACTAAAGACGTGAAAAAGTCACAAATGTAACTCAAAATGTCTGATTTAAATGCTGATAGTTTTAAAAATATGCAAAAAAAATTTAGTCGTTGAATAAATTTAAATTCGGCAAGCGATCATGAACTAAACCACAAAAACTGTAATCGAATATGTTCTGCGGTTAGCTCTGTAAAAGCCATTATACTGTTTAAAAAAATGAACTGAATATTTATAGCAAAACAGCCAAGGAAAAGGCGCCGATTTATTGAAAAACAATAATAAAAATAAAGTTGTAGAAAAGTTGCCTGTTTTTTTGAGAAAATATAAGTGAAATTATGTATTTGTCACAACTACCGATTGGAAGAAGAAACCGACTTCGCAAAACATTAAAACGTCGTTTTTGTTTTTTTCATAATTTTTAACCTCCATAATACTTTTTATTTATGGTAGTCTATCTTTTGTTCGGTTTTATAAAACATCTCTTTTTATAATAGTCTAATTAAAACTGATGTAAACAAAATATAGATACATCTTTTTAAACGAAACAGTGTAAGTCTACTGAAAGAATATTTTTTCCAATTTTTTTTAAGTAATCAGAATTAATTAATATTGTTTCGAAAAAAAAATTGTTTAAAATTACTTCTAACGATATTTTGAAACAATCGATTTTTCAATATTTTGTGCATGATTTGGGCCAAGTATTCTCGCTGGCCTTAAAAAAATACCCCAAAAAAGATTTTTCGTTGTGTATAGCTCACAATTAAATGTAACCAAACTCTAATTCGCAATTAAATGTGAGCTACTCAAACTTAATTTTAAATACAAGGTGAATCAATAGTGGATTATTTCTGATATGTCCTAAAATGCAACCAAAACTACCAATTGCACTTACCATTAGTTCAACCAATCAATTGGAATCAACATTGCTTTTTTATCTTTTAAATAATAATAGTCCATAATAAAATTTTGACAAAACAATACTCAGAACAATGTAATCGTGGATTAATTTTGAAATTTTGATTACCGATCTGGTCTCCTGGCATCAGTATTATTGGTTGCATATTAACAAAAATTTAGAAATAACCTACTATTGACTCACCCTGTATTTTTTTTTGAGTTAACGACATTTTTTTACGTAGCTTTTGCATAAAGCAACAAAAGCCAGTAAGTGTCGTTTGTTTCAGAATGTCATTTGAAATAATAAAAAAATCAGTCTTACTATTAATTATTTAAACAATTACAAATATTCGCAAGATAATCTGCAATTTGAAAATTAAATAAATAGAAAGCTTTTGGAAACAAAATTAAATTTTGAAAAAGTTTTCTTCACAAATGGTCATCTCATCTTCACTGCAGTTTGAAATCACCCAATAAGTAGCTTTAATCAAAAGATAAAAATATAATTTCATCAGGGACCGATGGAGGGGCGGATCCAGAAATTAATTTTGGAGGGGGGCTTTCAAATTTCTTTTATAATAGTGACATTATTGAATGAAACTTTTAATGTTGGTATGTAAAAAATTTAGATTTTTTTTTTAATTTTTGTGCAAAATTTAAGCCCAAAAAATGTTACAATGCAAATTTATATATATATTTCTTTTGTATAAAACACCCTATATTTTGTGCATTTTTTAATATACGTAGTTGTTAATTAAAAAAAAACTACAATATAAAATATAACAGGCAATATTAATTTACATACAGTTAACTAATAAAAACTTCTGGACGTAAAAAGAACTTCTAAGTAACTTCCTTGTTTTAGTTTTCGAGAATCTTCCTATAATATTTTATTAAGTGACAATAATTTATTTTCATTATAAGGAAAGGTATTTCGTGTTTTTTTGGACTATCACTCAAAAAAATACAATCTTCTGACGACTTTTCGATTTTAATTTAGTCTTCTTCAGGCTGGCAATTGTTTTTTATGAACGGGTTGAAGAATATTCAATTAGAATCGAAACGTTGCCAGGAAATTGTATTTTTTTAGTGATATTTCTTATACTTTCCTTATACTTTACTTTACTTTACTTTCCTTATTACTAAATGTGCATTAAAAAAACTTCAATGTGATTATTTAAAAAAAAATTGTTAATTAGGCTTTTATATTATTAAAAAATTATGATGTTTGAGGGAGGGCTCTTGGAACGATGGTTTTACAGATTGAATAAAAAGATGTTGCCAAAAAACACATTTCAAAAATTCTTAAGATAATAACTTGCAATAAAAAAACTAAATAAATAGAAAACTCGAAAAGAAAAGAAAATTTTAAAAAGGTGTCTTCATAAACCGACACAGTTTTTACAGCAGCTTCATATCACCAAATATCTATAATTTAGAAAACACTAACAAAAAGTTTTCTTCACAGTCTAATTTTCACTGCAGTTTCGAATCACCCAAGAGGTATCTTTTATCAAAACATAAATGTAATTAAATCAGGGGTCGATGGTTATACAGGATGAACAAAAAAAATTAACCAACAGATTACAAAAGCAAAACTAAATAAATAGAAAACTTGGAAAAAATAAATCATCAAAATTCTTAAGAAAACCTGCAATTTTAAAAAAGAAAAAAAAATTGAAAAAGTTTTCTTCATAAACAGACACAGTTTTTAGAAAAGTCCAAAAATTAAAAAATTTCGAAAACACTAATATATAAACATAGAAATTCATTTACACTGTGGCAGCCTTAAAAACACTCTCTAGAATGAAATATGAGCACTTTTCAAGTTCTGTCTAAACCAATACAAAATTTGAATGCAACGCCTGTTTTTACCCGGCTCCACTTTTTCACAAAATATATGTAACTTATTTTTAAACGAATAAATGAGCTTCAAAAAAAAAGAATTTTTATAAAAAAAAATTAGAACTGTACAAAACAGTAGAGAAAAAGTCGCCAGATTATTGAGTTGTCACAACTTGATATGTATGTATTAGTTACCAAAAATGTTAAATGAAGGTGACAATTATTGTTTCTCAATTTGGTAACACATTTAAATTTTCAGTAAACCATTAAGGACATCATTATCCTTGACTTTAGTATTTTAGTAAATTACTTTTAGTGCTACTGATCCAAAAAACGTTCAAGATTAATGTTTATGTAAAATAAATTGGATACGTGTCTCCCATTAACGTCATTGTAACAAAACGTTTCTTAAATTTATTTAATAAGCCATTCATATTGTGTATTGAAGACAATAAACATTCATAAAGCGTCTTAAGACTCTGTCTGCTGCTACTGATTATCTCTTGACGTGACGGTAAATAAATAAATGATCCACGACTGACGCATTCAAATAAATCGATGATTGATTAAAACATGGCACAGGTGACCCAAAAAATCGATACATCACATAGTACACACACGTCACGTACTTTTATTTTGATTAAATTTAATAATAAAACAATTTGTGTGGAAAAAAGGAATTCCATTTATTAGGTTTCGCTCTAATTTATTTGACCATTGCATTCTTTTCTTTATTAAAAGAAGCCGGACGCTAATGAAAGCTCATTTTTTCTTACGTCTAATACGAAACCTTACCTCATTTCAATTTCTTTGGCGACTTGAAGAACGTATTCCAGATCAGTCTGTAACAAAAAATGAATTTTATCAAGGAAGAGTTCTTGTACAAAACCTGAAATGTCGTTTAACTTTATTGACAGTTTACCCCCAGATGAACATCTGAAAAGTTGCTGATGAGTTTTTTCAAAGCTAAAGGATCAAGTTTTATGTTCTCGTGAAAACACAACCGAGAAAAACTTGATATTTCTTGGAAATATTATAAAAGTATCACTTGATTTTGCAATTCAAATTGCAAGGAAATTAGACGCTGGGAGTAACAAAGTCGTTATAATTGGCTTAATTGGTATTCAGATCGCCTTCTTGTGTGCATCTATCGTTAATTTTGCGTTTTGCCGAGTAAAATATTCCATCAAAAACTCCTCAAGTGTGATAATTTTCCTTTGGTATTATTTTAGAATAATGCGACTAAACTGCGTTAAATTGCGTCTAGAGCCGTTTCATTTCACTGCCATTGTTATTACGGTGAACTTGAAGAATAAAGCTTGTATTTTAGTGATTAAGCAACGTCATTTCCACTGGTTAATTTTTCGTAACAAAGCGGAACTTAAGGATCAAGGCAAGAAAAATAATCCTTGCAAAAAAGCTCAGCTTAATAAAGCTTTATTATCACTAATGGCAATTTCGCCCGCTTAATTTAAAAACTTAAATTGGCAAATTTGCACATCAGCTAACGAACAAAAATTAATAAAATTGGAAGGAATTTTAATTTGGAAGCTAGAGCTTGATTAAATTAGAGGCACTGAAACTAGAGGAAATTGATGAATCCAATTTCACGCGCCAATAGGATTAGTGTTCGAAAATTTCAGCTATACGCTGTGACAGTTAAAAATTAATTTTAATCGAAATAGAGTGGATGTAAATTTTTCAAACGGTTCGATTAAAATTTTACATAGGTGGGGACAAGGCATACGTTGGCTGAACGTTAAATGGTTTGACACACTTTAATTATCCGCTTTTTTAATCGAGACATGATGGCAGAGAGCCCTGCTATATCACTTCGGTTCTATTTATATCGTTCGACCAGGTTTCGATGATTAATGAAATGAAATTTTAATCAAGCTTGGGGGATTTAATGGCTTTTTATGTAGGAATTCCACGAAGAGCAGCAAGCCTTCGGGTTTTATCATATGGTTGATATTATTCTGTCTAATTTTAATCCAACCCTCTTTAAAAATTTAATCGCATGAATAAATTACGCTTTGACACGCAGTGCGCGTTGGCTAAGTTTGTAAGTTTTCGGGAAAAGTCGATGGTAATTATAGGGCGGGTCTGAAATTTTAATACCAAATTAGTTCACTTGGGAGCAAGTGCATTACCGAATTTATTGCATGCTTTAAACCACACTTGTAAAAATGCAAAATGGCAATTGATGAGAACAGTTTTCCAACAGGGTTTCACAAACAGATGCTATTTCTTTGCTTTAAATTGTAAATGGCGAATGTTTTTTGTTTTAGCGTTTGGATAATACAGGGTGTATCAGAAATACGTGTCTTAATAAAACTCATCAAATATAACAACTTTTCTATATAATATTTTGCAAAATTTAGAATCTTCACTGTTTTCCTTCTTTTTTGTGCAAACGAGCCGGTCAGTGTTTAATAATTTGTTTGTATTCTAGCCACAATTTTCATTGTTAATTTAAACTGTTTAAATTGTCCGTTTCTATCACAACGAAAATAGTTCGGCTCTTTTATTTTTGTACCCATAGGCGGGTTCACGTTTCAGTGTGTTATCTTTTTCCAAATTTTAATTAAATTTGCGAATTTTTTATTAAACAATTGCTAATAGAAAAGATGTTTTTGTGTTGAGCTCTGTTATCTGTTAAATTAAGACACGTTTTTCTGATACACCCAGTATAAACTTATATTATATAGAAACTGTGTATGAACCGGAAAATGTTTTCTTATTAAGCAGAAAAACTAATTCGAGTTATACTGACTGAAACAAAAGTAGTATATCTCCTAATATGTTATGGGTAATTTTTCAAAAAAATCCTTAAATAGGTCAATTTCATTTTTGTCAATGCCATATTTCATTTCATAGCCACATTCATGATGTTATTAATTTTTGGAATAATTTGGGTTGATTACTGTTCATGGTAGATCACTTATTTATAAAAAAAGAAGAAATGAAATTTTTAATAAAATAAGTAAAAAAATTTAAAAAAACATAGTTACACAACGTGAGTCTGTTAAAAGTACATTATTTCTATTAGTGTATCTCAAAAATTAATAATCAAACATCCTTTTTTTCCAAATAATTAGGGAATTGATTGGATTTACATTAATTTCAAACGCTTTGGCGCCAAGACGGTATAACGCTCGAAGCGCCCTCATTTTTACTCTGCTGTTCTAATTTGGGGTTCAAAAAATCGTCCAATTTGTACCTCGTTTCGTCTCCTAATTTCTAGTTCTACGTAGTTTAATCATTTTGTATTTCTAGTTATACACGTTATATAAAAACAATTTTTTTAATCTGTGATTTAAAAAAAATACAATGTGTTCAAAAATGATTGTTCAAGTCGATTAATGTGCCGCTTCGTCCAAATAATTATTGTAATTTCTGAGTACTGTCATCTCTGTCAAATTAAATTAGCTTTTTACTCACACTTTTTTTGCATTTTTCGGCAGTTGTTTCAAGGGTCGGATTTGGCTTGATTTGTATTTTATATTTTCGATATTTGTTGCTGTTTTCTCTTTCATTTTTAGAGTCGAAACTTTTTTGTATTATTTTGACGGTTCTGTCACTTTGACGGCATTTACAATTTCAGCGGTACATTATATTCAAATTCCATAGTCAACTTGATGAACAACAATTTTTTAACACATTGTATTTCAAGAAGGGAGAAAAATATCGGAAGTTTCGCAAAAAAATGAGTTTTGCTCTAGAACTAACATAAGCTAATAACAGGCTATTTAGCTCTCCTGATATACAGAGTGTGTCAGCGATGTGAAAAAAAGTTATAAAATTAATATTTTTTTACGAAAGCCGTACATACTAACCCCATGACTTAACTAAAGTTGTTTTAAATTATACAGGCTGTTTCCGAATTTAACTACAACACACACTTTTTTTTACGGTACAACCAATATTTTTTGCATTTTTGAATGTAGCTTTTAACCTGATGTTTTTAAGCTAAATTGTTAATGGTCGATTTTGCTTTATTTTTTAAATAATTTGATTTTTTTGGCAAAAACACGCTCTTTTAAAAAAAATAAAGTAGCACTTTCACTACTTTAAAGAAGAAGGTTCAGACTTAAAGGGTATATTATTTTTATTAGCTAACGTCAAAAAAAGTAAACAAAAATAAAGAAGTTTGTTGCAAGTTGAATAACTTAAAATTTTAAATGAATAACAGTTAAGTGTCTTTTCTGATTGCCCAACAGATATTAACTTTAAACATTAAAAAAATTATAACTATTGCTTCAGTAGTTGAAAAGTAAAATTTTCACCTAATAATAACTTCATTGTTACCTTTAGGCTATAATTTGTCATTTATTACAGTTAAATAACTGAAATTTTAATATTTATGGCGAATTTTTAATTTCCTATAGAAACTCGAACAAATGGTCTGGAGTGGAGTTGCTATGTTATGTTATGGTTTATTATGGTAACAACAATGCTCATGAATAGTTTACATTGTTGCTGAAATTAACTTTTAAAGTGAAATATCTTTTTAGTTATTAACTTCAGGTTTTTGAAACTTTATGTTTTTATATAGACAATTTTATAATCTTTGAAAAGCAAGAATAAAAATGTGGTGTTGCATTTAACTTTGTCAAGTTATTCAACTTTTAACAGTTTTTTAATTTTTCTACGTTTCTAATTGCAATGCGCTAAACAATTGGAACAGATTCAAGTCTGGGATTTTCCCTTTGAAGTGGTAGAAGTCCTACTTTTCTACGATTTTTCGTTTTTGTGCAATAAATTTTTAAATAAAACGAGTTTTTGTCAAAAAATCAAATTATATAAAAAACTAAGCAGAATCGACCAATCCAACTTTAGATTAAAATAATCAGTATTAAAAGCTACGTCCAAAAATGCAATAAAATTTAGTGGTTTTTAACACGTCTATAATATACCGCAATATTTTAAAAATATGTAGCAGAAACGCAGCTATAAATTAAAAAAAAGAAAGTCACTATTTCTAATATAGTTATGGAACTTTTTCGAATTGTTAGGACACTCTGTAGGTATGAATGACCTGTTGAAAATATACATTCTGTGAGTTTTGTGTTATCGGTTACTGTTCTTTTCCCTAAAAAGGTAAAAAATAAATATAGAAATGTGAATGTGTAAAACGCAAACATTCAAATTCATCTCCTGTATTTTCTGCAGTAAGATGGCATATCAAATATGAATGACGAGATGTCTTACATGCGACCCATAACGGATCATTTTTCTTAACATTTTTTTAAATGAGCGTTGTTGAAATTTTTATATTCTTCAGTAGCTGTTTACTTCAATGCGTGATTTAAATCGATCGAATAATTTTATATGAATTCCATGACGTCAGCATCTTCACATTTTCCCTTAATATCTCGTGTCGAAACGTCATTTTCCGCATCATGAACTAACTTTGTTTTCGCCGACACAAAAAGACAAGGTAAAATTTATTCCAATAGAGCTCCAACACGAAATTTACATTTCAAATCCAGGCGTATGTTTACGTTTGCACGTCTTTTATTTGGTTTATATTGGATTTTTCAGTTATCGTGACACATACGTTAAACGCAGCAACAAATTTATTCATATTTTATTCACCCTTCAGTGCTTTATTACGTTTTGAGCTTAAAGCTGGAAAGTGGCGCACATTGCGCACACACGTTGGCAAAATCACTGTGTGCTAACGCTGGTCAAGGTTGCAGCTTTATTAGATCCATTTCTTTAATTTGTTTTGCGCTTAGCAAGTCGGTTTGTCACGCTGATGCGAATTAACATTCATTACGAAACGTCGACAACAATCGCAGGAAAAACACTAACCGCGAATTTCGTTTTTACTTGGCCTGTTAAGGATTTGGCAAGTTTCAATGACAGGAAACTGAAGCAACTTTTAACGAATCAATTCAGGGACTTAATTGGTTTTATTTCAAGTTTGAAACGCGATAATAATGGGAGTTGTGAAGGGCCAATTGACGATTCAAGAGGAAATCCATTGTGAAATTTGTGGATTGAAGGCGAGACAGATCATTTATTTCACTGTATTTGCACACCACGGCCATTGTGTTGGACTGGTCAGCTCTGAAAGGAGCTGCTGCATGAATCAGGAAATAAAAGTGGAGCTGTCTCCAAATAGAAATGCAGTTCGCGCTTGTGGAGTTGCTAAGACACACTGAGACACACCAAATATAATTCAATGAAAACAATTTATTTAAAATCTATGAAACTTTAATGATTATGAAATAATAATAATTAATAATAAATAATAGTTTAGCAATAAACCACGTGCATTGCATAGT
Organism: Tribolium castaneum; assembly: GCF_031307605.1. Lineage (NCBI taxonomy): Eukaryota > Metazoa > Arthropoda > Insecta > Coleoptera > Tenebrionidae > Tribolium > Tribolium castaneum. Next base: position 10,777,930 of record NC_087394.1, read on the forward strand.
AACTACTTCTGTTTAGCTAAATGTGAAAAAAATCTTGTTAGGAGATGAAATGACTGAGTGAAATTGATTATACAGGGTGTCCGTTTTTCGAGTTCCACCGTGGGGATCTCAGTTATACGAGGCTGGGCAAAGTTACGCATTTTTATCTTGTAAATTTGATGTTATTTTTAGTTTTTGAATTATTCGAAAAAAAACGGAAATTGTAATTTTCGTTTTTAATTTTTCAATCGAAAACCAAGAACACTAGACGTTCTTAATTAAGGCGTTCTTCAGGCACTTTTTTTACAAGTAATCTGTCATCGTAATTTTCAACGCATTCTTGATGTCAGAGTTACAGTCCGGGACATTTCTATTTGGACATAAAAAATTTGAATTTTCTGACATTTATACGTATATTCAGCGTCTATGTGAACAAAAAATGTTCTCTCTCTCATTCTATGGTCCTTGAGCTTTAATAACAGGGACATTTTTTAAATTGGTAGCATTAGAAAATGACAGTAAACAGCTGACTGATGTAAACAATAACACAATAACAAAAGAAATGTTATAATTTTAATCTATATAACCAGTGGCTGCTTTAAAAGTGTTTACTAACGGGATAATAAAATATTTACGCAAGTATTTTTGAAGGTAGAAACATTACTTGTCATATAACAATTATAGATTATATGATGAGACGTTAATGGCACAACACAGAATTGCAGTCAGTGATTGTGCTGGAGAAAGCTGCTGTGACGTACTGACAGTACTGACTGTCGCTGGTTGTATGATTTGCGCAATTTGTGATATATTTTGTGTGAAAAACTGGAAAACAAAGTGCATACCTGCATAACCTCACTTATCGCAGTTTTGCACATTTTGATGATGGGAATTGCGGTTCAAGTAATTATGAGTTATAGATGGAGCTCACTGTTTACTTCAAAGTAAGTTCACGACATTTATTAATTAATTATTAAAAAAAATATTAAAAAAATCACAGATAGTGTTTATAATTTGCAGCTGAAGCCTTTTGGGTCCACTTTTTTCGTTGTTATTTCCTGGTAGCGACTCTTGTTTCAAGCAGAATGGGTGTAAAGTTAAAAATAATCCCATAAAATTGTTAATATAACTCCGTTGCACTGGCATGGGGTATTTGAAAACTTACGTTTAACAAATACGTCACAAAGTCTCAGCCATCGTCGAAAAACATAATAAGGGCTTTATAACAACAAGCGCTTTCTGATTTTACTGTGGACGTGTGGAAGAATAGTGTGAAATATTGCGAAAAACCAACTTTTACTCTTGTTTACATTTTTGTACGTCTCTATCTGAGAGTAGTCGTCTTTTATAAAAAAATATAGCCTACTAATAAAGGAAATTAAAGTGTTTTTATTTCTGGGTTGCCTCCAATTCCACTTTGCCCTTGCCTGATAATCAAGACACTGATAATGAAATTGGTGTAAGTGCATCGAATACAAACGTGTTGAATAGATGAATAAAAGAGAGACAACTGCTTTTTTCAAAAAGGCCATTTCAAATTTATTCAAAAAGCACACCTCCATTGAAAAGGGTCCATTCACGATGAAGTTTGGCTTCCTGCATGACATAGGTCTCGGGCACCAATCTCACTGTAAATGGTCTAAATTGGTCTTGTATCTCTAAGACATGGACTCACTGAGAGCGACTTCTGCAGTAGGCTTGAGACCTGCCTGCCTGTCTCGCAACAATCTCTGCATTATGATTCCAAATCATTCTATAAAACGCTGTCAATTACAAGCCATGATATGAGGCATGAGGCCGTCTCAGTGTATGTCTTGTGGTGTACATTGAAACTGTTTCTTAAAGAACCCAAGATCTGCTTCGCTACATGCGGCGCGACAGGACTCAAAGACTAATCCCAAAAGACACAAAAAAACTGACACAGTTTATCATTTTAAGCCATTGACAGCATTTTCGAATGTTGGTGCAAAGACTTGTTGCGAGGCAGGTTTCAGCCTTCCGCCAACGTCAGTCTCAGTGAAACCCTCTCAAAGTGACCTCAGCGAAAACCATTCACAATGAGATTGGTCTATGAGGCCTAAGTCGTGCCGCATGCAGCGAGATATGTCTCATTGTTAATGAAAATAGGGCCCTTTTTGTTGTTTAAAGTCGTTTTTTTAAACTTTTGTGGCAAATTTTACTGATGTGGCAGAGAGGAGGCATGCAATTGGAACATGACGATGACTACCCTAAAAGGCACTTCGAGGCTTTTATGGCCTTTTTAATGCAAATTTCAACTTTAAACCTGACAGTCATACCAAGGTCAAACATAACCTCAACAGTAATCCAGCAACGGTACTTCAAAGCATTTGAAGGTTTCTCCATTTGTTTTTAAGTGTTCTAGTTGGTACATTTTGCTGTACTTTACTACAATAAAGAATTATTGTAGTATTATTGTAGTAGAATTATTGTTTACATTTGTCATCTATCAAACACATCAAACAACCAAGTTCCCTAAATTTGAGCTCTTATCTAGTTTTTGTGCCCTATATAGTCTCGCGTCAAGGTATGCGGTATGACGTATCTCATATAGAAATGTCCCGGACTATACAACACTCAACTGTAGTTTTTCTTATGGACGCCATATTTGATACTTGTATTTTTTAAGTTAGATGTTAGAGGTTTAATTGAATTTGGATCTTCAAGGTTCAAGATAAAAGTATATAAATTCTGCCCGATATTTAATAGAAATGTCAAAGTTTAGTTTGTTAAACAACATCTTTAACGTTTTTTCTAAAGCACTCTTTGCAAAAACTCTTTCTGCTTAATTTTAATCAGCATGTATTAGCTCTTTCAAAACTATAAAAACGCCAACGTCGCATTTTACCAAATCCATTTTTGTAAATAAAGTTGATAAAAATGTAAAACAGTTATCAATGGTTAGATCTTGTATATTGAAAGTATAAATTACGTTAGCTATTATTTTTTCGAAGAATAATTTGTCACAGCTAATTTTGATAGATAATGCGACCTTGGCGTTTTTAAAGTTTTGAAACAACTAATAAGATTTCATCATATCATATGACACATCAGTGTAATCAGGAACAAAAAAACTTTTCTAAAATACAAATATCAAATATGGCGTCCATGAGAAAAACTAAAGTTGATTGTTGTAACTCTGTCATCAAGTATCAAGAACGCCATGGAAAAAGCAATGAAGTTTAATTTTTTTGTAAAAAAGTGCCTGAAGAAAGTCCTACTTATAAACATCTAGTTCTTCTTGTTTTCGCTTAAAAAAAACAACGAAAATCTCAAAATTTGATTTTTCTCAATAATTCAAAAACTAAAAATTAAACATCAAATTTTCTGTTTCTCTCAATAATTGTTCAACATAAAAATGCACAAATTTTCCCTAATTTAAGCGACCTCGTTTCTCTTATAATAGTTGAGCTAATTTTCTAATTATAATAGCTATAATTTTCGAGGTCCCATGGTAGACCTCGAAAAAGCAACACCCTGTATACCCTTCAATTACTAAATTGATATTGCTGCAATTATTTGTGAATTACTGGATTTTTTCTGGAATTACTAAAATTATTTATGGAATTATCGAAATTATTGCAATGGGTACTTTTTCAAATAACTAGAATTCTTTTTGGAATTCTCCAAGACTATAATTAGAAAATTACCGCAAATTTTTTAATGCATACTATAGTAATTAAGTAAAATTTAAAGAAGTTAGTTATTTTGAAAATTATGTTGGAATTACAAGCATAAATTTGTAAATATTTGAATTATTGGAATTGGATATATTTGTACATATTTTGGAAATTATCGGATGGATTTGGATTTATCTAAAATATTGGGAATTTCAAAATATTAAAATTATCTTAGAGGTTTACACATAGAATTACTGAAATTATTTATTTATTTGTTTATTTACTTTTTATTTGGGCGAATTTTAGCCAAGACTACTTTCTTCAGCCAGTACAGAAATAAAATACAAGAAAAATAATATTTTTCTTGTTTTATAGCGATGATTGTTAATTTTGAGAATTTGTACCAAACACATTCCCTAAAAAATCAATTTAAAATGCATTTTTTAAATTTAATGCCCTATCTGCCTGTATTTTTTTGTTTGATAAGAGTTTAATCGTTATAACATTTCAAAATTCAAAACACTTAGACGGTAATGAAACAACTGCGCTTTCTGGCGACGTTAACTGAACTATCGAGAACGGGAACGTTTTATTTGTACTTCGTTTCATTTCCTATCCTTTAGATATCCGTAGATTAAACGTATTTGTCAGGTTTATCATTGAAATTTGGATAACAATAAGGAGGATCAAAGCAACCAATTTCTTTTTCGGACAAACGCTTTTATTGTTCCAAATATAGTAGCTACAGGAAATTGTAATATTTTAATTAGTTATGAAATTAAAAATACAGGATGTACGAAAAGAAATTTATTATTTGTTTCTTAATAAGAGAACCACTGTAATTTCCGGGCTAGGCAAAATTCTAGTAAATTTCTTTGTTCTTCCAACGTCATTCATGTCGGATCCTTAATTAAAAAATCACTTTGGTTCACTGTTAATTGCTTTAAATTTATTTTAAATCAGTATGTAACCCTCGTATTTTAGAATTTTCAAAAGCGAATAAACAATGTTTAAACAAACATAACAGAACCTATTTTTCGATTACTTGAGTTAAGACATTCGTGTTAAATATGTTATTAGACTATTACATCGATATTTACCAAGTAGCAATGGAAAAAGTTTCTACCTTGTAGATTCAAGTTTATTTTCTCTAAACTGAAAATTTCAACTGTAAAGAAAAGTATAAAAAGCTTTGTTACAAATATCCAAAAAATCAAATGATTAAAAAACGTTTAAAGCTAATTCTAAAGCTTTAGCTATCGCTTGTCTACTTTTTATTAAGGAGAGTTGTTGCTGTAACGAAGCTAATTTGTTCAATAACTTGTCAGCTCTGCTTACGACGTCCCTTGAAGTAAATTTAGTTTTATTTTTACTCAACAAATAATTACATTTTTCTCAGTATGAAAGAAGCCTCACCAACTTAACACTAAACTGTTGAAAAACTATTACACATTTATACATTTCTGTACAAGTCTCGAAAACTTGTAAACTAATAACTCATCAATAACAGTTGTTCAATTGAATTAGAGTAAACTTCTGTAATAAAATTAATGTTCAGAAGTGTAGATATATTCGCAACTTCAATAATTAATTAATAATTTCAGTTAATTTTAAAATGACACGATTTATTTGAGAATTAATCATTTATTTTTAGGATAATTACTTTCTGTGAATAAAAAATATAGGTTTTTGGCCATAAAGTGCAGTAATCATTAGTTTAATTTCTGGGCAAATTGTTTAAGTATGGATTTGGAAACACTCTGAGATAAAGAATAATTTATGGGGTTTACAATAATCTGATAATTTTATTAGACGACAAATATCTAATTAATTGATCCTCACTCGATATTGGGTCATTAGATTTTTCAAATTTAGAGTTGAGGTGGGCTGGTAAACTAAACAATGAATTTTTTTCAATTTTATTGTTATCATTTATCAGTTTATCACTAACACTAATTTCCATATGGTTGCATAGGTACATGAAAATAACCGAACAGTTTATCTAAAAAAAACGAGTTAAAACGTTTCTATAAAGCCACAACTGCATTTATACGAACCTGTGAAAATTGTTGACTGACTTATCTTTACTCTTACATTTATTTGCAGCCTTCCCACTTCCTACATAATCTGCCACAAGTTACAAAGCAAATTAGCTAATTAGTGTTTGCCACTTAAAGCTCTTACATCAACTACTGCATTTGACAGATAATTAACTATTCATTAATCATCTTTACATCCCATCAATTTTTAATTGGTTTTTGTTCCCAATTGCTCGAGAAACTACTGAAATCTCTGACGTCTCGAAATTTATCAGTGTTTTCAACCCATTTCGGAGCTGGAGCTTTTAAAGCACAAAAAAGCTGTTTACATCAAACCGCATTTGATTTAATCACAATTTGAATGCTCGAACCCATTTATTTAATTGGTACGTTTTAAAGACTTCTACACTACGTTCTGGCATCGAGCCAACGTTTTGGACAGTTTAGCTCGACTTTTATAAGATTTGTTTCAAATTTGTGCGTCCAACAGTGACTGGAATGGTCAATTCATTAATTTTTGTCTGTGCGAATAATATAGCGAAATAGGGTCACGATAAAGTGTTTTCCCTGCTAAATTATTTCCGTTTCAGTGCATTCGTGTACAGGATGATACTTTTAAAATCTAAAAAAATATCCCTTTTGTAACAGAAACCACCTTCACAATTTTAAATGACATGACCCTTCTTGTGATACCTCAAATTACATCTATTTTGATCAGGAATTTAGCTGTCTTTTTAAAATTTTTATTAAGTTTTATCAAAATTAGGGATCCAATTCTAGCACAAGTTTCCAAAAACTCAAAAATTGTTATGAAAATTACCTTCAAAATGAAAAGTTTATTCGTAAAGTCATCAAACATGCATGAATCCTAAGTTTTAAGGCAGATTTTATCAATAGATGTACATTTTTTCCAAAAGCCTTATTTAATTTAAAATAGTGGAACCATTAGGAAATTTCGAGAAATTGGATCGGTGATAAATAATAAGTGGGAAGGTGGAGAACAGTTGAAAGATTTGAGAAAATAAGATTTTTTCCTAGATCATCTCAAAAAACTTTAATGGTGTTAAAAAATGAATTTTCAATGAGAATATAAGAATTCTTACAAACCAAATGTAAGACAAAAGTTTGAGTAACGCATTGATCATTTTTTCAATTCCGACTCAAAATGTGTTTCAGAAGAAAATTTCAATCTAATTTTAATTTAAAAATAAACATTCAAAATTGTTTTGTGGATTTCATGCAACATTAGTATAGGGTGACCAAACGTACTAAAAAAAATTCTGACACGTTTTTTGTGGTGAATACCAATCTAAAATGTACGAATTTTTTTGGGACCCTAAAAATGGATATATTTTAAAAACCGCTCGTTCGTCGAAAAATATACTTTTAAACAATGAATACAGGATATCTGGGAAAAATGTTGAAAGATTTTGGGAGTGATTCCTTAGGTCATAGATTTTTATTAATCAAAAAAAAAGTATCTGTAGACCCATGTTTGCAAATGTTTCCTGATTTTCTTTGACTAAGAAAACAGAGAAAGGAAGATAGAGCTGACAGAAACTATGAGAGAGTGCAGAAATAAGATAAGAGAGGAGGAATGACATAAGTAGAAAAAATTGGAATAAAAAAAATAGCGATTGGAAAATAGAAGACTAAACAAAGAAAAAAAGAGAAAGTTAAGGGGGACGAAGGTAGAATAGAAAACAAACCAAAAATAGGAAATAAAGAAGGCAGAAGATAGAGGACAGAAGTTAAAGAAGACAAATAATAGAAGATATTAAAAACCCCTTTGCAGTATAAAATACATAGATAAAATAGTAGGTAAATAAAAATAAATAAATATACTCGAATAGAGTATAGAAAAATAATAGAAGATAAAAAATAAAGATAATGTAAAAGAAAGAAAACCTAGAAAACCTACACTGAAAGGAGGAACAGACAACATAATAGATAAGGTACCAAAAAATTAAGAAATTCAGATAAAAAATTTGACTTGGGAATTAAGGTCAAGAAAAGACCACATGCTGAAAAAAATTCAAAAAGCTTCGTCCCAAGAGAAATATTTAAAGCCTTATAATTTGTTTTATTTCGTTTTGATTGGAGTTTAGAAAGTGGTACAAACGGTAGTAGGTAAAAAGGTTTATTATAACAAGTTGAAAAAAACATAAATGTTTATGTCGTACATAAGGCTATTTGAAAAATATAAATTAACTCAGGTCCGAGTCAAAACGTTAAGCTAAGATGTAAAAAAACCAAAGATATTGCTCGTGAAACGATCAGTCATTGTTGGAGCTTAAAATTCACACAAGGTTGGGTTTTGCGACGACTGTATTACACTTTTTCTGTTGACAGGATAATTATTTTACTCCTCTTTTTATGCAAGCACGTACACTGTGAGTGACAAAAAAACACTAGTCATTATTTGAAGCGCAATTATAGAGTAAATCACAAAGCTTTGCAGAAGGGAACAACTATTTTCGGTTTTTTTTTAATGTTTAAACAAATTAGGCTCAAAAGAAAATAAAGAAAAAGAAGATTTGTGTCTACCTACTATTCATTGGTATTTTGTGAACCGGACCATACTCTTAGGTACTTAATGGTTTTACCAAATTTTTATCTATTTTTTAGATTTAAGTTTCAATTTATGTCAATGAAGTAGTTTTTTTTGAAAGGTTGAGTTCGCTATTTTAAAATTTCACCATATTTTATAATTTTGTGCAAACATCTGTAGCTTTTGTAAGTTATTGTTTGAAATGAGCATCTTTTTCTTTTATGTTTTGCTATTTATTAATTTCACAGATTACAGTGAAATCTCTCTTAACGGACACTTCCGTCTGACAAACGAACAATTTTGTTGGTTCCATTTTAAGCTAATGTATTTTAAATGATATTAGTTCTCTTTTAAGCGGACTCTCCAATAGACGGACGCGGGTAATGCAATTAGGATCCTCGGAAACAAAATCTCTCTGTTAAGCGGACAGCATATCATACGCGCGTGTGTTATTAATAATTATTGTTATGACAATCCCTCAGAAAATTTTGGTAATTAAAAGTACGGGTGAAACTGCTTCAGATTAGACCTCAGAAAAAGTGAATTATTTATTACACAAGTTCTTATGTGTACTAAGTCTTGCGATTCATTTCATTCTTTATATAGCGTGATCGTAGCAAATAAAACTAAAAAAGCGTATATGGACATTAAAAGAAAAAAATCATAAATAAATAAATAGAACAGAATGGAAAGAAATAGGACAAAACCAAGCACATATCATTAAAAATGAACATCAAATGGAATGGAAAGTGGAAATGTTTAAGAATAGCGAAGTTTTTATTGAAAATATTGATCAATTATAATTGGTTTGCAAAAGCGCTTAAAAATATTCAGCTTTCTGGATCAATTATAGGGATGAAAACTAAAAAATTGGCGAAGACATTGGGAAATAAAATTTTTAAAGCATCTGGTGGGTGGAAGTTTTAAGTTCATTTTGTGAAAATTTTGAAAAAAAAACAATATTTTTTTCAAGGACTAATCAAGTATTGCACGAAATAGTATCATGCTACTACCTCTATAATACATTCATTTTAGTTTATTTCTGTGTATAAATTTTTATTTCTCTTAAGAGGACACCTCCATTAACCGGACGAAAAGCATGTCACCGTCGGTGTCCGCTTGTAAGAGATTTCACTGTATATCCAAAACTGGTAGCCACATTAGTATCTCTGTCAAATTTTTTAAATAGGTACTACGTAATTAATGTAATAATTAATTCACTATCCAGCGGTTTCTTGAACGAGTTATCATTTGATAAATTCCATCGGTTCCATAATTTCTAGAGAGACCCTAATGAGATTATCTCTACCTTAGGAATTATCCCACTGGGAAAAGTTATCTATCAATAATTTTTTAAGAAACCAAAAGTATGTTATTATTGTTTTTGATCGGTCACCTTACATTAGTATCATTAGTATAAAGTGTAGGTACATGTAACGTTATAAAAAATATCAAAAAAAACACACGGATAAATTCCCAGTGAAAGCACCTTTCATTCCAGATACTACAAGTGGGGTATGGCATCAATTAAAATTTTTTGGGGGTTGTTTGTTTTCCAAAAACAGTTTTTAGTACACCAAAAACTGTTCCCTTGCATTAAGGATCTGAAGAGGCTCGTTTTAAATCACTCTATATACAGACAGAAATTTTATTTTCTATAGTAGAGTATGTACTTGAAAATTGTTGTTTGGATAAAGCTCAACTTGAGAGATGTTGGGAAATATTTGCTTAATACACCACAACGAATGCAATGCAAGTGCAATGGGGAACACGGTTCCACTCGTAAACGTTTGATTGCCTCTTAACGTTGTGCTTGAAATGAAAAAGTCTCGTTGCATACAATTTGTATACAATAGATATTACAACAAAATATTTACAAAAATGCTTCTAAAATTGTTATTTTTGTAGCTACCTAAGAGTAAGTAAGCCATCACTCCTATAATTAACCAATCAGCAACGATTCACAAAAACGGGGATTTGGGCAAATTGCCCTTGCCTCGAATTGAGTAATAAACGGTCAAAAATGAATTAAGAGATCACTCACCTCGGCAACAAAAACAACGATTAAAGAATCATTAGCCTCAGCGCTGTTCATCCCATCAATCAGATTCTGCAACGTGTCCATCAGATAGCTCTGCTTTTCCCTTCTCACCGTGGGCACTCCCATGACCACCGACACCCCATTCCTGCCCTTGGACATCAGATAGGCCAGTCGTAGGCTCGATGGGTCGTCGAGCAGATGCGGAAGGAAGTGATAGGAAGAGGGCAACCGGAGCATAATGGGCGGGTTCAGCCCTGTTGCGGCATGCATTCCCGACATGTTCTTGATTAGCTGTTTGATTTCAGGCCGAAGTTCAGGCGTTGGAAAGCTGAAAGTGGTCGTGTTGTCGTTGGGAATACCGATCTGGTCGATGTGCTGAGTCAGCTGCTGCAGGTCCTCCTGTCTGGCTCTGTACATGGAGTCCAGGTATTGGAGCTTCACTTGCAGCTCGGCCAGACGCTGGATCAACATTTGCTCCGATGTTATGTCTGCAATAAAATAGAGACTTGAGTGTTATTCTTCGGGAAATACATTTCGCGATCATGAGACTAAACGATGCCATCGGCAACTTATAAATTTTCCGACGGTTTCGGAATTTATGGACCGTTAAACACAGGGCCGGATTATTTAACTAATGTAACAAAAGTTTTGGTAGTGCTTTCATACATACAGGATTTTCAATGTTATTTTAAATTGTTTAAATTGTCCGTTTCTATCACAACGAAAATAGTTTGGCTCTTTGATTTTTATACCCATAGGCGGGTACACGTTTCTGTGTTATCTTATTTCAAACTTTAAGTAAATTTGCTATTTTTTTAATTGAAAAATTACAAATAAAAAAAATGTTTTTAAAAAAAGTTGTACCTTTTGTGCTAAATAAGCATTTGTACTTTTATCATTTCACTAATTTTTCGCAGCGCATCTCAGACTAATTGGCTAAATCTTAATTTGATAATATTTTCGGTAAAAAAGTCACTTAGGTGATAATGTTTTCGGTAAAAAATAACTTTGTCATGGAGATGTCTAATGGTATTCGGAAATAAAATTACCGTTGGGGGCGCCACTGAGCTAGGTCGAAAACAGTAACCATAAATGGCGGGAAAATGTTTATTGGATATTTTGAGCGTTGTACGAATTTTGGGGCTTCACAATTATTACATTGCCTATGCGGAATGATTATTGCATCTTTGAAGCAAGAAACTTATGTTGACAAATGAGAGATGACGAGGAAAACACGAATAACGAATGACTGTTTGGTTCACTTTCTTTATTGGAAAATTATTACAAAGACATTGAAAAGCCTACCTTTTGGCATAATTTACGTTTAAATGTATCAGCAGTTATTAATCTTTATTGTAGTTTTGTAGATTTACCGCAGCATTTAATGATTTTTTCAGTGGAAAATTTTAACCTAAAATTCATAACACTTCACTAATTTATTGGTTTCTTGAGCCAAACTTTGTGTTCGCTGTGATCCATTACTTATAATCTTTAATTAGACAACTGTTTGATAACACTTTGTAATCAAAATTTAAATATTTTTCACTTTTTATCCACTTTCAAGTTCCAACAATAAACACTTTATACCGAAAAAACTACAGAACCAAAGTCAACGCTAGTATTTACCACCACGTACTTTTAAAGTAATTCTTTCTATTGTAAGTAATTAACACTATACACGCAAAATTGTTGAACAATTCATTGAATGTCAGTTAAATGCGGCATTACGAAAATTTCTTTACTGTTTTCGACATAGTTCAAAAGTCATCACCAGAGGGCGTCTAGTTAATTTTATTTCCGAATAGGAGCTGTAGATTGCAGATAGCGAATTAAAAGTTTAATCCAGAATGCTATTATATCAAATGTCACATAAATAAATAAATTTCATGGAATTAAATTCTCTGAAATGCTTAAGATTTTGTCACAACACGTTAAAACCGATGATAAAATTTAAGCAAAGTTAAAGTTTATGTTCTTCATTTCAAGGAAAAGCTCACCAAACAAAAAAATATGAAAAAACGAAAAAACAAGCACTAATATACAGGCTGAGTCTGTTAAAAGTATACCATTGGACCGGATATAATGTGCCAAATTTTTTTTGGCTCATTTGGGAGGATCTAGAAGGTCCGAAAAACCGTTTTTTAGTTCAAAAATAATAAAGATAAATTAACCCCTATCCACACACATTCGACGCTACTGATCACAGTCACAGTCAGAAATTAACTGCTAGTGCTTCTAAGAATTACAATATCTAAGCATTAAGCAAACATACTTACCTTTTTAAATCATTAGCGCACAACAATGTTTAATCTAATTTTCAATGATTTTTATTTCGAAAACGTAAAAACTTTTATTAGAAATTATTTTTGTGCACTATTGCTGGACTTTATTTGGCAGGTTATATCGGGACCACGCTGTATTTCTACTATATTTCAGAAATTACCAATAATCACAAAATTTGAAGTGTGCTACTTAATACTTTATATTTTTCTCTATGTATGTGAATTTCTATTTTTAGTTAAATATTAATTATAATGTTTTTTGCAAAAATATGTAAAAAAATTGTTGGTATCCCCTTAACTACGTTTTTAATTTTTTTTAATTAATATTATTTTTGAGGATACCGACATTTTTGTACATAATTTTTCATAAAACAAGATTCAAGCATCGTTTGTTTCAGAGTGATATAAGAAGTAATCTTTTTTGCAGCGACTTAGTATTAATTAATTAAATCTGTAACGAAAAATGTCGGTATCCTCAAAAAATAATTCATAAATAAATTAATAAATAAAAATTAAAAGCGTAATTAAGGGGCTACTACAATTTTTTTACATATTTTTCAATTATAGATGTATTAGAATGACACTAGTAATTCGAAAATTTCGGTTGATTACTATTTAATTCATAATCATAATACTATTGATTATAAGAAATTGTAAAAAAATCTGAAAAAAGTCACATCGTGCACAGAAAAAATAATAATGTATTTATCAGCAAGTACAGATTTGCATATTAAATCTGAAAGTCTTCCAGGGAATTTAAAGGGATAGAGAAAAATATTATCTTTGCTGTTATGTAAACTATAGTTGTATGTAAGTTAATGTAAATTTCAAGAGAGACAAGAGAGAGTTATTTAAAAAACCATTATTACATTGTAGATATTGGAAATAATTATTTGTTCTTAAATCCTTAATTTTAATAGATCTACACAAATTAATCTAGATAATAAAGACTTAAATGCGGTTAATACAGTGTGAGTCAGTTGTAGGTTATTTCAGACATGTCCTCATATGCAACCAGAAGTACTAATTGCACTTACCACTTGGATACTACATTAGACTTTTAAAAACAATAATTGAATTAACATTGGTTCTTTACTTTTTAAATAATAATAGTTTATAATGAAATTTTACCAAAGCTGTGAAGATTAAAAAAATCAGAAATAACCCACTATTGACTCACCCTGTTTCATACAGTGTGAAAACTACGATTTTTTTGTCGGTTGCTCGAAAATGGGTCTCAACAGACCTAATAATACATAATACAGGTTGATTCAAAAGTTTCGAACCATTTCTTGGGTAGTGATAAGTGATAACACGTATAATTGATAAAAGACATAATTCAGTTACAATTGCTATGACAAAAAATTATTTAAGTCGTTTTTTACAAGATCGTTAAAGATTAAATTTTTTAGTTAAGTTATGGAACTTCAGACTTTTTTTTTAATGCAGTAAGCAGAGATTGAAGACCTTGCAGCATTAAGCAGATTCTTGTTAAAAAATAAAACACTAATTTGTGTTTTATGATGAGCAAGACATTTAAAAATCTAGCAATTCGACAACAAATTAAATTCGAGAAAATTAACAAATTAGGCCAGCTGATGAGGAGAAAAAAATAAAAAATTTATTTTTTTCGAAAAAATCTCTTTTTAGGTCTTTATTACCATTTGAAAATTGGTAGAATACTTTTAAAGCACCCTGTGCTTTCACATTTGTTCTCATTTTTTTTTAATTACTAAAAACATACTGACTAGTAATATAAATACAAAACTAGCGATTTGATACATTTCAGTAAAAAAATGCGACATTGGTGGCCCTACCTTGTTTTTTATCGTTTTGTAATTTTTATTTTTTAAGTTAGTAAAAAAATAATAAAGCGTACGGTGGCGCAAATTTAATAATTAAAATTATAATTATTGGGTAAAAAAGGTGGAGGCGCCGGGTATTAGCTTCGGGGCTCCGCGACCTAATCCGGTCCTGGTTAAATGAATGATGATGCTCGCTGGCTAATAAATATCGGTTATCGAACGCGGTTTATCCTTCACACGGATCGATACATTTACAAATAAAAATTCTATTACGTGGTATATGAATGGATTTATGGGAAATGTGGTGGACATTTAATGGCCTCGGTCTACCGCAAAAACAATTCCATTTTAAAATGTTTTCAAGAAATGGGTAAAGTCAGGAACAGTTATTACTTATTAGAGAAGGTTAATGTGTCAATGACGCACAATGTGTCTATTTCCATTGGGAACAGCCCACACAGGATTTTCCAACGTAGCTATTTAATATTCAAACGTAAATATTTTGCCATTTTCATAACCTGACATGGGAATAATTTTGAATCAGATGGCAATGACCTTACTAATTTTAAATGGCAGAGCTGGGAGTTTGCTATTATCGAATAATACGCGCACGTTTCCTGTTGATAAATTTTTTATTTATCGGTCGGCGGTTTGCGAAAAACTAGTTATTTTTATGCTACTGATAATGACATTGAACACCCACTTCCTAGGTACGATTTAATACAATAAGCAATAAAAATAAACAAGAAACAAGTTTAAAACTCTTCACGTAGCCAGCCTATAATTAAAATCTATTAATAGAATGTCTGGGTAAAAATACATTTCCCTTTTTAACTTAGCTTAGATACTTAATTATATAATGTGCAGGATTATTTATACCAGAGCCACTTAACTGGGTCCGCCAAAGTGTAACATATGCTACAGAATGACAAAATAAACACGTTTTCAGATTATTTCAACGTTTGTTCCTTTTATTGTAAAAACGATGGATTATTAATTATATAACATCCAAAATATTTGTTACTGCTGTTTGTTCCTTCTAGAAAATTAACGTCCTGCTAGGAGGCACAGTAAAAAATAATTCATAATTTTCTGTATCGTCAAATTTAATGCAGCAAAGTTAAAATGGGGACCTTTGAAAATTTAAAATTTTGCGCTTTATCTTTTCTTCAAACAGAGAAATATTCAAGAGAAATGTAAGAAACGAAGTTGTAGGTCACTAAATTCTCAGCAAAAATTCCTCAACGAGCCTATAATTTTTTTATTGTCGTAAGCTCACCGTTTTTTAAGTACATACCGTTTTTTATATCTATGCTCTGGCTTTCAAAACTGCGCCATTTTCGAGTATTTATGTGTCTTTAACTTTAACTAGCGTTTTTGATTTGTGAATTTTTCTTTTTCAGTCTTATTTGTGTAAGAAAAGTTGGATCAAAAGTGTAGAAAACTGTACTATTAAAAGCACACTGTATAAAGTCGAAAACTACCTAGTTAAAAATTCAAAGACCATAAAACCTAAATAAAAAACTTTGAAGATACTTAATTCAAGAAAGCTAAACCAATTGAACTTGCTTAGACTTAGTTAAAATCGAGTTATTTTTTTTACTACGAACAATAGTAAACTTTTTGACTCCAGAAATAAAATAATTTTTGTTAAAAATATCATTTTTAATGCATTAAATTCACTAAAAATAAACAGAAAAAGAATGTGTTTTTATTCTTACAGTAACACTCTCGTCTTAACCAATCAATTACAAGAAGTATAAACACTCTTCTGTTTATTTTTTCTTGTTTTTTCTTTAACTTATAAACACTCTAATCTCATAATCTTATATGTTCGTGTTTAAATTTTTGGTAACCCTGAATATTATGGTATATGATATCGAGGTAGTAAATGTAAACCAAATTTTAAATAATAAAAGAACATAATACACAATTAATGATTATAAAAAATATAAAGATTCAGTATATTTTGTCATCGCTTATTTTGTTATACTTATACCAAGTGCAGTATGTTTCTAAAACAATGAATCCTAAAAGGTAAAAAATTAAAAGTATATACATATTAAAAAACAAGTAAATAAAATAAAAAGTAAATGTCTATTGATTTTCCTTACTTATCAATAAAATAAACTGCACACAAATAGTGTTTCACGAAAAATTTTATTCTCCAAATATTTTCATCACGAGTTCTATTTTACTTAAACAAAGCATTTAAGTGGTGAATTTTTTACTTCTACTCGATTTCTGCATCAGCTTATAATAAACGTTTTTATAAATTTTTACAAATTCACTATAGCAGTTGTCTTCATAATTTTTCCCCACTCACTTAGTATAAGTGTTACAATTTCTGCCAACAATTAACGCAACACAACTGGATTTTTGAAAATATCTTGCTGATTGGTCTCTTGTGTACCACATTGCCGTTTACTCGTTTTTTTTTCAACGATGACGAATCTGTTAATTTCTAAATAGTAGAAAGTATCTAGCGCCAACTGTAGACAAGTTAGTAGACGAGTAAATACAAAAAAAGTTTTGTCTTCCAAACTAAACGTATAGAGAAGAGTATTTGGAATTTGCAATAGTTTTTCAATTTTATCAAGATCAAGAAATATCAAGATTCTCATCTTTTTCTAGACTTAAAACAGTACGCACAAAAAGTCAAAAGTATTCTAGATTTTAATTTTCTATATACTCTTTTTCAAATTCAATGATATCCCGGTAGGCTGTGCAAATTTAAATTTAAGTTGGTTATACTGCTATTTTTAGTATCTTCACATATAAACAGGTGGTATTTCCAACTAGATGTGTCAAAACTGTAAAATTTTTTGTCACTTTTGTGTGTTATTGTAGTGGATTATTGAGTTTGAAAATCAAAGCATTTTATAAGGTTTTAGTGTTCTTCAAGCACTGTGACATTGCTTTTTCTAAAGTAACCTCAAATTTTGTTTGACATTTGAATTTTGACAATCAAATGTAAACGTAACTTTATCACTTCTCGTTACCAAACCTAAAGGTCGTTTTACACAGTCATGGTCTACCGCGATATGACAACGAGAATACATTATACTGTTTGTTGTGAGTTGCAAAATACATTCGTAATGTTTTGATGCAATTTAATATCTAAATAAATATTATTACACAGTATACTGATTGTATATTGGAATATAACACGATACACTCCGTTCGGCTTAAAGAGGTTGTACTGTATGTTACACCGCCAGCATTTTCATCAAAGATTTACTTCTTTACATATCTTAAAAACATCACTAGAGTCCGCAAGAATAAACAGGAGATGTCTGTATCTCAGAAATAACAATTTCTTTCTATTCACTTGTGCTTTGAAAACCCCAATCGATCGCTCTAAGATACGTCGCCACATAAAATTTGCGATAAGCTTTAAGCTCCTTCTCACGCATTGCTCCTCTTATCCTTTACGGTTTGGGATTCAAAAGGAAGCAAAAGGATGAATTTAGAAGAAATAATTTCATAAACGAAGCCAAAAATAAATATCAGTGGCCAAATCCGATGATCGATACCTCAGCCAGTCCTGTCACATTCACTCCATATTCGAAGGTTTTTTCTTGGATTATGTGCTACTACTGTCATTCGTTTCCCAACTTGTGAGTTTTTTTTCAGTCCTGTATTAATAAAATTGCATGGACTGCGAAAATCCCTTCGAAACCTTTCGAGGATCATTTATAAGTTTTGAAATCGTTTTCGAAATTGCGTCGCAACAAACTAAAGTGTCACAAACAGCTAATTAAATTAACGATAATTTAAATGTATTGTGTGCGGTGTGCCGACGTGTCAATAACAACGTAATTTGTGCGCCTTAACACAAATTGCTTCAGTGATACGCAAAACGGCAAATTATTTTCCTCCTAATTACACATATGCCTGTTTGAAGAGGTAAAGTCTTAATGCAAGAATTGCATGACGGAGACACTTTAATGTCAAGATGTTCCCTCTCGTGCGTTTATCACGAATGTCACTTTCTCGTTAGGGAAAGCTCTAGCAACAAGTATACAAAACTTAAGGCGAAATAAAAGTTAAGCCTAATTGACATTAAATTGAATAAAATGTTGTATTCATGCTCAGCGATTTTAATTTAATATTGTTTAGACGTAAAGCTTAATTACGACGGCATAAAGCTTTTTCTTGTCGTTTGCAGCATGTATTAGCACAAAGCAATTTTCCGGCTTCAATCTGACTATTGTGTTGGTATAATCACCTTAATTGATGAAAACAGTAATCTTGCAGTAACTGTAAAATTGAAGAGCGTGATCTGATAACTCCTTGTTTTTAATACCGGGAGCCAAAGAGGAATCTCCAGACGAAATTTCATCAATAGATATTGATAAAGTTAAGTACATTTTCCGCTCGGTACGTGTAGATTCGAAAGAAATTGAATTGGCTCGGAGCCATTTAGCTTATTTGCTGGCTTAACAATTGGGTTGTTGGTCCCTTTGAAATTCTAAACAACACAGCAACTTTCATTGGCATACACTGGACTAATTGGTATTTTCTACTTCATGTGACGCAAAGTTCTCAACTGAAATACCAACATTATATTATCACCTGACATGAATGTTCCATTACGAACAATGAGGGATGTCTTCTAGCAAGCTTTTAGTTAGTACCAGCAGACACCTTTGTTTCGACTAATTAAACTAATTTGCAAACAAAAATCGCTATAATTATCCACGGTTAAGTAAGAATGGCTTTTAGAAAGTTAAAAGGCAGATATTGTTGATTGTTCGGAGGTTGTTTCGAATGGAAATGATTATTTGTTTTGACAGTTTTCGAAAACAGGGAACAAATCATTTGCCGATTTGGGGGTGATTCTGACAAATTGTGGTATTGGTTAATGTGGCTATCAACTTGTAAAAATTATGTTTTCAAGTTTTTCGAATGATTTTTACGTTAGCCATCAACTTTTCTAAAATTTTTTCATCCATTACTAGGAAAACTTTATTCGAGTACGTCTTTATCTGAAAATGTTGAACGTTAGAATTTTTAAATTTAATTGTTTTTACAACCAACTTGATAATTTTAAAACCTGTTCGTTTATGACACAGTGATTATGTACGACCTAATAGTTTTCCCACCTACACTATTAACAACAAAAAACAACGTAAATAAAACAAATGAGCACATAAACGTTCCAAATTTTCTTTTTAGAACTCTTTTCTAGTGTCGTTTAGAATTTTTATAGATTATTCCTTTGCATTGTTTTTTTACTCCTTTTTAAATTTTTTTAAGATTCTTCTCTGATTCTTTCCTGGATCTGATACCTGGACTCTCCTTTGAATTATTTTACACATCTTCCTTTAGATTATTTTCTTCAAATGTTCCTCTACAGTTATTTTATAGGCTCTATTAGAAATTCTCTTACAAACACAGAGATATGTTGAGATATTCTCCAAATACTACGTTTCGTTTCGTTTAGAATCTATTTAGATTATTCTTTAGCATATTGTTTCTGAATCTTCTCTAGACTTTTCTAAAAATTATTTTCTAATTCTTTGTTACTTTACATTTCTAGATCTGAAATCTGGACTTTTCTTTGAATTTGTTTTATAAGCCCATCTTTAGATCGTTTTATATATTGTTCTTTAAATGTTTCTTTACAATTATTTTCTATTCTCTTGACTAAAAAGAAGTCTCTTCTAAACACTTCATTCATGTATTTCCAAACTCTCTTTTAAATTTCGTTCTGACTCTTTTCAAAATACTTCTTCGGTTTAGTCTCAAATTTTTCTGCTCGTAGATTATTAGCACTGTTTTTTACTCTTCTCTTGATTTTTCTTAAGATTTTCTTCTAAAGCCGTTTCTTAAATTGATATCTAAACTCTTCTCTGTGCTAACTTACCTAACTTCAAAACTGTTATATATTCTTCTTCAGAAGTTTCTGTTCAATTATCTTCTAGACTCTACTTCAACTTCTTTTACAAACATTTCTCCTACTCTACATATATTCTCCAAATTCTCTTTTAGATTTTACTCTGCGTCTTTTTCCATATTTTTTTTTCAGGTTCTTTTCAATTTTTTTTTAAACCTAAACTCTCGACTCTTCTTTAAATTGTTGTACAAGCCCATCTTTAAATTCTTTTACAAATTCTTCTTCAAATGCTCCTTTACAATTATTTTCTAGTCAGTAAACTAAAAAGTCTTCTAAATACTTGTTCTACTTTTGTAGATTTCATTCTGCATCTTTTCAAAATTCTTCTCCAATTTAGTTCAAAATTTTTCTAATCTTGGATTATTACCATTGTTTCTTTACTCATTTGAATTTTTTTAAGATTCTTCTATGATTTTTTTCTAAAGCCGTTTCTAGATCAGAAATCTGAATTCTTGTTCAGAATATTTTATAAGCCCATCTCCAGATTTCTTTATAAATCATCTCTGGATTCTTCTACAGAATTATTTTGTAGAATGTAGTCAAAATTATTGTATCATCACTTCTTTTAAATTCTCCAAGTTCTTTTTTAGACTTTACTCTGTGAATTTTTGTTTAAAAATTTTTTGGGTTATTCTTTAGCATTGTTTCTATTAATACTTTAATTTTTTTTTAAATTCTCACGATTCTTTCCTTTCCTAGTTTAAAAATCTGAACATTTCTTTAGATTATTTTAAAAATTGTTTCTCCTGATGTGTTTTTTTGCAATTATTTTTTAGACTCTACTAAAAATCATTCTACTTGTCAATAGTTTTTAGATACCATTCTGCTTCTCTTCTCTAATTTCGTTTAGATTTTTTCTCTGCATTGCTTGTCTAGTATTCTCTTAATTTTTCCTAATGTTAATTTCTATTTATTTCTGAGCCGTTTCTAGATTTGAAATCTACTGTGTGGCTTTGCAAAACTCTTTTACGTGCATAGTTTCATTTAGAATTTTCTTAGGTTATTCTTTAGCATTGTTTCAGTATCCTTCTCTAGATTCTGCTTTGAAACTATTTTGTAGACTGTTTTCAAAATTAATTTTTAAACACGTCTTTTACATTCTCCATTATTCTCCAAATTTTCCGTTAGAAAAGTATCATTCTAAAAAAAGTTGACTAATTTTTCTCCCAAGGCATCTTTATGAGAAAAAGTGTAGTAGACTATAAAAGTTGGAAACTTTCTTTTTCAAAGTGTTTTAACTTGAAATCATTCTCTAAATACGAAATCAAACCCAAAATGAAATAAAAACAACCCTAAAACTTCATATTTCATGTAGAAATACCTACGTAATACAATCATAATGGGGTCTTTCCACAACTGTTATCTGTTTCTCTTTTCTCTTGTTGGGTTTGAAAAAATCCATTTACTTATAGTCGCGTACACAAAGCGCTTCTAAATTTACAAAACCATTAATCTTGCTACTGAATTTAGAGTTGCGATTGGAGTTCCACAGCACGTTTTGTTTTAAAATGATTGGATAGACGAAAAAAAAGACACCCTGAGAGAGAAATGATGCAAACTTTCCCGTGGTCTTGTATGAATATGCAAACTACCGGAACTACAGTGGTTATAAATTTAATAGTTGTAATAATTCACTTACAAATGAATCGGTTCTCCTTTAAACCAATCGCACGTAAACCATTTGCCTCTAAACTGTTCAGTTAATTGTAGTAATTGGTTGCAAATAAAGTAAAACCGGAGGGGGTCTAATGAGACGTTCTTTTTGTAATAGAGTGAGTTAAAAGCATCTGTTCTAGTCCCTTCAATTAATTTAATTTCGTCTAATTTACAAATTTATGATCAAGTTAATATTTTGAGACAGTAACACCTACCTAAAATGACGGAGGGTGTTAAAATTATATTAGGTAAATAAGGGGCTTGCATAAAAGCTCCGGCCTGAGTAAATACAATTTGCAATAAAAATGAGAATGGCGAATGCGTTATTAAAAACTTGAATAAACACCCAAATCAAATTTGTTACCTACCTGCGCGTCATTTCCCAATTTGTACTTTCCCTCTTAATTTAATTCAAATTTATTGCAGGACGCTTTATATTTATTGTGTTGCACAAAAGCGCGTATTATAAAATCCAGATTTCTAATAAAGAATGAATTAGAGCGTTATAATTCGTAATGAGGTTTATTCAGAGTTTAAAATTAGTTTTTGAGAGTTTATACAGCTTGGCCATAACTCGCCGTAAATTCAATTCCCTTGATCGTTAAATAAATAGCAGATGCAAGTGGAGAAAGTGACGAATAATCGACAATATGGAGATTTAATTACAAGGAAACATTCAAAGTTGTTGGTGTATTTATTTTTACGTTTACCTACAATGCGTTGATTCAGTAGACATTGGGCGAATTTAGTGCTCCTATGATATTTATTCTGTAAACTAATTTCAATCGAGGGTGTACACAATTTGCATGTGTTTGAGTTAGTTGAGTACGTCTGAAATTAATTGTATCCATGCATACATAGTGTGGTTTTAGGTTTTTCAACAGTTGTAAGTAAATCTGCAGCTCATGACATTATTTTGGCAGCTGAGACAATAATTGAATTTTAGTGTGATTTAAAGTAATTCCAGATTGTTTTATGTAATATCATTTAACAAATGTGTAAAAGAATTATCGCTCGTTTTCTTTTTTTTTCTTTTTACTTTTACTTGTATTCTGTAATAAAACAATGTTTTGTTCTGCAGCAACCTCTGCAATAAATAAAATTAGTACTGCCCATGGCCTTTTATGTATATTTTTGGATGTTTTAACGTCTGAAAGTCAGTTAGGCTCGTTATTATTACAATCAGATATGACCAACTTTTTCGAACGATATAATTATGTAAAACCATTTTGTTAAATTGACGATAATTTCCTGCTAACACAGAAAGTGTTGAACTGCACGCAATATTGTATTAGTTAGTATTTTTAGAAAGTTGTTGCAATAGCAGCCAATTTGAATACAAATGTAAACAATAAATTATTCAAATTTGCTATTCTCAGTATGTAGATCCAAGTACGTCACAGTGATGTTACAATAATAAAATCAGCTGATCGTCGACTCAGATTAATTTAAACTTTTTACGCTTACAAACTTAGAATTATTACAGTTACAGTTAGATTTGAGAAAAATATATCTATTAATAGAAAAAAACATACGTAAATCTGAAGATGACGATCGTTGTAAATGTACATTTTTTAATGTTGTATTTTTTTATCTAAGTTCTAGAAATGAAAGGGACCTAAAAATTGTTATTAGGAAAACACTCATTGAAGAAAACTACTTAATTAAGTTAGTTTTTAGCACTTTCGAACGTGTGTAATTGAATTTATAGTAATATAGCGGAAAAGGCAGACAGACATTGCCAATATTAAACTTATCTTCTTTTTTTTAAATCACTAAGTTGTGCCTTATGTGTAATTCAATAAATATTTAATAAACTAGCAAATTCCATACCACTGGAAATAAAAGAGCAATAATTAAAATGATTGTGAAGGAAACAAATAAGAATATTAAAAACAAAAACAAAAATAAGTTTCTCAGAAAATTGAACGTTTTTGATCACGATCGAAAGTTGGTCCGACACTTTTATCCACCCTATATTTTTCACTCCATTTTTTTTACCTATACAAGGTGATTCTTTTGGCGCCTACATTAGAAATTTTTTAAATTCTAATATAACTAGAGCTTTAAAATTTTGTATACGATCCAAGTAGACCATTCTAAGTACTTTCAAAATGGCTAAGCTTCCGGAACCAAAAAAATTGGCGCCAAGTTATATTATATTACCCAAGTTATTATATACTTATCTGTTACAGTTTTTGACATATGTCAATATTTTGTAAAAAATTTCATTTGCAAAGATTTATCTAAAATATCATAGACCTTGAACGCTTTACGATAAGTGAATAATTTTTTTTTTCATTGGATCACTGAAGGTTTGAAGAGTCTTCTAGAATTATCAATATTATCATCTATGAAAATTCATGGCTAGTATGATTTTTTCAAAATGATTATAACTCAGTTTTTTCATATGGAACAACCTTATTTTCTTAACGGCAATCGAAAAGACATCAGTACTTATGGTGACTTTTATTAATACGTTCTATACCTATTTCTACAGTTTTTGAAAAAAATAACAAAAAAAAATCTTACTTCGTAATATTCATAGTTAATCAAGTAGACCTTGTGAAATGGTCATCAATTGTTAAACTTTAATAATATTTTTTTAGTTTCTAGCTGGTTAACTATCAAATAAGCAATATTTAGTTATGTTTTTTTTATAAAATAGTGAATTATCTAAAGTAACTCAGTCAGTCTGCTATCGAATTTTGAACTTCTTGAATGTAAATGGTGAACAAATCTAACATTTCTTTTAATAATTAGCACAATTTCATCGTATTTTTCGGAACTTTACTTGATTAAAAATGAAAATAATAGGCTAAAATTCAGTTTTTGCGATTATTTCAAAAACTTTAATAGATATAAAAGATGTTAATAAAAGTCTGCATAAAAATTTATGTTCTTTTGATTGCCATTGAAAAAACGGGGTCGTTCCATTAAAAAAAAACTGTTTTATAATCATTTTTTATTCATCATTTTCAAAAAATCATAGTAGCCTTGCAATTTGACAGTTGACAATCCTGGAGATTTAAGAAGACCCTTCGAACCTTTGGGTATCAAATGCAAAAAGAATTATTTACTTATTGTAAAGGGTTCAAGAGCTGCGATATTTTAAATGAACTCCTGCAAATGAAAATTTGTATAAAAAATTAACATACATCAAAAACTAAGACAGATAAAGTACTAACAACCAGTGAGCATTGTACTCATTTTCAAAAGGCGAATTCAAATTTCTCGTAGTTCAGCCATCTTGAAAAAAATTGAGAATGGTCGATTTAAATTGTATACAAAATCTCTAGCTATATTAGAAGTTAAAACGTTTCTAATGTGGACCCTAAAAGAATTGTCCTGTATTCTACTCGTTATACCTACTAGTATTTCTACTTTGTAAGATAATACGAGGTATGTATTTTTTTAAGACAGTAAAGTGCAAAAAAAACTTGGAACCTAGACCACTAATAAACACCGTATCAACAAGTTTTGAAACTTTCCTTACGTTGTTCAGACAACCTAAAAATTTGGGAACGGTTACATTTTCGAAATATAATTCTTCCAAAAAAATTAGTTACTCAAGTAAAAAAGACATTGTATAGTAAAAATATGATGAAATGGATTGCTATTTTACATCGTTATTAATTCGTTATCATCGATTATTTTAATTAATAAAAAACAACCTGTGTAATGACAGGCAGCTGCAAATTATGGATTTACGAAATTTAACACCATTATTGGAGAATAATAAATAACAAAACCTATACAAAGCTTTTATTCAAAAAAAATATTTGAATTAAAAATTATAAATATGGTTAGCTTTGTGGGGTTATTCGAAACATTTTTATTACAGTAATTATTATGCACATTTAGGAAATGTAGAAAGACTTAGGTAATTTTATTTTATAATCGTAGTGAATTCCGGCAATTCCTCACAGTCGTGTTTTTTACACACGATTTTTGTAATTAAATAAATTATGTATTTTTGTTGGCCATCGAAGAAGTATAATTATTTCAGGTAGCAAAAAATGTTGCTTGCCTCGTGAAGATCTAATCGGTTAGTGGCTAGTGAAAGTTTCATGTTAGTTTCTTTCCTCTTAGATTTTGTTAATTTTGTACGTTGTTAAGGCATTTTATGCAAGATAATCTTGATGGAACTAGAGTGAAATTCCAGTTTTTCCTCTTTTACTTTAATCCACTAATGGAAGAACTACCGTTGATGCATATATTAATCCGGAAGCTGCTAATGTACAAAAATAAATCTGCTACGTAATTACAAAAAGGATTAAAGCATGCAGGCTTTTACTATCATATGCGAGAGCATTATGCTTTCTAGTTTTCTCAGCGTTATCTTGTCGCTCTCCTGGGCATCTAAAAATTGTCGAGTATTTGCACATCATTAGGATTTTCGTTATTTGATGTAATGACGGTGTTTTTGCCCTATCAACCTCGTCAAGTTCTCTTTCGTGCGGTAAAATATTTACCACTTTTACCGTTAATGCATGACGTTATTATTGTAATGAATCAGCGGTTTGTCGGTAATTTAATGAAGGCTTCGCATACACAAATAGTTGTTAACTGAAAGTATATCCTAGAGACAAAATAAAACCGTCGCTCATGTCATAACTTGAAAAATTTCGCCTCCACTTGTAGTTCCTTGCGTCTGAAAAGCATAAATCCTCGAGCAAGTTTGTCGACAATTTGCAGCAAATTGCGTACTAGATTAAAGTTAAATTGACTCGGGTCTACAAGGGCCACCTAATTGCATTTGCGCGAAAAAAGCCGAAGATGTCGTTAATTGAATCCGGAAGCTGTGTTTGTTGTGTTAATTGCAGCTTAGCAAATGTTGGGTTCAATTAATTTCCATGTTGAACAAATAGCGGCCACAACCATGACCGACAGCTTCGAGTTCCTTGCATGACCATTTACAGCATCTCGGTCACGTTCTTCGAGTGTCGTTTCGTCAGGGAAGGCTTAAATCATTCATTTTAGCAACAATGCGATGTTTCCGTCCCATGTAATCAACAGTAACAATATTCTTGATTTATTTACCGACCAGTTTGGTCACGTGAGCGTGCCGGGAATTGGAACGCTCATGCCCAAGGAATTTATTACAGGTGACGGCTAAACGCGTGTGCTGTTAGACGACTGATTACATAACATTTTCCCACTCAAATATGGAGATAATCGCTGATGGAAATAATCAACTTTGGTGGTTTTCCCAACGTATCACACGCAGATTCCATAAGTCCAGCAAATTTTCCAGTCTTTTTATCGACACTTTTTGGTGAGATAACCAGTCAAAAAGAGCTTGACAAAAGTAGCCTTAGATTTTTGAATTAAAATTGACAACATTGAAATTGAAGTATCTGAAGACATTATACAGTGTGTCTCAAAACTGACGAGTTCGAGTTGTAGACAATCTCTTTAGTAGTCCAAATACAGAAATAAAAATAAATCTTGGGTGCTTACCCACAAAGATACATTGGTTTGAAGATCACTTTTTAAATAGCGTTTTTTAAATAGTTTACATGTTTATTGTAATTTCTGGTGTAGATGATTAATGAGAATAATAACGTAAAACAATTTCTCAAAAATATATCTCACTTTGGAGTAAAAAATATAAAATTTTAGTAACTTGCTGATTCATTTTAAAAAAAATTACAACAAGTTAATATTTTTTTCAGTATTTGTTATTATTTCTGGTGTAGATGAGTGTGGAGAATAATAATGTAAAATTGTAATTTTTTCGGACGCTAGATGTGAAAATCGCTAGATGTTTTCGAGTCTTTTTATCGACACTTTTTGGCGAAGTAAACAGTCAAAAAGAGCTTGACAAAAGTAGCCTTAGATTTTTGAATTAAAATTGACAACATTGAAATTGAAGTATCTGAAGACATTATACAGTGTGTCTCAAAACTGACGAATTCGACTTCAGAGCGTTGTAGACAATCTCTTGAGTAGTCCAAATACAGAAATAAAAATAAATCTTGGGGACTTACCCACAAAGATACATTGGTTTGAAGATCACTTTTTAAATAGCGTTTTTCAAAAAGTTTATATGTTTATTGTGATTTCTGGTGTAGATTATTAATGAGAATAATAACGTAAAACAATTTCTCAAAAATATATCCTACTTTGGAGTAAAAAATCTAAAATTTTTGTAACTTGCTGATTCATTTTTAAAAAAAATTACAAAAAGTTAATATTTTTTTCAGTATTTGTTATTATTTCTGGTGTAGATGAGTGTGGAGAATAATAATGTAAAATTATTATTTTTTCGGACGCTAGATGTGGAAATTGGTAGCTGTTTTTGAGTCTTTTTATCGACACATTTTGGCGAAGTAAACAGTCAAGAAGAGCTTGACAAAAGTAGCCTTAGATTTTTGAATTAAAATTGACAACATTGAAATTGAAGTATCTGAAGACATTATACAGTGTGTCTCAAAACTGACGAGTTCGAGTTGTAGACAATCTCTTTAGTAGTCCAAATACAGAAATAAAAATAAATCTTGGGTGCTTACCCACAAAGATACATTGGTTTGAAGATCACTTTTTAAATAGCGTTTTTTAAAAAGTTTATATGTTTATTGTAATTTCTGGTGTAGATGATTAATGAGAATAATAACGTAAAACAATTTCTCAAAAATATATCTCATTTTGGAGTAAAAAATATAAAATTTTTGTAACTTGCTGATTCATTTAAAAAAAAAATTACAAGTTAATATTTTTTTCAGTATTTGTTATTATTTCTGGTGTAGATGAGTGTGGAGAATAATAATGTAAAATTATTATTTTTTCGGACGCTAGATGTGAAAATTGGTAGCTGTTTTTGAGTCTTTTTATCGACACTTTTTGGCGAAGTAAACAGTCAAAAAGAGCTTGACAAAAGTAGCCTTAGATTTTTGAATTAAAATTGACAACATTGAAATTGAAGTATCTGAAGACATTATACAGTGTGTCTCAAAACTGACGAATTCGACTTCAGAGCGTTGTAGACAATCTCTTAAGTAGTCCAAATACAGAAATAAAAATAAATCTTGCGGACTTATCCACAAAGATACATTGGTTTGAAGATCACTTTTTAAATATCGTTTTTCAAAAAGTTTATATGTTTATTGTGATTTCTGGTGTAGATGATTAATGAGAATAATAACGTAAAACAATTTCTCAAAAATATATCCTACTTTGGAGTAAAAAATCTAAAATTTTTGTAACTTGCTGATTCATTTTTAAGAAAAATTACAACAAGTTAATATTTTTTTCAGTATTTGTTATTATTTCTGGCTGATGAGTGTGGAGAATAATAATGTAAAATTATTATTTTTTCGGACGCTAGATGTGAAAATCGCTAGCTGTTTTCGAGTCTTTTTATCGACACTTTTTGGCGAAGTAAACAGTCAAAAAGAGCTTGACAAAAGTAGCCTTAGATTTTTGAATTAAAATTGACAACATTGAAATTGAAGTATCTGAAGACATTATACAGTGTGTCTCAAAACTGACGAGTTCGAGTTGTAGACAATCTCTTTAGTAGTCCAAATACAGAAATAAAAATAAATCTTGGGTGCTTACCCACAAAGATACATTGGTTTGAAGATCACTTTTTAAATAGCGTTTTTTAAAAAGTTTACATGTTTATTCTAATTTCTGGTGTAGATGATTAATGAGAATAATAACGTAAAACAATTTCTCAAAAATATATCCTACTTTGGAGTAAAAAATCTAAAATTTTTGTAACTTGCTGATTCATTTTTAAGAAAAATTACAAAATGTTAATTTTTTTTTTCAGTATCTGTTATTATTTCTGGTGTAGATGAGAATAAAAATGTAAAACCCTGTATAAAACTTGTCAAGGTGTTCCAGGCACAAATTTATATCTAGCAATCCATCAACATTTTTTACTTTAAATCCTATGTACCTACGTAAATGTTTTATATGATACTTAAAATTAAGATCATCTTAAATTAAAAATTTGCAATTTCCTCAAAATACACTGCAAAATTAAAAAAAAAACGGAAAAACTTTTACAAAATCAGACAAAAAATGGCTGATAATTGTTGAACTATTTGGCTGGTCGCTTAGTTGTTGTATTGTTTTTACTATTAAATTATACATTATGTTTCATATAATTTTACGAGACCTGCGCCTGTAAAATGTCACCAATAATACTTATTTCGAGACGAACTCGATTATTAATTTTGAAAAATTGGATACCCTTCTCTAGTTTGTTTACCCCTTCAAAAAATTACAACGTGATTAGTTTGACAACTATTGTCATGGGTCTTCATGATTAATGATTCCAGAATTAAATAATTTAGTGTCAAGTTTTTGTATTCAGTGACTTTTATATAGGTGCAGGTATCGTAAAGTTGTGTGAAACACCCTGTACTTTGTTGACCGTCGACTGCCAGTTTGTAATTAACTAGACGTGATCTCTAGAGAACTCCTTATATTAGAAAAAAGTCATTTGGTTCAATTATAAAATGATCAAGACTAAAAATTATTCGTCGCAAGAAACTGCCTCATTTCAGCCTTGCTTTATTAACAATTAGAAAACCATAACTTCAACCATTTTTACGATGTAATAAGTAGTATATTCATTTGTAAAAAAGGCGATAAAATCGTTCTATTGCAAATTCAAAGTAGATTTCTAAATTCAGTTTCCCTGTCTTCTTCAAATCTTTCCAAAAAAGGTGTAAAAGAATCGAACATTGCAACATAATTAAAAAAAATATTCCATCTAGAGCTTTAAATTGTTACCTTAATCAATTTTACAACACTTCGGTAGTGAAAAATTACGATAAAATTGTTTGTTTTTCTTTAGTACAAAGCTTTATAGAACTAATTTCAAAGTCAACTAGATGAGAATCAATTAAAGAACACATTGTATTAACAATTAAAATTTGATCCTTTCATTCTTCAGTTTGAATTATGATTATGATAATCAGCATACAAATCCATACAAAGAAAAAAAATTCAAAGCGTACTCTAACTATAAATTCAAATGAACATATGGTATAAATGACCCCTAGGGTAATTAAAAACCGCCAAACACCTTCATCTGGTTCAATTTTAAAATATTCATTTTCTCAGAATTTTTAAAATTCTCAACAAACGCTGAATCAATAATAATAGAAACTCGGCACATAATTCTTTCGAGCTTGTTTACGATAATACGATAAAATTAATCGACGAATGTTTTATCCTAAAAGATCATATTTTTTTTCTAAATCTACAAAGAAAAAACGTTCAAAATAGAAAAGCAACATAAAGTTCATTTTGAAATTTTCATGAAAAACGCTGATTTTTTAAAAGCCCTTCAGCACAGTGTGTCCTAAATGTTACATTCTGTGTTACGTGCGACTTTATCTGTCTACAGAATCACATTTCGGAAATTTTTACGATAAAATCTCAATCATTTTTTCCAAATTTTTATTTGTAAAAATTAAAATAATATTTTACATAAAAAAGATTGTAACAAGAAGCATATTATACACAGGGGAAATGGTTAAATGTAGTAGGTAGCATATACATTACTTTTTTACGACTACCAAAAATTCCAAAATAAAAAATCAATGCAACTCAGAAAAAATTAATTCGTATTTCTTCATACTAAAGGAGTTCTTGCGTTTTTAGTTATTTACGTTATCCTACCGTTGGTCATCTAGCCGGAAGGGAAAAGTTTTAGATAATTTGAAAATTAATAACCAAATGTCAGTGTAATTGTTGGAATCTTTGCAATTAAAATTCTCTCAACCATTTTTGTAGAATACTTACTTGTTTTCCAATTTTTTCAAAATTTTTACAATATCGATCAAACCCGATGCAAAATTAAGCTATGTAGCTGAATTTTATACTTTTTGCCTTAAATCAAAACAAAACACTCGAAAACGGGGAGTTTTACAATTTCAAGCGCGATTTTGTGAAATTCCCTCCAATAAAAATTAAAACGCCTCCTGAAAAACTAATGTTCTGGGAATTTAATGATGCAGCAGAATCAGGCATGTGCGAGGTAAATACGAAGGCTTGCGAATGATCACTTAACACCTGTTCCAACATGTGGTTTATGAAGGTGCAAATATCCGCAACGAATTCCCGAAGTGTTTGCATAATCATTGAAATAAATATTGTATTTAGATCGTGAAACACTTCTTTAATTCTTAGAAGACGCCTATAAAAAATCCCACTCAAGCGGAGGTTTTTTACATCCTGCCATCCACCAAAAGCGCTCAACGTAAAATTACATCCTGAAACTTTCAGCCGTTTCAGATTTCAGAGGGCTGAAAAAATGGAATTCGCGGTAGCTTTAGAGCGATTCAAATCGTCTTTAAAATAATTTCAAGTTTTGTTTTTATTTGAAATCGATACAAAGGTAATGGATTTGCGACGAGATAATAAAAGTGAATTTATTTCGCAAGGTGTCACAACAAAAAGCTTGCTTTTATAACCCTCCAAAGTTAATAACGTCCCTGAGGTGGATATTTCGTTATAAATATGGCCCCGACAATGTCTTCTGTCGCCTTAAAAATTTTAAAGCCGCAATATTTTGGCACGTAATCCTCGCTGTTTTTACTTGTTTGAAGAGCATTAAAAGAACACTGAGTAAATAACGATTTGCTTGAAGCAAGTTTGTTTAATCAGATCATTATTTTACGACTGTGTCTGCCACTCAAAATTAAAAAAATATATATCTAATAATTTTTATTAAACGTTTTAACCCCATTTAACCGCTTTAGGGGACAATTACGCAGATAACTTAAGTATGCAAAATTTCAGTTCATGCGGACACCAAAAACCCTCTCAAATTTGGCTCGCAAAATATGAAACAGACAGACAGCCAACAAAGCAACTAAAATAAAAGCTTGTAAAAATTGCGTGTTATACACTGAAGGTCTATATTTATTTTGCATTCAAACGGATGATAAACGCGCCAAACAATAAATTGTGGTGTAATGCTACACAAATTACGTAGTTACATCAATTTTGAAGCAATTTAGCGAAGCCTGAAGTGCCGGTTTTTATGGTGAGAAGAAACCAGAAACTGTTAGTGTAAACATGCAAAATACTATATTCAATAACTAATTAGCTGTTACAACTTGGAGGACGTTTCAATTAGAACGCAAAATCGTTAAAATAATGGAAGCTAACTACAGTTTTCATTAAATCATCCAATACCGAACTTAGCATTCGCTTTACTTCGCAAACTTTGCAACACATTAGCTCCTGTTGTTTTTAGTTTATGTTCAATTTTGCGCTTAGCGATATTACAAAATTTACTTCAAACGAATTTAAAAAAATCTAAGTACTTTATTATTAATATTGTTAAAGTCTTTGATAATTAAAACCAGTCTGAATAATTTTTTAGAGTAATTTTCACCTACACGATTTTTTTGTCCCGTCCGTCATTTGTAATTTATTTTTTGGATTATACTTCAAAAATAATTGTTGCAATTAGTGTTTATTAAATTAACACGATCGTTCAACGATAAAAATGTGAGGTCTTTCTTGTGTCCCGTCCGTCATCAATTTGTATTTCTCTTTCCTGCTCGTATTTCAAATTTTAAAATCCTATTGAAAAAATCACTTCTACTGATACAACAGTGTCCCGTCCGTTAAAATGGAATGGCTGTTATCAAACTAAGTCTTAGTTAATGTAACTTTTGGCATACTTAGGTGCTTTTCTGCAATTTTCGAGCCGCCAGGTTGTGGCGGCAAGGAGACAAAACTTTGGTGGCAGCTGCTCGGTGCAAGTTTCCCTTTTCTATCGCAATTCCCCAGAAACTGTCTTTAGAACACTCGACTTCCTTCCGAAAACGTGGGAAATTGTGAAGTTTCTAAGCCAGATTGTTTCATCAATTTTGGGATGCCAGAGCATGAAAGGTTCAGTGGCTGGCTTTTCGCAGCTTGTTTAGTAGGTCAGGTGAGTAAATATGTACAAGATCAGAATTCAAATCACGCAGAACCGCAATCGGGTCTTGGAGAGTTTGTCTTTACCTTAGCGGCTTTTGCGATTGATTTATTGAAATGCAATACGGATTTCTCAGATGTTCCTCAAGATCAAAGATCAGAGGTTAACTATAGTTGCGACCAACAATCTAAACGTGTCCAAAGACCGTGCAACTTACCGATAGCAGAACCTTTGACATTTATAATTAGGCGGACACAGTTATGTGTATTATATTTCTGGAGACGCATCATTAAAAGGTAAATGCAAAGCCGGCGAAGAGCAGCGATAAAATCAAACGTGGTGTGGATAACAAACATAGACTCAATCAATAAAACACGTAATAAATAACAATTATTAAATTTTTTCATCAGAGTTATGTTTATTACGTGCCAAAAGCCGTCATTCCTTCAAGGTACCCCTTTTTTCAAGCACGCGTATTTTAGCAGTTAAAAGAAGTCGATTATTATTTGTCAATAGCTTTTCAATTTTCTATTTCAATTTTATTTTTTACAAACAATTAAATAAAATGTAATTCTAGTCTTATTTTAATCACAAGCTATAACTAAAAACTTTCCAATTTTTTCAAAAAATGTACAAACCGAAGATTTAATGTTCAAAATTTGTAATCGAATTCGTATTGTAATATGTATTGTTGATTGCATTTTACAGGCGTAAGTCTCCTAAAATTATGTGAAATTAAAATTAATCCAAAAAATCACAATGTGTGGATGTGCCAACACTGGGAATTATTTCCTAGGAAACCGTTTCAAAAACAATTTATTTTTATTGTTGCTCAAATTCTATTCTGAAAAAAAATTAACTAGACGCCCTCTGGTGATGACTTTTGAACTATGTCGAAAACAGTAACGAAATTTTCGTAATTCCACATTTAATTGACATCTAATAAATTGTTTAACAATTTTGCGTGTATAGTGTTAATTGGTTACATTAGAGAGAATCACTTTAAAAGTACGTGGTGGTAAATACTAGCTTTGACTTTGGTTCTGCGATTTTTCGTGGTATAAAGTGTTTATTGTAGGACTTTGAAAGTGGGTAAAAAGTGAAAAAGATTTAAATTTTCATTACAAAGTGTTATCAAACAGTTGTCTAATTAAAGACTATAAGTAATGGATCACAGCGAACACACAGTTGGGCTCAAGAAACCAATGAATTAGTGAAGTTTGTGAATTTTAGGTTAGAATTTTTCCACTGATAAAATCATGAAATACTTCGATAAATCAACAATTAAGATTAACAACTGCTGATACATTTAAACGTAAATTATGCCAAAAGGTAGGCTTTTTAATGTCTTTGTAATAATTTTCCAATAAAGAAAGTGAACCAAACAGTCATTTGTTATTCGCGTTTTTCTCGTCATCTCTAATTTGTCAACATTCGTTTCTTCTACCAAAGATACAACAGTCATTCCGCATTGGCAATGTAATAATTGTGAAGCCTCAAAATTCGTACAACGCTCAAAATATCCGAATAAGCATTTTCCCGCCATTTATGGTTACTGTTTTCGACCTAGCTCAGTGGCGCCCCCAATGGTAACTTTACTTCCGAATTGCGATCATGACTGTTAGACAACGTTGCCACATATTATTTACCTAAAATTAATTATTTATCAATAACTTTAATATGTAACCAATTACCAAACCAAATTATATGTAACCACTTCTCTACCACACACCATTGAATTGGTGCGCCAGTTTTTGAGCACGCTGTAGATACAGTTTTTGTAATAAAAGTATATTTTTACTCTATCAAAAAAACAAATGATATTAAAC
Source organism: Tribolium castaneum (assembly GCF_031307605.1). Lineage (NCBI taxonomy): Eukaryota > Metazoa > Arthropoda > Insecta > Coleoptera > Tenebrionidae > Tribolium > Tribolium castaneum. Next base: position 10,813,551 of record NC_087394.1, read on the forward strand.
AAAATTCACATTATTAAAAATAATAAGTATCTCTATATCGCATATTTTTACGAATATTTCTACAATTCCCCATAATAAAAATTCATTATGAATTAATTACTATTGTGTTATTGCCAAAAATTATTATTGTTTCTTGTTTCATTCTACATTGTTATTTTTTGCAAAAAAATCGTAAAAAAATTTCGTTTGCCAAAAAAAAAGAAAGTCATTAATAGCAAGCGGTAATTTCTTTAGGACCAAATGTTTTTTGCCAAATTTTTTTTGCCAATTTTTTTGCGATATGGTAAAAATACTTTTAGCAAACTCACTTTGTAGATCAATTTTTCCAAGAATTTTTCATAATTTTTTGTATAAATTTTCTTTTTCCTGAAGCATTTAGTCTTGTTATTCACCACATACTGTGGTGAGATAAAAACGTCATTTTCTTATTTTTTTTGCACTGAAATCGTTATTACATTCCACTCATATTCGGTTTCCAATCATTCGTTAGCTGGACTAAATTGACTGATTGCAAAAAGCTCTAAAGCTCAGTGAGACGTCCTCGTATGGGAATGCATGCGCTTTGACTGTTGTTTTTTATTGACTGAAAGTGAAACACTCATTGTTCAAAAACATGATGTAACCAACAATACCACTGGTTATATTTAACAAAACGTATAATTTACTGGTCGAGATTTATACGTTACTATAGAGCATTTACAGTTAGACCTCACGACGAAGTTGGGTAAAGAAGACACACTTAAACTGTCTATATTGCAGTAACGTTTCTATTGTTTTTATTTTCGACTTGTCACGAACTGGATAAACAGTTTTGTATTTTATTCTTTTAATGATTTTTACTCATTCACATACTCCGAGGATAGCTGTAAAAGTTATTATATCTGTAACGATGCTTTTAAAAGTGAATCATTATTTTGGATCGACAACATTCTTGAAAGCCTACATAGTTGATATTAAAGCGCCGTTAACTTTCTTTTGTGAATTTATAAGTTAGAAAAATAGGAAACATGGTTTAGACATAGTTGGTCAGCAGTCGGTAATGAATTTTGCACAAATAGGGAAAAAGGTCAAATAATTGGGTAAATTGGGTGAGAAACCGACCGCTGTAACTTATTATTTATGCGACATAAATCACGTCTGAAGTAATAAATAATTCTCCTACTACAGTTACAAAGCATTAATGAGCTTTCTCAATACTATTGATAACCCACTAATGACCATTTCTGAAAACGTCTTACTTCATTTCTGTTTACAATCCAGTTGTTTTCTTCCTAATTACACTCCTGAAAGGTTTCTCAGTCCAGTTCTTTATGTTGAGAATTATATTCCTGTTCCTCATACAGGAAATCAAAAGAAAATGTTTCGCAAAGAAAACTTCACCAATCATTAACAAAGAAATAAAACTCAAAACGAATTATAAAAAGTTTTGCCAAATTAGCTGAGCAGTCATTCCAGGAATAATAACCTAACACAGAAATGTTCATAATAATTTTGATATTTAAATTTTCTTTTAAAATACACAATGTATTTTGCGTCAAAAGAGTTTTTTTGTTGTGAATTTAAAATTCATTTAATTCTATAATTTACATATATTGCCTTGTAGGTGTACGCAGGCGATAACATGAAATACTGTTGACAACTGACGTACTATAATTGTTGAGTGTTTTTCTGATAGTTTAGAAAATAAAAATCGCTAAATAAATTGATTATTAATATTACTTTTTTATTTTCGTGAATTTTGCTGTCCCATCCGTTATTGCAAACATACAGGGTTTTTTAAGCTCCACCATAGGGATTTCAGATGTTAAAGAGATAGAAGGTCGGTTAAATTAGGGCAAAGTTGCGAATTTTCATTTTGAACAATCATCTGAGAGAAAATTTGATGTGTCATTTTTACTTTTTGAATTTTTAGAAAAAAACGAAAATTGTAACTTTTTCGAGTGAAAATCTAAAGAACTAGACGATTTTAACAAGAACGTTCTTCAGACAGTTTTTTACAAGAAATCTAAATCTGTCATCGTATTTTCCAAAGCGTCCTTGATGTCAGAGTTCGAACACTCAATTTTGATTTTTCTTATGGAAGCCATATTTGCTTTTTGTATTTTTGAAAAGTGTTTTTATTCCTGATTACAACGATGTATCACTTGATATAATAGAATCTTACGTGCTGATCAAAATGAAGAAAAAAATATTTTTGTGAAGAGTGCTTTGGAAAAAACGCCAACAATTTTGTTTTTAAACAAACTAGATTTTGCAGGTTTAATTGCATTCACTTATTTTACTTTAAAAAATTTACTTATTTAAAAAATAAACGACATGATAAGTTCGAAATTTATTCTTTGCAAAATAAAAAAGACAAAGTTATAAAAATTCTACTCGCATATTTAATAGAACTGTCAAACTTTAGTTTGATAAACACCATTTATGACGTTTTTTTCGTTTAAACGTTTTTTAATGTTTTCTTGTAAAAAAGTGCCTCAAGACTGTCTTACTTAAAAACGTCTAATTCTTTTAGTTTTCGCTTAAAAAAATTAAAATAAAAATTACATTTTTTATTTTTCTCATTAATTCAAAAACTAAAAATGACACATCAAATCTTCTTTCAGATAATTGTTCAGCATAAAAATGCACAACCTTGTCCTTAATTAACCTACCTCATATCTCTTATAATAACTAAGATCCCCATGGTGAAGCTCGGAAAACGGACACACTGTATAAAAGTTGCTCTTATTTCTTACTTCATTTAACAAGACCAAAAATTTTTAGTTTTTACTGTCTAATTTTGATATTGTTAAAGTCTTTAATAATTAAAACCCGTCTGAATTCATTTTTTAGAGTTATTTTCATACACAAGATTTTTTGTCCCATCCGTCATGTGTAAACCAAAAATAAATTAATCAAAAGTCGTTACACATTGACTTGTTTTTCAGTTTCGTGGTTTCAAAAGTTTAAACAAATTCCACCTTTTACTTAAATTAACCGAATTTTAACGATCGTTCAACGATTCTTGGTGTCCCGTCCGTCATCAATTTCTTTTATATCTTTTTCTTGCTCGTACTTTTTACTTTAAGTTTTTATAAAGGAAAATCCACTTCTCTACTGATAATGTTACATTTTAACTGAAAATAAAATATGAAAATTTAAGTGTATTTAATAAAAAATAAAGTAATAATGATAACCAACATACGATACACGTTATATTTTAGTTTACCCATTTTTTAGACTTTAGTGTCATTAGTGTAAATAATCATTGTTGTTATGATCGTTTCCTCAGATAACATTAAATTTATGTAAACAGATAGACACGTAGTACATGCAAGGTGAATAAAAATGGCGCAGCATTTTCATGTAAAACGTTAATAACATTTGACATGAAAAATGTTTAATTCAGGCAAACTTTCCGATACGTTTCACAAGTTGAGCATCTACGAATGACATTTCTCTTGGGTGGCAAATACGAAGATGAAAAAAGCTGGATATTAGTAAAAGTGCAATAAAACTCGGATATTACTATGTTTACCGTTGGAGTAATAACGGATATGGTAACATTTCGCGATATAATGCGAGTTCTTATACAATTTGCAAAAGGCTAAATGTTCTCTTTTGCCATTTGACTATTCTACTTTCTATTCGGTGCATCATTTATTAACGTCGTATCGTAAAAGCTCGAAAAAGTAACCAACATCCGACGTCTTTCGAGCACCTGTGCGATATTTTCTGATAAAAATTAAATGGGTTCCATATGTGTGCCTTGCGACGCCATTTATGGTGACAAACATCTATCAGTAAATCCCTTGTTATTACGTTTTTATTCTGCATACGAGACGAGGAATGAAGAAATCGTTTTATGCGAACATGTCATAAAATATACCATATTCACAGAGAGAAATGGCAGAGCAATTTTGGCTTTTAAATATTTACTCTACAGTTATGAATCTACGCAACCCTGTTATTAGCAAATCGCTTTATCGAACCTTTGTAATTAGTCTAATGGGAATTGCTAATCACTGGCAAATCCCTCGAACGAATCAATCTTCACATGACCGGAAATTTTTTAATTTACGGAACGCCGGAATTAAATGCTAATCAGCATTTTTTTATGTCAAATTAAAAGGGTTGAAGTAAAATTTAAAAACATGACCAGAAAAAAGGCATCAGGTGAATTATTTATTTTGATTTTCTGAGAATTTTTCTGTTTGGGTGAGTAATGTGTTATGTATCAATTTCCAGCTGTTTATTCGCTTTAAATGAAAACAAAAGTTAATTACTTAATTAGATACTTCAACTCCGGCAAATCATTAATCCGGAGAACCCGTTGCAACAATTATGGCACGTTTTAACAATGAAGAAAAAGAAATGGTAAATACTTATTTAAAAGTAACAGTTCGTTGAATTAATTTTCTGTCTTGAATTATTGTATTAATTGATAATTTTCAATTTCTTAAAAATAACCTACTTATAGCCTGCCTACTTCTATTATTAACGTCAGAAAACAAAAATTTAAGGTAATAATGATGTAAAATACAAATTAACCGTCAAATAACGAGTGGGTGATAACAACAAGACAACACTTTCCCAATTATTTTAAAAAAGAAAACTGATTTTATATTTGTGAAAAAAAATTATTTATACATCTTACCACTCGCCAGTGGCATTTACAATAAAAACACTTAAGGTATAAAACGTACAATATACATGCATAGTCATAAAACCATAAAAGGTCACCTTTAGAAGTTGCTAGTAAAAACATGACTACCTCATACAAACTATCATGTCAATATTTTCATTTAATTATAGTCTTTATAACTTTCTTGGCGATTTTAAACATTCTGCAATGTGCTTAATTACTTAATTTAATTAATTACCTTAGTAATTATTTAGTAGTTGGTGTAGTGAAATTAATACCTAATACGGTAATACCGTAATTTTTTTTAAACTTTAAAATTTATTTTCAACATCACGTTTTCAACAAAACCCTAATGATCATCACATTTATTAATATAATATTATTTAAAATGCAAATTCATGATAATAACACATAATTATGAATGAAATTAAATCTAATTTGACGTGCTGTTATTAGGTACCCATAATAAAATAATATCGTATGCCAAATATATTAAATCGATTTGTTCAGGCAAGTGAAAATACAGTCATAAATATTAATAATAACCTGTTAATTAAACTGTGTGATTCTGAAATTGGGTTGGCAACACTGAATATTGTAGGTGCGGAAACGTAGAGATCTTTGGAAACTTTCCTAATCCATAATTTTTAACTGGAAATAAATCCCGTTTGTTAAAAACGTAAATATTTGGCACCATTTTATTTTTTCCTAAATTTTTAAATTGACTTATATCCTAAAAAGTTATGAACATCCAAAGTTGTTTTTTACCTGTTTTATTTAGTATTAAGTTAAAAACAATAATTTTTTTAACAAAATAACATAATTTTTAAACAATTTTTAATTTAATAATTTACAATGTGTCCAAAGATTGTTGTTCATCAAATTGACTATGGAATTCCAAATCAATGTGCCGCTCCGTCCAAATGACTATTGTAGTTTCTCTGTCAAATCTTTGAATTAGCTTTTTACTCACTTTTTACATTTTTCGGAAAAGTTGTTTCAAATGTAGGGTTTGTCTTAATTTGTGTTTTATATTTACGTGATTTTTATTGTTGTGTATTCTTTCATCTTCTGCATTATTTTGACGGGTCTGTCACTTTGACGGCAATCACAATTTAAATTAAGCCGCACAGTTGAAATTTCATAGGTGATTTGATGAACAACCATTTTTGAACACATTTTATTTACTATTACATGTAGAAATTTTTTGTTTCTCACAGGCTTCTCGTAGTTTCTCCAGTCTTTCACTCCCATAGTTTCTTAGTGTTTTTAAGTTTCTCAATATTTCAGCTTTTTAGTTTTTTAGTTTCCCAATATTTTATATTATTCATTTTCAACATTTTTCTGTCTCTCGTACTTTTGTTATCTTATAATTTCAGTTTTCCAATTTCTTTGTTTTTAATTTGCAGTTCTATTATCTTTTAATTTCTCACTCTTTCAGTCACTTGGTTCCACAGAATTTCAAACTCACCGTTTATTTGTATTTCAGTTTTGAAAATTGAATTAAATTTGAATTTAAAATTTAATTTGAATTAAGTTGCCATTTAAAATGTATTGACAAATGTCAAGTTAATCGCGATTAAAATTGAATTGCAATTAAAATGTTCTATAAACCAACATTAAGGCCCGGTTTATAGAAAGCTGTGTTAAAATGTAATTCGTTGTTAAAAGTTAACAACACGAATGGTCCAATCAAATTTGTTCAATTTGGTCACGTGATCAGTTAATTACTCATTTAGTTCAAGATTAACTTAATGACGCTTCTATAAACCGATTCTTAAGGTATTGTTTTTTTAATAACAATGTAAGTGTTTCAATTTATTAGTGTTTTTTATTAGTTTTTTTTACATTAGAACTGTGTCATCAGTTTCTCAGTTTTCCACTTAGGACCGGTTTATAGAAGCGTCATTAATTTAATTCGCAATTAAAACCATGATTAACTGATCACGTGACCGAATTGAAACAATTTGATTGGTCTATTTGCGTTGTTAATTTTTAACAGCGAATTTAACTTTAATTGAGCTTTCTATAAACCGACCCTTAGTTCTTCAGAATTTTAATCGCAGTGTTTTTAATTTTTTTAGTTTTCTGTTGGAAATACTACTCGTAGTTGTATATTAATTTATCTTTTTTAAGATTATCTTTTAATACCAAGCCCATGCAAAAAAATACTAAGACAAACTGTACAAAAAAATCTAGTGAAAATAAAAACATTAATTGAATGCAAAAATATTGGTAATACAGAAGAGCTTGACTTGAGAACTCTGTATTTCCATACTGTTTTACAGTGAGTTCATTTTCTAGGTTGAGGTTTCTTACAGAAGAACGAAGTAATTTTTGAGAATTACATTTAAAACATTTAGGTTCAACGGTTAATTGACTTCTTTATACCTTTGTTGCAATAGAGAATTTTAATATTTTTACTAAAAAATATAAAAATAGAAAATAGAAAATAGAATATAGAATATAGAATATAGAATATAGAATATAGAATATAGAATATAGAATATAGAATATAGAATATAGAATATAGAATATAGAATATAGAATATAGAATATAGAATATAGAATATAGAATATAGAATATAGAATATAGAATATAGAATATAAAATATAGAAAATAGAGAATAGAAAATAGAAACTAGAAAATAGAACATAGAAAATAGAAAATAGAAAATAAAAAATAGAAAATAGTTTCTGTAATGAAATTTATTGCAAAAACATTCTGTCTTACTTTCCTTCTGCTGTAGAAATTAATAAAAAACGTATCTCAAATTACCAGATTTCATATCTAATTTTTGTTGTTTACAACCTTTTTTGACGCCTAAGTAAAGTTTTTAACTTGGCAAAAAATACGGTCTCTAGTAATCATTACGTAATCAATGTCGCCAACCTAATTAAAAAACACAGCAAGATTTTACAAATGTAAAAACAACTAAAAATGAAGAACTACTATAACAACTTTTTTCAAAAATGGAAAATGCTCACTGTTCATAGAAACACTACAAAACAGCCAAACAAAAGATCAGGTCAGATGACCTTTGAATATCCCTTCAAATACTAGACTTAAAACGAATTCAAATTCACGTTATCATTTTTCTATTATTTTTTTTTCGAAATTTTTGTGGCTGGGTCCGATATTGTTTGCCCAATCCCGATTGTGAAGTGCGATATCCAGCCGACAACATCATGAAGTGTCCATTTGAGGTCGATTCAGGTGTTTTATACCGAACAAAAGCGGTCCAGGAACAATACAATTCGTTTTATCGGAAGGTTCGGCATATTCGACATTAATAAAAGCGACATGAATTCCTCTTCCTCCACACATGAATAACTAGCAAACATTCATTTTGCAGAGGCATTGTGGACGATGTTATACAGCGTTGAAAGATGGCATTCTAATTTATCAAATGGAAGTGACTGCCACTCCATTTAGTGTAACATCACGAGAGATGATTATTGTGAATGAGTGCCTCAAAATCGCATAGCTGTCGTAAATTCAATTTGAAAACTACAAATTGTTCTCAAGTCACCCAAAAATTTCATTTTGCTGACGCCGAACAGATCTCACTATTAAAAATGATTTATGGCTGGGCTTTTCACAAGATTTTTCACTCTTTGTTTTAAAACGCATCTGTTTGTTTTTATTGCTCCGTTTACGTTGTTTCAGTACAAACTTGCTTTTATCTTCTGATGTCTGGTAATTAACTAATGAGCCATTCAACGAGATTTATAGAAAGCCAGGCATTACGAGTATACGGAAACTCGCAGGTAATTCATCATGCACACGATGAAATGACCGCATTTTACGACGTCTGACACTATACAGTTCAAAAGGTCACCGTTGATTACCCACATAACAATGGCAATTAAACGCATCGTATTGTCACAACTCAAAAAATCGCCTTTGTAGTGGAACATGACGTTGGTGTGAGCAGTAAAAATTTTAGTGATCGTTTCCGATCATTGAAAAATCCTCTCTTTTATTTTTAAATTACAATCAATGTGGAACGTTACGCTTTAAAAAGCTTTATCTTCTTAACAGGTCTCCGCACGATGGTGCAGGAAGCGCTTTGTCAATGCTATCAGCTAACGCTAGTCTCGGGTTTCGTGCCAAAAATTTGTCTTTTATGTAAATTGGCAAATTTTTCTCGGATGGGGATAAAAGAGTTGGGAAGATAGCGTGACGATGTTTATGCAAAAAACTGATAATTGTTACCACATAGACATTTCCTGGAAAATTGGATAAATCACTATAAGTTTCAGTGGAACAACTCATCCAAAATTCGCATTTAGCACGAAAGAATAAACACACTATAATACAGGCTAGATTATCACGGAGATAAAGAATCACTAATCTGTTGAATTTAAGCTTCATATAAACGCTTTTAAATTGCAATTTACCGTTACTGCGTTTGCATTGCAAAAAGCCATTTTTCATAATCATAGCACAGTTAACAGACGTTTTGCAATTCTACTGTAATTGTATTATGAACAAAATAACTAAAAAACTGACAGTAAATAACGTACCGTTTGTAAATTAAAAAGTTATCGAATTACAAATACTGGTGATCGATTCCAGACAAATAAACAAAAATCTGAATTATTTCACGTTCATAGCACGCATTGAAAATAGTAAACGAGTGCACTTTTTGCAATTTTAACATTGTTTACTCACTTGTAATGTCAAAATACCTTTTAGATTTGTTTTTCAGAGTTTAACGATAAAAGAACGAAAACAAAGATTCCGTAAGTCAGAATAAAGTAATTTTTATATCAAGTTGCACCGTTTAAAAGCTAGAGAACGTCAAATATTTCAAATAAAACTTGTTGTTTTTCCTTAACAAATTTGCTACGCATAATTTGTTACTGAAACTAAATATTTTTTTGTTTTGTTTTGGTTTTTTCTGTTTTTTTGTTATTAACAACGAAAAAAAGTTATACACTAAAACATACCCACATCGAAAGACACCTACACAGAAAAAACAAGCAAAGAAAAAAACACCTAGAAAAAAGCCCATCAAACACATTGTTAAATTGTTGATTTTTCAACGAGGGCTTTTTTCTTTGTAGACACTATTCCGTGTGAGCTTTTTTAGATGAGTTTTTATTTTCTTGTGAGCTTTTTATGTTTGTGAGCTTTCCTGGAAACTTCTTTCCTGTGGCTTTTTTGTTTAAATTAATAACTATCATTATTGTTGATTAACATAAACGTGTATAAAGAAACTAAAACCAAATTAAAAATAATAATAAATCGAGAAATTTAGTTTAGAAAGGTTGTACCTTTCACTTAGACAACGCATAACAAAAATATGTCACAAAAAGTGTCAAAATGTTCACTGGTAAATATTTTACAGTACTTTACAGTAAAAACACCCTATAATACATAATTACTTATTTACTATTTACCTATTTTTTACTATTTACCTATTTATTTATCATACGAATCTATTGGTTATTTTGTACTTCTTTGTTATGATAATTTATTTTCTTTTTGTATTTTCTCTTTATCTATTTGAAGTAGTTTTTCTTTATGTTTGTAAGGTTTGCGTGGAAGAGCAGAGAACCTGTTTTTACAAATAGAGTGTTTTTTTATTATTATTATTTAGTATTAGTATTTTTTTGCATCATGTACGTGTATCAACAATTTTCCTCTTGTTATACTTTTCCAACTTCAACTCATCAGTCATTAGCTAGAAACATGTCTTTGAAACATTTTTATCAAATAAAACCGATTTTCTTTGGAAAATAAGCTAAATTGGCCCAAATACGTTGAAAAATTTACAACCTTCTTTGTCAGTTTTTTGGAGCGATTTAAAATAAATCTTGTATTTATTTATTTATTTAACTCGATATTCTGTAAAAAGATGCCCTCCGTCCTATATTTTTCAAAGCAGCGCAAATAGCGTTGAAAGTAAAAGAAGAACGTAAAAAATAAGGTTAAAGGAAAAAAATCTCCGCGAAACTATAAGTCTATTTTTAATGATTTTTAATGACAAAAAGACGTTGAAGTGGTGGTTTTAAGTGCCCGAGGAAATTTAAACCTAAACGGATAAAGATAAAGATAAAGATAAAGATAAAGATAAAGATAAAGATAAAGATAAAGATAAAGATAAAGATAAAGATAAAGATAAAGATAAAGATAAAGATAAAGATAAAGATAAAGATAAAGATAAAGATAAAGATAAAGATAAAGATAAAGATAAAGATAAAGATAAAGATAAAGATAAAGATAAAGATAAAGATAAAAGATTCACTAGACTTTATTTTAATGCTCTACAATTTTGTTCAGTAGACTTTTTTGTACATTCAATTATGTTTGCTGTATTTTGAAAAGGGGGACACTTCACGTGAAACGGACAACGAAGATATGCGATAACCTTATATTCGGTTACAACTGTTCTCCTGATCTCCTAAAAGGAATGAAAGTATATACGTGATGTTTTTTTTGTAAGCAACTTATTTAAAAAGTTATTGACTTACAAAATTGACCAAATACTATTAAGCATAATGTTTTTGTAAACTGTTGTTATTCTAATTAATAACCAATTAATTAAAATGGTGCTTTACATAGAAAATTTCCTATGCTTTTTAATTCTGAAATTAGTTTCAAATCCGAATTTTAGTAACTTGAACCAGTTTTTTTAATAATAAATATAATATAAAGTATATATATTTAAACTACATATAAGTCGCAATTCAATTGTTTTTTATTTAGTTTTTTTTTTGGTAAAACAAGCTTAAACAAATGAAATGTGCAGTAAAATAAAAATTTTGAACTCATTGTTACATTTACATTTACATACATAAAAAATTTCTGACGGTAATCCACCAGAAAAAAGTCAACTGTAAAAAGAGTTAAAAATAATCTTTTTTTATTATTGTAAAAAAAGAAGGTTAAATTGGATAAAATTAACCGAAAAATGTAGATTTGGAACAAATAATGATATTCTCCATCGATTTAATAATTTAAATTTAAATACAAATAAATTAAAAAATTCAAAATATCTTTCTTTGATGTTCTTCTGTATCTATTCCTTTGTTCTGTCAGCGTCCATAATCTACTGAATCTAGAGACACTTTAATTTTTTAATTGTTCGATTAAGTACTACAAAGTGCCTTCCCCAGTTGAAATGTGCATCTACCAGTAATTTTAGTTCAGTTATGGCTTACTTTTCGTCCAACTACTTATTTTATCGTTGTGCAATTTACCTAACTTTGCGGATTGTTATTGTAATGGATGCAACGTTAGTGCAGAACAGGTAATAATGCTGATTTGGAATTACTGATAAAACATGCAACTCATTCCAGTTAACGTAACTATAAACAAATACAATCGCAGGCCATATTTAAAACAGGTTACCAGTTATCTTTACTCGAGAAAAAATCTGTGCAAACTAAAACAAAAAATCACAAACCATTAATAATAGCTATCTGGAGAGTTGTTACAGCTTCATATTTTTGCTCGCATTAATGCCGCTGTTGGTACATTTACTGTAATAAATTTTTCAGTCTGGACAACGTTCAACTCATCTTTCACGCTTTTAGTTTCAAAATTATGAAATAAAAGCAAAAATGGGAACAGCTTCATTCTTCCGTGTGGTGATTATTCTGCAAGTGTTTTTACGTTTAGAAATGAATTAATAAATTTTGGATAAGCCCCCTTGCAAGCTCCTAAATTTCAGGATCTCGTGTTTTTATAAATAATTCAGAGTTAAGTTATTACCTGTAGGCTCTCGAACAAAATGGGGTTTGAAATAATACCACGCGAGCAAGCTTCGCTAGAATTTACATCCCGTGATGAAGGGAAAAATTGGACCGTGTCAAAGGGCTCTCGTTCGTTTGATCTTGCGATTTTTGTTGTTTCACCGAGCTTTAGCTAAACTAAGAATTGAACGCATTAAAAGTTTCTGAAAGGGAAATACGAAACTTGCGCAAGGATTAAATGGCTTCCAACAGTCTCATGAAACTTGATTACAGAATAATGTTCCGAGTTTCTGAAGAAGTGTTTCTCTATTAATGTTATTAACATTTCAAGCTTGACGATTGCTGCGTACTTTTATTTGTATCAAGTTATGGAATGCTTTGCTGAATTGAACTCAAATTACGTAATAACTTTCTGGATAATCATCTGAAGGAAATTCGCGTTTCTACATCTGAGCCTTTAAAGCACATCGAAATGCAATAATAACAACTGTTGGGACTCAAAAGGGTGTCAACTGAAATTATTTCAGTTTACCGAATTTCAGGTTCGACTCAATTTGCTTTGACGAAATGTTGGTACAATTAGATAAATATGAAAAGCTCTAATTAGGCATCCAGAGCTGTGCTAATTATACTGCGTAACTGATTTAATAAGACTTAAAAAATGTTGGAGCTTCTTTTCGGATAGGAAAATAATGCAATATTGGACACAGTGGAACGAGGAGCAATTATAGAAACCAACAGCGCAAATAATTATAGCTTTTAAATGAGTCGTTATATCAACGATGTGAGATATTAATGACAGTTTTATTTTTAGAAGAGGATACTTCAATTACACATTTCTTTATAGGGCAATTACTGGGCATCCGTAACCCGAACTCATTTTACGGGAAAATATAAATTTACACAAGTTACTCTAAGTTTTGTGTTAGAATTCTCCAGTAAAAAAGTCAAGTATTAAAAATAGTAGCTGAAGGCGTAAGTAACTCCTTTACATTCTTTTTACCAGGAATATAAAACATCAGATTTAAACACCCATCAACATATTTCAAGTGAGTACTAAAACTTTATTGTAAGGTAAGGGTATTGAGTAAAAATCTTCAGTACAGTTAGGCCGTAAAGATTTTATAATACTTTTAAATGTGGCCATTTGAGGATATATTAAATTAAGATTAATTGCTTATTACAATTTTGACTGTTTTAATTTATATGGTTACTTTTGTTAACGTTGAATCTTGAATGCATTTATTTATTTAAAAAATAAGGAAATATTTTTAACACACGTCTACATGAGGAATACTTGATGTAGCGTTTATCAGTATAGGGTGATTCCTTTAGAGCCTACATTATTTTCAAAGTGGCTGAGCTTCCGGAACTACAAAAAATTGGCGCCAAGTTTGAAATTTTAAATAGTAACCACACATTTTTCAAGTTGTTGATACTTATCTATTATGGTGTGTGACATATGTCATTTTTTTTGTTAAAATTTTCATATGTAAGGTTTATCTAAGACATCACAGCCATCAAACCCTTTGCGATTAAGAAATAGAAATATTTTTTTGCATTTGATAACAGAAGGCTTGAAAAGTATTTTAAAATTTTCAAAGTTGTCAACTGTCAAAGTTCATGGCTAGTATGATTTTTTCAAAATGGTTCTACAACTCAGTTTTTTCAAATGCAACGACCCTATTTTCTCAACGGCAATCGGAAGGACATTGATATTTATAGTGACCTTTAACAACACGTCCTTTACCTATCTCTTACAGTTTTTGAAAAAAATCACAAAAAAAAAAATTTACTTCGTAATTTTCATAATTAATCAAGTAGACATTGTAAAATGGTCAACAATCGTCAAACTTCAATATTCTTAGTTAGTTCATTATCGAAAAAACAGCAAAACAATAACATGAAATTAGGGTTTATTATAACTTAGTGAATTATGAAAAGTAACTCAGTCAAACTTGCATCAAATTTTAAACTTCTTGAATGAAAATGGTTAACAAATCAAACATTTCTTTTAATTAAAAGCACGGTTTTATCGTATTTTTTCAAAGTTTACTTGATTAAAAATAAAAATAATAAGCTAAAATTGAGTTTTTTGCGATCATTTCATAAACTGTAAGAGATAGATAAAGAAGAAGTTAAAAAAACTCTGCATAAAAATTGACGTTCTTTTGATTGCCATTGAAAAAATAAGGTCATTCCATGTGAAAAAACTTTTATAACCATTTTTTAATCATTATTTAAAAAAAATCATAGTAGCCTTGCAATTTGAAAATTGACAATCCTGAAGATTTGAGAAGACCCTTCGAACCTTTGGCTATCAAATGCAAACAGGATTATTCACTTATTGTAAAGGGTTTACGAGCTGTGATGTTTTAAATGAACCCATGCAAGTGAAAATTTTTGTAAAAAAAAATTGACATACGGCAAATACAGTGACAGATAAGTACTAAAAACTCGGGTACATTTTACTCAGTTTCAAAAACCTAATTAAAAAATGCAATAAAAACAGGTGGTGGTTACTATTTCAAATTTCAAAATTGGCGTCAATTCCTCGTAATTTCGGAAATTAAGCCATTTTGAAGGTAATTTAGTTGGACGCAAAATGATCGATTTATATTGTATACAAGATCTTAATTAAAACTCTAGCTATATTAAAAGTTAAAATTTTCTAATAAAGGTCCAAAAAAATCAGCCTGTGTAACAATAATTCTTACGTAACTCGAACATTAAGTTGTTGGAAAAATTTTATTCACTTGATTTATCGCCGACCAAATGACTTAATAAATGACTGTAAGTATCTTCTTGCATAATTCATTTTATTCGTGTTGAAACTACAAACAAATCATTTAGGGAAGAGTGAGGTATATTTCAGTACAATCACGTGCAATAAAAATGCTCAGGTCAGATAGTGCGCATTCTAATAATATTCAGTCCGTTGCCTCAAATTTGGTGCATCTGTTGCAAAATGGAATCTCTTCGATTCCATATTACGTGACTTGGACCATTGCACTGTATTTTTGTGTGCATACATTACTAAGTAATATAAGACACAAATTTATTGTTTTATTTTTATTGGCTTTGAAGATATTACAAAGGATGTTCCGTGGAAAAATTTATGCAACTGGCCAGAAAAAAGAATTGAAACGCCAAAGATTTTAAACCGAATTTCATTGATTCTGTCCACTCATTGTAAAATTCCGTTAGTTTTTGGTGCGTAAAATAGTACTTATTATCTCTTGACAAATACTCATCTTGTTTAAAATTTTTTGTGATAAAATTTAAATCCGTTGGCACCTTAGAATGCAAACCTTCTAAACACAATTGCCTCTTTTATTGTGGTCTGCTTTCAATTTTTAATATGATCATTGTATTTGTCACACTTTCGTATAACTAAAGCTTACAAAAATACAAACTTGGATCAATAAATAAAATGAGTTGTAAAATCAGATTTGTTGAGAAAAATCATACTCTACTAGTGGTATACTCAATTTAATACTACAATGTGCTTTAGAATGATTTTTATCTAGTTCTATATAAATTTCTCATCTAAAATCAGAAAATGCCGCTTTATAGAACTAGTGATAGGCATTTAGACATTAAATATTACCATTTCTTAAGTCCTCAATCCGGAAAGAATCATCGATAATAAAAGTGTTTTCTTGCACAGTGTAACCATTTAGTTGCATTTTAACGAATTTTTTTAAAAGAAATTAATTAAATTTCACAACTGACAGATTTGACTTTTATTGACAGAGGATTCAGTTGAGCAAAGCGGCACAGTTTTATTACATGTAAAACAATATTAAAGTTAACTAGATGAGAATCATTTAAAAACACATTGTATATTTATCTTGACTTGCTAGACACATTTTCCAAAGAAATGATCGAATGATCAAAATTAATAGTAGGTACGAGTAGACAGTTAATTCGTAAACCGATCGATATACAATTTGGTTATGATTAAATTTTTAGAACACAATGCTTATGTAATGTACTACTACAACACAATAGAACTGTAGGTCTATTCACCTTATTTATTTACATACTTCCTAAATTCGGAATGTTAATTTTGTTACTTTATTATAGTACCCTACGAGTTAAAACTTTATGTATGCTTTATGATTATGTATGTCAGTAAAAGTTTTATGTCAAGTGAACTGTTTTTTCAGCTTAAAAATCACTTTTGCGTTAAAAACGGTCTTTGACGCTGAATTTCCATAACGAAAAACTGAAAAAAAATACTAATTGTTTACTTACCACTTTGATATTGCATTTAACTTTTAAAAAATTACTTGAATCAAAACTGTTTTTTATCTTCTAAATGAAAAAGTTCGTAATAAAATTAATGGTTGCATCGAAAAAAATATTAGAAATAACCCATAATTGACGCTTCCTTACTTATTATCACTAAAATAAAATGTTGGAATATTTTTACTAATGAATGTATACACCACCTTCTTTATTTTTTGTGAATCCCTTTATTCGTAGATACAATATTTAAAAGTTTTCCACAAAATTATACGTTGCCCCAGATTTATAGAAGTTTCTAAATTGTCTTGCCTATGTACACGTAAAAGTGGAAACACAATACCTATCGATTAATTAATGAATACTTGTGTCGTGTAAATAGTTTCAATAAGAGATTTCTCAATAACGAAATTTGTTCCTAAAGTGCTACTTTTACTACCCACTGGAAAAGATAAATATACAAAAATACGATTTTTCACTGACCGCAAGACATCTGTCCCAAAATTACTGAATCATTAGAAACTTTATTGCATTTTTATAAACAATTAGTAACCTAACCAATTGTTTAACCTTCTTCGGCGAAATTTGATAAAATAAGTGAGTTTCTCGATCAAGAATGCGCTAAAACACACGTAGGTATACATAATTTCCTAAAGTCACGCAAGTAAATAATGAATAAATAAATATAAGATTAAGAACCGGTTTATAGAAGCATCATTAATTTAATTCGCAATTAAATGCGTGATTAACTGATCACGTGACTAAATTGAAGAAATTTGGTTGGTCCATTCACGGTGTTAACTTTTAACAACGCAATTAACTTTAATTGAGCTTTCTATAAACCGGTCCTAAAAGTTATATTACTTTAAATTTTTTATAGGTATATCTTTATTCTTTTTATTTATGTACCTATGTTTAGGTATGTATTTTTTTTCTAAATCACGTCAGTTTGTTCTAGAAGAATTTCTTGAAATAAGTTTTTAACTTGGAAGCATTGCTCCAAATTCTCTGGGTTGACATAATTTAGCGGTAGTTTGGTCTTCTTTCGGAAAAATCCTTTAACATATGATTATGAAAAAAATACATTAACATAAAAATTATGATATAGTTTGCAGGCTGTAAAGATAAAATCTTAGGTATTATTGTTAGCGCTTATAAAATTATTTATTTATTATTTATTAGCACAATTGAACTTTGACGAGTTGAATTTCTTAACATCTAGAACCTTTTTAATAATCCTTTGGGTCTAACATTTTTTTACGTATTTTTTGCACAAAACAACATTTGAACATTGTATTTTTTAGAATTACATGAGAAATAATAAAAAATACTTTTTACAGACAATTTTTTTGTGATATATGTAGTTTTTCTGCTGATTATTAAAACATACTATATTAGCTTATCACTTGCTAATTTTCTACATTTCCTTTTTTGATAACTCGAATAGGCATTTGCCAGCAAAATTGTTCGAGTTATCAAAGTTCGACTGTAGTTAAATTTCAAATACGTTTTGTGTGTTTTAATATTATTACTAGATACTAATTATTATCAGTGTTACAATACCTAATTATTTTTTTAGTTACTATTATATAAGCATCCACGAAACAAACGTACAGTCACCATCAAAAAGAATAACACCCTTACCAACCGGGCCGGGTAGCAGAAGTCCGACTAAAATCTTAATTAAGTCATAAATTTCAGCAAACAGGCTATAGTTTACAAACTGTCCAGCTAGTTTACACAATATCCAACTAGTTTACACACTAGCCTACTAGTATACATATACGCGCTATCAGTCGTGACGTCACCTCCCCACTCTTATTACGGTAGGTCAGTTGCTCAAAGCTAAACAACCAGTCTTTTACATGTGGTGTAATACGTTTTTCGGTTTTTTGGTTGTGTTTGTGCGTTAATAACGTGTCAAATAGCTGCAGCGGGTGTAATTTGTGCCACTAGAGACTTTAATTTAATTTAGAAGTGACTTTTTGTGAAAATACGAACTTTATAAAAGAATACAGGGAACCACGTTGTCGGTGAGAAAGTGAGTAAGCTTTAATTATACTTTGAGAAACTATTATATTTATGCATTTTAGTGGCAGAAAAGCACATTGTTAAGTTTCACTTTATTGCGAAATTTTTTGGGGACGGTAATCGCTTTTTAGTTCGGGGAGAAAATGCTTTTACCAGCGGTCACGTCACCAAATTTAGGTTTGATGGCACAGTACAACCGATGAGAATTTCTGCAGAAGTTCTACCGAGCATGAAAAAGCTAAATTATACTGTGGAGGTTTGTATTTATTTAACTGTTAGACATTTCTTCTACAAAGTGTGTTTTAGATTTCATATGACCTAGAAGAAGGGGTTAAGACGGCACATTGTACCTGCCCAAGGGGCAACGTGGCTTGCCATCATATGGCTGCAGCATTATATTATGCTCATTATAATGTAAGTGCTACTGACATTGAGTGTCAGTGGAGTGCCCCATCAAAAACAACACCACAAACAGAAGTCATTAAGTTAGCTGATGTTTACAAGCCGAAATTATCAAACTATACGGCACTGTCTAGGTCCTCTACTGAGGACGAAATTATTCAGTTCCGTGCCGAAATAGGCGTCACGAATGTGGTGGGCTTCACTTGGCTCCTAAGACCAGAAGCAAGTGAAGAAGCCAGAAAAATTATTGCAGATATCGAAGAAATTCTACAAAGCTTAGAATACGTGCAGGCCATAGACAAACAAAAGTTTCTTTTGGAGAAGTGCAGAATAGATGAGGCACGCATTAAACTGGTTGAGGCGTGCACTCGGGGCCAACATGTTAACGAAAATTGGCATGTAGCAAGGAAACATCGTTTAACGGCCAGCAGGTTTGGCATGGTACTATCTGCTTGCAGTAGACGAAGATTCCCACCCTCTTTATTTAAAAATTTGGCGGAAGGCTATTCGCTTGACAGGGTTGCTGCTGTGCAGTGGGGTAAGACCCACGAGAAGACAGCGCTCAGAGAATTTGAAGAAGCGACGAATCTTAAAGTCCAAGAGACGGGATTTTGGTAGGTCGAAAATAATTAACACGTATAACTTAGATGAATAATGTAATATTACTTTTTTTTGTAGGTTGGAAGAATCAGGCTTTTTGGGAGCAAGTCCTGATGGATTAGTGGAAGAAGATGGGATTCTCGAAATTAAATGCCCATATAAATATAGGGACACTGACAGTTTGTCTGAAGCCCTGAAGGATAAAAAATATTTTTATTGGAGGGATGAAAATGAGGACATTAATCTTAACAGCAATCACAATTATTACCACCAAGTACAGGGGCAAATGCACATCACTGGTCGAAGTATCTGCTACTTTGTCGTGTGGACACCAAAGTGCACAGAGATATTTCAAATTGAAAAAGATCCGGGGTGGTCAGAAAATATCAATATTTTAAAAGAATTTTATCTTGACCAATATATTTCCTTTATTTCACAATAATAAACTGTATATAAATAGATGGTTTTTATTTTACATTATTTTAATCATCACAATCCTGAAACAATTCTGCTACCTCTTTAATTAATGGAAATTGGAGGTTTGTTAAAGCGGCAGTCGCTTTAAAAACAATATCTCCATAGTGGCACAAAGACTCTGGCAAAAAATTTAAAATATGATAACATTTTAATCGGCGTATTGCCCTTTCGACGTGTATTCTTGCACGTGCAATATTTTCGGTACACTTAACTTGCTCTGGTGTAAATTGGACATTTGATAAAAAAGGTGGAATATTCAAAGTGACCCCTGGTGGCAGAATATTTTGGATCAAAAATCCCTTATCGGCTAAAATCATATCTCCAGTTTTTAACATGTCGATTATTCCACAATTTAAAACAACTTTTTGATCAGAAGTTGATCCCACGTATAAATCACTTACAAATGTGATGACACCATTGGGTGCAACTCCAATTAGCCCTTTGAAAGTATTATGATGTTTGTAAGTACTATATGTTAATTTCTGTGTTGACATAGACTTACGTGATACCACAGTGAAAATTTCGGTACAATCTAGAACTGCTCTACAATTAGTAAAATTGCTAAAACATGTTGGCAAGCAAGATTTATTTTTTTCGCGCGAAGGCATTGTCGTCATAAACTGTTTATATAAAATTTCATATATTACATGGACAAATGTTAAAATAATATTAGAAACTGTGCTTTGGGCAACCCCAAAGCGTTGCGCCAAATCAAGTTGAGGGAAATTGAGTCGTAATTTTACTAGGGTTAAAAAGAGTTGGTCAATTCTAGTTAACTTTTGGACTGTCCATTTGTGGTAATATTTTATGTCCAACTTTTCGATTAAGTGAAACAATGCTTCGAAAATCTGGCTATTGGGAAGACCGGTATATAAAACAATGAGTTTGTCATTTCCTTGAACATTTTCATAGCAAAATCGTACTGTCAGATATTGTATTTTTGCTTTAAGTTCAGCATTTTCCTTTTTGAGAAAATACATTTCTGCTTCAAGAGCCGCATGTGACACCAAGGGTGCTTGCACACCCATAGATTCTAACGGAGCATCTTGAATTATATCTGCTGGTGCTGCAACTACGGCTGTAGACGTCGATGGCACTTCCTCTAAATTCATTGTCGATGGTACTGTTTCTTCCGGTATATCAACACTATTCAAATGATCAAATTGTAAATCAATTTAAAACTAGGATTCACTTTTTACCTTAATGATTCAGCGGAACTAGAACAAGAAGGGAGTCCTTGTTTTTTCATCTTTTTTTTTTCTGGAGATTCCACTTGAAAATAGGCTCTTTTTGCGATATTGTGCAAAAATAATTCAGGACCATTTTCCTTTCTTCCATCCCGAAAATGGCAGCTGCAAACGTAGGCTCCTGGTCCGGGTTCTACATCTCTTCTACATTTAACAATGAAACAAGCAATTAAAAATTAATATCAAAACATCTATTAAAAATTACCTCAACAATTTTTTCCATAGTGCTCGTTCTTTTCCCGACTTAGGAAAACTAAAAAAATGGCATTTATCGCGAGTACTATAGTGTTTGCAATCTGGAGCCCAACACATTCCCATAGTTGTGATGTAAAAACCTACTACACATGAACTATCAAAGTATCGCAACAAAATATTATTCACAAATCATACCTAATGATGTACCACAAAAATGAGATAATGTCTTGGAAAAACAGAATTTTAAAAATTCAAGAACACGAAGATATGGAGAACGATCGGAAAAAACACGATAACAAAAGACACTCACGAAAGAAGCACAGAACTCACAACCCGTACTACTTTCAACCATGTATGTGCCTGAACCCTCTACCCTCGTATACCTGCTATTCATCCCTCGTGATGGGGGAGGGGGACAGAAAACAACCCGTTTATTGGGGTTGCGCCGGTTGCACCCCATGAATTCGTCATTCAGAAGAAATCCAATGTCATTAGTGTGGCAAACCATTTTTCCCTCAGTTTTAAAAGGCCACATAATAATTTACATCAATATGATGTCCAAATTAAGAAAAACTGAATTTTGAAGTTTGAAAAAAGTTAGGTTAGAAAAGGATTTATGTGTTCAACTTACAGAAATATTAGCTCAGTTGCTAAAATCTTTAAGAAACGACATTGCATTTTTCATAGCTATCATTTCTCTGTAAAAGTAATGTTCCTACACTTCTAGCATTAAAGAAATACGAAAAACTTTTAAATGCCCATAAGAAAAGCATTGAAAATGGCGATTGTTTAGCTTTAAGGTGCTGACCTACCTCAAATGTCTACGTCACACTGATAGCGCGTATTAACCGTGTCATATCGAAAATATTTGTGGCTGTTGTTTAAAAGTGTCTTTCTTTTTGATTGTGACTGTACAAAGGGTTCAAACTCTTAGAAGCGTAAAGAAATATTTTTTTCGTAGTAGTTTCATTAATGAGCAGTCGTATTACTTATTAATTCATTATTATTCATTAGTCATGTTTTGTAAGTTAACAATTTTTTAGAATTATAGAAAATACATATTTTGTTTTCTTCCCTTGTTAACTAAGTCAACCTGTTAATATTAATATACATACTTGACATAATATAAACTTAAAAAAGTATTTTACTTTTTACATACAAAAAAAAATAGAAATATTACATTTAGCTTCTCAGACACGTAGTAAGTGAAACATCAATCAAAGACACAATAAATCCAATCTGGTGTCACGCAACATTAGAGTATAATTCATGCAAAATCCATATGCACAATAATCAGCAAGTAACGAGCAGTGTGTGGGCGTTACACCAACCTTTCTAGATGTTACAGTACAAAATTATTTATTTTCTACTATTTCCTAAATGCCTTACTTCCTATCGATTATCGGTTTCGAGTTGCAACCTCAAATGCATTTAATTCACCGTTTCCAACCAATTGTGAGTCCTAATGACACATTTTCTTGTGAATATTCCAACACCGACACCGTTTTTGCCAACAAAAGCCAACAAAAAAAATATTGTGAAAATCGCCAACTTTACGAAATCTAACGGTGCCATTTGGTGTCAGCTCAGATCCACTAATGATGAACGGTGTTTCAATCACGCCAATGTGCTGCGAAACACCTTGTAATAATTTTAAAAGTGGAGGTCGTGCACTTGACGAGGTCAATGTTAAAAGTTTACCGCTTCGAATTCACATACGGGCGCCAAATAAGAAAATAAAATTTCACACAGGGTTGCTCCAAAAGCTCTCCAGGGAATGTCCCGAACATGTGTAAAAAACATCCGCTGGGGTTTGAATAAATTATACAACCAACTTGTGGACCACGTGGAGACCCGATATTTCACGGTATTACTACTTTAAAACTATCTACAGCTGAAATAAAATTTTATAGCGCAAATATATTCCGAATGTTATTTCAAATTTTAAATTTCGAGTCGCTGTGACTCCTTTTGTTCCCGTGCCTTTATCCTTATTGGAACTTTCTGATTTATTCGCTCCGTGAACAAAAGCACTGTGCAATTTCACTTGCGACTATTAATTACACTTTATTACACTTGACCTGTAAAAAGACTCCGCTTCCAAGCAATGGAAAGATACACAATGATTAAGCTGTATCTTTTATTTATTCATTTATTAGCGTTTTCCCTACCTTGAAACTTCTATTATCTTTTCCACATTTACCACAATTGCGTTAATTACTATCATGTGATAAAAAGCCGCGCTATTGTGGGATTCACTGAGGAAAAAAAGTAATAGTGTTGTCACTCGCTACGGAACAACGGTGTATTCCAAGTGACTTATTGTTTATGGTTCAACTGCAGCAACTTCGGTGCCAACATGATATTGCAACGGAAATATTATACATAATTGCAAGACGCATTATTAAATTACAAGCCAACATTATTTTACGTAATCAATTATCGTCGACGTTCCAATTCACTGCGCCAAATGACTCAAAAACTGACGGAACAAATCAAATTGAAGTAAAAAAAGTTTTAAATTAGACAATTTTAATGCTTTATTTTTGCGCCTTGTGTCTTCTTTCATAGAAATTGAAGTGATGTAACTGTAGTGTATGTTTACTGTGATGTACACTTTTTGTTATCTCCACTCTGCTGCTTCCTAGTTGGAGTCAAAAAAATTGTAACCACGGCATTACCAAAATTTTTGTACTGACGCTGAACAAACGCTATCTTCAAAACTTTTGAAGACATTTTCTAAAAATTTTTTTGGCTTTCTTAATCCTAGAAGTGTTAGAGAATAAATTATTGTTTCTTACTGATTTTAGCAATTATAGCCTACTTTTCTTCACATAACCTACTCATTTTCTAATCTTAGCTTTCTTCAAACATCAGAGTTTAGTTTGAGTTGGATTTATTGTCGTATTTATTGACCCCTATTTAAAATGAAAGAAAAATGGTTAGCTGTACTAACAACTGGATTTTTTTGTGTGATAAACTCATAGAGTAGAACCCAAAAAAAAATTGCCCCCAAGGCACAATTTCTGTTTAAACTTCCTGTGTTTTCTGATGAATTTTTTATTAGATGGTAGGCAAAAATTTTGAGCCTTTTTCATTTATTTTCACTCAATTGCAACCAAGTGTTTTTTTATCAATCTCAATTTTTTTTATTTACTTTTTGAAGGTTTAATAAGATCGATCATATTTTGTCTAATATCTCCGAAACTACGAATCATAGAACAAAACAGAAAGCAGATTTGGAATCTTTAGATATATTTACGTCTACTAGGAATGCCCTTGACAAAAATTTCCGATTATTGTGGTTTTGATGATTTTTTTATTGATTGGGAAAAAAGTAAAAATTTAGACCAAGTTGTTTATTATGAATTATTAGCACAATTTTGACTCAAATGCCACGAAATTTTACTCAGAAGTAAATGATTAATTAGTAAAAGGGGCCACAGGTCATTTTTGATCAAATTCTATTTAAATTCTTTATTTATTTTTAGTAGATTGGAAAAATAAGGTCGACAACATTTTGTCTAAAATCTCCAAAACTAACTAATCCTAGAACAAAAATAAAGACGTACTTGAAATCTTTAGACAATTCTACGTCAATTAGGCTTATTTTGATAATAGTTTTTGACTATTGGGATCTTGATGATTTTTTTTTCAAGTAAAAATTTTGACCAAGTTGTTTTTTTCGAAATATTTGCACAATTTTAACACAAATGCCACAAAATTGTACTCAGACATAAATAATTAAATTAGTAAGGGGCTACAAGTAATTTTGATCAAATTTTATTTTTATTCTTTATGTATTTTTAGCAGACTGAAAAAATAAGGTCGACCATATTTTGACCAAAAGCTCCAAAACATACTAATCCTAGAACGAAAATGAAGATGGACTTGGAATCTTTAGATAATTTTACATCAGTTAGACATTGTGATAATAATTTTCGACTTTTTTTTGGTTGGTAGACAAGTAAAAATTTGGACGAAGTTGTTTTATTTGAATTATTAGCACAATTTTAACACAAATCCCACAAAATTTTACTCAGACATGAATATGACTAATTAGTAAAATGGACTACAAGTCATTTTTGATCAAATTTTATTTTTATTCTTTATGTATTTTTAGTAGATTTAAAAAATAAGTTCGACCATATTTTGTCCAAAATCTCCAAAACTAACTAATCCTAGAACAAAAATTAAGACGGACTTGGAATCCTTAGAAAATTTTAGGTAGGTAGAGACATTTTGACAATAATTTTTGACTTTTTTTGGTTGGTAGACAAGTAAAAATTTTGACCATGTTGTTTTATTCGAATTATTAGCACAATCTTAGCACAAATCCCACAAAATTTTACTCAGACATTAATGATTAATTAGTAAAAAGGGCTACAAGTCATTTTTGATCAAATTTTATTTTTATTCTTTATGTATTTTTAGTAGATTTAAAAAATAAGATCGACCATATCTTGTCCAAAATCTCCAAAACTAACTAATCCTAGAACAAAAATTAAGACGGACTTGGAATCCTTAGAAAATTTTAGGTAGGTAGAGACATTTTGACAATAATTTTTGACTTTTTTTGGTTGGTAGCCAAGTAAAAATTTTGACCATGTTGTTTTATTCGAATTATTAGCACAATCTTAGCACAAATCCCACAAAATTTTACTCAGACATTAATGATTAATTAGTAAAAAGGGCTAAAAGTCATTTTTGATCAAATTTTATTTTTATTCTTTATGTATTTTTAGTAGATTTAAAAAATAAGATCGACCATATCTTGTCCAAAATCTCCAAAACTAACTAATCCTAGAACAAAAATTAAGACGGACTTGGAATCCTTAGAAAATTTTAGGTAGGTAGAGACATTTTGACAATAATTTTTGACTTTTTTTGGTTGGTAGCCAAGTAAAAATTTTGACCATGTTGTTTTATTCGAATTATTAGCACAATCTTAGCACAAATCCCACAAAATTTTACTCAGACATTAATGATTAATTAGTAAAAAGGGCTACAAGTCATTTTTGATCAAATTTTATTTTTATTCTTTATGTATTTTTAGTAGATTTAAAAAATAAGATCGACCATATCTTGTCCAAAATCTCCAAAACTAACTAATCCTAGAACAAAAATTAAGACGGACTTGGAATCCTTAGAAAATTTTAGGTAGGTAGAGACATTTTGACAATAATTTTTGACTTTTTTTGGTTGGTAGCCAAGTAAAAATTTTGACCATGTTGTTTTATTCGAATTATTAGCACAATCTTAGCACAAATCCCACAAAATTTTACTCAGACATTAATGATTAATTAGTAAAAAGGGCTACAAGTCATTTTTGATCAAATTTTATTTTTATTCTTTATGTATTTTTAGTAGATTTAAAAAATAAGATCGACCATATCTTGTCCAAAATCTCCAAAACTAACTAATCCTAGAACAAAAATTAAGACGGACTTGGAATCCTTAGAAAATTTTAGGTAGGTAGAGACATTTTGACAATAATTTTTGACTTTTTTTGGTTGGTAGCCAAGTAAAAATTTTGACCATGTTGTTTTATTCGAATTATTAGCACAATCTTAGCACAAATCCCACAAAATTTTACTCAGACATTAATGATTAATTAGTAAAAAGGGCTAAAAGTCATTTTTGATCAAATTTTATTTTTATTCTTTATGTATTTTTAGTAGATTTAAAAAATAAGATCGACCATATCTTGTCCAAAATCTCCAAAACTAACTAATCCTAGAACAAAAATTAAGACGGACTTGGAATCCTTAGAAAATTTTAGGTAGGTAGAGACATTTTGACAATAATTTTTGACTTTTTTTGGTTGGTAGCCAAGTAAAAATTTTGACCATGTTGTTTTATTCGAATTATTAGCACAATCTTAGCACAAATCCCACAAAATTTTACTCAGACATTAATGATTAATTAGTAAAAAGGGCTACAAGTCATTTTTGATCAAATTTTATTTTTATTCTTTATGTATTTTTAGTAGATTTAAAAAATAAGATCGACCATATCTTGTCCAAAATCTCCAAAACTAACTAATCCTAGAACAAAAATTAAGACGGACTTGGAATCCTTAGAAAATTTTAGGTAGGTAGAGACATTTTGACAATAATTTTTGACTTTTTTTGGTTGGTAGCCAAGTAAAAATTTTGACCATGTTGTTTTATTCGAATTATTAGCACAATCTTAGCACAAATCCCACAAAATTTTACTCAGACATTAATGATTAATTAGTAAAAAGGGCTACAAGTCATTTTTGATCAAATTTTATTTTTATTCTTTATGTATTTTTAGTAGATTTAAAAAATAAGATCGACCATATCTTGTCCAAAATCTCCAAAACTAACTAATCCTAGAACAAAAATTAAGACGGACTTGGAATCCTTAGAAAATTTTAGGTAGGTAGAGACATTTTGACAATAATTTTTGACTTTTTTTGGTTGGTAGCCAAGTAAAAATTTTGACCATGTTGTTTTATTCGAATTATTAGCACAATCTTAACACAAATCCCACAAAATTTTACTCAGACATGAATGATTAATTAGTAAAAAGGGCTACAAGTCATTTTTGATCAAATTTTATTTTTATTTTTTATGTATTTTTAGTAGATTTAAAAAATAAGATCGACCATATTTTGTCCAAAATCTCCAAAACTAACTAATCCTAGAACAAAAATTAAGACGGACTTGGAATCCTTAGACAATTTTACGTTGTAAACGTAAAGTCCAAGTTGTTTTATTCGAATTATTAGCACAACTTTAAAGATTGCTTCAAACTTTTACTCAGAAATAAGTGATTATAAATAGTACAAGTCATTTTTGAGCAAATTTTATTTTTTATACTCTATTTTTGATCGAATAAAAAATAAGATCGACAATATTTTGTTAGTAAAACTACTAATCATAGAACAAAAATATAAAGAGAACTTAAACAATTTTACATCAACTATATTTGGACCAAAAATTTTCTCTTTGCTCGATTGCCACAAAATTATGCTCAGAAATAAATAATTAAGTCCTTTTTGATTAATTTCTATTTTTTAATTGTTTATTGTAGAATCGTAGATCAATTTTTGGGATCCTCAGACAATTTTTTCTTAATAATAAAAGCTCCAATAAAAGTTAAAAATAACATTATTATGATATCTTTCTCTAGATTTAGCTAATTTTATACTTATATTGATGACTTACTTCATCAGAAACAATTTTTTTCAGACATTTTTTCTTCAAAAATTCTTTGGCCACTTACAATTAACAATGAAACCATTTTTTAAGTTAAAAATTCACTTTTCTCACAAAATTTTGCTCAAAATGGGTAAAAGTTTAATTTTTTCTGTTGCCTTCGTCTCCTTTGTGCTTCGTGCTTTGTGTTCACCTTCTTTTAAACCCAGCCACTTTTTAGAAACTTAAAACTTCAGACTTATGAAAATAAATAATTTCAAATAGAACTATTTTAATAATTTATTTTTAATAAGAAAACTTTTTCCTTCATCTTCTTTGAAATTGAAATTAAAGTAATGTTGTAGGTAACTGTACTTATAGGAAAACGAAAAACTTTAATCAGCCATCCTGTCTACTTCTCCTGAATCTTCAGTCTTTAATTTCCTCTTGAAGTAATTAAAAATAAAAAAAATGTGGACAGGTAGGTAATTCAATTTTTGTCTACTTTTGTAACTTTTGGTTATTACCTAATCCTAAACAAATTATGTTAACTTACATTATAAAATAAGCAGCGCATCTAAGGGTTCGAAATGAATTAATTGGAATGTCCTGTTCTTAATTAGACTTACAAGTCAGAACTTCCTGAGAATGTCTGCATCTGTCTGCATTCATTTGAAAATTTTAAATTACTTGCAATTTTTAGCAATGACAGAGATACTGTGCAGTCGTAATTATAACTATATCAAAGCAGTAAAGGTGAAATAAATTTAACTGTTTATTAGACATGGTCGAGGCACAAATGCGCATTTGCATAAATATCGGTAAAAAGTCAAAAAATTATTTTCCCATCCTGTTGTAACGAAAAAGACTAACAGCATCCATTAATTTCTGGCACCTACAGTTGTGCCTGGAAAGATTTGTTCCCTTGCTAAAATCTTTTGGAACAAATAAACACCGCTCCTGCTGCAGTTCGTCTATTCAACTAAATTGAAATTTTATTGGATCTTATATTTTTCAGTGATGGCAATTTCAGTGCAGGCTATTGGCATGGAATCAACTGTTATAACTTTACAACTTAATAACAGACTCAAAGTCAGCATCCAGTGAACGGTTAGTGATAATAATTTTCTATAATTTAGCCATTAACAGTTTTAAGCCGAGCTTAGACTGCGGAGGAGATTAAATCGAATGGTGGGATAATGCTTAAATAATGAGTGCTTCCCTGAAGAAAATTAATCAAAAGTTTGACCAAAAACTTCGTTAGGGTCACTGAAATGAAAAAAGTTTTATTTGAAACTAATTGATCACAACATTTCGAAATAAGGGCATTAGACACAAGGACAAAACTTCAAGTTGAGTAATTAAAATTGCACAAGACCCTCATTACATTACGAGTTACCGATAAGTGTGGAATTTTTGGCATAAATTATTCAAACTGGGATTATTAGACGGAGCAGGTGTTTGGATGTGAATACGCAAAGAAGAATTTAAAAAACCGCTTCAATTTAAGAAATGCAAAAATAATGGAAGGAGTCATTTTCGACCTAAAGTTTGAAACTCATCTCCTGACCCAATTCATCTTGCAGAACTTGTTCCAAAACATAATGAGCGCAGATGCGGACGAACAACATTTTTATCCTGCCATTAAAATTAATGTTACTAAACAAATGCCTTCCAGACACAAAAACACATGCGCTGGACTTCTTAACCGTTATGTCGGTGCGTTTCAACCGCAGAAATGTTTAATTAATATTGCGCCAATTAGGCCTACAAAGCTAATGGATTGGGGCACTTGAATATTCATCTTCGAAACCCATCAAGTGCGGAATCTATTCCCTTCGACAAATCCTTAAAATTACCAACTTCCACGTCTTTAAATGACACCCTGCATGTCTTTGACCTGGAGTTTTTCTTTTTCGCGCTATCCGATGCCTTTTCACAAAAGTTTTTATTCCTTTATTTTCCATGCTCGAGGCTCAGGTAACCTTTTTAAAAAGACATCAAATAAGAAAAAGCATCAATCTTTTTTTCTCTGACGGTCTTACAGTTCCCGACAAACGCTAATGCAATTTGGACGTCTCGAAGTCAACAAAAAGCTCGTTTCAAAGCTCGCCTGCAAATGATGGTCACGTAGGTATGAATATTCAGCTTAATTAAATAGACTTTGCTGTCGGTTGTGTTTCGTAAACATAAGCGTCCTTTGTGGAATTATGACCTTATGTGCGTTAAATATTAGCAACGGAAAGCGACTGCAGAAGGGCAATTGTGCAAACGTATTAGTACAGCGTTGCATTAGCGCTGTAATCGAATTTATTCTGCATGACAAAAAGCAATAATTAACGAAATGCTGTTCAACTCGATTGACTTTTCAATGTATACGAATTACAGATTCGGATTCATTGTTTGATTTCAGGTGGTTTTGTGGTTAATTTGAATTTGGACTTTTCAAAAGGTAATCGAATATCCTCGGCACGATACCGCGAGGTCAAATGCAATTGCTTCTGAATTCATTAGTTTCATAATTATAACGATCATGTGTCAAGCACCACGAGGACACTCACTTTTGCATTATTCAACGGAAATAGGTCACTTCATTCCAACTCGCTGGGACCTCTTATTTGTACAACGTGTTCAAAAATGATTGTTCATCAAGTCGACTATGGAATTCAAATTCAATGTGCCGCTCTGTCAAATCATTGACGTAGCTTTTTATACACTTTTCTGTATTTTTCGGCAGTTATTGTTTCAAGTGTAAAATTTGTTTTGGTTTGCGATTATGTTTTTTCGTCATTTTTGTTGTATTTTCTTTTTTTTAAATGTGAAAAGTTCTATTTTTCTATGATTCTTAGTTAATAATTTTTTTATACAGACGTGTTCTCGTCAAAAAAATAATTAAGTAAATATCTTAAAAACTAAGCCAAATTGGTCAATAACAACAATTTAAAAACATCTGTGTTAAAAGCTACTTCCAAGAATGTAAAAAATATAAAAGCTTCCCTTTAAACAATTATAACTTAATATTGTAGCTATAATTTTGAAAACATCCTGTATACTTGAAAAAAATAATTTTAGCTGAGTCAAGAGGTGCTAGTATCTACCGCTTTTGTAAAATAAGATTAATTTTATAACATTTGAAGATGAACAATAGACTTTATCAGTGCTGGGACCTTTTATTTATACAACGTGTTCAAAAATGATTGTTCATCAAAAGTCGACTATGGAATTCAAATTCAATGTGCCGCTCTGTTAAATCATTGACATAGTTTTTTATTCACTTTTCTGTATTTTTCATTATTGTTGAAGTTATTGTTTCATGTGTAAAATTTGTCTTGGTTTGCGTTTTATATTTTGCGTCAATTTTGTTGTTGTATTTTCTTTTTTGTTTCTTCGTTACTGTGAACAGTACCGCTTTTGTAAAATAAGATTAATTTTATAACATTTAAAGATGAAAAATAGACTTTATCAGTGGAATTTTCCAACTCGCTATGACATCTTGTTTATACAATGTGTTCACAAATGATTGTTCATCAAGTCGACTTTGGAATTCAAATTCAATGTGCCGCTCTGTCATATCATTGAAATAGATTTTTGCTTACTTTTTTGCATTTTTCGGCAAAGTTATTATTTCAAGTGTAGGATTTGTCTTGGTTTGCCGTCATTTTTGTTGTTGTATTCATTCGTTTTTCACAATTTAAATTATGCAGCACGTTACATAGATGATTTGATGAACAACCATTTTTGAAGAGTGTGTACTTTGTTATTATTTGAAAATAATTTTAGATGAGTTATAGGGTTAATATCTACAGGTTTTGTAAAA
The DNA here is from genome assembly GCF_031307605.1 of Tribolium castaneum. Taxonomy (NCBI): domain Eukaryota; kingdom Metazoa; phylum Arthropoda; class Insecta; order Coleoptera; family Tenebrionidae; genus Tribolium; species Tribolium castaneum. The sequence goes on from NC_087394.1 coordinate 10,846,071, forward strand.
ACAGGATTAATTTTCCAACAATAAAACATTTGAATTTAACTTTTTCAACTCAGTGGAGATTGTGTGTTTAAACTCCATCAAATATTTTTTTCCTAGAATAGCAAATAATCATTTCTTATTTTGTTAAAGTAAAAATGCTTAAGCACAAAAGTATAGGTTTTACCTTTTTTTAATAATAAAAGTCGTGGCGTTTGCGCTTGGACATTATTAATTTATGAAATAATAGTTAAGTGAATTTGTAAGAGAAATAAAGCCCAACTTTTGTAATAATCGCCAAGTATTCGGCCCGAAGCCAGTCTAAACGACTTCAGTTTTTCACTGAAAGTAATTGAAGCAATATAAAAATTTATCTCCGCGATATTCCGCTTCGTCTTGCAAGAAAGTTGTTTTTCAATGCGAGGTAAAAACGCCTCCTGAAGTCGGGAAATTGAAGTGATGCATGACAGAATTAGACAATCTCCGAAAATTGCTTGAAGGTGCATCCGCAGATAAAAAATTGGCAGTGTTCCAATGTTGTGTGAAATCGGAATTAATTCAAAGTGAGTGGATTTTTGTTGACATTAGCGCCCCCAGTACAGTTTTAATAAACGCAATTTCAGTAATAACAACAATTCCCAACGTCCATTATAATAAGATGGGAAGTTATTGTCTAAACTTCGTTCCCCATCATCTCGAGTAAATTATTGTAACTTAAGTGCATCAGTCCGCAATTGATTGCTAATGGACTTAGATCTTATAATAATAAATCATAGAATTATAAATTAATCTCGTGACGAGATTGACTACCCGCTATCCTTGTATAGCTTTTGATTATAAGGAATTGTTGAAAAGTATAAATAATCAGTGTTGGCAAACGCCCATGAAATCTGCCAGTAGCTGAATAGCTGAAGATTAATACCGAACGTGTTTCCGTAAATAAAAGGCGTGAATTGGATTGAAACAAGCATTTATTAGAAAATCTAGTGTGACGTAGTGACGCTTGGAATTTTGATTTGAAAGTGATAAGTTGTAAATCGAGTTCAATGAGAACTGATCGGCAAAAAGTTGATGAAAATCAATCAACGTGATCATAACAGTAACGTAATATAGAAGCACAGTTAGTGGAGTTATAAATCTGCTTAATTCAGACTTTTGGAATTAAAAGAGAGAAATCAATCACAACACCATTATAACAGTAACTCGACGTAATTTATACAATAATTAAACCTAATAAGACATCCTCCCACGAGAAATTATTTTTAACTTGTTAGCAGACTTGTTTAGTTATAATTAGTTGTCACTGTTTATGGAACGCCCAGCTTTAATCGAATCAATGGAAAAACACTTTCTTCCTCCTCCAAGGTTGCCACGTTCCCGGGAAAATGCCTCAAATATTTAACATTGTAGAGATTAAAATAATACATAAACATTTGCTCACGCAGCTTATGAATAATCAAACAGAATGAAAAACTGACCTTAATAACATTGCCTCCAGGAGCTGTTAAATTCGCGATGATATAACAAGAAAGTAAAAGTTGCGATTTGGTGTCGTTGTTGTATCATTTATTTGCCAGAAAACTATCCCTCAAGCAAGCAACCCCCAATGAATTTACCTTATCTCATGTTTATCAATAGTTTTAACTCAGGCCTGATGTGAGTTGAATGTAACTTCGACCTTTGATACTCATGAAATTTTCAGCTTGCATTGCGGTAAAGCGATATCATAAAATTGTATTTTTAGCTTCAGCTCTCTTTCGATTCTCTTAAATATTTAATTTGTGTGTGCACATGTATACGCCGTTTCATTAGCGGAAGAAAATCGTTACTGATTGACTGAACACAAGTTGGAGCTAGTTGTTTTTATTATTAGCAAAACATACAGCAGTCAACATTGCTTAGATTTTTGAAACGTATTCTTAACGGTTATATGATCTGAAAATTACTTTAATAACATTTAAGGGCCAATTAAATTACTACGAAGTTTCAACTCAATTTTGAATTATGAAAGGAAAAGCTGAAATGTTTGAAGGAAGGTATACAGGGTGTTCCGTCTAAACCCCACATTAGAAGTATTGAAAGCTCTAATAAATATATTTATCTAAAAGTTGGTACTCAGTCATAATCCGTTGAGTTCTGCTCAATGAAAATATTTTCAAAATGGCAGCACTTCCGGTTATACCGGAAGTCGCTATTAACTTTCTTATTTCAAATGGAAAGCTATGTTTTTCACTGCGTTTTTGGATTAGTTGAGTTATTTTAAGGGAGTTTTTATCAGCTTTTCCTATACCTAAGTTTAACCGTTTTCGAGATATTTAGGATTTTTTGAAAATTTTTGGATTTGCACCTGTCACTTAAAAAATCGGTAACTCGCTTAGTTTTAAAGATTTCAAAATCATATTTGGAGAATTAAAAAAGAAGGCCTATATCTGTTCTTCCGTGTGTTCAAAATTGAAAATGAGCTTAACAAACCCCAAAATTTTAGGGTTAAATTTGGACAATTTCCAGTACCCATAACTTAATTTTTTCAAATGGGATGTCCCATAGATGGAGGAAAATTTTGTTCTGCATCGATCTGTATTAGTATTTCCTATACCTATCTGTGATAATTTTCAAGTTATGTTGTTTTTTTTGTCATTGTAGGAAATTTCTTACTAACCACAGCTATTTTTGCACAGCTGGTCATAAAAATATCTCCAATTAAACTTAAACGTTAAAAATAACACAAAATTGTGTTATCATCACCTAAAAACAAAATAAATTCAATTAATGTTGTTTTAAAAAAAATAATGTCTCACATTTTTTCATTTGTTTCCATGGCAATCTATGAGAAAAGGCCTATGGCTTATGAATTTCTCAGTCCCAGCAAAAAGTATTGTAACTTGAAAACTATTAAACAAAAGTATAGGAAATGTTAATAAAGATCGATGCAAAATTAAATTCTTTACCATTTAGTGAAATAAAACATCATTTTTTCATTTGAAAAAAATAGTTATGGGTACTTAAAGTTCTGCAAACTTAACTTTAAAAATTTAGTTTGTTATTCTTTTTTAGTTATTTGAAAACACCAAAGGAAAGATCTAGGCTTCCTCTTTCAAATGGGCTGAAAAATATTTCCAAATTTTTAAAAATGACTGAGTTATCGATTTTTGAACTGGAAGGTGCAAATCCAAAAAAAATTAAAAACCATAAAAATTTCGTAAACGGCTAAATTTAGTTATAGGGAGAGCTTATGAAAACTACCTTAAAATAACTTTAGTAATTCAAAAACGCATTAAAAAATATAGGAAGTTGATAGCGACTTCCGGTATAACCGAAAGTGGTGCCATCTTGAAAATATTTTCATTGAGCTGGCCTTAAAAAATTATCGTTGTACACAAATTTTCAGATGACTATCATTATTAGAACTCCCTATACTTCCAAACAGGGTTTAGACGGAACAGCCTGTATATTTTCGCTAACAATACTAAATCAACAACAATAAGACAAACAATTTTTTTGTAATAAAACTAACAAGAAACGTCGAGTTCCCGTCCCTTGCCATGCTTCAAAACTCTTTTATAAAGAATGTTGAACATGAAAATACACGCAGCCCTGACACAACATACCTTTTCATAGTTATACTCGTACTAACAATCAGAAATAGTTTCAACTGTTAGAAATAACCCGACGATACTGGCATTTTATTTTGATTATTTGTATTCTCTGTGCTTTTGTTGCGACTCTCGAGCTTTTATGTTTGTGACATTTGGACAGAATTGTTGCATCTCCTCAATCAAGCTCCCTTATTAAATTAAATTAAATCACTTGTAACAATGCAATTATGCTCCAACTAAAATAGGAAAAGCCGCTCGTCCGGAAGTTTGGTATAAGTATATGCATAAAACAAAACTTTTGTGGTTAATTGTTTCGTGAAGAATTTATAAATAATTTTACGATCCTCGCAACCGCAACTTCTAAAATTAACTTTCTTCGAGGAGGAAAACCGACATGCAACAAAGGTGTTTACTGAAATAAAGTGTTTTTTTAGTGTAGCTCGGGACTCATTAGTTTGTAAAACAAATCAAGCACTACAATATTGTGCGCATAAACAAAATTGCTAATGATGCGTGTTTATTTTAATTAGCCACAGAAGCTGATATGATTGGGCAATATGGGTAAAGTTATAATTTCATGCAAATATTAATTTGAATAATCTGATGTTTTACTAGTTTCGTGTACATACACAAAAGAATTTTGGGCGTGATTTAATTAGGAATAAATATGAATTTCTTGGCATATCAGTAGAAAACATTGCGTAACAATTTGTTTAGAAAAATTACCACATGGCGATTTTTAAAGAAAAATTGATTATAAATCATTCAAATAAAATGGCTAAAGGACTGGGACGATGGTTTGGAATCTCCCAGTATTAGGTTAAATAAAAAAATTAGAATAAAGTCACAAAGAGTTGATTTTATGTAATCGATGTCATTTTATTAGAAGCCTAAAACATAAAATTTACATTAGTTAAAGAACTTGTAGTCCTGCAAAGTTTAATTTTATAAAGATTTTTTCGTTTTCAAATGACTAGAATCGATCGTACAGTAGGAACTACTGTTGTTAGAACTGTAACAACTAGCTCTTAATTAGGAAATTTATACAGTGTGATTCAAAAGTACCGTACAATCTCTCTCGAGTGCTTATAAAGAACATCAGACTGAATTAAAGTCCTTGTTCGCGAGATATAGGTCTTCAAAGTTAGATTTTTTAATTAATTTTTTGATATTTCATGTCATATTTTTTTGACTTTAGTTAGAGGAAACATTAAACTTGTAACATTAAACAAATACCTGTTAAAAAAAATCAACAATTAAAAACCTTGTAAATTCGACATCCTAGGAAACAAGAGAACAACAACAACGTTGCTAAAGAAAACAAATTAATAAATATGTATATTAAAAAAAGTTGCTTGAAAAAAAAAACTATTAAATACTTCATATTTTTCCGGAACCATTAATTTTCCAGAATTTGATCCTCTCAAAAAATGGATGTTTTAAAGACATATTTTACTAAAAGATCTTTATGGTGTCCTGCAAAGGAACAAAGAAGAATGTGAAGAATAATGCGATTTTTCACTGTAATTTTAAAGTTTTTTTGTTCTTAATTTGACATTTCTCGTATTTTTTTAAGTATGTTTTCAAACCTTCAGAATTGTCTACTTTTTGAGCAACAATTCTTAAAAAATTGTTGGAAGCTCCAAAATTAGATATCGTACGTTTATTTAATTTTTAATGCTTACTTTATAATTTATTTTTGGGAATAATAATATTTTTCTACAGATTGTTTGGATGATTTTTTAGAGTCGGTTTACAAAAAGGGGAAAGTAGCCTATATTGTAACGGTGCTTAAACTGTACCTACCTTCGGAAATTTTTAAAAAACAAGTGCTTATATTGACACAGAAAGTAATATTTGTAAGTGTAATTAAATTCAAAGCTGTAGCTCTATTTTGTTTATTTGTTTACAGTTTACAAAATTGTACCAATTTCCTAAATTATTCTAGGTCTTGTTTTATTTAAAAAAGTTAAAAGACTTATTTCATTAGTTTCAAAGCTTTTTTTTACAGTTATTGTTATTAAAAATTTTAATATTAAAAAAGTATTAATTTTACACTTATAAATGGGGTGTTCAATGCTATAACCAAATAAGTACAATTTTAGTAATTTTACGAAGACTACAGAAACGTACGTATGCTACAAAATCTTTTCCTTGAAATGCAGTAATAAGTTTTGCCCAAGATTGGCTTATTTAAATGTTATTAAATAATTTTGTTATAACACTGAAAAATTTGTGAACATTTATTCAGTGCAATAATGAGATAAGTCCATCAATCGTTTTTTCTCTACAAGTCAACAAATTAATATTAAAGGTAAAGTAATATAAAAACTTATAAATTTAATCTGGCATTTCATTCTAAGTGTTTTCCATAAATTTGAAGACACTATTTTTATATTGTCATGGTTTATATTAAACAAAATTGTTAAAATAACAATTAAAAAAATCATACAAACTTTAAGTCACTTTTAAAAGATTATTGTTGTAAAAATTTCATTAATTTCTGATGGAGAAAGAATAAAAAAATAAAGATTTTTAAGAGTTGCTACCCCTAATGTTTCGTTCGCTAGAACGCTGGCTTTAGTACTTGTAAGTATACTTATTTACATTAAAAATTGTCTATTTTCAAATTTAGAGAAAAAAGAGGAAAAAGGATAGTATTAACATTGCATGGACAAAAGTTTAATGGGTTAAAAATTAAAGAGCTTCTAATTTAAAAAAAAAAATACGTCCACTTCTTAGCCCAAACAAAATCAAAGAAATTCTGTTTTACATCTTTCCAATTTGCGTTTTTACTAACTTTTATATATTTATTTTTCACATAAAATATTACAATGTTCTAACGATGTTGTTGTATAGTTTAGGTTGTCTTTTAATTATGTATTACCAAAAAATTATGTGATTCCAACATAAAACAGATTTGCAAATTATCAGCAAAGTTTAGATCTTTCTAACTCAAAATTCGTCTAATGGGCATTATAGTAATTACGTTTCTTCAAATTATTCTGACAGAATATCTCCGGTTAATAGTTATCGTGCATGTTATAACCATTTATTGTATGGGACACTTTAGGATAGGTATTAAAGTCGAGTTATATAAAAACTTAATCCTCTTTAATACTGGTTTCAACTCACAGCGCAAATTGTTACAAGAATTATTGATGTTTAAATCAGAATAAAAGGTGATTAATTTTTTATACAACTCAACTTAAGTGGTACAATTTAAACGACTAGATTTTGGATTTTTTTGAAAAATTTTTAGTTGCTTAAATTTAACAAAAAAATTAATAAATTGTCAAGTATATCAGCCTACCCTAGCACATATTTTCGACATTTTTAGTTATTTGCATAAAAAATCGGGACAAAAATTTGAAATAGGACTGTGGAGTTGTGCTCTTCTCTTCTAAATGTTTATCAGTTTTTATTAATAGTTTAAAAAACAGAACTGGTAGTAGGAAAATTTTATACCTTATAATTATAGTAACTCCAATAACAATTAGCAATTCGGAAGTAAAATTACCGTTGGGGGCGCCACTGAGCTAGGTCGAAAACAGTAACCATAAATGGCGGGAAAATGTTTATTCGGACATTTTGAGCGTTGTACGAATTTTGGGGCATCACAATTATTACATTGCCTATGCGGAATGATTATTGCATCTTTGATGCAAGAAACTTATGTTGACAAATGAGAGATGACGAGGAAAACACGAATAACGAATGACTGTTTGGTTCACTTTCTTTATTGGAAAATTATTACAAAGACATTGAAAAACCTACCTTTTGGCATAATTTACGTTTAAATGTATCAGTTAATCTTTATTGTAGTTTTGTAGATTTACCGCAGCATTTCATGATTTTTTCAGTGGAAAATTCTAACCTAAAATTCATAACACTTCACTAATTTATTGGTTTCTTGAGCCAAACTTTGTGTTCGCTGTGATCCATTACTTATAATCTTTAATTAGACAACTGTTTGATAACACTTTGTAATCAAAATTTAAATATTTTTCACTTTTTATCCACTTTCAAGTTCCAACAATAAACACTTTATACCATGAAAAACTACAGAACCAAAGTCAACGCTAGTATTTACCACCACGTACTTTTAAAGTAATTCTTTCTATTGTAAGTAATTAACACTATACACGCAAAATTGTTGAACAATTCATTAAATGTCAGTTAAATGTGGCATTACGAAAATTTCTTTACTGTTTTCGACATAGTTCAAAAGTCATCACCAGAGGGTGTCTAGTTAATTTTATTTCCGAATTGTTAACAACTTAAGGTTACAATTGCTAAAATTTTCGCAGTATGTCAAAATAAGTAGAAGACCTAAACTTGTAATCAATAATCAAATAAATTGTAATTTATTTCAATAAACTTAAGACACAACATATGTTTCTATTTGCATATGGAAGTGGTCAAATTTCTAATTATTCATCGCAACAATAAATATTGCGATATACGTTATATTGAATTAGTTATGGGCACAAAAAACTGACAATTCACAGAAGCTCTAATTAATTCATTAATATTTCCTGGCAAAATTATTTTTGTAAGATAACTTATCACTTTTAATTTTACTGACCTATATAAAGATACATAATAAAGTTAAAATTAACATATCTAAAAATATTAATCGAAATAGAATTTTTATTTGCTTGGGAGATGAATAAAACAATACAAATCCACACAAATTGTGAAGACTAATCCAGTTGGTACACCACGTCATTGTGCATAATTAAGAAACCAAATAAAGCCACTTATCTTGAAGTGACTCAACATGGTTAATTATAACGAAATAAATATTTATTTAGAGAAGAGCGCTCAAGAAAAAATTGTCTTGACCCAAACATAATAATAGGTGCCCGTATCTCCCGTTTAATGAATGAAAAAAGTCGCTTTTGATGAGAAAGATCGTCCAATTAAGCGGTCCGAGTGCGTGCATCCGGAATCACGTGTCCGCAGTGGGTAACGGGGTTAAATACCTGGCACGGAGAAGAGCACGAAGGCGCAGAAGGGTATGAAGACGACAAATGCGAGCACCAGGAAGCAGTTGCGACGTCGTAGAGGGGACATGGCGAAGTTAACCACTGCCATGTCCCACTGTCACACACACAGCGGCCCTCTCATCACCAGAGGAGCCCTCAGGAGTAATGTTTTGATCGCGCGGAGAAAACTAGGAAAAGACCGGCTCGAGCTGCACTTGGAGTTGACGACCGTCGGAGCAGTCAGTGACTGAATTTCTACGGCATAGCAGATCGTACTTATGTAAGGACGTCTACATGAGCACGCGGTCGCGAATGTTGGCGATCGGCACCGAACCGCGCCTTCCAGCCGCGCGCATATATTGATCTGTTGGGGTTTGCACGACGGAGATGCTCGCCGGCGGAGGTGTCGGGCCAACGGCGATGGATTCATAAATTAATTGACGTTTTTATTATGGGGCGACACGACGATTCAACCGTGAGATATTGACTCAAAGGGAGGTTGGCGTGTTCGAGGAGTGTGACGGCTATGCTGCTGATGAATTCGGACGGTGACGACAGTAATCACCTGCTAAAGGGGCTATTTTATCTTTTTGCTTATGTCTTCTGACAAAGGAGTAATTGCTTTCGGTCAGAGATGAGAGGAGTGCCTGCCAAACGGTGATGGGTAGTTATTGACTGGTAGATTGAAGCAAAAATTTTGACCGTGAATTGGACTGAAATTCAGACCTGGGGGAGTGGCTATCCACTAGTCGAATTTTAATAGTTTATGAATTTGGCTAACGAGTTTTAATAGCTTGCAGTTAGCTAAGTTTAGGGTTACCACCTGAATTTTTTTTCAGGCCCGGACACCAAAATAATAGGAATAATAACAACAATAACTTACATTCTTACTACCGTATACTCGTTTTTACTCCTGTTTTAATAATCCACTCGTGAAATAATTTACTCTCAAACTCGCTATAGTTATTAATAATGAAATTGCCAAATCACAAGCTTAAAGTTCGAGTGCTGTCGGGTATGCAACGAGCGTTAGCGAGTGTTATTCAAAATTTGTTTGTTGGAACAAATGTGTTTTAAATTAAATTATTTTTTTTATTTTAAATTTAAACGTGTTTTAAATTAAGTTTAAAACACGTTGCTATGTTATAATAATAAAAACACGTTGATGTGAGAAACGTGTTTTAAAATAGTGTTTACAATCTAGGATTCAGATGATATTAAAAAGAAGACTTAAAATGTTGCCAACAAAAAATAGTAGTTTATTATACAAGTAAAAAAAATTTGTTCATTATGTGTGAGTGATGGGTTTCTGAAACGAGTGCGGAGCACGAGCAGCTAATGACAACCTTTCTTTACGTGTATAATACAACGTTTTCTCTTATAGGTGCTTCGAGAAATTTTTGTTAAATTTTTTCACCGATGGAACAAAAAAAACACCAAATAGAATTAAAAAATCACCAAATGGCTACTTTATACTATGGAATTTTTGCTGTATACCTTTAATTGAAGAAATTTATTGGTCACCCTAAATTCGGGTACGTGATGTAAATCTACTTTCTCAATCTTCCCTTTTAGGGCAATATGAACTACTTTTATATCCAATTTTGCCACTGACAATTGTTTATAAAAAAACAGCATAACTAAATGAAATAATGAATACCATAGTAACCACTTGTAGAATAAAGATGTACTACCTCTGTTAGTATCTAGGGAATAAGCAACAACATTATTATTCGAAAATAAAATTACCGTTGGGGGCGCCACTGAGCTAGGTCGAAAACAGTAACCATAAATGGCGGGAAAATGTTTATTCGGATATTTTGAGCGTTGTACGAATTTTGGGGCTTCACAATTATTACATTGCCTATGCGGAATGATTATTGCATCTTTGATGCAAGAAACTTATGTTGACAAATGAGAGATGACGAGGAAAACACGAATAACGAATGACTGTTTGGTTCACTTTCTTTATTGGAAAATTATTACAAAGACATTGAAAAACCTACCTTTTGGCATAATTTACGTTTAAATGTATCAGCAGTTGTTAATCTTTATTGTATTTTTGTAGATTTACCGCAGCATTTCATCATTTTTTCAGTGGAAAATTATAACCTAAAATTCATAACACTTCACTAATTTATTGGTTTCTTGAGCCAAACTTTGTGTTCGCTGTGATCCATTACTTATAATCTTTAATTAGACAACTGTTTGATAACACTTTGTAATCAAAATTTAAATATTTTTCACTTTTTATCCACTTTCAAGTTCCAATAATAAACACTTTATACCACGAAAAACTACAGAACCAAAGTCAACGCTAGTATTTACCACCACGTACTTTTAAAGTAATTCTTTCTATTGTAAGTAATTAACACTATACACGCAAAATTGTTGAACAATTCATTAAATGTCAGTTAAATGTGGAATTACGAAAATTTCTTTACTGTTTTCGACATAGTTCAAAAGTCATCACCAGAGGGCGTCTAGTTAATTTTATTTCCGAATTATCTATAAGAGGAAACAAATGACTATATTGAGGCATTGTTTGTTTTAAAATGACATAAGAGTTAATATTTTTTGTGCACGAACTTAAGTTTAATTAATTACACTATGTGTACAACAAATTTAAAATTTGTTTTTGGATTTTTTACAGTTTTGAATTTAAGACCGTTTGTAAAGTTGCGTAAATAAATTTCATGCTATTGTCTTTTCGTTTTTGGAACTTACGTTATATTTTATTTTTCATTAGAACAAACTATGACATTAGATCAAATAGGTCCGAAAATATAAAACAAATGGAAGCAAAAAAAGATTTCAATTTAAAGAAATATAAAGACATATAAAAAACACCTTCTATTAAAATTATGTTTGCAAAAAATGAACATTTGATCTATTTTTTTTTTCTTCCAAAGTGAATTACTCTTTGGTATAGCAAGGTCCTATATAAACCTATATAAACCTTTTCCCATGTTCTCCGCTTATAGCACCCAAACTTTCCGAAAAAAGTCCAAATGAGAATGTCCAAATGACATTCTGCAACTTTCCAGCAAATTAATTATGAGTTATTGATAGTATACAATTTTTTATTGCTTTGTGAAAACTTGTCGAAGCAAATTTTTCTGCATTATTCAGTTTAGATTACAATTATCTTAAGGGAAGCATTTAACATAATTCGAATTTTACACTGCCATCTTGCACTCATTTTCTTTTATAATAATGACATAATAAAAAAATAAACTTGACAAAATGCAAGCTTTTAAAAGCAGCGTGAAACAAATATCGTACGATCATTGTTTGAATGCTCTAGTACAAAAAAATGTTCATAAACAAAACCTTTGTTGTACATTGTTATTAAATGATTGATTATTTAAATTTTCATGAATTTCAGAAAAAATCTGAAAAAATCACATGCGGTTAAACGCTGTTTTCTGTGTGATTATTTTTGGAATACAATAAAAACATAGTTTTAGCGAATGTAACTCGCATTTAAGGAAGACATTACCATCAGAGGACCTAAAAACCTCTAGTAGATTTAAGAACTTGTTGGTTTCTTAGACTGATATATGAAAAAGGTTATAAATAAAAAGAGAGTTTATATTGAGATATCCATTACTCTTCCTTCCGCCACTCAAGTGTCAAGGTCTTTATATTAGACTTGTTTTAATCTGAAGAAAAGGGATATTATACCTTCCCTTAAAAAGTCATTTAAATGGACAATATAGATTCTATTTTTATTTATAACCTTTTTCATCTAGTAGATTTACATATATTTTTCAAAACCGTCAGGAAAATAGAACTTTCCGTGGTTACTTGGAATCATGGAAACCAGGTTTCCTTGACAAGGCAAGAAAACACTTTTGTGCCTTTTTACGATAATACTTTACCTGACTCGTTTGAAAAAAAATACAAGAAAACATTTCCGTGCCTTGTCAAGAAAATACTTTACAGACTCTTTAGATAAACATACAATTTTAAAAATTATTTTAAATTTCTTTTAAGCGGTTTCGGGGTTTCGGGAAAAATTGTCAACATCATATCAAGAAAGTGTCTTTACAAGTGTCGGCTATTAAAATACTCGTATAAGTAGTACCACTATTTTCCAGGAAGAAGAAAATTTTCACCATTAAAACTTACTGTTTTGTCTTCATTTACTTCACCCACTTTTAAAATAATAATACCTTATACATACTTTCGGTTACTTTCATAAAAACCATTGTGGTACAAATGACTAACCAATTACCAATTCCGATGACAACTCATAAGTGCGATAAGTATAAAAGTTAATGCCAAGATTGAGAAGAGTACGCCATTTGCACCCCAATGTTTTTTATGAAAGTAAATCAAAAGTAATAACTTTATGTGCTTGCTTCCATTCGAATTCGAATCTAATAAATACCTTATATTAAAGGCCAGCCAATACCCTGAAGGTTTGTGGAATTATATTGCGGGATTTTATTGAAACAAACAAAAGAAGTAACACATTATATTTACAATATCTAACAATTTTATGAAAATATATTTTTTACATTAATAATTAAAGCAATAACATTTTGGAATAAAATGTTTTAAATATATTTTAAACTAATTGTTGATTATGACATATGTAGGTAGATATAAACAAAACTTGTTTTTCTTAAGCAGGAACTTATTATTTAGCTTCAGATTAACATGACAATTATTTATAATTCAATTTACAAATATTATTAAATTTTAACAACGGTTTTGGAAGGATAATTTGTCACTTTGGCCAGAAAACGACCTGGGTATAGAAAATCATCATCAAATAGATGGTATACAGGCTGGTCAAGAATAATTGCTCACTAAGGGCAGATTTTACAATCGTCGGATAACTTTATCCTGGGGATAAATTTTAAAAAATACATTAATGTAACAATTGTAAAATCTACTCTTATAGTTGGCTTCATGATACTCTACTGCATTGTGCCGGTTTGTCGAAATAATTTCTGAATACTGTTACCCCTGCCAAATGTAGGAATTGAGACTTAATTTAATTTTGTTTTTCTCAGTTCTTTTTTACTTCATGTGTTCAGCAAATCTAAGGTTTGTCTTAATTTGTATATGTTTATCTTTTTCGTTGTTGTGTGTTCCTGTCGATGTTAGATTTGAACCCTTCCACAGATTATTTTTAACGGTTCTGTTACTTAAAACAGCATTCATTAAGTAAACTAATCGGCACAAAACAATGAAATTTGATAAGCAACCATTTTTGAACCGACCGTATAAGAACCATTATATGTAATAGTTAATATGTCTAAAGTCACCTATCAGAATAAAAATTAGAATATTTTTTTAGCTGCTAAATGGACGAATCACACAATCTGTATAAATTATAAGGGTTAACTTGTTGATCTATCTTCACATGCTAAATATATATGTATATGGCCAAAAAAAAACTGAATCAGATCATTTCAGGCGAAATTGAACGGCGGAGTTCCAAGTAAAAAAAGTCCTAAAAGATTAATCAAAGATGCTGGATTATTATTTTTTAATTTTTGTTCAAATTATTATGCAACATAGCTTAGGTACATTGGTACATTTTTTCGATGCCACCTGAAACGTGTTAAAGTTTCGCTACGTTTTGGATTCCTAAATTCAATTTCCATTTTTCTTGCAGGATAACAGGAGTTCGGTCCTGTATCCGCTTCAGTCAAGTCAGATGTAACCTTTATTTAACTTTTTAGACGTTCAAAAAACTGTTGTGTTGGATTGCAAACCAGTCATCCACAAAATTTATTATGTCTTTACTTAAATTAATGAACTTTTTATTTCAGTTTCGGGATAAAATGTAGGTAGGTTATTCCAAATTGAATATGAAAAATAATTTGTTGGCTCGAATTTTTGTAATCAGTCGAAGCATAACATATTTGAATGGCTTATTTTTACGAAAGAAAATTTCTTTTGAAACAAAACCATTTGTCAATAAAATGTTCCCCCACTGTTTTTACTCTCATACTATGAATTTTAACTTTCACGAACTCTATTATTCGTTAGGTGAAACTACATGACAGATTTAATAAAACGCTGGAAATCTTAATAAGATAAGCTTTTATTCCTAAATTCCCAATTAAATTAATGTATTGTACAAACAAACAGGAAAGTTTATTTAAAATCCTTCTCCGTGTTATGAAGACTTTGAACTCCTACAAAAATAAATATTTCCATCAGCCAAGTTTCGTAATTAATTATTTACTCTACTACAAATACCTTGCTCGTCAGGACTAAACTTTGAATGGTAGGAAGAAGAAGAGGATGGTCTTGACGGATAATTACAACTTTCAGAAGCATTCGATTCCAAGTGTAATTCCGAACTACTTGCATTTCTGTCATCTACTTCTGAAATATGCGATATCGCACGCAAAATCATCCGTTTCAGTTCATTTTGATTTTCACGGGATCGCAAATTCTTAAGTTCGGAAACTACAAAATCTCCGAAGATTTGGAAATCGTCGATTGGTGAATTTGATAATCTTGTGGATTTATGTGGTGTAAAAACTTCTCGCGGAAATTCTTTCGTATCGCTTGGTCTTTTCAGACTTGTTACTGGTTTCTCACTCACATTTTCGAACACATCCTCAGCTTGACTGTCGTCCTTTTGAGTAAAAATTAACACAACACAGCTTAGCACAGTTTTGCGAATTATTTACCATTTCCATTGATTTGGAGTAGGAAAAATCGCCACGGATAAAACCCATCACATTGAAAAACTCCCATGAGCTCTGGAACGTTCCGTTGGCATCCGGTGCTTGGCTTTGTCTCCTCGCAATTTTCCGGAGTTCTTGGTGAAACTGCGTCCGCAAGTTGTGCAATTTTCTGTTGATTTCAATATCGTCGGTGTTAAACCGTGCTGCCAAGTCTGCCAATAGCTTCTGTTTTTTGGTTTTGTTTCGAAAGTCTCTGTGCTTTACGTCCCACAATTCGGGCCGCGATTCCCACTGCGAGATTAATGAAAAAATCTCTTTGCGCGTCCACGTTTTCTTCTCTGCCATTGCTCTCAAACGCAACTTGCTCACAAATCACTTACATACCTATGTAAATGAAACACGTGTGCACATATTCAACGAGTCGACGACTGCTTTCTGGGAAGAGCTCTCGCAAGTTTATCGTGTCGATATGCTCTCAAACAGGGTCACGCAAGCGCAGATTCTATCTCTCGCAATAAGTGTAGACACTCAAGTAACGACCTACAGAGAGCAGCAACAAGCCGAACATTCCTGAATACGGACTACCGCACATTAAGGGCCGGTTTATAGAATGCTTTGTTAAAATTTGAATCGTTGTTAAAACTTAACAACGCGAATGGACCAATTACATTTGTTCAATTTAATCACGTGATCAGTTAATCAAGCATTTAATTTTGCATTAAATTAATGACGCTTCTATAAACCGGTCCTAAGTATTTTATTCAGTGGCGTATCAACCTATTTTGGCTGAAAGTTTCTCCCCGATCGTTGTTTCTATACAGAGTGTTTATTTAAATTTTTACTTTATTAAATATTTTTTACGGATATTGATAGCAAAGCAACATTTACCTAAGCATTGCTTGTTCACAGATGACACAATAAGGTGTAATAATCAATTTATTGCAACTATACTTAAATTATTTTAATTATAAGCAATTGTAGAAAATATTGAAAAAAATTTCAGCCATGTAGGAAAATAGAGTATTTAATAGAAAACGCTAAATTTTAGTTAGAGATACATTTGGTAGAATCTCCCTGTATATGCCCACCAAAACTTTTTTAAATTTTAGTGTTTGATATATCATTCGTTGATGCTTTTCTTTTTTTTTATTAATTTTGCTAATTGTAATGGTGAGAAGGTATCACAATGATTGTAAAATTTTTCTCTAATACATGCTTATTGTCTGCTTATAATAATTACTAATGACATACTTAATTAAAAAATAAAAAAACAACAAAGTCTTCAAAGTTTCTTCTGGCTTTCTTGTTAGCAAATACTACTATATTATAATTTTGTCAAAAGTGAAGACAATAAGCACTTTACTTCTGCAATAGAACCTTTAATTTAAGATCAGATAGTGTAGATCTACGGTAGTCTTTTATTATTTTTAAGCAAAAATTTTCAACAGAATTACAAGAATCGAAAATAGTATGTCTGTATCAATATTATTCACCTTCAATTTTTTAGTAAGTCCAAGTATTTTTTATGGTGTACTTACTACATCTGGACACTTATCATGTCAGACACGGAAGTGTCATAATGTAAACAAGAAGAAGAATTTATTAATTAATAGGAAACCTAGTTACAATAGTTAAAAATAAATAAAAAATTACATTAGTGGATAAAAGTCACACTTATTGCACATTTATCTTCACATAATCTTTGATTTTTGATTTAAATATAGATAGAGTACCTGCATTTCTAATATTGTTTGGTAACTTATTATATTCATTAATACCCTTAAAAAATAAAGATAACATTGTTTGTCGGTAATTTACACTTTGAACATTAATTTTGGAAGAATCCCTAGTCTGGTAATTGTGTACACTATTTCTGTAAATAAGATATTCACTGAAATACTCTGGTACTCCAAGCTTAATTATTTTATATACAAAAATCATGGTAGAATAATACAGTCGTTGCGTCACAGAAAACCACATTAGGGCCGATAACATACACTTTATAGGTGTTAAGCGGTTACATCTTAAAATTATACGCATTCCTCTATTCTGAAGCTTTTGCAGTTGTACAACATGACTAGGTCGTAGCAGGTACATAAGTGTGGCACAATAATCAAAATGTGGTTGGACAATACAATTGTAAATTAAAATTCTTGTTTGCATTGACACATGCGTAGATATTCTTAAGAAAAAAACAATTTCGTCCTAATTTTTTTACAAACATAATCGAGATGACTCTCAAAATCGAGCAAGCTATCTAGGTAAAATCCTAAATACTTACATTTATTAACAAACTCTACAGTTATGTTATATATGCTTAAATTAAAGTTGGCAAAATCAATTTGGTTGTATTTATATTTAGTTGTAAAAATTATAACTTTAGTTTTGGACACGTTTACTTTAAGTTTATTTGTGTTAAAATATTTTTCAAGTATTTCGAGAGCCTTGTTCATTTTTTGAATACATTTATCAAGATCAGTGTCATAGCATGCTACCAATGTGTCATCGGCAAACAAATTAACAAAATCACAATCACAATAGTTTACAATGTCATTAAGATAAATTAAAAATAAAAGAGGGCCAAGAACGCTACCTTGTGGTACACCAAATTCACTAGACACTTCATCAGACAAAACGTTATTATATTTAACTTTTTGTTTCCTGTCTGTTAGATAACTTTCAAACCATTTAATGACATTACCCCCAATACCATAGCACCGCAATTTAGTTAATAAAATATTTCTATCGATAGTTTCGAATGCTCTTTTAAGATCTAAAAAAACTGCTACCACATATCTACCACCGTCAATTTCTCTTTTAAATTTGGTAACAGTTACGAAATATCACAGACTTTGGTGCATCACAGGTAGGTTTACTAATGAGTTGTTTTAACGTTTTCCACATTTTTTTTTGGTGAATGTTTATTATTGTCGATATTCTCGTCATCACAGTATTCTTCAAATAATTCAATAAATTGACGACAGTTACCACTTGGCGACCTATAGACACAGCAGATCTTAATTTTCTTGTTTTTAAGATCAAGATCAAATTTCAAGCTCCAATAATTTCCTTCACAAACTCTGGTATCAATAGACGAAACCTTCACATCATTTCTCACATACACCATCACACCTCCAGTGTACCTATTTGAAGAATCACACCTTAACACATTGTAGTTTTGTATTTGAATTTCAACGTCCTTAATATCTTCTGTCACTCTTGTTTCACTTAATATTAGTAGTTTTGGCTTCACTTGATTCACTAGAACAACTAACTGATCCTTATGCGGCAGGAAACTCTGAACATTCAGATACAATATGCAAGGTTCTTCATTTGTCTCTGGAGATACTTTCTGATTCGTGTAGGTTATTCTGCTTTTTGGGAAAAAACTGATATCTTTTAATCAACACATCTTCCGGCCAGTTGTCTGGATTGTACAAGTGTTCCAGAAGCCGACGATCTGTGATAATTTTAAACGATATGCTCCTAGCATCATCTCTTCTAGTAAGTTTCTCTACTTCAATAGTCTCATTAGGGAATATTTTGCTTAAATAGTCTTTAACCATCTTCTTCTTTAGTTGAGTTTTCGAAATTTCCAGCGTAAATATATGCCTTCCTATTTGCTGCTGTAAGACCTGAAGATTTCTCTGTATTAGCCTTACCACGCACACCGGACCATTTTTTGTTTATTCGTCTTTTTGACTGTACTTGTATCCAGCCATTAGATGAGCGGTCATTGTCCCTTTCTACTTTTTGTATATCGAAATCAGCTGTCTTCACTGTTGAATTATTATCGCGTAGTTTTTTTGGTCCTACATCGATTAGATCTTTTTGCTGTTCTCTCCTCGTTGTTAAATTTTTACTAGGAACAGTTGTCTTCAATTTACTGCTGTTGGTGTTGCTGACGAAATTGCCGACACAAAATCAGAATGAATGACTAAAAAACTTGTTGAAAAACGTATATTTAGTGCTGAAAATACATTTTGAAAAATGTCTGACAGGATTCCATGACAGAAATTGCAAGATATTTCCATCTAAATGTAAATTTTTTGTCCGACACTTGACATAAATGTCTAGAGAAAAATCTCAGATGTAAACGTACCATTAGTTGAAAGACAATATGTCCATGATTTGGAGTAATTCGCCTTCTAAATTATGATCAATAGCTTTTTAAATTTGAGTCGACTTTGAGCATTTTTTTATTCCCGTAACTGACAAGGAGCTCAAAAATCCGAATTCTGCATTAATCTATTACTCTCCAAATAAAATAACTACCGTCAATATATTTTGCTCCGACCAATATACGTTTTTATTATTTTTTTGAAGAAAAAATTCTTTCTTAACATTTTGCGCTCATAACACGCCACTGATTTTATTGGTTGCTTGAACAGACGTCTACTGAATGATTTGCAATGAAAACGAAAAATCAAGACTTTTTTCTCTGTCATCTACAAATTAGTTATAAAACAAAAAATAAACAATTGTTTTAGGTGGGACGTTTATGAGTTCAGATACAAAGTTTCATGTCAATAAATAAGCGTTCTATTTACGTACAATTTACGCGATTAAAATATCGTTGATATTACAAAGGATAACAGCACGAAACCTTGGAAGGAATATTTGTTGATGTTTACGACCCAAAAGATTTATTGCTGCGGTTTGAGTTCAGCTCCTTGCTCGCCGGCCGGGTTTATAGGGGTGTCATTCTTTATGATCGTGATTGTACCTATTACAGTTTAAGAAATACAGAGCGCAATACTTGGTAGGAAGAAACAAGAAAGAGCAAATCAAAAATGCAAATGTGTTAAAGCCATTCAGAAATGAAAGACTTGACCATATCTTTACTAGACAGTGGGTGATAAGTTTTTTTTTTAATATCGATAATCGATACATTAAAATTATCGATAAACATAGATTAAAATCAAAATATTGATATATTATATTAAAGTAACGATATTAATCGATATATCGATCAAAATATGGGTGTATTTTTAGATAAATACCTAATAAATCTTACTTTTAAAATTTCAAATTTTAAAAGTTAAAGTTTTGTACTTACCTATAGTTATCTACCTAATGTTTTTGCAAAAAATGCTCGGACCCGTCGATTTTTTTGAGTTGGCAATCCTCAACTGTTTTTGGTTTACATTACATTTTTTAGTTCTCTATTCAACAAATGTAGAACTTGCAAAAATAAAATCTTGTACGGTATATTTTTTGAGAATATTATCTATTTTTTAAGGTTTTCGTTCAAAAACAGATGAGGTATTCAACACAATTTTCCTACTAAAAGAAAAGATGTTAATTTAAAAACATCAATCGACGAGTTTGGTCGTTCTTTACAAAAAACTGCACAATTAATTTATTAATTTAGCTCCTAACTAAACTAACACGGTATTATCAAAAAATATCGATAATTACCGATTTTTTTCGGTATTCTATATATCGATAGTTATCTAGATTTTTATCGATATATCGGTAAAAATTCCCAGTGCTACTAGGTAGTGGTCATTAAAAATTGCATGATCTAACTATAATGTACTTAATTTCACAAGCTAGGTGAACTTAACACTTAAAGTTAAATTAAAAAAAAAATTTACTATGAAATCAAGTTTACTTCACTTTAGAGTGCCTAAAAAATATTGCTGCTTGTCAGTCAATTGAAATTTGATAAAAAAGTTGCTAGTTATGCGAATCAAGAAAGTTAGATGGACATGATTTTAATCTACGAGATGTGCCAAAAATAATATTTTTTTTAAAGAAAAAAAATAAAAATTTATAATAAATTATATTGTTTTCGTTGCCATCAAGCTTTTTTTTTACCTAAGATAATCAATATTTTTTTAATTTTTGCAATTATTTACTGTTATTTAATAATATTGTGACAGATGCTTAAAACTAGAAGGAAATTATCTATCAAGTGGTGCAAAAAATACAGGGTATCATTTAAAACAAAGAAGTTGACCAGTCACAGATTTGAAATAAATATCATTTTAATTTAAATTGATGATTCAGATTTTGTCATTCCATATTTTTTAATAAATAAGTATGTATTACTTTTTTACAAACATAAAAATGTTAAAAGAGTGCAAATACCAAACTGAAACACTCGGTATATTATGTTTCTTGTTATCTAACAACATCAATAATACCTACCTAAATTTTTTGAAATAAATGTGAACATGCAAATGCTATAATTATTATCAAAACGACGACAAAGATTTTACTCACACAATTGTACACGAACTTTCCTACACAGGTGAAAAAATGCAAGAGTAATAAATAGTAAATTAATAGTAATACAACCTGTATAAAATAAGTGGTAGGTAAAACGAAACTGAATAATTTTTATAATTATGTAAAAACTTAAAGATTTGAAAACAGAATCTTTCTCCTTCATTAGTAAATTGATAATTTTGTTATCATTTTTTCTTCTTTCATCTTCTTTCAACTACTTTTTTTACCTTATTTTCATTTTGAAAAATTAATGTTTTATCCAAGAATATGGTAAAGACGTTGGCACTACAATTTGGAAGCTGTAAACATTTTCTCAAAAAAGTAATTTTCACTCGTACTCCATTGGTAATCTCGTTCAAATATGATCTTTCTGTTATTACTGTTATTAGGTAATTGTTTTATATTTAAACTGATTGTCATGTATTATTATTTTATTATTTATTATTATTATTTTTTACCCCGCGTAATTTCTTTCGCTGAGTCGGTTTTTTCAGTCAAAATTTTATAAATCGTTCTCCGAAGCTGAAAACAAGTGCATTTTATTTTTCTACTTCCATCTAATCTTGGATCAGTTCAATCTTATATTAATTCTTTTTTTTTTTTCATAATGGGACATAGTTTCATAAATTCCATAGTTTTACCAATCACAAATTTTTCCCGAGATTTTTTGTTTGTAATTTTCTTTGTAATAAGTAATTGAATTGTTGTAACAATTTTAATTTAAGGAAAAATAGATATGCCAGTGTTATTTATTATAATTAATCTGAACACACATAGTGATCATATCATTAAACACGTCGGTTTATGTGACGCCTGTGCCAGCAATCGTCTGTCAACAGTGAGTGACAATTGAATACAAAATTTAGACATTTAAATTTGATACTCAAGATTGCCAAATTAAGATTGCAAATTTTTACCCAACCTGACGACAAGAATCGCGGTCTTTATCACCAAGTAGAATTCTATGTAGTATAGGATCATTTGAGAAATCAAATGTGGTTATCTAAGACTGATGGTCTTTACCCATAATTAATTTTTTTCTTAAAAAATGCTAATTTTCAAAGGCATAAAAGTCATCCCAAAATTTGAAAAAAAAATTGAAAAATTTTCGTACTTGCTGACGAAACTATTATGACTCAAACTATTAACTTTGGGTTTTTGCTGTAGATTTACTTGATTCATACGAGTACATATCTTGTATTTTTATTTTTGGTATTCGGAAGTAAAATTACCGTTGGGGGCGCCACTGAGCTAGGTCGAAAACAGTAACCATAAATGGCGGGAAAATGTTTATTCGGATATTTTAAGCGTTGTACGAATTTTGAGGCTTCACAATTATTGCATTGCCTATGCGGAATGATTATTGTATCTTTGATGCAAGAAACTTATGTTGACAAAAGAGATGACGAGGAAAATACGAATAACGAATGACTGTTTGGTTCACTTTCTTTATTGGAAAATTATTACAAAGACATTGAAAAGCCTACCTTTTAGCATAATTTACGTTTAAATGTATCAGCAGTTGTTAATCTTTATTGTAGTTTTGTAGATTTACCGCAGCATTTCATGATTTTTTCAGTGGAAAATTCTAACCTAAAATTCATAACACTTCACTAATTTATTGGTTTCTTGAGCCAAACTTTGTGTTCGCTGTGATCCATTACTTATAATCTTTAATTAGACAACTGTTTGATAACACTTTGTAATCAAAATTTAAATATTTTTCACTTTTTATCCACTTTCAAGTTCCAAAAATAAACACTTTATACCACGAAAAACTACAGAACCAAAGTCAACGCTAGTATTTACCACCACGTACTTTTAAAGTAATTCTTTCTATTGTAAGTAATTAACACTATACACGCAAAATTGTTGAACAATTCATTAAATGTCAGTTAAATGTGGCATTACGAAAATTTTTTTACTGTTTTCGACATAGTTCAAAAGTCATCACCAGAGGGCGTCTAGTTAATTTTATTTCCGAATGGTATTTTTGGTTATCGGCATATTCTCAAATGTCAGTGCTTTTCAAAGAATTATAAAATCGACAGAAAAATATCTAAAAAATTCTTACCGAGAGCTATCAGGTACTATTTAAAGACAATTAGTTTTTAAATTATTAACGTACATTAAGAAAAATTGTTTTGCGTGTTCCGTAAAAATATTGCGTTAGCTACTCACTTAAATGTATATTTAACTCTCGTAATATTTATAAAAAAATATAAATATTGTTTATACCTAGTTATAATTTCTATTATGAGTCTAAATCACGGTTTTCTTTCTAATACATACATCTTCCGGAAAGGCCAAAACCATAACTGCTGGCAAGCTTTTTTGTGTTAACTAGTATTGATAAACTATAAAATATTGATGATTCAATTATTAAACGTACGCTAAATAATAATCATGGAAGTGGGGGAAGAAATAAAATAATAATTAACAATTCAGTTTGTTTGTGTTGTTTATTGATTTCTGAAACAATTTGTATCTACATTTGTAACGCAAAACTAAATATTTTGACACTTACTGCTACCAATTATTATAAATAACATGAGATCGAAAATTAACTGAATTAGAGCAGGCCGTGTCTGCGTAATTTTAACCACATGTCAAAATTTGACAGATAGTAATTTTCCAAAAACTAATTCCTTCCTAACAAAAAGCCTCCATTGTAGACTATTTTAACAAGTGAAAAAATAGGGAGTGGAAATATTCATTTAGTGAATGATCCCTAGCAGAATTTCGAAAAAAAAATTCTCAAGAATTTTTAAAACGGTTATTTATGTATTTATGGACATCTCCTTAGTCTCCTGACTGTTTTTTGCAACACAATGGTTTGAAAAGAAATGTGGCTAAAGTTACATTTCCGTTTCATGGCTTGCTTTAATTCAGTACATTTTAGATCTTGTGGTATATTTAAAAGATTCCGACTGCCAAAAAAGAAAAAGTTCTGCGGTTTAAGATATACAATTTATTAAAAGCTCTGATCCTGATGTTTCATAAATGAAATAATTTGCAAACTGGCAAAGTTCTGGTCGATTGAAATATTGACAGATTTTTTTCATGTATAACAGAGGAACTCAATTTGGAGCGTTCTAGAATTATATTGATTTTGTCTTGTCGCTTGTCATTGTTCATAATTAACGACTGTTGGGAAAGTTCATGGAAGTTTTGCTGTTTCAACTAATTTTTGGATAAAACTTAAATCCTTATAGTCGCAGGTCTGGATCCGGTCGTTATTCTTTTGTTCTTCTCTTAGTAGTCGCAAAAACTTTAAAAAGGACTAAACTGGCTTTAGCAAACATTTTCCACCAATTAGCAATTTGCAAATTGAAATTATTGTTAAGATAAAAAAATCTTATTTGCATTTAACTGGGTGTTAACCTGTGGCAAATAAACTTTATTATTATTATCCGCATCATTCAATTCAAACCCATTTAACCACCTGCGGTTTTACTGCAGATCAGTAAAATACATACCTACACTGCAGGGAAATAAAGTAAAACGCGTTCCTACAAGTCATTCTTAAATAATCGGAAATAACGAGCGAAGCTCGTTCATCATCAATGCCCAATCTACAGAAAAATGATGTAACCATCACAGTTTTCTTCGGTAGATAAAGCTTGTCTCTTTTGTAGTAAATTGTAGTTTTTATCCGTACGATTTTATGGTTATTCCAAATCAAGCGAACAAATCTACAGGAAAGACAAGATGTCAGTGCAAACATCTCTAACCCTATTATAATTTGTAAACTGCTTATGTGGTAAGATTTCCTATTCCTAGCATTTGAAGCTTATCATGTAGTATTAATCTAAGCAATGAATCTATCTATCCCTTTGATGTCTGTCTGTTTATACATTTAATCAGGTTTAATAATGTTCAGTGAGTGAACTTCTACATAATGCCGGTTTCCGGTTATCTTAAACCAAAATCCAATATCCATCCAGTCCTGTCATTGTTTACGACACGAGACAACTTCTTGATATGAAGCTAAAGTGTTTCAGGTTTTGACAGAAACGATCGTAATATTAATTGAGTTCTTTCACTAACTTGTCTGGTAATAATGTTTTAAGGTCACGAATTCAACACGCGGAACATTGATTTTCTGCAGGATATTTACCCAATATTGTTTACACAGGAACTGAGGAAGTCGATGGTTTTGTTATTTTTATTTTTTAATAAAGAGTAATTTATTCTAACTGCGTTGTTAGGATAGGATTTGTAACTTTTATAACAAACAATATAAATTTCAACATGTCAACTTTTGTTTATAAGGCGATAGCGGGACTCGGTTTTGAGCAAAATTCTCAAAAAAATAACACGAGAATGTGCCACTTATTTTTAAACCGCCCTATACAAAAATTTTTCAAAATAAATTTAGGTCAAAAATGTTGTTGTTATATTTAGTTTATTTGCGAGATTTCGCTAGAGAACGAGGACGAAGCATCAAGTTAAGTCTAGCACTAAATATTTTTTAGAGTGTTTTAGCACATTTTCCAATCAGAAACCTAATTATTTGGCAAAATGTCGTGAGAAGTAATTCATGAACTTACTAAAATGAATGAAAAATGAATTATTTTTGTCTTTTTTGAGAACTTGAGCTTATTTTTTGAGGTCAAAACAATACTTTTAAGATTAGTTTTACTAACACTGTCTGGAAAATCACGAAATTTGCTCCAAATGATTGACATTTTTACCTACCGATTTTGTGAGTTTTACTGAAAAATTAATGAAATTCACGAAACTTAGTCGAATAAAACACACTTTTTTCTTTTCCGAATATTTTGGTATGGTTTACAGCCTGCTGTAAAATTTTTTTTTCAAAATTTTGTAAAAATCGAACCGAAGTTTAAATTCAGACAGAACATTTTGTCAGTTGTGACTTTTCCGAATTTTTGATCTTGCTTTTTTAACACCTCTAGAATTAAAAATTAGATTATGTCAACCAGTTTCCAGACAGATTCATTTATTGTACAAGAACTTTTTTCAACAATAAATTCTGTATTTCTTAAGCATTTAAGTGCGTTTTAGAGCAAAAATATGAGTCTTTCCGAGTTTTCTCTACAAGAGACGGAAAAATCATTAATTTTAATTCAAAAATTTCATATTTTTGTCTTTTTGTTTTGGGTACGTTGTTTTTGCCAAAAACACAATTATCTTAAAAGCAGACTCTAAAGTCACCCAATTGTTTTAAAATGTGTATTTTAACCTTCTTAGAGTCTTGTTAAAGTAAAAACTAAGCTTTTTTTAATTAAATGAACTTAAATTATATTATTGTATATAATGTTATCTTATATCTTTTTTGATCGAAACTGATTTATTTAGTCAAAGTCAAAATACACCTAGAAATCACAAAATAAAATTACAATTGATGTTATAGGTTTTCTCTATTTAGCCAGTTTTTGAGCAAAATTTTATCAAAAATAAAATTGTTGAATTAACAATTTAGATTTAAATATGTTGCTGATACAAATCGACAAATCACCAAAATTAAGTTAAAATAAACTACAAACGTTTGCTATTTTCTCTCGAAATATTTCTCTAACACTCCTTGAAAAATCATCAAATTTGATCAAAATTTATATTAAGTATTTCTTATTTGAGTCGAGTTAATTAATTAGCTTTTGAACCTGAATTTATTTATTTTGTAAGATTTTCTTGAAACGCGCTTCAGAAAAATAAAAATAAAATAGAACATTGTTTCTCACGATTTTCTTTGTTTTTGAAGGAAATTTTGTCACAAATAAGCTGGAAAATGACAAAATTTTTAAAGCTATTTTAAACAAGTGTTTGTGTTTCTTACCTAAATAAATGGAGCTGAAAAATTACCTAATTATTGGGTCAAAACCCAAAAACAACATTTTTCAATTTTTGTGTTTTGTTGAGGTGTTTTAATTAATGCAGAAACATAATTATTTTGCAAAAATTTCTAAGAATTCTAAGCCAAAAAATTGCCAAAAATTTAATTAATCTTCAATTAAATTCTAAACAAAATGGAATATGAATCAGTGTTTTGCTGTGTTTGGTTGTTAGATATAATTATGGCAAATTTAATGTGAAGTACTAATTAATTAAATTTAAAAACAAACAATTTTTATTCCTTGACTTTTATTCTCTCTAAATACTATCGAAACGTCAAAACAATTTGAAAAATTGTTTTATGTGTCCTAATAAACAAACATTTTCTTTATTATTCAAAAGAATGATAAACAAAATGTCCAACTTTTCTCAAGACTAGTTTTCGATCTGTGATATATAATTTATGACACGATCCAGAATGAACTTAAACCACTAGTGTTTAAGGCACGAACTAACGAAGCGAGAGGGTAATGCAAATATGGAAAAAGCTTACAAAAAATTAGACCAATTGCTAATTTTTGGTTACATATTTTTCTGTCTTGACCCTCGCCCATAACACATACACTATCGGACAAAAGTAAGGCAACATGATGAAAAATATACAAATATTGGTATTTTAAATTTTAAGAGTTGGTATTTACCTTCAATTTAATTTTATAATAAATGTTTAAAGATATTCTTATTCGTGTTGAAAATGGATAGCCTGTGGGTAATTATTATGACATACGAGTACTACTAGCTTGAAATATAAAAAAGCCCGATATTAATGCGACAAAAGTAAGGCAACATTGTCAGAAAATATTTTCAACTCAAATTTTATTTGATTCAACATTTACATAACACTACCCAACACTAAAGTTTAAATAAATAGAACGAAAAATTCAATAATTTATGGCATAGCCGTTATTAGGTATAATTTTTTGGCACCGTCTGGGCATTGAAGAAATTAATTTTTGAATAACATTTTCATCCAGATTTGACCACACTTCCTTGATTTTATCTATCAAAGATTACTTGTTGGGAAATCTTTGTATCCGGATTCGTCGCTCTACCTCTTCCCATAAGTTCTCAATTGGGTTGAGGTCTGGTGATTGGGCAGGCCATTGCAAAACATGAATATTATTATTTTGGAACCACTCACTGACCAATGCAGAAGTGTGTTTGGGGTCGTTATCTTGCTGAAAGATAAAACGAAGAGGCATTTTCCATTCTGCATACGGCAGCATTACATCTTGGAGTATGTCCCTATAGATGAACCGATCCATATTACCCTCAGTAAAGCTCAACGGACCCACACTATTCCACGAAAAACACCCCCACAGAAAAACGCTACCATGATCATGTTTAACAGTGGGTGTAACATACTTGGGGTTGAATCGTGTATTAATTGGCCGTCTCACACGTTTCATTCCATCCGAATTAAATAATTTGTATCGAGTCTCGTCACTAAACAGAACTTTCCTCCAATCTTGCACTGTCCAATTCTCTTGCAAATTGAAGTCTGGCGCGTCTATTTCTTTCGGAAATCAAAGTTTTTTTAGCAGGACGTCTACTAAAAAGCTTTGCTGCAACCAGTCTTCTTTGAATTGTTCATGTACTAACTCCTACTTCCGGTATTTCCGCTGTAATTTTAGATGCAGATTTCCATGGATCGTTTTCCGAAATCCTTTTAATGCGTCTGTCCATGTTTATAGTGGTTTTTCGTGGTCTTTCCGATTTTGGATTATTGTTTAAATGTCCTCTTTCGTTGTAGCGAATAATTATTTTAGACACGCTGTATCTAGGCAGTTGAAATCTTCTTGCAATATCCGCTTGTTTTTCATTGTTTAAGAAAGCATCTATCACTCTTTCATTCAACTCTTTACCAATTGGAGTACCCGTTGGCATGGCTCTTGTTGCACAAGACGAACTGTTAATATTGGCCTAACAAATTTTTCATTATAACAACATTTTTTGCAAAAAATCTAAATGTTGCCTTACTTTTGTCGTTATAAAATAATACTTTTTTACACTACAAGTCAACAAAGCGGTTTTTTTCAACCTTAATAAATAATTACTTGACATTAATGACAGTAGCTTCCTTTGATTTTTTTAGTAATACCATAGTTTGCCCGATCATAATTTATTTACATTAGATAGACATTCAATTTCTATATTTTTCAAAATGTTGCCTTACTTTTGTCCGATAGTGTAAATACTTATTTCTTGAATGAGACATCAAAAAATAGCGACAAAATCAAAGAAAAAAAAAGACAAAAATCGAAAGACAGTTCAGTGGCAATGATAAACTCCACCAAAGCTGCGTGAAAGCTGCTATTTTTGTCTAAAACGTTAAAAACTTTTCTCTGAACGATTTTTTTATTGTCCGAAACACTTCTACAGAGTACAAGTTTAAAAACGTTTCAGAAGTTTGCATAAAAGTAAAATATATACAGGGTGCTCAAAAACTGGCGCACCAACTCAGTGGCACGTTATTGAGAAGCAAGTGCAGATTACGGGAAAAATGTTGAAAAAATTCCTAAAGTCATATTTAAAAAAATCTGGAGCTACAAACTTATTGTGTTAACTTCTTTAGCTTTCATTATTTTTTGTTTTTATGTTTCATACCAGGTAATCGTTCCGTAACAAAACGATGAATAATTATTTTTAAATTTACTATCAGATTTTAGCAGTTTTTTTAATTAAAAAAAATTAAAATTCATCCAAAAAATCACAATGTGTAGATGTGCCAACACTGGGAATTATTTCCTAGGAAACCGTTTCAAAAATAATTTATTTTTATTGTTGCTCAAATTCTATTGCGATCATGACTGTTAGACAACGTTGCCACATATCATTTACCTAAAATTAGTTATTTATCAATAACTTTAATACAAAGAATTTTTTTACTATTTTTACCTTTATATGTAACCACTTTTCTACCACACACCATTGAGTTGGTGCGCCAGTTTTTGAGCACGCTGTAGATAGGTAGTTTTTTTTCATAGTGAATTGACCTCATTTGTAATTTTGTTAATAATTAAATTGCATGTTTCTCACTATTTTATTATGTAACGTCTGAATTCAAAATGCGTCCTAAAATAAGTTTAGTTCTTCTGGTTTCCAATTCTCAAAGACACAAGAACTTCTAGATAAACGTAATAAATAATATAACTTAAACTTACCACATTGAAACTAGAGAGTAAGACTAACATCATTTAAGGTAGAGTAGGACTAATATATTTTCATAAAACTTTGAAAGCCTCTAAAGCAAGAGTATGTACAATGTTTTGTTACACTTTACTATTATGCTCCATTACAACTTTAGAAAATTTTACTGAAATATCGTGCTTCTTGTTGAAATGTTTGGTGCACGTTAGTTTATTATACACAAAATTCTAAAGCAAATTCGAGCGAAACATAATTAGACTGTTTCTAAATATAAACACTAACTGCTTCGTTTATCAAATTTATTTATTCATAATGAAATAGAAATAATAAAACGTTGTTCATTAACTATAACAATATGTACGATATGATTCTTAATGCTTTCATCTTAACATATGCAAAATAAAAGTAGTTACAGGCAGCAAGAAATATTATAATTAACAGCACGCATACCTAATATACAAATGACTTACTTTCTGTTAATATACGATAAAATTTGCATTACATTTTGTATGCTCATTCAACACCATTTTTTTTGGTTGTAAATAAGAGAACATAAATTACTTGCATTAGTGGAGGTCATACCACGCGTATATTTAAGTTAATGAGATCTAAAGATTATTTATGAGACAAGTTTAATAAAGTTACATTACCAATAAATGTAGTGCACTACACTAGGCATGAAATTAACAGGTGTTAGTTTAGTTAGGCTTTAGCTGATATGTATTAGCTCTTTGAGTGACTGTAGGAAAGATGTATGAATATATGTGTTATGTTGTATGTCTTTAGTTTTCTTTTAAGATATCTGGAATAATTTGTTTACATCTATGAAAACAAATGTGGCTCCATCTGTTAAAATTCAATGCCAAAGGCATTAGCATAAAAATAAATTATTGTTCAAAGCATCGGAAAATCCTCGTGCAATTTGCGTTTTTGAATAGGGAACCTAATTACGGAGATTATGAATACTGCAATTACAATTTAATGCCAATATTACAACTTTTATGGCATGGAATTTAATGCAAAAATAAATGCTTTTGACAAAAATGAAAATTATTATAATCCAATCTTCATAAAAAAATTCATCGTGCTCGTAATATCTAAATTAAAACTCGAGCAAAGTTAAAATGAAAAATAATGGTAGCTTTTAGAGCAATTACAGGTTCCATAAACAAAAGAAAATTCTGTCATGACGGATTTCTCTACTAAATCATCATAATCCTTTATAATTTTTTTACTCGCTGGGCTAATTAAGGCTTGTACCGGATGAAGATAATGCGAGCTGCCGGCTGTACCTTAAAATATTCGCTCTATTCTTTACGTATTATTGTCGGGAGTAAAATATTACGAAATATCTTAACTTAAACCCGTTCTAGGTTTAACTTTTTTTTAGACGCTGCAAAATTTAATTCCATAAACTGCAAAAAAATTATACGAGTAGAATAAAATTTGTTATGAGTCAATAGTGGGTTACTTGTGACATGTCTTAAGATGCAACCAATAATACTAATTGCACTTACCACTTGGGACTTCCTTGATTTTTAAAAACATTAATTAAACCAACACTGTTTTTTATCTTTTAAATAAAAATAATCCATAATGAAGTTTTAGCAAAACTGTCAAGACAAACTTGTCACTAGCCAGAACAATGTAATCTTAGATAAATTTAATTTTTTTAACAATTACCTATCTGATCAGCTGGAATCGGTATTACTGATTGCATATTTGTATAAATTCAGAAATAACCCACTATTAACTCACCCTGTATTTTTTAATTTTGCTAAGAATTGTTATACAACACTAACATAATCGAAATTAAACTTCTCGCTGTTCAAAACTTTGTACAGGACCTGAAGCCTAAGCTTCTTGTCAAAAAATAGCTAAAATTTTTGGATACTTCAAAAGTATCTTTAAATGGCCAAAAATTAAAAAAAATCAAAGAAACTTAAATAATAAATTAATATCTATTAAATACTTACAATATTAACAAAACACTGAGGTTGAATTTTATAAAAAAATAATCATTTTTAATCCTGAATTACACCCCTACCAACAATTCTTGTAATAATTGTCGCTATGGGTTTAAATCAGCATCAAAGAGGATTATTTTTTTATCAAGTTAGCCAAATTGAACTAAACTCTATTATTACTTATTATAAAAATTAAATTTAGATATATGGAATTCCTTCTTTTAATTTGAACTTTTGAAAAAAAGGTCATATTATTTGAAGAACCCTTAAGTTTTTTGCAAAAGAAACAATAGACCATAGAAACAGAGTCGTTATAAAAATTTGTTGAAAAGCATCAAAAACAAAACGTATATAGGGTGAGTCTGCTAAAAATATTTCACTGCAAAGGAATTAATGTTTGCTTTGCTGTTAAACACTTTATGTTTTTCTCTATGCATGTGAAGGTAAAAATTCCGTAAAAAATTAGCGCTAGCTTTTCAAAATATTATCAAAACTTAATTTGTCTTTTTGTTATATTACAGCTCAGATGTAATAATCTTAAAAAAATTGTTTCAGAATGTCATTAGAAATAAATTTAATGAAACACAAAGAATTAATTAGAACTAATTAAAATAATTTGAATTAAGTTGCCATTTATTTGGTGTAGTGAGCTACGCAACGAATATTTTTTTTTAAGTAAAAGAATCGTTAGTTAATTGGACATTCACCATAAGATACATGTTTTTATGAGACAGAACGTCAATTAATTTGAAATATTTTGGATATTTTGAAAATTTTTTTGTTCTTTAACTAGTTCTTTGCAGTTTATTTCGAAAAATCATTATGTCGAATAAGAAATGCCTTTGCATTCTTCAGTCTAGACCGCAAGAGTATGATTTCGCATTCAAGATACAAAAATAACAATTTTTGGAACTAGAGCAAATTTTTGTACCTAATTTTTGCACAAAAAAATATTAAAGCATTCTTTGTTACAGAACGTCGTTAAAAATATGTAAAAAAATAATTTTCTTTAGGAACATTTTATACAAAACCGGATTCAAGCATTTTTCGTTTCAGAACGTCATTAGAAATACATAAAAAAATATTTTCTTCAAGGACTTATTATTAGGTAATTGTCAAAAATTGCAGAAAAATCCTAAAAAATTGTATATGCATGCTCAGAGAAAAAAATAAGTATTTAATAAGAAACTTTTCCTGTTCTATTTGATTAGTAGTAAGCTTCCGACACAAGAAGAATTTGAAAAAAAAAGAAAAGTAGTGAGTTTTAAAGACGAAACGTTGCCGCAACAAGGAATACGTACAAATTACCTAATAACCTTCTTAATTATATGTATTTTTGTACTATATTAACAGGCTCTAAACTAGAAAGATTCAAAACCACCAAAAATTACATAACCGTTTTAAAAATTACTTATTTTGAAACAAAATCTATTAATTCCAAACTCCTTCAGCAACTTGAATTTAATTACCTTTTTCATAATAACCTGCAGCAAAAAAGGCATTAAGAGGCAGTTTTAAAGTGATCTTGAGTTGAATGTTTTTGAAGTTATGTTTCATTATTCTCATTAACTCCCAATAAGCTTGTATCAAATAAACGTTCTAATTCAGTACTGTCATCATACACAATCTTTCAAAATAAATTAATTTCCATCAAAGGAGATTTTTCAGCGAATTTTAGCAAAATTTTTTAAAAGAGAAAACTAAAAGAGTTTTAACTACTCAAAAAAGAAGCAAAAATTACAGTTAATTTTGATCAATTTTTGTTGATTCTTAACTTATAAAATGTTAAGGTTTTAACTCAAAAATAGGACATGATTTTCGACCAGATGTTGTGACTTCTATTCAAAAACGAGCTAAATCGAAAGAAACTAACAACAGTTTCTTGATTCACAAGTATGAAAGAAAGAAAAAGAAGCAGAAAAAGAAGCAGAAAAAAGGCCATTACTTTTTCGATATCTAGTTTTATTTTTTATTTTGTAAACTTGTTTTAGAAGTAGCAACTTTTTTCTTTTTTTTTGCATGTTATGTCTTCTTATGTTTGCATAATTACAGAACGTCTTGTCTTCAGAATTCAATGTATACTTCATGATTAGTTATAAGTGAATAGTGTTATTACCTTATTACTTTCGACATTTTGCTGTTCTGCAAATAACGATTTTATAAATTCTTATTGTAACTGGTCTTTAATCTTCATTTTTGTCAGTGTTCTTATTGCCACTACTTTGATCCTGATAATAGATAGTCATCATAATTTTACAGTAAAAGAAGGGAATCTTTACAACTTTTCAATGCTGAAGCGAAATATTGAGCACAGCCGATATACACAAACATTTAATTACAGAAAATGTCAACTCAAAAATAGTGTCTATTTATTGTATGCAATAATAGCTTAGTAATTGATGTATACCTGAAAATCTTTGAACTTTTCACTATAAGAGACCGTTAAGGTATTAAAGGAAAAGTATCTTAAATATTAATAAATAAGAGAAACCCTATAAATTTTTATATTGATTAACTTCTTTAAGAGTCAAGGCATATTTTAAACTTTGTAATGCTAAAATCTCAATGACAAAAATTTTTCAATTGTTCGATTTTACTTGCTTTCTCAAACAGGAGGCTACAAATGTTGATCCTTCGATTCTTTTAGATTAATGCTTTAAGAGTTCTACAACTATGAATAGAGTTGCTATTTAATTTCTTTTTGTCTACATTCTATTCATTCTAAGGAGTTTGAAATACTCAATTCAATATTACAATGTAACAATTATCAGATGCGTCCAACATGGTTAAGGTTTTTGGCAAATAACTCCGAATGTGGTAAAATTTGCAGTAGGATTTTAATAACAAAAAAAAAATTGCTTTTTTAATTTCGCTTTGAATGTAATAATAATAATAAGAATA
Source organism: Tribolium castaneum (assembly GCF_031307605.1). Taxonomy (NCBI): domain Eukaryota; kingdom Metazoa; phylum Arthropoda; class Insecta; order Coleoptera; family Tenebrionidae; genus Tribolium; species Tribolium castaneum. The sequence continues at coordinate 10,881,410 of NC_087394.1, forward strand.
ATAATCCGGTAAGAGTTCCAGGAGCCATACTATAAAGGATTCTTACTTTCCAGAAAATGTCATTAGGTAAAAATAAAACTAACCACTTGTAGGGTGATTCGAAATTCTATTACCTTTTCAAATTTACAACTTCCTAGATCGGCAACCTTTTAAAATGTTTTATTATTATTTTATTATTAGTAAAGACACTGAGCGAAGACTCTTAACTGGGCCAGCCTGTAGGCCTACAAAGCGAATAAACTTCCAATCTGCTTCTTTAATTAAAAGTGATGTTGAAAACTTTATCAGATTTTCCCAGCCGATGTTTGATAACACACCATAAAATGAACTGATAAAATAATAATAAAATTAATTACTCAATCGCTTTAACCCACTGCTCTTAATTAAGTTGCAAAGTATAAGTCTTTTGGATACCGGATTTTCATGCAACTCTCTTCTAATTAATTCGAAACCATTAGGATTAGTATCGTAACTTTCGCAATAAATTCCACCAGTCGTTCAAAATATAAATTTTACGACACCAGACGGTTGCAGTCATGCATTTGGCCAATAATAAAAATCGCCAGAACGATTTTCCATATCGTTTTATCGCGTGCATAACAATCCGCCCACTTTGCGATTATCGACGTCCCACCCTTAAGTAAATAGTGGTAGTATCACGAACAATTCTCGTAAAATGGGTAATTGAAATAAAAAACGCCAGTTTCTCTTCCACCTTCGAGGTGCTATCATGTGCTCCAAGCGGACTCTCGCGCTTCCAGAGGTGCAAGAAGAGGACGACGAAGATGCTGCATCTGGCAGCCAACAGTCGCAATTTCAAGTAAGAACACACGAAATAATTAATTGTAAGTGCTCGAGCTTGCTGTTGCTATCTTTACGCAAGAGGTGTGATGCTTGCGGTGCTGGTTCTGTAATGAATGCACTTGGCTACGTCTAAAGACAGTGAGGTAATTAATGATGTTGTTCAGGTGCAGATAATTGTAACGCCCATACAGGGATGTGATGGGGGCGCTGAGATACGGGTCATGGGGGGCACTCCGAGAGCCACGACTAAAAAGCTTCCTCCAATACACACGCACGGCAAGTACTTATAATTTCATTATGGTGTTGCACTTTGACTCGCGTAGATTAAACTATCATTTGCACTTTCATTTTTATATTCATTCCTATTTGCATTCATCAACACGGCTATAACTAGTTTTGCGAGCTCAAGGTGAACAAAGTGCTAAACGAACTTGGAATTCCTACATTTTACAACTGAAATGATCTGATTTAATTGAGAAACTAATAAAACCGAATATTATGTAGACACTAAAAATAGAAGACTAGATAAAACTACGTACCTACACGTATTTTAGTTAAAAACGAATTAATCTTAATGCAGGGTGAAGCACTTGGGTTGGTATTAATCCAACACAGCACTGGGTGTTTTAACTATTAAGTATACAGGGTGATTTTTTAAATACTAACCACCCAAAATAATTTAGAAAATAAACAAAAAATTAGAAAATCTTGTGACAGGCCAATTTTTATTTTTAGGGGACACTTTTTTGTGTACTTTTGAAAGTTGTAACTTTCTTTGTAATACAAACAACCCCTTTAAAATTTTAAGTGACATGACTCCTTTTATGACACCTCAAATGGAAGGTATTTTGACCAGAAATTCGTCTGTGTGAATTTTTTTGAGTTCCAATAATTTTTTATAAAGTTACATGGTGCCCAATTACTTGATAATCCACTGTTAAAAGATGTTTTTTTTATCAAGAAGTCGACTATGGAATTTAAATTCAATTCGGAAGTAAAATTACCGTTGGGGGCGCCACTGAGCTAGGTCGAAAACAGTAACCATAAATGGCGGGAAAATGTTTATTCGGATATTTTGAGCGTTGTACGAATTTTGGGGCTTCACAATTATTACATTGCCTATGCGGAATGATTATTGCATCTTTGATGCAAGAAACTTATGTTGACAAATGAGAGATGACGAGGAAAACACGAATAACGAATGACTGTTTGGTTCACTTTCTTTATTGGAAAATTATTACAAAGACATTGAAAAGCCTACCTTTTAGCATAATTTACGTTTAAATGTATCAGCAGTTGTTAATCTTTATTGTAGTTTTGTAGATTTACCGCAGCATTTCATGATTTTTTCAGTGGAAAATTCTAACCTAAAATTCATAACACTTCACTAATTTATTGGTTTCTTGAGCCAAACTTTGTGTTCGCTGTGATCCATTACTTATAATCTTTAATTAGACAACTGTTTGATAACACTTTGTAATCAAAATTTAAATATTTTTCACATTTTATCCACTTTCAAGTTCCAACAATAAACACTTTATACCACGAAAAACTACAGAACCAAAGTCAACGCTAGTATTTACCACCACGTACTTTTAAAGTAATTCTTTCTATTGTAAGTATACACGCAAAATTGTTGAACAATTCATTAAATGTCAGTTAAATGTGGCATTACGAAAATTTCTTTACTGTTTTCGACATAGTTCAAAAGTCATCACCAGAGGGCGTCTAGTTAATTTTATTTCCGAATATGTCGCTTCGTTCAAATGATTGTAGTTTCTGACAAATGTCATCGCTGTTAAATTTTTGATTAGTTATTTTCTCATTTTTATGCAATTTTCGGCAATGTTGTTTCAATTGTAGAGTTTATCTTGATTTGTGTTTTACATCCTCGTGCTTACTTGCCGTTTTTCTGTTTGAAGCGTTTTTGCTTTTTTGACGGTTTCATCATTTCTCACAGAATTCATAATTTCGATTTAGCGGCACATCACGTGTCTTTTACAATAATTTACAACACTCAAAACTTAAAAAAAAATCGCATACTTTTGGTTCGCTTTAATAAATACCATTGTGGTGCAAATGAGTAACCTGTTACCATGACAATTCATATAAAAGTTAATGTCAAGAGTATGCTGTTATTCGGAAGTAAAATTACCGTTGGGGGCGCCACTGAGCTAGGTCGAAAACAGTAACCATAAATGGCGGGAAAATGTTTATTCGGATATTTTGAGCGTTGTACGAATTTTGGGGCTTCACAATTATTACATTGCCTATGCGGAATGATTATTGCATCTTTGATGCAAGAAACTTATGTTGACAAATGAGAGATGACGAGGAAAACACGAATAACGAATGACTGTTTGGTTCACTTTCTTTATTGGAAAATTATTACAAAGACATTGAAAAGCCTACCTTTTGGCATAATTTACGTTTAAATGTATCAGCAGTTGTTAATTTCAATTGTAGTTTTGTAGATTTACCGCAGCATTTCATGATTTTTTTCAGTGGAAAATTCTAACCTAAAATTCATAACACTTCACTAATTTATTGGTTTCTTGAGCCAAACTTTGTGTTCGCTGTGATCCATTACTTATAATCTTTAATTAGACAACTGTTTGATAACACTTTGTAATCAAAATTTAAATATTTTTCACTTTTTATCCACTTTCAAGTTCCAACAATAAACACATTATACCATGAAAAACTACAGAACCAAAGTCAACGCTAGTATTTACCACCACGTACTTTTAAAGTAATTCTATCTATTGTAAGTAATTAACACTATACACGCAAAATTGTTGAACAATTCATTAAATGTCAGTTAAATGTGGAATTACGAAAATTTCTTTACTGTTTTCGACATAGTTCAAAAGTCATCACCAGAAGGCGTCTAGTTAATTTTATTTCCGAATATTAAAGTCGAATTCCTGGTCAAAATAGCTTTCATTTAAGGTATCACAAAAGAGGTGGAGCTAGAACTTTTAAAAGTACAGTAAAAGTGTCCTTCAAATAAAAACTGACCCATCTCGAAATTTTTTAATTTTTTGTTTATTTTCAGAAATATTCAGGGTGGTTGATTTTTAAAAAATCACCTGTATTTATTTATAAATGCGTGTCTTTCAACACTGCAGGACTCCCTGATGCACCTTGTACCCTTATTTATCAAATATTTTGTTTTTTTAATATTTTACAAATAAATATACAGAATGTACCAAAAAGATGACAACAAAGACAACAACGAATCAGAGATTCCACAGATCTGAATAAAACAATTTCATTAAAATTTCAAAAATTATATTTTTTATTCTGCAACTTTTTAATGGAGTAATCGATATTTAGGAAATTTGCTACACGCACGATGCTATCAAAACTATATATTTTGATGCTGTTTGTTTGTTTTTTATTATTGTTTGTACAATTTACATTTGAAATTATATTTTTGTTATACGTTATCTGAATAGGGTAATTTTTTTATCCGAAAAGTCCATTATTCTTAAACAATTTTAAATTTTTTTTTTAAATTATTTTTTTTTTTAATTTTTGTGTCGGTTTTGATGAAAAACTATTTAAGCAGACGATAAATTTCAGTAATTTTCGAAAGTTTGCTAATTGTCAGGTTACCTATACAGTGAGGATTTTATTTTGCATTGTCGCATTACCTATTATTATTACAATTATTATTATTACAGTGTTACATTGTAGATTTTAATTACTTGTGTTGGGTATATAAATCAAACGATGAACGATGTTCAAAACTGTTTAAATTACGTTTAAGAAAACTATAACAAAAATTAAAAAACTAAAGGTAATAACTAATAACAAATGGTAAACCCCCAAAATTTTGTCACAGCTACTTAGGTTTACCCCCAAATCAAGACCGATAAAACATTTGAACTTTCAACTCATTTTTTAAATATAAGATTTATGTCAAAAATAAAGTAACTGGAAGTTAGTAACTATTTGTAGTAAATCAAGGAAGGATAGATGTATTCTCTCCCAGAGATCATCTAAGAGAGAGAAGAGACTTCCTGGAGTCTCAGCATCAAATTTTTTCGACAGTTTTATTTTATTATTAGACATTATACGTAATTTTTCACCTTATAAATATTCTATGAAAGTACTACTTGTTATTCCAATTCCAAAATAAAAATAACAACATCGTTTTTTACCAAATTATTTGTCAAATATCGTTGATAAGAGTGTAAAATAGTTATTAATTATTAGATCAATCATTAAAGCTCTAAATTACATTACCCATTAATTTTTAGAAGTGCATGAATAATTTACAACTATACTGACTTTGAGAGAAAATGCGGTGTTGCAATTTTTATTGAATTGGAATGGATATTACGTTATTTTCTCATGAGGGAGAAAATTGAGGGAGAAAAATACTTTTTATTATGCGATGATTTCAATGTTTTTACTCAATAAATGTGCGTTACTGCATTTCTAAAACGTTTATTAACAGAATATACCTTGTAGGTAGCATACATACAATGATTTTAAAACAATATTTAACACATGGGTATAAAAAAATTAAACTAAATTCTTAAATTTGCTAAGAACAAGTCTCGTACTCTTGTTACAAAACCTCTTCTTCTTTTTTTCTTTATCTATAATTTTAATAATATAAAGACTGCTCCAAGCCTTCAAGAATATAATAATATAATAAACAATTTCGTAATTGTGCTAACAGAAACGTTAATTATTTGAAGATAAATCGTCATCCTCATATGATAATATCATCTCTTCTGAATAAGATTTATTTTCAAATTTTATAATCATTAATAAAGGTGGAACATTTGAAATATCAAGTTTCCCAAGTTTTTTTCCTATCTTATATAATTATTTTTTGTCTGATATTTTACGCAATTCTCTTACAATTCCACCATATATTTTTTTTCTCGAAAAAAGTTGGATTTTTTACATTTTTGTTATAATACTTTCATTTTGATCGGATTATATTAGACAATGGTATGGGGGTAGACGTAAAACATTATGTGTATAAGATTTTAAAAGTTCATTCGCAATTTTTTATCATTACTACTCAAAGATTTTACTAATTGCTTTTTGCTTTTTTGTTAAATCATGAAACAAGTTTTTTTTTAATTTGCAGAACAAATTTGTTAAACAATTTATCGAAACATATTGAATTCGTTTTTTGAAAAAAAAATTTGACAAATTTTCAAATACTGTAGAATCTGGGTCGCTTTTTCCAGTTAAAATTTATATCTACATTATTGTAACCAAGGTAGTGACTGTTTTTGTAATGAATGACAATTTAATAAAATGTTATTTATTAAAATTACTATAAACACACATCTTTCTTACACCCACACAAAACTTTAGATGAACCATTTATTAATTGAGTATTTGGTTGTAAAGGTATAGATATTTATCAGTCATACCTGACTTGATATTAATTTTATGGAGTTATAACCCGCTTTGTATTAAAAGTAATTAATTATTTACCCGTATTATTGCCCATGGTAATATTTTCGTGCACTAATAACTAGCAACGAAACAAATGATGTTATTGTTTCTGTGGTGTTTAAAAGCAAACAGTGGGAGGAAAAGAGGATTTTACTGTTAATTTATACGTTAATTTTTATCGGTGATAAAGTTGCCTTAACGGCGAACCGCGCATTGACCATAAACCATCAACAACAAAACAATAAATCAACAAATAACAATCAATATCCATTTATGTACTTTTATTTTGGAATTTTCATCCCATTAGACGCTCATCTGATTGGCACAACATGAGTTTAAATACAGTAAATTTACACGTTATTAAACAGCCCGTCATGTGGTATTTCCTGCGTGCTGGAAGTAACCGACAGTAATCTACTTTATGCAACAAGTGCCATAATCACAACAGGTGGCACAATCTATCGTTTTTTCCTGTCATTCGGATTCGTTTATTTTACTATGTACGTTATACTGTTATAAAATCTTTACTATACCATGCCGATTCAACGAACATCTCATTGAAAATCGTGAATAAACCGTAATTTTTATTACGTAACCACCGCGTGTACCGGTTTGAATTTTATTCTTACGCTCTTTTTAGCGAGAAACTCTTCGTAAATTTGAAAATAAGAAAGAAAATGATGGAGTATGTACCGGTTTATTCCAGGAATGTTATTTTTTCAACGTACAGATGCTATATTACATTACCATCAGTAAATTGCAAAATGTTCTTCTTGATTAGGAATTGTGTTTTGTGAACAATTGTGAGGCAAGAAGGAGTTCAAGTTTGAGTTCAGTCGAGTGGACGTTCGTTTGCAATATGCCTTTGCCAGATTAGCCACAATCTGAAAACTCATTTTACTGTAAATTATTCGAATGACTATTTACAAGATGTTTCAAATAATATTTTCATTTAAATTAAACCTCCGCAGTCTATCTGGCACAAAATTATTGTTTTCTTTTATGTAGATCCTTAAAAAAATACCAAAACTTGTTGAGATGTAAATTCTGTTGCAATGTTTACGAAGACTACAATTATAATTTAACTATAATTTCACTATATGGTATCCAGTTATTGCACAAATGCTGAATCTATTGTTATGTGTTATGTCAATCATGACTGTCAACACATTTCACACATTACTAACATGCTTGTAATATTACACCTAACTAAACAGAACCTGATATTAAATCTAATAAAATTAGATTAAAAATATTTGTATTACACCTTTCTAATATTTTTCTCCAACAAAATTCAATCTCGGAACGATTTTTCTTTAAATAAACTGAATATCACTAAATTTTGAAGCAATTTGCAACAGCATAAAAAAGTATTATATGTTTTTTTGATATACCGATTTTATATCATTCAGCAAATAAATTCATCCTGACCTGAGAAAATGTAATATATTATGTAGTATTTGTTAAAAAACTAATATCCCTAACTTTTTTTCGAGTAGTTCACCTCTAATTAGCAAATAATGGAGACCACAGAAAACTTACGATTTTATTATTATTATTGATCCTTGTTCCATTTTTGTGAGATCTAAAGGCTCGTCTAAAAGTAAAGATGTTTTGAAAAAACAACACATATACTTCGGTCTTTTCTCTCAAGTTTTTATTTTCTTGATTGCTACAAGTTTCGACCACTTATCATATGGCCATCTTCAGGCACCAATTACACGTTCAGTTGTCTTATCTGTTCGTCACCAACAAGATGATAAGTGATAAAAAAAATAAAAATAAAATAAATACTTGAGAGGAAGGACCGAAATATTTGTGTTATTTTGTCATATACCATTACATAATTTCTTAATATCTTTCGTGAAAATATTATTTAGAATATACAGGCTGATTCTTTAGGTTTTGACGATTGTCAGTTTTTTTTTATACAAATTTTTATTTGCAGGGGTTCATTTAAAATATTACAGCTCGTGAATCTTTTACACTAAGTAAATAATTATTTTTGCATTTGATAGTCAAAGGTTCAAGGGATTTTTTCAAGTCTTCAGAATTGTCAGGAGTCAAATTGTAAGACTACTACGATTTTTTGAAAATGATGATTAAAAAATGATTATAAGAGAGTTTTTTCAATGGTAATCAAAAGAACATCCATTTTTATGCAGACCTTTATTAACATCTTATAACATCTATATCTATCTGTCTCTTGGACTTTTTGAAAAAATACATTTTTAATCAAATATAATTTAGTTCAAAAGTCGACGAATTAGCTCGAGAAAGCATTTTTTCCACTTTTTTAAATTTAATTCTCTAATTTTTCACCAGATTTCATCAAAAGATACTCGGCGTATAAGTTGATTCTACAATTTTAAAATTGTTTTTACCTGTTTTGTGACTTTCAGCACGTTTTTGACCGAAAATGGACATAATTTCTCCAAAAATCACCAAATTTGTGTATTTTCTAGTGAAAAATAGTGGACGTGCGCAAATCCTACTGGATTCGCAGTGGCCATGATTTTTATTAACAATGTTTCTTGGGACTTTACTAAACAAACACAGTTAACTAAAAATTTTTAGAGATAAATTAAATTAAATATTTTCGTTTAATGTTTTTATAATTTAAGAAGTAAGTCATCTAAGGATTCAACGCTAAAGTTTGAAGTCATGTTTCACCTTTACGTTCATCTCTTTTCCTCTTAAAACAAAAGATATTTCCCTTTTATTAAAATATACATAATTTCTCTAAAAATCACCAAATTTGTGTATTTTCCAGTCAAAAATATTGTTTACAATTTTGGGTATAACTAAGGAATTTGAAATTACTCGTTTTCCTGAGACATCTTGTCAAATAAAGTAGTTCCAAACTGGCAAATAATAATCTAACTTAGATTAGGTAAATTTATTGTGCACTGATTTTAAATTATATTTTGGTTTTAACAAATAAATAAGGTGTGTCCTTCAGTTGTTGTGTTTGTTATTAACATTCAATTTAAAAATGTTTGCTCACTTGCCTTTATGAAAAACAGTCTGTTCATAAATAATTCCCTCATAATCTTAACGGTATTTCTTTAATTGTGCATTGACAAGTTAATTAATGTGCAAGTAAGAAAAGGATGAGCGTTTAGTAGAAAGCAATAGGCGTCTATTAAATTGTCAAGGAATATGGATAACGCAGCTCTGCGTGACTCATAAACAATTTGGAAGAAATAAATGGAAATTAATATTAGACTCCAATTAATTTGTGGATACCGTTTAAAGAATTATTTTTCTAGACATACGAACTCCAAAAGTGGGAATATTATTAAATACTACATGAAATAAAAAAAACAGTTATTTTTCTCATCTAATTCCTTCCGTGACTTGTCATACAGGGTGACCCTGGGGTGTGAAATCGCTCTTTAATTATTTGCTATTTGAATTATTACCATGTCGTTACAGATCTATCGCAGAATAATAATAATAATATTAATCTTTATTTGCTACTTAAGTACAAAAATATATACATACTGTGTAGCTCGTTAGAAAAAGGAAAGAAAGAGTATAAAACAATAATTTACATTTAAATACATAACACAAGATAGGAAATATCAGTGTAAGAAAAACTTTTCTAAAGGCGTATTCATATATTCTCCTAATGAATAAAAACAAAAGTGTAACAGACATTTTTTAATAATATACTTAAATTTCATTGCGGTCAAATTTTTTATGATGTTGGGAAGTTTATTATAAATTTTTACGTCAAGTGTATTTTTTTAAAATATATTTATATATATATATATATATATATATATATATATATATATATATATATATAAGTATATATATATTTAAATATATTTATAAAAAAGCAAAAAATCAATATTTCAAATAATAAAAAAATCAAATACCGAATACATACGCATGGGTCACCCTGTATAACTGGAAAATGTTCCTGAACTTTGTTTATTTGCTTTATTAATTTTACATATTTACTTATAAGTTAAAACATTGTTGTTACAGGTAATTCAAGGCGCAGTTCACTAGAGTCTCCATCTGCTTATTCCATATGCAACAGTGTTGAATCAAGAAGCAACAATTTCATCGATTTTAATAGAACCAAAAGTAAAACATATAGTAAAGTGGGTCGAAAAATCATCAACAGTAAGTGTTTTTATTTTTACTTGATTTGTAGCAGAATAACGAATTTATCGTCATTACAGTGATCTTTTTACTGTTATTGATCGCTTTGCCGTATTCTTGGTTGCATAACCTAATACATTTTTTCTAAGGCGAATATTAAGAAAAAACGACAAATTTAATATATATGTTATAAGATACCTCCAATTTAAAACAAGAGCATTTTTTTCATTCAATCAGTCCTTATAAACTTCTGAGTTACTTTTAATTAACTTCTAAAGAATATTTTTCTATTTCCATCTATTGCTTAATTTTTTTTGAGTAAAGATAATGAGGTAATACGCATTATTAATTTATTAACGATTCTGGATTTTTTAAGTGATGACTAACATTTTGTATATTTTCAATTTTATTTAAAATAAAGAGAGATGGTTATTAATGTTTTTTCTTAGTATTATTAAGTTATTACTTGCAAAATCGTATCGCACATATGAAATTTACTAAATTAAATTTTTTCTCAAGGCATTTTTGCTCATTAAAGGAAGCTTGGAATTCTGATGTTTTTCGTGACTGCATTAAAACTATAGTATGAAAAATTTTCAGTGAAGTTCAAATAAATAATTTATAAAAGAAAACACATAAAACATAAATATGAATAAGTAAAGCCAAATACAATTCATGAATTTCTTATGGTTGAAATAGTAATGTGTTCTGTCTGTATGTTTGGTTTATACACAAAATAGCAAACAGCAGCAAACCTAACCAACCACAAATAAGTATTTGCTTTACATCCCATTGCAATTTGCATTTGTTGAATTGTAGGTGTTATACGAATACAAAATATTTAGCGGTTTGTATACGCCAAAATGTTAATTTTCATCAGGCTTTACAATTTATTCGCTTTTGTGTCTTTACTAGACATTGCACACAAAGTGTAAGTAAGTAATTAGCAAAACTGCGTTGTAAATGGGGAGTTGGAAACGCTTCCACATAATCATTCCATATGGAATTTATGGACCAACCACAATCTCTCGGGAGTTCTCTATTGAATTACGATCTGCTAATCGTGTGGTCGGATGCAATAATTATGTTCTTCATATGCGTGGTAGATATTCAAGTGTCGTTCTCTACTGTTTGACCAAAGTGAATCGATTATCACTTGATACCCTGTGCTTATACGTGGATGTATAATATGTAGTATTTGAAATTTTGATAGACACGGTAATGCATCAGTCGTAACCTCATCAAAAGCAAAAAGTAATTATAGTCGTACTCGAGTTTTGTTGCATGCAAATGCGAGATCATTATTATTCATAAGTGACAGTATTGTGTAATTTTTGCTCTTTAAAACTGCAAGGTTTCATTATTTTAAATAAAGTAGTTGCTATTTAGGGTGCTAAATTAAATTAAAAAAGACTATTTTCCATAAATTCCAATTTTTTTCCAATTTGATGAGAAATCTGATATAATACAATGTGTTTTTAAATGATTTTTATCTAGTTAACTTTGAAAGTGGCTTGCATGTAAAAAAAATTGTGCCGCTCAGCTGCTCAATTGAATCATCTGTCAATAAATGTCCAATCTGTTAATTGAGAAATTTAATTTTTTTTTAATTTTGTTAAAATTTAACTAAATTATTACACTGTGCAAAAAAAACACTTTTATTATAGTAGCTTATTTCCGAATTGAAGGCTTAATAATGGAGAATGGTAATATTCGATGTTTAAACGTCTATAATTAGTTATATAAAGCGGCATTTTCTGATTTTACATAAGAAATTCACAGACGACTAGATGAGAACCATTTAAAAACACACTGTACATCTTCGTGATGTTTCAGTTTTTTGGATAGATCTTTAATAAGAGAAAGAAAATTTTCGTTTCATTCATAACAAGCTGGTCTAGAAACTTATCACTATTTTTTTAAAAAATCGTCAGATTTTTTCAGATTTGTTACTTGGTTACTTGGTTTCTCTCAGAATTGTCAACTTAAAAAATTAACTGTTTTTATCACCGTTCATGTTAGGGGAACTTTTAATTTTGTTTTTTTAGAAACCTTATACAGCATTTTTTTATATTTTTTTATTATTTTTTATTTCACTAAACATAGCATAACAGTCATAAAATTCATATCAATGTTGCAAATTCATAGCAAATAGTTCCACAGAGACACCAATGTCAGCAAAATAAAATCTTCACTGTATAATTATTAGGTGAATACATCATTTTATTTAACGTCCAAACTCACTTTTAAATAATCTTTTATTCAATGGTTCTATTTACAGATTAGTTTTGTTTAAAATAAGGTGATCAATTATAGAAAACTAAAAACCTGGACATAATTTAATAATAATTATCAAAACCAATCATTATAAAATATTAACAAAATATAACTTTATTACGTAACTAAATTAAAATTGCATATTAAACTGTATGGTTTCTTAGGATAAACGAGAGAAAAATTCTTATGTATTCATGTTCGGACATGCTTTATGAGCAACTTAAAACCCCCTAAAGTCACCCAAATATTTCAATTGTTTCATTTAATTTCATTTTCTAGTGACCATTGCAAATTTATTTGCGGAAGAATGTACTGATATCAAAAATTGTGTATCTATCTACTCTAATTAAAAGGACGAAGACACTGGAGTTAATCTAATATTTAAGGAGTAAACTTTTCCTTTGGAAGATTTTTTTTAATTTTTGACTCTAATTTTGATGGTTTAGCTATTATTTAAATTATTATTTTTTATTTTTTTATCGCCATTTTCTAGAAAAACGAACTTGTTCTTAATCGTGCTCTGACCTTAATTACGCATTCAAAAAAATTTTTGTTTGGTTTTATTTTCTCCTTTATAGTCTATTTTTTACCCTCTCTCTGGTTTTGTTTTTTTCTCTGTTCCATTTTATTTCTGTTATCTATCTTCCAAATATAATTTTACCCTCTATCTTATTCTATCCGAATATGGATGTTGGCAAGAATATCTCATATCATTTGTATTTTTTAACTTTTATCTTCTATTTTCTGGCTTCTTTTTTCACAGCCCTTTTTTTCTTTTTTGTTCAATCTTCTTCGTCTTCTTCTTCCTACTTCTGTCATATTTCTTGTCTTTTTATTATTACCTTTATTAATAATATTACTATTTTGTGTGGTTTCTCATCGGTTTTTTGTCTTTCTCTTCGTCCTAGAGAAAACAGTACAGATTTCTTGTGCATTATATTTTTTACAGCAGTTTTTACTGTTTTTTTTTATGTAATAATATTGTATTGTAAAATTTAGACAAAACTTGATTTAATACTGGATAGTCAGAAAATGAGAAACGAGTCCTATTTGAGTTTCCCTATCTTCAAAACGCTTTGAAATATAGAGTTTAATTCAGTTTTTGCTTTTTATAGAGAAAAGGGACTGAAAATTATTTCTGCCAAATTACACATAATTATTATTACAAAAAACAAAAAAAAAGTATGCGAAAAACTTTTTGAAAAAACGAAATCTCTTTATACTGGTTTAAGCGGTGACTATCTTACATATCTTACAGACCTGAAGCTGCTACCCTAGGTGTTTTTTTGTGTTACCTACCTTTTGCATAGTTATTTCCAAGTCGGTCTTTATTATGCTAGATTTACATAAACTTGAGCATAAACCTGTGTGTGTATGTTTAATTATATAATGTTTTGTTGCTCTTGTGAATGCTGTACTCATAAGCTAAAGTTGAATAGATATTTACTTTATCAAATGGAAAACAGTCTACAAACTGCTCTACTATGACTTAAACTTTTTATTAATTATTGTTCCACTTTTAATAAAGGTGCATTATTTTGCGTAAATAGAAAATTTGTTTCTATTTGTTCAGGTAGTCGTATTTTACTTACATTTTTTTGCATTTTTCAGAGAAAATCTGAAATTTTTCCAAATACGAGTACGTAGGTAGATTTTCATAGACTTGTGTTGTAGTAATTTAACATTCTAGTTTAAAACTTCATTCACTAGTTATAGCGTATAACAGTTATAAGTAGTCGTATACAAACGTATATTTTTAATTTTGTAATTTATTATCACATTACCCGCATATTAAAACGTAGGTTTAAAAAGTTACGCAATTAGAATTGTTGATTGCAAACTAGTGTGAATATTTTATTTGCTGTAGTTTGTGTTTATGTGACAAATAAACCTGAGAAAATAGGTATAAGTAACTGACTTATTCGTCATTACTTTGTAGTAAAAAATGTAGTTAAAACTAATTAGTGAATATTACGGATAAAATCAAATGTCACGAGAAGGTATGTGTTTGTTTACCAAGTTTACTTTTTGTGAATAAAATATTTATTATTATCTGTACAAGCGTGGGCCAAACAACATTGTAATTTACATTCTACAAATTTTTAAGTTAGATAACTTCGATAAATTGTAATACCGAATCAAAGAATCAAGCTTGTTTTCTAAAATGTGTGTGATTTATTTTAAATTTCAATATTATGATGAGAAAACTTCCTTTTGAAAAATCGGCAATCGTTTGAAATGGATTTTTATATACATTTTTTACTGGAGTACTTATTGCCAACATTTTCTCTGAATTATACGAAGAAAGAATATTTTGGCAAGCCACTTGGGATGTAATTGCCATAAAATGGTTACAATGTGTCTATTTCTATGCCAACACATGAAGGTGTTTCTTCTTGAATTAAGTTTTACGACGTATTTATTGGTGTGCATGTGCATATGAAAGTAAGTAGGTTTATTGTTTAAAAAACAGTGGAAAATAAGACCAATAGCGCAATTGCGATAACAATGATTAGAAATTAAAAGTCAATTTTTCCAATTTAATTGATTTAGTTTCATGATCATTACTGTGACATACAAATACCCACGTTTTATCCTATTTTAGAATTTCATAGACAAAAGTTGTTAACAAGAGTTGAGTTTTCTCTGAATTCAAGGGAGAAAAAGTGCAGCGTGATATGAAGTTCAAGTCTCAAAGGATAACCTGCGAAGTCGTTGCTAAAACTTTCGCCGAAAATTGCGAAAATTTATATCCATAAAGTCTATTTGTTGGTTCTTTTAAATGACATTCTTGCTTCGACAGCGCGCATTTTTTCTTTATCTCAAAATAACCAATTAAATTTAATCAGTTTGCTTTATAAGTTCCATCTCTCTAACGCTTTGAAGATGATATCGCGAATTGACAAATAAACAAATAAAATTATATTGTCACAAAACTCAACTTCAAGAGATCATCGAATCGTTTCACTTTAATTAAATTTCTTCTACATGATGCAAGGTCTATAAAGTTATAACGGTGGTAATAAAATGCACTCGCAGCAACTAAGTCCTTTGAACTAAAAATAGATGAAGAAAATTTGCACGAATATACAACATTTTCGTTTCCAGTTTTCTTGCTGTTAAACGTAATTTCAGAGATACAAAAGCTCAACACATTAATTAAGGTGATTTATAAATTTGCAACTTTACAAGTTTTCGGGTCCAAATTGAAAAAAAAACTTGTGACGTGGAAAAAAACTAACTTTGGAAAAACAGTCCAATATCATTACACGTTATTCCTGTGGTGATAAAAGTGTTAAAATACTATACAGGGTTGCCTAGCTCAGCTAGCGTCTTTTGTAGCTCAGTTATTAGTAAAGTTGGATTTTTTATATTTTGTAGACGATATTTCTACTCTAGGACTTATTTTAGGAAAATATTTTTAATTATACAGAGTGTCCCAAAAAAAGTATGACGTCGACATTATTTTTTGTGTTCATTAGGATACATTTTATCTTCTAAATTGGTTCAGGGATTGCTTTAAAAAAGTAAAAACAAAAAAATAGAACAACGTTTTTTTGTTGACATTATTACTAAGTACGTGTTGAACAAGGTCTAGTAGACTTATTAATTAAGTTTGATTGATCGGAATTACTACAGGGGGTTGAAAAATATTGCCACTTAAGCAAAATAAAGGGCTCTAAAATTTAGGGAGTTTGAAAATAAATTGTAAACACCCTGTAGTAATTCAGATCAATCAAACTCAATTCATAAGTCTGTGAGATCTTGTTCAAGACGTACGTACTAATAATGTCATCAAAAAAGTACCGTTGCTATTTTTTATTAAATTTTAATACTAAAAATGTAAAAATGATTTTTTTGGTTTTTATTTTTTTTAACAGTAACCCTTAAACCCATTAACAACATTTTTAAAGACATATAGGAAGCTAGAAAGGCATCCAATTGAGCACTAAAAAACAATAGCAGGCTATTAAAATATATATATATATATATATATATATATATATATATATATATATATAATTATGACGTCATACTTTTTTGAGACACTATGCATAATCAAAAATATTTTCCTGAAGTGTGTCCTAGAGTATACAGGTGATTTTTTTAGGGCCTACAATAGAAAATTTTTAACATTTAATATAGCATTCCATAGTTTGAAGAGTTTCTTTGAATTTTCGAAATTGTCAACTGTCAAAATTCATGGCTAAGTATGATTTTTTCAAAATGGTTTTTCAAAAAACTGCAATAACTTAGTTTTTTCAAATGGAACGACTTTATTTTTTTAACGGCAGCTGAAAGGACATCGATATTAATGGCGATTTTTATCAATACGCTTTTACCTATTTTTTACAGTTTTTGAAAAAAATTACAGAAAACGGATTTTACTTCGTAATTTTCATAGTTAATCAAGTAGACCTTGTGAAATGGTCAACAATTGTCAAACTTCAATATTTTATTTAGTTTTTAGCTGGTTCATTATCGAATAAGCAATAAAACAATAATATTTAAATATACTTTAATATAACTTAGTGAATTATGTAAAGTAATTCAGTCAGTCTTCCATTGAATTTTAAATTTTTTGAATGAAAATGGTGAACAAATACGACATTTCCTTTAATTAATAGCACAATTTTATCGTATTTTTCGAAAATTTGTTTGATTAAATTGAAAATAATAATCTAAAATTCTGTTTTTGCGATTATTTCAAAAACAGTAAGAGATAAATGTTGAACATGTTAATAAAACTCTGCATAAAAATTGATGTTCTTTCACTTGGCATTGAAAAAACAAGGTCATTTCATTTGAAAAAAGTGTTTTATAATCATTTTTTAATCATCATTTTCAAAAAATCATAGTTGCCTTGCAATTTGAGAGTTGACAATCCTAATGATTTCAGAATACTCTTTGAACCTTTGGCTATCAAATACAAAAAGAATTTTATTGTAAATAAAATAAAAAAAAATAAAGAAAAATAAAAATAAAAATATTTTTTATTGTAAAGGGTTTACGACCTGTAATATTTTAAATAAATTCCTGCAAATGAAAATTTTATCAAAAAAATTATGACAGATAAGTTCTAACAATTAGGGTACATTTTATTTAGTTTCAAGTGGCAAAAAATGCAATAAAAATAGGTGTTACTACTTAAAATTTCAAAGTTCGCGCCCATTTCTCATAGTTCTCTAGCTATATTAGAAGTTAAAAAGTTTCTAATGTAGGCTCTAAAAGAATCACCCTGTATAAATAATATCTACAAAATATCAAAACTCCAATTTAAATAATAAACGAGCTACAGAAGACGGGAGCTAGGCTGGTCCACCCTGTATGTATGGATTATCTTTTATTTAGAGCTGAGTTTATTTAAAACTCGTTTCCGGAGAGATTTACAAAAAATAGGCCTTCGTCTGAGAGAAATCAGTCGCGAGATTTTATCTTGCAAATTCCGCAAGCTGAGAGTGTCAAGTCATATTCACTTATCTTAGAAAAATTGATTGATTATGATTACCTTCAGTTTTTTTTTCATTCGACTCAATATTTATGAAACAGAATAATAAAATATTCTCCTAATCTAGTTATTTGAATACCAGTAAAGTCTGCTCTCGAAAGTAGGGCTCGACTTTATCTATGCTGATGTTAGAAAAAGAGAAAAACTGTGATCTATACTGGTTTAGAGGAAACAGTAGCTTATCAGTTCCAGAAGTAGGTAATGGGGTGATAGTAAATTTTGTGTCTACTTAATGCACTCAATGATCGTCTATAACCCCGTAAAAGTAGGATTTCGATATCTCAAGTAATGAATTTCCTATCGCTACACTCCTACATCGCAGGATCATTAAAGCTCTCTATTTTATGTAGCGCTTATGGGCTTTCGAGCTAATCCACCATACTTAGATGATACAACACAACAAATTCACATATTGAACGCCAATTGACGTCATCGGTTAATTAATTAACGGCTTTTCCAATGGAAATGTAACTGGAATAGGATTTTCGGTCGATTGTGTTAACTTTTCGTATTTCTCATTAACAAGTTGTGTCAAGAACACAAACGCATGTACAGGATGTTTATAAACATGTGAATTAAAGCAGCTTTGATATTCAAATGCTTGCTTCGTTTGCTGTGTCATGTGTTTTGTTTGGTTATTCAGCTTTTTATTCATGTTATGGAATTTTAGGGATACCGTATTGAAACTGAGCATTTCTTAATTTCTTGTCATTTAAGAGTTTGATGATTTTTTCAGTTACAATCTGTGATTCCCACACTTAATTAGGATCAGTCTCAAGAGATTTCAACAGTTTTTTTATTTAATACTATAAGCTGTTTCAAAACTATAAAAACGCCAACGTCGCATTTTACCGAATTATTTTTTTAAATAATAAGATTGATAAAATTGTAGAATTGTTATGTATTAATAATGATTAGATCTCTTATTGAAAGTATACATTAAATTACCTATTGTTTTTTTTTGAAGTGCATAATTAATTTATTAATTAACAACTAATATTGAGAGAAAATGCGACTTTGGCGTTTTTATAGTTTTGAAA
This sequence comes from Tribolium castaneum, assembly GCF_031307605.1. Taxonomy (NCBI): domain Eukaryota; kingdom Metazoa; phylum Arthropoda; class Insecta; order Coleoptera; family Tenebrionidae; genus Tribolium; species Tribolium castaneum. The sequence goes on from NC_087394.1 coordinate 10,900,592, forward strand.
CAGCTAATAGACATTTCTGGAATTCCCGAAAATTAAAATGCCTTATATCCTATAAATTAATTATATTGTAATTATTATTATTCTTAAACTGAGACCACTAGAACTCAGGTTAAAATAAAAAGTAAAAGATTATCTATAAATCACTATTTGAATAAGTGCGATTTAAAGCAAAAATAATAATTCCAGCGGTATTAGATACATATTTAGCGATTTTTGGTCGAATCTATATACTTTGTATATACAGAGTGTATCTCAATTTATGAAATTATACATGAGATGTTGTTTTTTAATGAGGAAATGAAACAAAAATCCAAAAAGTCGGTCTTCGTACCTTGTTTTTGGTACTTTTTTATCAAGTATTTCTTTCAAATGAACCAGAACTCAAAGTCTGTAATTTACTTTTATTAATAGAATTTGTCTGTACTAGTAGGTTAGGTATTTAACAATTTTGAACTCTATTGTATTTCCCTACATTTTTTTAATAAATAAATAATTGTTACTAAATCTCTGCAAATCTGTGGAATATAACACTTGTTTTACTTTGCAGAAAAAGGGATATATTATCGAGTGCGTTAAAAATGAGATTATTTATCAAAAATTATATTTTTTTTAAGTGCATCTTATTAGGACGATTTTTGTGACTGAGTTTGAAAAATTTTCGTCTAAAAAAACAAAATATATTTCAACTGGCTTTGGGAAAAATCGTCATGATATGTTACGGAATTATTTTTTTAAACAATAAGATTGATAAAATTGTAAAATAGTTATGTAATAATGATTAGATCTCTTATTGAAAGTATACATTACATTACCTATTGTTTTTTTTTGAAGTGCATAATTAATTTATAACAACTAATATTGAAAGAAAATGCGACTTTGGCGTTTTTATAGTTTTGAAACAGCTAATAGACATTTCTGGAATTGCCGTAAATTAAAATGAATTATATCCTATAAATTACTTATATTGTAGTTATTATTATTCTTAAACTGGGACCACTATAACTCAGGTTAAAATAAAAAGTAAAAGATTATCTATAAATCACTATTTGAATAAGTGCGATTTGAAGCAAAAACAATAATTCCAGCGCTACTAGATACATATTTAGCGATTTTGGTCGAATCTATTTACTTTGTATATACAGAGTGTATCTCAATTTATGGAATATTACATGAGATGTTGTTTTTAATGATGAAATGAAACAGAACTCGACAAAGTCGGTCTTTGTATCTCGTTTTTGGCACTTTTTATCAAGTATTCCTTTCAAATGAACCAGAAATCAAAGCCTATAATTTACTTTTATTAATAGAATTTGTCTCTACTAGTAGTCTTTATTGTACTTCCCTCTATTTTTGTTAATAAATAAATAATTGTTACTAAATCTCTGCATATCTGTGGAATATAACACTTGTTTTACTTTGCAGAAAAAAAGAGATATTAGCGAGTAAAAATAAAATTTTGCATGATTCAAAATTGGTAAAAAAATATTAAAAAAAATATAATTCACTTCCAACATGAACACACATCACAACGGACTTGATACCTTTGTATTAATTTTAATTATTTTTCCGTGCAAAAAAAAGTTAATTTATTATTATCTATGGAAACTGTAAATATGGATTTACCATTTGTCATTATACTCGTATTTATCGCCTCATTTGCTCTCTGGTATGTCCGCGTTTTATTGCCCACATGTCTCTCTGGAAAATACGTTTGGAAATACCACAAATGTGCAAAAAAGTAAGAATAAAAACTGTTTTATGGGACATAATTTTTTTAAAAATTATGTTTTATTTTGAGAACATAGATTTTAAAATAAGAGCAGGAACAGTTTTTTTAAGTTAACAATATTAAATTTTTGAAATTCTAAAGAATGCTTGCAATAGCTCGAAATCTGGAAAAAAATTACATGAATTTACCGAACATTTTTTGTGATTTTCTATTCAGAATGTTTGTCTTCGAGCAATTTTGTTTAAAAAAAATAATTTAAAATAAAAATAAGTACATATAAATTTTTTTTTCTCTCCAAAATCATTAAAAACCATCAATGATTATTCGAGATTCTCAAAATATCTAGAGAATTTTTGCAACTACTGAAAAGTGTCCTAAATTCTTAAATTATTTGTGATTATCTCTTATCGAATGTCAAAATAAATTGTGCTTTTCTCCAAAATTCTTGACAATAACACCAAATCAAAAAATAATGTGCGAGTTTCTGTCCAGAATATTCAAACTTTCTCAGTTTTGTTTTTAGAAAAATTAAAACTACCAAAATACCTAGCTAAAAACCATCAATAATTTGTTATAGGACACAAATATTTCTAATTTCTTTTGAATTTATTGCAGGAGCATGTTTTTTAAGTTAAAAATGTTAAATTGAATTCCAAATAATCCATGCAATAGCTCGAAGTCTTAAAAAAAATAATTCTTTAAAAATAAATATAAACTCTGGTTTTTCTCCAAAATCGTAAAAAATCAGTGATCTTCCGAAATCTTCAAAATTTCCTAAGAATGCTTCAAATCGTTTAAAAAATCATTTGTGACTTCTTCAGGAAGGTAAAAATAAATTGAACCTTTCTCCAAAATCGTTGACAATCAATCAGTCAACAAAAATCTTCGAAAACCTTTTGATTTTCCAAAAGATCTTTGCAAACACTGAAAGGTTTGGTAGTTTTATTGGTCCTGAAAAACCTCTACCTTTACTTAGAAACACCAAATCAGAAAAAATCATATGTGAATATCTATTCAGAAGTTTCAAACTTTTTTAAACAAATCCATAGAACTACTGAAAATCGTTGACAATCGTGAAAGATTGTTTATACTTTCGATGTATTCTCTCAAAATTGAACAAATAAATAAACTAGCAATCCTCGTGTTTAAATAAATAATTAAGAATACTCGTGAAAATAAATGTTTTTGACATCAAGGGCGTTATCAGTTTATCACTATAAGTGTTACTTGGTAACATGGTAAGTCTCTTGGAATCACGCACATAAAAGAGTTAGCTTAGTTTAATTTAATTAATATAAAATTATCCGCAATTTTTTTGGTAAGTGTTACTTAAGAAGTTCCTGGACAAAAGTCACCCTCAATTTGCCAAAAAAAAAAATTCGCGTTTTTAGAATAAAGGTGGAAATAAAAGACAAAATTATTTCGGCCTTTCTATTCAGAACACTCTCACACTGTTTTGAATTGTATAATCAAAATCGTTGAAAATCATCCGTTATCTGAATTTAAAAAAATCGCGCAATTACTGTTACACTGTTGACAGTCGTAAAAAAATACACTTTGTTGCGTCTCTTTAGATATTCGTATATGAAGAATAATTAAAAATTCTTTCAGATATTTTTGTCAAATAATTTGAACGAACAATTTTATTTTTAATAAAAGTAAAAAATAAATTGTCATCTTTCTCAAAAATCATCAGTAATCCTGCCATATTTGTATGCACCGAATCACCCATTTCATATTCAATTCGGAAGATTCGAATAAAAGAGACACCTAAAAACGTGAAGAGGAGAAGCGCACACGCATGTTTTGTTTAATCTCCCTCTTATCAAGATACGAGACGCTTTCGGTTCAGCGTCAGTATCTCCAAGTGCCATGAATCGAACGCGTCGTGCTGCTACCAAACCGCGATGACATGTGGAGTGCTCTTTCGCGAACTGTTGTTACTCTCTGCAGAGGAAGACAACAAAAAAGTGAGTCCTAACACTCTAAAACCAATCCACACTTTCGCACTCTTCCCAAAGTCACCTCAAACACAGGACGACCTTATTATAACTATTTCAAAATAGATCGAACCTATTTTTTCACACCGGACGAATATTAATAAACGCATTATCGTGTATCGAGATAGCAATAATTTTATCAGATGTTTAATTAGTATTTACGACCAAGTAAATAAAATAAAATTGCACTTTTTACTTTGAAACTCTCACAATTTGGGTGAAATACCAAGTTATTTAAGGAAACTCGCAACTCGGAATAATTCTTTCATGTTTATAACAGTGTTTCTTTTTTAAAAAGATTACGCTGAGCTAATAAAGCTCCTAACAAGAGAACTTTTCCGGCATAAAGCGATAATTCTCTCGACGGAATTGTAAGTGGTGGCGATCTCCGTGTTTACATGTTTTTCCTGCTGCTAATGGAATTATTTACAAAAGTATAAATCTGTTTTAAAAATAAGTACGACCCACGTTGTGTTGTGATATTTATGACCCTGTTGCACTCCAAAGATATGTAATTAATATTATATCATAAATACCATTGTAAACTAGATATGTCTTGTAATTTATTCTAAACGACGCCTCCAGATGAATTGTCAAGTCGTTTGAAACGAAAATTTCAAGTGCTATTGTAGTGACTTTTGATACTAAAGTCTTAACAATTCCGATTACATCACCAAAACACCCAATTTATCAACGACTTGCCACATTTGGCAAACAATAGGTAATTTTTATTTATGGTTGTGATTTGTATTAACTGTTTGTTTACATTTTGGAGTTTAAGTACGTTTTAGACTGTTTAACTAGGTCTGTCTTTGGAACTAATCAAATCATCACATTAAAGAATATTATTCTGAATTTTGATTAAGACCACTCCCAAGTTCTTAATCTGTGTTGTGTCACATGGGCTCGTCAAAACTTACCAACTTGAACAACCGTGAGTTGAATAAGTGCCTGTAAAACTCAAAATAATTTAAAAAACCTTGTAGATTGTATTCTGTGTTGCATTTTATTACTATGAGGCTTGCCATCTTCCAAGAATCAACCTGTATTCAGCGTGGAATTTTTAACTGGAATAAAATTCGTAACTTTGATTTAGGCGATTTTAGTTGAAATTCCCGAAACAGGTTAATTTTTATTTTTTTTTGTCTGCATATGTTTTTTGTTTAACTGCTGTCAGAAATGCACAGCCACCTCATACTTTTTTTTTTAAATGTAATTGTATATCAAGTGACACCTCGTATGAAAGCCCACTTTGCAAGCAATACAACACTATTTGTTTCTTGAATTTTTTCAAAGCTTACGTGATAAAAAAAATAAAAACCAATTTTATAAGTTGGACAATATTTAATGCAACAATTGTTCAATGGCCACCGTTCTTCTCCTGGGAAATAATATAACGATAGTAGCATGAATTTCTAACATTTTGCAACATTTCTAGTGTGGTTTGTCTAATTTCAACTTATAAAAATTTATTTTCAGTTTTTATCGCGTAGGCTTTGAAAATATTCAGAAAACAAATAGCGCGTTGTATTCTTTGTAAAGTGCTCTTTCACATGAGGTGACACTTGACATACCGTTACATTTGAAGAAAAAAGTTAGAGGTGGCTGTCTAGTTTTGACAGCTGATAAACAAAAGCCATATCCACCGAATGATGAACAAGAAAAAACAAAAAGCGACCTATTTCTAGAATTTTCACAAAAAATAGCCTACTATATCTAAGTTATGAATTTTATTCCACTTAAAAATTCCATACTGTATAACTAACATAATCAAGTAAATAATTGCCAAAGGTTAATTAAATAAATGCAGTGTCTGCATTCTCATGACACTCACTTCGTTTGTGTCATTTCGTTGCTTAACAATACCGTGGAATTATTCACAGAGGTGGCGATAAATGATAAAACATGAAAGATTACAATAATTTTTATCATTAACTTTGCATTAAAATTTTAAAAATTAATTGAAAGTAAAATAAAATTAACATGCCGGTTAAGCAAAATTTTTATTTTTAATTTGACTAATGATGAGGATTGTGTATCCTCGAAACATGTTACATAAATTTAATATAAAATATTTTGACGTACAGTCATGATCAAAAAGAATGACACATTTTTTTGATGTGATTCGGCTAATGTGCTCGTTTAGCTAGTTTATAAACTAGCTAGATATTCTGCAAACTAGCTGGACAGTTTGTTGTTTGTTGCGGCCGGTTGGTAAGGGAGTCATCCTTTTTGAACGTGACTGTACAAGTAGTAACCCTTTGAATTTATCTCAACTTTAAAGCGCTGTTTATTCTGATGATAAATGCACGAGTATGTTTACTATTTTTGTAAAAGTTTTTTCTTGTACTTGTGTTGACAACCGATTTGCGACAATGTATTGTCATAAATAAGTCTGCATGAAGTTAATTATTCCTGAAAAAAAGGCGTTAATTAATTTTGTGCACCGTTATCTAGGTGCATTATTGCTACATGTGGTATATTATTGGTATATTAAATTTTACTACGGTCTCTATGAATTAATTTGTGAATGTGTCTGATTATATTTTTTAAATCGTTTCCTAGTGTGATAGTGATTGCCAGCTTTTGCGCTCTATTTTGGGAGATATGTATATTAGTTTTGAACGGTTTTGTGACATTTCCGAGCACACTTTTGAAGTTATAAATAATGAGATGCACCTATTTATAGGAAAATTTACATAGGATTTGTCAACAGTCAGCGTATAAATAGGTGAATTTATTTCTGATGTTGCCAACCTGTCGTTTAAACAAACAGTAACTGAGCATTTTGCTCAAAAGTTGTTAAATTATTAATTACATTAAAACGGGTTTGTTATTTGCTATTAAACATTTGCTTTCATTTATGATTTGTTAGCTTAAAGTTGCTGTAAATTTTAGACAAAAATTATGTGCTAACAAGTAAAGTTTCGCTAAATTTTCAGGGAGGTGGAACCTTCTTGTCTAAATTAAACTTACCTAATATGTTTTTGGAATAATTCTGTTTCATTTTATTGTTTATTGCTATGTGGCACAAACCATTTTTATACATAATTGTGCAAATTAAAGAAGGATCATTTGAGCTGATATTTTTATTATTTTTTTAAGTATCTAAGTTTTAAACTTTATGAACTTTGTGTTGGATAAATACGCGTACATTGATAAAATTAGTTTACAGAGATAATCATTTATTGTTTTAGGTACCTTTAACGTTATCAAACAAATTATTTTTATGTTTATTTTATTTCTGTTAAATAAAAATGATAGTTGAAAATTAAAATTAGCGTTCGTTGCGAAGATGAGCACAAACGTTTTTTTGATGAAAATATATAAAAGTATTTCTGTTGCACTTGTTCTAAAGCAGAAAACTATAAAATCATCTGCGTTTTTTTGAGGAGAAATGCAAATAAGTCTAGGAACTTGGTAGACCTGTGAAACAAAAGAAAAAATCGTAAAATTAAATTTGAAACACGTTATTTTTGTGAAATTTTAAGAAAACTTTTAATCAAACAAAGTGTAGGTTAGATATTCGGTGCTAAAATGTGTTATTTTTGTGAATATAGGAACTTTTTAAAATGAAAGACTTCTTACTAAATTTGAAGAATATTGCAAAAATGTAGAACATTTCAAAATTACATGTTTCGGAAATTCTTATTGCGCTCGTATTGGCGTTCTTTTTTTTGTAAATTTTATGTAAACAAACCAAAAATAATTCGTTATGTTTGCATCTTCTAACGAATTTATTATTATAGTCATGTAATAGATATGTTATAATTGATTAAATGGTTATGCCAAAATAAACTAATGTACGACTTTTTAAATACAATGTGTTCAAAAATGGTTGTTCATCAAGTTGACTATTTAATTCAAATGTAATGTGTAATGTGTAATGTTTGGACGAAGCAAATGACTATTGTAGTTCCTCTGTCAAATCTTTGAATTAACATTTTACTTTTTCCATTTTTCGGCTAAGTTGTTTCAAGTGTAAGATTTGTCGTGATTTGTGTTTTATATGTCCGTAATTTTTGTTGTTGTGTATTCATCGTTTTTGGATTATTTTGACAGATCTGTCACTTTGACGGCATACACAATTTAAATTATGCGGGACATTACTTTCAAATTTCATAGGTGACTTGATGAGCAGCCATTTTTGAACACATTGTATTTAGGGATTTAGGAATATATTTTATTAATAAACTTACAAAATTAAAAAAAAATTCAAAAGGTAATTAACTAAATTAGAAGAAAAAAAACAAAATCAAGTAAAAATCTACTATGTGTGAATGTTTGAACTGTTAAAACAGGTTTGGAACATTTTTCGCCGAGGAAGCAAAGCAGAAAATTTAAAAATCAACCGAAATATGGTTACTATTTACTTTCTAAGAGTTTAAGATCTCATTTTTCAGCAAGAAACTTAAAAAATGTTGATAATTGGCTAAAACAGACTGTAAAATCGTTGAAAAATGGCCTGAAGTTTTTTTTGAATGTGTGAAGCTTTTTTTATTTACTGAATCAAAAGTACTTGAAAAAGCCACAACAGTGCTGGAAATTGAATCCTCTACATAATACCTACTTTTTGTTAATTTAGGAACACTTATTACTGAAAAAATTAAAGCTGACAATATTTTGAGAAAAAAACTGAAAACCATAAAATCAAATCTGAAGGTGTTTTTTTGAGCTTATTTGAGTAAACAAACATTTTTTAGATGAGAAATTTGCTGAGATCCAAAAATTTTGTCAAACAGAAGTAAAAAAATGTCAAATTAAGTCTGAATAATACGTGACTTTCGAAAATCTTGCCACAACTTTAGAATCGAAATAAAGTGTACCTTAAGTATTTAAATCAGGTTTAAGATGTGTTAGGTGACTTTAGGAAAATTTAAAGAAATGCAAAATTTAGTCGAAAATGCGTTACTTATTGCTCTTGTGTCAAAATATTTGCTTGCTTCGACAGATTTATTATAGTGTTTTTTATAAGAAAGAAAGAAGAAATCGCTAAAAAAGTGTTACCTGTAAATATTTTATCAATTTAGGAACAGATTTCAACGATAATGTTACAAAATGTAAAAGAACTTAAAAAAACTCTAGAATTTTTAAAATTGGTGTGAATTTTCAGTAAGAAACCCACTAAATTATAAAAAAAAATAATTGTGTAATTGTTTTAAGAGATTTATTGAGCATTTTTCAACGAGAAATATATTACTATGTTACCTACTATAAACTATAAAGAAATCTTAGCTAAAAACAAAGAAAAATAGCTCATTTTTAATTTGTTATGAATTTAACTTTTGAACGTTTTTTTTTCTATATTTTTTTACCTTTCTGACTCAATTATAAGTACACCAAAGTAAGCTTCCGTCTTCTGTGACTCAGTTATTAGTGAAGTTTGACTTTTGATATTTTGTAGACGTTATTTATACTCTAGGACGTATTTCAGGAAAATATTTTTAATGGCATGCTATTATTTTTTTGTGTTCATTAGGATATCTCTTTAGCTTCTAAATCGATTCAGGGTTTGTTTTAAAAAAATAAAAACCAAAAAAAATCGGTTTTACGTATTTTAGTTTTAATAAAAATTAATGAAAAATAGAAGCAACATTATTATTACTAGCTGTTTCAAAACTATAAAAACGCCAATGTTGCATATTACCCAATATTTTTTTTAAATATGATTGATAAAATTGTAAAATAGTTATTAATGATTAAATATTATATTTTTAAAATGCATGAATAATTTATAACATCTAATTTTTAGAGAAAATGCGACGTTGGCGTTTTTATAGCTTTGAAACAGCTAATACGTGTTGAACAAAGTGCAACCAATTTGATTGATCTGAATTACCACAGGGCGTTTACAGTTTTCTTCCAAACTTCTTAAACTTTAATGCTTTTTATTTTGCTTATTAGATATATTGCCAAATATTTGAAAAAATTTGCCACTTACTTGAAATAAGCAAAACAGACGTAGAAGTAGACGTACACGTTATTTATGCTCTATTTTAGAAAAATATTTTTGATTATACAGCATGTCCCAAAAAGTATTATAGTCACATTAATATTTTTTTAATGGCACGCTATTCGTTTTTTACGTTCATTAGGATACCTTTTTAGCTTCTTACATTTAAAGCGTTTCGGAATAGCCTGCATATATACAAAGACTTCGATATCTACATAAATGTTCATTTGAATCCATTTTGTGTACGATAATTTATTTTCTAGAAACATTTGATACTTTTTGAGAAATTTATTTCAGAAAATGAGGTAATTGATTTATGTTAAATACTGTTCAGAAATAATTCTGAAATCTGAATTTTCAGCTACAAAAATTAATTCCTCTGCTCGGAAAATCGCTTTCCATCTGTTTGCGTGAGGAATGCGTCAGATATAATTTAGGCGTGATAGGGGAGCGGGATTGTACCTGCTTATTAATAACAGGATGCTCAAAATATGGAAATTTAATTCGATTAAGCGTAACCATGCTCGTGTGGCTACTACAGACCCATATTCTAATCCTTTTATGTTATTATCCATCAATTTGCAATCTGTTAACCCGATAAAAACGCAATAAAAATCTCGCGAAATAAAATTGCTAAAGTATCGATTGAAATAAAATGAAGGAGACGTTAAAAACGATTCCCGACTGCAGACAAAGGTATAAAATGAAATAAGATCAAGTTTATTTGATTACGACAGTAATTAATGCCGGAACTATATATAGAAAAGTGTATTTGAAGAAATGCATAAATGGAAAAGCTCGAGCTAGGATACTTGCGTAATTAATGAAAAATTAGCTATCGATTGGAGTCATGTCAATAATGATTAAATGCCCTATTTTCCATTCAGAGTGTCTAATTTTAGTAATTATTTAATATTTGTTGGTTTAATTATCGGACGTGCTATTGTCTCGAAAAATCTTGTTTAGAACCACATTAACACATTCGAGCTAAAAGCCTCGGCTAATGCGTAAAATTAGATTCTGAATTTTTTCTGTACTTACCTTTTCGGACTCTTACTTACCGGACGTATTCAATGTATTTAATTCAGTTTAATTAAAACACTCGATTCTTTTAAAAATCCATTAACAGATTAAAATGTTTAATTTTTGGAATTCTCAATTTTCCACTTAAACAGGTATTGAGTTCTGTTTATTAATAGCAGCGATACAAAGACAATAAACTGCTTGAAAGCACTAAAACTTTAATGTTTTGGAAAATATGATCTCACGCAACTTCTATCTTTGAGGATCCAATTATGTAGAAGGTTCGAAATTAGAGGTCTCCCCTTTACTATTCCTTCTAGTACAAATGACAGGCGACCAATGAAAGGGAGTTAATATTGTAAGATTGGACGAGTTCAAGCCATAAAGCCAGATAGTATAAATAAAAGAAAGGGATAATGAATCTAGGAAGAGCATTGTTAAGCTGCGGTGAATCAACCACTAAAAGACGTGTAAAAATTGTTGATGAAAGAAGTAAATATTTCTTGGATAAAATAAATACCACCTTTGTATCAAATATTCCAATTTTAATTAAGTTAAAACGAAAACGTATAAATAGCAACTTAATTTTTGTACCAAAAAAAAGCAAACAAACAAATTGTAAAAGTCGTGGGTGTTTTGTTTTTTTTACATTATATTACAGCAACACGAGAGCAATTCAGAAAGAAATCTACTAGCTGTAAAAAGGTCTCATAAACCAATTAATGATCTTTCCTTTTATTTGAATTTTTTCTTTTAAGGATTTTTTTTACTTTTTAAAAAACGGACAAATGTACTAAACACACAAAAATCATTTCTCGTTATTGTAGTTAACATAAATTTGATAATTGTGTAGAAGTTGAAGTAATAATTATGCACAGATAATAAACTCATCTCGCTAAAAGAAGTAAATGTTCGTAATTTGACACTCGAAGAAAATGGATAATGTTTATTATTTATTAACAGGCCCTAGAATAGTTATTAATTTTTTTATTGGTAACATTTTAAGCTCTTTTTAATATCTGAGTCCTAGATTATATACACTATTTTAAAACACGTTTTAAATTAATAGCAACGTGTTTTAAATTAAAATGTTTCACTAAAAAAAATTGAACAACACTCATACGAAAAGGCTTCTCGGGTGTGAAGGTACGCAACTCGCATACGCTCGTTGCATAACGACAGTCCTTGAACTTTAAGCTTGTGTTTATAACGAGTCTGAGTGTAAATCGGACGCTTTATTTCACGAGTAGAATATTGAACCACGAGTAAAAATGAGTTGAATACAACATTTTATTCTTCGAATTAGACTCAAAAAAGCTTAAAATTGCTTTAAATTTGTTAAAAATAATAATATGACGAAAATAATCTGACGTTTCGTATTGGGAAATATGCCAAACAGTTGTCAAAATTTTCTTACACAGGAGAAAAACCGGAAATATTGACAGAAGAATAAACCAAATTAATTTTATTAACATTATTGTATCTTTTTATATACTGTCTTGTTCTTTTTTACTTTTATTGCATCTTAAGTCACTTACAGCTTTTATGTTGATAAACTTAAATTGTTATTATTTTTTAACGAGAGAGGCTTAGAACATAGTCTCATTTAAAACCGTTCACTATGATTTAAAGACTTAGGCTGAATTAATATTTAATATTGTCAAAATTTCCTTACACTGGAGAAAACCATACCTTTTAAGTAAAAATTAGAATATTTTGTAAAAGTATTTGCATAATAAAAATTAGAATACTATTTGAACAAAAAAATTGAAAGTTTCTGTAAATTTGTAACAAATGTTGAAATGTTGAAATGTATGATATTATTATGAAACAATTCTTTTAAGAAAAAAAAGTGTTCGAAATATTGGGAATGATTTGGACATGTTCAATTTTTTTAAGCAATTCTTTACGAAATAACACTTCCCAGATGACAAAAGTTACAAAACTAACACACAAATAATTATTTTGATTTAGGCCAAAGTAACTCAAAAAAAAGTTACTCAGGGAAAACGAAAAAAAAAGAATTGACTTAATTTGACTCAATCAAAAGTAAGTACATGACCTGAGAAGGGGAAGAATGAGAAGCATTTTGAAAAGAGAGAAAAAAGAACATGATGTTTGTTGAAAAAATGATTTGAGGATGAATGTCCACAATCTGCAAGAGGTTTAAAGAATTATCAATAAATTTACTAATAAATTTAAGAAATGCAAAAAAACACGAATCATTTTTTCAAAGTAGTTAAGTTTCAACCATTTAGTTTTTTACCCTCTAGGTGATTTTTTTTACAACAATACATATAGGACAACATGTATCGTCGCAAAATCAATTAAAAAGGTTTAATGGAGATAATTTAAATGTTTCAAATAGTTCAAATCAAAATACGATCACCAAATAAAAATATTCATCTGAGAAATCACCAAAAAAATAATTTAATGAAAAAATACATAAATAAAAAGAGCTCCAACTTTACTTTTGAATTTAGTCGAGATCGCAATTGTAAAAGCAAATAAAAGTAACTGATGATGATAAATATTAATAACCACTGATACATTTTTTGTCAACATTTAATTGTCCAGTTATTTTGTTTCAATTATTTGGTTTTGTTTATTAGTTCATTATAATTTATAAGCAATAATATTCGAAATTTACTGTGAAATATTGTTTTTTCACATTACGTTTGCAAAAAAAGAAAGTTAGGTATTTGTTTTTAGTTTTTATTTTCTGCTTTCTTCAGTACAATTATCCTATAATTCGATTACTTTGTAACAAATTAATTACTCAAGTAATGTGAGTAACTAATTACAAATTAATCTAATTAATTTATTTTTTCAGCAAAGATCCCGTTACAAATTTTATGGTATATGCATATTTGACGAATTCAATTCAAAGTTAAATACCCCACTTAAGGGGATGATTTTCTAAAATAATCTGTTATAATGTAATCAATTACAAAGTAATCGATTACTCTTCAATTGAATTATTTTGTAATTTGTTGCAGCTAATAAAAAAGTATTTGCAATTACAATGTAATTGAATACAAAGAAATTAAAATTAAAAAATTAAAGAATTATTAATTTAATTACATTGTAATCTGATTACGTCCAACTCTGCATATATTTGTGTGTCTCTAAAGTGTACAGATATTTTAAAATGGAAGAAATGCCACTAAATTTTGTTTAAAAGCTTAAAAATATCTCACATAATTATTTCTACATTTTTTTGTGACTATTTTTATGTTTTTCTTCTTCTTTTTCACTAAGAAAATTTTCATTCCAAATAACAAATAACGATTCCTTTCGTTTTGAAATAACCTACAGTATAATATTTCATTTTCTTTGTCTTAAACTAGACCAAAACCTTTCTTTACCACCCTTCTGTTTATCTACAAGCGAACTTGTGTCCCAGTGAAATCTTGTGAACAGTAACATTTTTTTAAAAACCAAATACTTCACACTACACCTTCTTCTATATCACAGCTGTATCACACAGATTATCTATTGAATCGGTTTTTTCCACCATTATCAGATCATTTTACTTCAGTCTTCAACCTACAAATAGTAGACAAGTAGGTATTACTCGTACTTCTGTTCTAGCAGAACTAACACACTGTTCTAGAGACAATTTAAAGAAATGCGTTTTTAAATTTCAAAAAGAATTGATTAGTTATTACTTAAAAAAATCACAACTCATCACTTTTGCCTCACGACGAATGAAGATTTTTCTACGTCTAATCTGTTGTTTGTTAAAAAATTATGGAAACATTTATTGCACAATCAAGTACTAATATGTAGTCAGTTTATTTTTAATTTTTCAAATCTTCAATATACTCATTTTTGATTTTGGTTTTGGCACTTAGCACACTATTATTTTCTTTCAAGTCTTCAAATAAATAGTTTAGTGTTGATTTTACACTTTCTCGAGAGTATTTGCGGTTAAATTTGTGCTAAATAATTCAGAAACAGTCTATGCATAATACAGAACTCAAGTAAACTATCCTCTTTTCAAGAGAAGCGAAGTTAGTGACAAAAGTTTTGCAACAGTTGCGAATCTAGTTGTCCACACACGTGTCTGATAACAAAACTATTGTTTATTTATCATGAATCAAGTGGCTTCGTCATTCCTACCTGTCACATTACGTATACTCGAATAAAAAAGAGACAAATACGTTCCAGCTGACAGTTCATTAATTTGTATCGTAATTTAGTTTTCCATTAGTATGGATGTAAAACCATTAAAAACACATGTAACACGATCACGCTGTTTGTTTATTCTGACCTATGGAAATGTTTGAACCAACCCAACAAAACATGGTGCAGCTGTAAAAGGGTGCTTAATTTTGGCACCAACTGTACATAACAAATATTGATTATATCTGTGTGATTAGTGATAACGAGATTATTCCGCGATAAGTGAGCAGATTCTTATTTTTATTGCTATTTCCATTCGCATTATTGTTCATAAATATTTGTTTGGTTTATACACAGGCGGGAAAATTCATTGCTTGTGACGTCACTAGTTGCGAAAAGCAAATAAATAAATTAATTTTTTGCAAATTGTTCGTTTTGTCGCAGCTGTTACAAAGATCGTTGGCGTTCAGTTTAATTAAACGAATTTCAGTAATTTCATAAATATCACGTCCTCATATGGCGATTTTAATTGGTTCTAATCGTCCTGAATCCGCGATTTGCATAAAGAAACGCAAATCAATCTTGGTGTTTTAATACAGTATTGCTTGCCAATTCCATTAAGAGCTAATTAGTTTGATTAATCTTCTAGTCTGGCGTGACAGATCTAAAACTGGTGGAAACGAGCCGAACCAGTTCTCGGTTTTTCGTTAAAAAATTCTGATGCCTGTCCTATAATCAATTTAATTTTTACGGCGGTTTTATTTGAGTTTAATCTGTAATTCGACGATACCAAAGTGCTCAACAGCGATTTAGTCTTTGCTAACAGTTAATCCATCCCGGATTTTGCTGTTTGTTGAACGATTTAACGATTATAAGCCACAAACAGGCTGAGTACAAAGCAAAGTAGCTAAATCCGACTAGAATAATCAAATCGTAAAATTCTGTCATCCGTGAGGATTTTTGGACGGGTCTTTCGGGTCGAACGAATATACTAAATGAGTTTCATTACGTTCAGTATAGGAAAGGAAAAAGTAAGCGATTTTAGCCACGATTGTGCCTTTGGAGGCCCAGACGAATTTATTTTATTCAGAGTCAATAAAAATCACATTACTTTGTTTTTTTGGCGTATGTGGAATACATCTCAGAGGAAAGAAAGTAAGATTTGTCCCCGGATGAAATTTATAGCGACTTTTATGGCACTTACCATATTCTTGTTTAATGCTGTCTGGAGTTGCAAACTCATGAGTTCTATTTGCTTTTTTGCCAATAATGCGGTTACAGAAATTTGATTTAAAAATATGTTGAAATTTCGCCTGCCTGTAGTATGACCAAAGTTACTTTATTTTTTTTTAATTTTTATCATTTGCAAATTTGTCACTTTTTGGCGACTCTAACCAAAGTTGTAAAGGAAAATTATTAAGTAAAATGAAATAAAGTTTCTAAAACCAAAATTATTTAGATTCACCACATAGTTTCTTTGGAAACTTCCCTTTAGCCCCAATTTTTAAGGGTTTTTCTTCAAACTCGAAATACATATGTTTTGTTAAAAATGTAATTATTTCATACAATTTTTATTTTTCCTAAATTCCAGCCATTCCAGGAATAATGCAACCTGACACCGAAATTTTCTAAATAATTTTAGTAATGTAGGTAATTTTTGTAAAACTATGGTACATGTAATGTAGTTTTTCGACATTAATGGTGCATTTTTTTAAAAATTTGTTACACTATACAGAGTGTTCCGTCTAAACCCCACATTAGAAGTATTAAAAGTTCTATAAAGATATTTATCTGAAAGTTGGTACAAAGTCATAATCCGTTGAGTTCTGCGCAATGAAAATTTTGCAAGATGGCAGCACTTTCGGTTATACCGGAAGTCGCTATTAACTTTCTTATTTTAAATGGAAAGCTATGTTTTACTGCGTTTTTGGATTCGGTGAGTTATTTTAAGGCCGTTTTTATGAGCTTTCCCTATACCTAAGTTTAACCGTTTTTGACATATTTAGGATTTTTTGAAAATTTTTGGATTTGCACCTGTCACTTAAAAAATCGGTAACTTGCTTAGTTTTAGAGATTTCGAAATCGTATTAGGAGAATTAAAAAAGGAGGCCTATATCTGTTCTTCAGTTTGTTTAAAATTGAAAATTAAGTTGATAAACCTAAAAATTTTAAGGTTAAGTTTGGACAATTTCAAGTACCCAGAAATTCATTTTTTCAAATGTCCCAATTTTATTTTACTAGATGGAGGAGAATTTTGTTCTCCATCGATTTGTATTAGTATTCCCTATATCTAACTGTGATAATTTTCAAGTTATGTTGATTTTTTTATCATTGTAGGAAATTTTTTACTAACCACAGCTATTTTTGCATAGTTTGTCATAAAAATATTTCTGATTCAACTTAAACCATAAATTCTGTTCAAAATTGTGTTATCCAAACTCTACAAACAAAATAAAATCATTGAATGCTGGTTTAACGAACTCTAATTTCTCACATTTTTTCATTGATTTCCATGGCAAAGTATGAGAATAGACCTATGGCTAATGAATTTTTCAATCTCAACAAAAAGTTATTGTAACTTGAAAACTATTAAACAAAAGTATAGGGAATGCTAATACAGATCGACGCAAAATAAATTCTCTACCATTTAATGAAATAAAACTTTTGACATTTCTTTTGAAAAAAAATAGTTATGGGTGCTTAAATTTCTGCAAACTTAACTTTAAAAAAATTGGAGTTGTTTATTCTTTTTTAGAAATTTGAAGCATCAAAGGAAAGATTAGGCTTTCTCTTTCAAATGAGCTAAAAGTATTTCTAAATTGTTAAAAATGGCAGAGTTATTGATTTTTGAACTGGAATGTGCGAATCCAAAAAAAATTAAAAAATCGTGAATATTTCATAAACGGCTAAAGCTTATGAAAACTACCTTAAAATAACTCTAGTAATTCAAAACCGCATTAAAAAATATAGCTTTCTATTTAAAATAAGGTAGTTGAAGGTAGTTAAAAGTATTTTCATTGAGCAGGTCTTAAAAGATTGTGGTTATAGAACTCCCAATTCTTCTAATGTGGGTTTTAGACAGAACAGACTGCATACAGTTTTTTTTCGCATTTTTTTAAACTATTTTTTAGCTTTTGTCCTTTTATTTTGTTGTAAATTAATCACTAGAGTAGTTAATAATAAAATTTTTGTTTTGCCGGATGTTAGAAAGAGGCGCAAAAACTTTGGATTTGAAGCTAATGGAGTCTATGAACTCGATGTATCTGCAGTGCAGTGAGTGGCATTGTCTTATTTTTTGCTTTGTTACAACTCAAACATTTGTTGGATGCAACGTCTGTATATGTTTTGGAATTGAATTTAAAAAGAAAAGTGCGCCAATGCGAAATTGGTTTAAATAAATGTCTTCCTCTTGTTACATTTTACGCCCGATTCTCTTGTCCTGAGACAATGTACAGATTTGTTTCTAGAACAATAATAGAAAACTTCACTACTTCTTGTAGTAATTTTTTTGTGTTGATTGCAATCATTTGTTAATGTTAAATATTTCATTAACATTAAAAATCTAGGTGTGAAATTTGTATTAGCAATAAAACGGTTTTATGTTAAAGTTGACAAATCCCCCAGTCTTTTGTTTCTAATCCGAAATTTTAATAGGATTAATACTTGTAAGTGCTTTCCTGCTAACTGCTACGGTGAGAACAAATTTCCTCTCTTACATTAAATGGTAATTTTTACAAATCTGCAGTCTCGGATCTTTCCAGCCTTTTTTTAATACTTATAACTCGTAGGAGAGTGTTTCAGCTTGATTTTTGCGGTATATTTTTTTCCGGATTTAAAAATTAAACACTTATTAACTCTTAGTAACGATTTGGAAAAAGATGAAATATAAATTAGGTACAAATTATTTAAATATAAATAAAAGTAATTACTTATTCATAAAATAGCTTACTTCATTACTTCATGAGTTGAATTAATTACTTGATTCGTGTTTAGGTTCTGTGACAAACTCTAAAAGCATCTCTTTCACTACCGTAAACCTCTTCAAAATACTAAGCGATAGATATGTTCTTTGTCAAGTTAGGATTTATTAAAGATTAGTCAAAAAAAAAAACTCATGGAAATATTTTTTTCTGATCAAGCGTGGTTTAAAAATGTGATCCTCATCAGTGTAATAATCTTCAAATTGGAAATTTAGTATTTTTACAAGAACATAAATTTTAAATACATAGTAACGTGTATTAAAGATTTGCGAATGGAGAAAAAAATAATCAGACAAAAAATTGCATTTTAAGAAATAATTTATATTGAGTTTGTACAGGATGTCATAAGGTAAATTAGATTAAATTATATTTAAAATTATTTCAAGAAATAGCCGTTCTTCATAAAACCAAATAAACTATATTAACATTTAATTCTTTTAAACTATCTTGTTTTTTGAATTTTTTCCATTAAATTATTTATTTTTACTTTCGTTGTAAACTGTAAAGCGACGTATAAAAGTTTTTAAAACTTCCCCAAGAGTTATTATTGCATCTTAAGTCACTAACAGCTTTTATGTAGATAAAATTAAATTATTATTTTTTTTAACACGACAGGCTTAGAAAATAGTCTCATTTAAAACTGTTCACTATGATTTAAACACTTTGGGCCTGTTAATAGAAGAATTAATATTTTAATTCGCAATTATTTCATAACTCCGAGCATATAATTGCTTCAATTTGGCCACGTGATCACTTAAATCTGTCGTTTGGTGTAATTACTTTAAGAACGCTTCTGTAAACCGCCCCATATTTTATTTATTGTTTGACCTTTTTTCTTGGTTCTTTTTCTTTTCTGTTTCATTGCATAATTAGTTTAGATTAGCTTAGACACCTCTTCACAACGGACTCCATCGCTGTCCGTTGTTGAGAGGTTTTACTGTAATACGAGAGTGAGTAAAATAAATTCAAGAAACTACTCTGAACTTTTCTAAATATGATTGTATTAAAAATGAAATAGGAATACATGTGTAATATTTGCTTTGATTGTTTATTTTATTTTCATTACAATCATTGTTTTGTGGACAAACGTATTTGGACTAAAACTAAAATTGTTTGAATATTTGATCACATTGAAAAATTCTCGACAAATTGATTACCTGGAAATGGGAATTAAACGCAGCCTATGTTTTCCATAAAGTCTAAATTTATAACAACAATGGTTGCGGCAATAAGCAGTGTAGGAGAACTATTCAAAACTAGGAATTAACACGAAATTAATGCGTCATTAACTCATTTAATTATAATTCTATTTACAACAGTTCACTTTTAAAGTAGAAGCAGAAAATAAATGTATTTAAAATGCATTTATGTAAACTTGTTCAAATTATCCATCCAGACGTTTATTACTGTTCCTGAAGCGCATATTTTATACATCGCCTTTTAGATGAAAAACTGCTTCGTTACGGTTGCACCTGACATTTGACGATGGATGCTCTATTAACAATGGAGGTAATATTTTGCAGTTGATGTTGAAAGCTCAGCTCAGACCTCAGAAGCTTTTCCAGGCTTTTAGTTTAAAACTTGTGGTGTTTCGAACAAAAAAAAACGAAAACATAACAAATCAATTTCTAATAGAACGAAACCTATTCTGAATGCGACAACCTAGTTTAATTCCATATACAGGGTGTCCGTTTTGCGAGCTCCACCATGGGGATCTCTGTTATTATAAGAGATACGAAGTTGGTCAAATTATGACAAAGTTGTGCATTTTTATGCTGAACAATTATCTGAAAAAAAATTGGATGTTATTTTTAGTTTTTGAGAAAAAAAACGAAAATTTTTGTAATTTTTGTTTGTATTTTTTCAAGCGAAAACAAAAAGAACTGGATGTTTTTAACTAGGACGTTCTTGAGGCACTTTTTTACAAGGAACGATATCTTACATAACATGATCGTATCTTACATGCTGATCAAAATTGAGAAAAAAATTTGCGAAGATTGCTTTGGAAAAAAAAAAACAATTTTATTTTTGAACAAACTAGATGAGTTTGGATCTGAAAGGTTTACATTTTCGCTCAGCTTATTTATTTAAAAACTAAACGACATGATTAGCTAAAAGTTTATTCTTCACTAAAGCAAAACAAAACAAAGTTATAAAAATTCTGCTCGCATAGTATTTAATAGAACTGTCAAAATTTTGTTTGTTAAACAAAATTTTTGGCGTTTTTGTTTTTCTTATGTTTATTCAGCATAAAGATTTGATCACATCATGTGATACATCGTTGTATTCAGGAACAAAAGAACTTTTCAAAAATTTAAAGAGTAAATATGGCTTCCATCACAGTTGGGTGTTGTAACTCTGTCAGCAAGAACGCCTTGGAAAAGTTCATGACGCATTTAGATTTTTTGTAAAAAGTACGTCAAAAATGTTTTACCTAAAAAGGTCTAGTTTCTTTGGTTTTCGATTAAAAAAAATTTGATTTTTCTCAATAATTCAAAAACTAAAACTAACACATTAAATTTTCTTTCAGGTAATTGTTCAGCAAAAAAATGTACTACTTTGCTTTAGTTATTGCGCAAAATTTCTTAAATGTAAGCCCACAAATCACAGAATAATGTCAAAAATCAAAAACTAAGTTTTTTTATGTTTATCTAAACTAGAACGACCAAAGTACCAAATTTTGTCGAAAATAACCAAAAATTTAGATTTTCTAAGCGTTTATTCAGCAAAAACTCAATTATTGAACAAACATGTTTAAAATGTAAGCCAATAAATTACAAAATTATGTCTAAAAGAAATTATTTTTGCAAGTATTGAAGATTTAAATACTTGTTTAGACAAAAATCAAGTTTTTCTTCTTGTTTTTATTAAACTGGATCGAAAAAATCTACAAATTTGGTCGAAAATGAGCAAGGATTTAAGTTGCCTTAGCGTTTAGTCAGCAAAAACTCAATTGTTGCGCAAAATTTTTTAAATGTAAGCTAACAAATC
Source organism: Tribolium castaneum (assembly GCF_031307605.1). NCBI lineage: Eukaryota > Metazoa > Arthropoda > Insecta > Coleoptera > Tenebrionidae > Tribolium > Tribolium castaneum. Next base: position 10,922,396 of record NC_087394.1, read on the forward strand.
ACAGAATTATGTCAAAAATGACAATATTTTAACAAGTTCTGAAAATTTAAACACGTTTTTAGACCAAAACCTAAGTTTTTTTTATGTTTTTATTAAACTAGAACGAACAAAGTACCAAATTTTGTCGGAAATACCAAAAAATTTAGACTTTCTAAGCGTTTATTCAGCAAAAACTCAATTATTGAACAAATATGTTTAAAAAGTAAGCCAATAAATCACAGAATTATGTCTAAAAGAAATTATTTTTGCAAGTATTGGAGATTTCAACACGTTTTTAGACAAAAATCAAGTTTTTCTTCTTGATTTTATTAAACTAGATCAAAAAAAATCTAAAAATTTGGTCGAAAATGACCAAAGCTTGAAGTTTCTTAACCGTTTGTTCAGCAGAAACTCAATTGTTGCGCAAAATTTCTTAAATGTATGCTAACAAATCACAGAATTATGTTAAAAATGACATTATGTTTACAAGTTCTGAAACTTTAAACACGTTTTTATACCAAAAACTAATTTTTTTTCCATGTTTTTATTAAACTAGAACGAACAATGTACCAAATTTTGTCGAAAATGACATTTTCTGACAAAAATTTACATTTTCTAAGCGTTTATTCAGCAAAAACTCAATTATTGAACAAATATGTTTAATAAGTAAGTCAATAAATTACAAAATTATGTCTAAAAGAGATTATTTTTGCAAGTATTGAAGATTTAAATACTTTTTTAGACAAAAATCAAGTTTTCTTCTTGTTTTTATTAAACTGGATCGAAAAAATCTACAAATTTGGTCGAAAATGACCAAGGATTTAAGTTGTCTTAGCGTTTAGTCAGCAAAAACTCAATTGTTGCGCAAAATTTTTTAAACGTAAGCTAACAAATCACAGAATTATGTCAAAAATGACAATATTTTAACAAGTTCTGAAAATTTAAACACGTTTTTAGACCAAAACCTAAGTTTTTTTTATGTTTTTATTAAACTAGAACGAACAAAGTACCAAATTTTGTCGGAAATAACCAAAAATTTAGACTTTCTAAGCCTTTATTCAGCAAAAACTCAATTATTGAACAAATATGTTTAAAAAGTAAGCCAATAAATCACAGAATTATGTCTAAAAGAAATTATTTTTGCAATTATTGGAGATTTCAACACGTTTTTAGACAAAAATCAAGTTTTTCTTCTTGATTTTATTAAACTAGATCAAAAAAAATCTAAAAATTTGGTCGAAAATGACCAAAGCTTGAAGTTTCTTAACCGTTTGTTCAGCAGAAACTCAATTGTTGCGCAAAATTTCTTAAATGTATGCTAACAAATCACAGAATTATGTTAAAAATGACATTATGTTTACAAGTTCTGAAACTTTAAACACGTTTTTATACCAAAAACTAATTTTTTTTCCATGTTTTTATTAAACTAGAACGAACAATGTACCAAATTTTGTCGAAAATGACATTTTCTGACAAAAATTTACATTTTCTAAGCGTTTATTCAGCAAAAACTCAATTATTGAACAAATATGTTTAAAAAGTAAGCCAATAAATCACAGAACTATGTCTAAAAGAGATTATTTTTGCAAATATTGAAGATTTAAACATGTTTTTAGACAAAAATCAAATTTTTCTTCTATTAAACTAAATCGAAAAAAAATTTTATCAAAAATTCAAAGAGCAAATATGGCTTCCATAAGAAAAATCAAAGTTGAATGTTGTAACTTTGTCAGCAAGAACGCCTTAGAAAAGGCGATGATATATTTAGATTTCTTGTAAAAAGTACGTCCAAAATGTCTAGTTTTTTTGGTTTTTGCATAAAACAAATTTTGATTTTTCTCAATAATTCAAAAACTAAAACTAACACATTAAATTTTTTTTCAGGTAATTGTTCAGCACAAAAATGCGCTACTTTGCCTTATTTTTTTATAATAACCATGGTGGAGAACAAATATCGGCCACTCTGTATTTAATTTAATTTAAGGGTAAAATCTTATGAGATTTTTTTTTAGTTTGGTCTCCAATTGTAGTGTTGTATTTTTGTTTTTTTAACGGTCTTCTACAAAATAGTTTAACACTTTCGCCCCATAAAATAAAAAATGTATAGCAAAAACGATCTATTTCTGCACAATAAAGCCTATCATGTCGATCACGGCTGCCATTATTTCCGTGCGCATATTATAAGTAAACATAGGTGATATTGGCAGACAGGTGATACAAACAAGGAACCCTATGTTATATCTCGAACAGGTTAATAAGTAAAGCAAATAAAGTTTATTAAAAGGGTAAAAACTCAATTATTTTCAGTAGGTTGGTCCTCTTGTTGGTATTTTCGAATTTTATTAAGAACGCTTTTTATTGCAGGATCTCCAATATTGAAGAATGACGCGAACTCACCGACCATGCCACCGCCACAAATTACAGGTGAGGAATCGACATTTTTCTTTTTCAATAAGAAATTTCACGAGTGAAATAAGTTTATAACTTGGTTGTTGACGCCGATTCCAATTTATCTTACTTACCTTTATACGGTCTTGACTTTATTTATTTACGCTTTATTTATGAAAATGGATGATGTCTTAATGGTACGGATTGGTTTTTATGCAAATGTTATTTGGAGGAGGCTTTCGAGTAATTTTATCCAACGACGTAGATTTTTAATAAAGGGTACAGGACGACAGACTGATAATAATGTGTGCGAAATTTCCATCAACAGTATAAATTAATGTATTATGTTACGTGAGTAAGCTGCCACCACCGGCGATAACATGTCCGTGTAATGGATTTTGTCGCAGTGATCACTTGAGATGTTATCATAAATGGGAGGATAATAATAATATTAAAACATAATTATTACAATAATATAGTAAATATAATTGGTGTTTAAATTTATGAAAACACTCAAAAACGAATAATCACAGAGAATCCAACGTTTGCTTTTTGCATGTGAATTTTTTCAAAATTTTACTACAATTCCTTAAAATTAAAAATATTAATTAGGGATTAATTCAAGAATGGGATAAATTAGAAGTTGGAAAATTGTAACAAAACAGTCCTTGGTAAGATAACACTATAAAAAGTAATTTAATAGAAAAGCAACAATTTTGTAACAAAGTAGTAATGGTAAAAAAGTAGTAAAACCCCAAACTAAGCCTGAAGATGGTCAAACAATTGTTGGCCGAAACATGTAATTTTTCAAATTTGAGAAAAAATGTCAAATTTTATATTTTTTCTTTTACGTAACTATTTCAGGAATGGATCAAAGTAAAATAAAAATGTATTTTCTTTTCTTTCTACTGCTTTACTTTTACTTATAATAATTCTTTTAAACTGGCGCCACTAAGAAAAAACTGTTCGGACTTCGAAGAGGTCCAACTATAATGTTTTTTTAAGTGCACAAGCATCCTGGTCCAGAAATATAAATTAAATTAGGATTTTTATTGACTTCGCCAAATGGTTTCACACTCTTACATTCAAACGACGATTGCGACAAAAGAATTTAAAAAGTAGAAGTAGTTTAATGTATGCTTGTGTAGAATGATCTGGGTAATCGATTGGCGTTAACAAAATTCACTAGTTTTTAATAGTTTTTAAACTATAATTATAAATTCTTTTTTGCATTTATTAAGTTTTTTCATGTTTTTATTAAACTAGAACGAACAAAGTACCAAATTTATGACCAAATGACCAAAAATTTACATTTTCTAAGCGTTTATTCAGCAAAAACTCAATTATTGAACAAATATGTTTAAAAAGTAAGCCAATAAATCACAGAATTATGTCTAAAAGAGATTATTTTTGCAAGTATTGAAGATTTAAACACGTTTTTAGACAAAAATCAAGGTTTTCTTCTTGATTTTATTAAAATAGATAAAAAAATCTAAACATTTGGTCAGAAATGACTAAAAATTTATTTTAGTAAGCGTTTATTCAGCAAAAACTTAATTGTCGCCCAAATTTTTTAAATGTAAGCCAACATCACAGAATGATGTCAAAAATTAAATCATTTTTACAAGTTCTGAGAATTTAAACACGTTTTTAGATCAAAAACTAAGTTTTTTTACGTTTTTATTAAACTAGAACGAACAAAGGACCAAATATTGTCGAAAATGACCAAAAATTTACATTTTCTAAGCGTTTATACACCAAAAACTCAATTATTTAACAAATATGTTTAAAAAGTAAGCCAATAAATCACAGAATTATGTCTAAAAGAAATTATTTTTGCAAGTATTGAAGATTTAAATACGTTTTTAGACAAAAATCAAGGTTTTCTTCTTAATTTTATTAAACTAGATCGAAAAAATCTAAAAATTTGGTAGGAAATGACTAAAAATTTATTTTAGTAAGCGTTTATTCAGCAAAAACTTAATTGTCGCGCAAAATTTTTTAAACATAAGCCAACAAATCACAGAATGATGTCAAAAATTAAATTATTTTTACAAGTTCTGAGAATTTAAACACGTTTTTAGACGAAAAACTATTTTTTTTACGTTTTTATTAAACTAGAACGAACAAAGGACCAAATTTTGTCGAAAATGACCAAAAATTTACATTTTCTAAGCGTTTATACAGCAAAAGCTCAATTATTTAACAAATATGTTTAAAAAGTAAGCCAATAAATCACAGAATTATGTCTAAAAGAAATTATTTTTGCAAGTATTAGAGATTTAAAGACGTTTTTTGACAAAAATCAAGTTTCTCTTCTTGTTTTTATTAAACTAGATGGAAAAAATCTACAAATTTGGTTGAAAGTGACCAAAGATTTAAGTTCTTTTAGCGTTTATTCAGCAAAAACTCAATTGTTGTGCAAAATTGCTTAAATGTAAGCCAACAAATCACAGAATTATGTCAAAAATGACATTATTTTTACGAGTTCTGAAAATTTAAACACGTTTTTAGACCAAAAAACAAAAACCAAAAATATGTTTAAAAAGGGAGCCAACAAATCACAGAATTATATCTAAAAGAGATTAGTTTTGCAAGTATTGAGGATTTAAACACGGTTTTAGAAAAAAATCAAGTTTTTCTTTTTCTTTTTATTAAACTAGATTTAAAAAATCAACAAATTTAATTTATTGAGCAATAACTCAATTGTTGCGCAAAATTTTTTTAAAAGTAAGCCAATAAATCACTGAATTATGTCAAAAATGTTATTATTTTTGAGGATTTAAACACGTTTATTGATATATATATAAATTGATATATATATATATATATATATATATATATATATATATATATATATATATATAAAATATATTATTATTTTATTATTGAGCAAAAACTCAATTGTTGCGCAAAATTTTTTTAAAAGTAAGCTAATAAATCACAGAATTATGTCAAAAATGTTATTATTTTTGAGGATTTAAACACGTTTTTAGACCAAAAATAGAGTTTTTCTTCCTGCTTTTATTAAACTAGAACAGAACACCACATTTGGTCGAAAATAATAAAAAATTAACAATTTACAGAGATAATGTACCTTGTTAGATTTTGGGTGATTTTCAATCTTTCTTCATGTACTAAATGCTCTGGTTCAGACATAAATTTAATGCTATCATTGTTTTTGGTGATTTTTAAGGTGATCTTTGAACTTTGATTATTTACTACAAAAACAGCCCTGTTTTTAAGGCGTCAAATCAGAATTAACATTTTACATACGGAGCTATGTTATTTTTTTTCGAATGAACCACATTTCTACAGAAAACGTAAAAAAGTTATCAAAGGTTATCACAAATTTGATGGACTTAAAATTCCGCATCGAAAATATGTAATTCATATAAATAATCGCGCATTTTATTGTAGTGATGTTATATAAACAAACAACATACGTATCACAAAAAAGCACCCAGACAATGTTAAGTTTATATTCAAATTTTTATTCAATATGTTTTAACACGTGGTACGCACTTATTTTTAAGTTAGAGTTTTAGTTTATTAGTAAAACTTCTTTATTAATAAAGTTATTCTTATAGTCTTCTAAACTTTTGAGGCTCCTTCTTTGAGATAAGTGTTTCAAAAATAAAAAAATATAACAAAGTTGCTTTCCAAAAACTGAATATTTTTAAGAAGTTTTAGGCTAAAACTTTTAAGTCACTATAAGCGATTTCAAAACTATAGATATGCCAATGTCGCAGTTTTTCTAAAAGTTAGTTGTTATAACTTATTCATGCACTTAAAAAAGTTCACAGCTAATATAATTTACAGTTTTGATGAGAGATTAAATGATAAATAAGTATTTTACATGTTTATCAACATTATTTAAAAAAATAATTTAGCAGAATGTGACGTTGGCATTTTTATTTATATTTTAATTCTTAAAATACACAAAAAGTTAGAACTTTTGAATACTTTTTTTCATATCCAGCGTGCAGTCACAGCCAACTATACTTCGAAAAAATTTTTAAATTATTGACAATGACCTACCTATAATTTTATAATTCTGTGATATCTCTGGAGTCACCCAAAAATACTTATTTCATTTTTCAGTTGTTATACACTTCCTATACTTTCATTTACTGAAAGTGTAATCTAATAGTAATAGCTGTTTAAAAACTATAAAAAAACGCCAACGTAGCATTTTCTCTCAAAATTTGCTGTTATAAATTTTTGGTGCACTTCAAAAAAATAAAAGCTATAGTGTAATTTATACTTTCAATAAGAGATCTCATTATTAATAACTATCTTACATTTTTATCAACCTTGCTTAACAAAATAATTTGGTAAAATGCGACGTTGGCGTTTTTATAGTTTTGAAACAGCTAATATATTATTATACGAGTTTTAGAAAACGTTCTATTGTGGCACGAATGGTTTTAGAACATGACGAAGGAGTGTCACAATTAAGTCTTAAAAATAAAACGAGTGCAATCTATACTATTTTTTCTGTTTTCTATTTTTGTTGTTTGTTTTTGTTTATCAAAATCTATTCGAACTATTTCCTCTTAATTTTGTTAATTATTCGGGCTTTATCATTAATCTGTTCACAGATCAAGTAGAAAAAGTAGAAAAGTAGAAAAGTAGAAAAGTAGAAAAGTAGAAAAGTAGAAAAGTAGAAAAGTAGAAAAGTAGAAAAGTAGAAAAGTAGAAAGTAGAAAAGTAGAAAGTAGAAAAGTAGAAAATGTAGCAAAATTTTTTTCCATTATCATAATAAAATTCCACTAGCAACCTAATTTACACACTTTTGTTAAGTATCATCTGCTCTTTACAATGATTGTGCTTTTGTATTTTACTACTTTTCCAAACGGTAGAGAATCTTTTCAGACTTTGTCACCTAAGACAACAAAATAACACTTAATAAAATAAGTAAAGTTATATTCGGTACACTATCTCTGTTAAAATGTGTATTTAACAACTTGATACGAAATCTACAAAGAAAATTTTATTTTAATATTTGATTACTAGTGGGTGTAGACATATTGTGCCTCAACAGTATTCCTGCTGCGTGTGTCAAATAACTACTGCCAGAAGAGCAATTTGTCTTAGATACAATTTAGCCTATTCGCAACAATAAACTGCGTTGCTCACGAACTGGTTAAATGATTAGTCGAAATTTCGAACCGATGAAACACATGGTGTTACAGAAATCCATAAAATTTTTAACTTATAGGTTTACTATTATTTATTAAATTTCTCCATATTATTCAAATCGAACTCCTATCAGCCTACGTTTGAAGTTTATTTGTTTTTTTTTATAATCACCGTAAGTATTTATTGTGACATTAACGGCTTTCAGTAATAAAAAGTACATTTTATTGGTTCTGATATACAAGCAATAAATAAATGTGTTAAGAGGTCGTGCCGACCAATGGTATTCAACACGTAATGCAGTTGAATATTTTAATTAACCTTTGTTTCATCTGAACCGAAAGATTTAATCTTGTTTTGTGTGAAAAAGTAGTTTTGGGACTTGCTAGGAAGAGATAGCAAATTAGTTTAGATCCTTTAAAGGCTTTTGAGCGTAGTTTCCGAACTGCAATAATTAAATTTTCCTGTGATACGTACGTATGTGTGTGATACACACCTGAAACACAAATAGTAAATTAATTTTCAACCCGCTGAGATTAATTAAATGATACAAAAGAGCTGCAAGTGAACGGCAAAGCTTTGAAATTTCTTCGATTTTTCTAGGCGATCAAATTTCTGATTACCTCATCAGCCATCCGGATTTCCTGGAGCGCTACATTATGGAAGAGGTTGAAGTGGAGCAACTGGAAAGGTGGATCATACGTAAATCTCAACGTTTAAAAAAGAAACCGGAAAGTGCGAGCAGGAACGGCCGGAAAACCAGTCTTTCGAGATGGAAGTTTTGTGTACACGCCGACAAACGCCAGATGCTGCAGGATCTCACTCACAGCCTACAACTAAGGCCTACGAAAGATCACGTCCTGTGGGAATTGGCCAACTGCATTTGTTCTGCCGTTAATGCAGACGGGTTTAGGTAGGTAAATGATTTTTTCTAATTTTGCGCCACCACAGGCTTCAAACACCCATAAATCAATGATTTCGCAACTGGAGATTCTCACTTTAATTCTTCTTGGGGGATTTTTAAGCGCAAAACACGTCTTCTTTGTTAATACCTTGAACAAATGCGCTTAGGATTCTTTGTATAAGAAAAACGAATACAATAATGTGCTTATACTTACATTTTACCTATCTAATTCAAATTTAAGTTTGATTGAAGTTTGACTCAACAAGCCACAGACATTTAAGAAAATCACCAAATTTATTAATGCGTGAAAGTGTTCCCACATTTTCCACATTTCAAAAGATTTTGTCAAAATTCTTCGAATTACGAGCAAATTACTTTATTTCAGATAATTTTGAGCCACTCTTACCAGAATAGTACATTAAAGTATAAAATGGAGGATGGAGGCTACGCCGTCGTGTTCGAAAAATCACGCGTGTTTTAAAGACCAATTATCCACGAAAACTTTACGTTATTTTTTTGTATTGGTACACTTTGAAATCTTAAATTCTGATGTAAATATTAAAAAAATTGGAAATAGTGTAATGGAATTGTTATGGAATTGATTGTCATTATGATAAAAAATTCTTAAAAAGTTGCCATTTATCTTCCCGTTTTTTGGGTTAATGATAAAACGCGCGTTTTTGAAAGTTGGATTTATACACGCTGTTGCGTGCTTTAAATAAGCAAAATAGATTACCAATAAAAAAAGGAATAAAAGGTTAAATTTAAAAAAAACAACAAATAATGTGATTTATTTTTTACGATTATAATATACGAAAAATCGTATTTACATCACAGGTTGTAATATATTGTTTATTTATGTTTATTTTTAGCCATATTTTTTTATTTAAGTTGATTCATTAATTGACTTCCTATTAGAAATTTCGCTAGTGTTATAAAAAGCAGTCTAATTTACTTTATTTTAACCAATTTTTCTTAAGAAATAAACTAATCGAAAACAGTTAGGGATATTGGTAATTTAATATTTACATAATCATATTCATTAGCAATAAGTTTAAAACAACAATATTTGAAAGACCACTCTGCTACAATGGAATAATTATACAATTCCTGTCATTTCCTTAAAAAAAAATCTCTTCTTGATTCTTCTTGATTTATTTTTTTTTGTTTTTGTGTTTTTTATTGTTATTTTTCTTCAGGTTTCTTTAGTTTTTGTACGGTGCAGTTTTTGAAAATTTTATTTCGTTTATTTTTTTATTCATTTATTTATTATTTTAAGATTAAAAAGTTGTTGCTAAGGATAATAATTTTTACTTCCAAATGTTAAACTAGTACAACTCCAAACGATGAAAAAATATTATAATCCTGCATACTTTCTTTAAAATTCAATGATATCCTTAGCTTATTTTGATCAGTTTATTTGTACGAGGTAAAAGGGTTGGCAGACTAAGACTGAGAGGAGAGTATCACATAAACTTTTTTGTAAGTAATAGATTTTTTATACCTATAAATCGTTGACTTTACTTGAAACTATAACTGTATCTATATTTTTAATGATTGCAACAATCATTTTGAACAAATTAATGTTCCAAAACACCAAAAATCAATAAAAAATTGTAATTACTAGCTTAGCATTTTTCTTTTTTTTTCTTTTTTTTCTTTTCATATTTGCCAATGAAGTTTCAACCAACGAAAAATTGCTATCATTGCTTTTGACGATGATCTGACTATGTTCTATTGTGTCGTCTCTCATTCATAGTAAGATTACCAAAAGTATATATCTTATTGATAAAACCCTACTTCATATTTATCGATATTGCGCTAAGATTTTTGGTAAATAAATCGAAGTGAGAGTTAAGAATTGTTACTTTTATGTTAAATGCACAAATCAAGGGTGTTTTGAGCTTGAGAATGTTAGTTTTTTTTATCAAGACCTTTAAATTTGTTATTTATAATTAACCTTAATACTTATTTTTTGTTACTATTTTTATTTTACTATTGACTTGGTGTGGCGGTTTTTAGCACCCGGTATATACTGGGTAGTAAATATTTATACATATACGATTTAAATGGATTATACAATAACGTAATACAATACACAAGAAATATTGAAGTTTAAAAATTAGAAATATCTTTCAAAAAATCTAAGTGATAGCAGTAGGAGCTTTAGCACGTTTAAAAATCTTCATATTTATCCTGCATATAATATTATTTAAAGGAGGATTTCGTTGTAAACCAGTTTAATATGTGGGTATTTAAATTTAACAAATAGAAAATTTAAAACACAAAATTGTGGATGTTTGAAAATTTCTATAAAATTAGGTCTCAGGCACCAAATTGTCAAAATCATGTACTTCTACAATAAAATCTGTGTACGTCAACTTTAAATCTCATTATAAAACAAGCACTATTTTGGTACGTTCGATAAAGTTATTATTTGGAAATTATTTGTAGTTCAAAATTTTGATCAAGACCACAGTTTTTAAGTAAAATGCAGGGAATCTGTCTAAGTCCATTTTGTACTTTTTTTTTTGATACTGTCTTTGTAACAAGGCAAAATTTTAGAGATAAAGGATGAACATCCTTAACCTTTAGAGTTTTTTGTGCATTTTACTTTGTGTCATTCTCCCAATAAAAAAAATTATTGCTACAATTTGATTGTTAAATGTAATAATGTATGTATAAGCTAAATTTCGTAAAAATTTAAAAACTAAGCTAAAATTTTGATAATCAATAGTGTATTTACTGGATTTTACTTCGGAAATGTTTGTATTAAAGCGAAACAAGGCAAGTTTTTATGAATTTTTTTAATCCAACAAGTTTTCCAAGGGATATTACATTAAAAATAATATTCGCAGAAGTTGTGATAACTTAACAAAATATCCCCAAAATTATTCAGATGTTTAGCATGATTCATTTTCTGGTTGCCAACCTATTTATCAGGGTATCTTCTTTTTGGGCTCTATACTTTGATTCAAAGTAGATAATACAGTGTGACATTAAAATTTCATTTCTAGAAATTCTGAAACATCACATTTCAAAAACAACACGTTGTTAAAAGGTAACAATGCGATTGAACCAATCGAATTTGTTCAATTTGATCACGTGATTAGTTAATCACGCATTTAATTGCGGATTAAAATAAAGACGCTTCTATAAACCGACCATTAATCCTAGTTTACAAAATTTTTAAAATTATGCATTATAAATTATACAGGGTGTCTCAAAATTGTCAAAATACGAGTTCAGAGCTTTTTAGAGAATTTTTTCAGTAGTTCAAATTTCGGAACTTTTCCACAAAAATACATTGGTGTGAAGATCACTCTTTGAACTGCTTTGTCTTCAAATACAGGCTAAAAGCTTTAGTGTTTATTCTTATTTATGGTAAAGATGATTGTGGAGAATAATAATGTAAAACAATTTTCCAAAAAATAGCTTTATTTTGGAGTAAAAAAATTTATAAATTTTGAATTTACCGTTTAATTTTTAAGAAAAATTACAAATTTGTAAGATTTTTTTACTTCAAAATAAAGCTAATTTTTCAAGAAATTGTTTTACATTTTGTATCATTGAAATTTTTAGCCTCCTTCTGATTATTTTGAAGAAAATGCAATTTAAAAAGCACTTTTAAACCTTTCGGACTTTGCTAAAAATGGTATCCTTACTATGTAAAATATCAATACTTCGTAACGATAGCATAAACCCTTTTTGGAGTTTTGCCAAAGTTTATTTTATCCTGACCTTCGAAGTTATTACTTGTAATTAAACTGATTTCTCACGAAAACATTGATCATTTAATTAAAGCTCAGCTAACGTGTTTGTTCCGTTATATAATGCAACAAGTTGCAGATATACTCGGAATTAGTATTAATTATGCTTATCTGCGACATGAAACACCAGTGCAAATACTGATCTAAAGCACTAAAGCAAAATTTGAGTATGTTACTTAAATATTTACAACTACAAGTAAATTAATTAACCTAGCCGAATTTTCGAGGTTTGAAATTTTTTTTTGCAAAATAAAAATTTATTTTTGCGTGGTAATTTTTCAAAAATTTGCTAAAGATTTTTTGATCTCGACTTTGTTTAACTCTGAATATAATCCATTATATAGAAAATAAACTATGATAAATTGTACACATCTGGTTTCTTGAATAGACGAAAGTAACGAATTGAGAATCTATTATTCACAATAGTTAGTTATTATTTACTATTACTCTAAAAAATCCAGAAGATTGGAGAATAATAATTTAATGGGAATTGATTTTTGTTTGCTAATGTTTAACTTAATAATACTTCTTTGAGCCCAATTGACACTACACCTTTCGTTCTTTCGGTAACGAAAAACCGAAATAAGACACAGAATTGCAATAAAAATTGCTTATAAAATTTGTATTTTTTTATTATTTAGACTGATTACTAAAAAATAATGAAAATATCTGGAGATTCCGTCATATCTTTTTCACAGAAAATTGGTTCGTTAGACATTCCTGAAATAACGCATTCTCTAGTTAATTGGGCAGATTCTGTAATACAACGGGGCTTTAAATTAAGCGATTGTGTTAGAGATAAGGTGTATAAAACATACCTACTTTCTTGTATACCTACATTCACTGAATAATTAACGAATCTAATAAAACTAGGGGTGTGCCATCAGATAAACGACTGTCTGTGTTGAAATTTTAAAGATTGTAACTATAAATTATCAAATAAATTAAATTCTCAAAGGCAACAAATTAAAATGGGTATTACTTGTATTTATTTCAGGCACTCGTAACAGCTACAATTGTGCATTTATTATTAATAAAAAAATAAAAAAGTCTAGTTTTCGATGGCAAAGTTGTGTTAATAAAAAATAATAATTATACAGGGTGTCCCAGGGGTGTGTAATCGGTCTATAACTTTTTTAGTAATTGAAATATTGGTAAACTGGTTTTTTATTATGCGATAGATCGATGTAAAATCTACAAACTAAAAATTTTTTTTGTGTACAGAGTGTTGTATACAAGATGGTAAACCAAACTTATGTTTTTTTAATGGAACATCTTATATATTTTTGCATAATTGGAATAATGTAACTTTATATAAACTATAATGGGTCTATCTTTTTTCGTTTTGAAATTATTCAACTTTTCGTTATCAAAAAGACCAATTTTTGAAAAATCACTGCAAAGTCACTTATGAATATTTTACTGCAAACTTCCAACAGAAAAACTCAGAGTACTTTTTAGTTTTAGCATACAGTCAACTTTTTGTTATAACGCACAGATAATGTACAGGGTGTGTCAAAATGCAAAAAGTTGATTAACTAAATTTTTTTTAATTTAACACTATATTTTTTTGTATCGATAGCATTTTTGATAGGCTTTCTAACGGTATGGGGTTTGCGTAGCAAATTAATTTTTGTCTATTTATTTTTATTTTATTTATTTTTTCAGATTTAAAAAAAAATAATTTATTACAAGAAACAAGAGCATCTGATAATTCAAATCGTAATATATTTTTTGATATGCACTAATGTGACTAATTACATTAGTAATCTAATTTTTACCTAAAAAATATTTCAAATTTGCTACACAAACCGCATATCTTTAAAAGGCTTATGAAAAATGCTATCGTACGTGTAAAAAAATACATGGTGTTCCATTTGAAAAAATAAGTTATTCAACTTTTTGCGTTTTGGAACACCCTGTACATTATCTGCATGTTTCAAATAACAGCTGACTATTGCTAAAAAACTACAGCGTATTCTAAGTTTTTCTGTTGCAAATTTTTTGAAAAATATTCATAGGCGACTTTGCAGTGACTTTTCAAAAATTGGTCTTTTTTATAATGAAAAGTTGAATAATTCTGAAACTAAAAGAGATAGACTCATAATAGTTTACATAAAGTTTTATTATTTTTTTGTGTAGAATACAATTATGCAAAAATATCTAGGGTGTTCCATTTAAAAAAATGTAATTTTGGTTTACCACCCTGTATACAACACCCTGTGTATAATAATAATACTTCTAGTTTGTGGACTTTAAGTCGGTCTATCGGACAGTAAAAACAGCATGGCAATATTTCAAATAATAAAAAAGTTATAGACTGATTACACATCCGTGGGTCACCCTGTATGTGCTGAGAGTTTGTTTTTAAATTTTGTACGCCCATTTCGGGCACATATCTCACTCTTAATTTTTAATCTGAAAAAATGTGTTTCTTAGCATTTTTATTAAATACCTCCGAATATTAAAAGAGAGCAGCGGGGCGCATTGTTTATTATATTTTGTGCGAAAAGTTTCCCCCAGGCCATACAATTTTAATAAACTTTGTCGTCTTGTTTAAAAATCAATATTATCTTAACGTCTTCTCTTACAGGTTGTATCTGGTGGATAAAGGTGATCCCGAAAGTTTAGCCCTCTTTTTAGGAATTGAGTGCAAGAATGAAAATGGAGAGCCCAAGTTACAGAAAATAAAAAGTGGAGTCAGCGTTCCATTGTATGTTGCCAAAACTCTTGAACCTGTGAGACTTTCCAGAGGCGAGGCAGATCCTCGTTTTCCGGATGGAATACCAAACGATGTAAGTCTTGTTGACGCATAGAATGGGATAAAAAAACAATTGAGTGGGTCAGAGAAATGTGCCGTGGTCACAGGCGATAAGAAAATGTTAGTTTCGATGAGTGGACACACTATCTATAGCAGACAATGGACAAGCGACCGGTTTAATGTTTTAAGATATTTTCTTTGTAACTGAAACATAAACGCGTGTGGAGCTTTATAAAGACAAAGTTTAGTTGTTTTGTTCGCTGGTCCTGAAAGTGCTATTTCTATTTACGCTCGACTGAAACACTGAAACGACATTCTTATGATGTTATGTAATTCTGTTTCGGGTTTAGTTTAATTAAAGCGTTCGGAATTATAGATAGATGTGTCTCGAAAAATTCGGGACAGTCTGGGTTTTGAACAAAAAGAAAAAAACTGGTTAAAAAATTTATAACTAGGTATTAGCTGTTTCAAAACTATAAAAACGCCAACGTCGCATTTTCTCTCAAAATTAGCTGTTATAAATTATTCATGCACTTCAAAAAAATAATAGCTAAAGTAATTTATACTTTCAATGAAAGATATAATTATTAATAACTATTTTACGATTTTATCAATACTATTTAAAAAAATAATTCGGTAAAGTTCGACGTTGGCATTTTTATACTTTTGAAATAGCTAATATAAGAAGCACTTTTTCCTGGATTTTTGTTTTACTTTTGTGTTTTGGACTAAAACTAATAAAAAAAGATAATGTTATTTTTGATCTAATTTTAGTTTAACAAATTTTTCGAAAAATCTGACTTTTCACTCAAAACACTAACACCTCAAAGAAGACAAAAAGCAAATGTTTGACTCAATTTGACAATTTTCAGTTTATTTTTTGTTGTTCGTCGGTTGTTGTTTGTGTTGAGTTTATGAAATTAATTTAACTTCCATATTTTGTTGAAAAATTTGCTCAAAAGGCAACATCATATTATAGACCCAATAGTTTGTGATTTGTTTTAGTGAAATCTAATAAAAACTCTGAGTTATTAGCTTAAAAACATTCTTAAATTGTCGGGAAAGCTTTGATTAAATTTCATTGAAGAATTTCTCTACCTAAAAAACATGTTAAATAAATCAGAAAAAAAATTCACAATCTTTAGATGAGTTTTAGTTCTAATTTAATAAAATAACTTAGTTTCATATAATTAACTTAAATTGTGTTTCTGGTTGAAAAGAAAAATGTGGTAATTGCTTAATTATACAATTATATTTTATGTGTGTTATATATTTTATATTAAATATATCAGGCAAAAAATATTTACCTAGTTTCTGTGCTGCTTGAAATTGAAGTTAGTTTTATTTTCTAGTAAGTTTTCGAGTCAAAACTAGAGTATTGTAATTATTTTTAAAACAGAAGCTGATAAAAAGATTTTTAATAAATGTAGTCACAAGTTTACTAAATCGTTAAGAAAAGGAAAAATATTGTGATTTTTAGATTGATTTTGTTACTTCTTGTTTTGGTTTAACAATTTTTTTTTAAAAACACTGTTTTACTCAAAAGCGTGTTGGAAGTGGGCGAAGAATAACAAAAAGAACACCAGTTTTGAAACAATTTTGATGTTTTTTGGGTAATTTTTGACGAAAATTTGTGAAATAATTGAGTTATGTAATTAGCTTAATCTGCATTTTGGTTGAAAAATGTAACTGTAAATAAATCGCTTGAAAAAAGCATAAATTACAAAAATTTTTATTTAATGTTTCTGTTTATTTTTGAAAAACGAACTACCATTAAATCAACCAAACAACTATCTTTTATATTAAATAAATCACGAAAAAGAATTCACGAACCTTTAAATTTTTTTCTGTTCCACGTTTCTGAAATCGAAGTTAGATTTAGCCAGGTGTATTTTTTAGTAAAGCAATTTAGGCAATTTTTTGTTGCCTTTTACAGAAAATGAAACATTGTGGCAAATGTTGCAGTTTTGCAAATTTTGTGATTTCTCGTTTCGGTTTAACAAAATTTCTCGAGAAAACTTAAATGTTTAATTTTAAAACGTGTTATAGTTGGCAACAAAAAAACAAAATAACATAATTTTCGATCGAATTCGAATGTTTTTTGGGTAATTTTTGGCGAATATTTCAGTTGGAAAATGAGGTGAAACGCTCGAAAAAAAAACAAAACTTGTTTAGGTTTAGTAATTTTTCTGAAAATTTTTGCCAACACTTTGTTTTTCTGGTAAATGTACTATGTTAAGACACCTGAAAATATTATATTTTATATTAATTTAATAAATCAGGCAAAACATTTCTTTAGACAATTTTTTGTTCTGCTTAGGTTTACTATA
Organism: Tribolium castaneum; assembly: GCF_031307605.1. Classification (NCBI taxonomy): domain Eukaryota; kingdom Metazoa; phylum Arthropoda; class Insecta; order Coleoptera; family Tenebrionidae; genus Tribolium; species Tribolium castaneum. The sequence goes on from NC_087394.1 coordinate 10,939,670, forward strand.
TACTATGTCCATTGTATTTTGGAGAATTTTTGAGGAAATTTCGCATAATTTTTGATTTGAAAAATGTGGTAAAACGCTCGATATAATTATGCACCTGATCTGCTTTGTAATTTCGGTTTAATGATTTTTCTGTGTATTTTATATTAAATAAATTATTAGTCAAAAAATTTCACGAATGAATAATAAGACTAATGTTTATCTATTTAGGATTATTTTAGAGGAAGTTTTCTTGTAAAGACTGTAGAGATATTTTCACTTATTTTTTATTTATTTATTTATATCTGCCTATGCATAATTTTTGCTAATCTTGTCATAATTTTGTTTCGCTCTATTGAATTGGAAGACAAATTTATTTTCTAGAAAATACAATCAAGAGGCACTTTTTTGTTGCCTTCTATTAATAATAAATCTTTTGTTATCATCCGTTATAAAATGTAGTAACACTGTTTATTTTGAATCAGTAATAAAATAAAAATTAATGTTATTTTTGACCAAATATTGTGATTTCTCATTTCTTCTCATCTCAGGCATCTCAAGCAAAAACATTTATATAAATAATTAACTCAATTTCGGTTTTTGGTTGTGAAATGTACCAAAACAGCTCGTAGAAAGCAACATATTTTCCTATCTATTTTTAATTAAATTTAATTTTTGGATGTGTTTTAACGAATTCGGAAAAATTGGTTCTTAGGCTTAGGAGGTGTTCTGACTCTCGGAAAAGGTGAAAATTACATAATTTTTAATTTAATGTTGAAAAGTTTCGATTTATTTTTGAAAAAAGTTACGAAATAATTCAGTTTTTAACTTATACATTTTTGTCCACTTGTCTCTTGCAAAAATTTTTGTTTTTAGCATAAACACGTGCTAAACTCAGCTCTGTATTGCCAAGTTGTCTCTTTTTTCTTTTCAAAAATCCTAAAACATAATTAGGTGGATAATTATTCTAATCTCCTCAAAAATACAAAGTGTTCAAAAATGGTTGTTCATCAAGTCGACTATGGAATTCAAATTCAATGTGCCGCTTTTTCCAAATGATTATTGTAGTTACTGCACTGTCATCTCTGTCAAATAATTGAATTAACTTTTTACTCATTTTTTGCATTTTTAGGCAAAGTTATTTCAAATGAAGGGTTTGTTTTTTTGTGTTTTATATTTCCGTGATTTTTGTTGTTGGGTATTCTCTAGTTTTTAGATTCGAAGCTTTTTTACATTATTTTGACGGCATTCACAATTTAGATTATGCGGCACATTACGTTCAAATTTCAAAGGTGACTTGATGAACAATCATTTTGGAACACATTGTACAAAAGGTTAAAGGAGGCTTTTAATTTCTTATCATTTTTCAAATTTTAAGCATTCTCAAGAAGCATTTACTGGACATCGTTAACAATCAAGTTTAAGAAATAAATAATAATAAATAATAAAAATCCAATATTCTAGATTTTAGTATTTTATTTAATAAAAATTAGAGATTTTGAATTATCTTTTATTAAGTAATTAAATTTTAGTTTGAAAAAATCCTTTGTAAGGAAACAAAGTTTTTAATCAAACTGATTTAGGAAATAAGCGGTAATTCATAAATCACAAATACATGGTCAATATTGGAAAACAATTATTGCATTTTGAATTTCGCAAAAGAGTGCGGATGAAAGCTTTCTGTGAAGCTTACAAACGGAAAATATTGTTTGCAAAATTGCAATATTCTAGGAAACTATATTTTTTACATTAAAATAGTGTTTTTTATTTAACAGATACAGTTGTGTTTTCTTTGAACCCAAGCCCAATTTTATTTTTCGCAAGGAACATCCTCTATATCATTTATTAAAATATAATTTTCTCTGAACGATCCCGGCCTTATATTAAAGTTTGCTTTGATATCTATTATTAAAGAGCTTCCTCCACTGAGCGGTTTACTAAATTCACTGTTTTCAAAACGTTGGCTCGAACAACTTGTAGTTTATCAATCGGAAAAGTGAAATAAATTTTAGACGCATCAGCAATTATGTCCAATTAACACCGTAATTTAAATTTATTATCGAACCGTAAGTTATAAATATAAAGCTCACGGTGATATTTTAATTTACGATCACATTAATCTGTGATTAGTGCGAATTAAATAATTTATACAGAAGCAACAAGCTGATTACAGGAGTATGGAGGAATTTTGTAAAATCGCCTGTGCTTTAATTTGTCAAACGGAATGATTTGTCATTGTGGTTGTCCGCAGTGTATTATTGATATTTAAGGGCGAAATGAAATCTAATTTCCAGCATTCCAGGAAATTCAATAACTACGACAATAAAAGGGACAAAACAAATTCCTGACGAGTCGAGTTTTTGAAGCTAGGTCATTTATCATTTTCAATATTTTAATTACTACACAACTTCGAAGGTGAAGAAATATCTCTTGGCATTTAATTCGAATCTCGTAGCGAAATAATGCTTGTAAATACTCTTTCTTGTGCCAAGAATTCATTATCGCATCTTTAGATCGAGAATTGAATTTAATTTAGACTTTTAAAGAGCTTAGAAATCCCCGCACGGATGTATTTTTAGTCGCTTATTCGGTTTGCACAAGTTTTTTTTGTCTTGATTCAATTGAAATTTGATGATTCGTCGGAACGAATTAATAATTCTCCCACTTTTATTTTTACGGTGGAATATTGCTGTTTCGACATAAAAGCAGCGTAATAATGATGTCGTGAATGTTGCGAGCAATAAACAAACCAATAAACACTTTGAAAAGTCGAAAAATTCATAAAGTTGGTCATAAAGATAAAACTATGTAGATTACAATTCCAATAAAATTGTGGTGTGGTAAATTTTTTGCGCAAATTTAATATTCATGGTAGAAATTCTTGGTTACTGGTTGTTCTTCTGCACTATACTGGTTATGCTTATGAAGTTAAAAGTGGTCGCGTGACGAGATTCACGCATAAATTCATGAAATTGGATGGAGGAATTTCTTTTTTATATTTATTGGAAATGCTTGTCACATGTAACTGCTTTTATAATTGGTTTCGATTAATAAATTATTAATAGCGCTTATATGAAGTAAAATAAATGTATAAATAACTAATTATAAGCTCAAACAACCGATGGATTAATTGGTTAGTAGAGATTTTAATTAATAGTAATTAGTACATGCTTTTTATAATTAAATTACATATGCCATTTTCTTTAAAATATGTTATTGATGTTGGAATAGCTGCAACACTACCGCTACAATTCTAGCAGCTATTTCTTCATTATTTCCAAATATATTGATACAAGATTTTGTTTTTGTACAGGGTGTCTCAAAATTGACGCCCGTGCTTTTAGGATTTGCTTCAGAAGCCTAAATCAAGTTGAAAGTTAAGAGAAAGACAATTGGAAAATTTTTTACTCTTAACTTTCTATTTGTATTAACACCCTGAATCAAATTGCCAACGCACGGGCGTCAATTTTGATACACCCTGTATAACTAAAGTCATAAAAGATAGCTAGAATGAAACTAGTTTTGTTCAGAATTTTGGAAAAATTATGGCTAACTTTAAAGAAAGTTTTGTAGAAGAGTCGAATTTTAAAATGATAAATAAACGATAAAAAGATAGGTAGTAAAGTGTCCAAAAACAAATATACCTGTATTTCATTTTCGTGTGTGGATTTTTTGTATTTTTTTAATTCAATTCCAGACTAACGAACTTAAGAGAGAGAAAGTTGTCAAAAAAATTTAAAAAAGAGTTAAAGTAGACGAAAGCAGTAATTTTACACTTAAATTTGGTTATTACTGATGACACTCATTAAATTTGTCAATAAAATATTTGACAATACAAGTTTTTGGCAAACAACTCCGAACGTGTTCGGATTTACGTTAGGGTTGTAATAAGAAAAATGTTCGTTTTTTAATACTAAATTAAACAAAAAAAGAAAATTGAAAATAAATTGTAAACACTCTGTAGTAATTCAGATTAATCAAACTTATTTAATAAGTCTATTAGACCTTGTTAAAGACGTAGGTAATAATAATGCCATCAAAAATGCACCGTTTCTATTTTTTTTCTAATTATTATATCTAAAGATGTAAAACTGATTTTTTTGGTTTTTATTTTTTTTTAATAGTAATCCCTGAACCGATTTAAAAAAAACATGTAAGAAGCTAAAAAGGGATTCTAATGAGCACTAAAAAATAATAGCATGCCAATAAAAAAAATATACAATGAAACATATTTTCCTGAAATACGTCCTAGAGTATGAATAACGTCTACAAAATATCAAAAGTCTAACTTTACTAATAACTGAATATCAGAAGACGCAATTTGGGCTGGGCCACCCTGTATACCTAACTTTAAGTATTTTTTTATAAGTTTAAGGGGGGTTTATAGAATGCTTCATTAAATTTTAATTCGTTGTTAAAAGTTAACAATGCGAATACACACCAATCAATTTGGTCACGTGATGAGTTAATCACGCATTTAATTGCGAATTAAATTAATTATACTTCTATAAATCGGCCCTATGTCGAACTTTTTTAATGAATAAGTTTCTTTTTTGTCGTCTTTTGTCATAGCATTTTCAAATAATTCTAACCAGTAAATGAAAGATTAATTATTTTGCTATTTTTACAACTTCATCACTTAAACATGAAGTTGTACGTTTATTAGTGCAATTAATAAATATGGGGCTGGTTTATTGAACATTTATTGCAATCAAATTTTAATACGCGATTAAATTTTTACTTTGTCATTGCAAAGTAAATGCCAACTTAATTCGAATTAGTTTAATCTAGAATTAAATTTTAATTGGCTTTTTGTGAACCGTCAACTCAGAAAGTGTTGTAGTACGAGAACATAAATTTTTAATATAGTTTATAAAATAAGAAGAGGGATCGACAAGACTGAAAACTTTGGAAAACGCTAGAAACGCTTGGACATGTCGCTTAATAAAATATTCTTGGAACAAAACATTTATTTTTTTTTATTAATTTCGTTCTGCCTCCGTGACAAAGTTTGGTGAAAAATTAAATGTTTTTTTATTGAGAAAACTCATTATTTTTGTGTAATGAAAATCAGTCCAACATCAAAGCATAAAAAGATCAAATAGTGGATATCCGGAACGGTCATATCGATTTCAATTCTACCTGGCCGGTTTAACTGAAATAGAAATACGGAAACAATAAAAATGAAATACCCATTTTAACGCCTCAGAAAGCATCAATCTCTTCTACGTCTAGATCAATCAGTTCAGTTCCTGCTCAAATCTCAGTAAACCGAATCTACGAGTTACTTATTAGAGACCGGATTTAAAAATCCGTTATTTATTAATAACTTTAATACAAAGAATTTTTTTACTATTTTTACCTTTATATGTAACCAGTTCTTTACCACACAGTTGGTGCGCCAGTTTTTGAATAACGGACGGGGCAGCAAAAGTTTAGAATATAAAAAAATCATATTACTAGATGATTAACTTACAGCGCGATTTCCATTTTCTAAACTACCAGAAACTAGAAAAACACTCCATTTTAAATCCATAACAAAAAAATACTTTTTTATCGCAAAATTCATTAAGTGGACGGGGTGAATTTGATTGTTTTGCATATACAGTGTGTCCGGAAAGTCGCGCACCTCTTTTCGTTAATTTTCTACAAATTATTTATTGGAAAAGTTGATACAAAATAAATTGTTCACCGATACTTTCCACCCTTCTTTGGTGGACAAAACTGGTCCAGAACCACAACAATTTAATTTAGCGGAGCATATATAGAGCGTCATCAACTATGGTTAATTATAGCGCTATAACGTGAATGTTTAGAGGCTTAGAGAATATCAGTTTTGTTACGACTTTATACGGACTTCATACGAAAAACTACATTACATAGACCATAGTTTTGCAAAGCGTCTTGAATTGATCCAGAAACCGAGTCATGTATTTTGAAGGAAACCTTACATTACTAAAATTATTTTGAAAATCTCGGTGTCAGGGTGCATTATTTTTCGAATGGCTGTTTAGGAATTAGGAAAAATAAAAATTGTATCAACTAATTACATTTTTAACAAAACAGATATATTTCGAGTTTGAAGAAAAATTGCGACTTAAGGGAAGTTTCCAAAGATCCGGTCTCTACTTATTAGTGTCGAGAACATTTCACAACAACCCGAAAAAGAAAGTTTATTATTTCACGCCTATTTTGTCCTGTTCAGGGGGACATCGCCCATGTTTTATGTCAAGCGCTAATGCAGCCCGACGGGCAATTAGCCGCAGTCCTCGAAATGTGGCGTCGCGAGCACGAGGGCCCCTTCTACGAAGAGGACGAGGAAATCGCATCCAGTTATCTAGTCTGGGGTGGGATAGCTCTGCACTACGCCCACCTTTATCTCAACATGAACAAGCAGAAGAAGCTCAACGATTTTCTCCTGGCTGTGGTCAAGTACGTCGTCACATTCGCTCTCCAAACGAAACTAATTTATTGCAATGTTTAGATCGATTTTCCAAGATATGGTCAGCATGGACATGCTGGTGATGAAAATAATGAACTTTGCTCAAAGACTAGTGGATGCGGATCGCGCGTCCCTATTTCTGGTTGACAATAAGAGCAAAGAATTATATGCCACTATATTTGATGTGGGAGTTGAGAAAGATCAAGTTGAATGTTCGAATGGCAGCGGTGACAACGAGGAGTTTGGGAAAGTCGACACGTCAAAGGAGATTCGGTTTCCTCTGGGGACGGGAATCGCAGGCCAGGTGGCTATGACCGGGGAAGTTCTCAACATCAAAGACGCCTATGCTGATTCGAGGTTTAACCGCACGGTCGATCAACTTACAGGTAGGAACATAGATTATTATTTAATATTTCATCTAGGTTTGCATGTGATTCAATATTTGAGATGGTCTTGTTTCAACAAGAAATTGTACAATGTGTTTTTAAATGATTCTCATCTAGTTAACTACATAAATTTGTGCCGCTCTGCTTAATTGAATTATCTGTCAATAAATGTCAAAACTGTCATTTGTGAAATTTACAAATTGTCAATTAATTAATGTTAAAAATTTCATTAAAATGCAAATAAATTGTTACCTGTACTGGAAAAAGGAGTGGTAATATTCGGTGTTTAAATACCTGACACGGTATTTCTGATTTTACATGGGAAATTCACAGACGACTAGATGAGAATCATTGTATTTTTAATAAGGCGTAATTACATAGTGAGATGACTTCTGTTTTAGATACAAACCTTTATCGTTATTGCTTGAAAGAACAATTAAGCAATATTGTCAAGTAACCAATTATTATTATGTAGTTAATAAAGGAAATAAATTGCTTTCATTTTCATTACAATAAAACGATGCATCAACTGTTCCATTCAACAATATACAATTACAGAGTTAAGCGTTTACTCTTACTTTTATTTAACTGTGCATGTATTTTTTTTCAGCAGAACTTATCTACAACTATTATTTTCTGTCATTATTTGTAGTAAACAAATGTTGATACTAATTAGAATTATAAAATTTAATAAATATTTAAATATTTTTACAGAGGTGTATAAATATTCTGAAAAAATTTGCAAAGGTACAGTTGTGCCCCTTAAAAACTAGGATATTGATGTCTATTATTTTATTTAATATTTTAAAAATTCGGTACTTTAAGATGTGCTGTCTAGTTTTCTTTGCGAACTTCTGTAATTGCAGTACGAGGTTTTTACGGGTTCATCAAAAACAGCAAAAAATAAAAAGAATATTTTGGGTCTGTCAACGTGTAAAAATGTATAAAAATAAAAAATGTTTTTTTAAAAAAGCTTTTATTTAAAAAATGTACTAAACACAAAAAATATTATTGTTTTTCAATCACAAAAGAATATTTTTTCTTACAGGTTCAAATTCTAATATTTATAAAATCTTTAAAAGTACAGTAGTTTATTATACAATTAAAGAAAAGTTGTTCATTATCTGTAAGTGATGCAAGATGTCAACTTTTCTTTACGTGTATAATACGTTTTCTCTTATAGGTATATCGAGAAATTTTTGTTAAATACTATAGGGTAAAAAGACTAGAAAAACGACTCTTAAATTTTTCATTATTCTTCACTAATCCTTTCATCAAACTAACTTCCTTTAAAGATGAAATAAAAAATTAAAAACAGTATAAAAACTCAAAAAAGCAATGAATAAAAAAAGAAGAAAAAAATAAAAGTTATGGCGATTCTTACACAAAAAGTTTTATCTTTTCGTTGTTGCTTTATTTTATAAGTGTTGATTGTTTTTTGTTTATTTTTTGTGTTTAGGTGTCGTATTAAATGTTTTCATGCTAATTAGTAATTGTACAAAAATCTTACAAAAAACAATATCCGTTTATAAAACAAGTCAAGGAAAAAAAATGAAGACCATTATGTTTAATTGTCAATATTTTTTAAATTTTGTTAAATTTATTGTTTTTATTTCTCATTTTATTTTTTGTCTTGCCTATTATCAGAAAGTTAAAGATGTGCACATCTAAAACAGAGAACAAATATATCAGATGTCATTTAAAAAAATTAAGAATGATGTCACAACTCAAAAACGCGTGACATAAATGTTACTATGCCGTCAAAATGTAGCATTTATAAAAATTAAATTGACCTTTTCGATGATTTTTTTGAAAAATGAAAAACATCATCAACAATACAGATAATATTTTGGACACCAACTTAAATTTTACCCTAACAGAACTTTATTAAATATAAGATATTATATTAGATATAACATTTATTAGATAGATAATATTTTTTTAATAACTGAGTAATTTTACTAGAGTTGTTCAAATATAAACAGAAATTTCCTTACAACTTATTATTGAAACAAAATTTTAACAAAGTTCCTTAAGCTACCTATTTTTCCTCTAGCTATAAGCTCTTAGACCATCTATGTGGAAGTTTCTAACACCTTCTCTATAGACCGTGTGCGTAGCGGGTTATTAATAAACATTTTATGTTAGTCATTGTAAAATCCAACGTTTTCTAGTGATTAAGACAGAACATATTTTGAAGCTACCAAAAAGATGGCAAAATACGTGGAAACAATAGTTGTGAAAATTTGGTTTCAGAAAAAAATTACTAATTACTAATTAATACTAATTCCCTTAATTATTTTATTTTTACTAGTATATACTTACACAGTGGTTTCAAAATACTCCAACTGTAAGTTTTTGAATTTTGTTTCGTAGAAATTATGAAATCAATGTATATAACAGGATTTATAAAGTTGTATAACAAAATCATTCACTGTACGAAATAAACAACAAGAAAGAACGAAAAAAAGCCTTCAAAAACAGAATGTAAAGGAATTTTGCATCTAAATATTTAAATTCATTTTACTTACCTATTTGACGTACTTCTACTACTTGCTTTTTCGGATTATTCAAAAAATTTTAAAAGACATTAAAAAATTACGACAAAAAAACATTAACGCAAACAATAACTTTCTTAAAACTTTTTTAACGGCTATATTCCAGGCCAATTCCTTTAAATAAGTCCATGTACTATTTTTAGCACGAATGTTTTAGGAACCTGCCCTATATTAACAAATGCATTACAATTATGAATCCGAATAAAACAGAAATTGTTAATTTGTTAATTGGTTATTATCAGTATTTTTGTATTATTAAATATTCTTGTTGTTTATCTACGTAGCGATTTTTAATGACCATTATAATTTTTTTGGTTGAATCGATACAGTCTTTATTTAATTTTATAGAAGGCGAATTAAAATAATATCCAGGATTAAACTAATTCGAAGTGAAATTACGTTTTTAGAGATTCTTAGTTTGATAGTTTTGAGAAGGTTCCTTGCATCGCAATATGGTAATAGAATGACGAACGATCATAATAATACTGATTTTTAAATTTTCATAAATTCTTTTTTATATCTTGAACTATCTTTATAAACATTTTTGCTTCATCTTGATTTTTTAACAACAGAAATATTAATTGATGAATTGTTAATTGTAATTATTTTTGTTAATATTGAAAAAAATGTTATTAATTTGTTGGAAGTTTTATTGCTATTCTTTATCTTATTTCGATATAAAAATAAACAAGTTACTTAAAGGTGGATGTAATAAAATGTTGTCACACAAAATGCTTACCTAACAGGTCTGTCGACAAGCGTGATATAAATTGGACACAATTTTCGATTTTTGCTGAAGGGGTCGCAAAGATCTGTGTTTCTGAGTTTTTTTACAAGCAAAAAGTTTCGTGTTTGACGTAAAAAAAATTATGAACACCAGAGGCACTGTAATTGTATATTTTGTTTTCCTTGTGGTTTTTTTCTCATTTTTACATAAACTACGAATTTAAGATATGGGTTTAAAACAATTATTTTATTTTAAAAGTTGCTAAAGTGTTTAACAATTTGTTAATATCGGAGGTGGAAACTACTAACACAAAAGTCCAGCAATTCCAATTTTTGTACAATTAAAAACTGCAATTACCGTTAAGTGAATGAAGCCACTTCCATTCGAATGGGGAGAGAAGTTTCAGGCTTTTACACAATACGAGAGATAGTTATTAACCCTAACTGTAATTCGGTGTAAGCTAAAGGCAATAAAATTTGAGAACGAATAGAAATTTTTGCCAACCATTCACGAGAAATTAAAGCTCAATGGAAAGAAAATAATTTGACAAAATATTGATTGGCGTTTTTGCGGGTGACAGAATTACGAATTTAAATTTCTTTTTTCCGTGTGGTAACGTTTCCAATAAAATCCTACCCAATAAAGACCGAATTCGAGAATAACTATTTGCTCCGGAAATTTAAAAGTTAAAATACTGGTTTAGCAAGTTATACAGTTTAGTACAAACGAACTAGCCAGAAAGTTTTTGCATCAATGATAATGTATGTACTTGATGCATTCAAATTACGAGTACATTGCAATTTCCGCCAATTAAAACGCCGCTAATGGCAGGGCGCTGCGAATTTAATAACATTTTTAATAGTTTGAGCAGTCAAAATGAAAGGAAATTACTTCAATATCAAGGATAATTAAGCACGTTTTAATGAGACTCTTAGGTAATTTTCTATGCATTCAAGTCGTATTAAGTTGGTGCACAAAAAATGACCGCTACTTCGCTAAAACTTAAATTATATTTATTTTAATTTGTGGCATCTAGAAGGTTTGCTACAAATACAGGGTGAATACATAGGGAAGCAATTGAAAAAATATTTATAACCTTAAAATCAATAAAGAGTAAAATGTAAAATAAGTAACTAAGAAATTTTTGTTTTACAATAATTTGAAAAAATTTATTTTCAAATATATCGGAAAAATACCAAAGTTTTTTTGTTTTTTTTTAATTTCTTTACCTCTGTAAAGAAAAATTTATTTTTTTTGTTATTTTGTTTATTTATTTTTGATTACAAGACCTTTTTTCAAAAGTTGAATACACAGTTCTTTGTAATTAAAATTAATTAATGAAAATTTAAAGTTCAAATAGACCTAACCTTGGGAATTGCAACAATAATTTTTTAAAACATTTTTGCGAAAAATATTATTTTGTGATCGCTTGATTTAGAATGACACCAAAATCATTCTAGTTTTTATTATAAATTATAAGGAGTTTTGTGCATTTATTAGCAAACGTTGAATTCTGTCTGATATAAATAGTTTTTGTGATATTGTATAAAGTACAATAAAATCCCAGATTCACCTTTTATACAGGTTGTCTCGTGAGGAAATATATTTTAACTATAGGTTATGCTTTAAAAATAATTTGACCAGTATTTTTATTTTTTTCAAAAAATGTTTTAAGTGTGACATTATTAGCCTTCAACAGTTTAAATAATCATTTTAACAGATGAAATTGTAAAGATGTAAAACATTGTTAAAGGAGACTTGACATAAATTAGTTTATAACCCTGTAGCAAAAATGCAAAATTTGAAATTTTAAAATGTTTTTTTTGTTTCGTGGAAATTTTTTGTAAGAAACTTTTTTAAAAAGAAATACAAAATATATAGATCAATTTATTTATCTTGCTTAATCTATGGTTTAAATGTGCGAGGCACCCTGATCATGATCAACTAAAAATAATCCACATAATTCATTATATTGTTTAGTTAGTAACATGTATGTCATCGTTTGTTTTTAAAACGAATTAAAAAACATTGAATATAAAATTTCCCACAAAAGGGTTCTTGCCTTATTTTGTAAAGAAAGAATAATTTGATTGCAATTAAATAAATAAATCTAAAACCTTAACCTAAGTACTGAAAAACTACAAAAAATCACCCCTTTTTAAATAAAACAATAACAGAAAGGTAAGGCTCTTTCCGTAAAATTTTTAAAAACTTGTTTGTATTTCACCATTTTATTCTATTGTTTTTAATTTCTTCACTTTGTTTTTTGAATGATAAATGATAAAAAAGTACACCATCAAAAATAGAGACTAAAAAATGTCATTTCTTAAAACTTTACGTCATCATAAATTTTCCAATAGTATTAGAATGTAGTATTTAAAAAAACATCGCACAGGTCGATTTTGTTTTTTTTTAATGACCCATAACAGAAATATCAAGAGATCGAAAATGTACTCAATTAGAGCAAGCTTTGAAAGTGAAGCTCACTCTAATTCAGAACAAATTCGATGTCATGCTATAAATTTTATGCGTAACTTTTGACTTATTCTGTATTTCTACCAACGAAATTAAGGTTTTGTATTTTACTACCATTTATTTGATTTTAATATTAAGTATTTTTGTTAAAAAAAGTGTGATTGAAAATTGAAAATTATTACCTCACACCAGTTTTTTGTTTTAAATATATATTTTATTTATACTTGTAACCAAGTTTTAATGAGTTAAGCAGCTTAATAATTTAATGGTTTTATGAAAAAACCTAACATTCAAATGACATGAAATTAATTCAGTAACATATTCGAGATCCCTTAAAAATTATGTTTCAAGATGACAAAAAATTATTTTTTTTATTTTGTTTTTAAACAACACGATTTTTTTTTCAAATGTATACAGGCTGTCTTATCTAAAAATTTTGAGCCTGATATCTGAGTTATTTGTCAACGGATTTTTATGAAATTTTAAATTATTCAAGACATATCAAAGAAATCATCCCCAATAAAAAATGCTGTAAGAAAAAACTCATCCTTGAAAGATGTTTGTTTTGTATGTAAAATAAAAAAAATAACATGGGTACAGGTGAAAAAGCTGAATTTTGGTCACTCCTACTCCTACATTTATCTCTCACCCATAAATAGTTAAAAAACAATATTTTTGACTTACTTGTTGTACTGTAAGCTTTATTTCTTTCAAAAACGGCTAAAAGACTAAACAACAACTGAAAAATTCTAGACGCTTGAACGTTCAGGGGTTTGGAAATATCTCGTACACTGCTGATTGGATTCTCTTCAAAAGTTACAGTTACAGCTTGTACTATTTCTTCGTTTCTAGTGACGTTTTTTGTCCTCACTCGATTTAGTTAACGTATGCTTTTTGTGACTGCAAATTATTGACGATTCTCTGAACATTAAATTTTATGAAGGCTTCATTTGAAAAACATTTTAAAAAAAGTTCCGTGGGCGAATATTTTTTCCTGTTTCAATAACACAGAAATTTCTGCCACTGTTGTTTGTTTTTAAAGTAATTTTACTAAATCAATCATTTCTACTTTTCTAACACCGCGCACACCAATGACAACTTTTTCAGTGGTGCACAAAATGCAGCTTAGCAAGTTTCATCATTTGTTTCAAAAGTTTTTTGTAGCAAGTTTTTACCAACAAAATATAATTTTTTCCCTGGTTTAACCAAGCGATTTGGTTAATTTTTTGTGTGGCCACCAATTTTTCGAGGTTTAATGATCTAGTGGTAATTTGGCTTAGTTTTAAATAATGTTTTGAATTTACATTTTTTACCTTGAGGTCATCTTTTGCTCCTAATTGAAAGACCACCTCCTAAAATATGTACTATAAATATTAAATACGAGTATAAACTATAACAATGCGTTGACAAATAATGATATGAAGCTCGAAAGTTTTAGGAGAGATTTTTTTGCTTAACATTGAGGTTTTTGTGGAACTGTTTTTGGTGCATTTTTGCATGGACTTTTTATGAATTTACATTTTTTGCTCCTAATTAAAAGACCACCTCCTAAAATATGTCCTACAAATAAATATAGATAATAAATAAAAATAAATATTAAATACGTGTATAAACTATAACAATGCGTTGACAAATAATGATATGAAGCTCGAAAGTTTTAGGAGAGATTTTTTTGCTTAACAGTGAGGTTTCTGTGGAACTGTGTTTGGTGCATTTTTGCATGGACTTTTTATGAATTTACATTTTTTGCTCCTAATTGAAAGACCACCTCCTAAAATATGTACTACAAATAAATATAGATAGTAAATAAAAATAAATATCAAATACGAGTATAAACTATAACAATGCGTTGACAAATAATGATATTAAGCTCGAAAGTTTTAGGAGAGATTTTTTTGCTTAACAGTGAGGTTTTTGTGGAACTGGTTTTGGTGCATTTTTGCATGGACTTGTTATGAATTTACATTTTTTGCTCCTAATTGAAAGACCACCTCCTAAAATATGTACTACAAATAAATATAGATAATAAATAAAAATAAATATCAAACACGAGTATAAACTATAACAATGCGTTGACAAATAATGATATGAAGCTCGAAAGTTTTAGGAGAGATTTTTTTGCTTAACAGTGAGGTTTTTGTGGAACTGTTTTTGGTGCATTTTTGCATGGACTTTTTAAAACTGAACATAGGATAATTCAATTAATAGTGTTTACCTTATAATACAGAAGATCTAAGCACTTTAGTAATGCATTGTTATAAATTGGACATAGGATTAATAGTGTTATGTGATATGTGAAATAAAATCCTCACTGTATATTTTTCCTAAGGCCCTCAGGAAGTTACGATATTTTTTTTAATTCATTTGAACACGATTATAGAGATTTAAAATGAGGTACCAACTGATCTGTGAGGTAATGATTTAATTTAGGAACAATTTCTAATTGTAAAGAAACCATTTGGTTTATTACTTTTCGTAAAAATTCAATTTCAAATTTTGCGTTCACGCGACTGTTTGAACAACTCCTCTTTAGCCGTTCTCAGTACAGTTTTGCTTTTATTGTCCTTAAATTCTCCGCGTAATAAATAGATGCATTTGCCTGTATTTTCGCAGGTTATCGAACCAACACCATCCTCTGCATGCCCATTTTCATTCGAGGCTCAGTGATCGGCGTGGTCCAGATGGTGAACAAACATTCCGGCCTATTTACCATCGAGGACGAGGAAGCGTTCGAAATGTTTGCCGTTTACTGTGGACTGGCCTTACATCACGCCAAACTTTACGACAAAATCCGCAAATCCGAGCAGAAATATAGAGTGGCTCTCGAAGTATTAAGTTACCACAATAGCTGTACCGAGGAGGAATATCAAATTGCAGTGCGCGAGGGAATTCCGGAGAAAATTGTAGGAATCGACGATTACTACTTCAATCCCTTCCAAATCGAAGATTTCCATAAAGCCATCTACGCGATGTACATGTTCATCGACCTCTTCGGCCTCGCCAGATTCGACAAGAATTGCCTCATGAGGTTCTCGCTCACTGTGAAAAAGAATTACAGAAGGGTGCCCTATCATAATTGGACGCACGGCTTCTCCGTCGCCAACTCCATGTACAGCCTCATAAAGCATTCGGCGGGCGCTTTTCGCCCAAACGAAGTGAGTTTTTCTTTAACTGTTTTATAGGAACGCCTAATTCGATTCCAAGTTTAAACGAGGTTAATGTGTGCATAAAGCAAATATGAGGGGAGGCTCAATAGGCAGTGGCGTGTTATAGTAGATGCCTAAAAACCCCGGGCTTGGGGCGCAAAATGTTAAGAAAGATTTTTTTCTTCAAAAAAATAATAAACACGTATATTGGTCGGAGCAAAATAAATTCATGGTAGATATTTTATTTTGAGATTAATAGATTAATGCTGAATTGGGGCATTTCACGCGAACCTGACAAGGATAAAAATTTGACATCTCGTAATTCGGTTATATTCGGGATAATTGTTTTCCTAGAAAGCATGATTGTAAATACATAATGATTTTTTTCTGTGACAATTTGGAAATAAAATTAACTAGACGCCCTCTGGTGATGACTTTTGAACTATGTCGAAAACAGTAACGAAATTTTCGTAATTCCACATTTAATTGACATCTAATAAATTGTTTAACAATTTTGCGTGTATAGTGTTAATTGCTTACATTGGAGAGAATCACTTTAAAAGTACGTGGTAGTAAATACTCGCTGTGACTTTGGTTCTGCGGTTTTTCGTGGTATAACGTGTTTATTGTTGGGATTTGAAAGTGGATAAAAGTGAAAAATATTTAAATTTTGATTACAATGTGTTATCAAACAGTTGTCTAATTAAAGATTATAAGTAATGGATCACAGCGAACACAAAGTTTGGCTCAAGAAACCAATAAATTAGTGAAGTTTGTGAATTTTAGGTTAGAATTTTTCCACTGATAAAATCATGAAATACTTCGATAAATCAACAAAACTACAATTAAGATTAACAACTGCTAATACACTTAAACGTAAATTATGCCAAAAGGTAGGCTTTTCAATGTCTTTGTAATAATTTTCCAATAAAAAAAGTGAACCAAAAAGTCATCGTTGTTCGTGTTTTCCTCGTCATCTCTGATTTGTCAACGTTTCTTCCACCAAAGATACAATAGTCATTCCGCACTGGCAATGTAATAATTGTGAAGCCTCAAAATTTGTACAACGCTCAAAATATCCGAATAAACATTTTCCCGCCATTTATGGTTACTGTTTTCGACCTAGTTCAGTGGCGCCCCCAACGGTAACTTTACTTCCGAATTGTTTGTGAAGATATTGACTTCTAAAAATTTGACAAAATATGAGACACAGAGTTTTTGGAAGTTTTTATTTAAAAAAGTAATGGGTACCAAAATATTTAAAATAGTGTTTTATATAAAAAATTTCCTGTTCTTTTTGATTCTGAAATCAGATTTCGAATTTGAAATTTTTTTGTAGTTTCAAATGAATTTTAGTACCTTGGACCATTTTTTTTAATTTATTTTTATTTTAAAAAATAGCTTATAATATCTAAATTTTATATTTTAATTCGCAAAATGGGATCTCTATTTCTTTAGAAGATACATTGCTTAATGTACGTGATCGGCCGGTTTACGCAAGAAATTACGCGCTTTTGAGTACATTAAGTACTTATCTCCTAAACGAATAGAGATCCCATTTTGCGACTTAAAGTGTAAACTCTATTTACTTTAAGGTATTTTTTAAAATAAAAATATTTAAGAAAAAAAGGTCAAGTTACTAAAATTCGGATTTGAAACTTCACTTCCGGTTTTCAATACGAAAAAAATTTAAAATTTCAAATTCGATTTTAGAGTTGAAAAGAACAGTGAATTGTGTGTATAAAGCACCATTTTGAATATTTTGTTATATACTGTTTAATTAAAATAATAGTTTACAAAAACGTTATGCTTAATATTTGGTCAATTTTTAGAAGTCAATAACTTTTTGAATAAGTCGCTCACAAAAAAATCATTACATATTTACATTCACACCTTCAACAATTGTAATGGTTGTCGTATTTTTTTGAGTTGTCCGCTTCACGTGAAATGCCCCAATTTGGATTTTTGAGCCCCTTGTCAGTTACGGGAATGAAAAAAATGCTCAAAGCCGATTCAAATTTAAAAAGCTCTTGATCATAACTTGGAAGGCGAATTACTTCAAATCATGGACATATTGTCTTTCAACTAATGGTACGTTTACATCTGAGATTTCTCTCTAGATATTTATGTCAAGTGTCGGCCAAAAAATTTACATTCAGATAGAAATATCTTGCAATTTCTGTCACGGAATCCTGTCAGACATTTTTCAAAATGTGTTTACAGCACTAAATATACGTTTTTCAACAAGTTTTTCTAGTCATTCATTCTGATTTTGTGTCGCAATTTCGTCTTGTTTACATTATGACACTTCAGTGTCTGACATGATAAGTGTCCAGATGTAGAAACTACACCATAATGGACACTTGGACTTACTAAAAAATTAAAGGTGAATAATATTGATACAGACGTACTTATTTCGATTCTTGTAATTTTATTGAAAATTTTCTTCAAAAAAATAATAAAAACGTATATTGGTCGGAGCAAAATAAATTCACGGTAATTATTTTATTTAGAGATTAATAGATTAATGCAGAATTCGGATTTTTGAGCTCCTTGTCAGTTACGGGAATAAAAAAATGCTCAAAGTCGATTCAAATTTAAAAAGCTCTTGATCATAACTTGGAAGGCGAATTACTCCAAATCATGGAATTGTCTTTCAACTAATGGTAGGTTTACATCTGAGATTTCTCTCTAGACATTTATGTCAGAAATTTACATTCCGATATATCCGAAATATCTTGCAATTTCTGTCATGGAATCCTGTCAGACATTTTTCAAAATGTATTTTCAGTACTAAATCTACGTTTTTCAGCAAGTTTTTCTAGTCATTTATTCTGATTTTAAGTCGCAATTTCGTCTTGTTTACATTATAACACTTCAGTGTCTGACATGATAAGTGCCCAGATGTAGTAACTACACCATAATGGACACTTGGATTTACTAAAAAATTGAAGGTGAATAATATTGATACAGACATATACTATTTCCGATTTTTGTAATTTTGTTGAAAATTTTCATCAAAAAAATAATAAAAACGTATATTGGTCGGAGCAAAATAAATTCAGGGTAATTATTTTATTTAGAGATTAATAGATTAATGCAGAATTCGGATTTTTGAGCTCCTTGTCAGTTTCGGGAATAAAAAAATGCTCAAAGTCGATTCAAATTTAAAAAGCTTTTGATCATAACTTGGAAGGCGAATTACTCCAAGTCACTGACATATCGTCTTTCAACTAATGGTACGTTTACATCTGAGATTTCTCTCTAGACATTTATGTCAAGTGTCGGACAAAAAATTTACATTCAGATAGAAATATCTTGCAATTTCTGTCACGGAATCCTGTCAGACATTTTTCAAAATGTGTTTACAGCACTAAATATACGTTTTTCAACAAGTTTTTCTAGTCATTCATTCTGATTTTAAGTCGCAATTTCGTTTTGTTTACATTATAACACTTCAGTGTCTGACATGATAAGTGCCCAGATGTAGTAACTACACCATAATGGACACTTGGATTTACTAAAAAATTGAAGGTGAATAATATTGGATACAGACATATACTATTTCCGATTTTTATAATTTTGTTGAAAATTTTTATCAAAAAAATAATAAAAACGTATATTGGTCGGAGCAAAATAAATTCACGGTAATTATTTTATTTAGAGATTAATAGATTAATGCAGAATTCGGATTTTTGAGCTCCTTGTCAGTTTCGGGAATAAAAAAATGCTCAAAGTCGATTCAAATTTAAAAAGCTCTTGATCATAACTTGGAAGGTGAATTACTCCAAATGGACATATTGTCTTTCAACTAATGGTACGTTTACATCTGAGATTTCTCTCTAGACATTTATGTCAAGTGTCGGACAAAAATTTACATTCAGATAGAAATATCTTGCAATTTCTGTCATGGAATTCTGTCAGACATTTTTCAAAATTTATTTTCAGCACTAAATATACGTTTTTAAACAAGTTTTTCTAGTCATTCATTCTGATTTTGTGGCGCAATTCCATCTTGTTTACATTATGATACTTCAGTGTCTGACATAAGTGTCCAATGGACACTTGGACATACTAAAAAATTGAAGGTGAATAATATTGATACAGACATACTATTTTCGATTCTTGTAATTTTATTGAAAATTTTCGCTTATAATTAGTAAAAGTCTACCGTAGATCTACACTATCTGATTTTAAATTAAAGGTTCTATTGTAGTAATGTGCATCAGAAGTAAAGTGCTTATTGTCTTCAGTTTTGACAAAATTATTAACATAGCATTTGCTTACAAGAAAGCCAGAAGAAACTTTGAAGACTTTGTTGTTTTTTTCTTTTTTAATTATGTATCTAATTGGTAATTATTACAAGCAGACAATAAGCATGTATCAGGGAACAATTTTACAATCATTCTGATACATTCTCACCATTACAATTAGCAAAATTAATAAAAAAAAGAAAAGCATCAACGAATGATATATTAAACACTAAAATTTAAAAAAGTTTTGGTGAGATATTCAGGGAGATTCTACCAAATCTATCTCTAAAACTAAAATCCAGCGTTTTCTATTAAATACTCTATTTTCCTACATGCCTGAAATTTTTTCGAATTTTTTTCTACAATTGCTTATAATTAAAATCAATTAAGTATAGCTGCAATAAATTGATTATTCATCTTATTGTATCATCTGCGAACAAGCAATGTTTAGGTAAATGTTGCTTTGCCATCAAAATCCGTAAAAAATGGCGCTAGCTCTAAAAAATATTTAATAAAGTAAAAATTCAAATAAACAACGAGCGGGGCGAATCGTTTCTAGGGCTGTCAACGCTAAAATAGGTTGATACGCCACTGTCAATAGGTGCCTCTATTTGAGGTATCCATCAATTTCTAAAGCCAATATTGAAATACAATAACACGTTGATGAAAATAATTCAACGATTTTCCAAGATAGCAAATACAAGCTAATTGGATCCTTTACCAATTTGCTTAGCGTGAATCACAATCTGATTATGTTCCAATGTTCCCTCCTCGGTGTGCTATTATTTTCTCTAGATGTTATCCATTTAAAAATCCCTCAGATACAATTACTTTGATGCTGGTTATATTTATATTGTATTCTCGGAGTGCCAGCTTGTATAATATTTGTTCTTGTAATGTAATACCGCACTGGAGTACGAGTGTAATTTTAAACCACTTGATTTGCTCCAGCTTCATATTCTCGGATATTGCTCTGTTATCCTGCTAATGACTAAAAGTTACCTAAATCCTTTCTCACTTATTACGAGTTGCTTTTTCCAAAAAAAAGTTAACTAAAGAATGTTGTTGTAACCGAGCGAAATTATTTCCTTTGCACTTTTCAGGTATGAATATTATAAATAATAAATACATAAATAGCCGTTTATTTCCAACAAGTACTTGGTCACCCCCAAACATAAATTTTAATTTTTTAATAAATGCTACAAAAGCTTAATGAACAAATGTTTTTTAAATAATAATATTAGAAGTCTTTTTAATGCACATTTATTAATAAATTAATTAATAATTATATACAGGGTCGCTAAAAAGTATGGATACAGATAAATATTTTCAGAACGGTTTAACAGAAAACCTTAAAATTTGGGAAACAGTTAAAAGTGTTTAAATTCTATCATCTGAGAGCTTTTTCAATTTTTTGTCGTCATTTATTTTGAAAATACAAGGCTTGATTTTTTTTAAATGGCACGAAGGGTCAAATTTAATCATTTTTAAAAAAGTATTTTTTTCTGAATACAGTGATGTGCTATAATACCCACCTTTACTTTTATTAAAAGGTAAAAAAATAAAATTTCAAAAATTTTCTGGAATAGTAAAACTAAGTTAGCTTTGAAAATACTGATATTAGCGATATCCGCCACTTGTATATTAGCCAAAAATTAAACTTGGGTGCAATAATTAGTTTAATAATAGTACATTTAAGTAAAACTGAGCGAAAAAAATTCTCATGTTGGTTTATCGTGGAGACAGAAAGCCAAGAAGTTTGTGGAAATCAGTTTGAACATCTTTTGTAGCATCAAAATCAAGTATTCCGTGTTTAAAATTTCTTAATTAAAACGTGTTCTTTTTCATTTAAAAGTGTTATTTTCCCAATTATTTTTAACTTTTACTTATTTTTTGGGTAATGAGCTAACGATAGATAAAGACAACATTTCCAAGGCTAACAAAATTTTACATTTTTCGAAATTTTCGAATTTTTTTTTAAGTTTCGATTAAATTAAGGTATACATATGTTATACCATAGAACTCAGAAAAAACTTTATTATCAACTACTAGACATGTATATAAAAAATGCACAAAATAGGTGTTTTATTAAAAAAAAAATAAATTTGCATTGTAACATTTTTTGCCAAAAACGTTTTTTGGGCTTAAATTTTATTCAAATTGATATAAATATTTTTGTATTTTTGTATTTTTTCCAGTGATAGTCCAAAAAATACAAAATACCTTTCCTTATACTGAAAAAAGAATTATTACCACTTAAAATAAAATATTACATGAAGATTCTCGAAGGCTAAAACAAGAAAGTCTGTTGTATTTCACGCTATACTTTTTTTATTTTAAAAAAAGTGTGTTGTTTTTGTCAATGAGAATTAGTTATTTCAAAAACTTGATAAAATTTACTAGAAAAAAATGCACAAAATAAGTATAGGGTGTTTTATTAAAGAATAAATAAATTTGCATTGTAACATTTTTGCCAAAAACGTTTTTTGGGTTTAAATTTTCATTTAATAGCTTCACATTCTAAGAAATTTTGGAAGCCCGCCCCAAAATTAATTTCTGGATGCGACCCTGGTAATAACCAAGGACAATATTAAGTTCTTATTTAAATAAACTAAATCACGTTCAGTTGGTAATAAATTAATGTTTCTGTTTCACTTTTTTCTACAAAAATTAAATCGTAGCTTTATTACCTACCTTTGGTAGCTATATACATTTAAAACATAAATATCTAAGGGACTTACACCAGCCATAAACTAAGAATTTTACAATTGTTTACATATTAATAATTTATATCTTTATGTATAGGTTAATTGCTAATTAGTGTGAGTTTGTTGGGTAAAAATTTTATGTTAACGTCGACCCAATTTTATTATGGTGATAACGGGTTGTCAACACCGAAACATTAAAAAAATTGAATTTTATTAAACGTGTTATTAGATTTTTTTTGAATTTACATTTTTTTAATAAATCTAACCAATTATCACAAAAATAATATTATAGATAAGATTAAATATCTTTTTTTTATTTTTTCAGGTATTATTTCCATTCCTCCTATTGTTTAGACAAATTATAAAATATATTTTCTTTACATAAACTTTCATCATTTTTGTTCGAATTTGGTTTAACTTTAATTTCTTTTAACTTTAATTTATTATTTTGTACGAACTTATAAGTATGAAATTTTGTTATATTTTGTTATGTTATTTAGTAACATAACGCACTCCGAGTTTGAACATTATTTGTCTCTGCTGGAGCAAATAATTTATGACTTCAAAATCTAATCAACCCCTTTTTTATAATTACATTTGTCGCAGTGACAATGATTTTGCGAAAAATGTTTTTTTTAAATCTTTATTATTATTAGAGACGATTTTGTGTGATTTTAATTTTTTGTAATAAAACAAATTCTTGCCCATTCAATAAATTTTAGGCCAACTTATATTTATTGCTTTTACATTTTTCATTCATTTTTTTTGTCTTGAAAATTATCTACAAATAATTTTTTATACTTTAAATAATTCTTTTCGCTTATTTTTTTATGAAACAAATTTTTTGCATATTTTTGATTCAGCAGATAATGATGACTCTTAAAGTTTAAAGAGTCGTCTCTGTCTAAAATTAGTAATCGTCAAGGGATAAACCGCACCCTAGTTTTGTATACCAGATTTTTTAAAATGATATCCAATGATTTTTTTTCAATTCTGTAGACCGCTGTCATTAGTTTCAACAAAAAATTGCAACAAAATCCTTGTTTTTGTTCAAAGTACGGCGATAGCGGAGATTTTTCCGTAGGAAATTGTTATACAAACTAAATCAAAAATAATTTTTCGAAAAAGCTTTTAAACAGGTTGATTTTAGTTTTGTAAGTTACATTTTGACACCATAATGACATTTCTGACATCATTCGTTTTTTGAGTAATGACGTGATTTTTATTTTTTATTTTATTTTTTAATAACAACTAACATTTTTTATTTATGTTTTAGACAGTACACATTTTTATCTTTCTGGTAGGTATAAGTGAATTCAAAAAAATTTTGGATATACATTTCAAAAAAGAAGAAAACAAAATAAAAAAAATTATAAAGGTGCTTTATCTTTATGTTCTTGCTTTATTTTGTGGGGTGATTGTTTTTTTGTTTATTTTTTGTGTTTGTGTATCATATTAAGTGACATTTTGATGCTTATTAAGTAATTATACAAAAAAAGTTACAAAAATCAATTGCTACTTACAAAATAATTGACTTATACAAGAAGGTAAAGCATTATGTTTATATGTCCATATATTTTATTATTTTATGAAATAATTTTATTATTTTTATTTAATTTTGTTTTTTTTTTGTTATTAGAAAGATAAAGATGTGTAGTATTTATTATCTTTTTAAAACGATATAGAAATGCCAACGTCGCATTTTCACAAAAAGTTTTTTTAGTTGTTTAATTTTTTAATTTTTTATGTATTTTTTTTCCTATTACCAAAAAGATTAAGATGTGTTGTCTCTAAGAGAGTGAAGAAAATTGTTGTAAATCAATTTATTTTAACCATTCTGGTTTGAAGGCAATTAATTATCTACACAAGGGTTAACCTATGCTGGAGATACCTACGTCCGATCAGTTTTTAAACATGTTACTAAATGCAGTTTTTTTCTAATGCAAACAAGCGGACAAATAAATTACAGTTACTTACGGACCTACCTTAAGTTCGTTGGTGTGACTTTTCAAAATATAAATTGTGAATTCATGTAAACGTGACGGTGGACAAACGAGAAGTCGTTTGTTAAAAAAAACTATTTTTTAGACCATTTTGAGTTTTAATGAAGAACAAACTCTAACAAACTCTGATAAAAAATTACACATAATTCAGCGGTTTTTTTTCTACAATCCTTATAATGTTGTATTGTCTATTGTCGATTACATACAAACTGAGATAACTGATGATCTATGGGATCATAAGTATTAATTTAACTTAGAAGCACCATCTGTTTTTAGAGAAAGAAAGAAATAATTTTAGCCGCATTATTAGGTTGAAAAATATTTTTGTTTTTTGTTTTTGGGAAATGGGTTTTTAAAACTTCTTATAGTTACTTGTGATGAGACGACACAACAAGCCTGAAACGAAAAATTCTTTAGTTAATTTATTGCAGTTTGAAAATTACTATTCAAATGAGTTCCGGAACGACAACATTTTTCGTTTCATTTGTTCAGCGTCATTTTTATTAATTGCAAACAACGACCATTCAATTTCTTGTTTATTTTGCTTCTTTGATGTTTATTCATTTGCACTTAAATCGAATGAACTCTAAATTAGTACTCAGTCCTGGTCTGAAAAAGGAATTTACTAATCAATTTCGCCCCTCAAGCTCAACATCACCATTTTGATGGTTCGAAAACCTATAAATAAATCATATCCAATACTTCCTGCGAATTGAGGGTGAATGAAGAATTAACAGCCGTCGACGTGAAATCCCTATAAAAAGCTCTACACGGCTTTTATATTTATATTCAATTATATGCTCATAAAAAAATTTGCATTTACACGCATACGAATTCGGTATAAATCCCCATTCATGCAGAAATCTGGAGTTATTAAAAGTTTTTTTCAATTACCTGACCAGAATACTGGACCCACTTGTAAAGTAAACGCTGAATAAAACATGGAAGGTTTTCATTAGAGCGCATCGATTCTAACACAAAGGTGATTAGTAGAGATCGTATTTTAGGAAACTTTCCTAACACGTAATTTTTAAGGACTTTTCTTAAAACTCGAAATAATTGTTTTCCTGAATTCCTAAATGAGTTTTAAACATCCCACAGTTGTGTTTAATCTCCTGATTTAAAATACGAGTAAGACATTTTTTCTATTTTTTTTAGTAGTATTTGGTTTAAAATCGTTACATCAAATTTTTCAATTTCCTTGTTATTTTATTTTACCTCTAAAGATTTTTTGTTTCTCAGGCGTCCAGTATTTCAGCTTTTTAGTTTCATAATTTCCCCATAGTATTTCGCCATTTTTTTAGTTTTTTTGGTTTTACTACTTTATTTTATTAACTTTCTTACTTTGTAGTTTCATAGTTTTTTAATTATCACTCTTTCCGTTGCTAGATTTCCAGAATTTTAATATTACTGTTTTTAAGGTTTTTTGTATTCTAGTTTTTAAGTTTTTCAGCTTTCCAGTCTCTTAGCGTATTGTTTTTTTGTTCCGAATCTTATGTTTCAATTTATTAGTGTTCCTTTTTTCCAGTTCTATATTTTTTCAGTTTCTCAGTTTTTCAGTTGCTTAGTTTTTCCAAATTTCAGTTTCAATATTTTTTAATTTTTCGTGTTTTTATTTTCTCGGCGTTAAAATATTGATAATGCAGAGGTGCCTGATTTTAGTATCTGTTTTAGTTTCTATGTTGAAATTATTTCTTACGTAAAAACGAACTAATTTTAAATCACCAAATTTAGATCTAAACTGAAAT
Organism: Tribolium castaneum; assembly: GCF_031307605.1. Lineage (NCBI taxonomy): Eukaryota > Metazoa > Arthropoda > Insecta > Coleoptera > Tenebrionidae > Tribolium > Tribolium castaneum. The sequence continues at coordinate 10,966,092 of NC_087394.1, forward strand.
CTCTCTTAACGGACACCTGCTATAAGCGGACCTCTCTCATAAACGGACATTTTTGTTAGCTTCGTTTTGAGGTAATGTGTTTCATTGTTTCTCTTTACGCGAACTCTCCAATAAACGGACGCGGACAGTGCAGCTCGGATCCTCGGAAACAAAATCTCTCTTTTAAGCGGACAACATGCCATTCGCTCATGAGTTATGTATTATTACGACAAATCGTCAGAAAATTCGGAAACTCACATAAGCGGATACATGTTTCATTTTAGTAATAAACTGGTTTAGATTTAGACCGCAGCAGAGGTTAAAGTTACAATTATGTGTTAGTGCACTCATTAGTACATCTTTTCATTCTTTATACGACGTTATCATCAAAAAATTAAACTAAAAAAGCTTATGGTAATATTAAAATAAAAAGAAATCTGGATTGGTTCACCCAAAACAAACCAAGTGTGCGAAAACAAAGAAGTATGAAATATAAAAACTGAAAAACCCAAGCAAAAAATATTGTTAAAAACAAACATAAAATAGTGAAAAAAAATGCGTTTGTGGAGAACTAAGTTACTTTTTTAAATAGATATTAAGAATAAACCAATTAACTTATAATTGATTATTTAGTTTTATAAAGGGTGATTCTTTTAGGGCCTACATTAGAAACTTATTAACTTCTAATAGTAATATAGTAGAGCTTTAAAATTTTTTATACTATCTAAATCGGCCATTCTGAGTTTAACTAAGTTAAAAAAATAAAAACTACAAAAAATTGGCACCAAGTTTAAAATTTTAAATAGTAACCACACATTTTTAGTGCACATTTGAATTTACCTTCTTAAGTTGAGTAAGATTTTACTCAAGTTGCTGGTACTTATCTGTCATAGTTTTTCACATATGTCAATTATTCTTTTTAAATTTTTATTTGCAAGGGTTTATCTAAGATAACACAGCTCCTGAACCTTTGCAATAAGTGAATAATTTTTTTGGATTCAGTAACCAATGGTTTGAAGGGTCTTCTAGAATTTTCAAAATTGTCAACTGTTAAAATTCATGGCTAGTATAAATTTTTCAAAATAGTTATCAAAAAACTGCTATAACTCTATAACTGCTATAACTTTTTTAAATAGAACGACCCCATTTTCTTTTCTGTACCTATCTTTTACAGTTTTTGAAAAAAAACACAAAAAACGGATTTTACTTCGTAATTTTTATAGTTGATCACGTAGACCTTGCAAAATGGTCAACAGTTGTCAAACTTCAATATGTTATTTAGTTTTTTGCTGGTTTATTATCGAATAAGCAGTGAAACAACAATATTTAATTATGATTTATTATAACTTAGTGAATTGTGTAAAGTAACTCAGTCAGTCTGCCATCAAATTTTTGAACTTCTTGAATGAAAATGGGGAACAAATCGAACATTTCTTTTAATTAATAGCATAGTTTTATCGTATTTTTCGAAAATTGATTAAAAATGAAAATATGAGCTAAAATTCTGTTTGTTGCGATTATTTAAAAAAAAGAGATATTAACAGAAGATGTTAAAAGCCTGCATGAAAACTGATTCTTTTGATTAAAAAAAATTTAATGATCATTTTCAAAAAGTCATAGTAGCCTTGCAATTTGACAGATGACAATCTTGAAGATTTGAGAAGATTTTTCGAACCTCTGGCTACAATATGCAAAAAGAATTGTTTACTTAATGTAAAGGGTTCACTAGCTGTGATATTTTAAATGAACTCCTGCAAATGAAAATTTTTGCAAAAAAATTAACATGCGCCAACAACTATGACAGATAAATACTAACAACTAGGATACATTTTACTCCTTTTCAAGTGGCGAATTAAAAAATACAATAAAAACACATGGGTGCAATTTAAAATTTTGGCTCAAATTTCTCGTAGTTCCGGAAATTCTGCCACTTTGAAAATAATTTAGTTGAACTCAGAATGATCGATTTGGACCGTACCTATACAAAATTTTAACGCTTTAGCTTTATTAAAAGTTAAAAATTTTCTATTGTAGGCCCTAAAAGAACCTCCCTGTATTGGATTATAAAAGCGCAAAATAGAAATATACTGCTTTCCAAAGCTACTGTCGAGATTAAAATTAAAGAGTTTGCAGTAACATTGACACTAATGAACAAGCTGTAGCAAATTTTGAAGAAACATTTTTTATTTGTTATTGTACCAAATAGTATTATACTACTATTTTTTCAATAAATTAATTTTGTTTGTGTCTATTATTTCCCTTAAGAGGACATCTCCATTAACCGGACAAAAAACGTGTCACCGTCGGTGTCCGCTTATTGGAGATTTCACTATATTTAGGTGCAATACTTAATTAACTTCTTTATAACTTCTTTGTATAATAGATAATTTTAAAGATTTTGACAAAACTATATATTTAGGTACAATACTTAATTAACTTCTTTATAACTTTTTTGTGTAATAGATAATTTTAAAGATTTTGACAAAACGTATGTTTTTATTTTGCTTGTAGTAGGAATTAATACAAAATGTATCTTAAATAACCAAATTTTAATACCTAATTTCTTTTTTTTTGTACAACCTAAATAAGGTTTTAATCTTCCTAAGTTAAAACTTCCTTAGTTCGTGGTCCAGATTCGGTGCAGTTTGTTCTTTCTAACTCGGTCGAAATCAATTACTCGAACAAACAACAAAATTGTTGCTCATTAAGGCTGGAGAACAGCAATAACAATGCCATCGTGATCGGGCACGGCGCAGTATTGCTGTTAATATTTTTCGTCTTCCTTATTTGTCGTCGCTAATGACTTCCTGCATGTCAGTCTCTGTTTAGCTTCTAACAGTTGTATTGTAATTGCAGTGCCTGGCATTGTACATAGGGGCACTGTGTCATGATCTCGACCACCGCGGGAAGAACAACAAATTTATGTTGGACACGGAATCGCCTCTGGCTGCCATCTATTCCACATCCACCATGGAACACCACCATTTCAATCAAACGGTGACCATTTTGCAACAGGTCTGTATGTAGTTTGAATTGAATCGCTTCGTTTGAAGTTCTAAATTTGCAGAATTGCAATTAAAATTTAATGTGCGCCAAAGATTTAATGAGCCGCTCCATCAACAATATCATAAATAATTCAGACGGTTTTTCAGGATAAACTCGTAACTTGGGTGAATTATTTCGCAACATAATGAAAATTCATCAGATTCATGCTGCGGTTAATAAAAATGCAATCAATATAAATTCCTTCCAAAAATAAATAAATGTTTTCTTTGGCCTGCATTTCTTCGATTAGAAACACAATTGATTAACTACAATAAAATAATATATTATTATACGAGTCTTATAAGACGTTCTATTGTGGCACGAATGGTTTTGGAGCACGACGAAGGAGTGCTCCAGTACAATGAGTGCCACAATTAAGTTTTATAAAACGAGTGTAATATACAATTTTTTTCTCTATTCTATTTTTGTTGTTTGTTTTTTTTTAGTTTAACTTTTCAAAATCTGTTCAAACTATTTTCTTTTTATTTTGTTAATTATTCGGGTTTTATCAATAAACGACTTGACGCTCTTGACAGATCAGTTCACACACTAGATTACACTGATGACTGATGACACCGAACCCAGCACTGCCAATACGATTCCTAAAAATTTACTAAAAGAAGTTGCACAGAAGTTCTCTTAGTGAATCTACTTTCAGTCTCACAATTAACAATTTGTGAAACCAAATTCGAAAAATTCTATTTCTAGGCTCCACATTTGTGGTGGTATTTATCTCAAAATTTGAACAATTTGAACACAGCTATAATCCGTTAAGGCGTTAGTTCCTGCTCAATGAAAAAATATATTTTCAAGATGACAGCACTTCCGGTCTTATGGAAGTCGGTATTAACTTTGTTATTTTATCAAATTTCTGTAACAAGTTTAAAAAAGGCAGTTTTTTACATTAAACTAGGAGACGTTCAAGAATCAATGAGTTTCAAACCTGAATTTTATTAATTTATTTTGTAATCGGTAAAAGTATAACAAAATTTTGAACAGAACTTCAGTCAGTCAGTATTCAGTGAACAATATTTCTTGTGTTTAAACTGCTATAGTTAGAAATGCATGTTGCAATACCAAAAAATTCAGAATAACTTGAACAATATTAGTGGAATAGTAATACACATCGAAACAAAACTAAATTCTTGCTTATTTACTAACGAAAAAATGAAGCATTTCATTTGGTAAAACTGAGTTATGGGTATTTGAAGTTCTCCAAACCTAATCTTCAAAATTTTGGATATGTTAACTTGTTTTTTCAAATTATTTTTTAAATTGATAACTTTGGGTATAGAGTAAAGAAATAAGGGAAACTGATCAGAATTCTAATAACTTGAACAATCCATAAACACAAGAAAAAAATACTTACTGTTTTAAAAAATAATAACAACGTTGATACAGATTTTAATCTTTTTACTCTAAGAAACGATATTTCTAATTTTTTAAACATATTTCAGTTTTAATTTTTTATTGAAATTTTGCGAAATGGTAGACATTTATTTGGCCCACTGTGAGCCAAAATGCCATCACCAAAATTAGATTTTTTTATTTTATTTTTACTGAGTTTGCCAATAGGACAGTATTGTTTTGTGTATCTTATAGTTTTAAGATTTAAAAAAAAAGGATACAAAGAAATTTCGTTATCTTGGGTACGTATTTCAAATTTGCTTTATTTCTATAAATTTCAATTTATTTTGTAATTTACAAAATTTACAAAACGTAATTTCAAAATATCTTATATTGTATAAGAAAGAAATTTTTCGATTTTTTTACTAAAAACTAAATTTTCAAATGGTTGACATAGTTCCTGCGTGAATATTTTAACGAAGTTATTAGTGCTAGTAAAATTAATTGAAATAAAATAAAATAAAAATATTAAACAACATACGAGTAGGGGTATTGATAATTTTAACGCAAATCGACATATTATAAAGTAAAACATATTACATTTGGTGTGAGTAGTGGATTTTGTTAAGTTTTTAAAATCTTGTAAACGCCAAAGATGAGATCTAAAGTTTTCCTTTCAAATACTTGAATAATATTTTATTATTTAAGAATGATAAAGGCATGAATTTTTTAGGAGGAACGTGCGAAATAAAAAAATAATAAATAAAATAAAATACATTCAGATCCAAATAAAATTAATAAATTAATAATTAATAAAAATGACGACATGATCTGACCTGACCTGTAATAACTCTAATATGTAAAACAAATGTAATAACAGTTAATACTGGCTTTTCGGTGCTCTAACCGAAAGTGCAGTAATTTTGATAATATTTTTGTTGAACCGAACAGAATTATAGCTGCTCCCAAATTAATAATTAATTAATTGACTAATTGTAACTCACTGCACAAAAAGATTATTATTTCTTACGTCGTTTTAAAACAGTCGATTTTTTTTGTGCAAAAAATACAGGCTGTTCCGTCTTAATTCCACATTAGAAGTATTAGGAGTTCTAGTAATGATAATCATCTGAAAATTTGTATACAACTATAATCTCTTAGGTTCTCAATGAAAATATTTTTAACATGGCAACACTTCCGGTTATACCGGAAGTTGCTATCAAGATCCTTATTTTAAATGGAAAGCTATATTTTTTCAAGCGTTTTTAGATTACTAGTTATTTTAAGGCAGTTTTCATAAGCTTTCCTTATACCTAAATTAAGTCGTTTACGAAATATTAAGAGTTTTTATTTTTTTGGATTTGCATCTTCAAAAATCGATAACTCTGCCTTTTTTAAAAATTTGAAAATATGTTTCAGCTCATTTAAAAATTTACTAAAAGGAGTTGCACAGAAGTTTTCTTTGTGAATTTATTTTCATATAACATAGCTATTCATTTATGATAAAAAAGGTGATAGCGGCTTCCGGTATAACCGGAAGTGCCACCATGTTGAAAATATTTTTATTGAGCAGAACATAATGGATTCCGATGAATAACTTTACTAAAACGTTCAATGCTTCTAATGAGGTGGCTTAGACGAAACAGTTTGTAAATTTAAAAATATATCGCTAAAACCAAAAGTTTGTTTATTTTTTTTATTTTAATAATTCTTGTAAACAATAATTTTTATTAACAGCAAAACATAGTACACACGTAAAAAACTCATATCTTTAAAATTATGAAAAGAAAAAAAATAAAGAAAAGGTATGAAACTACTAGCATCAGCTTATACTACAATAAAAGACAGCAAATTTTTTTCTAAATTTAAAATCGGACCACAAATAAGTATTCTACAGCGCCTGCTTAATAAACACCCTGTAAAAAAATTCGTAAAAAACAAAAGAATGTTTTTAGTAAAATTATTCAGCCAAATAAATTGTAATTGTATCTTTACAATAAATATAAAAAAATTATGATTTCCCTTAAATGTTTGTTATTAATATTTTTTATATACTGATTAGTGATTTAGCACGTAAAGTGTGCAATACTTCAATATTCAATAATTCAATGAAGTGACACTTTTACCTTGTCCGTGGCGTAGGAACGCAAAGTCTCACTTATATGAGGTTTGAAAAAAAATTAAACTAGACTAGAAATTATAAAACTTTGGTCAACTCATCAATAATTTAAATTTTATCAATAATATGAATAATTCTCATTAATTAATGATCATTATTAAGCAGATTTACCTTGTATAAACTACTTAGAACACCTACCTACTTAATTTCACGCCTTTAAATCATTCTAATAGCTAAACTGCTGTAACGAATTAGACATCTCCGTGTGGGTCGAGCTAGTGATGTTGTTGCTAATAAATTTCAATTCCGCTCGCTTTTAGAACAACATAGATACGTGTCTATCATCATCACTCTTAATTTTTTCCCAAACATTTCCCGTCTGGCGCACTCTCAAGCAATCCTTAAACTTTGCAGGAGGGCCATAATATCTTTGCCAAACTCTCGAGTTCTGAGTACAAACAAGTCCTAAGTTTGCTTAAGCACTGCATCCTCGCCACCGACTTAGCAGTGTTCTTCCCCAACAAAGCTAAACTAAGCCAATTGGTCCAAAGCAACGCGTTCTCCTGGAACAACTTAGAGCACCGGTTATTACTGCAAGCCATTTCGATGACCGGCAGTGATCTCAGTGCGAGCGCCAAGCCGTGGGACATCCAAGTCGAGACCGTTAAAGTCATCTTCGAGGAGTTTTACGAGCAAGGAGATGCCGAAAGACAAGCTGGCAGAAAACCCATTCCGATGATGGACAGGCACCAGCCGGACCAACAAGCCGCCTCTCAAGTGGGCTTTTTGACGGGAATTTGTGTTTCTTGCTATAGTTTGCTTTATACTTTGATTCCTGAAACTAAACCGTTATTGGACATGTGTCAGGAAAATTTGGAGCGTTGGCGGAAAATCGACAATGAAATCAAAGAAAAACAAATACAAAACTGATCAAATCAAACAACACGTTCCTCCTTTGTCGTTTATTGTCAACAAATGTTTTAATGTTTAAGTAAGAGATGTGGTAGTTTAGAACATTCAACCTTTCGTAGTGCCTTTAGGTTTTATGATTAAATTACGAAATAATTTTATTTTTGTACATTTTTTTCGAATCGTAATAAATGTAAGTGGATTACAGGGTGTTCAAGAATCGGGGCACCAACTCTGTGGAAAATGGCAGGTAGGTTAAAAATTGTAGAAAAAACTAGGTATTAAAGTCTTCGATAAATAATGTGGCAACTATGGATGACTATAAATTAGGAGACGAAACGCAAGATTTTCTGAACCCAAAAAAATAGTACGGCAGAGTAAAAATGAGGGCGCTTCCAGCGTTATACAGTCTCGGTGCCAAATCATTATAAATAAATTTAAATCCAAACGATTCACTAATTACTTGGAAAAAATGCGTAAATGTTAAGCTTTGCATTCTTAGACTGAGAAAAATTGATGACTAAAATTTTCGTAAGAAACATGGTCCCGTATTTTTCAAGACGCTGCGCATACGGTTAAAGATACAAGAAAAAAGTTAAGAAGAAATTTGTAGAGAATTAAATTTTCCTTAAAAAAGTCCGCGAGACTGTATCTCTATCTTCAACGGTTTAGGACCTAAAGACGATGACACGACGAATTTTTTCATTTTAGCGGTGGTCAGGTAACGGAAAGTTAATTTATTCCTAAACTATAGAAGATAAAAATATGGTGTCGCGGACTTTTTTGTAGGAAATTTAATTTTCTACAACTTTGTTCGTTACACTTTTTTGTATCTTTTACCGTATTCCCAACGTTTTGATAAATATGCGACGGTGCGCAAAGAATTACCGCTTAAAGTTATCAATTTGCGTTCCACCTTATATTTTTGTGAACGCTATGAATACGGTTGAAGATACAAAAAAAGTGTAAAGAACAAAGTTGTAGAGAATTAAATTTTCTACAAAAAAGTCCGCGACACCATATTTCTACCTTCAACCGTTTAAGTATAAATTAATTTTCCAATACTTGACCACCGGCAAAATGAAGCAAATCCGTCACTTGAGCGTTTTTGAACCACTTTGGGGCCTAAATGGTTGAAGATAGAGATATAGTTCGAACTTTTTTGTAGGAAATTTAATTTTCTACAACTTTGTTTCTTACACTTTTTTTGTATCTTTAACCGTATTCCCAACGTTTTGATAAATATACGACGGTGCGCAAAGAATTACCGCTTAAAGTTATCCATTTACGTTCCACCTTATATTTTTGCAAACGCTGTGAATACGGTTGAAGATACAAAAAAAGTGTACGGAACAAAATTGTAGAGAATTAAATTTTCTACAAAAAAGTCCGCGACACCATATTTCTATCTTCAATGGTTTAAGTATAAATTAATTTTCCAATACTTGACTACCGGCAAAATGAAGCAAATCTGTCGCTTGAGCGTCTTTGAACTACTTTGGGGACTAAACAGTTAAAGATAAGGATATGGTCTCGGGGACTTTTTGATAGGAAATTTGATTCTCTACAACTTTCTTCCTAACATTTTTTTTATATCTGTAACCGTATTCGCAGCGTTTTGAAAAATATGGGGCAGAGTTCAAATTGGTAAAAGTTTGATTTTTTTTTAAATATTGTTTACGATAAACTTTTTGCATTATATTTATGTCCTACTATTGTGAATTTAATGCTCTGTCTGTCGTATTTTTTACGTTTGTTATACAAATACAATATTTTTTTCAATTTTACTATTCTGAAAACTTAGGTAATGGAACGACTGCGCTCTCTGGCGACATTAACGGAACTATCGAAAACTGGTACGTTTTATTTGTACGTCCTTTCATATCCTAACCTTTAAATATCCGTAGTGGCAACGTATCTAACAATCGTGACCGCAATATAATTTGATTAACAATAATTTTAATATTTTTTCAAGATTTTTTCCGTGATCTACACTTACTTGCTTAGTTGGTGTGCCAATTTTTGAACACCTTCTATTTCAGATTTTCTAAACTGTGAATGCTTCAAACTGTATACACTACAAAGCAATATTTTACCTACATGTTTTCTTATATCGAATATTTTCAATTTACAGAATCAAAATGATTACTTCTGAACATTTTTCTACAGTATTGATATCATAGGTATTTAAAATATGTATCAACGTCTGACCAAACTGTATATACTGATTATGTGTCTCTTTTTAAAGTGTCTTTAAAAACAGGATGTTGGATGGAAATCGTCCACTATAAAATGTGTCCACAAAAAATTTACGAGCTAACGGTGGAATTAATTAAAAATTGTTAATTCGTTTTATGGCCACGTTATATTGGACGTTTTCTATTAAAAGTCTTGTGAAAATTATCTATTTTTTGTATATAATATTAAATTAGTTGAATCCTTTTAGCTCTTGAGATGTATTTATTATTATATTTCACAATATTGTTTCTAGTCCTCATACGTGCTGTAACGTTTTATTAACATTAATATTGTTTTTATTTTAAGTAGAATAGTTAATTTGACGATGAAATTGTTTTATGTACCTACCTATTTTACGTCTCCAAATAAAAATTATTTGTGTTTATTATTTATTTATTTGAGAAATCAAAACAAATTCAGATTTAAATAGTACACCAACAATAATAAAAACTAATAAAAAATTGCCAAATATTGTCTTCCCCCTAACCAGTTTTCTTCAATCATTCAATTCATTTCTTCTTAAGCATTGATTCAGACTTTGGCAGAACCAAAACTGAACGTGCTTTATTCGTTTTTTTTGCACTTTGTCTGAGATTTTACTGTTTTAACCACGAGCATAGTTTTTAACTCATTTTTACTGTCAAAAATGCCAAGAATTGACAAAAAGTTTATTTTGTCATTTCCTTTTAACTCCCGTAACACTGCACAAATTTTTGCATTTTATTTTCAGTTTTTATGAACAGTAACACTAGAAATAAATTTTTCTTTATAGGAACTTAGTATCAGTCAAAGTGTTTGCAACCTTTGTTGCACATTTGTAAAAGCCACATTTGAAAAAATTGAAATACGAGTAGGAAAAAAGTTATGGCGGACGGGACACAAAAGAGACCTCACATTTTTATCGTTAAATAATCGTTAAAAAATTCTGTGGTAACTTCTGAAACCACGAAACCGAAGAATAAGGCTTTTGATTGTAAGTGTAACGACTTTTGATTAATTTCCTTTTTGTTTACACGTGAGGGACGGGATATGAAGGCATAATTATATAATTACTATATTAATAAATTATAATAGAACTCACAAACTGTGATTGCAAGAATTTTCCTAAAGAATCCTTTAGGAATTTAAGTATACGATGCAATATAATGATTTATTGCTGGCAATGGTCGATTTGTTATACCCCAGCTTTTTTATTTTCTTATTTCTCCATTGTAAATTTCTATCATTTTTATTTAATAATTTTTTGGCAAAATTTTATTAAAATGCATGTCTCGATGAAATTTGTAGGTATGCATATTACGCGAAAAATTCATTTTCATAAGTAAATCAAAACGTGACGTCCTATTAAAGCAATTTCGATATTAGTATGTCAGAATGTGTATTTTTTAGAAAAACCGTATTATCTCATTAACTCATTTGAAAAAAAAATAATAGGTAAAAAAGATGTCAAATAAGACGATGAATAATACAAAAAAAATAATAAAACACAGGAGGTGCTATTTAAAAAAATTACGTTATGGTCCTTCAAAGTTTAGCAAAATGAATGTGTCACAGCAAGGTGATGCTACAAAGCAAATATATGGTCTTGTCACCAAAAGATACCTCAGACATTTGTTTACGCACGGACAAATTCCCAACTTGATGTCCCAAAAACCAAGTGCACTGCGATTTTTTAATAATGTGCCTACAGACGCACTAAATTGTAGAAAAAATTAAATATCTTTTGAACGATTAAAGTAAATTGCAAAAACTAAGCTGATTTCTAAAGCCTAAAATAGTGCAAATTTAAATATGTACATACAGGGGATGCCATTTAAAAAAACTATGTTAAAGACTGCACTGTAAAAATGAAACACCCTGTATAGGGCAAAATAATTTAGAACGTACACTTTAATTTCCCATTTTGCAGTGCCATTTGATTCATTGCGATACATTTGACAGTGTAGGTGCAGTCGAGCACGCCCATATCAATGACACACCCTGTATATGCGTATATGCACAACTATAAAATTCACATAGTATATTTATTACTATTTCCCGCTTTTTCTTACAATAGGCACTTATTTATTTCGACTTATTTCATTTGTAAAATAAAGATAATTTTAAAAAAACACTTTTTAATTTATCGCATATAACGAATTGATTTTGATACATTTTCGAAGTTCGTTATAATCGGACTCCACTATATTACTATTTCTCATAAACTGATTATGATTAATTAGTCGCATAGGAATCAGCGTTTGTCATTAAATACTTTATTTTTTCTTTATGCATGAATTTTTTTTTAAATTTCTACAGTCCTTTATAATAAATATTGATAAATAAAAAAATAACACAGGGTGCTGATAAAGGACATCAAACTGAATTAAAAGTTCCTACGACAAAAAATTGTTTGAGCCTATTTTCACAAGATATAGTTCTTCAAAATAAAATTTTTAAATTAATTTTTTGGTGCTTCAGATCATATTTTTTTGACATTTAGTTAGCGGAAACGATAACTCTTGCAACATTAAACAGATACCAGTTGAAAAAAATCAACAATTATTCTCTAATGATGTGCAAAACAATTAAAAAACTTGTAAATTCGACAATAAATTATTAAATTCGACATCCTAGGAAACAAAAGAGCAACAATCGATGCCGTTGCTAAGGAAAACAAATTAAAAAAATATCAAAATTAAGTTGCTTAAGAAAAATCTGACTTTTTTATGCTTAACTGAACGTCTTTTATCATAATATGAGAATTTGTCCGTTTCTTTTGAATCACCCAGTATAATTAAAAAAATTTAAAATTACATTTAGATCCAAACCAACGGTGCTCAAATGTTGTTCTAAGTAAAAAATTATTCTTAGTAATATAATTGTTACTAGCCCTAAAATTTGAAATTTTTGATTTTACTTAATAATTATATTTGTGGTTAGTGATGTTTTTTGGCGTATTTTTTGCAGTAACATTTGTTCTAAAATAACATAAGAAATAAATTTTGCAGCGATTTAATATTAATTCATTTTTTAATTAATTGTAATATTTTTTTCGTTACAGTTTATTAACAAGTGTACGGACGAACAAAGTAAAAATGACGCGACAATAAAGCAGGCCCTGCTGAGAAGGTCCATCTTTTTAATCGCAACCAGGCAGGGTCGTAAATTATCAGATAATTTACCATATAATTACGGTATAATTATTTGAAATTATTTAATTCTGCTGTAATTTTTTTGCTAATTGTAACACTTTTAAATTAATTAAATTAAAAATGTTTAATTGTTTTAATGAGCAATTTAACTAAAACAATTTATATATAAATTATTATTGATGTAATACTTTTTTTGATAAACTGTTTTGCCAAATTAAGAAAGTTTTAATCGCAATTAGTTTTGAATTTCCGATTAACGTGATGTTTGTTACTCAAAAGTGAAACAAATGGCAATTATATTTTAATTTCGCCTTCTGCTCAAAGAATTAAATCAATCACACACGTGGAATTAAACCCTATTCTCGCAAATTAACAGTACTTTAATTCATTTGCTGTTTTACATAAAATCAAATTTAAAATAAGGAAAGCAAATTTCGTAAAAAATATCTAAATGAATTTTATTTTAAAAAACAGTTAAAAAAATTGTTACATGTTCTACAAGAAAGGTTTTATTAAATTTTTATTAAAAAAATTCAACATTTTTATTTAACTTGACGTTTGTCAATGCAAAATAAATGGCAACTTAATTTGAATTAGTTTAATTCTAAATTATATTTTAATTTTGCTTTCTGTAACCCGACTTTTAAAAGAATTTTTCTTAAAACTACGTTTAGTTTGCAATCTGATAATTTACGACCCTGCCTGCTTACGGTTAAAAGGGTCGGTTTCCTCAGCACGGGCTGGTTTATTATCGCGTCATTTTCACTTTGTTCGACTGTACGTTTTTCAGCATTATTAATATATTAATATTAGCAAGAACCAATAATTTTCTAGTAATAAAAATAAAAGATTCCATGTTTAAAACCTTCATTGTTACTTTAACCTCTGACGGCTTGTAACAATTTTTTCAAATTGTTTACACAAAAGATAAGCCTGTATCTAACAACTAGAAACCTGACCATCTTATCTATAGTTTTCTTATCATTCGCGTTGCGGTATATTTCCCTGTGTACATATGAAGACCACTACGAGATTATATTCTGCTGTCAGGAAGGTTAAATTGAAATGAGTGGCAGTGACCCTTTAACAAATACCCGTAAGTCCCAACTAAACTAATTACAAAAAAAAAACGTAAAACTGGTCATGTGACAAAAATTTTAGAACAATCCGATCAAGATTATTACCATCCACTCTGTTATTCAATTCAAGTGGACGACGAAAATGAACAATCAGCTCTCCTGCCCGCATTTCATCAAAGGAAAAGTTTGCGAGTTCAGGATAAAATCTTTATTGTATTTTTATTTTCAATTCTAATTACCGGACTAGCCATTGGCCTCTATCTCCTTGCAACTGAGGGTAAGTTCGTTCCTCGGTATAAATTCCCTCTTATCGGAAACTTGCAGGACACGAATGGAAAGCTGCAGGAGTCTATAATATTACAGTTCGGGAACAGTGGCAAGCTCACGTCCCTTCATCAACAATGCCAAAGTTGGAACTTCCCGTAAGAAGAGTTTTATTTCTTCCTGCAAATACCACTAGCTGCGGCAGCAAATCCCACTGTGCCAAAGTCCTCCAGGAACTACAATTACAGCATATGCTGCAGTGGAAAGAACCTGACATCTCCTACAATTTCATAATGACTGCAGATGGCAGAATTTTCGAGGGGAGAGGATGGGACTTTGAAACTTCTGTTCAAAATTGTACGGTTAATGATACTGTGACAGTTGCTTTTTTGGGTAATAACCATTTTATTCTTGGACTTACTCAACAAAAAATTCTTTTAGACGAATTAGATGCGAAAGCACCGACGTTTAGACAAGCTGAAGCGGCAAAAATGTTCCTGGAAGTGGCAGTAACAGAGGGAAAATTAGAACGGTGTTTTAATACCGCGGTCTGGGGAGGAAATAAATTCTTCATTGATTTGGCTCGAAATGTTCAAGACGTCTTATCGGAATGCGAGGGAATTACTTAATAGTTTTCAGCATGATTTATTTCTACAAAGCTGTGATATTTCATATTCTCACAAAAATTAACATTACTCATTAATTAAAATTGTAAATAAAAATGTGCCCCTATTGTCGTCCCCAGCAACAATTGCAACAATCGCCCACGTTTACTGAAAACTGTTTTTTTTTTATTTAGAATTGCTTTGAATTGTGAAAATTTATGAAAAAATATGCAAATTTTTCTCATCCTCTCCTGGATAAAGCTAAACACTTATTATTTTTTTCTTCAATATATCTCAAGACATTATCTAAATCAATGAATTTCAAGGGGTCCACAAATAATTAGGAAAGTCAGAAAAATGACAACTTTTTTCACGTAAAACTTCTAAGTACAATTTCTTCTCTATATTCTTGCAAAAAAACATTTAATCTGTAAAATAGCTGCTGTACCTAACATGCTGTAGATTCTACCATTACCACAGTTATTATTAAAAGAGTTAGTGATAAAATATTAAAAAAAGGATTTTTTCGAACACAAGTTAGAAGTCTAAAATTAGACATGCCTTGTTAATCTGGAGAAAATGGAAATTTACCATTGAAACGTTTTTAAATACAATTAATGTGAGCTCTATTTATTTATAATCTCTTCATAAATAATATTGCATTGTCACGTACATTACGTGTGTATGCAAAATTTCAGCTCATTCGGATAACCGGAACCTTCTCAGACTTGACTCGCAAAATATAAAACAGACAACAAAGAAGATTAAATAAAAACTTTATTGAAAGAGGCTTTTATTAAATTGGTGAAGAACATCATAAGAATGTAGGTTTTAATATCTACATTTTTTTGGCTGGTTTTGTTCGATTTATAGCTTACTTTTCAACAAAGTCGTTGTTTTATAAAAAAATAATTTATACAAAAAATTGCAGTTTTTTTATTTTTTTATTATTGTTGGCCTTTTTCTGTTGATTTAATTCCACATATCGGTCGATATGTTATTTGAGAAAATTTTTCATTTCTTGTCGATAGGGGAAAGTGGGGAATACCGACATTGGTGGTAGCAGTGAAAAAATCGTTCAAATTTATTTAACTTTAATGCATTATTCACTGTTCTGTTACACAGAAAACATGTTGGCGATTATAGTTCTAGTCTGAAAAATAACTAAAAATATATAGAATGTTATAAAGAAAGAACAAGAGAAAGACATAAAGAGACAACTAGCAATAAAAACACCTACTAAAGTAAAAACGCAGAAAGGTTTTTGGAAATAAAGAACTGCAAAGAAGAACATGAATGTATATTTTACAAAAAAATTAGTTAAAATAAAGTAGTCTGGTTCTTCTGCTGGTTCTGGTTCTTCTTGTAATTGTCGCTACATCACTCTGCCTGTATTATACCGAGTATACCGATTAATTTATTATTGTTATTTTTATTGAAATGTATCTAGATTTATTGTTAACTTTTTAACAATTTTCATACACAAAAAATCAAACACTTATTATTATTATAGCGTTTATAAGACTTATCAGGTCAGGTCAAGTCAGGCCAGGTAAAAAAACGTATAAACCACTGGTGTAAATAAATTCCTACGAAAATTATTTTTGTTTTAAAAAGAAATAAAACATCGTAATTTATTTTTATTTAAACTTAAATACAACTTCTCAAAATTTTTTTTGATAATGATGTTATTAAATTTGTGGTTTTATAATTGCGTTATACTATTGTGGAATAAAAAAGCAGCTCGGTTTTTATTTCACAAGTAATTTTTTTACGAAATTCATATCTAATAATACCAATAATTCTCATTCTAATTCCAATTCTAATAAAGATGCCATTTAATTCGCAGTGTGAAATAATACGAAAGACTTATTTGATAATTCGTAATTGTTTTGTTACATTAGAATTTAAATTAATTTATCGCTATTAATTATGAAAATATGAATGATCTAAAGAAAGAAGCTAAGATTATTTTCTAAAAGTACTGCTAAAAATTTCGACGAAAAAAGTAACAAATCAATAGTAAATTAAAACATTTTATTCAATTTCAAGCGATTTATAGGTCGTAAAAAATGTCTCTTGCTTATTTACCATTTTTTGGTTCTCTAAATACTTATTATTCTAAGAGAAAAAACGAACTAAAAACTAAAAGAAGTAAAAAAAGAAAAATCTGTAGGAGAAAATCTACAAAATTTTTTGTAAAAAAATTAAACTCATAACTTTATTCGAAAGAAAGATATGAAGGCAATTCCAAATCAGTTATTTTATTAAGTAAAGATTATGCGTTGATTTATTAAACTTAAATTATAAGAATAATATAATCAGGTGAAGTGTTTCATGACTGAGAAAAAAGTGTTTTTATTGAAAACTAAAGTAACAATTAAAATTACATACTAGATAATGAATAAACTTGTCTCGCATTGTACAAGACACTATGAAATTTCTACAGTTGTGTGATGATTTGAGTGGTGTGTTTTAACTTAACAATGAAACAACTTAAAATTAACAAACTACTGCTACTCTAAAACAAACAAAAAATAAAGTTAAACTTAAACAAACTTAATCAAC
Organism: Tribolium castaneum; assembly: GCF_031307605.1. Lineage (NCBI taxonomy): Eukaryota > Metazoa > Arthropoda > Insecta > Coleoptera > Tenebrionidae > Tribolium > Tribolium castaneum. Next base: position 10,983,379 of record NC_087394.1, read on the forward strand.
TTCAAGTTTTCGAAAACTTCCGGGAAGACTCCCAACGCCGGTATTATCCTCATTAGGTAAATTTCGCCTGCATATTATACCTCTGTCACTCAACAAATTCATTGCGTCGTAAGATAAGAGAAGCTCTCTTTTCGCAGCTAATTCTTTCTTCCACAATTCTGCCATTTCTTTCGCCGGCATAACACCGCCCAATTCCAAGGGTAGACACCTTTTATCCACTTTATTATGCAGCTCGGTTAAAGAGCCATGAAACTGAAAAAAAAACTAGCAGTAAAAACACCTACTAAAGCAAAAACGCAGGAAAGTTTTTGGAAATTAAAAATTTCAAAGAAGAACATGTATGCATATTTTACAAAAAAATTAGTTAAAATAACATAATCTGGTTCTTCTGCTGGTTCTGGTTCTTCTTGTAATTGTCGCTACATCTACACTCTGCCTGTATTATACGATGAGGTACCGCCATTTTCCTCATAATTGTAAGTGATACAGATTTCTTTTTTTATTTTTTGTAAAAAAACTAAAGTTTGTTTTATTTTAGATAAACTTTTTAATAAACAAGTGTTCCAACTTTTGTTTTATCTCTCAAAAGTATCAAAATTCACCCACTTTCCCCTACAGTTCCAAGTTTCTATTTTTCTTCGTGTTTTATTTATTGACTAACTCATTCTTTGACGAAAATTGCCCTTAGTTAAAAAAAAACAATTTAACCAGAAATATGCTTTGAAATGAGTTATTTTGGATTATCGAAAATAAATAATAATAATTGTTTGTATTTTGTTGAATACTCGTACAAACCAGTAATCGCAAGACATAATAAAAATTCGACTTATTTTTTGATGGTTTTTTGTTGCCAAAAATTGTACGAAATTTAATTTTTCAGTTAATTTTGTTCTCTTTAGCTTATTTTTTTAATGAGAGTCGCACTTATTAAAAAAAAGTGTATTTTCTTTTTAATAATCTGTTTTTTTTAATTATAGCTCTTTTTCTGTTAAATTAGTGTCAGTATTGCTAAATAGGCCAATTTGTTAAAGAAAAATGATCTTATTTCAAAAATACCTTGTCAGTATAGAAAATAACTAAGTTCTAAGTTTGTATTTTTCTGGACCTAATAGTTTCTTTGCTTTTTTTTTATTTGCAGATGCTTTTAATAAAAAATTGCTCAATTTATTATTGTTATTTTTATTGAAATGTATCTAGATTTATTGTTAACTTTTTAACAATTTTCATACACAAAAAATCAAACACTTATTATTATTATAGCGTCCGTAAGACTTATCAGGTCAGGTCAAGTCAGGCCAGGTAAAAAAACGTATAAACCACTGGTGTAAATAAATTCCTACGAAAATGATTTTTGTTTTAAAAAGAAATAAAACATCGTAATTTATTTTTATTTAAACTTAAATACAACTTCTCAAAATTTTTTTTGATAATGATGTTATTAAATTTGTGGTTTTATAATTGCGTTATACTATTGTGGAATAAAAAAGCAGCTCGGTTTTTATTTCACAAGTAATTTTTTTACGAAATTCACATCTAATAATACCAATAATTCTCATTCTAATTCCAATTCTAATAAAGATGCCATTTAATTCGCAGTGTGAAATAATACGAAAGACTTATTTGATAATTCGTAATTGTTTTGTTACATTAGAATTTAAATTAATTTATCGCTATTAATTATGAAAATATGAATGATCTAAAGAAAGAAGCTAAGATTATTTTCTAAAAGTACTGCTAAAAATTTCGACGAAAAAAGTAACAAATCAATAGTAAATTAAAACATTTTATTCAATTTCAAGCGATTTATAGGTCGTAAAAAATGTCTCTTGCTTATTTACCATTTTTTGGTTCTCGAAATACTTATTATTCTAAGAGAAAAAACGAACTAAAAACTAAAAGAAGTAAAAAAAGAAAAATTTGTAGGAGAAAAATCTACAAATTTTTTTGTAAAAAAATGAAATTTATAACTTTATCCGAAAGAAAGATATGAAGGCAATTCCAAATCAGTTATTTTATTAAGTAAAGATTATACGCAGATTTATTTAACTTAAATTATAAAAATAATATAATCAGTTGAAGTGTTTCATGACTGAGAAAAAAGTGTTTTTTTGAAAACTAAAGTAACAATTAAAATTACATACTAGATAATGAATAAAATTGTCTCTTATTGCACAAGAAACTATGAAACTTCTACAGTTTTGTGATGATTTGAGTGGTGTGTTTTCACTTAACAATGAAACAACTTAAAATTAACAAACTACTGCTACTCTAAAACAAACAAAAAATAAAGTTAAACTTAAACAAACTTAATCAACTTCAAGTTTTCGAAAACTTCCAGGAAGACTCCCAACGCCGGTATTATCCTCATTAGGTAAATTTCGCCTGCATATTATACCTCTGTCACTCAACAAATTCATTGCGTCGTAAGATAAGAGAAGCTCTCTTTTCGCAGCTAATTCTTTCTTCCACAATTCTGCCATTTCTTTCGCCGGCATAACACCGCCCAATTCCAAGGGTAGACACCTTTTATCCACTTTATTATGCAGCTCGGTTAACGAGCCATGAATCTAAAAAAAAACTAGCAGTAAAAACACCTACTAAAGCAAAAACGCAGGAAAGTTTTTGGAAATTAAAAATTTCAAAGAAGAACATGTATGCATATTTTACAAAAAAATTAGTTAAAATAACATAATCTGGTTCTTCTGCTGGTTCTGGTTCTTGTAATTGTCGCTATATCTATACACTCTGCCTGTATTATACGATGAGGTACCGCCATTTTCCTCATAATTGTAAGTGATACAGATTTCTTTTTTAATTTTTTGTAAAAAAACTAAAGTTTGTTTTATTTTAGATAAATTTTTTAATAAACAAGTTTTCCAACTTTTGTTTTATCTCTCACAAGTATCAAAATTCCCCCACTTTCCCCTACAGTTCCAAGTTTCTATTTTTTTTTCGTGTTTCATTTATTGACTAAACTCATTCTTTGACGAAAATTGCCCTTAGTTAAAAAAAAACAATTTATCCAGAAATATGCTTTGAAATGAGTTATTTTGGATTATCGAAAATAAATAATAATAATTGTTTGTATTTTGTTGAATACTCGTACAAACCAGTAATCGCAAGACATAATAAAAATTCGACTTATTTTTTGATGGTTTTTTGTTGCCAAAAATTGTACGAAATTTAATTTTTCAGTTAATTTTGTTCTCTTTAGCTTATTTTTTTAATGAGAGTCGCACTTATTAAAAAAAAGTGTATTTTCTTTTCAATAATCTGTTTTTTTTTTAATTATAGCTCTTTTTCTGTTAAATTAGTGTCAGTATTGCTAAATAGGCCAATTTGTTAAAGAAAAATGATCTTATTTCAAAAATACCTTGTCAGTATAGAAAATAACTAAGTTCTAAGTTTGTATTTTTCTGGACCTAATAGTTTCTTTGCTTTTTTTTTATTTGCAGATGCTTTTAATAAAAAATTGCTCAATTTATTATTGTTATTTTTATTGAAATGTATCTAGATTTATTGTTAACTTTTTAACAATTTTCATACACAAAAAATCAAACACTTATTATTATTATAGCGTCCGTAAGACTTATCAGGTCAGGTCAAGTCAGGCCAGGTAAAAAAACGTATAAACCACTGGTGTAAATAAATTCCTACGAAAATGATTTTTGTTTTAAAAAGAAATAAAACATCGTAATTTATTTTTATTTAAACTTAAATACAACTTCTCAAAATTTTTTTTGATAATGATGTTATTAAATTTGTGGTTTTATAATTGCGTTATACTATTGTGGAATAAAAAAGCAGCTCGGTTTTTATTTCACAAGTAATTTTTTTACGAAATTCATATCTAATAATACCAATAATTCTCATTCTAATTCCAATTCTAATAAAGATGCCATTTAATTCGCAGTGTGAAATAATACGAAAGACTTATTTGATAATTCGTAATTGTTTTGTTACATTAGAATTTGAATTAATTTATCGCTATTAATTATGAAAATATGAATGATCTAAAGAAAGAAGCTAAGATTATTTTTTAAAAGTACTGCTAAAAATTTCGACGAAAAAAGTAACAAATCAATAGTAAATTAACACATTTTATTCAATTTCAAGCGATTTATAGGTCGTAAAAAATGTCTCTTGCTTATTTACCATTTTTTTGTTCCCCAAATACTTATTATTCTAAGAGAAAAAATGAACCAAAAACTAAAAGAAGTAAAAAATAGGAAAAAACCGTAAGAGAAAAACCTATAAAAAATTTTGTAAAAAAAATGAAATTTATAACTTTATCCGAAAGGAAGATATGAAGGCAATTCCAAATCAGTTATTTTATTAAGTAAAGATTATACGCAGATTTATTTAACTTAAATTATAAGAATAATATAATCAGGTGAAGTGTTTCATGACTGAGAAAAAAGTGTTTTTATTGAAAACTAAAGTAACAATTAAAATTACATACTAGATAATATAATGAATAAACTTGTCTCGCATTGTACAAGACACTATGAAATTTCTACAGTTGTGTGATGATTTGAGTGGTGTATTTTAACTTAACAATGAAACAACTTAAAATTAACAAACTACTGCTACTCTAAAACAAACAAAAAATAAAGTTAAACTTAAACAAACTTAATCAACTTCAAGTTTTCGAAAACTTCCAGGAAGACTCCCAACGCCGGTATTATCCTCATTAGGTAAATTTCGCCTGCATATTATACCTCTGTCACTCAACAAATTCATTGCGTCGTAAGATAAGAGAAGCTCTCTTTTCGCAGCTAATTCTTTCTTCCACAATTCTGCCATTTCTTTCGCCGGCATAACACCGCCCAATTCCAAGGGTAGACACTTTTTATCCACTTTATTATGCAGGTCGGTTAACGAGCCATGAATCTGAAAAAAAAATTCGTGTAGATGAAAATACACAAAACGAATTATTTTTTTACCATAATCCTGTTTTTCAATTTTTCACTCTTAATTGTGGAGTGAACAAAGTCGTAGACGTACTTAAGGGCTGACGGGAAGTTTAAAAGATTGATTTCCTTGTGCCTCATCGGCAGTGATTGCTGGAAATAATTAAATGGGTTATTCAATTAGTGGAAATATTAAAAAGTGCAAACCTCCCCCCAACGAATAATCGTTGCAAACTCTGTGATGGACCACAGAGTGAGAAACGCAGCACTTAGGCCATCGGCATCACAAACATGGTTAACCCCAGCAATCTGGTTGTCTTCATCCGCCAAAAGAGTCTCGTAAGTAATGGCATGAGCTAAGCCAACATCCGTTCCGGTAAATTGATGCGGATCGACTTTACTTACATTATAAATAATTACTCTCCTCCCATTAGCATCCCGGAACGGGCTCACAAAAATATAACTGGAATTAAATTTAATTTAACAACAAATTGTAATTTTATTGCGAATTAAATACCCATTGCTAATGAGGGGGCTTTTAAGATGATCCAGACCGTACATAAACTCTTTAAACCTTTTCCTGAAGTTTAAGTACTTCAAAAGGGTTTGCTCAGCCATGTGTATACTGTACTTCTTCACTCGTAAGAAACGGAGAAGAAATCTGTCATCTGAAAATAAGTGTATTGTGCTTTTGCAACCGTTTCAGACTTTGTTACCGAACACAAGGTAAAATTAGGAGCAACACGTAATTAAACTTTGTGGAAACTGGAAACTTCAAAGTTTATTAAGGCGAAGGAAACGAAAAGCTAGGGCGCGACTTAGCTATACAGGGTGATTCTTTTAAGGCCTTTATTAGAAACTTTTTAACTTCTAATTACGGAGGACTATGAGTTAGGAGACGAAATCGCAAGATTTTCTGAACGAAAAAATAGTACGGCAGAGTAAAATTGAGGGCGCTTTTTTATTAATTTAAATTCAACCAATTTACTAATTACTTGGAAAAAATGCAGAAATGTTGAGCTTTGCACTCTTAACAGACTGAGAAAAACTGACCACTAAAATTTTCGTAAGAAACATGAGAAAAAAAAATTAAATATTACGCTTCGTCCCGTATTTTTCAAGATGCTGCGAATACGGTTAAAGATACAAGAAAAATGTAAAAAGAAAAGGAAAAAAATTGTAGCAAATTCATTTTCCTTTAAAAAAGTCCGTGAGTCCATTTCTCTATCGTCAACGGTTTAGGCCTCAAAGACGTTAAAAAACGCTTAAGCGACAGTTCGTTTCATTTTACCGGTGGTCAAGTAACGGAAAGTTTTTTTCTACCTAAACTGTGGAAGATAGAAATATGGTGTCGCAGACTTTTTTATAGGAAATTTGATTCTCTACAACTTCGTCTCTTACACTTTTTTTGTATCTTTAACCGTATTCGCAGCGTTTTGAAAAATATGGGGAAAAGTGCAAATTGGTAATATTTTGTTTTTTTTTTTAATATAGTTTACGATAAAATTTTTCCATTACGTTTATACAATTGTAAATTTAATGCTCTATCTGCTTGTCTGCTTGTGTTTTTTTGTTTGCTGTGTTTTAACCGATATACAAATACATTAATTGCTCTGAAAACTTAATGCTAATAGAACAACTGCGCTCTCTGGCAACGTTAACGGAACTATCCAGGACGAGAACGTTTTATTTGTAAGACGTTTCTTATCCTAGCCTTTAAATATCCGTACTTATAATGTAGCTAGAGCTATGAGAATTGGCGCAATTTTTAAATTTTAAATAGCAACCACCTATTTTATTGCATTTTTGAATTAAAAGTAGAAAAAATTAAAAAGAGTAAAATGTACCCCAGTTATTAGTAGTACTTATCTGTCATAATAATTAACGTATGTCAATTTTTTTATGCAAATTTTCTTTTGCCGAGTGGTTTATTTAAAATATTACAGCTCTTAAACTCTTTACAATAAGTGAATCATTCTTTTTGTACTTGGTAACCAAAGGCTTGAAGGCTCTTCTGAAATCTTTAAAATAGTCATTGTCATGGCAAATAGCAAGGCTACTAGGATTTTTTGAAAATGATGATCAAAAATTATTATTACACAGTTTTTACAAATGGAATGACTCTGTTTTTTAATGGCACTCAAAAAAATAATCGATTTTTCCTGAGACTTATTAACTTATTAACATCTTCTATATCTATCTCTTTCAGTTTTTGAAATAATCACATTTTAATTTTTTTTATTTTTTTCATTTCTAGTCGTGTAAACTTTCGAAAAATATTTCAAATTAATAGAAATATTCGATTTGTCAAAAAGAGAAGTTCAAAACGATGGCAAACTGAGTTACTTTACGTAATTCACTAAGTTATAATAAACCACAATTAAATATTATTGTTTTATTGCTTATACGATAATGAATCAGCTAAAAATTAAATAGAATGTTAAAGTTTGACAATTGTTGACCATTTTTCAAGGCCTAGGGGAAGGTGGGGCAAGTTGTTACATCTTTTCAAAAATTTTTTCTTGCAATTTATTACGTTAGCAAAAAATCTATTGTTTTATTGTTTTATTGCTCATACGATAATGCTAAAAGTTAAATAAAATGTTGAAGTTTGACAATTGTTCACCATTTTGCAAGCCCTAGGGGAAAGTGGGGCAGGTTGTTACATTTTTTCTATATCTATCTCTTTCAGTTTTTGAAATAATCACATTTTAATTTTTTTTATTTTTTATTTTCATTTCTAATCGAGTAAACTTTCGAAAAATATTTCAAATTAATAAAAATGTTCGATTTGTCTACCATTTATAGTTATAATAAATCACAATTAAATATTATTGTTTTATTGCTTATACGATAATGAATCAGCTAAAAATTAAATAAAATGTTGAAGTTTGACAATTGTTGACCATTTTTCAAGGCCTAGGGGAAGGTGGGTCAGGTTGTTACGTTTTTTCTATTTTTTTCTTGTAATTTATTACATTAGCAGAAAATTTATTATTTTATTATTTTATTGCTCATACGATAATGAATCAGCTAAAAGTTAAATAAAATGTTGAAGTTTGACAATTGTTCACCATTTTACAAGCCCTAGGGGAAGGTGGGGCAGGTTGTTACATTTTTTCTATATCTATCTCTTTCAGTTTTTGAAATAATCACAACATTTTAATTTTTTTTATTTTTTATTTTCATTTCTAATCGAGTAAACTTTCGAAAAATATTTCAAATTAATAAAAATGTTCGATTTGTCTACCATTTTCATTCAAGAAGTTCAAAATCCGATGGCAAACTGACTGAGTTACTTTACATAATTCACTAAGTTATAATAAACCACAATTAAATATTATTGTTTTATTGCTTATACGATAATGAATCAGCTAAAAATTAAATAAAATGTTGAAGTTTGACAATTGTTGACCATTTTTCAAGGCCTAGGGGAAGGTGGGTCAGGTTGTTACGTTTTTTCTATTTTTTTCTTGTAATTTATTACATTAGCAGAAAATTTATTGTTTTATTATTTTATTGCTCATACGATAATGAATCAGCTAAAAGTTAAATGAAATGTTAAAGTTTGACAATTGTTAACCATTTTACAAGCCCTAGGGGAAGGTGGGGCAGGTTGTTACATTTTTTTCTATAACAGCAGAGAAGCAATTAATTCTGATAAAGTGTACAGTCTATGGAGTCATCATTGCTACCGCATGCTATGTGTTCCCATTTCTTGCATTCTTTACACCATATCCAATTCTTGTCTTTTTTGTAAGAACTACACGAAACAAATGAGGCAAACTTCATCATCTTCTGACTCATCATCATCCTCATCAACATTTTTCTCTTGCCTTAGCTGTTATTTTTACTTAATTTTTTATAATACTTCTATTACCTTTTATCGTGTAACAATGTGCCCCCACATGCATTTGTTAGGTTAAAATTTGGTAGTATAACAAAAATATTCAATACTCATTATTTGTGATAGCATAAGTTTAAGAGAATTTAATTAGTTGAATTAGTACCGTTTCGCTAATAAACCAAAATTTGTAACTTAAAACAAAACAACTATCATTGAGATATAATAAATTAATGTTAATATCTATTTTAATAGGTTCGACACCAACGTAATATTTTTCCGATAGATGGCTCATTATCTTAGATTTCATGTATAATAAATAGTATTAAATTTTTGAATAAAACACTACGATTTGCATAAGCAATATAACAACATACTCCACGTAACAACCGGCCCCACCCTCCCCTACTGGATTAACAATGAAAACTACAAAGTAAAAACCGTTTTGTTGTGATTATTTCAAAATATAGATATTGAAGATGTTGATAAAAGTCTCTATAAAAATCAATGTTCTTTCGATTGCCTTTAAGAAAATAAAGTTCTTTTTAAAAAACTGAGTTATATCAATTTTTAGGTAACCATTTTGAAAAAATCATACTAGCCTTGAATTTTGACAGTTGACAATTTTGAAAATTCTAGAAGTCTTCTGATATCGAATGTAAAAAAATATTCTCTTGTAGCAAAGGGCTCAAGGGCTGTAATATTTTAAATAAACTCCTTCAAGGAAAAATTTTAACAAAAAAAATTACATAAGTCAAAAACTATAACAAGTACTAATCACTAGGGTACACTCTACTCAGTTTGAAAAGGCTAATTCAAAAATGCAACGTAAATAGGCGGTTGCTACTTAAAGTTTCAAAACTGTCGCCAATTTCTCCTCGTTCCGGAAGTTGAAAATAATTTACTTAAACTAAAAATAGCTGATTTGGATCGTATTCAAAATTTTAAAGCTCTAGCTATAAGAAAAGTTAAAAAGTTTCTAAGTAGGCTCTAAAAAATCACCCTGTAAAGTGAAAAATAAACTTCTGTATAATGTAACTAAAGTGTGAAGAGTTAAAAAAAAACGAAAAGAACAACAACCTACCAGTACGGCAGTTTTCAATGTCCTGATTTTTCCTTATCCACTCCCTGAGCTGTTCCAAGCATTGTTTCCGTGTTTTTTCATCCTCTCTGAGTTCGTTCCCCGCAATTTTCATAAGTTGATTAGCGAACTCTTCTTGATCCTTGTAGACTAATTGTTTCTCAACAAGAGCCGTGTTTTTATCGCTCCAAGGGTTTGGCATTATTAGGTGTGTTCCAGACATCCTAAAAAATTCACAATGAGCGTTCTTTATTCCAAATGGAACACTTTCGTGCATGACTTTCTTCAATGTAATTGTGTGTGTTTATTTACCTCTCATACACAAGTTTGCGAAACGATGATCGTTAAAGTAATACGACATTAAATTACACAATGAAGTTTTTTTTCCTTCATCATGATGGATTTGAAGTTAAGTATTAGCTACGTTTAATAGATTAGTGATCGTTAAACGTACTTATGTAATGAAATTATGTACCTAAAATGCACATGTGTGTTATTATTGTGAACCATATTTATGAGCTTTACTAATTTCTTTGAAAATCTTCATTTCCGTGACAATTATGCGAAGTAAATGACAGAATTTCATATCCGGAAAAAATGTCTCTGTTTGATTGACTAGCTACAATAAGTGCCACAATGGAATTAGATAAACATTTGTTTTCAACATTTCATTTTCACATACATAATTTAATCAGTTTCATTTTTCTAACAATTTTTACAAGTGACGTTGATAATTGAAGATACTTGATAACAAGAACCTGTTAAAGGAGCTTCAAGGGGAATTTAAATTATTACGTATTTATTTAAATCAGAACACAAGTACTGGTTTAAAATAATCTACCGGGTGATCAGGATCGACTGTTTGGGTTGGCAGTACTGAATTTTATTTTTAAGTGATACAACTGGAGTACACTTCCGTCCGGTAACAACTTATCACGTTTGTTATCAGTGAAGCGAACTCATAGCTGTACTTAATATTGTTACCAACTTAATCAGTGATTTTTAGATCATCCGGTACATTGTTCTATGGGCAGTGAAATATGTATCTTAGAAGGCGCATTATATCCACAAAATACCAGAAAAATATTGACTCTGGAAAATAATAATTGAAAAATAAATAATAGTAAATAAAAGAAAGTAAAAAATTGAACGAAATAATGTAAGAGCATTAACCATTATGACCTAAAATTTACTTATTTCTCTTCACGGATTAACAAAATTTTATGAAAAAACTATGATTTCATTTCATTGTTTAAACGTTTGGAAAAAGCAAAAATCACCGTGCAATTTAACGATTTTTTTTGGTAAATTTTGTGAAATACTGAATTTACAATGTGTTTTTAAACGATTCTCATCTAGTTAACTTTGAAATTGGTTTACATGTAAAAAAATTGTGCCGCTCTGCTCAATTGAATTCTCTGTCAGTAAATGTCAAAACTGTCAGTTGACAAATTCAATTAGTTTCTTTTAAAAATTACGTTAAAATGCAACTAAATTGTTACACCATGCAAGAAAACACTTTTATTATCGAAGTTTTTTCCGAATTGGAGACTTTTTAAATGAAGAATAGTAATATTCGATGTCTAAATGCCTATCATTAGTTTTATGGAGCGGCATTTCTTGATTTTACTTGAGAAATTCACAGACGACTAGATGAGTCATTTAAAAACACATTGTACTACCTGAGATGACTGAAGAATGTGTTTGCTTTTTGATCGCTCGCAAAAAGCAAAATAATTGCGTTTTTAGACGACATACTATAACACTCAAATACATAATACAGGGTGAGCCTGCTGGTAAAAAACTTTATTTTTACTAGGTGGATCTCAAAAACTAATAATAAATACGCAGAATTCAGAGTGTGCTGTTAAATGCTTTACTTTTTTCTTTGTGCATGTGATTTTTTTGATAATTTTTTATACTTAATTAAAATTAATTGATTCTTATTAAGTCGTCGGAAAACATTATTGTTTATGTCATTTGAGAACAATTGAAAAAGTTATGGTTAGGTAAATGTTGTTTAGTGTAAAAAAATACATAAAAAATATTAATAGCCCCAAAAAATAATTCAGTAAAAATAAAAAATTTAACTAAACATAATTTTGCTAATTTTATCAAGAATTTTTTGCTCACTGGAAACGATAAGATTAATTAATTTATTTATATTAATATTTTTTATTAACTAATTTTAATTATAAGGAGGGGTGAAAAAGTTGTAAAAAAATCACATAACTAGAGGAAAAAATAAAATACAGAACGGGATATGTTGATATTTTGTGGCAATTAGTTTTTGAGATAAACTCGTATGTAGTAAAAAATACTTTTAGCAAGCTCACCCTGTAAGTAAATTATTTTTTATACTGATTTGTAATTTTTCAAACGTTTCTAAAAGGTTTCATTTTTGTACTAAGTTTGAAGTTTTTCTGTTAATTTTTGGCAAATTTTCACTCCACAACATTTGCCAAAAAGACAAAATACGAGTATAATGTACTTTTGATCCATTTCAGTAATTTTCCAGTTGATTTTTGAAACATTTTGAAAAATAATTTTCTTTCAAAAAAACGAAGCAAAACGCCTGTAAAAAAAGCAAAACTAAATTTCATTTTAACTTTTGGCTTATTTTGAACAAAATTCGTTAATATAATCATGTTTTTGAAAATGAAAAAATATTGACGTATTAGTTTGGTGATTTGGCCCCCAAAAAAAACCAAAACATTCTCAACAAAATTCGACACTTTTTGGGCCTATAATTTAAAACAACTTTGGAAAAGGAGAAATACGTTATTTTTTTACCTAATTTAAAGATTCAATTTAGTCTGACATGATTAAATGCTCGAAGAAAGAAAAATAGTTCGACACAACTAGACAATTTTTTGTACAATTTCAACGCAAAAATAAGTCTAGTTCAACATAGTACATTCGGTTTGAAAAGTATGTAAACAATAATTATGTTCTTGGTGTCGAATTCATCAAAAACTCGTTCTCCTTAAAAAAAATAAGGTTTGGTGTTTTAGTGAAGACCAGTTTATGATTCGGTGCATAATTTATAACAATCATTAAGATGATAAAATAAAACTAAATATATATTTTTCAAGGTAACATTGTAACTTCAAGCGTCGTTTACTCTGTATTTTAAAATTTAGAAGAAGTGGTAATTATTAAATAACTAAAATTCCAGAAATAAATTTTTAAATTAATTAACATACACTAGGCATCTTCTACCTACTACTGTCACAATTGATAAAGTGGTTAAACAAAAAAGTGGATAATATCTCTAAGTGTACTTTCTCATGTTTAAACATATTACTCATGTCTTGTATTCTGTTGCAATTAGGTGCTACTAGCGAAAGTTATACTTACAAGAGACAGAGATAATTACTTAATTGTCAAGTTCATATTAGTTTAGTTTCCGCCTTGCACGTTCAATGTCTTTTACAACAAAAGCAGTTCATAAATAACCAACTGCATTATTGGTAAAACACTCCTACAGAAAATGCGTGGCATTTAAGAAGGCTATTCAACGAAGCTGAAATAATTTACTCTCATTTTTATTAGAAATTATTATTTTGTTTGAATGTCTTAATTGTATTAAAATATAGCATATTTATAATAAATTCTCAAGACATTTTTTTAGTCCTTTTTTATTTATTTTTGTATTAAATAATTTAAAGCCATGGAACCACATAATTCGGAACAAAAACTTTTTTAATGATATTTCATAAGTTGATTTTGTATTTCAAGGACATTACGAATCAAAAAATGTAAAAAAAGTTGGAGTAATTAGTAATTTTGTTAATTAAAGGGCCACTAAATGTTTTGGTATTGCTGTAAAAAATTTCACATTAATTTATTCTAAATTAATTAAATTGAATGTAAATCGGTCCTAACAAAACTAACCACATATTAATCCATTGAAATAACATAAAATTCTGTTAAAAATACTTAACTTTATTATTATTATTTATAATAAATTCTCAGGAAATTTTTAAGTCCTTTTTTATTTATTTTTGTATTAAATAATTTAAAGTTATGGGACCACATAATTCGGAACAAAAACTTTTTTAATGATGTTTCACAAGTTGATTTTGTATTTCAAGAACATTACGAATCAAAAAATGTAAAAAAAGTTGGAGTAATAAGTAATTTTGTTAATTAAAGGACCACTAAATGTTTTGGTATTGCTGTAAAAAATTTCACATTAATTTATTCTAAATTAATTAAATTGAATGTAAATCGGTCCTAACAAAACTAACCACATATTAATCCATTGAAATAACATAAAATTCTGTTAAAAATACTTAACTTTATTATTATTATTTATAATAAATTCTCAGGAAATTTTTAAGTCCTTTTTTATTTATTTTTGTATTAAATAATTTAAAGTTATGGGACCACATAATTCGGAACAAAAACTTTTTTAATGATGTTTCACAAGTTGATTTTGTATTTCAAAGACATTACGAATCAAAAAATGTAAAAAAAGTTGGAGTAATAAAATAAGTAATTTTGTTAATTAAAAGACCACTAAATGTTTTGGTATTGCTGTAAAAAAATTTACAATTATTTATTCTAAATAAATTAAATTGAATGTAAATCGGTCCTAACAAAACTAACCACATATTAATCAATTGAAATAACATAAAATTCCGTTAAAAATACTCAACTTTGGTTTAAATTTATTAAAGATTTGGTGAAACACAATTATTTAAATATAGTGTAAATTAAAAAAAAAACTTACCTAAAATTTATCTGATGTGCTCGTGAAGCGATCGTTTCGGAATCACAACTGCTGGCCAAAATGAACAATTACTGTGCAATCAACTACGAATAAAACTGAATTTGAAATAATAAATATATGATTAAGTGGGGTAAGTTACTCTAGCACGTGGAGGTGGTTTTGTCAAGGTCGCGAAACATAGGAAGTAAGTATGTGGAAAAGTGTTTATGTAATTTTGCAATGTCTACAATAGCTTGTGATATTATTGTACTTATTTGACTCACTTCCTTGGTACACTTGTCGTATTTATCGTTAGATGACATACTTTTTTTTCGAACATCTAGGCAAATGCACGAGTAATTTAATCGTTTTGTTTTACACGTACATGCAGAAATAATAATAAATGTATTGGTTTGTTACAATTGTTTGTTTGTGTATCTATTTGCATTTCGAAAATTTTTGTTTACATCGTAATTGTGAAAGCTCTATTCTCTGTTATGATAATTGTACAGGTACTCAAATCAAATTAATATTCAGTTATTATTAGGTTCAAATTCTTAATAAACAATAAAGTAAACACCGAAGCCAGAACTATTGCAGTGATAAAAAGAAGGAAGTACCTAGTTACTGACGGGAAATGTAAGAAATTTCACTTTTCAACGGATACAAAACATCCCACTTTTTATACAGGGTGATCCAGGGGTGTGTAATTGGTCTATAACTTTTTTGGTAATTGAAATATTGCTATGCCGTTTTTATTATCCGATAGATCGACAAACCAAAAATATTTTTATTATGCACAGGGTGTTGTCTATATGCTGGTGAACCAAAGTTATATTTTTTAATGGAACATATTCTATATTGTTGCATAATTGGAATCTACGAAAAAAAATAATGTAATTTTATATAAACTATTATGGGTCTAGCTTTTTTCGTTTTGGAATTATTCAACTTTTTATTATAAAAAAGACGAATTTTTGAAAAAGTACTGCAAAATCACCTATAAATGTTTTTCGGCAAATTTGCAACGGACAAATTAAGAAAACCTTGTAGTTTTGGCAAATAGACGACTTTTAGTTAAAGCACGCAGATAATATACAGAGTGTGGCAAAACGCTAAAAGTTGAAATAACAGCCTGTATTTTTTCATGTAACGATAGCATTTGCGAAAAGCCTTCTAACGGTATGGGGTTTTCCTAGCACTGTTAAATGTTTTTGGAGATTTAGAAAAATATTTTATTACGAGAAAATTTGTTACACTAGAATCTGATAATTTATTTAAAAAAAAAATGAGTTATTCAACTTTTTACGTTTAGGAACACCCTGTACATTATCTACAAGTTTCAAGTAAAAGTCGACTATTGCAAAAACTACAGGGAATTCTGAGTTTTTCTGTTGCAAATTTTTCGGAAAATGTTCAGTAATTTTGCAGTAATTTTTCAAAAAGTGGTCTTTTTCATAACAAAAAGTTAAATAATTCCGAAACGAAAAAAGATAGACCATAATAGTTTATATAAAGGTACATTATTTTTTAAGTAAAATCCAGTTATGCAAAAATATAAAGGGTGTTTTATTTAAAAAAATGTAACTTTGGTTCACCACTCTGTATACAACACCCTGTGTACAATGAAAATATTTTTAGTTTATAGACATTGAAATAATACTCAAATAGCAAATAAGTTAAAGACCGATTACGAACCCTTGGGCCACCCAGATTATTTGAAATGTGGAATAAGTTATTTATTAATAAATTTATTTTTTATTTTACTTGTTGTCTTTGAAAAATCTTACATTTAAAATATTTTGATAAAAAAAATCACAGTTGTTGGTGAACCTGGTGGCATCACCCTACAAAATGTGACTGAAAAGACCTACAACGTTAACCTTCAATTTTTGTGATAAATCACAAGATACTTTAGATGGTTAAAAACGAAGCGAAGTTAAAAAATAGAACACTGAAAAAATAGAACATCTTACCTATTTTTGTTTTTGAATTTATAAGACTGTTGATTTGTTTATCTTAAACAAGTCAGGTATACAATGGTAACTAAAATTGATAACATAATTAGAAACTATAACTTACTTTAAATGTTAAAGAAATACAATTTGTTAATGTATGTATAGTTGCCGAAAAAATGGAAAAGAAGTTTGCAGTATTAATGTTGCTGTATACAAACAAAAGCTAGATTGTGTATTTTATACAAAATGTTTGAAAAATTACAAAATAAAAAAAATGCTGACTACGTCTTATCTTCTTTTTATCCATTATTTAGTGGTATATTTTTATATATTTTTTAGCATTATGATTATTATTACATATTTTATCGGTAGGTATACGTGTATTACTCAGTAGATAATAAATAATGTACCTATACTATGTATAGGAACAAATAAAACTACCTTAGGCATAATATCACTCATATCATGAAAATACATAATGTTTACAAATCGGTGTAGTCATAAAATATGTAGTTGTTCCAATAAGCAAATACTATACTAATTTATTAAAGCAAGAGCAACGTGTAAATAAACTGTCATCAGATAACAATTTACGAGTATTATTGTGTCCTATTTCATAGTAATATTTCGCCATTTCTACATATTACACTTATTACAAAAACTTCCAGAAAACTCTGTCCAAATACATTTTGTAAGAATCTGTTCTAAAGTAAGAGGTTGGTAACGCATTATCTTTTTTAAACATTGTTTTTTCACTGCAGTAAATTTAGAATCACGTAGGTATTTGTCATTTTGTGAATTGGTACATTTATTTAAACAAAACTTTTGCTTCAATGCACATTCGATGATTCAATGCTGCACGAGTGCAAGCTGTGACATTCACTTATTCTTCAAAAAAGTGTCATTAGAAGGCAATTGCGCTAACGCTAAGTATAGTTGTTGCAAATACCAAGGTACTTGTGGGTAGAGAAATACACTTTTAGGATTTCTGCAATTCAGAAACGTACACGCATTCCTGACAATAATCAAAAGTTTGAGTATAATTGGAAAAAATAAAATATTCTTAGTTCCGGCGTCCCAGAGAATTTCGTTGTTTTTTATTTAATTTTTTTTTAGTTTATATCTTCTATACGCTAAAAAGCAGGTGTGAGTGGCTTTTTTGATAAGACCGAGGATAAAATCTAATTTGTGTTTTTAGAAAATTGAAATTAAAATCAGTTTCTTCTCATACAAAAGCAAGGCTTGAGTCTTAATTGGCGTAGTTAAGAGAAGAAAAAGAAAACTATATTTCATACATAACACCAAAAACAACATTACACTAAGAAGTTTGAAGAAAAAAAAATTATCTCCCCTTGTTTTCCTACCTCTAGATAGAGGTATACGATTTTACACATTTACACTAGTTTGCAGAAGCCCAAAGTAATTTTAATTCTGTTTTGGTGTTAGATTTTTTTTACCAATTCCTGTATTAAACGAGAATCGTCGTTTTTAAATGTAAAATTATGAGAAACTGGTTAAATTCGCCAAAAATTTTGGAATTCGGTTTTTGAGCTAGACATGAGCCCGATACCATAATGATGTAACTTACAAAAATTAGATACCATTTAAGAATTAGGAATTATTAGTAGATATGTGGATATTAGACTCAATTTTTTATTTTTTTTAGTTAATTTTGCTAAAATTGCTTCAATTATTGTAAGAATGACAAAATTCAAAGTGATTGGTTTATTACTTATTTTATTACTACTATTTTAACAGGCGATCTTAAATAAACAAGTCATATAAAAAAATACAATGTTTTCGAATTAAAAAAAAATGATTATTCGCTGCAAAGGAGTATTTTTATAGTATTACGGAATTTCTAAAAAATAACGCCAATATCTACATTGTAAATTAGGTTCCATGTCTTGTGATATACATCTTAATTGTTTTCAACCTGTTTAATTGTATTATGTAAATTACCTATAATATATTTAATGTGTTTATTCTACAGTTTATTTTAAGAGAAGAAAAAGTGTATTCTCTTGAAAATAAATCAGACACTTCTATAGTTTGGGAAAGTCCAAGGTAACTTAATTCTGAGCTTAATTGTTTTGGCGGCGTTACAAAAAACAATTCTTGTATTGAACGATAGACGTCGTTGGCGGAGGTTTCTAAATGTAAAATTATGATTTATGAAAAACAGTATACTAGATGTAGGCACGTTTATATATACTATATATTAGATACTATTATATAATTTATATAATATATAATATTATATAATATTAGATAATAAGCATTTTTCATTATATCAAAAAATTAATAGTGCCACAGGAGTCTTAAATACTTTATACATATTGTTCTTCATGCCTGTAAATTTTATCAGATATTTCTGCCCTTCCCTATAATTAACACAAATTAATTCAGAAATTAAGTATATTATTACCAACAAAATGAAAAATATGAAAATATTGATTAATCGATGTTTTATTATTTCTAGAGTTATCCCCAGAAAACGATGCTTTATTCTTAATAAAAGTTTTGCTCTCACCAAAATTGCCCAGGGTTATAAGAATTTTTAATTTTTACGTGACTAATTATTTATTGGGATTGGTGTCTTTTTTACGGAATTTTTTGCACAAACCAACATTTACCTAAATATTGGGCCGTATGAATAAAGCTTTCACTTTTAACCTATATTTTATCAGAAAGAAAAAGATAAAAGTATAGTAAAAGTTTTACTATATTTTATTTATTACTGTTCAATGTTTGTTCTTAGATGACACAACAAATAACATTTGTTTGCCACTACTTAATAGGAATTAATTAATTGTAAAGTTATAAGGAATTGTGAAATTGTGAATTGTGAAAAAAATCACAGGCATATAGAAAGAGATATAACCTCGGATATAACGTATTAAAAGCAAGCGCTAAATTCTGAGCGATTATTAGTTTTTGAGATAATTATAGTGAAAATATACTTTTAGAAGACTCATCCTGTAGGTACGAGTAGGTCCAATTCTATTAAAAAAAACATACGCTTATCAATTTTATCATTATCCTAAGTTGGTATAAGGTGGTCTATAAAGTTCGAATTTTTTCAGACAATTTTTTTCAAATACATAAATTTGTAACTATATCTTATGTTAGTTCATAGTAGAATAACATTTACAACACATTTACAACACAACACATTTACAAAATTCTACTATGAACTGATATGAGATATAAGATAGGTAAGTTGCCACCAAAATTTTAACGGGTTTTACGAGTAATTAAGTACATCTATAATTCAAAACATCTCCGAAACCTCATGTTGTTGTTATTTTTGTTATTAGTTCTGTTTTTTAAATTTACAGTAGAATCTAAAATTATTATAAAATTTAATTCGGCGTAAATTAATTAATGAATACAAAAATTCAAACTGATTGGTCCCACACTTTATTTTAATGGCCGACCTTTAATTAACCAATCATATCCAAAAGTATAATTTTGAATGAATCAAAAAATCGAAAGTGATTGGTTTTCTACGTAATTTTAATGGCCGACTTCAGACAGCCCAATCAGAATGCTTACAAATTATACTACAACCCTTACGTACTTACGTTAATTCATAAAAATGACAAGTAATAAAGTGGGGCTTTGTCGCATCTCCCATTCAATCTTTTCCTTGAGTCATTCTAGTGTTATGTTGGCCCATCAGTTAGATAAAAAGCGACTAATGGGGACATTGAGAGGACATAAAAATGAGGAATATTGAATTAAAACGTTTATTTTATTCAAATACTCCAAATGATCACTGATGAAAATCAATGCGCATGCGTGCGCTCATAATTTGCCACTTGACATTTCAAAATGATTTTAGAAAATTCAACCAAAAAGTTGGTGAAAACTGTTTGTATCGGACTTTAAAAGCAACGGAAAGTGATTGCGCAGTAATTAAAGAACACTTAAACCACATAATTTTTTAAAACAAGTTTTTTATTTACAACGTAACAATACAAGCAGTAAAGACCCTATTAGCGTTGCATTCTTTTCATTTTCCGTTCCATTTTTTTCTGTTTCTTTTCATCGACTTCGGGTTCGAAAGGAACATCTGGGAAGAAGTATGGAGACAAAATATTTTTCCATATAATCCAGCCCCCTCTTGCAGGAGCCAACAGCCACAACAACCAAAAATAATTCGAAATAATTGATGCCAGTATCTGGCAACCGGCCGTAAGAATAATTATGTCTTTAACATGTCTAAAACAAATAAAAAATAATTAATATCCAACAAACATTGCCAATGTTTACTCTGCTACTCCTCCTTCCATATTAAGATCCACTCCACTGTCAAGCAATTGACCTGTCTCAGTATATTTAGGTTTCGCCATATAAACCATAAATTGGTAAGCCCCTATGTATACAGCACATGAAAATAAATACAGAACCTGAAACACGAAGGACTTACTTATTCAATTCTAGAATAAACCACACTTTCTTACAATACTTATCGTAGAATTGTAAAATACTAAAATAATAAGCGACAAAGCGTTGGCCACAATTGCCATGTTTCTGTAAAAATTGAGCGTGGAGACATTTTCTTCAACAATCTGTTTGGCCCCTTTTGTGCCCTGTTTACCTTTCTGAGGGGGCTAAAAAACAAATTACAACAAACACCCAACAAAAACTAGTTACGCACAGCCATAATTCCAAACTAGCTTTTAAAAAGAGTTTTTTGCTAAAACCAGACTTATTTTAATTCATAATCAAGCAAAATTTCACTTGGATAATTTCCACGTTGGACTCCTGTCATCACATCTGTCACGTAAAATCCAACGTTTGCGAATTACCACCAATTCGAAAATCGTAATTACACTTGTTGTCGTAATGGTATTAATAAAATTCAACGCGTGGCTTACGTAACATTACATTCTTTCGGGTCCAATGTTTTATAAAATTATCTACGTCCGTTTCGGTCATTTTTATCAGATTTGTGTATAACTGGTTGCCTGCTAATCGTGACGTTGTACATTTATTTTTATCAGCTGTTCACTTTAATTTTTTCGATTTATTTATATTTGCGTACGATAAGACTTTGATTTGAACCTGTTAGTATCATTATCAATATTGTTTAGTCGATTTTTACACGGGACGGTTCAAAATACAAGGTTAATCAGCCAAGGTGCAAAGGTTCATACAATTCGTTTATTCTCAATCTCGGCAGTTTAACTGGGACACATATCACGCAAAGATGGCTTTTCAACAGGTTTGGCCCCTTTATTTTTATTTTCAAGCTTTGAAAATACAATTTTTGTGTTTGTTGCAGATTCAAAGAGCTCTCCTCCGACCATCGTTCAGAGCAGTTGCTAAATTGCAAAGTTGCAATGCTTCGTCATCTCCAAACGGATACAACTTTGGTAAACACACTTAATAAATTTTTAGTCCTGGAATTAATAAAAAACGGTGTTTTAGCTTTGAATGACACTCAGAAAGAGTTTCAAGAACTGGCTAGAAAATTTGCCAGAGAGGAGATTATTCCTGTTGCTGCTGAATATGACAAAACTGGGAAATATCCATGGGATATTATTAAAAAAGCGTGGGAGATTGGGCTCATGAATGGACATATCCCCCAAGAAATTGGTAAAAAAATTGCACTTTATTATGAGTTGGTATTAACGATTTTTTTGGTTTTTTTTTTTGTAGGTGGTATGGGAAATAGTGTTTTCGATGGTTGTCTCATTGCAGAAGAGTTGGCTTATGGGTGCACTGGTATTATGACTGCTTTGGAAGCCAGTGGCTTGGGGGTAAGCTCCATCCTTTACTTAATTTTTGTACCAAAGTAGCCTGATGTTAAAATTAAGTTGGCAACATTTCACTTGAGTCACAGGTCACTTTAATCAGAAATTTTACTGAAAATGTAGTGTACGCTGACATTTGATATGTTAATTATTAATTATTTACGAAATATAAGTTAAATATATTGAAATATGAAGGTATTCAACGTCGGTGTATGATAAAATTACGTAATTGAGATTACAGTGAATAGTGATTACAAGCATATTTATCCTAATTTTACATACTTTATTTTTTATTTATTTATAACTGTTTCAAATAGGATTAGTTTAGGAACGAAATCTCTGTTATCGTTTATCGCTGATTAATTTTCAATAACATAAACAAAACTTTCAGCAAACACCAGTCCTGATTGCGGGAAATAAAGAACAGCAAAAGAAATATTTGGGCCGTTTGCTTGAAGAACCTCTTGTTGCTGTAAGTTATTTATTTAATTTTTTTGTTTAAATGTGTAATAATTTTTTGATTAATTTAAGGCCTATTGTGTCACTGAACCAGGTGCGGGTTCGGATGTGAGTGGCATTAAAACACGAGCTGAGAAAAAAGGTGATGAGTGGATTATTAATGGTCAGAAAATGTGGATTACAAATGGAGGCGTTGCCAATTGGTAATGAGGGTGATAATTCAATGTTTTGTGGATTTTCAATGGTCTTCTAGGTACTTCGTGCTCGCACGGACCAATCCAGATCCAAAATGTCCAGCTGGTAAAGCATTCACTGGATTTATTGTTGAGAGGGAAACTCCTGGATTGACCCCGGGAAGGAAGGTAATAAAAATGTGCCTAATCTGTTTTTAATAATTAAGTTGCTTTTCAAAGCTTTTAAACATAATTTGGATGGGCATAAGAAATTATCTGAGTTAATTATTAAAAAAAATAAGTTATTGGACAAGCCAAACATCAAACACATTAAATATTTTTTTAATTACTTATTAATCTTTATGTATATTATTTTTATGGCAGTTTTGCGTTTTAATTTCTCTAAAGAGGCAATAAAAAATATTGATCGCTTTTATTTGAATCGTAAATAAAAATAAAATGTGCATAGAGCTGACATTAATGATATTACAGCTTTTTAAGGGAAATAAGCTATGTACTTAAAAATGATAAAAATTTCATCTATCGAATCACATAACACTTTGCCCTTTTTTCAGGCTTACTAGTTTTAAATTTTTAGTTTAATTAAAATTTATACTTATATATAAAATAATAAGTTTTATTGACCCTTACGACTGTTCTATTGCTGCGAGTTTTTTTCTACCACACTCTCAACTATTGCCAAATTTAGAGTTTTCACTGTTTCCTACAACAAAAAGGATTTGAAAAGTGACAGATAGTTTTGAGGTATACAAACACGCCATCGTAATATAATCGATATAAAGATCAATTATTTGAAATTTTTTTCAAAGTTATTGTTCGTACAAGATAAGTCTGCTAAAAGTATTTTTTACTAAATTATCTCAAAAACTAAAATAGTCACACTAATAATATTACGTTTGGTATTAAATACTACTTTTTGTTTATCTCTATGAATGTGATTTTATTTTTCTATAATATGATATACCCAATAAATATTAATAAAATCAAAATTATTAAAAGATGAATTATTTTAATACTTTTATTATTTCTTAATTTTTGGTATCCTTTTATAACAAGCGATTCAAATGCTAGCTTTAAAATTTTGTTTGTTTGAATTCTTAATTTTTATTTATCATTTAAGCATCGCATATTTTATTAAAATGACATAAGAGATACTGTTAAAATGTGTTGCAGCAAACATTGAATTCTTCGTATATTTTTTTCGTACACGCTCCCAAAATTATCTATTCATTTGAGTCCCTATAAAATAAGTAGACAGTTTTGACTATTTCTTAAAATCTGTTGTAAGTATAATTTTATAATCCTTAAACAATTGTGTTTATATTTAACAGTAGAACCTAATTAAAGTACTAAATTTAATCTGAATTTTCTGTGGAATTTCTTACCTATATGTTTACACTGAACATTTGGCCGAATTGTCTTCGTTATTCAAACACTGTCGAAAAAAGCAAAAGGTTTTTTTTATTATTAATTAGGCTAATTGTGAAATGTGTTTCGAGTTATTAATTGAAATGGATTTAATAAAAAATATAGTACCAAACGTTTTTTGTTTGAACAATTTTTTTTCAGAAAATAATAATTATTGAGAATGAAATTTTGTTGGTTTTTCAGGTTTATTGAAATTTTTGTTTTGTTGTTATGTATATTAGCTATGAACATATTTTCGACAAAAATTGATTTTAATTGTGATTCTTACATTATTTTGATTGTAGCTATGTATTTACTACAAAAAAAATATGGCCCGCTGCTATAATTTAAAAAAATTAAAATTTTGTATGACTCAAAAAAAAGATTTTCTCATTCACCAAGCAGTTTTTTTTAAATAAATATTAGTTGAAGCTAAAATTGATTTGTTTCATACTTTTTACTTACCTAGTATACCATCTATTCCAGAATTTTAAAAATACTAATATGTAGTACCTAATAATAAAGAATTTTCAAAATTTCGAACTGGGAAAAGAGTTAAGGAGTTCTTGGAACATACCTCTTTTGTGAAATACAAAATACGTTAATAATAACATTGAATTGAAGAACATATGATTTTATTATTTTTTCCTTCATTTATGGAGAGTACGAATATCAAGACTTGCCAATTTAAATACATAATTCTCATGTTATCAAACAATTTAAATAATAATAATAATAATAATAATAATAATAATAATAATAATAAGTTTATTGTCGTAAGATATTGAAATACATCGACATTAAAAGATGTCTACGGAATCAAAGTACTAATCAACCAGAAGAGAAAAAAACAAGCCAGAAAGGTAAACTTCTTAGTTAAACTTAGTAAAACTAAGTCTGAAATTAAATTAATTATCAGCAAAAAACATTTGATTTAAAGAAATATTATTTAAGATATTAATTTACAAAAAACATTTGCTGAAAGCAAGGAACTGGTTAAAGGACTACCTAAAAAACATTGGAAATTTTGAAATAAAACAAAAATTCTATTGTAGAAATTATCGAACAAAAAATTAAGCTTGCATTAAAAAATAGAAAAGTAACAGACTACTCTCTAGACTTAAAAAGGAATTCTTTTTAAAGAATTTTTAAGGAATGCAATAAAAAATAAATAGTACTTAATAAGTAATAAGTTGACGTTTAATTTAAGCTAAAACTTCTTCCTCCGTTTGCGATGGGCGCTTGTCCATAACTTGCTAAAGGTTGAAAATGTGAAATTTTACATTACCTATTTTTTTTAAATCATATCTACTGAATAATAAATAATTATTAATGTTGACGACTTCATGATAATTATGTTTTCCTTTTTTTTGATTTTTTTTGAGGCACTTGCGTGTTCGTATTGTCTATAAATCGTGATGAATTATGTTTTGGCATTTTGAAAACCGTTTTTCGAAATGTAAGAAAAAATGAAAATTTCTGAAATTGATTGCCAACATTTTGTTTTATTTTCAAGAAATTAAACATGGGTCAAAGAGACATTCTAATAAGTTGACATACTTAATTTAAGTCAAATCTTGCTACATTTGCGATTCATTTATCATCACTTGCTTCAATAAAAGTTGAAAATATGGAAATCTATTAAATAATATCCGGTGGATAATAATACCATTTAAATCATTTAAATTTATAATTAGAGTAGGCGGTTTTTTGTCTTTGTAATTGAAAAACTAGTGCAAACTGAGGGAAAAATTTATTTTCATTGAATGTTACCCTTCAAAACATTATTATTTGAATCTTTAGTTTGATTAATTATCACAATCATCGTTTTTATTCAAGTTAAAAAAATTACAAAGCCTACTTTAAATAAATTCAAATGTTCAAATGTCCAAATGTCTTTAACAAAATTTGGGGAATTAATACACATTATGTTGCGTCATAATTGTGCAAAATTGCATTGTTGAAATAAATCGGGTTTGGAAGGAAGTAAAGTTGATGAAAAATTAAAATTTTGCTCATTTACACCAAACATTATTTTTTTTCGGAAAGTTCCAATCAATGTTTTCAAACGAAATTTTGCGAACTAGTAGCCATTGTAAAGGCATGTAATTACCCAAAATCTCATCCTGAAAAAACGTGGGGTTGGGGAAAAATCTCTTCATAAAACCAGGTTTCAAAAATCTCAAATTCAGACAGTAAACAAAATTCAAAAGTGCCGTTTTGGCACAATTTAAATGTTTTTGTTATTTACGAATCGACAAAATTGTATTAAAAAAATTGAACTAAAACACTGTCAAAACTCGATTTTTGAAAAAAATTACGAATATTTGAAAGGTATTTTTTGTATTATTACATACACAGCGTGCTCAAAAACTGGCGCACCAACTCAATGGTTTGTATACAATTCTTTGTATTAAAGTTATTGATAAATAACTAATTTTAGGTAAATGATATGTGGCAACGTTGTCTAACAGTCATGATCGCAATAGAATTTGAGCAACAATAAAAATAAATTATTTTTGAAACGGTTTCCTAGGAAATAATTCCCAGTGTTGGCACATCTGGAGTTCCTATATTCGGAAATAGAATTACCGTTGGGGGCGCCACTGAGCTAGGTCAAAAACAGTAAGCATAAATGGCGGGAAAATGTTTATTCGGATATTTTGAGCGTTGTACGAATTTTGAGGCTTCACAATTATTGCATTGCCTATGCGGAATAATTATTGTATATTTGATGCAAGAAACTTATGTTGACAAATGAGAGATGACGAGGAAAACACGAATAACGAATGACTGTTTGGTTCACTTTCTTTATTGGAAAATTATTACAAAGACATTGAAAAGCCTACCTTTTGGCATAATTTACGTTTAAATGTATCAGCAGTTGTTAATCTTTATTGTAGTTTTGTAGATTTACCGCAGCATTTCATGATTTTTTCAGTGGAAAATTCTAACCTAAAATTCACACACTTCACTAATTTATTGGTTTCTCGAGCCAAACTTTGTGTTCGCTGTGATCCATTACTTATAATCTTTAATTAGACAACTGTTTGATAACACTTTGTAATCAAAATTTAAATATTTTTCACTTTTTATCCACTTTCAAGTTCCAACAATAAACACTTTATACCACGAAAGACTACAGAACCAAAGTCAACGCTAATATTTACCACCACGTACTTTTAAAGGGATTCTTTCTATTGTAAGTAATTAACACTATACACGCAAAATTATTGAACAATTCATTAAATGTCAGTTAAATGTGAAATTACGAAAATTTCTTTACTGTTTTCGACATAGTTCAAAAGTCATACCAGAGGGCGTCTAGTTAATTTTATTTCCGAATTGGGAGAGTTGGGACACTGAATGTCAATTTCCAAAATTTTGTTTCATATACGTCGGTTGGAATGTGTAAAAAACAAATTGGGATAGAAATCAGTGGTGTTACACTTGAAATTTGGCGAAAAGTCAAATAAATTTGTCAAAAATTTTTTCCATTTTTCGTCGACTAACTGCGTTTAGAAATGGTTTAGACTGGCAGTTGTCGTCAATTCACTGTTTTTTTTTTTATATGAACTCCAAATTTTAAAAGAGATTTCTTTGTAAGTACAAGAATTTTACGTCTAAACTCTTCATCATAAACATTTTTTCCTTAACTTTAAGAAATGGTAATCGTCGATAAAAGAGAGAGAAATTGAACCTTTCCTACCAAGTTTTACGTTTATTATTAACAAGCATTTGGAAAAGTGGATTGTCTAAATAATGTTATGTACAAAATCTATGAGATTTTGGGAATTTGTCTATGCATTTACAAAATACGTAGGTACTTGAACCCAAAATTGGTTCTCATTTTTAGGAAAGTTAAACCTGTCGCTGCTTGGCCGCCTTTAGAATCTACGTAAACTTTAGATTCTGTTTCAAATTATAAAGTTATTGGGAATTCACGATTTTGTTACGTTTTTCATACGAGAACACCTTCAATATCATTTTTTAGAAAATTTAAAAAGATGACAGGAAATATGAAGGGTTCTTGATGACCAATTTTTGGGACGAGATGTTTAACTAAAAATCGTGACTAAAAGAAAAGCATTTTTAGCATTGAAGTATGTTTTAAGTTATGTATTTAATATTAAAATAAATATTGAAAAATTTCAGAAATGTGAACATTAATATTGGGAGGTATTCAATAATTTTCTTTTTTTAAATAGTAATCCCAAAATTTCTACGTTTCCTACGTCCTTGGTTAAATTTGACGTAAAATTATGTCATTTTATGCATTTGACAAAAATTATAACCTTGAAATTATTTTCAACATAAACCTATGACATAAGTTACTAACAAAATTTTTAATAAAAAAAGATAGAAATATATACCTTATCCACATAATAAAAAATTGGCTCGGTTTGACGTTCAGTGTCCCAACTCTCCCAATAAAGGAACTCTAGGCACATCTACACATTGTGATTTTTTGGATGAATTTTAATTTTTTTAAATTAAAAAAACTACTAAAATCTGATAGTAAATTATAAAATAATTATTCATCGTTTTTTTACGGAACGATTACCTGGTATGAAACATAATAATATAAAAAAAATATGAAAACTAAAGAAGTTAACACAATAAGTTTGTAGCTCCTGATTTTTTAAAATATAACTTTAGGAATTTTTTCAACATTTTTCCCGTAATCTGCACTTGCTTCTCAATAACGTACCACTGAGTTGGTGCGCCAGTTTTTGAGCACTCTGTATTTTGTATTACATTATATATTATATTTTTGTTTTTTTTTTGTTTTTATTAATTTTTTTTTTTTTTGGGGAAATTTGCTTATTCGTATTGCTTGTAAAGTGTGACAAACTTTGAGTGTTATCGTTCTAAAAACAGTTTTTTGAGATGTAAGACAATGAAAATTTCTAAAGTGATTCAACAATTTAATTTTATTTCTTAGGAACTGAACATGGGTCAAAGGGCTTCCGACACTCGCGGCATCACCTTCGAAGACGTCCGCGTCCCCAAAGAAAACGTCCTTGTCGGCGAAGGCGCCGGTTTCAAGATCGCCATGGGCACATTCGACAAAACCCGCCCCCCTGTGGCCGCAGGAGCCGTCGGCTTGGCCCAGAGATGTCTGGATGAGGCCCTCAAATACGCCAACGAGCGCAAAACCTTCGGCGTTCCGATCGCTCACCACCAAGCCGTTGCCTTCATGCTGGCCGATATGGCAGTCGGAGTCGAAACCTCCCGACTCGCCTGGATGAAGTCGGCCTGGAGGGTGGACCAAGGCCAGAGGAACAGCTACGAAGCGGCAATTGCCAAGTGTTATGCTGCTGATGTTGCCAACAAGTGTGCCACTGATGCGGTGCAAATTTTCGGGGGTAATGGGTTCAACAGCGAATATCCCGTCGAAAAACTCATGAGGGATGCCAAGATTTATCAAATTTATGAAGGGACCTCGCAGATCCAGAGGATTATTATTTCGAGGTCTATTCTCGATAATGCCAAACAGATGAGCTAGGTTTGAAGCGTTGATATTTCATCATTTATTGTAATTTTAAGATAAATTTATTATAACGTATTTTACGAGATTATTTTGTATAAAACTGAATTTTCAATATATGCTTTACAAATAGTGGATGTTTTGTTTCATTTTACTTCATTGTTTGTTGTGCCTTCAAGCAAATTTGTATTAAATACAAGGGGTCCACCATTATGAGATACGAGGTCGGTTAAATTAGGGCATTTTTATGCTGAACAATTATCTAAAAGAAAATTTGCTGTCATTTTTAGTTTTTGAATTATTGGAAAAAAACTGAAATTTGTTCGTTCGTTTTCATTTTTTCAAACGAAAACTAAAAGAATCAAACTTTTTGAACTAAGACGTTCTTAAAACACTCTTTTACAAGGAATCTAAATCTGTCATTGCATTTTCCAAGGCGTTCTTGATGTCAGAGTTACAACACTCAACTATGGTTTTTCTTATGGAAGCCATATTCGGTTTTTGCATTTTTGAAAAGTGTTTTTCTTCCTGATTATAAAGATGTATCACATGATATGATTAAATTTTACGGGCTGATTAAAATGGAGAAAAAAGCATTTTTGCGAAGAGTGCGTTGAAAAAAACGCCAAAAATTTTGTTTTTAAGCAAACTAAGATTGTGGAGGTTTAATTGAATTTAAATCTGGAAGGTTCACACTTACGCCAAGCCTACTAATTTAAAAACAAAACTACTTGATAAGCTAGTTTATTCTCCGTAAAATAGAACAAAACAAAGTTATAAAAATTCTGTTTGCGTATTTAATAGAACTGTCAAAATTAAATTTGTTACACAAATTTTTTTCTTAATTTTAATCAGCATGTAGGATTTGATCATGTCATTTGATACACTGTTGTAATCAGGAACAAAAAGACTTTTCAAAAATAGAAATATCTAATATGGCGTCCATAAAGAAAACAAAGTTGAGTGCTGTAACTCAGACATCAAGAAGCCTTGGAAAAAATGAAGACAGATTTAGATTTCTTGTAAAAAAGTGTCTGAAGAATGTCCAACTTAAAAACGTCTAGTTCTTTTGGTTTTTGCTTAAAAAAATAAAAGCCCAAAAATTATATATTTTTTATTTTGGTGAGTATACTGAAAGTATATCTCCATTTATGTCGAAAATCACATCGAAGTCATCTTTACTGTTATGTTCTTTATACTTTTCTCTAATAATTTTTCTACAATTTGTTATAACAAAATTAATTAATTAATTAAGCAGTAAATTAATATTAAGGCGCTGCACAGAAACTATTATTTCTGAAGTCATTGTCATACAACCTATGCTGAAGTGTTGTTCTGAACAGAAACTAAAATTCAGATGAACATAATTTTGGAGCTAGCGAAAATTTTTACTTCCCCAGTGTCAGACTTAAACTAGAAATAATAAACTTTCGATGAATTAATATTTTGGTAATTCTTAATTTAAAAATTCAGTAATTGTAATTAATTAATATTTATTTTAAGGAATTCTACGCAAATTCTGTAAAATTTATTTACATGGAAAATACAGAGTGATTTTTAACAAAGGTCAGTTGCTGTAGAGTTTTTAAACATAATAAAAATAATTTAAATGGTTTTTAGCGCGGTATAAATAGTAGTATTAATGTCGTTTTGGGCTATATTTAACTTCCTTATTTTAAATGGAAACCTATTTTTTTTTCATAATTTGGGAGATAGTAGTAGTACAAACATCTGTTCTGCTTTTACTAAAAATTATTGTTTAAAAAATCACCAAATTTGAAAAAAGTTAATAAAAGTTAATAAAACCTAGTTAAAGATAATAGTATTAAATAATTAGAGTGGCATATTGTTATGTCAAAAAGCAGCAAATTAAAGAAAATATTGTAAATGAAACTCGGAATTCACCCAAAAACTAATTTATTAGCAAATTAGATTCAACAACGACATTGACACTTCCACAGTGTCCTTCCAACTAACTAGGCGTTGCCCGTACGCGCCTCACGCGTCATCATTTCCCGCCAATTTCAACAGCAGCGCCCCCTTCACTTAACAGTCGGCCACGCTTCCGTGTTCCACGTCCTCGGGGAACCACCGGTGTTTCTAAAACAAGTAATTAACCAATACCATGTATCCGAGCCGTAGTATACATCTACAGCCCGAGTCCCACTTAAGAACTATTTATAAACAACCTGAAAATAATCATAATCGTTTTTCTCACGTTGAGAATGAATCTGAAAATAATCATAATCGTGTTTCTCACGTTGAGAATGAATCTGAAAATAATCATAATCGTGTTTCTCACGTTGAGAATTAATTAAGAACAACAACAATAAGAACACCAACAACAACAACAATAAGAACACCAACACCAACAAGATCAGTAACCTCAAGAATAAGTAGAAGAACAATAACAAGAACAAGAACAATAACAACAACAACAAATCATTAACTCATGAGTTTCAACGTAAAGCGCTTAAAAACAACATTTGGGCCCAAAATCGTGAGTTCACGTTGAACTTCACTCAGCTTCACAGCGAACTCAGTCATTCGTCACTGACATCGCCTATTGTTTCGTCTCCACTCGTCGTGGCGACAACGTAATGTCTCAATTTGTCCACTGAGTGAACACCCTCATATCGTTTTTGGGAACGCGTCGCCCCCGGCATGTCCGTCACGACATACCTATCGTAGTCGAGCACTTTCTGAATTCGGTACGGTCCCGAATATTTAGGTAACAGCTTCCGACTTTTGCCCTCGTTTGAAGCTCGCGTGGTGCGTACCAACACGAGATCACCTACATTAAATCTCTTTGGGGCACAGCGTCGCTTGTCATAACGCTCTTTTTGCTTCTGCTGTTCCTTTTCGACACGCTGAGCAACGTCTGCT
This sequence comes from Tribolium castaneum, assembly GCF_031307605.1. Lineage (NCBI taxonomy): Eukaryota > Metazoa > Arthropoda > Insecta > Coleoptera > Tenebrionidae > Tribolium > Tribolium castaneum. The sequence goes on from NC_087394.1 coordinate 11,016,094, forward strand.
CGTGTCCGTGGCAAATCACCATCATGAACACCCTCTGTCACCACGTTGGTGAGGATTGAGTCATTAGCATGTCGAGGTGTATACCCCAACAACAATTCGTATGGACTTTTGCCCGTAGTCGAATTCGGCGTAGAATTAATAGCCCAACTAATTCTACTCACAAAGTCATCCCATTTCTCTTCTTCTCTCGAGCTAGCAGCAAGCTGAGATAAAATCGTACGATTTAATCGCTCCACCTGGCCATTAGCCCGTGGTGTGGCAGTCGCGGTTAGTACTAATTTAACGTTTAAATCGGTACAATGTGTCTTAAACTTTTTGCTAGAAAAACAAGCCCCACGATCGGCTATTATACGTTTAGGTACACCAAACATTCCTGTAAGAGAAGCTAAAAATGATAAAACAGGGCCCACCTTAGTATTAGGCACGGCCCTGAGAAAGACAAATTTAGTAAATGCATCGATAATAGCTAAAAGATAAGAATTATGTGATTTGCTCTTTACAAATGGTCCCAAATGATCCATGTGCAATGTGTCAAATGGTTGCGAATTCTTAGGTATGGGATTCAAAAATCCTGGCTGTTTTCCTCCGGCTTCCTTATTGTAGAGACACTCCAAGCAGCTAGAAATATATTTATGAACATACCTCCGCATTGAAGGAAACCAATAAGATTTCGACACAGATGCCAAAGTTTTCTCATTCGATAAATGGCCAATTCCATCGTGGTGTGCTAATAAAATCTGGCGTCTTACCGCTTTTGGTACGACCCATTTTAATCCTGACTCAGTCTGTTTGAATACTCGACCATCTTTTAGTTTATACTCTTTGTGAATGGCACGCTCTTCAGCGTTAGTCGGTGATTTTTCCAATATTTCCTTCAACAATGCGCATCTCGCATCCTTCATTTGAACAGCTAAAATCCAATCATCATCGTTAACATTAATATGCAAAACTTCCACTGAAGGCTCCGAAGGATCTAATACCGTATTTCTACTCAAAGCGTCAACGTGACTCATTTTACTGCCAGGTCTGTATTCTACAGTAAAGTCGAACTCAGAAGTCAACAACCACCATCTCCCAATTCGTGGAATCAAATCTCTCTTGGTAAGGGTTGTTCGTAAAGCATTACAGTCTGTGATCACCTTGAATTGAAGCCCCAACAAGTATACTCGATAATGTTTGAGAGAACAGACCACCGCTAGCGTTTCTAGCTCGTACGAGTGGTACCTTTGTTCCTCTTTGGTCGTCTGTCGGCTGAAAAACATAACTGGACGCAAAGATCCATCACCTTGTCGTTGCAACAGAATGCCACCAATTCCAACTTTAGAAGCGTCAGTGTGTAACTCCGTTTCAGCTTCCGCGTCGTAAATTGCAAGAACTGGTCTGCTCGTCAAGATGTCTTTTAAAGTCTGAAAAGCCCGCTCTTGTGCTTCTTCCCAAACAAATGCACTGCCTTTCTTTAGGAGACTCGTCAAACTACTTGCTATTGTTGCGTAATCTTTCACGTACTTTCGAAAGTACCCACACAAACCTAAGAATTGCCTAAGTTTGTGTACGTCTGTTGGTTTGGGAAAAGCTGTCACCGCTTTGATTTTTGTCTCGCCTGGCTTAATGCCTTCCGCACTGATCTCATGCCCTAAATACTCTATTTGACTTCCAAAGAAGCAACATTTACTCAGCTTTAGAGTCAATCCGAACTGTCGAAGCAATTGAAACACCGTTCGTAAATTGTTAAGACCTGTTTCAAAGTCTTTGGAAGGTATCAGAAGATCATCTATGTAACAAAAAGCGGTCTGAAACCGTAATGGACCCAACACCTTATTCATAGCTCGCTGAAACACTGCCGGAGCGTTGGCTAGACCAAAAGGCATGCGGACAAACTCGTAATGCCCATCAGGCGTAACAAATGCTGTCTTTGGAATCGATTCGGTGGCCATTGGGATCTGATAGTACCCACTCGCGAGATCTAGTGTGGTGAAAAACTTTGCACCGTTTAGTTTATCCAAATGTTCGTCTACTCGTGGTAACGGAAAGCGATCTTTGATTGTTTTCGAATTTAATTGCCGATAATCAACACACATACGGTGTTGCCCATCTTTCTTCCGCACCAACAGTATGGGACTCGAATATGGCGAGTCTGATTCTCGTATGACTCCGCTACCTAACAAGTCATTTACTATATCTCGAACAATTCTTCTTTCGTGATGCGATAACCGATAAGGACGATAAATTACAGGTTTATCATCAGTCAAAGTTAGCTTCATTTCTGCCGCAGTTGTGGCACCTATTTCCGCTACATTTCGTGCAAAACAATCTCGAAATTCGTTAACGAGTTGTAACAATTGCTCGAACTGAGCCGGGTCTAGATTCTTATTGACTTGTGTAAGAAGTTCCCACCGTTGAAAACTCTTTACCTCAACCTTCCCCACAGAAAACACACTCACCGTCGTAGCTGTCCTTTCCTGCTCGCAAGGCTCAGCTCTCGCAACGATTTGCGCCTTTCGATAGACCAGATCTTGGTGCGATAGATTGCGAACGGTCACTAGGCCTCCATCACATGTGACACACCGATGAACAACGTGTTCGAACCCTGGTCTCGGACGTTGACACCCTTCAACGTAATAAGCTCCTTTCCACCCATCGTCTTTTGCCTTGATTCGTATGCAACCAATGGATTGAGGAGGGATCACTGTTTCCTCTTCCGCCCAAAGTGCAACTTTTCGTGTCGGAAGTTGGCCTAGAAATGCTTGGATCGATTCGTTGTTTCCGTCAACTACTCTCACAGCTTCCTCATTTGCTATAATCGTATTAGCACCCGCATTCAGGAAGGTCTGTCCCACTATGACAGGCACACGTTGTGCACTGTCTTCGACGATCAAAGCTTTTACGTTTGCCTTGACAAGATCCACTTCTAGCTCTACTTCGACTTCCCCATGCACTTTGGTGATTCCCTGGCCATAACCACGAATCAAATGTAAACTTGGCTGCCACATCAGTTCCAATTCTCTAGCAACACTTTGCTTGACAAGGACCGGTTCAGCTCCTGAGTCAATGTAAGCTCGCGTCGGCTTACCATTGACCTTAATGTCTATGTAATAATTCTTATTATTACTTGCGTCAGCTACACTTGTCGTTAGTGCCTGCTTAGACATGTTTTCTTTTACTACGTTACCACGTCGGCACTCAGCATCCACATGTCCAATGCGACCACATTTCTTGCACTCAATTCTTGGTTTCGGGCACTTTGTCGCAACATGTCCTCGATTACGACAATTGTAACACCGAACTGACGAGTACAGTTTTTGTGCTTCGACTCGACTTGGAAGGAACCTCCTCCTTTCCCGAGGCGCCTGCTTTGCGAGCGTATCCCGCTTGTCACCTTCGGATCTCAGAGTCGACAAATACTCAGCGTACAAGCTTTCGGGTGTAACGTAACGCCCTGCTCTAGCCCCATTTCTGAGAGTCACATCAGTGATTCCATCAATAAGACAGGAGACTGCATTCGTTCCTGTTATGTCACAAGCCGTCTTCCTTCTCCCTATTCACTAGCTTACGAAGTGTGGAAGCATAATCGTGGTGATCGGGGAAGGTGGCTTGTAACAAACGTTTCCATTCATCCCAGCTCCGGTCGTATGCTGAGGGATCGAGATTGTCGTACCACTCCTTGGCCAACCCCTTGAGTCGACTTATCATGCCATAAATCGTTGTACGTTCGTCCCAACCGTTCACGAGAGCCAACTGGTCAATTTTATGCAACCACTTAGTGGTACTAAAATTGGGGTTTCCTGGAGCGAATTCAGGAATCAGGTCACTTTTAATGCCAACTTGTCCTGATGTGTGCTCAAAATTGCGGTTTAGCAAACGTCGATTCAAGTTTTCCACAAGTTGCTCAAGTCTCGCGATTCTAGCGGACTCGGCCGAAACTGGGGGTGAATTTACTGTAGTGGAGACCCCAGGCGCGGACCTTTTCGGCCGTGGCTCATCGTCACTTGAGTCCGAGTCGTCCGAGTCCACATTTCCTCGGTACCTGTGACGCCCCATTGCGAAAATCTCACCAGAAAACTTTTCGCGCCTTTTGAGCCACACCCAAATGAAAATTGACAGCGTGTGGTTGCGTAACTCCTAGAACTCGTCAGAAATCAGAAAAATCAGATAAATTCGGCTAGCACCCGATTGATTTGTTCGATTTCAAGTCGTAAAACACAATTTTGTTACGAATGAAACGGTACAGATTCCCAAAACTTCAATTTTTGGCCCTTGCCTTGGCGACCCACAAATTCCTCACAAAATCACCACAATTCACCACTCTCTATCGGAAACGATTATTTGAGCAATATCCCACCGCTGCTCTGTAAATGAAACTCGGAATTCACCCAAAAACTAATTTATTAGCAAATTAGATTCAACAACGACATTGACACTTCCACAGTGTCCTTCCAACTAACTAGGCGTTGCCCGTACGCGCCTCACGCGTCATCATTTCCCGCCAATTTCAACAGCAGCGCCCCCTTCACTTAACAATATTGTCAAGATTTTTTAAAATACGGTGTGATTCACAAGGAATAATTAATAATAATTACATATTATGGTACATTTGTATTATTTATTAAAAAGTGAAAATGAAGATCTATCCATCATATCTTGTTAAATTGTAAAAATGTATTGGTGGTTGCATTCAGATTTGATCAGGCTCATTATTCCTCGTGACTCGCCCTTTTACTTGCAACTCTTAAATAATTAAGATAATTCATTTTAAAGAAAAGGTTGAGAGAATATTAATTTTAATGTAAATAGTTTTAATTGATACCATGCAACTAGATTTTATTATATTTTTTACATCATTACGATAATATTTTAAACAATACAGGGTGTCCGTTTTTCAAGCTTCACCATGGAGATCTCAGTTATTATAAGAGATACGTTGCCGGTTAAATTAGGGCAAAGTTGCGCATTTTTATGCTGAACAATTATCTACAAAAAAATTTGAAGTGGCATTTTTAGTTTATGAATTATTCGAAAAAAAACAAAATTTGTATTTTTGGTTTTAATTTTTTCAAACGAAAACCAAAAAAACTAGACGTTTTTAACTAAGACTTCAAAATGGTTCGTAAAGTAGTATTTTGCAAGACCCACTCGTCTTTTTAAAAACTGTGACCAGAATAGTAATTCTCAAAGTGTGCACACGTGTGTAATGTTAATTGCATATCATGTACTCCATCCACATTTTTACAAGAAAGTAGGGCCCAAAAAAATTTAATGTACTACACTTCAGCACTGAAGTTGTATTTTCACTATATCTATATCAATTTTTGACCCAGCCTTCGTGTTAAAACATTCAAATTTAGCGCCTGGTTTTATAACAAATAGTTATCAATTACACGAATATTTCTAACGACACAAAAGTTATGTGCGCGCAAGTAGAATACGCGCTATCAGTCGTGACGTCACCTCCCCACTCTTATTACGGTAGGTCAGTTGCTCAAAGCTAAACAACCAGTCTTTTACATGTGGTGTAATACGTTTTTCGGTTTTTTGGTTGTGTTTGTGCGTTAATAACGTGTCAAATAGCTGCAGCGGGTGTAATTTGTGCCACTAGAGACTTTAATTTAATTTAGAAGTGACTTTTTGTGAAAATACGAACTTTATAAAAGAATACAGGGAACCACGTTGTCGGTGAGAAAGTGAGTAAGCTTTAATTATACTTTGAGAAACTATTATATTTATGCATTTTAGTGGCAGAAAAGCACATTGTTAAGTTTCACTTTATTGCGAAATTTTTTGGGGACGGTAATCGCTTTTTAGTTCGGGGAGAAAATGCTTTTACCAGCGGTCACGTCACCAAATTTAGGTTTGATGGCACAGTACAACCGATGAGAATTTCTGCAGAAGTTCTACCGAGCATGAAAAAGCTAAATTATACTGTGGAGGTTTGTATTTATTTAACTGTTAGACATTTCTTCTACAAAGTGTGTTTTAGATTTCATATGACCTAGAAGAAGGGGTTAAGACGGCACATTGTACCTGCCCAAGGGGCAACGTGGCTTGCCATCATATGGCTGCAGCATTATATTATGCTCATTATAATGTAAGTGCTACTGACATTGAGTGTCAGTGGAGTGCCCCATCAAAAACAACACCACAAACAGAAGTCATTAAGTTAGCTGATGTTTACAAGCCGAAATTATCAAACTATACGGCACTGTCTAGGTCCTCTACTGAGGACGAAATTATTCAGTTCCGTGCCGAAATAGGCGTCACGAATGTGGTGGGCTTCACTTGGCTCCTAAGACCAGAAGCAAGTGAAGAAGCCAGAAAAATTATTGCAGATATCGAAGAAATTCTACAAAGCTTAGAATACGTGCAGGCCATAGACAAACAAAAGTTTCTTTTGGAGAAGTGCAGAATAGATGAGGCACGCATTAAACTGGTTGAGGCGTGCACTCGGGGCCAACATGTTAACGAAAATTGGCATGTAGCAAGGAAACATCGTTTAACGGCCAGCAGGTTTGGCATGGTACTATCTGCTTGCAGTAGACGAAGATTCCCACCCTCTTTATTTAAAAATTTGGCGGAAGGCTATTCGCTTGACAGGGTTGCTGCTGTGCAGTGGGGTAAGACCCACGAGAAGACAGCGCTCAGAGAATTTGAAGAAGCGACGAATCTTAAAGTCCAAGAGACGGGATTTTGGTAGGTCGAAAATAATTAACACGTATAACTTAGATGAATAATGTAATATTACTTTTTTTTGTAGGTTGGAAGAATCAGGCTTTTTGGGAGCAAGTCCTGATGGATTAGTGGAAGAAGATGGGATTCTCGAAATTAAATGCCCATATAAATATAGGGACACTGACAGTTTGTCTGAAGCCCTGAAGGATAAAAAATATTTTTATTGGAGGGATGAAAATGAGGACATTAATCTTAACAGCAATCACAATTATTACCACCAAGTACAGGGGCAAATGCACATCACTGGTCGAAGTATCTGCTACTTTGTCGTGTGGACACCAAAGTGCACAGAGATATTTCAAATTGAAAAAGATCCGGGGTGGTCAGAAAATATCAATATTTTAAAAGAATTTTATCTTGACCAATATATTTCCTTTATTTCACAATAATAAACTGTATATAAATAGATGGTTTTTATTTTACATTATTTTAATCATCACAATCCTGAAACAATTCTGCTACCTCTTTAATTAATGGAAATTGGAGGTTTGTTAAAGCGGCAGTCGCTTTAAAAACAATATCTCCATAGTGGCACAAAGACTCTGGCAAAAAATTTAAAATATGATAACATTTTAATCGGCGTATTGCCCTTTCGACGTGTATTCTTGCACGTGCAATATTTTCGGTACACTTAACTTGCTCTGGTGTAAATTGGACATTTGATAAAAAAGGTGGAATATTCAAAGTGACCCCTGGTGGCAGAATATTTTGGATCAAAAATCCCTTATCGGCTAAAATCATATCTCCAGTTTTTAACATGTCGATTATTCCACAATTTAAAACAACTTTTTGATCAGAAGTTGATCCCACGTATAAATCACTTACAAATGTGATGACACCATTGGGTGCAACTCCAATTAGCCCTTTGAAAGTATTATGATGTTTGTAAGTACTATATGTTAATTTCTGTGTTGACATAGACTTACGTGATACCACAGTGAAAATTTCGGTACAATCTAGAACTGCTCTACAATTAGTAAAATTGCTAAAACATGTTGGCAAGCAAGATTTATTTTTTTCGCGCGAAGGCATTGTCGTCATAAACTGTTTATATAAAATTTCATATATTACATGGACAAATGTTAAAATAATATTAGAAACTGTGCTTTGGGCAACCCCAAAGCGTTGCGCCAAATCAAGTTGAGGGAAATTGAGTCGTAATTTTACTAGGGTTAAAAAGAGTTGGTCAATTCTAGTTAACTTTTGGACTGTCCATTTGTGGTAATATTTTATGTCCAACTTTTCGATTAAGTGAAACAATGCTTCGAAAATCTGGCTATTGGGAAGACCGGTATATAAAACAATGAGTTTGTCATTTCCTTGAACATTTTCATAGCAAAATCGTACTGTCAGATATTGTATTTTTGCTTTAAGTTCAGCATTTTCCTTTTTGAGAAAATACATTTCTGCTTCAAGAGCCGCATGTGACACCAAGGGTGCTTGCACACCCATAGATTCTAACGGAGCATCTTGAATTATATCTGCTGGTGCTGCAACTACGGCTGTAGACGTCGATGGCACTTCCTCTAAATTCATTGTCGATGGTACTGTTTCTTCCGGTATATCAACACTATTCAAATGATCAAATTGTAAATCAATTTAAAACTAGGATTCACTTTTTACCTTAATGATTCAGCGGAACTAGAACAAGAAGGGAGTCCTTGTTTTTTCATCTTTTTTTTTTCTGGAGATTCCACTTGAAAATAGGCTCTTTTTGCGATATTGTGCAAAAATAATTCAGGACCATTTTCCTTTCTTCCATCCCGAAAATGGCAGCTGCAAACGTAGGCTCCTGGTCCGGGTTCTACATCTCTTCTACATTTAACAATGAAACAAGCAATTAAAAATTAATATCAAAACATCTATTAAAAATTACCTCAACAATTTTTTCCATAGTGCTCGTTCTTTTCCCGACTTAGGAAAACTAAAAAAATGGCATTTATCGCGAGTACTATAGTGTTTGCAATCTGGAGCCCAACACATTCCCATAGTTGTGATGTAAAAACCTACTACACATGAACTATCAAAGTATCGCAACAAAATATTATTCACAAATCATACCTAATGATGTACCACAAAAATGAGATAATGTCTTGGAAAAACAGAATTTTAAAAATTCAAGAACACGAAGATATGGAGAACGATCGGAAAAAACACGATAACAAAAGACACTCACGAAAGAAGCACAGAACTCACAACCCGTACTACTTTCAACCATGTATGTGCCTGAACCCTCTACCCTCGTATACCTGCTATTCATCCCTCGTGATGGGGGAGGGGGACAGAAAACAACCCGTTTATTGGGGTTGCGCCGGTTGCACCCCATGAATTCGTCATTCAGAAGAAATCCAATGTCATTAGTGTGGCAAACCATTTTTCCCTCAGTTTTAAAAGGCCACATAATAATTTACATCAATATGATGTCCAAATTAAGAAAAACTGAATTTTGAAGTTTGAAAAAAGTTAGGTTAGAAAAGGATTTATGTGTTCAACTTACAGAAATATTAGCTCAGTTGCTAAAATCTTTAAGAAACGACATTGCATTTTTCATAGCTATCATTTCTCTGTAAAAGTAATGTTCCTACACTTCTAGCATTAAAGAAATACGAAAAACTTTTAAATGCCCATAAGAAAAGCATTGAAAATGGCGATTGTTTAGCTTTAAGGTGCTGACCTACCTCAAATGTCTACGTCACACTGATAGCGCGACTTTTGCTACATTTTTACAGAAAAAAACATAGAAATAGAAGATATTCCGTTTGAAGTATTATCAATTTGAATAAATTAATAATAAAAAAATTATAATGTAGAGTATTATTGTGGTTCACACCCATTTGCATTGTATTTTTGCGGTCAGTCCAACAAAAACCAACCACTCTGTGGTCAAAATTGAATGAAAGCAATACGCATTTAAATGAAATCATAAATTACCCTAATTCATTCAGAAGAAAACTGTTAGTTGGGACAATGTACAATGAGAAAAATTAGAATAAATTTCAAATGTTAATAGGGGCACTGCAACGGTCCCGTTATCCTGGGGAAACACCAAAGCGAACCCCTCGAAACACTTGCTCCAAAGTTAGCGAACTCAACTTTCGATTTCACTCTTGCCGCCGAAATTCAAAGTGGTGGCGCATGCGCGCGCCTCGCACCAGTTTCAATTGCACTTCTGTATCAAATTTTCAAATAATCAAATAAATATAATGAATTCATGCAAACGGCCGATTGCTGGCACGATGATTGAATTCGAATCGGCATTATGCAAGACGAGGAGACGTAACAGAATTTATAATCAGCTTTGACCTACTTAAATCGTGAAAGTCGGTTGCACCGGAATAGCGCATTAGCGCCGTTCGCCCCCCGATTATCACTTGTAAATTTTTTCCCCGATTTATGATGGGGGTTGCAGGGTGTTCCGAGGGCCGGGGGGCGCTTTCGGAGGCAATGTGCGTCTTTGGCGTCATGAACACGGGCGTTGTCTTGAGTCGGCAGTCATGTCTGTCTGAATGCAAAGTGTAAGCGAAGTGGCCTACAGACCTACATTTCGTCAACGTTCGATTTTTAAATCGCTCAAAGAAATAGGTATTTGTGGAACCTTGTCGTGTGTTTGAAGGTCGGGGCTTCGGGAGGCTCTGGAGCGTGCTGGAGGCGGTCATCATCGCGTTGTAAGTGCGTTTTCGGATAAACAATGCACGAAGAAACGGCAAGTATGAGCGTTCCTGGCCCTGTTGCCGTGTCTGCGGGCCAGAGCGAGGGCAGCCCCACTCCGACGGCCGTCGTCGTCAACGCCGCCGAGGTGGACCTGGAGGTGGCGCCCGACGCCGACAACGTGGAGCTGCAAGTGCCTTTCGCGGCCAATTCCGGAGGTAAGGCTCCTCTAGGTTAGCCGCCGGCAACGCCGCCCGATTCACTTTTCCTTCTGCATATTGTCTGCGCGAAAGTGAGAATGACTGCGGCGATGACGGCCATGGGTGTTAGTGGGACGCGGCTCCGACTTGTCGTAGGTTGCGTCCGGGGCCCTAGGCCAACCTGTGCCGGAGTGTGTCCCTCTGTTCCTGGTCCTTTGTACGACCTGACGACTACCTGTGCAGCCTCCCCCTTGACCCAGTGCACTTCTATTTCTAGTTTATCTAGGCTACCCTTAGACAGCATGCTCTATTATAGGTCAGGTTCAAGTGCAGGTGCAACGAGCCTTTATTTATCGAACTTGCGTACGCTTGCGCTTTATGCAACCAACCCGGTCTGGTCAGCGACGTTGGATAACGAAGCGGTTGGATTTTTTTGTCTAGGGAAGTGAACAGGGGCGGATTCGAACGATTTTGAGCCGAACGTGCCTAAACTCGATACTAGGGCTATAACAAACAATGACACCAAACCCTCTATTTTATATTTAACTAACAAAAAATTACACAAACTTAAAATACAGGGTCTTATCTTAGACATTCTAAATGCAATGTGACCAATTATGATTGAAAGAAAACAAAATACAAAAAATACAAAATATTAAAAATAAGAATGTATTTAGGGCCGGTGATCAACTGGTCTGACGCTTGATTGCACTTAACTTACGGATACTAAATAAATTTGTAGGTAAAATAATCTAAATGCTAAGTGGTGATGAATGTATTAAATAAGATTTTCTAAGAAAAAAATAATAATGCTGCTTATGAAACGCTACACGTATTTAACACCCACTTGCTAAATAATTGATAAAAAACGATTTTTGACAAGAGGATTCGATTAAAATCTTTAAAATTTTAAAGATTTTAAAGATTAAAAATTTTAAAGTTTGAAGTGGCGTATTTAAAGATGGAATGGACAGACTTATTGGGGTACAATTTTTACCTAGCGTTTACTATTTTTTGCTATTTTTGCCTATTATTCGGAAATAAAATTAACTAGACGCCCTCTGGTGATGACTTTTGAACTATGTCGAAAACAGTAGAGAAATTTTCGTAATGCCACATTTAACTGACATTTAATGAATTGTTCAACAATTTTGCGTGTATAGTGTTAATTACTTACAATAGAAAGAATTACTTTAAAAGTACGTGGTGGTAAATATTAGCGTTGACTTTGGTTCTGTAGTTTTTCGTGGTATAAAGTGTTTATTGTTGGAACTTGAGAGTGGATAAAAAGTGAAAAATATTTAAATTTTGATTACAAAGTGTTATCAAACAGTTGTCTAATTAAAGATTATAAGTAATGGATCACAGCGAACACAAAGTTTGGCTCAAGAAACCAATAAATTAGTGAAGTGTTATGAATTTTAGGTTAGAATTTTCCACTGAAAAAATCATGAAATGCTGCGGTAAATCTACAAAACTACAATAAAGATTAACAACTGCTGATACATTTAAACGTAAATTATGCCAAAAGGTAGGCTTTTCAATGTCTTTGTAATAGTTTTCCAATAAAGAAAGTGAACCAAACAGTCATTCGTTATTCGTGTTTTCCTCGTCATCTCTCATTTGTCAACATAAGTTTCTTGCATCAAAGATGCAATAATCATTCCGCATAGGCAATGTAATAATTGTGAAGCCCCAAAATTCGTACAACGCTCAAAACATCCGAATAAACATTTTCCCGCCATTTATGGTTACTGTTTTCGACCTAGCTCAGTGGCGCCCCCAACGGTAATTTTACTTCCGAATTATCTCACCTAGCGCTTACGATTTATACAGGGTGTTAAGGAATGGTTTAGCAATAATTCGTATGTGAATTTGTCATGATCAGATGAGGTAAAAGTTCTCGTAAAAACTCTTATACTTTCTTCAGAAATTTTTTTTAACCCACATGTTGAGAGCCACTGTGTGGCTTATGGTAATTTCTTAGCAGTTAGTTTTTTATTAAACAAAATGGAGATAGTGGCGAATGGGCGTTTCGAGAATTTTACAAAGTTGAGACTAAACATAATCATTTGTGTGGGAGGTTCGAATCCTGCTGGTCCTAGCAAAAAAAATGTTTTTTTTTCGTAAAATTTAATAACAAAACATAAATTGAAATAGAAGAATAACGTAGTGGGACAAGAAATTAAATTACTTCTGCTGTTTTGTCAATAATATTAAACTTTACGTTAATTTTTATAATTATAGTTCAGCGGTTCTCAAAATTTGGAACTTTAATTTCAGAACGATTTTTTGGTAAAATGTAGATGGTGGCGTATGGGCGTTTTGAAAATTTAGTTACTAGTTGTTACTAACATATTTATTTGTGTGGAAGATGCGAATCCTGCTGGTCCTAGCAAAAAAATGTTGTTTTTTTTCGTAAAATTTAATAACAAAACACAAATTGAAATAGAAGAATAACGTAGTGGGACAAGAAATTAAATTACTTCTGCTGTTTTGTCAATAATATTAAACTTTACGTTAATTTTTATAATTATAGTTCAGCGGTTCTCAAAATTTGGAACTTTAATTTCAGAACGATTTTTTGGTAAAATGTAGATGGTGGCGTATGGGCGTTTTGAAAATTTAGTTACTAGTTATTACTAACATATTTATTTGTGTGGAACATGCGAATCCTGCTGGTCCTAGCAAAAAAAATGTTGTTTTTTTTCGTAAAATTTAATAACAAAACACAAATTGAAATAGATGAATAACGTAGTGGGACAAGAAATTAAATTACTTCTGCTGTTTTGTCAATAATATTAAACTTTACGTTAATTTTTATAATTATAGTTCAGCGATTCTCAAAATTTGGGACTTTAATTTCAGAACGATTTTTTGGTAAAACTATGCATTTTTGATGTACATAAATTTTGCTTAATTAATTTGTCTTGTAGTTTTTAAATCTACCTTTGTTGCGTTTAATTTTTTCTCTTAACTTAATGCAACTTTTGTAAACGGGCTCCTAAGATCAGTCCAATTTGTATCGGACAAATTTAAAGTAAACAACAAAGTGAGGAATATTTTCCACGTCTACTGTTCATTTATTTTTCAAAACAACTGTTAGTGTCGAAACTATTTCGAAAAACAGAAAGTACCATCCCCACAACCTTTAATTTCGGAACACCTGTATAATATTTAAATATTAGAAGAATGTCAATAGGCAAAAACTAAAGTCGATAATGTCACGGAAAAATACTACTGACTATTATTTCGTTAAACATGAAAATGGAAATTTATTTATTCATTTTACGTTGCCAACCATGTAATGACCAAGTGGGTGATACCATCATGAAACCACTTTAACAATGTTTTAAAGAATAAACAGACTTTCTGTGTTCTTTATTACAATGAGATACTTTTCACTAGATAATTTCTTTGTATACAGGGTGTTTACGGCCTTGGAGTTAAAACTTAAAGGACATAATATGTGAGATAGAAAAAATACAGAACGCTATACAAAATAACAGTTCATATTATAACAGAAAATTATTCAATTTATATTATTTGTTTGTAACTGCTGCTTCAACAACAACAGTTATTACTTATTACTCTTACCTCGTGCTTCACCGTAAGTCCTAATATGGTCCTAATCATTACAACCACTTTATTATTTTAATAATTGGAGTCCATGGACATAAAGTTAATGAAAAACCTTACTCGCTCAAAACGATTTCGGTAGAAGTGTTCACACAGAAGATTTTGAAAGAAAGAAATCGTGACGGCACAGCCGTCTTTTACCATAGAATCCTCTTATACTACCCTCTCAATCACCAAAAACCTGACACATACTTGAGCATTTTTCACACATCTTTCACAAAATCAAAATTAACTACTTTTTCGACTAATTTCCGTTCCTTGTGGAAAGCATCTGAGAAATTTTGTCAAGTTTTGATAAACTTTGTCAGTGTCACTTAAAAGTCAAAAATCATTTGATTTTAAAATATTGGACCAAATACTCTTAGGCGGTTATGACGTCACAAATTCAACTAAATAGAAATTACTTGAGTTAGAGAGCAGATACAGAGAAACGGTTTTCACTACTGTAATGAGCGTTATCAGTATAAGTTATTTTTTAAGTTACCAATGCTTTTAAGTTATTAAGTTTAATGTTATATCTAAAGGCAATAACACTATTTTAAGTTATTAAATAAAAGTTATAAAATTTTAAGTTATTAAGTTTTAATGTTATATCTAAAGGCAATAACACTATTTTTATTCATTTTTTTTTAAGAAGTAAGATTGTACCTGCTGGTACAAATTTTTAAATTGTCTAATAAGTAATGTGCGTTTTAATAACAATAAAAAATGATGATGTGATTGCGAAATTAAGTTTATATTGCTGACCTGACCTGACCTGACTTGGCAATACTGAGGGCGTTAAACAACCTTATAAATTCTAAATATGTAAAGAACTGTGCGAAACGTTCATATTTTTTACGCACGTAAAGCATTTTATTGTTAGTAAGTCAACAAAGAAATAAATGTTTTAGGCTTTACCCATTATTATATTGTGACGTTATTTGACGGTAAATACGAGTAATGTTGTGAGTTATGAATTAGCAATTTACGTGGCTCTAAATAACCAAAAATATTATCTTGATAACTCAGCATAAACATTTAAGAAATTTCGTGCAATCTCTGTGAAGTTGTTAGATTATAAAGTTAATTTATTGCTTTATTTTGATCTTTCTAGGGGGAATGAATTTAGTATTATTAATTAAAAAGTGAAGTTTTGAAAAATTTAAACCGAAACGAATCAAATAACAGACATGTTTTTTTATCTTATTTGAAAGATTTGTGAGACATTGCAGTAAACAATAATGCTTTATTAAAAGATAAGTACCAAGCTAAATACAGAATACGTTCATAATTCAGTTTGCTTGCTATGGAGTTCCTCTAAACCGCTTTTAGTTGGTTGCATAAATAACTATGCAATTAATTAAGAAGATCGTTTCGTCGAATGCTCAAGTAAAAATCAATACGTGCAGTGTAATATAGGTTAAACATTTAAAGTAATATTTAATCGGTTTTGTGTTTCAGATGAATATGAAAACAATGGTGGCAGTGACAAGCTTATCGAAAATTAACTGCAGACGTAGTGGAAAAGTAATAAAGTTTCTTGTTGTTTTTGATTTATTTATTGCATTTTGTTATTTTTTAAATGGTTTTTAATTGACATTTCTTGTTTTGCTAAACAGTGTCATCTGACTACAAATCGATAAATAACACCTAGGTGGTGTACAAAAACAATATTTGTCCATATTTTAAGCCGAACGTAGGATCGATTGACCAAAATAACAAAATAATAACACAAGTGAAATTAAAAACTGTCCTCATAAATTTGGTCGATAAATCAAAGGAAATAATCATGTTTTATTTTCAATTTCGCTTTAATTACTAACTAGTGAATAAAAGATGAACCATGTTGTTAAAAATTAAAATACCCGCTCCGATATACACGTGGAGAATACAATACAAATGAATTGGATTTATCACAATCTAATTTTACAAAAATAGGTCAATCGTGGAGCAAAATATGGTTTGTTTACATTGTAACTGCTATCAAGTGATTATGTTGCACTTATCTGTGATGGTGTATAAATTTTTGCTAGATTTATTATATGAGCTGTTCCTTTTATCTTAGTTAATATTAACGAAATCTTTTGAAGAATTAGTTTATCAGATTTATGTAATTTTATTTTAGATATTTCCGATAATGTCAACAATGGTTTGGCTATTTTGAGTGCATTTAGCTGAGCGAGGTTAGAATTTGAGTAACAAAATTCTAAAATTAGATTTTTCGAAAAGTTGAACGACATAGGTGTTCTTATAATATTTCACGGCATCTCATTTTGCCTTGAGGTTAAAAATAACATTCAGTAAAATGCTAACAAAGGAAACAATGTTTGATTTGTCAACAAACCGTTGACTTATTCCACAACAAGGAAGCGTCCATATAGTAAACATAACTTGTAATAACAAAACGGAAGTGGTCAGTTATCATTTTTATCGCACAATTTTGAACAGTTGCTTCGAAAATTTCTGCACTTGGAGCTGAAAGCTCCGAAAATAGTGTTCCATAATTAATATTTTAAACACACGGTGTAGCGACTGCAGCTAGGGATAAATATAGAGACTGACAAAGAAAATGTAGTTTTACGGCATAAAAGAACTTGACGTTCCACAGGAAGATATTTCTAGAGATGTGCAAATCTATTTTAAGGGCTGGGGAATTTGGCGGCTGATTGTGTTTTGAGAAACCTAATGTCTTTTGATTTTTTTGAGTGATTTTTCCATGACTGAAATAGAGTCATATAATTTTAAAGAAAAAGGATATGTTTGAACGTTCACCTAAAATGACTCGATCACCTTGACGGCTCATTTGCGGAAATTCAAAGACAGTTCTCTACAGATAAAATCAATTTGCTGCGGGTGAAAAGCCAATAAAATGCTGCCGTGGTTTCTTTACATGTTTTTATAGATAAAATGCGAAATAAATGTGGATAATTTCAGTTTTGTTTTTATGTAAGCCATACCAACATGTCGCCGTAATTTCTTATTTGTTTTACAAATAAGACTTGAGAAGGCTAACGCATTTTTCTCTTTATTCTTTCTTTTTCTTACGGGTTTTCACCGAGGTTTAATAACACATTGACTTAAATAAATTGCATTCAAATGCTCTCATAAGATGGAAATGTGAAGCTAACTTCTATTTTTTTAACGTTTAAATTAGACAACTACCACATACATGGTTTTAGCTGAAAACATAGTTTTTGTTACTGGGTGTAATTTTTAATAACTACTTAAAAAACTTGTTTAAAATCAGTAAAGTCAGTAAAATTTTGAGATTTTACTAACATTTGAGGAGAAGTGGGTGATAACTGATATTAAAACATTTTCTAACGTTGACGTGAACCTGTATTTTAATATATTTTTCTTTGAAGTTCATTAATTGAAAAATAAAACAATTTATGGTGATAGATCAGCTTTTTTATTCAAATTACGTAAATGTATCGATAATGTTATTGCTAATCACTTTTTTAAATGTAATAAATTTTTATGGAACATATACTGGTGTATAAAAGGCTAAAAGTATGGATACGGCTAAATATTTAAAAAAAAACTTGCGAAATTGTATTTCAGTTTGCTACATTTAGTTATTATAACTATAAAAAATACTGGTGGCGAACTAACGATAGATAAAAGAATATTAAGGCCGCCTAAAAAATTTTGTATGCACAACCGGCGAAAAGTATTATTTTGTTCTTTGTTTTTTGGCTTCGGGTCACCTCGCTTATTAAAATTTAAACAGCGTCGATAAAAGGGCATACTTTTGGCTTTAGTACACAACTTATTTTACTTATCTAGAATTATCAAAATTATTTTTTATTTTTAAAAACAACAGAAAGTTTAAATCTACAATTATTGTCAAAATTATATATTTTTTTCTCATTTATTAAAAATTTGTGAACACGAGGTTAGATTTATTGGCAGTTTAGTCATTTTATAAAAAAATTCATTGTCACAATGGTGTGAGTTTCCTAAGGTTATTATTTTTTCTGTACTCAAACTAATAACAACACAGAAGTCAGCTGTTATAGGCAGATACTTTATTATATTTTTATGCATGGAATTTGTTTCAGGATTTTTTTACAATAATTGTAAAAATTATTTACACACAAACACTTACACTTTTAAAAAAATATGTCACTTACCATGTTTTACGCCCGAACCTTTAATAACCTTATAGTCAAAACTACTTAATAATCTAATTAATTAATATTAATATTAAGTCGCTGCACAAAAAATACGGGGTGAGTCTATTAAAAGTGTTTTAAACTTTTAAACTTAAAAACTAAGCACAGAATTTGGCGATTTCTATATATTTCTCTAGGCGTGTGAATTTTTTTAGAATATTTCTACAATTTCTTAAATTAAAATTAATTTATCAACGAATTGATAAATTTCTACTAAGTAACAGAGCTTTAATTATTTGGCAGTTGCAGCTAAAATATAGTCATCAAAGCCGAATAAAATGTCTTTTTTTGCTGCGAATTGCCTTATTGTTTTTCAGTCAGCTGTAAATCATACAGTTTCAACTTGTGTCTGAGCCAAAATACAGCCAAAGCATTATTTTCTTTTTTTATATCAAAGGAATATGTTAAAAGCCATTTAACAGCAAAAGCTTGATGGTCAAAAAAATTTCCAATTTACAGCTTTTTTTTACAGCTTAGCTTTTCTAAACCTTATTTCAACCGTTCCGTAGCTGTGAAATTTTTTTGGGTGATAATGAATCATTAAAGCTCATACGCTGCGTTAGCACTGTTGCAGCTTTTCAGCCGTATTTTAAAATTAGTAAACAAGTTGATTGTTTTATACTTGATTTTAGCTAAAAACAAACTTTTCTGATCAAAATATTGCTTAGACTTTTATAGCTGAATAAAATTGTTACATCTTGTGTCATCTGAAATCAAACCAATCTTAAATCTTGCTTGGTGTAAATAAAATTCGTAAACAAATGACGCTTTCCTCAAAAAAATAATTAAGTATAAATTAAAAATACAAATAAACGTAATTGTGGTGTCATGAAAAAATCTTTTGCTCTAAAATACCATTTAATTAAGCATCCTTGTTAACACAAGAATCGAAGATTTCGATTAAATAATATTCTCATATTTTTAATTTTATTATTTATTGACATTAATATTAATTATAAGGAAGGATAAAAAATTGAAAAAAATTACATGTGTAGTTGGTTTCTACCATAACGAAAATATTTCTCCATTTTTATTTTGATACTCATAGTTGAAAATAACACACGTATTTCTGATACACCCTGTATAAAGTTAAATTTTTTGCGATACAGTAACACAGTGGCGCATCCAAAGATAGAAATGAATGTTTGCTATTAAAGATGTTGCTCTGTACATGTTTTTTTTTAGAATTTCTATACAATTCCTTATACATACTTAAATTAATTAATTAATAAATATGTCGCTGCATTTTTTTAATGTTGTTCTGTGACAAAATAATATAAATAACAAAAATGCCTAAAGTTTAAGTTTATCTCTTGTACATACAGCTCACATTTTGTAGCTATAAAATTTATTGAGAATTTTACATAAGAAGGTTTATTTATCTGTTT
Organism: Tribolium castaneum; assembly: GCF_031307605.1. Lineage (NCBI taxonomy): Eukaryota > Metazoa > Arthropoda > Insecta > Coleoptera > Tenebrionidae > Tribolium > Tribolium castaneum. The sequence continues at coordinate 11,035,852 of NC_087394.1, forward strand.
TCTGCCTTATTTTATAGATGGTGATTGTTTTTTCTTTTTTATTTAATTGTTTTTAAGCTAATTATTAAAAAAAAATGCAAAACAATTGCCCTAGGACATAAAAGGCGAACAACAAAATAAAGCTTATCAATATTTTTTATTCTTTATTATTACCAGAGAAATAAAAGAGTATACTATTAAAAACAGTAAGAAAATAAAAATGTCGGTTTTTATAAAAATAACGTATTAACTTATTATTACTCAAAAATTGATACCTAATTTGGTATCAAAAATGTAGAATTTAATTTTCAAAAACTTCTTCCAGGATTTTTCTGAAAAATAACAAAAATGTGAATTTTGTGGTTTGCTTTTTTGGGAATTTTTAGAAGTAGAAAAAGTCGACTGTTTTATTTCTACTGCCACTAAAATCATTTTGTTTGATTATGTTTTAGGGGGGGGGGGGGGGGTTTCAACCCCCAAAACCATCTCTACGCTGCGCCACTGAAGTAATAGATACTTTCTTTTAGCAGACTCACCTTGTATTATTTTTTATGTTATTTTGAAACCAACGATGCTTAATGTAGTAATGTAACTATTTTAAATTACTATTACTATTTATTACTATTTTAAAACACACTTCCCATAACAACGTGTTTTAAATCAATGTTTTCACTATTTTAAAAACACGTTTCCCGTAGCAACGTGTTTTGAATTAAAATGTTCCAACAAAAAAATTTGAATAACCCTCATACGAGAACGAAAAATTCTCGGGTGTCTAGATATGCTTCGACATTCCTCGAACTTTAAGCTTGTGTTTCCGCACTTGTATTATTAATAACTATAAAGTAAATATTATGAAACTAGAAATATTAAAAAAAGTAAAAAGCTACGTCCAAAAATGCGAAAAAATTAGAGTCTTAAAAAAACATAGGTTTGAATTATAACGCATTTCTGAAAGATCCTGCATATTTAAATAATTTAAATAATATTAAAATAATATTTAAATTTAAATAACGACAGCCCTCGAACTTAAGCTTGTGTTTTCGGACTCGTATTATTAATAACTATAGCATTATTAAAGTTATTAATTAATTAATATTTATTATAAAAAATATAAGTATATAATAGCAAACGCTGATTTCTGTGAAAAATACTTTGGCAGACTGATCTTGTACTTGTACTTTAGTCAAAACCAGATTTTATCGTAGTTTTATTTAATTTTTTTTTGTAAAAGTGCATTATTTCTATCACTCATTATACAGGGTTATTCATATTTGTGAGACAAAAAATGAACCTCAAAAAGGACCTATAAAATGATGCTAATTGAGATAATAAGTCGTGTCCTATCGAAACTGATAAGAATTTTACAGCCCTGGGAAGTAGGGGTATGGAAAGACGTTTTTGCACCATAACTTTGGAATCATTTGACCAAATATTACAAAACTTGGTAGACTTACTAAAGAGGACATGCCTTTTAATCTGGTAATTATGAAAACCGGATACATCCACCCAGTTTCCGGTTGCAGCATTTCCGGGTCACATTTTTTGTGTTTTTCTAATTTTTTGCTTTCTTAACACTACTTTTTTATTGCCTAAATCGATAGAGTAATCAATTGCGAATAAGAAAGGTATAACCTTTTACACCGCTAAAATGCACCATTTAATAGTTATTTTAATTTAAACAGAGGCATGCACTTGACCAAAATCAAAAAAGTATAAATTTTGAGCAGACGATATCCATAGCAACGAAAGTGCATCTGCACTCAAAGCGCTGTCAAGTCCTGTTAGACACTTGTCAACTTTAACTTTGGACAATTTGGGGCTCTAAATTGAAAATATTTAATAAAAGGGTTTAGTTCAGTCTCTTAATCTAACCTACAAAAAATTTAAACCAATCTGGTAGCATTTTTCATTGATTAATTCATCGAAAATTCACAAAAAAAGTATTAGTCGGTACCTGATTATTTGTTCCATTCTGTACATTTAATACACCAAATTCCGAATAAAGACATTAAAACTCTTAAAAGCGTACCCCTACTAAGTGGGTGCATCTACTCGCTTCCAGACACTGTGAATAACCCTGTATTACTAATACTAAGTAGGATGTTGAACATCTTCTTTTTTACACTTTTTTTCAGTGGTTTCAGAATTTGGCTTGGCGATAATTTATGCTACTGTATCTTTTAATTTTGAATACGAATTCTAATCATTAAATGAAAAAATTGCAAGACAGTGAATTGTTAATTTTTTCTGTTGAATAAGTCGTAGCACGTCGGTGCAAACTCGTCCTCCAGGTAATGGTGCTCTTTTGTCAGGCTGGCATTATCGTCACCGTGCCATAAATTGTCATTTAAGTGAGTTTCCAAGTCAATTTCCTCCAATCTGTAGAAGCTCTTTGTAATTTGTTAGCTTGTAAATTCTAGCCCTTGGGGGAATTAATGCGGAAAATGTAGCCTGCACGCGGGAACTATCTCGAAATCTCCTTTAAAAGGAATTGCGTGGGTGCAGGTCAGGTCGACGCAGACGTCACAGCAGCAGCGTCGGGATCGGGTCAAATCGACGGAGAAGTGGGTCAGTGGGTCGCCCATCGACCGGCCCGGGGTAGCTGCTTCCGAACGCTACCAAGCCAACCCCGGAAATTGTAATCCTTCCGAAAGATTTATTGTCTATCGTGACCAATATTTCTGCGATTGCGGATTGGATACCCAATATGATTATTCCGGCAGCGGAGAGAATTATTGAAATTTAATCGCTCTCTGTCACGAATTCATTAAAAAATTTTAAAAACTTAAATTGAAATAGGTCGCACAGATTAGGCATGTGTTTGAAATAACACGAACACAGCTGATTGTTTTTATGATTTACGTATGTAGTACTATAATTATATTGCTTAAAGTTTAGATAAGTAATTGAATGATGAAAATTGCTTTTAATTTGACATTTAAATAACAGGTATAATTCATCTGAGCCAATTAAAGTGTCACCTCGTAAGCTGCGTTTTCAAAGAAACAATCAAATGGACTACAAAACCAAAGAGACTGAATGAAATAGGAATAGAATGTTTTAAAAGTTAACAAGCGAACAAAACGATGCTGGGAAATCTTTGGAATTTAATTGATTTAATTGGTGTGAAAGGAAAACTTTTTGGATAAAAATAGATATTTTAATCAACTAACAATTTACAGAATATTTAATTGCACTAAAACTTTAATTTCGAATTATTTGCTGCCTGTAAATCAGTCCAAATAAAAGTACCAAAAACATATTTAAAAGTGCATTTTTTTGTATCTTTCATTTTAATCTATTAACAATAGCAACCAGTGTCTAAAATGGTTTATAATTGCCAATGTATAATTGCACAGTGGGAATTTAAATTGTGTTTGTTTTGAAAATTTTTTTTTCAAATTTTTTATTAACATGTTCAGTACGAATCTTACATATCAATGGTGTTATTTTAGTTAGTGATGCTACAGAGGTCATTTATTTCTGATCATATTTTTGTATTTTTTCTTTATGAAAACAGTTAAAACTTTTATTCGAAAAAGTTGATATTTTTCAAGTTAAATAGGTTGAGATGATTTTTAAGAGCTTCAGGTTGCCCTAATAAATAATTATCAATTACAAACATTTCGCTCTAATTTTTAAGATTTTTTTGCATTACTTATGTAGAGCTACGTTTGGTTTAATGGAGATTAAAGAATAAGAAGACGATTAAAGCAGTGAACAAGATTTTATCAGTCTTATCGAATCGTTTCGGTTGTCGATAAATAATTTCTTATAGGCATAAAAACAAACGCGCTAGTATTGGTATATTGGTTAGTTCTTGATGTTTAAATAATAGAGATCTTGGAGAAAAAGCAAATAACTTTCAGAGGTTGAATTTGATTTTTGACTCTCATCATTTGAAAAATGAAAGCTTTTTTTTATGTTTTATCTGTAATTTAAGAAGGTATCAACTTCACCCGATTTTTTAGTTTTAAGGAAAAAAACTAATTGCAAAATTGATATCCTCTGTTTAGGCAGCTGGTTCAGGCAATCTGCACCTGCTAATATTTCTGACTATAGAATTATTGGGTTACACCTGTCTAAGATCAAAATCAAAAATTCGTATTTTAGGTAATTTGAATTAACGAAATAACTGTGTCAATAATTGGGTTGTTTGATGAAAATTTGTTTTTTGGGATTTTTTCCATTTTTACTCCGTACTAAATAATGAACTCTGTAGACGAAAAAATGCTTGGGAAAAATCTATCAAATTGATGAGGTGTTGTTTTACAGTTTATGAAGATTGTGTACTTAATTTTTTTGTTTCAGAAGTAGAAAATAAATAACTGCTTTTTTCATAATTTTACAAATTCGCTATTTGTATTCGCTATCACAGCTGTTATTGTTAATTTATTTTTCAAAAATACGTTATAATTTAATGAACAAAAAATTAAAAAAGCTAAAAAGATATAAACCGTTGGAGATACGAATAGAAGACGTATTAGGAGAACTTTTTTTGGAGAAATTTATTGTTGTTATTGCTAGTTTATTTTTCAAAACTACATATAATTTAATGAACACATTTAAAAAAAACTAAAAAGATAAAATATGTTGGAGATGCGAGTACAAGGAGTCTTCGGAGGACTTTTAAAAAAAAAAAATTATTGATGGAGGAATTATTTTCTCGGGTATCATAGGACAAGTAATACGAAATTCAAAAGAAAGTGATATTTTGCTGAAAATGCAATGGAACACCTTAGAAAAAAGCAAATTTAAGAGGTTTCTTGATGGTGGGCTGCATTTAGTGTTGAGCGTTCGACGTTATTTTAATGAAAAATGGAGTGTTGACTTGAAGTTATTAATGATTTATTAACTTTTTCTAAAGGATGTAGAACGTACGTAGATTTGAACCTGTTTATATGCACTTTTTTAAAATCCGGCTCGAAGGACCATATTTAGTGTTCTTCGTTTCCAATAAGTTTTTACAAAAAAAAATCAATGAACATTTATGACAATTTCATAACATTTTCCATTATGATATTGAATTTCTTTTGTAGAAATTGCAGCTTTTTTTTCAAAAAGCTTATGTAAAAAGAAATTTAATTGAAACTAATATGTGTAGCTGAAAAGTAGCAATGAAACATTTTTTTACATCTATTTTTTATGTAGAAATTAAGTACAGATGTTTAAGAAATGATCTAATTTTTGCCAAATTTTTAATGTTTAAAAATTATTGAAAAATATAGTGGCATCCAATTAATTAATTAATTAATTAATAATTTTACGTATAAAAATAATATGTGATTTTCATTACAATCGATTCAGAAGAAAAAAATCTGCGTCTTTAAATAATAATTTGTTGTATTACTTGTATCACCTTTCTTTCTTTCCTACATTCGTAAAAATTTAAATAAAATTTTTCAAATTTTAAGTTTTTACTCATGTGGGATTGAGTTTATTGTCAAAGTTGAAAAATGGGATTAGAGACATGTTTCGAAGCATTTGTTTATTTTTTAAAATATTAAAATTACATGATTAAAAAAACAAACAACTTAACAGAAAATAGGAAAGTAAAACTTTTTTTTATAATAAACTTTTGTGGTATTTGACTTGGGTTTTTTCTCCAGTTTGGTATTAATTTAATTTGTTGTACATTTCCCAACAAAAATAGCGAACAGATCGATTGATTGAAAAATTCGGAGCTGAAAGAAAGATTACAATAATTATTATTACAAACCGTAATTAAAATGTTGAAAATGTAGCAACATTTATTGCCACTTTGTACACTATTTGTTTGGTGTAAGATTATTTAATTGTAAATGCTTGTTGTCATAACCATATAAATTAACGAAATTTTTACACCTGATATTTATTATTTTTTTAACTGAAAGTGGGTCAGGGTGATGCGATCACGTGTTTTGGCCTAGCCTTGAATGTCAATTTGAAAACGTATTGGTGTAAGTTCAATGATGATTTTTTATTTTGTTTTATAAATCGGCACTTCATAACAACCTTGCACAATGTGCAACTGTTGCCAAAATAACATTTTGACTTATTGTTGTAAATATCGTTAATAATTTGATCTCCAAGGCTACTAGAACTATTCACACTTAAGATATAAATAAAATATTCATTGAAAAGTGGTACTGCAACTGCAAGGAAAACAAATACGCGAACATTTTTCATTTTTCGAGGCTTCCGAAAATAAACAGGGATTTGACAATAATCATTATTGTTGTTACTTTTTATACTCACCACGGAATTATCAATTAAAGTTTGTAAATTCGAGCGATAACCTATTTTTCTTATCTCCGGCTAATAATAGAACCGAAGTCTAGCAAATATTCCATTTGATAACCTGGCAGTGTGTATTAAAATAGTAACGGCTGAATAGTATTTCCTTGATTTAGATCTGGGACGCTGGTGAATATTTTTATACAAAAAATAGAACAACAAAAAATAGCGCGATCGCTGTTTGTTTGCAATTTATGCGGATTTTTTTAGAGCTAACCCATTTGCTGTAATTTGGTTTCAAGAAGTGGTTATCAAGGTAATGAACGTATTTTTCTGTAGAATGGAATTTTTTGTTGGTGTCATACATCGTTCCATCGCATTGAGAGCCTTGATAATTTGAGTATTATCTACATTGTTTATTTATTTGGTTAGATAATAAAAATTTTGATTGTTGGCCCGCAATCGGAATTGGTGAGGTCAAACGTGGGTTATTTTAGCAGATGCGGTTTTTAGATATGACTAAGGATTGGTTTTGTGCGCATGTGTAGCCTACTGACCCACTTACCCAGTGACATTGGTATTACTTTTGTTTTCGTTATTTCGCAATTATTATGATAATGCGAGATATGATTAATACTTTAATGTAGGTACTCGACAGCCTACTATTTTACGTTGTGTTTATTTACACGTGTTTTATTTTAAAACGTTATGTATGATTACATTATCTTTGTAATACGAGCGACCACAATAATTATCAAATATTCTCAAAACACGATTAATTACAAGAGGAATGATTTTTCTCTTTAGTTCTGTTTACAGAACTCATTAGAGCAAATAGCAATGACATCTCGGTGACATTGGCTCACCTGTCCTCTCAGTTAAGTGTTAAGTAACAAATTACAACGTCAAAAATAATTGATTGACTTAACATGTAATTTGCTACTTGGTAAATTTGCAAAGTGTGTAAAAGTGTGAGTGGATTATGCGTGTGTGTGTCACTGTCATTAGGTTAGTGTGTCAACGAGAGTGAATCCAGCTAAAGCTGTGTACAATGGTGCCAAGGTCGTCGGCTAACAATGTAAATATTCTTGAAAATTATCAGACAGTTGACCCATTTCTATAGTATTAAAAAAATACATGACTTGTAAACAACATGTAAATGACGTATTGGTTTTGATAATTATTGTTCATTTGAAGCAATTACGATTGTTCGAATCTAAGAAAATGGTGATCATACTAATTGGGAAAAAGTGATAATTCATTAAAACACTCAACTTTTGCCGGCTGTTCTACACAAGCTATTATTATTACGTTTTGGTTCACTGTCTTTAGTAATAAAAATTACTATGTATTTAAAAACAGTTTTTTATGACAGTTTTGACAATCGAAAGTCACATGTTTCACAAAATGACAAAATGTAAAATGATAGTTATAATCTGATTAGAACTCATTTCTGATTAATAAAATTTTTTTGAATTGATTGCCAACTTGGCTGTATCAGGTGGGGCAACCTTATCGCGCATCTAAGAAAAGTGCAGCGTTTTATTAAATAAAAAAACTTTACACGCCTGACTGTACGTTCAAAAGGTATCTCTCTTAATTTTTTGGTAATTTTTGACTTACAGAGAAAGATAATAATTGAGAAAAAGTAATTTTCGATCAAAAAATAGAATTTTGAATTTCATACTATACTACGCGTATTCACTTCAGATAATTGTTACGAAATTAGCAAAAAAATACTAATCAGATTTTCAATTAAACGCAGAAGAAGTTTTCAAATTTTAAGCTTCAAACAAATGCGTCTTTTTGATAAAACAACATACTTATAAATTACAAAGAAGTAAGAAAGTGGTTTTGATTCATTTGACTTTTAGTGAGTAAATGTCAAATACTATGACTTCTCTTGATTGTAGTAGATCATTGGACCAAAAAAATCATATGATTCTGTTCACACAAAAATGCTACTTTGTTAAAATGATTAACTGGGAAGTATGACTTTATTGGTGGTCATTTTTGAAATATACATATTATATGGAATTTAATGGTTTTGAACACAAATATTAGCTGTTTCAAAACTATAAAAATATCAATATTACATTTTACCGAATTATTTTTTAAATAATTTTAGAATAGTTATTAATGATTAGATCTTTTATTGAAAGTATAAATTACTATAGCTATTATTTTTTTAATGCATGAATAATTTATAACAGCTATTTTTTTTAATTTTGAAATATCTACTAGTTTTTTAAAATTTCTCAGGGGTCACTTTTTTGGATTTATAATAAGAATTTTGAGTACTATAGCGATTTTTTGTATACAGAGGAGTGGATTTTTGCATTGTTTTTAGCGTTTAATAACAAAATTAATGTTTAATATTTATTAATAATCACTACACTATTAAACAACTTCAGTATTTACTTTAGTGTAGGTTAGTGGCGGAACTAGCTCCTAATTTTTGGGTGAACACATAGGTGGGCCAACAAAATTTTTATTGGGCACATAACACCTAATATCAGTAATAAATAATCTAATATTTTTCCTTTAACGACACTGTCCAGATTTCAGTCAATTTTGCATGTTGCCAAACTAATAAGCTGATCAAAAAATGATATACTAGATTAAAAAAAATCTGCAGCCGCATGAAAAATAATATCAAATGTAATCAAATGAAACTTTTTATTTTATCGTTTAGAGTTGTATCTTCTAGCAAAAATTTTCTCGGTCAGAAACAATTAATCTCAAAATGCGTACTTACATCACTAACAGTTTAGTTTTTGACTCAACATTTTAATATACTAGTACCTACAGATTGAATCCTCATTTGCTTATAATACTATTAATTTCCATTAGTTTGTAGTAGATGTATTTAAAACTAGTAAATTGTTAATAAATATTAAATAATAAGTTTGATTAGATTATAATTACTCACAATGTAACAAAATTCCTCTATTTTGAATATAAAAATTAAATTAAACGTTCTCAGGGTTTATAAAGACTTCGCTATTTTTGATTCGATTCTATACTTACTTTAGTTAGAGCCAAACCAAAAATTAAGTCTTTCGTTTGTCATTGTGTTACAAAAACATGTAGATGGTCTTCGTAATTTAATTCGAATCTAAATCTAATTTAAAATCCGTTTGCTGAATCAGAAGACTTTTTTATTTAAATCAAAAAAATACAAAACATACGTTTTTTAGCATAATTTTTTTAACTTTTTTTTACAAAAAACCATGAACCACCCGGACCACCCGGGGCCACCCCTAGTTCCGCCACTGGTGTAGGTATATAAAATCGGTTCACTTTTTTAACAACCACTGTGGTGCAATGAGAGCTGTTTGCGCCACAATGGACACAAAGAAATTGCACGGCTTTTATATTTTTTATAGATTTTTTACGCCTAACTTATTCCAAATTTATAATTTTTTATTATTATGTAGGTATTCGTTTTTGGTTCAGAAAGAGTTATCTTTTGTTAAAGAAATAATAGCTGTCTAATTGCGTATTAAAAAAAATTAAATCTGATATCCTGACTAAAGTTAACGAAATAATCCAAATTAGTGAACTAAGCCAAATAGTGTATAAAGTAATACTTTTTCTGACTAATAATTACAGTGGAACTCGGTTATAACCAACATCCAAGGGACATTAGAATTTGTCCCTTATATCCGAGCTTTCGTAATAATCGAATTACACTGTATGTCAGTTTTTGAAATCATTTTTAATATTAATATAAGAAACCGTTTTTAAAATAGCTATTATCCCAACTTTTTAGTGTTTTTGACGTACAGAGTCTGCTTCAACTGTGTATTTTTTTACGATAAAATTCATTAGTAATACCTATCCTATAGGTACGTTAAAAATGTGAACGATTTATAAAAATAAATTTTTTCGAAATTCTTTTTAGTTTTAAATTATTATGCTGTTTATTTTTAATAGCACTTGAGCACCCTATTTAAAAAAAATTGAAGAATAACAATTTCAACATAACAAACATTTATTCCAAGATCAGACAAAATTAAAAATGGTTAAAAAAATTAATAGTTATTTATTTAATGAGTTTGAGTGTAAATCGGACGCTTTATTTCACGAGTGGATTTTTAAACCACGAGTGAAAACGAGTGGTTTATCATCCACGAGGCGAAATAAATGAACCGATTTACACAAAAACGAGTTGAATACAACATTTTATTCTTCGAAATAGACTCAGCAAGGCTTAAAATTGCTTTGAATTTGTTAAAAATAATTTGACGTTTCGTACTGAGAAATGCCAAACAGTTGTCAAAACTTCCTTACACAGGAGAAAAACCGTAAATTTTGACAGTGTCGAAGAATAAACTATATTTATTATATTATATAGTTTAATTTTTTTAACCAACTTAATAACAACTGCATTTGTACTGCATGAAAAAAATTAAGAATTTAAACAATATGTCTGTATAGCAAATGCTTTTATATCCTACATGAGTTTTACCAAGAGTTAATTAAGGTTTCGTGATATATTATTTAAATTCATTGTAGTCTGGAATTGTAATATTGTGATGTTGTCACTGTATTTTTAAGTGTAATTAACTAATTACGTTTTATGTTGTTATAATTTTTGAGATGTTTATATTCTACGAGGATTATTTTGGTGGAAAATTTTTGAAATGAACACATCTTTATTAATTTACTAAAAAGATTAAAAAAATAAACACAATAATTAACAGCAATATTATTGAATTAGGAGTCATATTTAGAGCATAATGTTTAACTAAAATAATCGTCATGCGATTAAAAATAAAAATAAAATTTTGAACTGCATGAAAACTAAAATAATTAAAAAGATTATTCTGCTGGGTCCGTTTACTAATTTGTATTACTGTTTTTCTAGCTTAATTTTGTGAAAGTTAATTGTCATGCGTTACAGACTGCTTTATCTAGTTAAAGTGTGATCTTTGTACCCTGTTTTAAAATTAGAATTCATAAAACCTATAACTTGTAAATAATTGTATTAATCATTTTCCTAAATTTGATCAGCCTTACAAGAATTAAACCGTAGAGTATGGTTGTTTTTCCGACATTTTCAAATTATTCATTGTAATTTAGAACCATTAGAGACATGTAATCTGCTTGTTTTGCATTAATCTAATTATTTTGGCAAGGGTTGGAGGTGCCTTGTGAGATAAATTGTGTTTAAAACCCACACTATCTTTATATTCATTCCTGGAATATTTTCGAAGAATCTCCGATGCGTATTTATAAAAATATACAACATATTGCGAGAAAATAGCGTGACTAAAGATAGACGACGGCCTTTCGCATAAAACTCGATCATTTTGCAACCTTGACATGTTAATATTATAAAATAAAGTAGTGTCATTGTCACTGGGTTACTGTGTCGTGCAAAAAATGTAAAATTGTAGATTTACCACATTTTAATTTATTTATTTTAAAACACGCAAATTTTAATTGTTCTAACATTGACTCTCGCTTTCATTGTGATATTATTATAATTTTAATGGGCGGTACACTCCTTAGCATGTTTGACATACTGACCTGGTTATAATTTGCAGTAAACGCTGTCATTTTCATACAATTTGTATTCGCTTGAAAGGCCTAGATTCGGCGAGATAAGATAAGCTAATTGCACACTGCAGATTTTATCAGCCAATGATTGTTTTCCCTATCTGTAAGCTCTTTTTAATTAATAATAATTTTGGGCGTCAATGTTTGCATTAAATTGTTTGGAGCCTAGTTTCCAGCTCGCGTAAATTATGCAAATGCCATTAAAACCAATCTTAAGATAGAACGCTTTATAACAGGGAGCGGCAGAACAAGTTTCCATAATTCGCAACTGAAATCATCACAAAAACACGTATTAAAAGTAGGTTATACCTAAAGCAAATTAAACTGAAATAAAATCGAGAGTAAACGCCTGCTTTACCTGATTTGGTACGTCTAGATTCACCCAACAACCCCACCAATTGTGTCCCACTAACCCACTGACACTGACCACTTTTGCTTTCGATATGATGCTGGAATTACGCAACTTGTGATATCACAAAACGCACCTGCTTTTTCAAAAACCATTCATGTTCAACGAGTCGTTATTATTTCTTGGGCAATTTTGCTTTTTTCGCGCGCTTTGATAATAATTAATTGGTGCATTTTAATGGCGAGATTATTGTTAATTGTCGCGGTATTTGTGTCAAGAAGATTTTATATGTCGCATTTTATATTTTTCAGGAAAATTTCCATGTCACTGCTTTAAGAAATTTGAAGGGCACGCTGCTTATTCCAGTATTTAATGATATATTAATGAAATTATTGCCGAGTTGTGTAATTACAAACGATTTTTGCCGTGTGCTAAAAGGTGTTAATAAATCATACAATGTTCTTTTATGTGATTAAATACCACTCGTAAATTTATTACCTCAGTTGCCTTCTTGGTTTTTATTCAAAGAGGCATTGTCCAACAGTTGGGCAACACTATACAGAGTGATCTTTAAAAAATTGAAAAATAAATAAAATAATGATTTAAATATGCAGGATCTTTAAGAAATGAGCTTGTATGATCTAAGCTTGTATTAGTCGATTCTGCTTAATTTTTGAAATAGTTAGACACGCTTTTAAAAATATATTACACAAAAACCAAGAGTTTTAAGGGGAAAGTTCAAACATAAATCTGTATTTGTTGTTTAGTGCATTGAATTTAGGAACGTAAAAAAATTTAGAACTTTGTTAAAAATTAAAAAGTTAAGTGGAACGCTTTATTTTTTGTTTTTGTTCTCTATCTATAAACAGTTTCAAATGCCTAAAGTTGATAACTAAAATAAATTTTTGCTTCAAAAGTTAATTTCAGCATTTCAGCATATTCATGAACAGTGTTACCATTGTTAGCCATACCATTACCATAAGAAACTCCACCACGGATTATTTGTTGGAGTCTACACAGAGATTTAAAAATTCGTCATAAATATCAAAATTTTTGTTATTTCACTATAATATATAGTGAATAAAGGCATAGTGGTAAAATAAAAGTTAATATTATCGGAAAATTTAACTTTTTGACTAAAGAAACAAAAGTTAATTTTTTAAAATATTGTTTCAGTAATCAGAAGAAACAATTAACTCTTATAAATGTTTTTAGAGTGACAATTTAAAGGTCTTTTAGATGCGAAAATAAAAAATAGAGTGTTTTATTTAAAACACCTTTAAACCTCTTCATTTTTTTATTTTCTTGACTGCAGTAAGCTTAAAAAATTATATTTTTTAATTTTAAACTTTCTTTTTTAAAGTGATGAAAATCCTATTTTTTTATTATTTTCAGTTTCATAATATTTACTATAAAGTCCTTTTAGTTAAAGGATATTGAAAAATTAAAATTCTTTTAAAGTGACTTTAAAGTTATTCCATTTCATAAACGAAAAATGTATCAACCTTTGTAGTTAAAGTGGCTTTAAGTAAAATTGGTAGAACTTTTTTATTTTTGATTCAAATACTATGTTATCTAAATTTGCCAACTTTATTGCGTAATGCAATAATTTGAACTTGTTTGAATGACCAACAGGACAATAAAGCAGTAAATTTTTCAAAAGAGGAAATTTGTTAGAACGGACAAAAATAAAAAAATATTATTGAACGCAAAACAACTAGTAGACGAGTTTTTTTAATAAAGTTTTCCAGTCCAAAAAGGTACTTTTCTAATAAAACTGATTGTCTTTGAGACATATTAACCCATTTCAGGAAAATTAATGGTTATAATGTGAATTTAACACCAAAAATCTACTCATATTTCCATAGTTAGAAAAATTTAAATCAAAATTTGATGAACATAAGGCGTAAAAATTCTCTAAATTGAAGTAAATATAGTACTCTGCTGAAATTAAAACATAAGGTAAAGAAGAATTTCCCACAGATGAAAAACCAAAAACTTTTTTAAGCGTAAGATCGAATAATTGTCAAAAAAAAACGTTTGAAGAGGAAAGCTGTATAAGGAAACAAAGGGAAGTGAAGGAATAATAGGGGCATACAAATATATAAAAAAATATTTACAAAAAAGCTTTTATTTAAAAAAAGCACTAAAAAGAAAAATTATGTTTTTATATCAATTATTTTTGCTTACGGGTTAGGGTTCTAAAATTTAATTAGTTTTAACCTAACCTAAAATTTTAACATTTCATTTAACCTCTTTAGGGGGTAATTAACTCTATATAATTGCAATGTCTCGCAGACTACGTAAGTGTGCAAAATTCGGACAACAGGATCCCTCTCAAATTTGGTTCAGAAAATATGAAACAGACAGACAGACAACACAGCAAGTTAAATAAAGACATTTAAAATGATAGAAATAAGGGATATTACAAGTATATTAGAAGTAGGTACAACAACTACAACACAATATGTGTTACAATGTTATTAAAATGTTTGATTTGCATTAAAATATTCTGTGATTAGTGGCTGAGGAAAGTGTTAATATAAATCTACATCGTCACAATTTTGAAAATATTTTTTTTTTCCATAAAATTTTCGACTTCGCAGTACATATTTTTTTTCATCAGGCGAAGAAATTGAACTAGAATATGCAATTCAAATAAGTCTGACAAATTTGGCTTTTGTTATTTGTTAAAGCTACATTGACGAATTAAAGGAAGATAATCCATGATTTAAAATTAAAGGCACTTTAAGCCAATTTTAAATGTTAAAATGTATAATGAAAGGCATTTTGCAAATTATAGTTAGTATAAATTATAAGCTGGTATAAAATGAGTTATACACTTGGTTTTTATGTGATATTTTTATTTCGACCAATAACAAATTATTTACTAAACTTTTGGCTTTGAGATATTTTTTTTATTTAAAAACAGTTTTACATTACTTTAATTTACACAATGTAAACTTGTTTTTAGGTAGTAAGGGGATCTGAAAACCAAAAGTTTAATTTACAAATATATCTAAATGTCTAAAGCTAATCATATTACAATAATAATTCAGTTTAAAAACATCACTGTTAAAATCTGTATCCAAAAATGCAAAAACATGTAAGGTGTTCTATTTAAAAAACATAAGTTGCTGTTGTAGCTAATTTCGGAACCATCCTGAATACGGGAAATAATTTTAGGCGAATCTGGGGTTTTCGTAAAAAAATAATTTTCTAATGTTTTTAAAGTTCAATAATCAACTTTTTCAAATCGCTGGGATAACCTGTATGTCATCTAGTTACTAAATGGGAAAAACTAGACAGAAAATACTTGTGTACAATTTGTTTACAATGAGTTTTTCTTTAATCGATTTCAATAAGTCGGTCTAGTGTAATATGTTAGTGGGTCACATTGACCCATTTTCGACCTAATTTTAAAATTTCCTTGGCTCTACTACATTTGCGTGCATGTTTATAAAGTTGAAGAAATATTTTAAATCTTGTTCCAGTATTTTAATTCGAACGTATTTATAATTTTAATACTCTTAACTGATAACCTAATTGTCCCCAAGCATTTAAACACTTTTTCATTCAACATGGGTTGTTTTCACACTTTAACGATCAAAAATAATAATAAGTTAGTCATCGCGTGAGTCTTTATTTAGACCGAACGATCGTAAGCATCGTAATTGCTAATTGTGCAAACGTGGATATTGAGTTAAAATCTGCTCGATTTGATGCAAATCTCATTCTAAATAATAATGAAAGGGAAATCCAGAATTTCGATGTGTCACCGACAAATTGTCTGCGTTGACCCAAATTTGGCATAATTCGGTGTCGGTGTTCATACCGCAAATCGTTAATACGTAGTTATTTTGAAACGATATCCACGGCGCGTGGTCGACGTCCCTGGCCGACGTTGGCGTCGCCGAAGTGGGTCTAGTGCACTGGGTATCTAGAACGAGGCGACCTCCACTATCAACTTAATCAGAATTCGGACAGAAATGTGCTTTTAGCCATGCGAAGCCTTGGAAAAGTCGAATTACTCATAAAGATGTGCGAATATTACGATGTGTTCGATTTGGAGAGGAAAAAAGTGAAATTGTGCAATTGTTGTGAAGAAAATGGTACCGAATGTTTGTTGCATAAGAGAGTGAAATTTGTCAGGCACTTTCTTTAAGCCCACGATTTCACGAAATATATTACGAATTATGGACGCGATGACATTCGCGAAAACGATTAGCCAAACGTTTGGTTAAGTTTTATACGAGTGTATTAATTTTTATTATTAAAACAATGGTTTAACTAAAAGTTTGAATAAACAATCAAAAAGAATGAATAAAATGTGTATGGCGACACTTTATTCATACTGCTATTAACAACATGAATAAAGTAAAAAAGATAAATCATTTTATTCATCCTTTTGATTAAACTGTTGTTGTAATAATAAGTCTTAGGGTCAAGTCACAAAAAGCGAATTAAAATTTAATTCGAATTAAGTTGATTAACATTGACAACAATCGCAAATTAAGCTTTAATTTCTATTAAACGTTCTAAAAAGGGCCCTAGGATCGCTAATAACTACATACTTATTATTTATTATATTATTTGTCTTTTTTTAATTGAAGTGTTATCTTAACATTGATTGTTTTTTTTTAAATAAGTTATACATATGTTACTTCACAGAACTCAGAAAAAAATGTTCTCAAAAATATAAAATTCCACTCTTTTGGCGATTAAAAATAATCAAGTTAGCTTTGTATTCCCAGAACAAATGAAGATAGAAATTTGATACACATCTGAGACGATACAGTTTAAATACTTTTAGTTTGGATGAATAGTTTTTATAATATTTAACTTTATGTATACTTTTTAGCCGCTCTGTCTTTATAAAATCAGCACAATTTTATTAATTTGAATTGGAAAAAATATTGTATGATAAGCGTGAATAAAGAAATTACTATACTTTACTAGCAACTAGCAATATTTTGTTTGTTTAACAAAGATACATTACAGATTTTATTTTATTTGAATTTGAATTTGAACCTAAAAACTTAATTAGAACACGTATACATTTTTTAAACTGGAAATGTGTATATACTGAACCAAAAGTGACGCAAAAACAGGTCGATTTTATTTTTTTTTTATGTTATAGTTTGACATCATAGTGACATTTATGACATTATTCGTTTTGGGTTTTTATTTTTTTTAAATATTAATTTTGTTTTTTTTATTTACTCACATCTTTATCAAGAAAACAGATTTAATAAAAGATAAAAATGAAATAAAAAAATAATTAAGAAATATTAACAATTAAACATAAAAGGATTTATCTTTTTGTTCTTGATTTATTTTGTAAGTAGTAATTGACATCTAAACACTCTTTTATTAAGAAAAAAATTAATTTAAAAAATAAAGCAAGAACAAAAAGATAACCTTCTTTGTTTAATACTTTTGACAACTTTAAAAAAATATTCTATTTTTTCTATTTTTTAATTTTTTGTTCATGTACCAGTAACATAAAGATGTCAGTTGTCAATAAAAAATTAACAATCACTCAAAAACAAATGAGGTTATAAATAATATCACATTACATTAAAAAAAAATAAAGTCGATCAATTTGAAGATTTTTTTGCAAAAATGAATTTTTTGTGTTATTTTGGTTAAGTTTTTATGTAAGATAGGAATATTTTGTAGATTATTATTTATTAACTGATCCTAGATATTGTGCAATAATTTTTCTCTTATGATCTGAAGTTTCATGAAAAAGAAATATTTCAAATTTTTATGCATAGGAACTTTTGGTTTAGAGTTTTTTATATTTATTTATTTATTTTATTTTTACATTATTAAGTGATGTTTTTTTTCACTCACAGAGAAACAATGTCAATTTAGAGTATATATAAAAAATATATATTAAAAATATAAAAATATAAAAAAAAATAAGTATTTAATTGTAGACGCTGATTTTCGTGTTATATTATTATAATTTTTATTTTTTTAAGAGACTAAAAAATACTTTGTAGACTAACATAGCGTATATGATGATCCAAAATAAAATCGATAAAAGGTTGTGAGCTATAGATCAACAAAAAACGATGAAATTGCTAAAAACATAGCCGTTATTGCTCCTACATGAAGGAATGATTCCTCATTTTATTTTTATTTTTTTGCTACAGTGTGTTAATACTAACTAAACAGGAAATAATACTCGTAAATAATTTAATAGGAGTAATTAATAATTAAATGTAATAAGATTTGACGACTATAGGACAACTTCCTTTAAAGGGTTTCAATAAAAAAGTATAGTCATGGTCTCTTTTTATTGATTTTGTTTTGGATCATTGCCGATCTAGATGTACAGTCACATTAAAAAAGAATGACACCCTTACAACAAATTTCAAAATTCATACTTACAAAAATTTTGAGATTTTGTTGAGGCAAATATTTTTTTCTTTTCTTTTTCTTTTATTTCTGTGACACTTAGTATGTTATCTTATAAGTTGACACTCATGAATTACTTGTAAATTATACATTCCATATTTTGGGTGAAAACTATTTTTTTGATTTTTTTTTGTTTCTGTCTCAACTGTTCCTATCATCCGTTTGCTAATAGACCGTAGAATCCTAAAAAACATTCGTTTTGCTTATTTTTTGTCATGTATTAACGTTTTACTGTTTTTACGCTAATTATTACAATGAAACCCTTTTAACACGAACTAATTACAACTTGAACACTTCATTCAATTATTAAAATTTGTTGAGTTGGAGACGAAATATGTATTGATAATAATTATTGCATTTTTCAAACGTAGACCCTGTACAGAAATACTAAATTGTTATCATTATACTTGTCGAATTAATGAGGTCTAACTGTATAAAGAATGAGGGAAGAGTTTTTATTGGAAACTGTAAGTGTTTAATTTTTAGTCAAAATTTTATGTATAGTTTGTTTGGTTTGTTTATTTTTTTCCAATTATTTTAAAAATACAAGTAAACGCGATATGAATTATTTAAAGTGGATTGCCTTCAAGCATCGTATCTTTTTAAGCCGGGGTCATTTTTCCGAATTATAATTATTTTTAAGCTTTCAATTTAGCACAACCATACTTCGAATCACGTGTCTACAATTTTATAAAAAAGCAAATTCCAATACATACTAGATCGTGTTAGCTACCTACACGTACTAAATACTGGACATTAAATAAAATAACAAGTTGGTAAAAAACGCTAATAACTTTTTGCTATGCATATTTTCTCAATTAGTCTGACATAATTACCAAAGTCAAAGTGTAAACTGCGAATTAACGAGCAACAAAGTTAATTTCATTATTCTGAACGTGTAAATACGCCCGTTTGTATGTAGATGGCGCCGCAATGTAAAACCGCTTTTAGTGACCACTTTTCTGCTGAATTATAGCAGGATTATGCAACCATTATCGTGTTTGCACCGTTTTTGGACAATATGTGGGCAACGCAACAGTTTTTATTGTTTGTAGATTGTTGGTGGGTGGATCAGCACTCATTAAATCTATCTGAAGTATGTTGCAACGGCCAATTTATCACTTTTGGGAGTATTTCGCATAAAAGCGTTTATCTGCAATAACTGCCAGTTGGAATGACAGCGTTTATTCCATTTATTAAAAAATTAAACAATAATTACGTCTACGGAGGAGTGTATCAAGACATATCTAGAAAGTTTTTTCTTTTAATGAACCCTGATTATAGTGCATCTTAATTCTACAAACGTGTTGCGCAACGAAAAATTAAATAAAAATGTGTGGTTGAAAAACTTCGAGTGTATCATGTAAAATTGGCTTGTTATTCTGTGAAAAAGCAAATTCCGTCATAACTCAGACCCGACTGGGAGCAGGACACGCTCCGGTGCGCGGGTTTCCGGTGAGATACCCCCTCACAGTACGCTTTTATTGTTAATAGGTTAATTGTGTGAACGTCTGTTTAATTAATCAATTTAGTGACATCACCAGTGGCGATGTCAGAAAACTGAAAAAAGTATCATAGGCGTGGTATTGTTTCATAAGGCGGGTTATTTGTTTTTTCATTTTGTTTTGTAACAAGCAGCAGAATGGAGAAAAATTGTTTGTCTCGACATTGTCGAGGAAAGAAAAAAGAAGTACAGGTACACACCTTTGTAACATAAATACAAACAAGCCCAACATGCAGTAAATAAAGTTACCTGTCGACACGACTAGTCAAAATATTGACAAAGTGCTTGTTTAGACGCTTTTTGAGGAATTGTCATGGAGGCTGTAAAGCTATAAATTTTGTGCGTGCGACAGGGTTTCACTTTTCTGGTTCCTGTAATTCGACAGGTACACAGAAAAAGGTAATTGGGGTGATTTTTCGCACCTGAGGAAGCTCAATTCATGAGATTTTTCGCTTTGTTGCAGTTGCTTTCAGCTTTCAGGGCAATAATCGTAACGTTCATAATATTTGTATTTATCAGTGCTGAGTTATTGACGTTTTCAGATTTTGTAAACCTAAGGTTTCAAACCAAAGTCTGTATTATCTATATTTTTTCTGTGACAAATTAGTAAGAGTTTATTTATTTTCTAAAAACGCGAAATTTTCTAACTTTTTCTAATTTTTGATTTAGTATTTAAATTCTGTGTGATGAAAGGATTGTTTTATTTTTTTAAAGGAGAAGAACAACGTATTCTATAATTTTTTTGACGAAGGAATTTTTTTTAGAAAATTGGAAATATCCATGAAAGGCGGAAAACTGACACTTTTATACATAACACAGAAGCTTTCCGTTTAGATGTTTTTTGAATTTGAAGTGTTTTTATTAAAGAAATAACGGATATTGTATACAGCGTGCTCAAAAACTGGCGCACCAACTCAATGGTGTGTGGTAGAGAACTGCTTACATATAAAGGTGAAAATAGTAAAAAAAATCTTTGTATTAAAGTTATTGATAAATAACGGATTTTAGATAAATCATTTGTGGCAACGTTGTCTAACAGTCATAATCCCAATAGAATTTGAGCAACAATAAAAATAAATTATTTTTGAAACGGTTTCCTAGGAAATAATTCCCAGTGTTGGCACATCTACACATTGTGATTTTTTTGATAAATTTTAATTTTTTTAAATTAAAAAAACTGCTAAAATCTGATAGTAAATTTAAAAATAATTATTCATCGATTTGTTACGGAACGATTGCCTGGTATGAAAAATAAAAACATAAAAAAATAATGAAAACTAAAGAAGTTAACACAATAAGTTTGTAGCTCCAGATTTTTTAAAATATGACTTTAGGAATTTTTTCAACATTTTTCCCGTAATCTGCACTTGCTTCTCAATAACGTACCACTGAGTTGGTGCGCCAGTTTTTGAGCACCCTGTATAAGCTTTATTCAAAAAAGTTGAATTCCTTGTTCTGAAAATTCCCAGTGTCAGTAGGTTTCTAATTTTTTTGGTGGAGAAATTTATTTCTCTTACTAAAAGTGTAGTTCTAAAGTGCTAAAATATTTGTTAGCAGATTAGGATTTGAAGAATTATCTGACCTCGAAACGACAATTAATTATGATTGAAATTTTGTTTATTATTTTATTATTTATTATTGTGGGTCAATTTTTACAAGCGAAGTACAATACACATAACACATGCGTTTTTTTCTGTTTAGAGGTTTTTTAAGTTCGAAGTGCTCTTGTTAGGGAAACAACTAGTACTGAGTACAAGATATAGGTATTCAACAATTTTTGAAATTCTTGAATTTATTTCCTTTTGTACAAAATGTAGTTAACAGATTAAGATTTAAAGAATGATGAGTCCACTGAGCAACAATTAGTTATTATTTGAATTTTGTTTTAAGAAATAGATTATATTTTTGTCAAATTTTATATGAAGTATCGAAACAATAGTTTATACTTTTTAACAAAGCAATCACCTAGAAAAGTGAAAAGTTTTTGGAAACATTCTGATACAGAAGCGATTTCTGCTTCCACTTGGATTTTCTTATGTTGTTTTTATTAAAAACAATTTCTGACTCAAGTTGTGTATTTATACTCTTAAATTTAGACAAACTTATTGAATCTCCTGTCCTTAAAATCCTTTCAGAAACTTCTCTAAATCGAATTTTCAGGAGACACAAAAAATGTTGCAGTGACACATATTCGTTAACAGAATAGGATGTTAAAAACTATCAAATTTCTGATAATGTTTTAGTAAATAGGAAAAAGAAATTACATTTTAATAAAAAATCGTTTTCTCTTTCTATTTATAAAGTTATAACATTGTTTTCTTTTCATTGGTTGTTCTAGTTTGAAGTGGTCTTAAAATATTAGAATATTGAGCGAGAAATGCCAAATTATTTATAAATGAGAAAATGGGAACGATTTATGGAGATTCTCAGAAGATTAACTACTGTTGTAATTATTAGTGGAAATGAGGAATTTATGACTCAAGTTGTGTAAATTTTTTTAAATTTAGACAAAATTATTGAATTTTGTTTCATGAAAATCTGTTATCAACATTTTTTCCGCAACAATAAGCTGTAATACAATTCAGTGAAGCTTCTTTAAATCGGATTTTTAATAGAAGTTTTACTGTCGCAATTTTTTAGAGAAAGAAATTTATTGTTTTATAAAAAAAATACATAGTTGTTTCTAACATCCAAAAAATGTTAAAATAGCGCTTGATATCATTATTTATTTATACAGGGTGATTTAAAGAAATGGCAGGTGCTGTAGAATTATTATTTATTATAGCTTTTAATGTACCTAGTATAAGCTGATCTTTATAGTTTTTCTAAATGTCATAGTGTATTTTGGGCTATAGCCAACTTTCTTATTTTAAATTAGATAATATAATTTGGAAGATATTACTTTTTTGGTATAAATTTGTCCCTGCAATATGTTCTACTTTTACTAAAAAATATTGTTTAAAGAATTATAAAATTTCAGAAATAAATAAAGAAATTAGTATAGTCTAGTTGTCTGGTGTCAAATAAAACACTGCCATTATTGATATATTCAAAAGCAACAAATAAAAGAAAATATCTGTTAAGTAATTAAAAGTCATTCATTTTAGGGAAATAGTTGTGACTTATTATTTTTTTACGCCAATATTTTTTATTGAGTTTTCCAAATTATGAAAACAAAAATAAGGGTCTAAACTTAAAATATGAAAGCCTAAAATATATTATGACAATCGAAAAATTTAAAATTATTTAGCTAATTAAAAGCCACTTAATTATGTTCTTGAATTTTTGAAATCGACCCATTAGTAAAAATTTTACAGCGCTTGCTGTATACTTTATACTCTTTATAGAATAGGATGATACAAGTTATCAGATTTCTGAGATACTTGAAAGTCCAAAAAAATTATTAGGCATCCAAAAAAAGAGTTCAACACAAACTACTAAAATAGAAAAAGTACTACATACAGAAGTTTTCTTTTTTTTGTTTAGTTAAAATTAAACAAAACATTTAGTTCGTTTTATCTTTTGGAACTAGAATATGTTGAATATGGAAAAATCTTGAAACCGACGTATACAAGAAATATTAACTCTTACATCCTCTTTGTGTTATAATTATAATAATATTGCCAAAAATCACTGGCCACCTTTGATCAAAAATGAAATAAACATCTTTATTTGAATTTTTGTCTGGAGTCCTTTTTTTAATAGTCAGGTAAATAAATCGTCGGCAACTGCACAATGGTTTTGAAGCGTACCGAAAAGTGCGAAGGTAACAATAAAGCAGCAAGTCGTTGTTTTCCCTCAACTTTACCTTATTTTGTAAACGTCCCAGCCCGTAATAAATTTCCCAAATCGTCTAAGGTACGTGATAGTAAATGGCCAGTATTCTCCTGAATTACCGTGTCGTGTGCTTTCAGCTTACGCACAATGCATAATAAGCTTGAACAATTATCTTAGATTTACTGTTGAGCATGTCCTTGACACACTTCCCAGAGTGGGGAGTTGATGTTGGAAAGTGAGAGCGATGCAAAATCCTTGTTCACTCTTCTTTGCAGGATAAAATCCTGCGAGAGAATCAGGAAAACGAGCTTTTTCTCTCGACTTTGAAATACGATATTACGTGAGCGTTTCCGTAATTAACGTTTAGTCTAGTTTAAAATTCTGTACCACTCATTAATTCATTGTTTTCTGTTCTGTATGCATAGTGTCAAAGCAGCTACACCCACACTCTATAACGATATTTGTTCGTGTTTACCGCCCTATATTCTAGTCGTGACATCGAAGGCGTAATGCATTTTGTAACAGGGGAGCAGTGCTCAATTTTCGAAATAAAATTTTGAACGGAAACCCTTCAAGACGGCTTCTTTGTTATTCTATCCACGTGTTTGGCCTAATTTTCATGGCACCTGAAGGGGAAATAGCCGAACGAAATGGTATATGTCTTCATTACTAACTTTCACCGTTTTTAAATTCTACTTATTATATTATTTAAGACAAAGCGGGAGCACATGAAGGCACGTACCGATAACGTACAATTTTGGTTATTAGGTTTTATAATTGTTTTTTCATTTTGTATTTATTACACCATCACAGATGTGTAATCAACTAGTCAGTTATTACGTTACATGAAGAAAATATTGCACTTCCAAAAGGTTTCCTTCTTCTTTTTCGTTTGTGTTTGTTATTATTAGAAATTAAAAAAAACATTTATGTGGTTTACAAAGATACAAAACTCTTGAAAATGACAAGATCACATGGAAAATTTATACAGAATGAATATTTGTGTGTTCTATTATTGGAATACTATGTTGGGTCCATTATAACGTAATTAATTATATCAGTTTCGATAACCTGGGTACTCACTTTTGTTCACTTCAATAAATTATGCGATCAAATAGTTCAAAAGTCAAAGATTTCAATTAATTAAACATCTTCCTTTGCCAGATGTAACCTAATGAACCATTAAAAAAACTAATCTCCGACATTATAGACGAAAAAAAATCAAGAGATTTTGTCAAAATAAGACAAAAAATTAGTTGAAGTTTCAGTCAAGTTTGGACGATTTGGCTCGTTTCTGAAAGAGAAAGAGATCATTTTGAAGTAATTTATGAATTTTAAGCGAGAAAAAACAGATAATTTGAGAGATTTTTAGAAAACAAGTTAAAGAATAATTGTGTTTAGATAATTTTGCCATTTCCAAATGGTTTGGTTCGTTTGTCACTTAAAAATTTATCAATGTAAAAATATTGTTTATCAAGATATGCCTAAAAAAATATAATATTTATTTCAACTATTTACTAGAGCTTTTGCTGATTTTTTAAACGAAAGCTAGAAGAAGCTCAAAATTCAACAGTTGTCAAAATGAAAAATGTAACATGTTAGAATTTCGTTAGATTAACGCTGTTTTAGGTATTTCCGAACGATTTTATTACAGTTTTAAAGAAACTTAGAAGATTTTACATAAATCCAAAAAGTCAGAATTTGGAAAAAGCTTAGAAACAATAATTGTTTTGTTTAAGAATTATTATTTATTTCATCAAATTTCGACCGAAAAACTTAATTATGTCAACAGATATTGCTGTTTTAATTACTTATAAACTAAAGGGTTAGAATATTGTTTTTCAGCGAAAAACTCACAGCACAGTTATTTTATAGAAATGCCAAGGAATCTTCGTTTTATGTCTAATAACGTTATTTCAGTCATTTACCAGTGACTTTGCTAGTTTTTGAGAAAAAGCGAAAATAGGTTATGAGATTTTGACTAGAGAAGATAAAAAATTTATAAAAAAGAATTATAAAAAAAATATAATAAAAAATTTAGAACTTATTTTCAGCCAAAATAAGAAGATTTTGCTTCTTTTGTGAAAGAAAAACTCATAAATAAGTACAACAGATTTTGATACAAGTCCAAAAATCGTCGTTTCACATCAGAATAAGGCTATTTCACTTATTTCCAAAGCAATTTATCGTTTTTTTAGGCGAAAAAAGCAAACAAAAAGTGGTGATTTATGATTTCACTGATTTGGTGGTGTATTTTGAAGGAATCTTGGTTAATCGTGGAATAATATCTTAGCCATTTCCAAGTGATTTTCCTCGTTTTTGTCGGAGTAATTTACTAATTTACTATGACAAGATTAAGCCCTTTTCAGAGTAACGCTTTCGAATCAAAAAAGTATGAAAAAATACTCGTTTTAAGCTAAAATTTAGTCTTCGTTCTTGAGCGAGAAACTCACTATAATTTAAGAAAAGTCATGATTTTAGATCGTATAATAATATTTCAGCTGTTTTTAAATAAATGGACAATTTGAACAGTTTTTGTTAAAATTAGGACAACAAATTTTCGTTTCGTAGTAATACTATTTGACAATTTCGAACAATTTTTTAGCTCAGTTTTAAACAACAAATACACTAAATTGAACAGGCTGCTGAAACCAGCCAAAAAATTGACGGTTCATGTTATTTTCTAAACAATTAGTAAAAAAGTAAAAAAAAAAGCCGTTTTAGAGGCTAAAATTTTCACTGCTGTAGTGTTTGTTCAAACTAATCACAATTTATCAAATATTCATGGTTTTAGATCGTAGAACAAATATAACAATATTTGAGCCAATACTAAATGATTTAGCTTTAAGTCAACAGAGTAACGTTATTTCAGTTGATTCTGAACGATTTTTGAGCTCATTTTTACACGGCAAAAAAACCAAAAATTCGTCGTTCAGATCAGAAAGCTAGATAAAAAAAATAAGATTCCATTAACTAACGTAAGAATTATTCACTTCAATTAAGTGAAAATTTGTCTGTTTTTAAAAAATTTTGCTGTTATAAAGCAAATAATCGTGTTTTTTGTCAGAATCTTCTTTTTCAACGAAAAAGTTTTGAACGAGAAACCAATAAACTTTTGCACATTTTGGCAAAACAAATCAAAAAATTGACATTTCAGGTGGGAATAACGCTATTTCAATCATTCCCTAACCAATTTATTTTCTTTTTAGACTAGAAAAACAAGAAAAAAATAGTCGTTTTAGTTAAAACTTTTCACTGATTTGGGGATTTGTTTCTCAGTTAGAATCTCAGAAAAATCAATCAAAGAATTATGGTTTCACATCGTGTTTAAACAGATTTTGCCAAAATTATGCCAACAATTTTTTTTCCTTGGGTAATGCTATTTCAGTCAGTTCCGAATGATTTTTGAAGGCTTTTTTAAACGAGAAACTCACTAGATTGAACAGATTTTGTCGAAATTAGCTAAAATGGCAATAAGGCTAAGGCGATTGCAACCATTTTTGCAGCAATTTATCTTATTCTTAAACTAGAAAAGAAGGAAAAAATAATTGTTTTGGGTTAAATTTTTTATTGATTTTGTGGATCTTTTCTGAACAAAAATCTCAATAAAATCTAAGATTGAATCGTGATTTTAGATCATATTACAATATCTCGCCATTTTCAAATGATTTAGCTCGTTTTTTGACTGAGAAATTTTCTTGTCTGAATAGTTTTTACCATTATTAAGCCAGAGCAACACTAGGAACATTTCCATAAATTCTGAACGATTTTTGAGCTCATTGTTAAAGTTAAAACTAAATTAGACAGACTTTACCAAAACTCGTCAAAAAATTGATATTTCAGATCAGTATAACGCCATTTTTGAAGCAATTTATCTTGTTTTTAAACGAGAAAAACAAGATAAATAGTTGTTTTATTGAGTAAACATTTTCACAGATTTGCTAAATCATTTCTGAGTGAGAAGCTCACCAAAATTTAATGAAAAACCGTGA
Source organism: Tribolium castaneum (assembly GCF_031307605.1). Classification (NCBI taxonomy): domain Eukaryota; kingdom Metazoa; phylum Arthropoda; class Insecta; order Coleoptera; family Tenebrionidae; genus Tribolium; species Tribolium castaneum. Next base: position 11,063,669 of record NC_087394.1, read on the forward strand.
TTTTAGATCTTATGTAACAATATTTCAGCCATTTCCAAATTATTTAGCTCGTTTTTGACCGAGGAATTTAATAATTTGAACAGTTTTTGCCAAGATTAAGCCAAAAATTTTATGAAATTGTGTAGATTTTGACAGAACTATCTAAAAAATTATCATTTGAGATCAGAATAGTGACCATTTTGGTGATTCGTTTCTGAGTTCAAAACTCACTAAAATTTTACAAAGAATCATGGTTTTAGATGATCGTAGAACAATATTTTGTCTGAGGAATTTACTAATTTGAACATAATTTTGCTCAAATTATGTCTACAAATTTTCTTTTCAGAGTAACGCTATTTCAGAAATTTCCTAACGAGTTTTGTGCCAATTCTCAAACGAAATACTCCCAACATTGCAGGGATTTGACAAAAAAACGCCAAACAGTTGTTTATAATAACGTAACTTTGTTCATGTTTGTTCGTTTTTAAACTTGAATCCTATTAACAAACAAAGTTTGATCGGTGTTTTGTTACGTATTTTATGTTTGATTTAAAACTTAGCACATTTAATATTAATAATATAATAAAACCAAGAAGTCTTCATTTTATGCCGGAAAACCGTTATTTCCGAGCGGCTTTTGAAACAAAATCAAATTCAGATTTTTGCTTTGTTTAAATCAAAGATTTTTTTCAATTTGTATTAAATGTTACGGTGTCTCATCGAATTTTCAATCGCTAGTTTGTGCAATAGCTGCAGATAAATTATCGTGGGTGGTAGGAGGTGTACCAGAATAATTACATATTACGCATATATCACATTGATTATGTCGTAACAATGTATATATAATGAATGTATTTACATTGCAAACAATTAATTGTCGCTTTTTCAGTCGCTATTTGCAAAGGGCTCGTGCCTGCCATAAATCTCGAATTGGGCCAAAATAGGTCGACATTTATTAGACCAACTACTGTGCTTGTTTCCAAACAGTTTACCTTAACGTTATTAACCAACTGTCAACGGAACGCGTCCTAAGTACATTAAAAAGAGAAAGCGTTTACTATTTCGAAAAATAAACGAACAGTTTACCTACAAAGAAATACCTGTTGCTCCTATTATGTTAGAAGCGTATACGTGTTGGACGAAATGGGCCGATGTTTTGTAAATAGCTGTCGTAAAATGCCCTGTTGTGACAGGTAGAAAAATTTCAATCGGCAAATTTTTAACTGGGCCCAGGTACAATGCATTATTCACGATTTCATCAAAATTTAAATATGACAAAAGTAAATCAGACACAGGTTGTTGTGAAATCTTCTGTTCGACATATTTTTTTTCTCTCTAAATTGTGTCATGCTCTGCAATCAGTTACGCTTCGTGGTTGTCCTTGCTATCAATTTAACAAACATTATTTTTTGGATATCGGTCTGAATCGGTTTTTTATCGGAAAAGTCAAGCGTTTCAATATTTTATTCAGAAAATTGGAATCGATGCGGAGAGTTTCAATTTCTTCCATTCAGCGAATTCGCGACTCGCACAATGATGGAACCTTGGCACATTTTTATTCGGATAATTTATCAGCGGCGCCGCTTGTTTCAGAATTAGTTGTTTTTTACATGAATGATAATTCGGTTTGTTTTCCATCGGGGTCGATCGATCCGAACTTATTTCAAATTACATTCCGGAAAATCAATGTCGTCAAATGACACGAGCGTCGTGACGCCAAAATTGCCCCAGTTTCCACGCTGACCTACTGAACTTAAACTACTTACTGGACGGTATGTCTCATTGGGGTGTAATACCGCCAATAATGGCATTTTCTAATTCATTGCTTGACCCAATTTATTGGTGTCCTCTTCGCTACCAAGGAACCCCTATTGTTTACTAATTAAAAATTGGGAAATAGTCTAAAAAGCGAAAGTGCAGCTCTTGCCCAATTCTCACAGTTTAAATTTGCTAAAAATTAATTCGAAATTATTGTTCCTAATTAGCTAGTGCAATGGGTAGGTGTAAGCTCACAGTTGACAATTTTAAACGCCCAAAATTGGGACAACAATCATGCTCACACTCACACAAAATCGCAAATAACATATAATTTTAGAAAAAGATACGCATATAATTTCAGCGTTAGGCAAGAGCATTTCTATACCTACACTAATTTTCTTAATCGCGGTACAGATTACACTTAATGTTCATTTAATATTGCCTGTTTGTTTTGTTTAAAGACCGAATGCGTTTTTGTGATGTGTATCCTCGAGAAATACTAAATAATTGCTTTTTTTAGTTTTTAGTCACCAACAGTTACTCTGACCACTCACATGTTATATTTATTCATGTTTCACGTTTGGAAATGTTAAAAGATTGATTAACATTTCTAATACGACCACTTGATGCCTACTGGACATGGTGAAATTAATCTGAATTTTAAATTACACTCCAAATAATTAGTATTTCTAGATAATCTTGTTTATTAAAAAGAAATTAATGATATGCTTTAAGTTCAGTGCAACTGAAACTGCCAAATATGGAAAAACTGTTTTAGCATGTGCTGGGTTCCATGGTCTTAAAGCTAATTTTTAATTAATTCAGATTATTATTAATAAACACTTTGTTTATTGGGGAAAAAATTGTACTACCATCAAAATGACAATTTACGAGTACTTACTTTAAAAGCGTTTATTTGACTGCTTTTTTGTCTGTTTATTCGTTTCACATTTTCGGAGCCAAATTTGGAAGGGTTCTTGTCCGAATGAATTATAATTTTGCATACTTACGTAATCTGCGTGCTATTGCTAATCTATATAGTCTACTACCCCCTAAAGGGGTAAAAAAATCCTACGTGTACGCAAAGATATTTTACTTTGATTTAAAAACATTTTTTTATTTTTTAGTATAACATGTTTTAAAACATTTTTTATATATCTTTATAATTCATGTTTCGGTTGTACATTTATTTGTGTTCACTTCTTTGGATTTAATATACATTGAAGTTTACCGTAAAATCCTATTTTGTAAATTTGAAAACAAAAGAAAAAATTAAGAAAACTTTAATTTCTGCAGCTACTTTTAAATTGCAAAAATTTGAACCTTCTTACAACAAATAATTAACTTAATCTTAAAAAATTCTGAGCAGTGTAATAAAGGTTTTAATTAAATTAACCTAAAATGAAAATTAGTGATCAGAGAACATTTTGCGGTTTTTGAGAGATTGTGCACCGAAAACTCAGATTCTTTTTTTTTAGATTCGAAAACGTCATTTGGATCCACTTCTAAAAGTTTTTATTTTTATGATTATTGACGAATTTTTCTTTAATTTTTAATAATTTTTGTTCTAAAGTATTTTTAATTCTCTGTCTATTAAAAAATATCATTTTTGCTGTACAATTACGAACATTATAACAAACCAGGAATAGTAAAACGAAAGAAAACAAAAATTCAACTATGTTGATAACTTAAAAACCAACTATTTTGGCATTTTATATCTTATCTATCGCCTCCACAGAGTGGCTTACGTAGGTTTAGTTCACAATATTTCAATTTTTCGAATAGCTTTATCACTCTATCTCTAATAGCTCTAATTATTCGACGTTTGAAAAGTTAAAAAATGCCAAAATTGCAATTAATTTTGGCGTTTTCTGGAAAACTATAAGACTTAGGGCAATAATAAAAAAACATCTGAACTGGGTTTTATTAATTACCTGCCGAATTTTTAGTTTTTTACGGTTTTTCATAACTTGAAAACTAAAAGTTTTAAGTTGTAACGGTTTATTCTGACGAATTTTCCGATTAATTAGACGCACTATATGTTTTTTCCTACCTTATACATTTTTTAATAGCATGTCTTAAATTAGAATATTAGCTGTTTCAAAACTATAAAAACGCCAAAGTCGCATTTTACCAAATTATTTTTTTAAATAAGGTTGATAAAAATGTAAAATAGTTCTTAATGAATAGATCTCTTATTGAAAGTATAAAATATATTCGCCATTATTTTTTTGCAGTGCACGAATAATTTATAATAGCTAATTTTGAGGAAAAATGCGTCGTTGGCGTTTTTATAGTTTTGAAACAGCTAATAGGTGCATTAAACGTCTTGTCGATTTTATCAAAGTTGATCCAACGATGTTTTTTTGCACTTTTCTGTGTCTCTAGAACTTAGGAAGTGCGAAATCGTCATTTGGTCTAATTTAAAAAATAAATAAATAAATAAAATAAAAATAAATATTTTTTCTAAATTTTTTCTGACTTTTAATTTTGCCCAATTTTTAATTCGCCACTTTTTTAGCACCTTTAAAAACCAAAAACGTTGTTAGGACCATGTTTGGATTTTCACATAATTTGGTCACATCTATTTACAGTGATTAGAGCTTTTTTTTATCCAAGTCCCTTATTTTTTTAATCAAAAATTAATTATAATTAATTATTAATTAATAATTATTACGATGTTTATGCAGATATTTTGAAAGATTTCTTGAAATAAGCTAAAAACTCGCCAAATTACGTGCAAATTTCGTTATTCCAAACAATGTTGATCCATTTGAATTGTTTTTGAACCAAAGTTGACGAAAAATTGTCTTGAAACTGTAGATCCGAATTAATCCGAATTGTCTTATTTTAGCCAATTTTAGGTAATTTAGCTCTTGTTGGAGCCAGAAACCCAATATTTCAAGAGATTCTCTCGAAACAAGTCAAAAAGTTGGAAAAGAAAACGTAAAATATAAAGGTACATGAATGTAAATGTAAAGAATAAAGAAATTAAAAAATATCAAAATAAAATAACAGATAATTTATATTAACTATCCATTTTTTTCCTATTTATTATTTAATTTTTTTATTATCTATTTAAGTGATTTAGGCCAATTCTGACTGAATTAAGTCAAGAAATCGTTGAAATAGCGGCAAATTATGTTGTGTCAATCAATTTCAAGGCTCGTGAATGATATGACATTAATTGATTTTTGATATTTTTTGTGGCTTTCGAAATGTATGCAAAAGAAAAAATAGTTTTCAGACCAATTGAAAGAAGTTGGACAGTAATGGTACACAAAATTCTTAAACTATATTTGAATCTGTAAAACCCAATTTTTGTTTTTTTTTTTTAATTTTTTATTACCTTGCATTTTAAAATGGTGCAGAGCTAAGTACCAACAATATACCTATTTATAATAAATATTTTGTTTTGAAATTTTGAATAATAGTTCTTGGCTTAGACAGGGGGGGTCTAAGAATTAGATTTCTTCCTCTCAAAAATATCTAATTTAAACTGAGCTTGCATCTATTTATTTGAATTGTTTTTGTTATATTTTCTGTTTTAGTATGTTTTTGCTTTTTCTTTTTAATTTATTATCAAATCATATCTGTGCATTAAACGTTATCAATCACAGACAGCCAGACAGGAGCTTAGTTTTGGGATTATTCTAAATTGTTGGTAAAAAATAAAAAAAACCTTATCAGAAAAATTTTTCATTTTGAAATATGGCGACACTAAGGCTTAAAACGGCACGTAATAGAGAAACAACGTGTTGCGTAAATCTATTTTTCTAAAATTTCAACGTAAAGTCACGATCAAAAAGATTTGTGGCTGCAGTTTGAGGGGTGTCATTTTTTACCGTAACTGTACGAGTAATTCAAGGGCGTTGAAATTATTCCTCGTTGTTTATTACATTTTTAACTAAATTTTAATTGATAATTGGCCATAAAGCAGTTTCCCAATTTTATAAATAGTTTTTCACAACGAAAGGCCGCCGGCTCATTTTTCATCTTCCTTAGTAAATCTCTTGAGCAAGATTAATGAAGTCGAAAATCTTTGTGTGTCTAAATTTAAACTCTTTCCTATTTTCCAGTCATTGGTAATGTAAAAGTGGTGTCGAAATTGGCACATCGTAGATCTGGAACGAGCCGATGAGTAATTCTTAATTATAAAATAATCGCGCAATTAAAACGCCTATAATTAAATACGCAGCATTATGTTGCACATTACAAGTGTTTTCCTCTTAAAAATCTAACTCCAACCAAGACATTTTAAAGACCGAACAACAGCAACTGGTCTCCCAAACATTCGTGTCAAGGATCATGCAATTTGTGTGGATTTTGGTGAATGTTAAGACACATTTTGTAACAGATATGATAAGTGTGAGTAAAATAAAAACAATTTGGTTTTAATAGAACGCCACCGTAATCCGAATTGATGTCCTCTCGTTGATTTACACAGATAATAAGTTTTGTCGCGTCAACTGCATTTAGTGGGCTTAAGATTAAGCACTTCTATTCTTCTTTGACCCACAAACCCAGTACACTTGAGCTGATTTAAGAAGGATAATGCGCTTGCGTCCGACTTGCGTTAATAGATCGCCTCTCCCCCTCTCTCTTATCAGTTAATTGTGCGAATGTCGCAATCAGCATTGTGGAAAAGCGTTTTTCCAGCCAAAAATCGCGAAGAAATTGTGCGTTGTTAAAAGCCCACCTTGTACGCTTATGGTAAATGTAGGGGGGAGGAATCTGGGAATGGTGTCAAGCCGCCATGCAATTACGCAACATGTTCTACTGGCACGCATGGTCTTCGACAAACAGTTATGACATCACGAGTTGCACAGGTTGCCATCCAGCGAAACTCTCTTCACTTTTATCCGACACAGAAAGTGAAACAATGCATAACACGAGATGAGTTCGCTTTCATTACATATCCCACTTTCCGAACGAATTACGAAGTACTTTCGATGAAAGTGGAAATGGCATAGCCATAACGAAACTGTGTCAGGACGATTAGACCCCACACAATTGATTCGATCAAATATCAGATATAACGAAGCTATTGTTTCGATCAATTATTCGATTTTGGCGCCAAAAATGCGCTATTGGTTGGCCAATCGATTACTTGGATGAGAATTAAAGTTGATTAAAATGCATTTATTTGATTCAAAGATTGCCGGCTTCGTTATGACTAATAACAATTACAGCTGACACAACAATATCCTATTTCAGACAAAGTAGCAATCTGTAATTAAATTAATAATTCCCCGGTCTTGCCATTCATACACCTTTTGTTAAGGAAGTCCGTTAAAAGTATGTTTCAACTTGTGTTACCAAATGCCTGACATGCGACAAAAGGATAAATTGCAACCCAATTACTTACGGACTTAACTTAATTAATTTTAATTGCAAGGAATCTTACAAATAATCTGAAAAAAATTCAAAGTTTACTAACCAACGCTGATTTCTGTGTTATTTTTTGATACTTTCAGCAGATTCACCTTGTGGCAAAAAAACAATCAATAATTATTTTTTTCGATGTTATAGATTATTGTCACTTTGTTGTATTCATTACAATTATTTGTTTGTTTGAAAATGAAAATAAATAAATAAATAAATAAATAAATATTTATAACATTACAATAATGCCTTGTTCGCAAATTTACCATACTTGGAATATTTGTAAGTTAATCTTTTGTATTTAGTTAAGTTAGATGCTTACGATAATTATTATAATAAACTGTATTAGAATTTTCTTGGAAAGTTCGTATTAGTCTAAATACGAGTAAGGCCCCTTATTTACAGTCCGCATAGGTAAACTTTACTTACATAATTTGCGAACTAAACATACAAAGTGTTTTATAATGATTTTTTTATAATTATAATTTTCATCTAGTCGCCTGTGAATTTCACATCTAAAATCAAAAATACCGCTTCAGCACAATTTTTTTATATGCTAACCAGTTTTAAGTTAACTAGGTGACAATCATTTTTACACTTTGTAGTTACCTACTATTACAGAATTACAACTCAAAAAAATTATATTTATAAAAAAAATGTATTAAAAATTGTATTTTAATGTAATACTAGTTTTAATTGATGTGAGAAGAATAATTTATTTAAATTTCTAACGATGAAATAAAAATAGTTATTCGGGGAGCAAAAATCATTGTTACAATTATTCTTGAAACGCTTGTGGGATACAGTGGCAAGTCAGATCATAGAATAGTTTCATTATGTTGTGGCAAATCTGCTCGAACATGTCAAAATGCCTTTTATTAATGTAAACATTTAATTTTTAAAAACATTAAGTTTTGAAAAAAAAGTGAAAACATAAATTTTTATGTCAATGAAAAAAAAAAAAACAAAATTCCCGCAGTAATTTCCCACAGTAACAATTTAGTTGCATTTTAACTTTAAAGAAATTTTTAAAATTAATTGATTGACAATTTGTAAATTTCACAACTGACAGTTTTGACATTTATTGACAGAGACATGTAAACCAATTTCAAAGTTAACTGGATGAGAATCATTTAAAAACACATTGTATTTAACAAATATTTTTTTTATTTTAAATACAATATCCAAAATGTTATTCAATGAACATAATTGTGGAATACTTTTCTCGCACCGTTCAGAAATATACAGGGTGAGTCCACTAGAAGTTAATTTTTACTATATCTCAAAAACTAATAATCGTACTGAATTTTTTGTTTATGCCTGTGATTTTTTTCAGATTTCTTCTACAATTCTTCCTAATCAAAATTAATTAATTATTAATTAATTCATTAATTACTTGTGTCTTCTGAGAACAAATGATGCTTAAATGTTGTTTTGTCATACAAATGCATAGAAAAATGTTGGTAACTCCAAATAATATTCAATTAAGTAAAAATTAAAAATTCAAATAAACGTTAACAAAATTTTAAAAGAATTTTTTGCTCGAAAGCATTTCACATTTTTATTTTTATTAATGTTACTATTTTTAATTAATTAATTTTAATTAATTGTATGTAAGGGTAGAAAAATTCCGAAAAAAATCACATACACATACAAGGTGATTCAAAAGTGATAAAAAATGAAGTCAGATTTTTTCAGCCAACTAAATTTTTATATTTTATTTTTTTATTTATTTTTCTTAGCAACGTTATCAATTGTTGCTCTTTTGTTTCTTATTATGCCTAGTTTCATGTATTGTCGAATTTGGAAGTTTTTAATTGTTTTGTACGTCAAGATTTTTTCAACAGGTATTTGTTTAATATTGCAAAAGCTGTCGTTTCCGCTAACTAAAGTCAAAAAATTTATTTTATATTTAAATTTAAAATAAAAAAATTAAATTATAATTTTCATAAAATATTATTAAATTATTAATTATTATAATAATAATTTAATAAAATATTAAATTATAATATAATTTTAATTGAAATTAAAAAATTTAAATTATATTTAAGTTTATATTTAAAAAATATAAAATTTAACATGAAAAATTAACTTTGAAGAGATATATCTCCTGGAAAAAAGGGCTCAATAAATTTTTTGTCATAGGAATTTTTAATTCAGTTTGATATCCCTTATCAGCACCCGTGAGACTGTACGGCACTTTTGAATCACCCTGTAAGTTATTTTTTATTTTCAATCACTCTGTATACAGAAAAGCATTCAGTACTTAACAGAAAACGCTGAAATCAATTCTGTGCTACGATTTTTGAGATACAATGAAAGATACTTTTAGCAGACACTCTAGACATTATGAACAACTTCCAAACATTTTTTTAAAATCTCTAAAATTTTATGATTTATTAAAGGAAAAAACAAAAAGACTGATGGTTTTTCTTTTATTAAACTGAAGAAATATCCAGTTGTTTTGCAAAAAATACCTACTTTTAACTAAAAAAATATTCCTTTTTTTACAATTAAAATATTTGTCGAAATGGCCAAAAATTGGACATTTATTAAAAACGATGCCGATGGCGTTATTATTACGCATGAAAAATCAAAAAAAAAATTTGGTAATAAATTAAGGAATATCGCATTTTTTTGATATTTTAATAAATTATTTCAATAAGGGAGCACATGACTAGCTATTTTACTTCATACAGAAAAAAACTGAAACAATTCGAAAGCTTAGATTTTAGTTTGTTGTCACTTTTTTTATCAAATAAATAATTAAAATTAACTAGCTAAAGTAATTATTATTAGAATGATGGCGTTTGAGCCGCTTGTAAAATTTTATTTAGTCCAAAGTACATTTTTTATGTCCTGACTAATAGTAAGATTGTTAAAATTATAATGTAATCTAATTTTGCAAACGGTATGTTGAAACAACCTATGTTTGCAAATTAAATGAAAAAAATATGTACCAAACATGGTATAGGTTTAAAGTTTTCAATTAAAAAAGAAAGAATAGTGAAAAAATCTAACAGAGATCGGAGATATTTCATTCGAATTGTACAAAGTAATCTCCATAAGGAGAATATGCAGAGACTCACTCAGTATGATTCACAACTTGGCGTTGCTAAAGTTTTATTTTTATGGTAGTAATTTGGTTGTAATGATAACAAATCCCACTCACCTACTGACACGGATGCAGCCTCCTTGTCATTGTTCTTTTGGACGGTGGTGGAAATAGGTCAAAGCGCTCGTTTTGCGAATTAGGTCACCTACTTCCCGGGCGGACACATGGAATTACATCCAAACATAACAAATAAAAGCTCCGCCAACAGTTTTATCTTGTATGTATGTGTTTAAGCTGTTGGAAGTTTATTTATTTTACAACTTGTTTGCTGGAAATTGCGTGCAATTTATGGATGTTGCCTTTGCATTTTTAAAATTAGATTTTCGCATACTAAAGAATGAAGAAACGTTATTTACCGATGCTCATGTTTTATGCATCAAGCTATCGATATTTTAAGAAATTGTGGTCGACTGATGCAAACTTTCGATTATTTATTGCAAGTTTGAAACGGAACCCGAAAGTTGTTTAAAATTTTATTGCCTGCAATAAGCTACTGGGGTAAATGAAATTTGAAACTTGAAATCGGGCCGTTTTACTGCGCCAATTAAAGTTGTAACAAAAAAGGGGTCCTGTTAGTTTATTGTCGTAATAAATTCTATTCGACACCTTTGGCGTCAGGTAGGAAATTTTACAGCATTGCAGATGCAGTGATTTTCGAAAATGTTTGATCCTTGAAACTTGTGATTTTATTACCAATAAAACGCATCGATCAAAGTCGCTCCATGCGAAGAATGACTTCCGCGTCGTGACACGTGTGCAACGAATTTTTCTTTCCTGACAAAAAAGACAGTCTCATTTAAAAACATGTTTCGAAATAAATAAAATTGTTTTTGATAATGCACACGTTGTTGCTAAATCAATTGTGAGAAATATTTGACAACATAATTTGATCCTTATCGAATGTTTTCACCAAAGGACCTTCTGGTTTTCATCATAATATGTTTGGAAACAATTTTCTGTTATAATTTAAACGTTCAACTGAAACGGAACTGACGTTGCGTATTTATATATTTATTCGTGGTTTTTATTATTCCGGGCATGTAGAAATCATCTCGAAAAGTTTCTAAGCGGTTAGCTGTTTCATAATTGACAAAGTTGCTAAACGTTCACATTTTGGTTTATGGAGGTAGATGGTTTAGTACTTTAGTTTACCGTCGTATTCATTTTTTTCCAAAGAGATTTTCGTCAGTATTAGGTAATGGATAATAATTCACATCAATTGACAATGGCGAGTGTTTGAGACTAAAATTAAATTAATAATTCATCTGAGCTATTAATTTTATAAGAAATGTTCGTAAAAATTTGGTTGCACAACATTTTTGAATTAAGTGTGGTTGTGTTATTTTGTTTGGCTAAAATTTGAAATAAAAGGTCACTAAAATTGAAAGCTATTATAAAATGTGTACAAATATTACGTCTATTTTAATTAAATTTAAATAGACTTATTAACTTATTGATACCGAATTGTTGGGAAATTACAAAATTAATCCACGATTGTTTTGTTCCAAGTATTGTCTTGATGAGAATTTTGATATATTAAGTACAATATTCAATACAATTTTGATTCGATTAATCAAGTATTAAGTGGTTGGTGTTTTAATATTTGCGGTTACATCTAACAATCTCACAAGTTACAATATAATTCAGAAATACAAAATTGTTTTACTATTCTGAAATCGGTAATAACCAGAACGGACACACTGGTGTTCTTTGGAAAAATAAAACGCACGTGTTATTTAATCTAGAACCTTTTCGAGGAAATATGTATATTGAGGTGTCGGCTACAGCTTTCTTTCAATATTCTTTTTTTATAATATGTGTTATGAAAAAAATTCAACGAGTGAAGTGTTCGATCCTGTTATCTAATAGGAAAAGCAGAAAGGAATTAATTAATTTCTATAATAGAAAAAATACTAGTAAGAAAGCTTTGCAAAGCAGAATAAAGAGAAAAAATATTAGAGAGAGGGTTGCGAGTTCGACTAACGAATTTTGGGTGAAAAAATTAAAAATCACTATAATAGAACTAATCATGAGTCTAATAAGTAATACGAAGGGATATAGCAATATTTTACTGTACTTAATATTAACCCTTGTTTTTCGTTAGGAAAAACTAAAACGCTAGATTTTTCATTAAACACTTCCTAAGTTTGGTTAAAATAATATAAATGCTAGGTAAAAATAGTAAACGCTGGGCAAAAATAATAATAGTTAGGTCTCTTTAGGTATGGACTTAATCGCATCTTCACGGCAATAATTTTTTTTTGTCTACTACTATATCAGATAGGTATTTAGCCTTAGTACCTAAGTGGGTGTTTATTAGTATCCTTTTTTACAATATGTAAAGTCCATTTATTTTGTAAAATAATCACTGTAAAAGTCACTGTCAAAATTTTCATAAAGACCAGACTGTACCACGCTAAAACTTTCAGTTTTGGAACACCTGTATAGAAAAAAACAAGTTTTTGGTTTTATTAAATGTCTGTAAAGTTGCTTAAGAAAATTTTATTTCAAAAGACAATAACTAAAGCCGTTAATAACACCCAAGTACTATTAAACTGAAAACGGTAATTTATTTATTTTACGTTGCCAAAGTGATAATCAGTGGGCTAAAAGGGGCTACAGTCTGGGGCAGCAGAGTTTTAGCAGCGGCAAAAATATCTTTATTTCGATAAAAAAATAGATAATATATACGAGTAGACGGGCTACAAATTTTTTAAATCATTGGATCAAATTTTTAGTTTTGTGGTATTTTGATACTCCTTAAGTTCTTGAGTGTTTTATTACTTAAATGTTTTTTTAGAGTTTATAAAAAATTCACAATAAGTAATGGTAGAAAAAGCCTGAGTAGTACGCAATACAGATAAATGTCTTTGAAAAAAGTCAGCGACAACGTAATATTATACAAACAAGTGTAAAATGGATACGTTTTTTGAAAAACGAAAACTTTTTAAATAAATGCAGGGTGATTTTGTATTAGATGTCTTAGAAAACAGAGAAGATATCTAAAAATGTTTTGATGACACTATATAATATAAAACTTTTTCGTTTTTTTTTTATTAATTTTCAAAACTATCTTGTGTTTGTATAGAGAACTTGTGCTAAAACTGATGAGTTTGTTGTTTCATTCAAATAAACTGATGGATTTTTTTTAAGACAATTACTGAAATTTTAGAGAAAATCACCTTATAAGAAGAATGATGCTATAAGTAGATATGTATTTATTGATTTGTTTTTATCAGTTTTCAGTGCTTGATTTATAAAATTTGTTTAATGTTAAAATAGACCTCTTTAATTGTTGTAGAGCAACACTAATATTCTTAATATTTTTCAAGCAGTATAGCAGTTCACTTGAGGTGCCACAAGAGAGTTGGTACCATTTAAAATTTTGAAGGGGTTAAGTGCTACGAATTTTTAAAATACGACAAAAAAAGTCAAAAAAATTGTCCCTTTACACGATTTGTAAATTCTTCCATATATTTTGAATTAACCAACAGTAATTTTTTTTAAGAAATGTTACAGGCAGGGGCAGCAATTGACCTAAAATACGCCATTACTGATAATCATCACTCGGCAAATAACCAACATAAGAATACTTTGACAATTATTTTAATAAACAGACAATATTATTAAACGAAATCAATGAATAGACTATTCATTCCTGTCATCTATTTGGAAAAACGAATAGAAAATAAGTACATAATTTCCATAAAAGATAAAAATAACAATACACAAGGTGTGCAAAGCACAATAAAGGCAAATTCGACAATTTAAAAAAAGAGAGGGCTGTTATTTCAACGAACGAATTTTGTTAAAAAAATACAGTAATAAAATTAAACATACAGCGTTAGGCAAAAGTATGGAACCAAGTGTTTTATGCCTCAACTATGTTCCTTACAAAAAAACTAATTAGTATATCAACTATTTCAAAAATGTGATCATTTATTTAAAATTTCTTTTAGTTTTCGAATTATTGAATGGCAAATTACGGTGATTTTTCTGGTAAAAGAATATGCTTCAAAAATTACTTTTAATTCAATAATTTTGTTTTTGAACCAGTGATTTCTTTGAAATAAATTATTAAAGTTACATTCCAAGCTCATTACGAGGGTTTTCCGAATTTAACAAAAGCGGTGGTATCCATGGATGTTTTTATTCGAGTAATTTGATTCGTAAAATTTTTCGCAAATATGAACATCCATGGATACAATCACTTCGGCCAAGTTCGAAAAAACTTCATAAGGAGCTCGGAACGCAACTTTAATAATTTATTTTCAGAGAACCAATGGTTTAAATACAATATGATTGAATTAGAAGTAATTCCTAGAGCATGATCTTTTACCAAAAAAATCGCCGTGGTGTGATGCCATTTCAAAAAAAATTGTAATAACTCGAAAACTAAAAGGAATTTCGAAAAAATTTATTCTTGAGGAATGATCACATTTTTAGAGTACTTGAACATCATAATAGTTTTTTTTTGTAAAGCACATAGTATAGGCACAAAACGCTTAGCTCCATACTTTAGCTGTATGAGTCTAATAATTGATAACAAATCGTCTGTACAGCTTTTGGTTCTGTGAGTTCTTGCTTTTTTTGTAATATTAACCCTTGCTTTTAATTCAATATATTTTGTAAAAGTATAGTAGGTATTTTCGTACTTGCTTCATTTATATCCCCTTTATCCAAACACCCAATGAAATAACGTTTTTGCAAACACTCACTGCATTATATTATGAACAAGTAAAACGCCATAATTGGACGTTAGTAATTACGTTTATCTATATCGAGGCTGCTTATCACCACCACACATGCAGAACAGCTTCTGTGGAATTACGCAATGAGTATAGGTAATAATTATTCCTGCTACTTCCACAGGTGTTTTTTTCTAAGTTGATCGTGTTTTCCTGCCCACCAGCACTGCGATTGGTTCGTCTCGAAAATCAAAACAAAAGTATTCCTGCAGCATCTACAGGTGTTCGTTATTATCCAGCTTTTTTGTACAACTAGCGATTTTAAAAATTTCACTATCTGTGAATGGTTTTGGTTTTGTTATTCCGCCCATCAGTAGCATCTCTTGTTTTGTTTCGTCTTCAAACCAAAACAATCCGTCATCAATCGATTGAATCCCTTCCCCTGGAATAAATTAACCCTGAAACGTGTTGGGTCGCGTGCGGCCGTCCCGAATGTGGAGCAGCTTGCGGCAGGTAGTGGAGGGCTGTTCTGTCCGGGAAAAGTCCCTAAAATCCCGTCGTGCGCTTCGCGAGCACATGATGCGTCGGCCCTAAGTGGGTCAGTGGGCCATCCCCTCCAGTACCCCCACGGCCGTTCCCCCACCTCTGGTCGGTGTGTGCGATGTTGTAAGTGTGTGTGTGTGTGTATGTATGACTTCACAACAGCACTAACATAGACCTGGTTCATGGGAAAGTGGGTCACCGGTCCCGAGTCACTTTCACTTATTACATGGGCTCCTAATCATTTTCCATTGTAACCCCGTGCTGCCAACACGTCTCTCGGAAGGGGATTCGCAGTTGAGGCGCTCTTGGACGGTCCGCGCTGGTCAGTTTGCTCACTGAAGTCCGTCGAGACGGAGGTGCCGTTGTTCCACTGGTGCGTGTGTGTTGTGTGCCTGCTCCACCGGATTACTGTGCTGTGCAGTGTGCTTGCTGATGCTCCACCATGCCCTTAAACTACTTCTCCTTCGTGGTGACCTAACCGAACGCTCGTCCCTCCGACCAGTCCTTACCCCGTTGTACTGTTTGTGAAATGTTACTGGACATGGAGAACCACTCGACGTTGTTATCTCTGAACATGTCCCCGTTCAACGCCAACTCGGGGGACTCGCCCGCCCAGGCCTCCAGCCCCATGCCCCAGTACGGCTCGCCCCCGGTGGCCTACAGCAGCTGCCAGCAGTCCATGGGGCTGCCGCACCACCAGCCCCCCATGATGATGTCCCAGAACATGAATAACCTAGACGCCTCTTATATCTTTTCTTCAGGGGCCAGCGCCATCTCCGGCGTCGACATGGGCGCCAGCTACCAGATTTCCGGGCCGGCGACGTCGCTCACAGCCGGCGACCTCCCAGACACGAAGGACGGCATCGAGGAGCTCTGTCCGGTCTGCGGGGATAAGGTCTCCGGGTACCACTACGGCCTCCTCACGTGTGAATCTTGCAAGGGATTTTTCAAACGAACTGTTCAAAATAAGAAAGTTTACACGTGCGTGGCGGAAAGAAGTTGTCACATAGACAAAACGCAAAGGAAAAGGTGTCCCTACTGCCGGTTTCAAAAGTGCTTAGAAGTCGGGATGAAACTTGAAGGTAAGTGGACAACACGTGCCGGACATGTGCGCATAAGCGAAATTCAACAAGGCGGTACATGCCGTTTACATGAGCTAAATTATGACAAATAGGCCGAAAACTTGCAACACAATGTTTAGACTCAAAATTAAAACTGGATTGCACATAAACCGGTTCGGTTTGACAACACATGTAAAATTTGTTGCTAAATACTATTTATTCAGCCACAAAAATTTACGTATTTTTTGACATATTTTATAAACAAATGTTCGACCAAATACGTTAACATTATCGACAATTAAATTATCAAAATATCGAGGGGTTAACGGCAGAGGAAATCAGATCAAATCGTGACTACATCAAGGGAAATTGGAGGAAATCAGGTGTATATTAAATAATCTCTTTTTTCTTATACATTATTTATGTTGTGTTGGATGCTAAATTCGAGATAATTACTTTACGAGTTGGTAAAATTGATTACTAAATGTTAAAATATTTAGATAAGTTGTACGAAATTCATAGATATGACTAAAACTAAAGGTAATATTTTTATTCATGCTAGGAATGCAATAATTCGTCGGTATAACAAGGTGTTTAAGACATGAGCTACAAAACAAAAATTTTTTTTCACCTTATATTTTTTGATTTTTTTGACGGACACTAAATAAACTGTTAAGTAAATTACAGTATATTTTTAAGTAAATAAATGCTTTTTACTAAATTATTATTTACTAGCCAAAATATTGTAAATGCTAGTTAAAACAATCTTAATGCTAAGTGGTAATGCATTTTTAAATAATACTTATAAAAGCGTATTCTTACCTACCCACCTATGTATTTAACAACCACTTGCCACGCTAAGTGAAATGCTAGACTAGATTACTAAAAACTGTTTTTTGACGTGAAGATTCGAATTAAATCCTAAAGTAATTTTCAAAGAGACGGAATTGACAAATCCAGTAGCGTATTTTTTAGTGTAGTTGCCTCTCTTGATACATTTTTTTCTTAACTTTAGTAGTCCTTATTTTCACATAATTGTAATTTGGTAAAATTGATTACTAAATGTTAAAATATTTAGATAAGTTTGTACGAAATTCATAGATACGGCTCTCTGAGTGACTAAAACTAAAGGTAATATTTTTATTCATGCTAGGAATGCAATAATTCGTAGTTATAACAAGGTGTTTAAAAAATGAGTTACAAAACAAACTTATGTTTTTTTTTCACCCTACATTTTTTTGATTTTTTTGACGGACACTAAATAAACTTTTAAGTAAATTACAGTATTTTTTTAAGTAAGTAAATGCTATCTAATAAATTATTATTTACTAGCCTAAATATTATAAATGCTAGTTAAAACAATCTTAATGCTACATAGTAATGTACTTTTAAACAAGATTTGCTAAAAAAATAATACTACTTATAAAATCGTTTACCTACCGACCTAGGTATTTAACAACCACTTGGCACGCTAAATGAAATGCTGGACTAAATTATTAAACACAGTTTTTGACGTTTTTGAATTATTTTTCATAGACGGAATCGACAAATCCAGTAGCGTATTTTTTTTTAGTGTAGTTGCTTCTCTTGATACATTTTTTCTTACCTTTAGTAGTCCTTATTGTTTTTACATAGCTTTTGTAATTTTTTTCTAACAATTATTATTTTTATCCAGCGTTTACTATTTTTAACCTAGCATTTACGATTTATACTTAGGAAATGTACTTTTTCTTTTCCCTTTCTGGACCTAACTTTTAGTATAGTACTGTCGTTTTTTATTTAAACCTTTCTTGGTCAGTTTTGATTTAATAACGAAAACGCTTTTTATTTAATTCATCAGGTTCATCAAAAAATTAATTGAATCACCTTAAAAGGAAAAGGTGAGAGAGTTAAATTGGATGACTTAAAAACTTTATTTGTGTAAAACATTAACATTTTACTGCTTCTTTGTCTAAAAACAACAGAATAATTCACTGAAAAAAGCTAAAATCAATCTAGACTGGTCGAAAACGAGGATTAAATTATCACTTCGACGATTTGAGCACCATTTTAGTGAAAAATATCACAAGATTTCGGACGTTTCTGGCTGTAAAAAAAATAATTTAGCTGAAAACGACAACTTAAACAACTTTCAGGTATTTAGCATTAAACATCAATTATTATTACAGTATCTATCTGAAAAGTGAATTTTTTCAAATAATTCGAGTAATAATGTTATCACTTAGGCCCTAATTTTTTATTTACTTCGTTAAAATAACTCAAATTTTATTCAAATTTTTTAAATCTCAGTACAAACTCCAATAAATTATCGATGTGGAATTACTGTAGTAAAAACAATGCCCATTGAATTGTTCATTGTTGCTAAAATTAACATATAAAGTCCAGTAGCATTTTATTAATTAACTTTAAAAAACACTTTATACTTTACTTGGAAAGACAGTTTAAAAAATAATCTCTAAGGAGCAAAAACTATACATGTAAATTTTTTAAAGTTATTCAACTTTTAGTTAACTTCTTCATTTATTGATTTTCTTGATTGCAAAGCACTGTACAACTAGAACACTAATTTTTGAAGTAGTAGAAACCTTACTTTTCTAGTGTTCTCAATTTTAAAATAATTTTTTTTATAACTAAAAATTTCAAGTATTAAAAACTGCGTCTGAAAGTGCAATATTATAGGGTGTTTTATGTAAAAAACGTGACTGTACCGTGACCGGTCCTATAATTTATTTCTTGCATTTTTTTAAAGTATGAGACCCTAATTCTGGTCGCTGTGACCCAAATTCGCCACTTACATCGCTATCAAGGACTTGCGCGAAAATGTATAAGGACATGGCTGCTCGTCGCTTTAGAAAGGCTGTTTATTGAATAATAATTAAAATACTATTCGCCGGCTGGAATTTCTTCATTGCTTATTCATAAGTCGCGAAAAATTCTACATTTATTGGCTTTCGGTGTCGATAAATAAATTTGCAAACGCTCCTGTGTGGATTTATTTCTCCTAAATTACCGGAGCGTACCAGTTTTAGTAACGGAATTATTGAACATCTGCCTTTTCGTAAGAATACATATTGTAACAAATAGCAAATGCACGACACGAAATACCATAGCAGTTATTTCAACAACCTATCACTTACAATTATTATTAGGCGAGCTGTGTTCAATCGAAGTTGAGCAAGAATCACATGTACGTCATGTAATAAGCCAACAATCTAAAATCGAGCTTTGCACAAATTGTTGCTCTAATACACCATTTATTTTTTCCACGCGTTGTTGTTTTGGTTCGCAAATTATTCACACAGTGATAAAAGTTTGGATTATTGTTTGCTATTTATATATTTTTTTATATTACAACTACGTGTTTGGAGTGGAACCACCTGTTGATTCATTAAAATATGGAATTATATTCATTTGTTCAGTGGTCACTTCTCCTGTTTTCCAAATATCAAGTTTCAATTAAAATCGGGAGGACGTCAAGTAAACAGACAGAGTTTACAGCTTTGTCATTAGAAGAAGACTAATTATGTGTTTTAACAAGGATGTTCTAGAAAACTGCAGTGATTTTTTGGCATTGTTAATAACACTGTTCAAGAAATTTTTACTTTGTCCTGGCTACGGAGGACTATAAGTTAGGAGACGAAACGTGATACAAAATTGTAGAATTTTCTGAACCCAAAAAAAAATAACAAATAAAAAATAATAAAAAATTAATTTAAACTCCACTAATTACTTGGAAAAAATGTGAGCTCTGAGAATAAAAGTATTCAAAATTTGCGCTTTGTCTCTTGTTTTTCAAAACGCTGCGAATACGGTGTAAGATACAAAAAAAACGTTAAGAAGAAATTTGTAGAGAATTAATTTTCCTTTAAAAAAGTCCGCGAGACAATATCTCTATTATCAATGGTTTAGGCCCTAAAGACGTTCAAAGACGCTCAAGCGACGAGTTTGCTTCATTTTACCGGTTGTCAACTAACTTAAAGTTAATTTATAACTAAACTGTAGAAGATAGAAATATGGTGTCGCGGACTTTTTTGTAGGAAGTTTAATTCTCTACAATTTTGTTCTTTAAACTTTTGTTGTATCTTCAACCGTATTTCCAGCGTTTTTAAAAATATGCCATGGTGCGCATAGAATTATCAATTTACGTTCCGCCTTATGTTTTTGCGAACACTGCGAATCCGGTTGAAGATGCAAAGAAAGTGTATGGAACAAAGTTGTAGAGAATTAAATTTTCTACAAAAAAGTCCGCGATACCATAGTTCTATCTTCAACGGTTTAAGTATAAATTCAATTTCCAATACTTGACCACCGGCAAAATAAAGTTAATCGGTCGCTTGAACGACTTTGGGGCCTAAATGGTTGAAGATAGGTATATGGACTCGCTGACTTTTTTGTAGGAAATTAAAATCTCTTCAACTTTCATCCTAACATTTTTCTTGCATCTGTAACCGTATTCGCAGCGTTTTGAAAAATATGGGGTATAGTTTAAATTGGTGAAAGTTTGAAATTTTTTTAAATATACTTTACGATAATTTTTTTGCATCTTGTTTATGTCTTACTATGGAGAATTTAATGCTCTATCTGCCTGTATTTTTTGCTTATTATGTGCAAACCGTTACGCAAATATAACGATTTTTTCAAATTCATTGCTCTGAAAACTTGGACGGTAATGGAACAAGTGCGCTCTCTGGTGACATCAACGGAACTATCGAGGACGGGAACGTTTTATTTGTACGTCGTTTCATATCCTAGCCTTTAAATATCCGTAGTCCTGCCTTTAGACGCAGAATTGAAAGTTTGATCTGTCTGAAGTGATCTTTCAGAAAATAAATTTGTGTGGAATGTGAAGTTCCAAACTAAAAATTAATTTTAATAATAGTTGAAATACGAGTTAGTTTTTTAACATGTTTTATAATACAAGAGATTGGGATAAACTTCTTAAATAATTGAAAAAGTTTACACAACAGAAAAGTAGTTATTTCTTTAATAACTTGAAAATATAAAAAATTTTTTTTTTGGTTGACTCATTTTTTTAAACAATGTTGCGAGATGCCCGAAATCTGCCCTCGTTTTGTTCCGAAGGGATGTGAACGGTTTTGGACAAAAGCGCGCTTTCTGCGATCAGTTATCCGGTTTTGAAATTAAACGCCTCAATTGTAAAATTGAATAGCAATTCTAATCCAGTTTATCGCACCCGATATGTATGGTAGCAGTGTTATTCAAATGTGTATGTGCAAATAGAATCGAACGTGTATTACCTGTGCAGTAGTTGTATGTGACAGTCTACTATAAATATATCTATCAGTTATCGATTTTCAGTACATTCACTGGGAGAATTTATATCTCCTTCCTTGGAGGCATTATATGCCTAACTGCTGTTGTTTAAAGTCCGCTTCATTAGACGCAAAACTTACGTAACGCGATTGCTATCAGCCAGACGCCATCTGCTCGCCGACTTTTCGGCTCGGAAGACCAAAGCAGGAGCTTAGCGAGATTGTGGGGCCTCTGTGTAATAAAATAATCGCGTTTGTGGCGGCGCTCTTCAGCACGTGTTGGGCAGAAATGGTCGCGAAACCTAAAATTGTGCTCGAAAACTAAACCAAGCCGATCCAACCTCCTTTCACTTTCATATGCCGTGTGCTTTACCGTACTATGAGATTAGTTTGCTCTTTATCCGGACAGATTCCAGCGAATTCGCTTTTAAGGTGGGTTCGTTTTGGTAAAAAGCATTGGCTAGTTGGTCGGATATACCGTATTCAGTCCGTGACAAGACATGGCATTTTCAGGGATTTTGCAACCAGCTTCGTTACGTGGGTTACTCGGAGAATCAAAACGATGAAAATAAATGTCATCGAGTGTGAGGGATAGAAAGTTAAACTGGCCACAATTAGAACAATCAACGAAAACTTTGCCGATTTACGATCGCTTTGTGCTGCGAAGATTGCAACAGTGGGCAAACTAGATCACGCATTTTATTCCAAATGTCACTTCAATTAGATTTAAAAGACTTCATGAAGAGCGCATTTTAATTATTATTTTACATTTAAATGGCATTCGATTATGTCGTAACCCACGATTCCCTTCGTTCTTTTGAAATATTACACACAAGAAATACGGACTTTATTATAATGGTTCTAGATCATTGCAAATATTATGCCGCGTAATAAATTCCATAAAAAATGAATTAATTCAAGTACCTAAATATAATTTATCTGTGAATAGTATAGGTATTTCAACTTTCTTGCTCACCTTGAAGGAGCCTATACAGCTACCCAGACATATACAACTTTTCTAGTTTTTTCTTCTTTATTTCCGTTCTATAACACTGTATACCGCCAATTTTATACAGGTTATTTCGCTTCGCGACCGCAACTCTACGTCACTTCATTAGTTTTACAAACAACACAATAATTCACCGAAATACAATTTGCCCACTGATTTGCATACGCAAATTAATCTTCATTAATTAATGCGCTAATTAGCGCCACCAAATGATTTAAATCTCGGTTACTACACAGATTTTGAATTTATAAAGACAATTAAAATATATTTTTTCTGTCTAACAAAAACGCAGTCAATGCTTCAATTCACCAATTACTTTGAAGCCTGACTAGTGACCACGTTTTTACTTGGCTGGGTTTGTTGAAATTCTGCATGAAAAAAAAAGGTGAGGGTTAGCATTTTTTGACGAAATTTTACAAAATATGAGCCTTTCTGGCTAAAAAACCTCTTAAATAGTTGAGCTGGGTTTGTTGAAACTGTATGAAGAAAAAATTGGGAAAAAAATTTGGTGAGGGTTAGCATTTTTGACGAAATTTTACAAAAACGTGCCTTTCTGGCTAAAAAGATTTCCCAAATAGTCCAAGAATGCACAATTATGTTAACTCTATTTTTTTATTAGGCATCCTATTTATATTTTTTAACATTTTGACACATTTAATAGTTTAAGTTAATTTGACGCGAAAGAAATGTTCAAAAACTGGAAAATTTAGCAGATAAATATTTAGACGCTTTAAACTGAACTGGGTTTGTAAAAAAATACTTTCTGGGAAAATCATTAACTTATTACTTTAAACTGGAAATGAGAAAAAATAAAACAGTTTTTGGTTCTGTTTGGTGAGGGTTGGGATTTTTTACGAAATTGTACATTGTTTTATAGGTAAAAATAGTCGAAAAACGTAATATTTTTTATACTTTTGCTATACTATTTTCTTTATTAGGAATTCTATTTATAACTAAATTGCTGAAATAATAGTTTATTTTTAACATTAGGACACATCTAATAACAGTTTTAGTTAATTAAAAAATTGGAAAAGGGAACACGTGTCTAAATAGACACTTTTTACTTAGCTGGGTTTGTTGAAATTATGCGTGAAAAAAAATTTTGGGAAACAATATTTGGTGAGGGTTAGCATTTTTTGGAAATTTTACAAAAAATGTGCCTTTCTGACTGAAAAATACTTCTCATATAGTCGAGGAACACACAATTATGTTGTACTTTTGACCTAATTCTATTTTCTTTATTAGGAATCCTATTTATATTTGAATCAGTGAATGGATAGCTTTTTTAACATTTTCACACATTTAACTATAGGTTTAGTTCATTTAGAACGAAAGAGGTGTTCAAAAATTGGAAATATTTGACAGAAAAATAACCACGTGTTTATTTAGACGCTTTTTACTGACCTAGTTTTATTAAAATCTTGCATGAAAAACATTTTTTTGGGAAAATCATAACAGAGTTTGTTTCTATATGGTAAGGGTTAGGATTTTTTTACGAAATTTTACAAAAAAAATTGCCTTTCTACCGAAAAAAGACCGAAAATTGCAAAACTGTGTTATACTTTTGACCTAACTCTATTTTATTTATTAGTAATACTTTTATTATATTGGGAATCACTGAATTGCTAGATTTTTTTTTTAACATCTTGACACATTTAATAATAGTTTTCATTAATCTAACGTGAATGAGGTGTTCAGAAATTGGAAAATTTGACACATAAATAACCACATTTTTATTTAGACACTTTAAACTGAACTGGGGTTGTAAGAAAAAATATTTTCTGGGAAAGTCATTAACTTATTACTTTAAACTGGAAATGAGCAAAAATTAAATAGTGTTTGGTTCTGTTTGGTGAGGGTTATGATTTTTTACGAAACTGTACAAAAAATTTGCATTTGTGGCTAAAGAAAGACTTCTAAAATTGTCGAAAAACGCAATATTATGTTATACTTTTGACCTAACTATTAGGAATTCTATTTATAACTAATTTAGCAACAGTTCAAAAGATGTGTTCAAAAATTAGAAAATTTTACCAACAATGTGCCTTTTTGGCTTCTTGTGTAGTCGACGAACGTACAATTATGTTGTACTTTTGACCTTACTCTATTTTCTTTATTAGGAATCCTATTTATATTTGAATCAGTGAATGGATAGCTTTTTTAACATTTTCACACGTTTAACAATAGGTTTAGTTAATTTAGTACGAAAGAGGTGTTCAAAATTGGAAATATTTGACAAATAGATAACCACGTGTTTATTTAGACGCTTTTTTTGGAAAAATCATAAAAATTTTTGATTCTATGTGGTAAGGGTTAGGATTTTTTACGAAATTTTATAAAAACATTGCCCCTTCCTACCTAAAAAGACCGAAAATTGCAAAACTGTGTTATACTTTTTATCTAACTCTATTTTTTGGGAAAATCATTGCTTTATTACTTTTTTTTTGTTGTTACCATTTTAAGCCTTCTTTTTAATATCTGAATCCTAGATTATAAACACTATTTTAAAACACGTTTCTCTTGGCAACGTGTTTTAAATTAATGTTTTCACTATTTTAAAACACGCTTTTCATAGCTCTGTTTTAAATTAAAATGTTCCAAAACATTTTTTATATAACACTCGCATACGCTCGTTGCATAATGACAGCCCTCGAACTTTAAGCTTGTGTTTTCGCACTCGTTTTATTATTATTTTTCGGAGCTAGTGCCGATATTTTTACGTATTTTTTGCGAGGATTAGTACTTTTTAAAGAAATTTTACAAAAAATTTGCACATTTCTTGCTAAAAAATAGTCTAAAAACACAATATTATAAGTTATACTCTATTTTCATTATTTGGAATCCTAATTATAATTGAATCACTGAAAGGATAGCTTACACGAAAGAGATGTTTAAAAATTAGATAATTTAACAGATAAATAACCATCTTTCTATTTAGACACTTTTTACTGAGCGGGGTTTGTTGATATTCTGTAAGAAAAAACAAATTTGGGAAAATCATTGACTTATTAATATTATTATTACTTTAAACTCAAAAATCAAAGTTTTTTGTTTTATTTGATGAGAAGGAGAAAATATTGCGTTTTTAGATAAAAATAGTCGAAAACGAAAAATTATGGTATGCAGCACTTTTGACCTAATTTTACATTCTTTAGTAGAAATTATATTTGTAATTGAATCATTGAGTGGGAATAGTAAACTTTTTTTATTGAATGAAAAATTGAATTTGAATTGAATTTCAGTTTTCATTGAATTTTCAGACTTTCGACAAGGGTTAATTTTTTTTTAATTCACCAAAGCTTCTAATTTATTTGTTTTTTCCGAATTTGTTTACTCTGTTTTGACCTAGATTCTTGCCTCGTTTTTCCAATTGAAATGAGCAGTCATAATTAATAAAATCATTGGCAGTGTTGATCTTTCGAATCACTGAAACTAATGCAACACGGTGTAAACAATGAATCTGTTTACCTTAAATCAGTCAGTGAATGATTTTAACACAGTATCAGTTTTACTTCCTATAGCTCCAAGTTATGATCTAATCTCGGGTGCCTTATTACCATGATTTCTTTGTTTCACACTTCACGTGTGCTCCATATAGCCTTATATATTTGTAGAAAATGCGCCCACTGTGCGTTACCGCCTATTCTCCTCCCGCGATATGTCCGTTTTATTTGAATTTGCAACAGTAGCAGCTACAACAAATGTTTTTTTCGGGGAATTATTGCAAGTGGTCAAGTGTGTCGCTTTAATGTTGCACTAAACCTGTGTAGAGAGCGACTATCAAAATATTTACATTGTTATACACTTTGTTTATTTTGTACTTATTATGTGTTTAAAAGACGGAGCGCTGTTGCAAAACCTTTATTTCATTAAAGCATTCGAATCGAAAACGTTATTGTTTATGGGGAAAGTGTTTACAAGTTTTTCAAATTATTTTGTAATAAAAATTTCGTGGCATACTCTTGTCAAGGTCTTTCATTCGTCTATTGTCTATTTGTTCTCAGACTGTTGTAAACATGGAAAAAATATGGTTGGAAGTGTTATTGCTCGAGCGGTATTCCGGCAAAAGACAGATGTTCAGTTTCTCGTAAAGCGAGGATTCGTTTTATTATATGGGCCCGTGAGAATTTGGGACAATTAAAAATATTACAGACGTTTAGCGAAAATGTTTGGTAAATGCTAATTGAAATATAACACTTTCATTTTATGTTGCCACATGTGCAGTAATCGTTTGTTGAAATTACAAATTAACTCCAAGTGTTCCAGAAATTGAATAAAATCGCCTTTTTGCCTGATCTATTGCACGACAAACCGACTATTTGTGTCACCACACAAAAATATCCATTTTCTATTCAAACGATAGTGATTTTACGTAGGTTAGTACCTACTTAGTAGTTGTCGACTCATTTTTCGTAGATAAAATACATACTCGACCAACATGTATGTAAACGCAATTAACTCCACCATTTTGCAACCGAACGGGAACGCAAAACATGACGTGTTGTGTGTTTAAACTATGTACCATATACCAAAACATTTATTTTTTATTCAACTTGATTTAATTTGCATTTAGCTGATACAATGATACTGTTGTATAATAAACAACGTGTGCACACAACTCACTCACCGGTTTCTACAAAACAAAGCTGCCAGTTCTTTGTAAATAATGATAACAGGGAAAGAAACGCGCCAAATTTATAACAAATTCAAGAGGTCGCAATATCAGACACAATATTTCACGGTTCGTAAGCAAAATTTATTAAACGTGAAGTTTACTCATCTCTACGTTTTATCGTGGAATATGAATGTTTCTCAAGCCGGTGATTTTATTATTTATTTATTAAACAACAGATTTAGATTAATAAGTAGTCAAGGAAATAAAATATAAGTTAGTTTCATTGAAAGTAACCTCGAGTTTTATCAGAAGGATGTTCCCTGTATTTTTTCATAATGTTCAAGTGGGTTGATTTTACCTTGAAATGCTTTTTCACAATCTCAGAATCACTTTTTTCAAATTGGATATTTTTACTGCAGATAGTACATTGCAGACACAATTTACTCATATTTTTATCTTTTTAAAAATTGTGTACAAATCTACAGTTATAGATGAACTAAAAACTCAGACTCCGACCTAAATCAGAGTTTCTTTCTGAAGAAATAAATAGGAGAGAGAAGAGAAGTAAAAAATGTGAGGTAGATTGGAGCATCTTTGAGCAAATTGACAATTTTTTTTTATTTTTTATCAAATACAAAAATAGAAATCAAAAAATTACTTAAATACTCAGATTAAAGTGAGTTAGAATTCAAAGTTTAAAAATTTTCTTAATCAAAATTATAATTCCAAGGTACCTACAGTGCAACTTCGATGAAGCGAATTAAAGGTATGAGTAAAATAGTATTCGGATTAATTAATGTTTGAAAAAAATTATTCAGGTCATGAATTTATTGGAGAAATAAGTAAAACTGAGAAAAATAGTAACAAGTTAAAGAAGATTGGAGCATCTCTAGGAAAAGTGGCAAAAACTATTGTTTTTACAAGAAACGAAAAACTGTTTTTTTTTTAATAAAATAAAAATTTAGTTCAAGGTGAAGACTTAAAAATTTAAAATTTGGTAACCAAACTTACAATACCTTACAATTAAGTTATAGTGCAACCTCGATAATGTGAATTAAAGGCATGGGTAAAATATTTGGATTGGTAAATAATGTTTGAAAAAAAATATTGCCAGATCATTAAAAAGTTAAGGAAAACGATTTTTTTGTAGATTTATTGTACAAATAAATGGAACAACGAAAAACTGAAAAATGATCTCTAAATAATTTTTTTAAAAACTATTTTTTTCACGAAATCCAAATTTTCTAGTTTTTGGTAAATGTAAAATAAAAAATAAAATAAATATTCAAGTGAATGTAAGTTGGCTTTCAGGATTTTTTTAAGTAAACTTATAATTGCTAGGTACAGTGCAACCTCGGTAATCCGATTTAAAAGCAGGGATAAAATATTGGATTAGTAAATAATGTTTGAAAAAAAAATACCGTCAGGTCTTCAAAAAATTAATGGAGAACTGATTTTTCATTTTTTTTTCTCTGAAAAAAAAGTTAACAACTATTCTTTTCACGAGACTTAACACCTATGCAAAACCAAATTTTATATTTTTAAAGCAAACTTATAATTCTAAGGTATAGTGCAACCTCGATAATGCGAATTAAAGGCAGAGGTCAAATATTCGGATTAAATAATGTGTGAAAAAAAAACTGCCAGGTCATTAAATAATTACAGGAAAACGGAATTTCTATTGATTTGTTGAAGAAATAAATGGAAAAGAGGAAAAAAATTTAAAAGTATGAAGAAGATCCGAATGTCTCTGGAAAAAATGTCAAAAACTATTCTTTTTACGAGACTTAACATCTCCAAATTTAATATTTTTTTATAAATATAAAATATAAAAATAAAATCAATATTCACCTGGAAGTGAGTTATATTTTGAAATTTTCATAACCAAATTTATATTTGCAAAGTATTCGATGATGCGAATTAAAGCCAGGGATAAAATATTAGGATAATTATTAATTCTTGGAAATAATACCGTGAGGTCATCAAAAAATTAAAGGAAAAGGGAACGACTGTTGCTTTATTGGAGAAATAGAAATAAATGGAACAGACAAAAACACTACAAAGTATGAAGAAAAATATCGGTAATTTTTGAAAAATTTGGCAAAACCTATTCTTTTCACAAGACTACACTTAATCGAAAAATGGTTTAAAAAATACATACTTTAGTGAAAGTGGGATTAATTACAAAATTTCAATTTTTATTAAAATTCTAAATCAAAGGTATATTGCAATCTCGATAATGCGAATTAAGTATGCCATTCGGATTAATTAATGTCGGAAAAGATTGCTACAGAAAAAATAAAGGAGATGCAAAATTTTTGTTAATTTTTGGATAAAATGATAAACTTTTCGAGAGTTATTGCGACCTTTATTATTATAATAATTATTTAATTGTATGTAAAAATTCAATTTAATTATCGAGTAAAATTGTTTGGTTTTTATTAAAAGTTTTTATTTAACTTGCTTTGTTGTCTGTCTGTCTGTTTCATATTTTTGGAGCCAAATTTGAAAGGGTTCCCGTTGTCCCAATGAATTGAAATTTGGCATACTTAGTTAATCTGCGTGACAATGCAATCCTATGTGGTTAAATGGCGTTTTGAAGTTGCATCTTTTAAAAAAAAAATTTCTCTAAAAATCATTTTTTTAATTTTTGTAATTGGATAAAATGATAAACTTTTCTGAAGTTATTGTGATCTTTACTATTATAATTAATATTTATTTGTATTAAATCATGTAATGATTGGGTAAAATTGTGTGGTTTTAGCGATAATATATAGATAAGTGGATTCCAGGTTTGGTAGCAGCGCTCTAAAGTTCGCCAGAGGAAATGTTTGTTTTCTAAATTTGGCGTTGGTTTTTGCAATCGCCGAATCTGTCTGACAAAACCTTTGTAAATCAGTGAATATTATGTAGTTAATTGGAATGTCGGGATAGGCCACGTTGTTAACAGCGTAGCGGATTGCATGGTTCCAACCTCACTAGTTGCGCTTGGTTGACGATCCAAACAAAAGTAAAACTTACACGACAACACTCATTCACTATCACTTAAAATTTTTACCAAATCACAATCAGCAATGAATCATTCGCACTGTCTCCGGCGTTTTTTTCGCAATCAACAGCGATTTTACTTTTAAACAAATTCTCTCAGTTGTGAAATTTTGCTTTCAGTTTCATTAATCATAGTCGAGTTGTTTTGGTTTTAATTTAGTGCATTGAAAACTGTCTCATCTCTATACATGAGCGATTTGATAATGTTTTGAGCCGCGTAAACCTGGCTTCAAGTTCCGTGAAGTGGGACGAGGTCGCTGAATAACAATATTGTAATATCCTAGGTAAACGTGGCACCGTCGCTTACCTGCTTACCTGTATTATACCAGCTGTGATTAAATCCTACAGGTTTTCTTCGACTCATTTTTAAGGGGGAGATTTCAATACAAATCCACTTTCTTTATTATTTTGAGCCCCAGATCGAAGATCCAATACGAGCTTTTTTATTCAGGTCAATGTTACAAATGCGATTACAAAATCTCGAGCGTATTTTTAGTAGACGAAATTATCGTGTTGTTTTAATGTAAACTCTCATGCATTATAAACATTAGTGTAGACACTGTGGTTCCCGAATGTAAATAATTAAGCAAATGAAAAAAAAGTTTTGTCATTTAATCTCATTGATAATTACCAATTCACGGTTGAAAGAGTTGAAATTCATTTTAGCTGTTACACAACCACTTGACAAATGACCTACTTAACAAAGTTTAGAATTACCACACGGCCGCTTTTTTCTCCTCGAAATACTATAACCACACACGGAATGGCTTGATGCAAGTGCTTAAATTAACCCAATTTTCGGCAATTACCCACCCCTATTATTAAAGACGAGTCAATTAAGCCACCACGCCCGACTGACTTGCCTCCAATGGAGATAATTATTTTTTCAATTTCATACGAATGCAAATCTATTGTGTTCCAATCAATCGAAATGTCGCACGTAGCGTTGCACAACAAATGATTGGATCGTGCTTCACCCTTTTTCATACAGGGTGGCCCAGAATTGGTGACCTTTAAATAATTGAGAACAAATATTTTTTTCACCTAAGTTATTTTCAAATATAGGGTGTTTCAGAATTTGGAGGTAGCTTTTACGACTGATGATTTTGATCTAAGCTTGTATTAGTTGATTGTTTGTGAAATAATTGGATTTTTTGACAAAAACAAGCTTTTTTCTTTAATTTATTACACAATGTTTTTGAGAGATAATATAAGAATCTTTTGTATGCGAAAATAAAAAATAGGCTATTCTATTTAAATGTTAAGTTATTCTACTAGCAATAAAATTCTTAATCTTTTTATCTTCTTAGCTGCAGTAAGCTACATTCTTCAAATTTGAACTTTTCTGCTTAAAAATTGGTGAAAGTCCTACATTTCTAGGATTCTTAGTTTTTATCTAATATTTTTTTGAAAAGCGTGTTTTTAAACAAAGTCAACCAATAACAATTAGCTTAAAAACATGAGTGTCAAAGGTATACGTATACAAAAATGCAATAAATATAGGGTGGTCTATTTAAAAGCATACAGTTGTGGACAAAAAATGTGATAGCCTTGGAGCAGGTTTTTTTCCATAAAATTTAGTTGATTAAAACGGACTTTGATCTGGGGTTTTATATTTGACAATGCTTGTCAAAAATAAAACAGATACACAATTTTTGCCTTTTTTATATAATTTTGACAAGTACATATTATGACATTATTAATTGCATTTTGTATTATTGTCGTAAACAACCGACTTGCCAACATTTTTGGGCTCGTACATAATAAGTAGATTTGATAATAATGATTTTATTTGTTTTAAACAATTTTGTGAAAAATGAAAAACATTGCTTAAAGATTGCAAATCTTACATTTACAATGTGTATTTGGCACTATTCCGAAGTTAGTAACAATTAAATAGTTATATAGAAACAAAAAATGTAATTTCTAAATTACATCTCCATCGAAAATAGGAAAATCCCCAAATAATGCTTGTTTTATTGAGATCTAAAATTATTATGGAAATGTATGAGATGATAATTTATAGATAGCCTAAAGTCTGTTCTTACATATATTTACTAAAATTTAATTTTACATCTTTAATTAGTTGACATTCTGAAAAGATCTATAACCAGCGCTGTCCAACTTGGCTTTTTTTTTCTTTTACAATAATTTACAAAGATTTCAGGGCACAAATTTATAAATTTGTCGCTACTTTTAAATTTATCAGCAAAATTTCTTAAAATAAGTGAGATTCCGTCTCCAGATAAATCATTCGGAATAAGTTGAAATGAAGTAAGTAGATAATAAATTAAAGAAATATTAAGCAAATAAATAAAAAACAAATTGAAGAAAAAACGGCAGGCGTTGTAGAATTTTCATTTTGTGGTTTGATTTCAAAAAATAAAAAATTAATTCGTAAAAAATTATTTCATTGAAAAAAAAAACAAAAGTTAATAAAATCTAGTAAATACAGTTGTGGTCAAAAAAATGTAGCAGATTTTTGTTAAAATTTTGTTGATTAATACGGGCTTTGGTCTGAAGTACGGAGATCTAAAGGTTAGGATATGAAACGAATTACAAATCGAACGTTCCCGTCCTCGATAGTTCCGTTAATGTCACCAGAGAGAGCAGTTGTTCCATTTTATCGTTTAAGTTTTTAGAGCAATGAATTTGAAAAAAATGTATTTGTATAACGGGTTAAACATTACAAACAAACAAAAATACAGGCAGATAAAGCATCAAATTTTCATTAGTAACACGTAAACATAAAAAAAGCAATTTGCACTTGCACGGTTGAAGATACAAAAAAAGTGTAAAGAACAAAGTTGTAGAGAATTAAATTTCCTATAAAAAAGTCCGCGAGACCACCTTTCTATCTTCTACAGTTTAGGTATAAATTAACTTTTCGTTACCATCACTTCAGCGTCTTTGAACGTCGTTGAGGCCTAAACTGTTGATAATAGAGATATGCCCTCGCGGACTTTTTTAAAGGAAATTTACTTCTCTACAAATTTTGTTCTAACATTTTTCTTGTATCTTTAACCGTATTCGCAGCGTCTTGGCAAATACAGGACGAAGCCCAAATTTTAAATTTAATTTTTTTTTCTCATGTTTCTTATGAAAAAATTAGTCGTCAATTTTTCTCAGTTTGTTAAGTGTGCAAAACTCAACATTTCTGCATTTTTTTCCAAGTATTTAGTCAATTGGTTGGTTAATTTCAAACGATTTAGCGCCGAGACTGTTTGTTTAACGCTCGAAGCGCCCCCATTTTTACTCTGTCGTACTATTTCTTTGGGTTCAGAAAATCGTTTCGTCTCCTAAGTTATAGTCCTCCGTAGTCCACATTCCCGAAACACCCTGTAAAGTATTTTTACGGCTTTTGTTACAAAAATAATTTTCCAACATTTAAACCAACTCGCTGTGGTCAAAAATCCGGGTGTTAGTCATTTTGGAAATATCTTGCCTGGTCTTTGTGTCAGAATACGCAGGAATGTAACGTCAGAGACCGCCCGTAAAACTGTACTTCCTGAAACGTATCACAAATAATAATGATTCCATAAAAAGTGTCGTTGACGTGGCTACCTACACGACTTGGAAAAAAAATTTAGTATGTCGTCAGACTAGTTTGGATGATGGTAATAATAACGTGGCCAGGTTTTGACAAAGGTCAGGAAAATTCGCTTTCAGAGTTATGCCACTCCATTGGAAACAACAATCAAGAGAAACAGACATTCCTCTAGTTTTGATGTCATTAGGTGCACCTTTCACTACTCTCTAATAGTTTAGTTTGTGATCACGACTTTACCTTGGCAATGGCCTATTTAATGGAAATTAATGCTGTTATTTCACTTTATTACAGTATTACATGACCGCTGTTACATCGAAACTCTCTCCTGTGTTCTCGCTGAAGCGTACTCATGCCACTGCTTGGTGTGATCATAAATGTTATTTGACGATAAACGATTAAGTTTTACATTTTTATCTCGAAAATCCTCCGGATATGACATTTTGCAACGGTAAGAAACCGACCCACGTTATTAGGGAAAGTTTTTCTTATCTCGACCAAGTCTGAGATGCGAAAGGTTATTTGTAAACCGTCGAAATCATAGGATATTATGAAGCAATTTCCGTTTACATTGATACTGATAATTCTGTTTTCAATATTTGCCATTGTCAGCTTCAAATGACTAAAGGATTTAATGGCTCTTCGAGGAGCTTTCAGCAATGATAATTATTTTCTCGTTACGAATTCAATTAAACGTTTCACTTTAACTTTACGTCAAGTTGAGCCTTGTCAATAGGAATTGGCTTTATTGTGCAAACAATATCAACATGTTGATGCATTTGTTTCGCAATTAATCAAATTTTGAACCGTCTCTCGATTAAGCAAAAGAACTTCTAAAAGAGCTTATGAACGCACCTTGAAAATTTTTTTTTCTGTTAATGAATTTCAGTTTTTTTGACCACTAAAATACAAAAATACATTACACATCCTACAACAGTGTCAAATTATTTATTTTTCTTTGAAGTGCTGTAAATTTGGCTATAATTTTTGGCGTTGTAATACATAAGATTTATACAATTTTAATTTTACTCTTACAGTAAAAATAGGGAAAAAGTGTCACAATTTTTCACCATGCAAATAGTAATGTGTGATTGAATTAGAACATACTCATTTAAAATTCAATATTTAAAATATTAAAAAGAAGCAAAAGAGGAAAAATCAAGGCAATTTTCGACATAACTTGATAATTTTTATGTTTTAGAAAATTTTCTTATGAGATTTTAGTTCAAAAACGTGCTTAAAGACTGGAAAAACGATTTACTATTTTTGATTTTTAGGTGTTTTTTACAAGACCAGGCAAAATAAAAAAAACTAGTTTAAAATCAAACTAACTCGAGTGGAAGAAACAAAAATTACATTGATTTCTATATAATTCGGGTATTTTTAGCTAAATTTAAGAAAAATTTCACTGTTTTAAATGTTGTGAAATATAATTGCGTTTCGGTTGAA
This sequence comes from Tribolium castaneum, assembly GCF_031307605.1. Taxonomy (NCBI): domain Eukaryota; kingdom Metazoa; phylum Arthropoda; class Insecta; order Coleoptera; family Tenebrionidae; genus Tribolium; species Tribolium castaneum. Next base: position 11,099,139 of record NC_087394.1, read on the forward strand.
CAGAATAGAATAGAATGAAACTTTATTCAAAAAATACTCCACAATGGCACAGAACAAGTCAAAAATATAAAATAATACAGGGAAATAAATAATTAAAATAAAACAATACATTTAAAAAATTAAATTCTATATCTAAATTATAAAACTAAACTCAAAAAGCAAAAATAACATATTTATAGACCTGAGAATTAAATTGAATTATAATAAATTATTAATTAAAAAAAATTGGAAACATTATTTCCGACCAAATTTTGTGGTTTTTCGACTTCTTAACTAAAGTAAATCAAACTAAGGAACTTTGATTTCGATTAATCTTTGTGATTTTTATGTTAATCGATATTTAAACTAAGCTTTGTCGTTTTATGGAACAATAACTTAGAAGTATGTTGTATTTTACTTTCCTAATTTCTTGGTTCCTTTTGTTTTTTTGTCTTTGTTACTGTTCAAGTTTTCAGTGCTTTAATTGAGTTTTTAATTCTTCTGCTTTATAGCTGAATAGTTTTTTAGTTTCTTGGTGTCTCATATTTTCAGTATTTCAGTGTTTAAATTTTTCATTTCTTTAGTTTCTTAGTCATTTATTTAGAAAGCTAATTTTTCAATTTACTCCTTTTTACACTTTTCAGTTCTTTGGATTTTTAATTTTTTAGTCTTTCTCTGTTACGCAGTTTTTTAGTTTCCTACTCTTTTTTAATCCTCAGGCATTTTAGGTACTGTTTCTATTGTCTATGTTACTTTTTCAGGATACTTGTATTAGCTACTTTTTCTAATTTTTATCTGTGTATTTTAATTATTTCTCAGTGTTTTGCAGTTCTTTAGCTTAAAATTTTTAAATTTTTTACTTTGTCAGTGTCTTAGGTATTTATTTATAATGCAGTTTTTCAATTTCTTTTTTTTCTAATTTTCAGTTTTCCAGTATTTCAGCTATACAGTTACTCAGCTTTTCACTCTCATTACATATTAGCTATTAGCTGTTTATTTAGATTGTCAGTTTTTCAAGTTATACCTACCTAAATTATATCGAATGAAATTAATAAAAAACAAAGTAAACATATTTTGATTTGTCTCAAGCTCCCGTACTGTGAATGGACTTTTACAAGATCTTTTTCTATTCTAGTGAATTTGAGTACCATATTTTAACTACTGAAAAAAAATATGCATAATTTACAGGGTGAATCAAAAAAATGTGTTCACACAGAGTGAATCAAGTTTTGGCTCACTTAAAATTAATTCTTGTATTTCATACTGATTTATCCTAAACTTTTCGTTTTCTTATTTTTTTATGTGTCAAAAGTACGTTTTTGATTGTTTTTGGGTTATTTTGTTTTTTTATACCTTTTTGTATACATTTTATTCATTCTCTTTTGAAAAGCTTTTATTTAACTCACTCTCTGGTCTGTCTGTCTGTTTTCATATTTTCGGAACCAAATTTGAAAGGGTTCCAGTTGCCCCCAAGCTTTTATAAATTTTCGAATTTTATCCTGTAAGAAAAAATATTCTCCTTCATTATTTTTGTCTTTTTAGTGCATTTTTTAATAAAAGCTTTAAAAAAACATTTTTTTTGTAACTGAATTCCACAAATCAATTGAAATTTGTAATATTCAAAATATTAAAAAGAAACCCACTTTCTGCAAAAAAAAAATAGTCCTAGAAACCATAGTTTCTAAATTTTTGTTTTTTGTTTTTTTTGTTTTTGTTATTTCAAAAAGTTTTTATTATAATTTTTATCTCTTTGTCTTTTTATCACTTTTAAGACTTGGTTCACCCTGTGTATTGGAAACGATCACATTACGTGTGAAACTAATTAATCTCACTTAAAAATTTGCGAGTTAAAAATAGAAATGTTTTACATCACTCTATTAAATAGATAATTATGTAATGTCAACTTGAAATTTCAACGGTCTTTCTAGCAACAATAATTTTAAATTACGCATCTTAAAAAAACGCAATTCTTTGGCACAACATGTTTGTGTTAATCACAGCGACTGTCAATTTCTGCCATAAACTAAGCTCGTAGTAAACACTTTATGCCGATAAGGGTCCGCGTTACCTATATACCGGCTGATAAGTTGTAACTATCACGCAAACATTTCAACAATTTCGGAATTCAACATTTCTGGCTAAAAACGCAACTGAATCCAACAATGATTGTGTTGTATTTCGTCGAAATTGTGAAACCCTGGCAAATTAGTGAAATGAAACAAATCCAGGTCAGCATTCCGTTTATAATCTAAACACTAGTAAGTGCATCAATCAATAAAACGTCCATTAAAGCGCGCCAAAGTGCGGCCCAGTTTCCGAAATTGCCGTTGAAGAAGACGACTAAATGTCCATTTTTTCTAAACTACAGTGTGATGGAAATTGCGGGCACGTGTCGAAAGCAGGTCAGAGGAGTTGGACAAAACAGAAGAACTGTGCCTTTTGTTCGGTGTTGCGCCAATATTATTAGGCAACTGTTTTTCTTCTAGATGGTAAATGTTCTCACGCAGTGCGTGTATTCATTGTCCGGTGATTGAATTACAAAACGGGGCACACATTGGGCAAGTGGTGCAGGAGTCAATCCTTCGAGTCCTAAACCTGCCACATAATGCACTTAGCGTTAATTCTGCTAATTAAGCGAAATTGCAACACGTTTTTTTGTTTAATTATTGCAGAGATGAATCTTTATCTTGTCGAGTGGTGATTTTTCACATTACTGTTGCAAAGCGATTAATAAATAACTCCCCAATAGCCTAGTTGAGCAGCACAGCGTGATGTTTTTATTCCTGGCTTTATTGCTTTCGTATGGTGCAACAAGCAAGCCAGACGTAGGCTGGCAATGTTGGTTAATTTTTAATTGTCACTAACTAGGTTTCTATCTAGGTTCTCTACTGAAACAATGGATTTTAAAAAACGCCGAATTTGAATAAATTTAAATACAAATGCAAGTTTTAGGGAAACTTTGCGTTTTCCAATAATAGATGAATGAAACGCGTGCAACAAAGTACAATTAGCACGCATTAGCTAATGATAATCATATAATAAGTACATTGCTGGGACATGATGCAGCAATTACACGTAAAACAGGCTATTTGCTGAAGTTCATTAAATTAAGCTAAAATATAAGCAAGTGACGGAAAGTTTTACAATCGATGGCAAGAATCATGGTTGTAAATTACCATAAATTCAAAAACTGGTATTATTTTTTTTAACGTTTTATGTCTCTAAATAAAGATACGAAATGTTAATAAGTGCTTTCCCGGTATTATTCATTATCTTACTATCATTTAAAAAGTAATTTGAAACGTAGTTATTCCCAGTCATAAAAAATTCGGTCATTAGGTTTGCATTTTACAGAATAATAGATCTGTTGCCAAAATGGTAAAACCGATCCAACAAACCATAAAATTATGATTAATAGTTATATCAGTTTTTGTTTTTAACGCAAAAAAATACCAGTGGAGATCAGAAAAAGTTGAAAGACTAGTAGATTTCTTTCTATCTTTATTATATTACCTGTTGTTTTTCTTCCATGGTGTTCAACAAAATATCACCAAAAGTGCTCAAACCTTAGAAAAAGGCAAAAATAACACAATTCCTCTCGTAATTCTATCATTTTTCTTCTTGTTTTAACGAAATTTCGCATTTGCTGACCTGACCTGACCTGACAAATGCTGCAAAAAAAACAAAAATAATGTAATTTTTTTTTATATTTGATGATTTTTTTCGTGGTTTAGCAAAATTTCGCAAAAAATACTGCGATTTTAGTTCAAAAACATGCGTTGACTTAAAAAATGCAAAAGTTTCACTCAAAAATTATTATTTATTTAGTGTTTTATGTTATTTTGACCAAATCAGGCGAAATAATTTAGTCTTTGATTTAAAAATCCCACCTCTTTCGGTTTTTAAGATAATTTTTTGATTCTTTGTTCAACAAAATTTCGCCAAAAGTTCTTAAACCTTTTAAAAACGCAAAAAGAACACCATTCTTGTACTTCTACGTTTTTTTCCTTTTTTGCTTTTTTAATCTACTAAGTGGTGCCTAAAAGCAAAAATAATGTAATTTTTGACTTAATTTGATAATTTTTCTACGTGATCTAGAAAAATGTCGTCAAAAAACTGCGATTTTAATTCAAAAAACGTGCGTAAAGACTTGAAAAAGGCCAAAGTTTCACTCTAGAAAGGAATTAATTAATTAATTAAATTAATTAATTAATTAAATCGATTTATTCTATATTTTTGTTGTTTTGACCAAATCAGGATTTATCTCTGATAGTTTAAAAATCACATCTGTTTCGGTATAATTTAGCGATTTTTTGAACTAATTTTAGAGAAAATGTTTCATACAAACTTAGTTTTAACGCCTAAAAAAAGGCAAAAATAACGTGTTTTTTGACTAACTTTAGTGATTTTTCCGTATGTTTTAGCGAAATCTTCCCAAAATAAAAATTTTGTTCAGAAACGTGAAATAAGCCTGTAATAAGTAAAGGTATCCCCATTTTTGTAAAAATGTGTTTTTTTATCTTACAAACGAAACAAGCAAAATATTAAATGTGTTTTTGTCTCACAAAAGAACTAAACAGAACGAAAGAAACAATTAGTATACCTATTTCGAATAGTAAATAGATTTTTTTAGATTAGATAAAACTTAGTTCTGCTTCATAATGTTCCTAAGCACACGAGTCCAAATTTCAAGCTTGTTTTTCAAGAATTTTTTGAAATAGTTGTAATTTCTGGTTCTAAAATGTTCAAAAAAGCAAAAAAAACCTAGAATTTACTTTGAAAAGACTTAAAAAAGAAGCAAAAATTATGAGAAGCAAACAAAGTAACATCATTTATTATCTTTGTTTTCATTTTTTATTTTTTGTTTTGTTTTCGTTTCATTATCTGTATTTCATTTATTTATCTTTGTGTTTTGATAAGATGTACAAAAGAAGACTTTGGTTAAAAAAAAACAAAACCGATCGACATATCAATTTAGATTTAATTAGAAATGGTGATTTTTCACTCGTTATGTAAAATTTTCGAAAAAACCTAAATTGATAAGGACAAAAATACATTGCTGCCTGTCTTTAACAATACTTTGCGATGTTATTGCATTTTTAGTTAATGTAGTGTTCTGTATATCTAAATTTGTCAAAATATCGCCAAAAATATTAAAATTTTAGAGGAGTTTTATATTCGAATTTTTTAGTTATAATTGTTTGGATTTTTTCATGATATATGAGTTTACTATTTTTTACATAGAGTTTAGCGATATTTTTCGAAAGATTTAAGTTAGAAGAGTGAAAAAACACCACTTTTTTTATTAATTTTTCGCTCCCTGGGAAGTAATGCTATGATAATTTCTACTAGAAAGTTATGCTAAATCACCAGAAAAAGTCAAAAATTCAGTGAATTTCGACTTATTTTCAAAATTCAAGGACCAGGAACCTGCTAATTGTTCGGATTAAGAGATTTCACTGCATTTTTTATATTATTGTCTGCACATATGTTAAAAACAGACATTGCATGGTAAGAGGTAATTTTCAACACTGTCATCCTCTGGAATGAAATTTAACAACAGGAAGTTTGCAATGATGATAGTACACAAAAATAGTCGAAACTATTTTTATTTTATAAAACAATTATTGTATTATAGATAAATTTATGTTACAGTAATAAGCAATTAGGTCGTATAATTGCTAATACACGTTTTATGATGAAAATAGGAAACGTTTATTTATTTGGCCTTGAAGCTATCAGCAAGCCCCAAAATACGAAGCCATAAATTTTACAAATACTACCGCAGTTATTGATTCAACTGAAAATAAGTAGGAAGCGGAACTCGACGAAAAATAATCGATTATTAAGTCGAGTTTTTTCGCATTGGAATTCAAAAATAGGAAGAGGAACCGACGAAAAACACGTTTTTTTATTATTAGCCAAAAATTTTGCTCGCATAATTCAGTGTCCTTGCGCCAAATTGGTCACTTTTGGTTTCCGTTACTTACATCTTGTCACAGATGGTGCTTTTCCCATCCGTTGGGCACCTGTTACCATACCTGGCCTAGAAATAACGATACGGTCTAGTCTATGGTTCTTAGTGCCGTCTTCGTTTCAAAGCATAACAACATTCTGCAGCGGCAGGAGCAGGAGGCGAATCAACTTTCTCTGCCCTTGAAATGGTTGCATAACGTGTTATCGGCACAAAGAGTCTATTAATAGTCTTGCATTGGCCAGATCAGTGTGCCAATAACAACAACGGTGTCGACGTGTGTGCTGCGTGTACGCGCACTTGGATATCGTCCAACCTTTGAGGCTACACCAACTACCAACAGACGAACTCAAGGGCGAATCGTTGCATATCCGCGACGAGTACTATTTACCTTGAGATCGTTTCAGACGAGAGTCATACTTAGAAAGCGACCAAACACTCACATTTGGCGGAGGCGCTCACTACACCACACTGCCAAAATTTATTTTTGAAACGGAGACGGTTTCCTGCGAAAGCGATGCAACAAAGGGCAACAAACCCAATTTTTTGATTCATTATTTGGCAAATTAAATTTTTGATTTCATTCAATGTGTATCCGAAAACAAGTTAATTGGTTGAATTAAAAAAAAAGATTTATGGTGGGTCCTTATTAAAAAAATAAAAGTTTTGCTCATATTTCTACGGTACTTTATCATTAACCATTTTTTTTTTGAAAAAGTGGATAAATTAACCAAACTTTCTGTTCACCCTGTATGTACATTTTTACTAGCATAAATAGATTACATAAATTCATAAAAAAATTATATGGTGGGTACCTATTTAAAAAATTAAAGAAGTTTTGCTCATATTTTTATGGTACTATCATTAATCATTTTTTTAATAAGTGGATAGTTTAAACAAACTTTCTGTTGACGCTGTGTACATATTTACTAGCATAAATAAATTACATTAATTAAAAAAGATATATGGTGGGTCCCTATTTAAAAAAATATAAGAATTTTTGTCCACATTTTTATGGTACTTTATCATTAATCAATTTTTTTTTAATAAGTAGATAATTTAAAGAAACTTTCAGTTTATCCTGTATTTACATTTTTACTAGCATAAATAAATTTCATAAATTAAAAAAAAAACATAGGGTAGGTCCCTATTTAAATGAATTAAAGAAGTTTTGCTCATATTTCTACGGTACTTTATCATTAACCATTTTTTTTTTGCAAAAGTGGATAATTTAAACAAACTTTCTGTTGACGCTGTGTACATATTTACTAGCATAAATAAATTACATAAATTAAAAAAATATGGTGGGTCCCTATTTAAAAAAATAAAAGAATTTTCGTTCACATTTTTATGGTACTTTATCATTAATAATTTTTTTTGAGTAAGTAGATAATTTTAACAAACTTTCTGTTTATCCTGTATGTACATTTTTACTAGCATAAATAGATTACATGAATTCATAAAAAAGTTATACGGTGGGAGCATATTTAAAAGAATAAAAGAAGTTTTGTTCATATTTTTATGGTACTTTATCATTAATAATTTTTTTTGAATAAGTGTATAGTTTAATCAAACTTTCTGTTCACCCTGTGTGTACATATTTACTAGCATAAATAAATTACATAAATTAAAAAAATATGGTGGGTCCCTATTTAAAAAAATGAAAGAATTTTTGTTCACATTTTTATGATACTTTATCATTAATCTTTTTTTTTTGAATAAGTAGATAATTTTAACAAACTTTCTGTTTATCCTGTATGTACATTTTTACTAGCATAAATAGATTACATAAATTCATAAAAAAGTTAGATATTGGCACCCTATTTTAAAGAATAAAAGAAGTTTTACCCATATTTTTATGGTACTTTATCATTAATCAATTTTTATTTTTTATTTTTTTTTTTTTGAATAAGTGTATAGTTTAATCAAACTATCTGTTCACCCTGTGTGTACATATTTACTAGCATAAATAAATTACATAAATTAAAAAAATATGGTGGGTCCCTATTTAAAAAAATAAAAGAATTTTTGTTCACATTTTTATGGTACTTTATCATTAATCAATTTTTTTTTAATAAGTAGATAATTTAAACAAACTTTCAGTTTATCCTGTATTTACATTTTTACTAGCATAAATAAATTTTATAAATTAAAAAAAAACATAGGGTAGGTCCCTATTTAAATGAATTAAAGAAGTTTTGCTCATATTTCTACGGTACTTTATCATTAACCATTTTTTTTTTGCAAAAGTGGATAATTTAAACAAACTTTCTGTTGACGCTGTGTACATATTTACTAGCATAAATAAATTACATAAAATAAAAAAATATGGTGGGTCCCTATTTAAAAAAATAAAAGAACTTTTGTTCACATTTTTATGGTAGTTTATCATTAATAATTTTTTTTGAATAAGTAGATAATTTGAACAAACTTTCTATTTATCCTGTATGTACATTTTTACTAGCATAAATAGATTACATGAATTCATAAAAAAGTTATATGGTGGGAGCATATTTAAAAGAATAAAAGAAGTTTTGCTCATATTTTTATGGTACTTTATCATTAATAATTTTTTTTGAATAAGTGTATAGTTTAATCAAACTATCTGTTCACCCTGTGTGTACATATTTACTAGCATAAATAAATTACATAAATTAAAAAAAAATATGGTGGGTCCCTAAAAAAAATAAAAGAATTTTTGTTCACATTTTTATGGTACTTTATCATTAATCAATTATTTTTTTTTGAATAAGTGGATAATTTAAACAAACTTTGTGTTTATCCTGTATGTAAATTTTTACTAGCATAAATAAATTTTATAAATTAAAAAAAACATAGATTAGGTCCCTATTTAAATGAATCAAAGAAGTTTGGTCATATTTTTATGGTACTTTATCATTAATAATTTTTTTTTGAATGAGTGGATAGTTTAAACAAACTTTCATATTTAATAGCATAAATAAATTACATAAATTAAAAAAGATATATGGTGGGTCTTTATTTAAAAAAATAAAAAGTTTTGCTAACATTTTTGTACTTTATCATTAATCTTTTTTTTTTGAAAAAGTGAATAGTTTAAACGAATTATCAGTTCACCCTGTGTGTACATATTTACTAGTTTCCTTCATTGAGTGTGGTTTACTTTTGTAATAACCACATTTTATTGCTTGTCTGGTAAAAACAGGATTCTAATTTAATAAAGACTGCAATGTTTAGGTACACGTGCTGGAGCTATAGCTTTGTACAGTTATTAGTGCAATTATTTCTGTTTGTTGTCTAGAGATGAAGTAGAGGTTGTTTTTGAATTTCCGACTCTTGTCAAGTTCTTCCATATCTTTACGAAGTTACTGATAGTAACACTAGTTTAAAAATAGTAACTTGGTTCAAATTCCTGCAGATTCGTACTTTAGCAGAAATATTTTGACAAAAAGGCAAAAGAACTAAAGAATTAAGTCTGAAATGTGTTTTGTTATCGATTTAGGTAGCACTTTGACGAGAACAAGTTTTAACTAATTTTTAACTAATAACTAAAATTTTAGTTTAACTTTAATTTAAACCAGAAATTCACTAAGTTTAAATGATTCTGCAAAAAGTATTAATTTGCTTCTTCCGGTACATTTATTACAGAATCTTTTAAAATTCAAACGAATTTGTCAAAATGTAATGAATTAAGTCTGGATAATTCCAAAAGTAATTCTATTATGCGTAATTATTTTAACAGATCTAAATATTTTTTATTTTTTATTCTATTACCATTTATTATTTCTTTGTACTATTTTTATTAATTATAACATGAGGTCGAAAATGTACTCAATTAGAGCAAGCTTGAAAGTGAAGTGTAGCTTTAGCTACATCTTTTGCTGAGTAAAACCAGCATAAGACAACATAACCTTAGAAGTGGGGCCTTAAATAACCGGATAAAATGTGGCTAAAGTTCCGTAGGCACAGCTAGCTCTAATTCAGTTTATTTTCGATCTCATGTTATAAACTGTCGAAAAAATGTTGGGGATATTGTTGGTATTTCAATACATTTATCTTCGATTTGAGATAAGGGTGATAATACTTCATAGAAAAACACATTTTTTTACATTTTTTGAACTTGGAAATTGAAATGGGTTATTGTTGTTTATTTTTTTAATTTTAACAGAAATCACATCTCAAATCATGTTTATTAAAAATATCAGTGATCTATCTGTAAAGTCTTTATAAATTTTTGTTCTGTGATTTTTTATTGATTTTAGGAATGCAGAAGGCTTAGAGTTGCAATTATTATTTTAATATAAATTAGTTGATGAGTGTTTTTTTGTAGTAATTAACAAGATCTAATGAGAAATGGGATTTTTAGCATAAAAATTTGCTCAAAAATTTGAAAAAAAAACAAAAATCTTTTTGTTTATATTTCTGTAATTCTGTTTTTTTTGCATTCAGTGAAATGGTTTTTTCGTTTTATACTTAAATGCTTAATATTTTAGCAAAATCTTGCCAAAGACAGTTAGATGTTAGTTAAGAAACGTACTTAAAGACTTAAAAAACGCAAAAAGTTTGCTGAAAAACGAACTAAATCGATAAAACAAGTAAAGTAACTTCAATCTAAATTTACTCTTGTGATTTTTTTCTTGTTTTCACAAGATCGGGAAAAATAAATGAATCTGGTTTAGAAGCAAAGTCGAGCGAACGAAACAAAATTTTTCAGCTACATTTAGCAAAAAAAAAGTAGCAACATGTTTTTGGTTTAATTGTATGATTTTTCTAACTTATGGACTAATCGTCGAAGAAGAAGTGTTTAATTTCGATTTTTTATCCACTATTTTACAAGAAATATCATTTCCACGAAGTGGAAACATTTCAGCAACTGTAAGGAAAATTTTTGTCCTGAATATAAATTGAAAATGAGAAGTGCTAATGTGAAGTTTTATTTTAACAAATCGCACAAAAGTGTTTCAACTTAAACTTTGAATTTCGAAATAAATTTCTGGCTTGTTAAAGGTGAAGAGGTGATAAATACATTGCTTGTTATAGTTTTCATAATAAAATTAACTAACATTAGTTAAAAAAACGTAATCGAAAAGAAGATTATTAAAAATGTGTTCGGAAAATAAAGAAATCAGCATTTGTGTAAGGAACAATGATAAACCGCAATAATAATGGCAATTACACTTTGACGGGAAGCAGCGCATTAGCTATGAAGTTTTGTCACTCTTTGATATCGACTTCTTTGAAGAAGAATTTAAATAAACGAAGCTTGGCATCGAGCTTATTATAGTTTCAAAATGATTATGGGAAAGTTTCCATCAAATTCGCCATTTCCAATTGCATTTGGACATCCCTGATAGTGGATACTGTAATGAAAGAGAGAAATTACATAGAATCATGCATGCGAGTTGATTGTGCTAATTATAGTTTAAGAGACTTAGCTTCAAGGCCACATGTGTACATCCACTGCTTGTTTATTTCGTGTTTCTTTTTTATTTTTCTTATTACGTAGGATACAACATTATTGGTCGCTCGTTGGGAATTCAATTCCACGAAGATTATTTTTTATTAAGTTGGTGAAAAACGTCGAAATAAAAGTGATCACAGTTTGCGTAATAATGTACATAAATTTGAATTTTTGATAAACGCGAGGAAAGAATAAATTGCATTGTGCTGTCTGAATCACTATTTGCATTGGTTTATCTGAATCTGGCAAATTCGTACAGGATCCGGTCGTGTCGTTATCGGTTAAAGACTTGAAACCTCCCCAGTTATTTACAATTTGTCGGCACCCCGAAGCTACAGCTAATGTTGGGTCGTTTAAAGCTCGTCGAATTTCCTTTTGTCTTTCATAATACGTGTAATTTACACATCGGACGACAATTGAAAACTCGCCTATTTGCTCGGGAACAAAAGTGAAATCGAGATTTAAAACAGAACTGTTGAAATATGTCTGTTTTGTCTGTTTGAACTTTCATTTCGGATGGCGCATGCATATTGTCGATTACCCAATGCTTTACTGGTTTATGATCCGTATTTGCTTGCCTCCTATCATTTCAGCGTTTTATCTCATTATCTGAATACGTGCCGGTCCCAGAGGCGAGAAAATCAAAATGCTGCATTAAATGCCAAATTATAAAGCTTTGTACCGTTTTCATTTGCCAAGAGAAAGGTTAGCGCGATCATTTTGTTTGCCGGTTATGCAATTTTGAAACTTCACATTTTTTCACACGTGACCATAACAAAATCGATTTAAAATGCGAGACAGAACTTCACATTGATTTTTGTTGTTGTTTCGCAAGCTGAAAGTTGGAGGGATGGCTCCGAGTTTGAAAGTGGGTCGATTTTGTGTTATGAAAAAGAGCTTTGTACAGACGGGGCTTGTCTATCCACTAAATTGTTGGGTAAGGAACTGCTGATAAAGCGATCCTTGTTGGCAGACTCTCGCCTCCTACCACATAGGAAGCGTCAAATATTATCAAATTTTATAAACGATGATTTATGTCGTGACATGCTCAAACGTTTAGATAAAAATTAAATAATTACTTTGACGATAACAGCTATACATTTGTTCAAAATAAAACAAACACACAGCACAGACAGGACTGAGACTTTTTATCTTTTCTTTGTAAGTGGACTTAATTTTAAAAACTCGTAAAAATTTTGATAATTCTATCTTGTGATAGTCAGGAATGTAATCTTAACGCTTTCAAATATTTCATTTAAAGCAGACGTTTTTCCTTCCTCAAGCTTATTTCATTCCATAATAAGCAATTCAGAGACGCTGGAAATATCCCCCTTATTGCTAGTGTGACCTTAAATTTTTTCCAAAATTTTTTTTAGCATTTCTGATATCCAATACATTTTGTAAAGGTTTTAATTTAAAAAAAAATGAAGCCAAAAAGCAAATGCTAGCTCTACTACTTTGTTAAAAAGTTCTTCAAATAGTACATACCTATAGTCGGCTTTTTATAATCAACTGTCAAAAAGGTGTCATATTTGCATTACCATAAGTAGTATTTTTTAAATCAATGTCTTTGTAAGGTTTTTGGCACTGACAGTTTATGAAAAAAATAACTATAGGTACCAGTCCTTTTTTTTTATTATTACAAAAAAAAATACTCGCTGTAAGGGAGTTCTACTGTATTTTCTTTTGACAACGTAAATTAGAAAATGTAAGTGAGACCAGTGTATGCTTTTTCTGGATTATAATTATTAAGATTTTTTTTAATCTTTATAATCCGATTTATTTAACATTTTAGATACTGATGTTTTTTCCTAGATATTTTCAATTTTCCTGTAACAGAATATTACAGGTGATTCATTTAAAAATATTTTACAATTCTTTCTCGCAAACATATTAATTAATCCAAGTCTTATTGTTTCTGATAATGATTGTTATTCTAAAACAAACGTTGCCTAACTAGTGTTGTGAAAAAAACGCCGCTTTTACATTTTCTGAAGTCAAATAGGTTACAAATTTAAACTATAAAAAATACTGGATCTCAGTGAAAAATTAAGTGCGAAAGAAAACGAATTAAAAGGGTTAAACTAATTCACCTAACACCATCTGAATTTTTAATTTTTATTTATTTATTTTTTAGCCATATTTTTAATGTATTTTTAGCCTAAAAGAGTAATATAAAATATAAAATAAATTCTGCAACGACTTAATATTTAGTAATCAATTAATTTCGTAATTTTAATTACAAGGAATTGTAGAAAAGTTCTGAAAAAAGTACATGCATTCTGAAAATAATTTTAGTACGTATAATAATACGTATTTTAGCAGACTCAACTTGTATTGGTGACTTTATATGGAACAAGAACAGAGACAGGGAGAACAAATGTTTAACACTGTCCTAAAATTAGCCAGATTTTATTTTGTTTATAATTTTAAGTGATACTGTAAACGATGAAGTCGTAACTCAGCTCTAGTTTTGAAGTAAATAAAAATGATGTCTTTTGTATACTAACATAACATGATCAGTAACTACTACTACTAGCTTTTTATAATGTAGGCATTTTCAGATTTAGCACTTTTAGAGTTTGCCACCATTAAAAGTCGTAATTACAATTACTTATTAGCAAATTTTTTATTATAATTATTGTCTACTTTGCTCCGAAAATATAGTATATGCTAACGAGATTTAAATATTTGGAATTTATTTTAGTCTGAAAAGTATATGAGATTTAACTAATTCTAACTAATACCAACATTACCTAAACATTATTGCAAACAATAATTAAAGTTAATGAAATAATATACTGACACATTTTTTTTAACTCTGAACACACTCATGATTCCCTATGTTCGATTGAAATAAATACAGATCGAATTTATTGCGAGTATTTCTGTGTATCTAATTATACCACACGCTGTCAAACAAAGTCTCAAACTGCAAATTAAATTTTGCAAGATTAGTCAAATAAAGAACAATTATTTTGTGGAATAAAAAAATTATGAAGTAACAGTTATGTGACATCAAATGATTAAATGATACGATGCCTTGGGTCTATGATTGTGTATTTTTCCAAAAAATATGATCTGCCGTTCAAAAAACTTTTTGACCTTTGAAGAAAATGTGGAAAAAAAGATGAAACAATTTTTTGTCACAGGAAATTTTAATTCGCTTATGGGAGAAATATCTATATTTTAACATAAAAAAATTAGTAAATAGACGAGTTGCATTTTTTTAAATCCTTTGATCAGATGTTTAATTTTCCTCGTATTTGTTTACTCTTTAAGTTCTTAATTGTTTGGTGAATGAGCTTAAGAAGTTTTTAGTAACTTCAATTTATATTATAGAAAATTTTCTATAAGCAATAGTAGAAAAAACCTGAGTAGTACACAATACAGTAAAATGTCTTTGAAAAAAGTCAGAAAAAAGTGTAAAAAGAGCTATGTTTTTCGAAAAACAAAAACTCCTTAAATAAATTCAGGATGATTTTTTATTTGATGTTTATAGAAAACTTGTGCTAGAACTAACTGCGTTTGCTATTTAATTCATTTAAACTGATGAAAAAATGTTGAGAATATTACTGAATTAAAAAAAATCAAATAAACTGATTTTAATGCTTGAAAATTGATTAGAATAATTAGATTTCTTTTACTGTCGTAGAGCAGTTAATTAAAATACCAATATCAATAACATTTTTCGAGCAGTTTATGCAGTTTAGCAGTTCATCTGAGGTGTCTTAAGAGAGATGGTTCCATTGATATGTATTACAAAGGGGTTAAGTGTTAGAAATTTCCAAAGTACTACAAAAGTTTCTCTGACAATAAAAAATGCACTTTTTCAGGGTTTGTATTTTTTTTCTTATTTTCTTAATTAATATTAATATTAATTAAAACACCAATATCACAAACATTTTTCGAGCAGTTTATGCAGTTTAGCAGTTCATCTGAGGTGTCTTAAAAGAGGTGGTTCCATTGATATGTATTACAAAGGGGTTAAGTGTTAGAAATTTCCAAAGTACTACAAAAAGTTTCTCTGACAATAAAAAATGCACTTTTTCGGGGTTTGTAAATTTTTTTCTTATTTTCTTAATTAATATTAATTAAAACACCAATATCACTAACATTTTTTGAGCAGTTTATGCAGTTTAGCAGTTCATCTAGGTGTCTTAAAAGAGGTGGTTCCATTGATATGTATTACAAAGGGGTTAAGTGTTAGAAATTTCCAAAGTACTTCAAAAGTTTCTCTGACAATAAAAAATGCACTTTTTCAGGGTTTGTAATTTTTTTTCTTATTTTCTTAATTAATATTAATATTAATTAAAACACCAATATCACTAACATTTTTTGAGCAGTTTATGCAGTTTAGCAGTTCATCTGAGGTGTCTTAAAAGAGATGGTTCCATTGATATGTATTACAAAGGGGTTAAGTGTTAGAAATTTCCAAAGTACTACAAAAGTTTCTCTGACAATAAAAAATGCACTTTTTCAGGGTTTGTAAATTTTTTTCTTATTTTCTTAATTAATATTAATATTAATTAAAACACCAATATCACAAACATTTTTTGAGCAGTTTATGCAGTTTAGCAGTTCATCTGAGGTGTCTTAAAAGAGGTGGTTCCATTGATATGTATTACAAAGGGCTTAAGTGTTAGAAATTTCCAAAGTACTACAAAAGTTTCTCTGACAATAAAAAATGCACTTTTTCAGGGTTTGTAATTTTTTTTCTTATTTTCTTAATTAATATTAATATTAATTAAAACACTAATATCACTAACATTTTTTGAGCAGTTTATGCAGTTTAGCAGTACATCTGAGGTGTCTTAAAAGAGGTGGTTCCATTGATATGTATTACAAAGGGGTTAAGTGTTAGAAATTTCCAAAGTACTACAAAAGTTTCTCTGACAATGAAAAATGCACTTTTTCAGGGTTTGTAATTTTTTTTCTTATTTTCTTAATTAATATTAATATTAATTAAAACACCAATATCACAAACATTTTTCGAGCAGTTTATGCAGTTTAGCAGTTCATCTGAGGTGTCTTAAGAGAGATGGTTCCATTGATATGTATTACAAAGGGGTTAAGTGTTAGAAATTTCCAAAGTACTACAAAAGTTTCTCTGACAATAAAAAATGCACTTTTTCGGGGTTTGTAAATTTTTTTCTTATTTTCTTAATTAATATTAATATTAATTAAAACACCAATATCACAAACATTTTTTGAGCAGTTTATGCAGTTTAGCAGTACATCTGAGGTGTCTTAAAAGAGGTGGTTCCATTGATATGTATTACAAAGGGGTTAAGTGTTAGAAATTTCCAAAGTACTACAAAAGTTTCTCTGACAATAAAAAATGCACTTTTTCAGGGTTTGTAATTTTTTTTCTTATTTTCTTAATTAATATTAATATTAATTAAAACACCACTATCACTAACATTTTTTGAGCAGTTTATGCAGTTTAGCAGTTCATCTAAGGTGTCTTAAGAGAGGTGGTTCCATTGATATCTATTACAAAGGGGTTAAGTGTTAGAAATTTCCAAAGTACTACAAAAGTTTCTCTGACAATAAAAAATGCACTTTTTCGGGGTTTGTAAATTTTTTTCTTATTTTCTTAATTAATATTAATATTAATTAAAACACCAATATCACAAACATTTTTTGAGCAGTTTATGCAGTTTAGCAGTACATCTGAGGTGTCTTAAAAGAGGTGGTTCCATTGATATGTATTACAAAGGGGTTAAGTGTTAGAAATTTCCAAAGTACTACAAAAGTTTCTCTGACAATAAAAAATGCACTTTTTCAGGGTTTGTAATTTTTTTTCTTATTTTCTTAATTAATATTAATATTAATTAAAACACCACTATCACTAACATTTTTTGAGCAGTTTATGCAGTTTAGCAGTTCATCTAAGGTGTCTTAAGAGAGGTGGTTCCATTGATATCTATTACAAAGGGGTTAAGTGTTAGAAATTTCCAAAGTACTACAAAAGTTTCTCTGACAATAAAAAATGCACTTTTTCGGGGTTTGTAAATTTTTTTCTTATTTTCTTAATTAATATTAATATTAATTAAAACACCAATATCACAAACATTTTTTGAGCAGTTTATGCAGTTTAGCAGTTCATCTGAGGTGTCTTAAGAGAGATGGTTCCATTGATATGTATTACAAAGGGGTTAAGTGTTAGAAATTTCCAAAATACTACAAAAATTTCTCTCTGTCAATAAAAATGCACTTTTTCGGGGTTTGTAAATTTTTTCTCATTTTCTGAATTAACCAATTATTGATGTTTTACACAAGCAAAAATATCTTCAGAGGATTCTTACACGCGGCGAATCGAACACAATTTGCGCGTTGTTTTGGCAAAAAACTTTGGCTTACTGATTTCATATTTGTTTCCGAAAAAAAAACATTGAAC
This sequence comes from Tribolium castaneum, assembly GCF_031307605.1. NCBI lineage: Eukaryota > Metazoa > Arthropoda > Insecta > Coleoptera > Tenebrionidae > Tribolium > Tribolium castaneum. Next base: position 11,116,935 of record NC_087394.1, read on the forward strand.
AAAAAAAACTCGATTTTTTTTAATTCTGCTGAAAAAAATCGAAATTATAAAAATCAATTACTTAGGTATTTACTCATCTTCGTAATGATATTTTACTTATGGAAGTTATTCTTTTCGGTGGTTGGTGATGTTTTGATATTTTTTTTATAACTGTTGGTTAGCTGATGTAAATGGCAGTACCAATGATTCTAATAAAAATACGTGATTGAATCGTAATTAAATTTTGTTTTTTTTTATAGCTGTCCGAGCAGACCGAATGAGAGGCGGCAGGAACAAATTCGGTCCGATGTACAAACGCGACCGTGCCCGAAAACTGCAAATGATGCGACAACGACAGCTGGCGGCGCAAACGCTACGGGGAAGCTCTCTCGGTGACGCCATGTACAGCAGCCAGCCCGGAACATCACCCTTCGCCAACATCCACATCAAGCAAGAAATCCAAATTCCGCAAGTGTCATCTCTAACATCGTCGCCCGACTCGTCGCCGAGCCCCATCGCCGTCGCCCTGGGCCAGGTCAACACCTCCAACCTGGTGCAGCAGGCGTCCAGCCAGCAGCCGGCGCTGCAGATCGTCGGGGTGCCCGGGGGGCCCTCCTCCATGGTGATGGGGCCCGACAACAAGCTCTGGGGCTCCGCCAACTCCACCACCACCTCGCCCCACTCGCTCAGCCCCAAGGCGTTCCAGTTCGACACGGTGGTGCAAGGGGGCAGCGCGCCGCCCTCCAGTAAAGTGTCGCCGCTTATCAGGGACTTTGTGCAAGCCATCGACGATCGCGAGTGGCAAAACTCTTTGTATACTTTACTCCAGAACCAAACGTATAATCAGTGTGAAGTGGACTTATTTGAACTTATGTGTAAAGTTTTGGACCAAAATCTGTTCTCTCAAGTCGATTGGGCGAGGAATTCTGTGTTCTTTAAGGATCTCAAGGTTCGTATCCCGAAAAAATGCCTCAGTTTTAAATTACCAACCGTTTGTGTGTTTAGAGGTATGTTAAGGTTGTTCACATTTTTCACGCATTTATTATTTTCACATTCAACATTCACAATTCGTTAGCTTACAGTTTAGCTAAAAAATGTCATAAATCAGACTGTCAACCCTTTATCGTAAAACCCTGTTTTGGGGGGATTTTGATTGTGTCAACATTACTCAACAGGTGGTTGGTAATTTAAAATTGAGTCTTTAGTTTGCCCTTTTACAGCCCCGAAAAAAATAATTTTTAACGTTTTTATTAATTACGTTGAAGAAAGTTAAGTCAAAACATATGAAGACTTTACTTTGCATTTCTAACTCCAAAAAGCTACAGAAATAAACAGTAAGGCTTCGGAAGTTCTCTTCTTTAAATGTACGGACGTTTAACATTACTTGAAAGTAATGTTCTGTGAAACCTTTAAATTTAAAAATATTTGCTGATTCTGTGCTGAAAATACTTGCGGGGTTTGCGCAGCAAATATTTGTTTTTTACCTTTTTAGCAAAACTGTTTGTTTAACAAAATTGTTTGATTACAAAATGAAATATATTCTAATCCTAATATTACAGTGAGACCTCGATACGCCGAACCTATATATATCTTGAAATTTCGTTCGAAAATTATTTACTAAAAGCAATAAATGTATAATTTTTCAAAGCTTTTTAGGTTGAACATATTTCCGGTTCATCTGAGCAGAAATCTACATAAGTCGTTTTTTTTTACTTCCCACCAATTTCATTTCTGCGGTATGAACTTTTAATAAAACAACAACACTTTCAATAAAATATATTGTAAATGCTCTGGAGACTGTGACGAAATTTACACAATATTCAGGCCCTGGCCTATGAAAACTTTTCGAAAAAAAAAAAATAAAAATGTGTTATTCTTTAATGAAAGATTTTTTTCTGTCAACCTAAACACAAATGAATAAAATCAATGTAGTAAAACCTACAATTTTATTTCATATTTACATAAAAAATTGTGATAACTGTGCTAATACATATCGACTGTATCTTTTTACATTTTATTATTTTACTCCAAAATAGTACATTTTCCAAAAGACTTACAAGGGACAAACTTGTTTTTTAAACCAAATGGGCTTTCAAATTTCAACCAAAGCCAATGATTCTTAACTAATTGGTGCCATAAAGCTATAAAACAATTTATGTCAAGAAGGCCCTCAAAGTCCCCTTCAAAAATGTTCTACAACATTAAAATATACATTTTTAAAAAAGACTAAATGCCAAGTTTTAAAAAAAATGGCTGAGAATTTTTAATGTCAAAAAATATAATCTGAATTTTTTTAGGTAATTTGTGGAGGCTATTAGTAAAAAACAAGAAAAAACAAATTGTTAGATCTATTAGCACTATTTCAAATTTTGACTGTTCTCGTGTTTCCTATTTATTTATAATTTATTCGTATTTTCAAATAAGTATTTAGGCTTTGTGTTTAACTTTGCCCATACTACAAATTAATCAAAAAAAAATCAACTTTTTTTGTTGTTTGCAACACTTCAGCAGGATATGGTGTTTGTTGACAAATATTTTGACATCAGAAGATTATTGGTTATGATTCTATTTAATTTGCATGCAGATTGAAAAGCTGTTAACAAAAAAAGGTCTACAAAAATTATACCATTTAAAAATAAAATTCAATAACTTTTGATAAGTTTCTTTAAGTTTGAATAGCTTAATTCATTCATATTAAGTATTACGGCTTATTACAAATAACACCCTGTACAAAGTGTTTTAATTTTCCGCTGTTTTTTAATTGGGTTCCAGGATTTTGATAATAACTTCTCGCATTTATTAAGTTGTGGGGCCCATTTTTGTTTTTATTTTTCACATTATGATGATAATAATAATACTTTGATAATTTTAAAGTTGAAAGAGAGGGTTTGGGAGTAAAAAAACCGATTGATTTTTCGGTCGAAAAGTTCAAAAAATAGAAGAACAAAACATTTTTATTATAATCATTTTTATATTTTTTTGACAATTATTTTTGTTTTTATTTTTCACATTATGATAATAATAATAATAATAATAATAATATGATAATTTTAAAGTTGAAAGAGAAGGTTTGGGATTAAAAACACATTATGATAATAGTAATAATAATAATAATAATAATAATAATTTGATAATTTTAAAGTTGAAAGAGAAGGTTTGGGATTAAAAAAAAACGATTAATTTTTCCGTCGAAAAGTTCAAAAAATAGAAGAACAAAACATTTTTATTATAATCATTTTTATATTTTTTTGACAATTATTTTTGTTTTTATTTTTCACATTATGATAATAGTAATAATAATAATAATAATTTGATAATTTTAAAGTTGAAAAAGACGGTTTAGGATTTAAAAAAACAACAATGAATTTTTCGGTCGAAAAGTTCGAAAAATAGAAGAACAAAACATTTTCATTATAATCTATAAACTATAAAACTATAAAATCGAGAATGTAATTAAAAGAGAATTTTTAAACACCTACAAAGAACCAACTATTTCAAATTTGGATCTAATTTCTTTTGCTTAAATGCCGATTTCATAATATACTCAAAAGAATATAAAGTAACACATATGTGAAAAAAAAAAAAACAGAAAATGAAAAAATAGAACCGAAAATTCAATAAATAATAATCTATCGACCTGGATATTTTCAAGTTTAATGGTTAAGTAATGCCGAAACATGTAGGTACTTTACCTTTATTAAAAAATCAAACAATTTTTTTATTTCTTTTTTTGGTAATTTTTTCGTTGCAAGTTATATTTGTAAACATAAACATGAAATAAAAAAAAACCTTTTGCCAATAAGTTTGTAACCCAGTTTTTGGTAATTAGCACAAATTATTTCTACATCCTTACGTGAAATTTTCTTTTACAATAATTTCAAACTTGTTTTTTAGTGATTATGCTCTGTAATTTTGAGAAATTTGTTTTCAACAATGGAGGAAGTCCAAATTTAACATTACATACTTCAATAAAATGGTCAAATGTCAAGGGAGTTCACTACTAAGCAAAAGTTGATAATAGCTAGAACTTTTTTTCTGAGATCTTAATATTCGTTCCAGGAAGGTTATTTTTTCACATCTCTGCTTGTAGTTTTAGAAAAAAGGTTCTCTCGAGTTTGATTCTCACGAATTTAATTTGGCCCAAGTTTAAAAGATGAAAAAATAGCATTTAAAATGAGTGTTGTCCGTGAAATTGCAATTATTGGTTTCCACTTGAAATAAAATGTAATTAATGGAAAACAATTCTGTAACGAACCGGCGATATCCTTCTGTGGGGCTTTAGGTAAAAATTCAAGTCCTAGGTCGCTCTCCACGTGAAATGTCATTCACCAGCAAAGGATCTGAATAAGTCGTTCGCGTCTTATTGGATTAAATTATGCTAAAGTGCTCTAATTTCGGCCAAGGCAATCGGAACTGTTATTATTGTATCACCGGGTTGCGCACTTGCCAGAGTCCGGTGAAATTTTGAAATTGGAAATTGATACACGAAAGCACAAAAAGTAGCGTCCATGGAAGTGTTAAAATTAAGAACGTGTATTACTTCAAGAATTAATCAGATAGTATGCAATTGGCGACCTACATAGCAATTCAAGTCGAACATCGTAATTGAGCAACTCTAGCTTTACCAAATTGAGCTGTATTTAAATAATTCACCGGTGGCGTGCCTGTATATGTTGAGAATATTGCTAAATGTCGACGTGTGGCAATAACAAATATTGCTCCCAGTGACAAACAATATGCAGCTCGTGCACAAGGCAGGCAAAAAGGCCAACTCGTGAGCAGTGCCGCTTTCAGGTTCATTTATTTGCTTGATTGCTCGACGTCCGGACGTTATCCCCGCCGCTGGGTTTCGCTCGCTTAACGCTATGTAGGCCATTGTTAGTGGGTCAAGTACGCCGCAAGTCGCAAACTATTACGAAACGACGGATTCTATAGCAAAAATGGAAAGTGTTCCGAATAGCAAACCGGGGGGAAAGTCTTTGACGCTTCGCTTTCAATATCATTATTATCGCATTTCGACGCCACTGGACAACTCATTTCTCTCGCCATCAACGTGACGAAGCACAAACTTGGAACTTTGGGTTTTCGTGTTATTACACACTTTGGATTTTAAATATTTAAGTTATTACATATCTTATGCAGGCCCGGACTGGTTTGCTCCTTTATGAACAAAAATTTTTTGAATGTTTTTTTGCTAGAAAATCTTTGTTAAGAGTGGGTTAAAGTCACAAAATGGGTCGAAAATTGCTTTATTTTTGGTTTTTTCGAGAGTTTGAGCACATTTTTGAGGTCAAAACTAAACTTTTCGATTAATTTCGCTAACACTGGAAAATCCCGAAATTTTATCCAAATTGATGCTATTTTAGCTTAGAGCATTTCGCGATATTTAGTGCGTTTGAAGTTTATTTTAGTTCATGCTAAAGCTTTATTTGATTTGTTTCACTCGATTTAGCTCGCTTTTAATAAGCAAATCTTCAAAAACTACCCGAAAAACTATACATTGGTCGATAAATGTGTTACTTTTATATTTTTTGAGCAAGTTGAATACAACATTCTTTTTCTTTTTTTGAATATTTTGATACCGTTTCGAGCGTTTAGAACGATTCTGAATGTCTCAGAAAATAATTAAGGGAAAATTAAAAATTACGAAACTATTCAGTTTTTATTGACAAGGGATTTTTTTGGGTAATTTTAGAACTTGTAGCGCTTTTTTTTGTAATACAAACAACCCTCTCAAAATTTTAAGTGGAATCACACCGTTGTGATAATTTAACTGAAAAGTTATATTATATTATATTATGGTATACTAACAATTGTTTCAAATAGAAAAGAGAGATTGATTTTTTTAAACTAAAATTGGACATTTTGTTAGAAATACATTTTGTGTCCAAAATTCTAAATAATATTTACAGAAGGTGTTCAAAACCGTCACTATTTCCCTCTATGCAGTATTATAAAGACGGTTTTTACGTTTTTGTTATCTTTTTTTTTTTGTTTCCTGGTGGTGTTATAAAGATTAAGACAACCCATATAAGATAAAAACTTTTATCCGGCTTTTTTTATACAGGGTGCTCAAAAAATGGCGCACCAACTCAGTGGTACGTTGTTGAGAAGCATGTGTAGATCACGGGAAAAATCTTGAAAAAATTCCTAAAGTCATATTTAAAAAAATCTGGAGCTACAAACTTATTTTGTTAACTTCTTCAGTTTTCATTATTTTTTAATGTTTCTATGTTTCACACTATTCAAATTTTGAGGGGGTTATTTGCTTTATAAAAGAGGTAAGTTTATTTGTCCTACCCGGGTTTCGACCCTACAAAGCCTTGTTTAAAAAAATATTTTCGTATCTCTGTAGTTAGGTCTGGTTGATTAAAATTAATGCACCAAGCGTATCTTGAAAAAATTAGAAAGAACATCACAAAATTATAAAACCACTTTTTTAACATTTTCTGAATTCTGTAGTTAACATTTCTTTAGAAACTTATTTTTACATAACCAAGTCTTGCTCTTAACAAATAACTTGGCGCAGTCAGTAGGATTTGCATCAATATTTTGAGACGGTCTTTGAAGATTCGTAAAGAAGTTTTTATTTTTATTTTTTTTTCTAACGAAAAAAAGCAAAAGGAAATAAACAAATCCTGTATTACCTTGTTAAAGAAAAAATGACGAACTCCGCCAAACGCTAGATTCCCCAATTTATATTTAGAACATTCAGAATTTTCTTTCTTATCTAGACAATATGACATTTTAATCTTTTAAAATAGACTTGTTTTTGCAATCAAATAACTCAAAAATGGTAGTAAAAGCTTTCTGAATCAAAATTTTATTTAATTTAGACGATAGAAAATTTACATAATGATTTTTGAAATGCTGATAGCCGAGTTGGAACTCGTTCAGTTTTTATTGCAGTGATTTTCCCAAAATAGTAATTAAAATTTTTAATGTTTTTATTCGTAGCTGTATTTGCACTATCTGTAGTTAAACCAAAAAATTGAAGTAAATGATATCTATTGATTTTTTAATACAGAATCCAAATTTGAAATCAGTTTGTTACTTACCATAGCTCTTTTTTTGTATTGTCAAGTTTTTCAAGCATCATTTTAAAAATACAAGGGGATTTGAAACTCATTCAATTTTTTATTGGAGAGATTTTTCCAACATTGCAAAAAGTGTTTGCACTTTCTAGTTAAGGTAAAAGCTCACAGTAATATCTATTGATTTTTTATTGCAGAATCAAAATTTGAAATCCATTTTTCAAAAATAAACTATCTTTGTGATTATAAAAAGACCAAAAAATACGGAAAAAGAACTCACCTACCTCAATTATAATAGCGAAAACTTAAAAAACATTAATTTTCGTGGTATAATTTTCCAAGTGTTGAAAAGCACCTACAACTCCAAGCAGATCAAGTTATCGTAATAATATTTGAAAAAAAAAGTAATTATTATTGAGTAAACAAATTGTAGAAACGACGTACAAAAAATCAAACATGTGTGTTCTGTAAGAGAAAGAATTTTCTTGTAGTTCGGTTCTGACATGTTTCAAAAGTTATTACGTTATTACATATCTTCTCCTGATAAGGAAATTAATATGTAAGTTTTTAATAAATAATTCAGAGCATTTGCCCCTTATAACGCCGCTATTTTCCTAACAATGTTAAGTTCTCATCGAGTTTTAATTATTTGAAGGTCGCCATGCGTTAAATTTTTCCCAGAGTATTAAAATACGTTCCGTTGCATTCACAGGTTGTGCTTATTAACTTTGAAATTTATATGGTTTTGACGATTGGACGTGAGAAAAATCACAAAATCTCGCAGTCGTTATAATAATATTGATTCAAGTTGACTAAAAATACCGCCCGGACAAATATTGATTCAGTTTTGTGTTAACAATTGTGAATCTAGGTGAAATGATTAACATGAAAACAAGCAATAAATTCTGACTCATCGTGATAGAACAGACCGGACATATTGAACTTGGCCTAAATTCGCCGGTCGTTTTCACTTTCAACTATTTGCTCATTTTACATAATCTTACTACACAACGTATTTCATTCTCTGTTTTTTTAGCGCTGTCTCTTTCCACGTCACGCAATAGAGAACAAGTTTTAAAATATTCATTCGGTCTGACACAGTTATTTTATTTACAAAATGATTTGAATTCGGCTTAGGCGGTTTCTATTAAAGTCACCAAGAGGCATTTAATTGGGAAATGCTCGGTGCGAGTTGCAATATTATCGGGAATTGGTTTTGAGATTTTTGCTTGAATCATCGCAAATTACCGTTAGGAATGAAGGTCTAAGGAGAGATTAGATTCATAATTAGAATTACTTTCTCCGTTGATTTGGAAAAAATCAAGGCTGTAATACGCTGATGTTATTTTTAGTTTATAATTATATTTTTATAACTTGCTACCTAGTAGTTGTAAAATGATAGCATCATTTTTAAGCAACAGATCACAGCTTGTAAGACACAAAGGAATTGACTCAGGCAAAAATCGTGTTGAATTAGGAGTGCCCCAAGGCTCTGTACTTGGGCCACTTCTTTTTATTATTTATATAAATGATTTTTCTTCATACATGGAAAATAAAAGTATACATTTTGCAGATGATACAAAAAACGAAAATCTGTCTACAGCGTTAAAAATCGTAGATGATGCACAGTCAAAGGCTTTGTCTTGGTTCGAATCCAATAAATTAACATTAAACAAAAATAAAACAAATACATTGGTTTTTTCATTAAAGAAAAAAATAGATTTTGTGGAAGGATCTACAAAATTTTTAGGAATCTTTCTTGACTCCTCATTGAGGTTTAATACACATTCAGAAAAGGTTGCAAAATTACTTTGTAGTGGTATTTTTGCACTTCGCAATTTAAAAGATCAAGTTCCTCCTGAAACTCTAAAAACTGCATTTTATTCATTATGCCAGTGTCACATCAGTTATGGACTATTAGTATGGGGTCATTCTGCTTCCATTTCTACAATTTTCAGATTACAACGTCGAGCTATCCGTATAGTAGGAGGTCTAAAATATAGAGAAGACTGCAAATATGTTTTCAGGAATTTTAATATACTTACTGTTCCTTGTATGTATATTTATCAGTGTTTAAATTATATAAAATCTAACATAGAGAATTTTAAATCACATAGTAACATTCACGAATATAGTACACGTCACAGAGATAAAATTTGCCTACACAGTATTCGCTTAAAAAGCTCCGAAAACGGCACCGGAAACCTAGGAATAAAATTTTTTAATGCGTTGCCTGATGATATTGCTAAGCTAAAGACAAATAAATTTAAAAAGGTTATAAAAAGATACCTCTGTAAAAAAGCTTTTTACTCATATGATGAGTATTTTAATGATTTTAAATGTGATGTTATGTATTAACTTTGTATATATATATTATGTATGATGATTGTATTTTATGTCATTTATGTTCTTGGTAAGCCCTCTTATTGACTTGTGTTATGACCAGTGTAGTCTTTAAACATTAATAAACATTATTATTATTATTATTATTATTATTAGTTTCGTCCTTCACAGGAGCTTCTAAACTTACCAATGGTGTTTCAGGTGGATGACCAAATGAAACTACTCCAACATTCGTGGTCGGATATGCTGGTTCTGGATCACATGCACCAACGCATGCACAACAATCTTCCTGACGAAATGACCCTTCACAACGGTCAGAAGTTCGATTTGTTAAGTTTAGGACTCTTAGGCGTGCCCAGTTTAGCAGACCACTTCACTGACATCACCGCCAAACTGCAAGAACTCAAATTCGACGTTAGCGACTACATCTGTGTTAAATTTCTGTTGCTGCTTAACCCCGGTGAGTAATTTCTGCAGTTAAGTTTCCGTTGGCGGACTTGGTGCAGGATAGTCCGGTCTATAATAACTGAAAAGTATATTTTTTAGATGTGCGAGGAATCACAAACAAGAAACATGTACAAGAAGGTTACGAACAAGTTCAACAGGCTTTACTCGAATATACGGTGACGTGTTACCCACAAATCCAGGTAATACAAACCACCATATTTAGAACAACCATCTATTTTGACGCCGTAGATGTAACTATAAATCGGCTTCTTATAAACTGTTTACCATTGTTTGCTTTTAGTCATGCAGATGCAGGATGCTTTTAGTGTTGTGCAAGGGAGTTTCAAGAGGTTTCAACTTTATGGATTTCAAAACCAGCTAAAAATCTTTGCAAGAGTAGATTAAGAAAGCTACATACGATTTTTATTTTTTATTTGTGAAGTAATAGGGAAAAATACTTGCATGGTTTTGAGGAATCTACAGGGATGGAACCTTTTTCTAGGAAAAATAATCCATTTATATTATTATCTCTAAAATCATTTTTATTGCGGGAGGAAACTAGCAATGAATATTGTTTTTTTAATTTCAAAATTTTGAAAAATCTTAAAACCAAGCTAAAAATTATTACAACATACCATCAACCAATTACTCAAAAAGATGGAATCTTTATATAAAAAGGCATCGTATTTTGTCATTTTAATTTTTTTTTGTTTTTAATTTTTTCAGACTGTTTTAGTTTGTAATTTATTTCTATAAAATCCACTTAGATGATTGGTATTTCTGTTAAGTTTAAATTGCAAATAGTTTTTTTTTACTTATAACTTTTTTACAAAGTCTTACATCTGTGAGTCCAAAATTTGAAGGAACTAATAATAAAAGACAAAATGAATATTGTTTTTTAATTTCAAAATTTTGAAAAATCTTAAAACCAAACTAAAAATTATTACAGTATACCATCAACCATTTACTCAAAAAGATGGAATCTTTATATAAAAAGGCATCGTATTTTGTCATTTTAATTTTGTTTTTTTTTGTTTTTAATTTTTTCAGAATGTTTTAGTTTGTAATTTATTTCTATAAAATCCACTTAGATGATTGGTATTTCTTTTAAGTTTAAATTGCAAATAGTTTTTCTAAATTATAACTTTTTTACAAAGTCTTACATTTGTGCGTCCAAAATTTTAAGGGATTAATAATAAAATACGGTGTACCTGCCGTGGTTTAATTAATTTTTTTGTTACTTTAAGTTCATCTAGTTGTTCTAAAGTGTAATATACAAAGTGAGCAAAACCCATTTAATACCACTTTGCCTAACTTGTTTTTTAGAGCTTTTTTCGTTTCTTTGTTATTTTTTTGAAGAACTCTCTATATCTTTTTGGTATGTTTATTTCATCTTTTTTTTTCTCAAATTTTAATCAAACTGTACCATCTCCACCACATTTCATTAAAGAAAAGTTTTCTCAACGACGAAAATTTTATTCCTCTCATAAAAAAACTTGTTAGTTTTGGATGTAGCACTTGATATTGTTAATAATTTTTATTTAATTTTTACACATGAAAAATTAATAAAATTAAAACTGAACTCATCATCTGTTCTAATAAATATACAGGCTGTTCAAAAACTGGCGCACCAACTCAGTGGTACGTTGTTGAGAAGCATGTGTAGATCACGGGAAAAATCTTGAAAAAATTCCTAAAATCATACTTTAAAAAATCTGGAGCTACAAACTTATTTTGTTAACTTCTTCAGTTTTATTATTTTTTAATGTTTTTATGTTTCACACTAAGTAATCGTTCCCTAACACAACGATAAATAACTATTTTTAAATTTCCCATCAGACTTTATCAGTTTTTTTACTTCAAAAAAATTAAAATTTATCAAAAAAATCACAGTTTGTAGATGTGCCAACGCTGGGAATTATTTCCTAGGAAACCGTTTCAATAATAATTTATTTTTATTGTTGATCAAACTCTATTGCGACCACGACTGTTAGACAACGTTGCCACATATCATTTATTTAAAATTCGTTATTTATCAATAACTTTAATGCAAAGAATTTTTTTACTATTTTTACCTTTATACGTAAGCAATTCTTTACCACACTCCATTGAGTTGGTGCGCCGGTTTTTGAGCACCCGGTATATTTGTTACTCGTTTTGGTGCTTTACATTTTTTTTATTTAATTCTGAATTGTATAACGTTTTAGCGATCGTCACTATTTTTCCACTTTAACTTCGTAGCATTGTTGATTTTTTTTTTAGATTAAAATTGCATTCTTATGGAAATAAAATTAAAAGTTAACTGTTGAGAAAAAATCATTTTTTAAACCAAGACCGTTGGTAATTGTTATTATTATCAAATGGTTGATCCTACACACTTTACAGGCACTTAGAAAAAAATAGGTGTGAAAAGAGAAATTATATTTTAAGGGACAAAGTGATTTACTCAATTTTTTAACACTTTTTTTCTGCCTTTGATGAAATAATCCCTTCTAGATTTTTTCATTAGCCTATTTTTTAATAGTTTTTTACTTAGAGGTTTCACAAGACCTCATTTGTATTAGGAAGTGAGAACATGAAATTAACTACAAAATATGCGTTTGTTAATTAAATAATTATTATAAAAACTCGAGATCTCAATGCTGTGTTGAATAGCTAAACAAGACAAACACTATTTATTTTACATATCTGTGGGAGTATTGTATGATTTTAATTATTTATTTTTCACTACCATAAGGTCATGATTTTTTTACATAACCAGTTCTTCAGAAGACTTGAAAAAAATGCATTTTCTCGTGAGGGGTCTAATTTAAAAGTGTACAACCTCCAAGTTTGTTATAATTATGCTGCGGAGTGTGTACAGTTTGTTAAAAATTGAAGGAGAAACATTTTTATTTATAAGTAAGTACAGATTTCTACAACTGCTTTACTGAAATTAGAACAAAGTAACAATTAATAATTTAGAAAAAAATCTATTTTTACTTTTGGCTTTAGCTTACAATTTGTCAATAAGGTAGAAATGTAACAAGAATTCTTTCGTTACAGAGAAAGGAAATGGGCTAAAGTTATGCAAAACTAAGATAATTATATTTCATTAAAAATGGCAAAATACAAGTACGAATTTTTCATTTTTGATTACAAACAAAACTATCATAAAACGTTTCTTTAGATAAATTTGTAGTCAGTTTTTGTATTGTGATGAAGAAGAGATACAGTGTAAAGTAATTTGGTTTATTTCTGAAAATATGACCAAAAATACATTGTTTGTAAGAGGTTTTTTTATACATGTAAATCATTAATTTTACTTAAAGCTATAACTGTAAATTAAGTAGTTACGACAATAATTTACAATAAATGTTATGAAACACTAAAAATCACTAAAAAATCTAATAGTTGCATATTAATAGCATTTTTCCTTGTAGTTTTCTGCAAAGAAAAATGTACAATACATAAAGAAGTTTTTCATATTCATAATAATTTTATTTATAGGATTTAGTTTCAAACGAGTGTAATTACAAAAACCAAAATTAGTTTATCTTTTAAATAATAATAGTTCATAATGATATTTTAGTAAAATATCATTTGATAATCGTGGACATATTGTGGATTATTTTTGAAGTTATCTAATAATTTACAGATCTGAACAGCTGGAATTTGTGTTATTGGTTACATCTGACTAAACTTCAGAAATACATTTTAACTGACTCACCCTGTATAAACGTGCTTTTTTATTGCAAAAAACGAAACATTATGGAAAAATTTAATAATAATAATAATTAATTATTTATTTATTTATTTTCAAAATCCAGCTTCTATGCTATCAATAGCAAGACACATACTTCTTTATATAAATCTTTATTTCTGGTGTGCTAAATTATTATTGATGTAATTATGCTTTACGAGTATAAATTGTAATTTCAAAATGCAAATGACACCTTTGATTATATTTTTCGAATAGTTTATTCTAAATAATAATAAAATATGTTAAGTAATCTGTACACTTTAGAACTTTCTGTGATTTTAGACTTGAAAAATAGACTGAAAATTGATATTTTTTACAGAATAAGACTAAATTAAATTAAATAATTAAATTCTGCACAGAGGCACAACCTATTTTATTTTTCTTAAAAAAAAAAATTAAATTTACATATTGAAACCTTAACCTCTCTAATCTCCCTACTGGTTTTAGCTTGTGATTTTATATTTATTACAAGACAAAATTAAATACAGGGTCGCTAAAAAGTATGAATGCAGTTAAATATTTCCAGAACTGTTTAACAGAGAACCTTGAAATTTGAGAAACAATAAAAAGTGTTTAAATTCTATCGTCTGAGTGCTTTTCGAAATTTCTATGAATTAAAAACACAAAGCTAACTTTATTTTTTTTAATGATACGAAAGGTCAAATTTAATAATTTTTAAAAGAGCATTTTTTTCTGAATTCTGTGATGTAAGAAAAATAAAAATTTTAATTCAGGATTTCTGGAAAAGTAAAACTAAAAGTAACAATGGTACATTTAAGTAAAACAGCGAAAAAAATTCTAATGTTGCTTTGTCATAGCGACAGAAAGCCAAAAAGTTTGTGGAAATCATTTTGAACAATTTTTATATCATAAAAATAATGTTATTTCCTCTTTAAAATATTTTATTAAAACGTTATTAAAAGTGTTATTTAAACAATTATTTTTTACTTTTACTTATTTTTTGGTCAATGTTTAAGCAGTAAAGAGCTAACAGAGGAAGACATCATTTCCAAAGCTATCAAGATTTTACATTTTAAAAAAATTTTTAGTTCGAATTTTTTTTTCTTAAGTTTCAATAAAATTAGGGTATGCATGTCTAACACCATCAAACTCAGAAAAAAATGCTTTTCTTAAAAGTATTAAATTTGAGCCTTGTTGATATTAAAAAAAAAACAAGTTTGCCTTGTATCCTAATAATATTCAACTGTATTCAGTATATTGCATTTTGATGCAGAATTTAGATTTATTTCAAATGAACCAGAGTGCAAGAAAAGTTGAAAATTGGTTCAGTTAATTCTCTTTAATTTTATTAATAAATGAAGGGTACAAGGGAACATGACTTCAATCCACTTGTTTAAGAAAATGAGGTACTATCAGATAACCAAAGCGGGAAACAGCAGATAATTTAGAATAATTTCTGCTACTGTGTGACAATTGAAACACAAAAATATAACAAAATAAATACCAAATAGAGAATGTTATTAAATGCGAACTTCACGAACAAACAATAAGTGTTTACAATGTGTGATTTTTTGCAAAAGTAAATTGTCGATTGTAATCTTGTAAGAAAATATAAGAAATTGTGTTAGAGTAGCAGATGTTGATCTGAATTGTTGTTTTCCAGGACAAGTTCAACAAGATGATGCAACTGCTCCCTGAGATTCACAGCTTGGCAACGCGCGGCGAAGAGCACCTCTACCACAAGCACTGCAGCGGTAGCGCGCCAACTCAGACGCTCCTGATGGAAATGCTCCACGCGAAAAGAAAATAACGGCCGTCCGCCTCTTCGTTTTCGTTACCATATCTGTGTGCAATACCAGCTTACAACACTAATGTACATAGGTTACTGGAAATCTCGTAGTTGTTGAAATTGACGATGCCTTCATGAAGTACAAAGAGCTAGGGCGGCCAGGCCGCACCGCCACCACATATTTTTATAAAATAGAGAAAAAGCGGCCACAGCACCCTGCTCCTCCGTTGTTTAATTTATGATAAATGTTACGTTGATTTAATGAGTTTTATAAGAACGACACACACTGACACACACACAAAACACATTCCAGATGTGCTCTGGAGGGATTCAAGGGCATCCTAGCGTAGGGTAGCGTAGCTTTTAAGCGCGAGTGACAAACAAACGAACGAAGCGAATGAGTGATTGGTTGGTTATTGCAGATCAAGTGCACTCTCTTCAACGTTTTAATCTTAGTACGTGTGGGGGTCGATTTGCCCCTTGTTAGCTTAACCAAGGTGATGGACTAACAGCTGTAATTTTATGTAATTATAGAGTTATACATACTATATATACACAGTTTATTACTAGTTATTAAGTTTAATTATTATATTATAAATATATTTGATTATGTTACATAATTATATGAATGTTAATATTATGTGAGAGCAAGGTACTGTGGTCTAACCTGTGTTATTGTTATCATTAAATTGGTAAATACTACTGATTGTTTGTGTTGTGCAGGCTACCTCTAAAGTCTCCTTCGCGTGGGGCCGCTGTGCGAGCCCCAATGCGCTGGTCAGCGGAGTCTATTTATTATCTGTTAGAGTATCTTGCCCTGCTGTGACATGCAAAAGGCCCTGAGCTTACTATTGATTGATCAGATATATATTTATATATAAAATACGTACACTTATTTAAGCAGTGTGATTGAGAAGATGTATATATAATTTATGTGGATCAAAGTGACTTGTTTGTAGAAATAAATCACAGTGAATTAAGTGCAGTTCCTTATTCATTGAAAACCTCTTCAACTTCAAAGCTGGAACTGCTCATTCTGTCTGATATTCCATTTTTTAACATTGATTTTAATGCCCCGTCTCGCAAAAAACAATAATTTATTCACAAACACTTCCGAAATCACACGTCAAGTATTAGCAAATAATATCTCTGGCAATTCGGCGATTAGTTTAAATATATAATCCCCGATCTAGGGTCAACACAAAGTTTTTCTCAAATAAGGAATAAATGCGATGACTGTTACAAAAAAAAAACACTCACGTTTATGGGATTTGGTCCGAATAAGGGTATTGAAACGTCATGGGTGATATCCATAAAAAAATACAAGATGTTTTATAATTTTCTAAGTTCACCGATAGTCAAGGGTCCTCTACCTACTCGTCAACTTGTACAGGGTGTTGCATTTTGGACGTAGGAAACTAAGAGGTTTAGAGAAAAACGAGTGACACATTCTCGAGTCGCTTTTTTGAGAAAATAATTTTTTAAAATTATAAAAAAAATTCCTATCACGTTCTTATTTTGCCAATGATTTCTTTAGCTGCAATCACATAAAGTAATTGTTTTTAATGAAAATCTTGTATTGTAAATATTTACAAAAAAAGAAATTGTAAGTATGCAACCAACATTGCAACCACATCACCTAGCCCAAGTTCTTCGAGATGATTTATGAGTTTATGACTGAAGGTAGTTGTAAGGGATAAGACCCTCTAGATATTTATTGAAGTGACTTTATAAGAGGTAAGTAACAATGGTTATGGGTATGACAATACCAACAGAATGTTTACACATTTTCTAGGAAGATTTTTTCGATACCTAGAGGACATATAGTTCTACAACTTCTTTACTCTTTGAGTCTTTGCAGAGTGCTGGTCACTTTCTTGCCCCACAGTGTTTTGTAATAAGTGGTAATTTTTAAATAGTGGTATTTGTAGTTTTTAATTTGTTACTTTGCAGAATATCAATTTTATCTATTTCTTTTTATTTAATTATTTGTTGCGACTGCTGGTTGGTAAGTGTATTTCCTAATTTCTTATTATATCACTTGTAAATAGTTGAAATCTTTGTATATTTAAAATTATGGGTAATAATAGTAAACTAAGTTTTTCAAAAAAAAGAAAAAGTCGAAAACAAATAATGCGTAATTTTTGGAAAAAACAACGAAAGGGTTCTAAAACGGAATTTCCAAGTAAATCAAGTCTCGCGGAGTGTAGCTTTCAGTCAACTGAATCAAGTTCCGATGATGATGAAGTATTTGTTATTGAGAAAGATACTAGTCAAGAACAAATTTATATTCCAAGCGGTAGAAGGATTGTTGACATAGGTCATTTATTTTCGGAGTTAAAAAACATAACACATGACATTTATGCTTGCAGTTTTTTCAACGTTGACATAGTACATGAAGCGCATTTTGGTTTTAAAAGTGTTTTTAAATATAAATGTAGTATGTGTATATTCTGAAAAATAAATTTTTCAGAACGCGGTTCTTATCATGGAAGATGCTTTGCGGCAGTCGTAAATGTAAATAACAAAAACAAATTTGTATTTAAAATTATGGAGAAAATATCAGGGAATAGTGGCATTTACACCACAAAATTTTCAAATCGCTTATTAAAAACCAAAGAACTTCAACCTACAAAATTAAATAAAAGAAAAATTCGTATTCAAAGTGCAGATTCGGATTATGGTGCGACTAATGACATAATAGACATGCCAACAGAAACATATGACAAAATAAAAAATGAGTTCTTGAATGATTTGGCTGCTTGCGTTATAAGAAAGAAATAATAGATTAACGGCTAGTAATTTCGGAAGAATTATTAATATGAAATGTACGACCAATACAGCGAATGCTGTAAAAGATATCTTGTATCGTGTGGGATTATCTAAATTTAAAAAATTACCCGAACCACTACAGTGGGGAATTGATAATGAATAGAAAGCAAAGGAGAAGTTTGAACAGATCACAGGTATAAAGGTAGATTCATGCGGCTTTTTTGTTGATAAAGAAAAAAATTTTTAGGTGCAACACCAGATGGGTTAGTGGGTTCAAATGCTATTGTTGAAATTAAATGTCCATTTAGCGCAAGAAACACAAATATTAAAACTGCCATAGAACAAAAATTGATTAAATACTTAGAAATAGATTCTCAAGATGATAGTAAAATAGTTTTAAAAGAAAAAGATAATTACATGTATCAAGTACAAGGTCAGCTCCACATTACTAATCGCCAAACTTGTTATTTTATAGTGTACACCTCTACAGATTTAAAATATTGTATTATTGAGAAAGACGATAGTAAATATTGGAACGGAAGAATGATAGATTGTCTTGAAAATTTTTATATGAATGCCATGTTACCAGAAATAATTGATTCAAGACATAGTCGCAATTTACCATTACGCAGCATAATAAAAAAGGATTTGTAAATAATATTCAAGTTTAGTTTTAGAGATTTTTACATAAATGCATAATATGATGATAAGCATTTTAATAATAATTATAATTTTTAATTTGAACAATAAAAGTAAAAAAAACTTCCTCAGTGGGTTGACACCTTGTCGTGGTGAGGGAGCTCAGTAGTTCTATCACAAAACCTGTGCAGAACGAAGCTAAGTACAACCAAAATTTTAATCATCTTTTTTATATTTTTTTAAAACAGGAATAATTTTATTGTTAAAAGTATTCAAAAAAATAGCGAGCGTGATTACTCGTATTTTAAAATCTCATAAGATGCGTTGATAGCAGTGTCTACAAAAAAAACGTAATGCAAATCTGTAGGTACCTAATTATTTTGTTAAAAAAATTAATTCCGAAATCATGTGCTTTAATTTTATACCACTATTAGAGAAATCGCTTAAATTCCTATTTGTGCCGATACATTTCTCTGTCTTGAACAAATGCAATAAAATTATTATCTTGTGGGTCACCCCAATGGTGGTTACCTCCAGCGGTGCGTCCTAAACTCGTCATAAATCTTCTTCCAGCTAGCTACGCATTCGAAGAAGGATGCATTAAAAGTTGCCTACTTACAATTTAATTTTTGCTTTATATCTAACAATTAAGAACAGTTAACAAAAATCTAAAATATCTCAAGTCTGTATTTTTAAATTTCCTATAAAATGGTTTTTTTAAATTCTCAATACAATGCAACGTTATCAAAAATTCGTATCAACTTCATTAACAGACATTTTATTTAATAAAAAAATATCTAGGCATTTATTTTAATCAAAAATGACTCTTCGACCTACATTTACTTATAAAGAAACACTGCAAATGTCAAGAAACTCTTCAAGTCTAAATTTGCGGCTAAAAACAGTGAAAACAGTTTACACGTAAAACGTATGCGCCAGCTCCCAGAGGGTCTAGAGCCTTAACAGCACTAGTCAGAATGAATTTGTTTCAGATTTTTTTGCTGTTGTTGACTAATCTTTTAATACTCTAGTCACTTAAAACACTTAAATTGGAAATGAATATAAGGGCTCATTTGTTAATTTTGTAAAAAAGCATCTCCAAATATAACAATGCGAACATACTTTTCAAAAGTGAACGAACTGCTCAGTATTCAGCACTTATTTATTCTTTTTTTATTTATTTGTTTTTTATTCTTTTCCTAAACAACCAGTAAAACACCCACAGGTAAAGGGTTAGCACATGACCATCTATAAATTGGAAAATAAATCCCTTAAATTTGTGTAAGTTGCCACAGAAATATTTTGAGCGTTATATTTCCAAACAATGCCAAATTTATTTATTTGGTAACCGATAAAGTACACTTCATCACTCCAATAAAACTTTTTTTATTGGTAATCTAAAGAATATCTTGAACCGAACTTATTATAGCTAATTTAGTGAGAAATGTTTCTTTGTCAAACTGTGCAAAAATGTCTGGCTAGTAAGGTATTTCCGGTAGTGTGAAAGAAAAGCATTATAACTTGAAAAATTAGGTAGGTATAGGAAATGCTATTACAGATCATTGCAGAATTAAATTTTTTGCCACCCAGGGAAATAAAAACTGGGGCATTTTATTTGAAAAAATCAATTCATAACTCGTAGAAGTTGCAAGGTTAAAGTTTTGGAGTTTGTAAACTTTTTCCGCAATTTTGAACACACTAATAAAGGAAAGATATGAACTTTCTTTTTTGATTGTCAAAATACGATTTCTAAAAATTGCAAAATTACAAATTTTTAAAGAGAAGGGTGCAAATTGACAAAATTTTCAAAAAACCCGAAATAAGGAATGGGGAAAGCTGATAAAACCCACTTGAAAACAGATTTTTATTTTTAAATAAGAAAATAATAACGACTTCCGGTATAACCAGAAGTGCCGCTCCATGTTGAAAATATTTTCATTCAACAGGGCACAATAATTTTTGGTTGCCACTGTTTAATTTTAAAATTGTTTTAAAGACTTTTTCTTAAATGTAGCTGCTTCTTTCGGTCGTCTTTGCTTTTTAACCGGATTCATTTATTTTGTCCGATCTTTGAAAAAACGCTTCAGAAACACAAGAGTAAAATAAATCTAAATTGAAGTTATTTTGTAATTTATTTATTTATTTTGTATTTATTTATTTGTCTCACTCGATTTAGTTTGTTTTTCAGCCAACTTTTTACCTTTTTCAAGTCTTTAAGCACGTTTTTGAACTAAAATCTTAGTGTTATTATTTTATTTAAAAGCATTTACTACTACAAGAAAAAAAACATTTCGTTGAAAACACAAAAAACGAATAGAATTACGACAAAAATCATGTGAGTTTTGCCTTTTTCAAACGTTAACACTACAAGTTAACGCTACGTGAAAAACACGATTGAAAAATTTTCAAATCTGATGGCTTGATTTTTGTTAAAATGAAAGAAAAAAAAAACAACACTAACTTTTCTCATTTCCCAAAATCAATGTACTAGCAGACCAAAAATTCAAAATATTCCTTACGGAGGAAATCGAACACAATATTTTCTGATTAAGCTGTCAAAAATTGTATGTGTAACACTGAAGGAAAGTTTTTCTAACTCTGAGTGATTACTGTTCTAATTAATTATTTTTAGGGAGAGAATACATGTGTTTCCTCCCTTGGTATATAAATAGCCATTACTCATGCATTTTGTAACAAATCTAATATATATTATTTACTCGTCTGTTCCTTAAAAAATTGACTGTTTAAAATGAGAAAATTTAAAGAATGACACGAATACATAAAAAAAATCGAAAGAAAAATTCGAAAAAAATTTGAGGCACTGACAAAAAAACTGAAAAATAAAAATAAAAAAACAAAAAACACGTCTCGTTTAATATGTAATTATTAAAAATACAAAAGAATATTTCCTAGGCCGCTTAAAAACAAATAAAAATTGAGAGTTATTTTTGTTTTTTAAATCTGTGTGCCTTATGTACCTACACCTAGTAAATTTCCCTTGCTAAAACAATCACACATAATGGTTCTAATTTGGAATTTTTTTCTAATTTGGCGACTTATTCACTGAAAAACGCTTTGAAATTTACAGAAAATAATACACTATATATAATTAAATAAAACCTGTCTGACTAGATTTTTGGAGTTGTTTTCATACCCAATTTTTTTTGTCCCATCCGTTATCATTTTGTATTTCTTTTTCCTGTTTATTTCCATTTAGCTATTGCACTCCTATATCTTTTATGAATGTTTAATGAACTATTAGCCCTAAATACAATAAATAAAATTTAAAAACCTCAAGTTATAAAACCGTTTGACATCAAAAAATGAGAACATTACAACTTTAAAAAACAGGAAAATCGTAATTTCATATCTTTGAAAACTCTAGGTTTATAATTATAAACCACATCTATTTATTCATCGAACGTATCTTCAAAAGCATTGACAAATAAAGAAATTGTATTTGTGTTTATGCAAGAGTCGATATCTTTAATAAGAAGTCGTTTGTAGAACACTTTTTTTCAAATTTTTGTACAAAACATTTTGCAAGCATCACTTGTTTTAGAAATCATAAAAATTTCCATTTTAGTTAATATTTTTAATTTTTTTAAATAAAATAATATTTTATTAATATAAATATTTTTTATTAATTAATATTTATTATTTATAAGAAATTGTAGAAAAAATCAGAAAAAATTCGGAGGCATACAGAAAGAAATAAAACAAAAAAAATATTATTAGTGATTAGTGATTTATTACCGTATCTACTTAAACAAATTACTTCAATCATCATAAACTATTATGTTGAAAGTAAATAATAACATTTTGAAAAATTGGAAACTTCCTCATTGTAGGTTACAAACAGCTTGAGTGGTACTAAATTTATATAAAGAAAAATTCACTTCTACTGATTACTTTTCATAAAAATCGAAAATAAAATCTAAACATTTCTGCAAAGTGAAGAGAAAAAACATTAAAAAATTGTACTTTGGAACAGTTTTGTATAATCGTCAAACATTTGTCAAATATTATTAACACAGTGCTTTGCAAAATTAGTCAGATTTCTTGTGATAATAATAAAATTAAATAAACACTGTTGCTACAAATATCGTGTAAAGGAAGAGTTGGTCTTAGTTACGTTTCAGAATTAGATATAATTTCGATAATTGTCGTAATAGATATTTTATCAGTTTTTTACGCTGCATTAAATGAACAATCAATTAAGTATCCCGACTTGATCACCACTTTCTACAAACGCGACAAACAAGCCTTATTTTAATAATACATTTTTTTCTATTTTTAGAGAGGGCAGTTGACCTAATGGGTCAAGTATTTTTTTGTGTTGAAACACATAAGAGTCGAGTATTCAAGAAGGGCATCAGTCGGGCCAATCGAATAAGTGGCTTCAGTTAGTACGATGCTCTTCTTCGTAACTTTAGTGATATCACTTGTACTTTTATTCCTAATTTTGGATACGATTAAACCGAGGCGATATCCACCAGGTGAGTTTTGCACGATTTATTTCAAACACAAAATAAATAAATTTTAAAATACCTGAGGGCCCAAATGGTTACCCATCGTTGGTAATTTTCTCGAATTCCGGCGCCGCCTCTCGGAAATCGGCTACCACCACCTGGTTTGGAAGGAATTTTCCGAGGAATATGGGGACGTCGTGGGGTTGAAAATGGGGCGGAATCTGGTGGTGGCCGTGTTTGGGGCTGAGGCTGTCAAGGAGGTGCTCACAAGGGAGGAATTTGATGGGAGGCCGGATGGGTTTTTCTTCCGTTTACGAACTTTTGGGAAAAGACTTGGTACGTTTTTTTTGTAAAATTATTATTAACAAAAATGTTAATTGAACACAAAGCTAGCATTTTACCTCATATAAACATTTTTGAAAAATCTCGTTTTAAACTCAGAATTAAAAAAAAATAGTTTTTGGTATTTTGAACAATTTTTCTAAAAAAGCAAAAAGAAAACGTTTTGAGGGCATTTTTTTTGACAAACTTAATAAATAAAAAATTGTGGGTAGTTGATATGCGGGTTGTGTGAAGAAGGGTTTCAATTTAATTAATTTAAATTAATTGATTGTGAGTGGTTAAGAATTTCGGGCGGGCCTAGGTCAGTGATGTTGAGTAAGGGCAAACCGGTGAATCGTTGACCGGCTGTAAAATAAAACAACCCCATCAAACTCGTTGGGAACCGGTCCCATCCAATTTCTTTTAATCCTCTTTACAAAAATCCACCGAGACTGCTTTTTAAGTCTGGTACAGAAAAACATTTTTCGGGGGTCGAGTACTCAGTAAACCGGCAATTGAGTTTGGATATTAGTTGCGGCTTCAAAACAAAATTTTTCGAAAGTTGATTTATTTAAAACCATGTTTTTTATTTTTCACAATGAGGAAACCAAAATAATGTTTGCCTTCTGTAAGTAATACAGGGTGCCCAAAAACTGGCGCACCAACTCAGTGGTACGTTGTTGAGAAAAATGTTGAAAAAATTCCTAAAGTCATAATTTAAAAAATCTGGAGCTACAAATTTATTTTGTTAACTTCTTCAGTTTTCATTATTTTTTAATGTTTTTGTGTTTCACACTAACACAGCGATGAATAACTATTTTTAAATTTCCTATCAGACTTTAGCAGTTTCTTTT
This sequence comes from Tribolium castaneum, assembly GCF_031307605.1. Lineage (NCBI taxonomy): Eukaryota > Metazoa > Arthropoda > Insecta > Coleoptera > Tenebrionidae > Tribolium > Tribolium castaneum. The sequence goes on from NC_087394.1 coordinate 11,141,288, forward strand.
AATTTAAAAAAATTAAAATTCATCCAAAAAATCACAATGTGTAGATGTGCCAACACTAGGAATTATTTCCTAGGAAACCGTTCCAAAAATAATTTACTTTTATTGTTGATCAATTCGGAAGAAAATTCCCGTTGGGGGCGCCACTGAGCTAGGTCGAAAACAGTAACCATAAATGGCGGGAAAATGTTTATTCGGATATTTTGAGCGTTGTACGAATTTTGGGGCTTCACAATTATTACATTGCCTATGCGGAATGATTATTGTATCTTTGAAGCAAGAAACTTATGTTGACAAATGAGAGATGACGAGGAAAACACGAATAACGAATGACTGTTTGGTTCACTTTCTTTCTTGGAAAATTATTACAAAGACATTGAAAAGCCTACCTTTTGGCATAATTTACGTTTAAATGTATCAGCAGTTGTTAATCTTTATTGTAGTTTTGTAGATTTACCGCAGCATTTCATGATTTTTTCAGTGGAAAATTCTAACCTAAAATTCATAACACTTCACTAATTTATTGGTTTCTTGAGCCAAACTTTGTGTTCGCTGTGATCCATTACTTATAATCTTTAATTAGACAACTGTTTGATAACACTTTTTAATTAAAATTTAAATATTTTTCACTTTTTATCCACTTTCAAGTTCCAACAATAAACACTTTATACCACGAAAAACTACAGAACCAAAGTCAACGCTAGTATTTACCACCACGTACTTTTAAAGTAATTCTTTCTATTGTAAGTAATTAACACTATACACGCAAAATTGTTGAACAATTCATTAAATGTCAGTTAAATGTGGCATTACGAAAATTTATTTACTGTTTTCGACATAGTTCAAAAGTCATTACCAGAGGGCGTCTAGTTAATTTTATTTCCGAATTCTATTGCGATCATGACTGTTAGACAACGCTGCCACATATCATTTACTTAAAATTAGTTATTTATCAATAACTTTAATGCAGAGGATTTTATTACTATTTTTACCTTTATATGTAAGCAATTCTTTACCACACTCCATTGAGTTGGTGCGCCGGTTTTTGAGCACCCGGTATAATATTTGCTGAAAGAAAAAGTGTGATCTGATCAGTGATCACTTAACAAAATCATATTTGGTAGTGAAATTTTGTTTTTGAGTTGAGCGTTTTTTTTCTTTAATTGACAACCTACTAAGATCGTAGTTTTTGTAAAAAAATGTACAATGGTGGCTACTACTGAAAAAAAATTGCAATACTAAGTATAATATTACATAGTTACAGTAGGTACGTACTCAAAAAACAAAACAAAATATAATTAAAAAAAATCTATTAGTTTGTTCAAAAGTAAAAAAATATGTATTAGTTTAAATAAAAAACGCTTGGTTCCATACCTTCGACTTCGATTTACTTATTTGTATTATAATGTATTCCTTCCTTTTTTACAAGAGTGCATTGAATTGGCAAAAATTAAGTTTTCAATAAGAAAAATAATAATCAGATACACTACACAGGCAAAAATAAAACATCTTAGTAGAAACTAAATAAATGCAAGTTCGAGTAGGGAAAACAATGATTTGTAAACAAGATTTTCAGAATTTACTAAAATAGAGTCTTTGTCAAAGTATTTATAACCTGTATTAATTAGTAATTTAATGAGTTTTGCAGTTTTAAATATAACATAATAATTAATAACAATAAGAAGTTATTTTTTGAGGTTAGTACTTGTTTAATAATTTTGTTTATACTTTTAACCTGGGATTGTTAATATTTTTGAAACCCCGATATCAATTATTACGAGTTAATTTTTATAAACGAAAAAGAAAAAAATCATTCATAAAATAAATACCTTTTTTTGTTGGGAACATTTTAAGCCTTCTTTCTATAATATCTGAATGCTAGAATATAAACACTATTTTAAAACACGTTCCGATAGCAACGTGTTTTAAATTAATGCTTTTACTATTTTAAAACATTGCAAATTAAAATGTTCCAACAAAAAAAATAACACTTATGAGAAAACGCTTAAGTTGGGACAGTCCTTGAAATTTTTAAGCTTGTGTTTTCACACTCGTATTATTAATAACATATAATTTATAAGTATCCTATATTTTTATTAGATTTTTATTATAAGGTCTCATTTTTATTTTTATTATTATTAAAAATGTAGATTTTAAAAGTTGTAAAATGGATGTTATAGTACTATAGTCAAAATATGATAAATCTAACCTACGATAACTCGAATATTTTATAACTCGAAAACCACAAAATCTTAATGTTTATTATTCGAATTTCAATAAGTCGAATATCTTCTTTACATTTAACTACATTTTATTATTTTTGATTTTCATACATTTTTTAAAGAATAAATTTTAGTAAATGTGGAAAAAATACGCGTATATCGTAAATATTCGTTACGAAAAACTAACTTTCAACTTATGAAAAAAATGTATCTATGTATACTTGTAGGTTCCAAATTAAAATTAAACCCAAAATCTACTATGAAATTTAGAAAAATTTCAAATGTATCAAATTATACTACATTAAAAGACATTATATTACTTTTTTTAATTTTGAAATCGGGCTAAAAAAATCTACATTGCCTGCAGTTTTTTATAAATCACTCTGTAAATAATATGTAATGTCAAATAATTTCGGTTAAAAAATATGATGTATTTACCGGATACTGCTATTTAAAACATTCTGTTAACTCACCATTTGCATTCAAATAATGTTTCTGTATTTTCATTTATTTCTAGTAACACGAACCTATTTTGCTGTCATCAACTACCGACTGTCTTATGACTAGAAATTAGATAGGCATTAATTTTTTTAAAAAAATACGTACAATAAAATGAGTAATGACGAAAAGGTAAACAAAATAGTTATTTAATAAAGTAGTTTGTTAATGAATGTGAATAAACGAAACTGTTTAAAGCACGAACAAGCGATAGCGAGTGAGTGCCTCTAATAGTTGAATTAATTAATCGCCCATAAACAAACGAGTTTATTACAATTTTTTGTTGACCTTACACTCTTTTTTTATGACAAAATTTGAAATTAATTACAAATCAAAACAATTTCATCTTTCTCATCGCATAGATAAAGATGAGACCTTACAAAATACCTTCAACCTTTGGTTGAACCTCGAGGTACATCATTTTAAAATTTTTCAATACTTTACATTCACTTTTCCACAAAGACGACCAACAGAGAATAAAGTCAACTCTACATTTTCAATTTTACGTAAAAATCACGTCTGCTACAAAAACATGGTTACCATTGAAAAATATAACATGCGAATTATAGCAAAAAAGGTCGCCATTGTAAAAAAGTAATTATAATTAATTAATATTATCAAAATATGAAAATCACAAAAACAGTTACTTAATGAAAAAGAGTGCAATAATGACGTCTATTAATACATCCTTTTTTAAATAAATTAATAAGCGAACAACGAAAAAAAAACAAAAAAAATAAGAATAATTACCATCATCACAAAAATAATTTGTTACTGTAAAAATTTAACTAATATTGATAAGTATTTTATTACTGCATACATTGCAATTTTTTTTGTTTAAAATAAATTATAAAAATAAAAATTATCTTTGCATTTACTATCTAATTTCTAAAAGACATAACAAAAATAAACTTACAGCCCGTTTTCAGTTTATGGGTTTTCATTTCAAACGTTGAATAAACTTAGTTAAAATTAAGTTTTGAATTTGCACCTGAATACGGTATTTAATTAACTGGTATTTTAACCTGAACCTGTACCTGTCTAACCAAAAGTTGTTTAACTAAAAAGATACCTAACTATACAAACTATGAAATCCGTCCCTTTACCAGAATTTAAGTAAAAAAAATGGAAAATTTGGATAAATAGTGGAATAAACTAGACAAGATAACAGTTATTTGTTATTAAAAACAGCAGGTTTGCATTGTTAACCTACATGTTCATCTGTTAGTTAAAATATTTTTTTTTTAACTCAAGTTGGCAAATTTTACCGGAATCTAAGAATTCAATTATTTTTATAAACAATTATTTTATAAATGGGAACGAAATGAATCCAAATTCACTAAAAAAAATAACAAAATTATAGCTACTTGATTTTTTGAAATAATTAAGAAAAACAAAATAGAAATAAGTTTTTGAATTTTCACCTGAATAAGGTATTCATTAACTGGTATTTTAACCTGAACCTGTCTAACTAAAAGTTATTTAACTAAAAACATACCTAACTATACAAACTAAGAAATCCGCCTTTACCAGATTTAAGTAAAAAAAAGTGGAAAATTTGGATAAATAGTGGAGTAAACTAGACAAGGTAACAGTTATTTGTTATTAAAAATAGCAGGTTTGCAGATGGTTAATAAAAAAGGTACCAGAATTTATGTAAAAAAAACTGGAAAATTTGAATAAATAGTGGAATAAACTAGAGAAGGTAACAGTTATTTGTTATTAAAATAGCAAGTTTGCAGATGGTTAAAAAAAAGGTCACAAAAAAATAACAAAATAGCTACTTGATTTTTTGAAATAATTAAGAAAAACAAAATAAAAATAAGTTTTTGAATTTGCACCTGAATAAGGTATTCATTAACTGGTATTTTAACCTGAACCTGTCTAACTATAAGTTATTTAACTAAAAACATACTTAACTATACAAACTAAGAAATCCGCCTTTACCAGATTTAAGTAAAAAAAAACTTGAAAATTTGGATACATAGTGGAGTAAACTAGACAAGGTAACAGTTATTTGTTATTAAAAATAGCAGGTTTGCAGATGGTTAATAAAAAAGGTACCAGAATTTAAGTAAAAAAAAACTGGAAAATTTGAATAAATAGTGGGATAAACTAGAGAAGGTAACAGTTATTTGTTATTAAAATAGCAAGTTTGCAGATGGTTAAAAAAAAGGTCACAAAAAAGATAACAAAATAGCTACTTGATTTTTTAAAATAATTAAGAAAAACAAAGTAAAAATAAGTTTTTGAATTTGCACCTGAATAGGTATTCATTAACTGGTATTTTAACCTGAACCTGTCTAACTAAAAGTTATTTAACTAAAAACATACCTAACTATACAAACTAAGAAATCCGCCTTTACCAGATATAAGTAAAAACAACTGGAAAATTTGGATAAATAGTGGAGTAAACTAGACAAGGTAATAGTTATTTGTTATTAAAAATAGCAGGTTTGCAGATGGTTAATAAAAAAAAAGTACCAGAATTTAAGTAAAAAAAAACTGGAAAATTTGAATAAATAGTGGAATAAACTAGAGAAGGTAACAGTTATGTGTTATTAAAATAGTAAGTTTGCAGATGGTTAATAAAAAAAGGTCGAGGAAAATGTATTTTAAACATTTCATACATTTATTATTTTTATTTTAAAGTAACATGTTCATCTGTTAGTTAAAATTAGTTTTTTTTGAACTGAAGTCGGCAAATTTTACCGAAATATTAAACTTCAATTATTTTAATAAACAATTTTATAAGTGGGTACGATATGAAGCCAAACTCATTAAAAAAAATTACAAAATAGCGACTTGATTTTTTTAAATAATTAGGAAAAGCAAAGCAAAAATAATACAAATCCTTGCAAAATTACAATTTTTTATATCTTTAACATTAAGTGTTAAAAAATCGTGGATCAAATGCTATGTTTTGTCATTTTCTTCAGGAATCGTTTTCTCCGATGGCCAGTTTTGGCAAAAACAGCGCAAATTCTCGATGCAGCATTTGCGCAATTTCGGATTCGGGCGCAAAGAAATGGAGGAGAAAATCGAAGAAGAAACCAAAGATCTGATTGCCGTTTTTAAAAAACAGTGTTCAGAACCCATTTGGATGCACACAGCTTTCGATGTCTCCGTCTTGAACGTTTTATGGGCCATGATGGCCGGCGAAAGATTCAACATAAATGATGAAAGACTCCGTAAATTACTGAAAATCGTTCACGACGCTTTCAGACTCACTGATATGTCCGGCGGAATGCTGAATCAGCTGCCGTTTTTGAGATTTATTGCACCGGAAACGTGCGGTTATAACCAATTGGTCGACGTTTTGGTCAGAATGTGGGAATTTTTGCAGGCAATTATTTTTAACACACTGTTAGCTAGTTGAAGCATTGGTGAAAATTTCAGGAAACTATTTCCGAACACAGGAAAACACTGTGTAGTTCACATGCTAGGGACTTAATTGATGCGTTTTTGCAAAAAATGGACATTCAGAGCGATTCGTCTTTTACAGGTTTTTCGTTGTTCTAGCCACAGGAATAGTTTAGGTGAAAGCTGTAACTTTTTCAGATGATCAGCTCATGTCCCTCTGCCTTGACCTCTTTATGGCAGGTTCCGAAACAACTAGTAACACTTTAGGTTTTTCGGTTGTCTACATGCTCCAGTTTCCCGAAGTTCAGAAAAAGGTGCAAGATGAAATGGACGAAGTTGTTGGGCGAAACCGTTGGCCCACTTTGCAAGATCGAATCAAGTATAATAATTCCAATTCCAATTTTTGACTTTAATTAATTTTTTGAAGATTAAAATACACAGAAGCTGTTTTGATGGAAATTCAAAGACGTGCCAATATTCCCCCGCTTGGTATAGCTCATAGGGCGACACGCGATGTCAGTTTATTTGATTATCGTATACCTGAGGGTACAATTGTGCTGACCAGTTTATACAGCGTTCATATGGACCACAAGTTTTGGAAGGATCCGTTGGCTTTCAGACCTGAGCGGTTTTTGAACAAGGAGGGAAATCTTGAAGTGGACGAAAAATATTTTGCTCCTTTTGGATATGGTAAACAGAGTTTTTATATTAATTACAGGGTGCTTTGTTTGATCTTCTTCAATGTTTAATCAAAAAAAAAAACAAGTACCTATTTAGTAAGTTACAGAAAATCTAATCTACAAAATACAGGTGCAACTTGGTTTCTTAATTTGAACTAGGTATTTTTCGGATCATATTTTTTTTGAAATTCTGATATTTATAAAACAAATGCAAAATTTAGTTTAGTCTCTTCCTTTAAAATTGCCCCTCATACAGTTAATAGAGAGAAACCATAAAATTGTGTTGTGATAAAATTGTGCTAACATCAATTTTTTTCGTTAGCAACTTCTGATACAGTCTTAATAAAATAAAACTTCGAAACTTGGAAAACGGGGAAAATTCACTCGTTCCCCGAACTGAAGTCGTACTGTAGTGCTATACAGTTTAAAAGACGGTTTTAATTTGTCTATAAAAATATCTTATTAATTTTTAAAGTTTGCCACAGAAACAACAAAACTACAAGGTCGCTAAAAAGTATAGATATAGTTAAATAGTATAAAAATTATTCATCAAAGCTTATTGAAATTTGGTATATGCTTAACAGTATATAATCAATTTATTCTTAGGATACAAGGCTAACTTGATTTTTTTAAATGGCAATAGTCAAATTTAATAATTTTGAGAAGAGTATTTTTTCTGACTTCTATGGCGTAATACATGCATACCTTAATTTAAGCAAAACTTAAAAAAAACATTTCGAACTAATACAATTTTTAAAAATGTAAAATATTGTTAGCCTTGGACATGTTGTCTTTATCTATTGTTAGCTTTTTGCTGCTTAAACATTGACCAAAGAATAAGTAAAAGTTAAAAATAATAATTGTTAAAATAACACTTTTATCTAAAAAAAGAACACGTTTTAATTAAAAACACGAAATACATGATTTTTTTTTCAGTTTCGCTCAATTTTACTTAAATGTACCATTGTTAAACTAATTATTGCACACAAGTTCAATTTTTGGCTAATATTCGGAAATAAAATTAACTAGACGCCCTCTGGTGATGACTTTTGAACTATGTCGAAAACAGTAAAGAAATTTTCGTAATGCAACATTTAACTGACATTTAATGAATTGTTCAACAATTTTGCGTGTAAAGTGTTAATTACTTACAATAGAAAGAATTACTTTAAAAGTACGTGGTGGTAAATACTAGCGTTGACTTTGGTTCTGTAGTTTTTCGTGGTATAAAGTGTTTATTGTTGGAACTTGAAAGTGGATAAAATGTGAAAAATATTTAAATTTTGATTACAAAGTGTTATCAAACAGTTGTCTAATTAAAGATTATAAGTAATGGATCACAGCGAACACAAAGTTTGGCTCAAGAAACCAATAAATTAGTGAAGTGTTATGAATTTTAGGTTAGAATTTTCCACTGAAAAAATCATGAAATGCTGCGGTAAATCTACAAAACTACAATAAAGATTAACAACTGCTGATACATTTAAACATAAATTATGCCAAAAGGTAGGCTTTTCAATGTCTTTGTAATAATTTTCCAATAAAGAAAGTGAACCAAACAGTCATTCGTTATTCGTGTTTTCCTCGTCATCTCTCATTTGTCAACATAAGTTTCTTGCATCAAAGATGCAATAATCATTCCGCATAGGCAATGTAATAATTGTGAAGCCCCAAAATTCGTACAACGCTCAAAATGTCCGAATAAACATTTTCCCGCCATTTATGGTTACTGTTTTCGACCTAGCTCAGTGGCGCCCCCAACGGTAATTTTGCTTCCGAATACAAGTGAGTCACTTGAAGTGACAGATCGCTAATAACAGTATTTTCAACGCTAACTTAATTATGCTTTTCCAGAAATACAGAATTTTTGTAAAAATAAAGGTGGGTATTTGTAAAATCACTGAATTCACAAAAAAATGATGTTGTAAAAATGATTAAATTTGACCCTTTGTGACGTTTAAAAAAATCAAGTTAGACTTTTTTGTCTTTGTATTGTATTAAATTTGAAAAAGCTCTCAGATGATACAACACTTTTAACTGCTTCCCAAATTTCGAGGTTTTCTGTTAAACCGTTCTGAAAATATTTAACTGTATCCATACTTCTAAGCGACCCTGCATATAAACTTTTCAGCTTTTTATATTTTTTACTTTGTAAATTATCTACTATTTTGTTTCCCCATTACAAAAAAGTCAGATTGAAGAGCGAGTTGAAAAGTTTACAAAAGCTAAAGTTTTGTATTTTTTTACGTTTCCGTTTCACTATTTCTCATTTGTGCAAGGTAAATACAATTTAATGACATTTTTCTGCTTTCAAAGGTTATGTACAACAAACATTCTACATTCTAGTGTTGAACTGATGGCGACCAAAAACAAAGATTTATAAAAAAAAAGCGAATAATAATTCTTGCTATTGAAAATATAGAAATTTTATCTTGAAAATCGTTGTGGGGGCAAAAAAGAAGGTTAAATTTACGTTATTCCCAATAATTGCAAAAATTTTTATTGTTATTAAAAGTTGTGAAAGAGTATTTTAGCAGTAAAAAATGAAGGAAACGACGTAAATCACTTTTATTTATCCTTTCTACAACCATAACTTACTGTACTTACAGATTTTGAACCAAAAGCTTCATTATTGCGTATAAAAAAGCATTGTGAAAAATAACAATGGGCAACAGAAAAGTCCCTTTGCCTTTGAACTTAAATAAAATATTTTCTTAATCATTTTCATGAAGCAGGAAAATTTCACTTTGCAGAATCTGAAATATTAAGAAAAGTGCAAAATATAATGTAAGTTTGTTGATGAAATAGGACTATTGTTACTAACGGACCTTAGACAAATCATATTCCTGTGGATTCCTACCAGCTATGAACTTTATTTTTTCGGAAATTGAAAAAACTCTGCAATACAGAATTGAGGCTTTTGTTAAGTCAATCAAATACACTGCTCAATAATTGAACTCGATGTTATTTATTTCTGGAAACAATAATATATTAAGGCACTAACACGGTTTTAAAAACTTTTTCTGAGGCTTTTATGTGTTTTGTTTTCTTTTTTGTGCCCTTCATCACCTATACCGTGCAGGGTTGTAGTTGTAGATATAAACTGATAAAGCTGTATTGGTTTATTATTGCTGCCATTTATCCTTTTCTTAATTTTTCATTTTTACTGTTGTAATGTTTTTTCTAATAAATATTTTCTTCAGTTCGTTTATTTTGTTTTTATTGAGATAAAATTAAATTAAAATATAAAATAATAAATAAAATTAACTAAGTAATTGGAAAGCAATAAAAAAAATTGATGATTGTGCCAGAAGCTTGTTAAACAAAAAGAAAATTGCGACTAAAACCGGCTGCTCTTTTTGTCGATTTAAATTTTAAATTTTAATTTTGTAAAATAAATGGTTAGAAAAATAAACTGTAGGTACCTACATAGTCTCAAAAATGTTGTTGAAAGTAACACTTTTCATGAAAATATTTATCTTGTATGTAATACCATGTGTTTAATTATAATTATAATAAACTAATGAAAAATGTTGACACAGCAGATGTGAGATTTGTCAAATTTCATATTTTGGTTTTATTTTATCCAATGAGGCAAAATCAATTTGAGACTCGTAGGTTTTTGTACAGAAATTTAACTAAAGCTTTTGGCTAGGTAAAAATCTTATCACACCACTGAATTTCACTTAATATTGTGATTAAGAATAACATAATTGCACTGTATCTACACAACGCAACTTTTCAGGGAAACGGCGCTGCTTGGGAGAATCTTTAGCTAAGGCTAACTATTTCCTGTTTTTTACCGCTCTTCTGCACAATTTTTATCTCGAAAAGGATTGTGATGGTCCTGAACCACAACTCGAGGGTTACGATGGAGTGACTATATCACCAAAACCATTCCGAGCTAAGCTCATCCCACGGACTGATTAATATTTTTAAGAAATTAGTTATAGGATTATAATGTTATTATAAACAATATTATAAACTGATATCAAATTTTTGTAAGGGCGAGGTGAAATATTATTATGTACTATTATTACAATAGATAATTAGTATCATTAATGAACAATCATTATATTATATACATTATATTGTATTTTATTTCTTAATTTTTAGTTTACGTGTTTCTGAATTTGTTTTATAAATTTAATCACAACAAAAGTAATAAAACTAAATATTTACCTAATTACTTTTTTTGCAACCTGTAACTCTTCTGTTATTAGTATTCAACACAAGACGTGTCGGCTTCTACATACAGTGTAAAGAAAGCCGTTTTGTCGGTGCAAATAAACAAAACACTAACGTAATTGCTTGGTAGTTTACAAGTTCAGATTCCAAAACATAAACATGTGCTTTTGTATCGAGTTTCGGATCCCAAACCGACAGATGAAACCGAATATAAACACACAATACCAAACACCAATTAAATGAAATTGTTTTGAAAAACTAGTTCATTCCTGGAAGCCGAAAACATGTTATTTGTTTGCTTAAAGCTTGTAAACCGACTTTGTGATCATTTTTGTAGCAATTATTCTGGATTTAAATAAAAAACTGCTTGGTATTTACAGTATACATACAAAGAGCGTTATGCAACAGCAAAAGCCAGCCGTTTAGTTCGAGTACGAGTCTGCAGATGTCTACCATGTTTGCGTTTGTCGACCGTTTGCCTGGCTTTTGGAGATAAAACCATTCGAGGGACGAGTGCAAAGCATACTTACCTGGCGTAGGGGTTACCGTGATCAAGAAGGCGGTTCCCCCAGGGTGAGGCCCTTCCATTGCACTGAGGTCGGGCTGACCCCTGCGATTATCCCTAATGCGGATAACTCGGGCGCACAATTTTTGGTAGTCGGGACTGCGTGCGCGCTATCCCGGCCTTTATTCAATTTAAACACATTTTTCTCCAACTCCTCTGTAAATCGGAAGTAAAATTACCGTTGGGGGCGCCACTGAGCTAGGTCGAAAACAGTAACCATAAATGGCGGGAAAATGTTTATTCAGATATTTTGAGCGTTGTACGAATTTTGGGGCTTCACAATTATTACATTGCCTATGCGGAATGATTATTTCATCTTTGATGCAAGAAACTTATGTTGACAAATGAGAGATGACGAGAAAACACGAATAACGAATGACTGTTTGGTTCACTTTCTTTATTGGAAAATTATTACAAAGACATTGAAAAACCTACCTTTTGGCATAATTTACGTTTAAATGTATCAGCAGTTGTTAATCTTTATTGTAGTTTTGTAGATTTACCGCAGCATTTCATGATTTTTTTCAGTGGAAAATTCTAACCTAAAATTCATAACACTTCACTAATTTACTGGTTTCTTGAGCCAAACTTTGTGTTCGCTGTGATCCATTACTTATAATCTTTAATTAGACAACTGTTTGATAACACTTTGTAATCAAAATTTAAATATTTTTCACTTTTTATCCACTTTCAAGTTCCAACAATAAACACATTATACCATGAAAAACTACAGAACCAAAGTCAACGCTAGTATTTACCACCACGTACTTTTAAAGTAATTCTTTCTATTGTAAGTAATTAACACTATACACGCAAAATTGTTGAACAATTCATTAAATGTCCGTTAAATGTGGCATTACGAAAATTTCTTTACTGTTTTCGACATAGTTCAAAAGTCATCACCAGAGGGCGTCTAGTTAATTTTATTTCCGAAAAGCGCCAATCCGCCAATGGTTATTTTACGTAAATTTCATCATCACAAAACAGAAACGTCAGAAACTTTCCTAAATATAAACTAGAACCTTCTTATTGATTTTCAACTCTAGCATGTTTCAAAGAATATAAGAATAGTAACAAAACCTTTATGACAAGGAGGATGGACCATCACATGTCTTAGAACCTCGTATCAATTCATGATAAGTAGGTAATAAAGTATAACAACGATTATCTGATACAGGACACAGAGTATAGTTTTTCCAGTGATAGATTTAAATTACATAATATTGTAAAATAATTCGTCGCTCAAAACAAATAAAAATGTGAAATCGTTTTTCTTTTTTTACTATAATTTTATGCAGCTGATGTGCAAATAACTGCAATAAAACTTAAAAATCATTATTTTATTGTGTTTTAAGTAATAATTTTTAAGTTTTGTTGCAATTATTACGGTAAATAATCAAAAGTAATTAATCATTTTTAGCAAATCCAAGGTCAGCTCCATGTTACAAAAGTCAGATGGAGTTCACATTTTAATAATTAGTAGAGTATTTAATTGAAAAGGACGAGAATTTTTTGAACGACAAAAATGAAATCTAAATTGATAAAATTTTTCAAAGCAGCTATCTCCTAAGAACGCCCCGAAAAGTAATTCAAATGCTAGAAATAAAGAATTTAAAAATAAGGTGTTTTAATTATTTGCCCTTTTACCTAATTAGTACAACTAAGCATAATTTTCAGAATGTACTAATAAATTAATTTGAGTAATTTGTGTTGAGTAAAACAAAATAATAATGATGTGTGTAATCACTTATTCAGAAATTTCAAATAATAATTAAAGGTAAGCCTGTAATTACTTAATCTAAGTCTTGTTCTTAGTGTTTTAAAAACCGATCGAATGAAAATGAAATCTAAATTTTACTGAATTTTGTAACGAATTTTATAAATTATCTAAACTCGTTTCTGAAGGCCAACAATGAGTACCGAAATCATGTTTTTTATTCTACTTTTACCGTAACAATGGGAATAAATAAAATAATCAATGAACGTTAACGTCCACTACCTGAAAAAACCTAAAGGTACATATTTAGATTTGGCGCCAATTCAGACATTTTCATTATGAAACGACAATGGTGTACGGTGCCAGAACTAGCAGAATAATTGTTTTTTTCTCAGAGTGGACAATAAATAAGGAAAAAATAAACATAATTATAAAGAAATGGTCTAGCTGGTTCAGCGTTTTTTTACTGTTGTAAACATATTTGACCATTAAAAGTTTTTTTCTAAGAAACATTCAACAATAATTATTTCTTGTGACAATTTATTTCCCGAAAGGGTTCTTGTTCTTGAAATTAAGCGCCTGAATGAAACAATCAAAGGGATTAATGAATACAACCAATCTTTTCTTTGGGAGCACAAAATTTATAAAGTATAAATAATCAGAATAATCTCCATTATATGATGAACTAAAAAAACCAGAGGTTTTCATAAAATGGAGATAATTCTTTCATTCGACTTTAGGTTTTGTTAAACTGTTAATTACGTAATTAATAAAACAAAGCAATAATAATATATATTATGAACAACGCACTAGTTGGTAACAGGAAAATACTTAGTCAGTTTAATCTTTTCCTCTAAAGAATTTAGAGCCAAATCTCCGATTTTTCTCATAATTAATTTTTTTTCGAGTGCTTTTGAACGGCTTTAGTTCTCTCATAGTCAACCTCTTCGACTGTTCCCTTTTCTAAGCTCCTTATAATTTTATATCTCTCAATTATTATCAGAACTTTTCGTTTTGTAAATTTATTTATGACGAAAAATGGAGCAAAATGAATACTAATTCTCATTATTCGCTAAATTTGTTCTCAACACATTGAAGGAATAAATGTATGCGAATACAAAAGTTTTAAATCGCAAAAAAAACAGAAAAATTATATGAGCAAAGAAAAAGGACCCATGTGTAATTTTATCGTGGTTCATTCAACTGTAGTTACAAATTTGTATCTCCAATAGTTTTTTGGTATGTCATTATATTTCCTTATTTAAAGTAATTTTGAGTAAAATTCCAACCATAACATAACAACATGTTTAGACCATTTACAAAATTAAGTAAAAACGTTTTTCAAACATTCAGTTAATCGACAAATTTGTGAAGCCAAGAACAAAAAAGGAATTTAGTTACGGAAAAAAGCAGTAGATTCTAAAAATTATTTTAAAATTCAATTTTTTATTTAGTGTTATCAGGTCTCAATCAGTATCAGCATTTTCCACTATGTATTACTACTGTTGCTCTTAGAATTCTCTTAATATTAGCACTTTCTGCTAGTGGAGGGAGGACCTTTTCAAAAAAAACTATCAAAAATTATCTAAGAATTTAATTTAAGATTTAATAAATTTTCCTAATTTCCTGCAATGGAAAGAGAAACACCCATTGGCCTAGATAAACTATATTTTAGAAAAAGAATTTGTCTTAAGTAAAGTAAGGTGAACTTATTGAGTGAATTATTTAAATATTAGGTATGTAAATACTCAACAGCTGATGTACCTGCACAGAATTTAAAATTATTCTTGTTACAAATAGTTTTATTTTTGTATAAATATACTATTTCAAAATATTTTAAAAATAAACAGTTGCTTTTATTTTTTTAACTTAGTAATTTTTAACTACTATTTTAATCAGAGTAAGGGGCGCAATATTTGGGACCTGCACACGGGTGGCCAACTGGCTTGGGTCGGCTTTGAATGAGAAATCTAATTATTTTACAATTTTATCAATCTTATTAAAAAATAATTCGGTAAAATACGACGTTGGCGTTTTTAGTTTTAAAACAGCTAATACAATAATGAATTTTGGTAAAGTATTAGTAAAATATGATACAGTGAGGATTTTATTTCACTGAATATGAGATAACACATATAACGCTATTAATTATATGATCAAGTTTAAAAAATTCATATCAATGCATTACCAGAATTATTCTTAGATTTTCAGCTTCAGCTGTACTATATGGTGAAGAGTGTATTTTGCTGAACATCATATCAGTATTTATAATACTGCCTTTCCATTGAAACGCCAATGCTCAGCAAAAAAAACTTTCACTGTACAAAAAAACTTAAAGTCGTATGTTTTATAATTTGTCAGATATCTGCGGTTAAACTTGCACTTTTCAGCAGAGTGCCACCTTAACAACAAAGAAGCATAAATTAAATATATGCTAGTTTTTCTTAATTTCAGTTAAAATAAGGAAGTTTTATTTTGTGGTTGTTAAGTCACCAAAACTAAATGCTTTATTTTTCTGTTGAAACGCATAAAATAGACCGAGAAATCACCTAATTACTAATTTATTAGAACTTATTTGTTCGTTTCATGAAGGAGATGAATACAAACAAAAAACTAGTTAAAAACAGACTAATAATACATAGCATAGTCATTAAAATAGTAAAAAAAACACAGATGAAGGAGTAAAATGACATTATTTTGATCTTTTTCCTTAAACCTTAAGATTTTTTTCCTTAAGTTTGTAAAATAAAAAGTTTTTTTTGGAAAAACGACGGGCTTTTTTTTGCTTTTGTGCAAGAAACTCATTTATTTTGCGGTAGTTTGTCAAAATAAGCAGCGTTGTTTGGAGTGATTCCATTAAGGCTAGGTTAAACGTATTCGTCTTATGGCGTTTTCAATGTAAAAGAATTGTGGCTGTAATTAAGTTATTTGAAAAGATATCAACATCGTTTCAAAACTCAATGTATCTTAGAAATGATATTTACAAAATGGCCATTAGAAAATTTTAAAAAATCTAGTGCTCAATAAATTATGGCTATTTAAATAAACACGATTTCGAAATAATACACGTATTAAGACACCAAGACTTCAAAATGAAAAAACTCTCCGGCCAATCGATAGAGATTTTTATTTTAAACACATTGGTATTTTTATTTATTTATTTATTTAATTCATTGGAAGCACAAAATTCCTTGGGCGATGATTTATAGCAGTTGACTAGACAAATCCGCAGAAAGATTTACAATGGGACCGGAGGGTCTGGGTCTGAGTAACAGACCCAAAAGTAGGTACCTGCTAAAAATGATTAGATTTCTCACATCTCACTTTCTTGTTAGTCTTATTCATCGAAACAATAATGACTTTTGTTTCCGTTGAAAAAGGAATTTGGTCGAGATTAACAACCAACCCAGAGAAAGGTAAACCATGTAATCAGAAAAGGGATTATCCGCTTAATAATAATTTAAGTGTTTCACGTTATTTATAATTGGTATTACAATAGGTAACTTGTTTATCTAATAATTTCTTTATCTAAGGCTGGTATTTAGAAAGCACTTTATTTGTGAACACACACCAGGCTAATTTTCTATTACCCAGAAATTGTTAACGTAAATTTAATTGGTTTTGGTTTTTCTTTTTCAAAAATCAAAAGTCACTTCTAGAAGCACCTAACAAAACCCTAACTAACATTAGGCTTTGTTTACTAACTTTAATTTAAAACAGTAAACTCGTATTGCGTGACTATTTCCTAAACTATAACGCTTTGGAGCTATTGTGTTCTGTACAAATTTCAATGTAAAAATTGATAATAATGATAATAATTATAGAATTAAAAAAATTCGCACGACTTTGTTTCGTCAAAAAATGACACCTACAATAGCGAGCAAAAAATTTTGGTCACTTTTGTCATTTCATTGTCAAAAAGGATAAAGTAGTATTGCCCACGATGATGTCGGTGAAATGTCAAAAGTGCTCGCCAGTGTACACTGTTATTCTTAATAAAAACCTAATTTACACTTTGTTTTTTTAGAATATAACAAATAATATGCTGAAAAGGAATGTTTTAGTTTTCAAAAAACTCAGCTGTGTGCATGCTATTTATATTATGATTATGACAGTATAGCAACATTAATGACGTAATTGGTTTTTGAATTATAACGTAATTTTTTATTTTTGTAAATAACAACTGACATTTCTGCTTGTTGTTTTTGACAGTACACTTTTTAGTAATTAAAAAATAAAATTAAAATTAAGTAAAAAAAGATGAATGGCAATTGCATAATTGAGTTCTTTGACCTAAAGATTTTTTTGTTAATTGTCTACTCTACCAGTGACCATAGGTATTTAGAGTGTTATTCGTTATTAAATGTTATTCGTTTTTATAAAATTTACATTCTTGGGAAAGTATAGTTATTGCTATTTAAAAGAGAAAACACCAACCCCCTACATTGTAATCTCCCTAAAGTGGTAGGAGGAAGCTTCTGCTAATATAAGACGTGCAAAACTATGGTAATTTTTAATTACTGTTTAACAGTTCGCTGTGCTATTGTGTAGAGTTTGTGCTTAGTGACATTTTACAGAATGGCTAGATCCAAAGGCAATGGAAGATAGAAATAAAGAAATTTCTGTTAGTTAAAAAAGTATTTTGATTTTTTTCTGAAAATATATGAATCTTTTTTTACGCATGTTTCACTGCATAACACCTACGTTCCTAACTACAGTCAAATCTTTTAATTCGACTATATGTTAATCGAATCTTAAATTAAAATTATATTTATTAAACTAATTGAGTAATCCGAAAAATTGACAAACCAGAGAACGCCTTGAATTAGTTTCTTTTTATCGTGATTTACCAGTATTTTAGAACGTTTTTTCTTTTTCATTAAATAAACACTTCAAATTTAAAATAAAACTGTTCAAATTGGGAACATCTTCTTTGGGCATACAAATATCAAGTAAGACCAATGTAGGTAATGTTGTAAATCACAAATACATTCTTTGTTGTGACATCAGCTTAACCACAGAATTTTAAGCGCCCTAAGCCGGTCGGGCCGACAGTTTTATGATCGACACCCCGAGAGCGAGTTCGAGATTCCTTTTAACCTAATCATCAAATTACGTTGGACATTACCTGATTTACTTGATTTTGAACTAAAAAGTTCCTGTTTGCCGAAATGCACTAACAGACCGAAATTTACCAACGTTATTTTCGCCTTTTTTGATATTTTGCAAAAATGCACTTATTTTACACAGTTTTGCTTAAAAAAGCCAAAAAACCACATAGGTAGATTAAAGCTCGGTGCGTTGCGTTAAAAGCTCAAACCTCGGTTAAAACATAAAAATCCATTCAATACTTAATTTCCAAATTAATAAGGCAAGATTTTTCTAATCTGGACACAGCGATGATCAAAGGTGAGTGGTGAGTTAGTATATGGTAGCGCTCAGCTCCGTTTGCGTGTGCGTCATCTGACATTTCTGTCACTACGTTTACATAGTAGGCTCATAGCGGTGACAAACTATCAAATATTTTTTGAGGTTACGAAGTGTTTAAATTATGAGTTGTTACAAAAAATACAGATTCACAAAACAAGAACTAATAAACGCAGAATCAAAAACCTAACGAAACGCAAATCACAAAACACAATAAACGAACAGAAAATACTTGCGATTAACACCGATAACACTTTCGACAACCATGCGATGACGTCTATAATTTACTGTCAATGTCAGTTTAACAAATTCGTGACACTTGATGGTGTTGTCGAAGTGCATATGTAAATTAATGTTCAAGGATACCACCCTTAGATACCCCTTAGTTGTTTAAATTTGCATTGTTTTTGATAATTTTTTTACAGCTTTGTGTTGGTAATGAAAAAATGAAATTGATGACGCACACGCAAACCGAGCTGACCGCCACTATAGTAACACTTTTGTTGACTTTTTCCCATTGCAATGTGGTGATTCACTCTTAATGGTAGTAGAGTACTTGACTTTCCCTTTAAATACTAGATAAAAACTTGCACCTACTTTATTTAGTTTACATAAGACTTCACTATCAGCAAATTTTTTGATATCTTGTAACGGAAGTGGATATTCAATTGAAATAAAACTTCTGCAAAACATGGAATTCGTGTAAAATCGATGAGTAATTAAAATGTAATTTATTAGTGAAGCAGATGTGACATGACTTCCCGCCTCATGACAATTTACTCGAAGTTTTTATTACTTTTGTTAAATTGAAGAATACTCTGCGTGACATTAATCCTCCCATTACTAATTTAATTTCTTCCGCTGATCTAAATTAGATTTCGATATAATTAGACGATACCGTGGCTATTTATGCAATGGAAAAACTCGCATTTTATCGCAATGTTTTGCGAGCTTATCGTGTCCAAATTTGGAACGTGTAAGTCGTTCAAAATATGCAAGAATACGAGATTACATAATTAAATTTGTGTAGACACAGACTTCCTGTGATTTAAATTACGAAAGTGTTTGGCAGTTTAATGGGTTCACTTGCATTGTAGGCGAACATTTATAGTATTGAAGCGTTTTATATTGTACAGCTGACACAAATATTAACAGTTTTATACAGCTGAGCTAAAAGTACCGCCTACAAATTGGTTCAAGTGTGGACTAGACACACCAAGTCGTTGTAACCAGCAACCTTGCTTTAGTAATAGTCGAGGCTTTACCTTACGATGTTCGCCAAATCACTTTCGTAACTTGATTCATCTTTATCGACAAAGGAATTTAAAATGTGGCTTGCAGTTTTGTTGTTTTTCGTTTTTGTGGTGACTTATGTGATACAACAAGTGAAAAAACCACCTAATTTTCCTCCAGGTAATTTAATTATTAGTCTAGATTTAACATTCTTTAATAAATGCAAATGAGTATTAGTAATGTGAAGTTTTTGGTAATAAAACTAATAAAACAACACGATTGTGTCCAAAAATGTTAAATCACGAGCTTTTAGTTTTTAATAAATCAAAAAATACATTTGATTATCTATATTATAGACAGTTTTTGATTATTTTAACGCTTATCGCTCAATTTAAATACCCAATGCAATTATTGCACCTAAGTGAATAAAATTTAAATCAAAAATTTCTAACACAGCCGTCGACATGGTCACACCTTAATATATTTGTCTTGTTTATACAGTTCGATTTTTTTTATGTATTTTTTTTTGTTTGCGCTACAATTTAAGATTCTAGCAATCTCTAATCTTTAGAAAAGTAAACACTTAAATTTTTGACAAATTAGTAAAACTTATTTTTACCACTTTACAGACCGAGATTGTAAAAAGTCAAGAACAAATCCTAATTTTTTAAGAGAATTAAGAGAAAATCTAAATAATAATCATATCCAAAGATAACACATTAGAATTCTTACTAATATTTACTCTAATTTTTTATACGTTTTATTTTGATTCTGAGACAACCTGCATTTCTGTAGGTATTCTTTGCGCTCTTATTAGTAATTAATACAATTCTAACTTCATAATTTGCTAAAACTTTTATTTAAAGGACGTAAGACACCGCAGCAAATTTTATATAAAAGTTTTAAATACAAATTTGTCATCGTATCTTGCGCACTTTTTTAGAAATATACTAAAAGTCATTAACCAATAATCCAGTGAACATGCAATATCTAATATAATATGCAGGTTCTTATTACATTAGAATTTAAAAAAAAATATAAATCCTGAAAATATCAACAATTTTTGTAATCAAATAGATTTTGAACTTGTTAAATTTTTCCTTAAAAAAATAGTCAATGTTTTGTCCCTTATGATATCCTAACTAATAAAAAACAAAACTAGTCAGTTTGAAACAATCTGATTGTTATTATTATTATTATTATTATTATTATTATTTGTATTAGGATTCTTCCAAGAATTTCGATTTTTGAAAATTTTTAAATGCAGTACATTATGTCTCCAATGGATATTGTTTTTTAGCACGATAGTTTCTGAATAAATTACTTGTTATGTATAGTTTTTCCAAAGGCAAATTAAAAATGCATTATTTATTATTAATTAATTAGTTACATAATTCAATGGATTCTATGAAACTCACTTTTTCTTTTTAAACATTTTAGCAATAAATTATCGCACTTACTTCTTTTCTGTTTGGTTTTAAACAGTTTCTAAATGTTTTTCATGTATTTCAGAAAATGTTAATAGAATTTCAGAAAGAGTTATGTTGTATTTTTATTTATTTATTTATACTTTTTTCAGCTGATTATTAATTCTGAAAATATTTAAGAAAACATGAAGAATAAAGTCAAAATGCAGGAGTTAAATATTTTTTATTTAAAATAAGCTTTTACGTAAGCCAAGCACAGTAACGGAATGATAATCAAGAACGTATAGCATTAATTTTTCTTTGGCATTTAATTTTAAACCCAAAATCTCGCACAAAATATAAAAAATATATTTCTCAATTACAACTGACATCTTCTGAAAAACATCTGTCAATTCTGATTTACATTAATTTAATGGTTCCTAAAATAAAGGTATTGTTACAAACATATTACATATTCTGTTTTTTTAACTTAATTTGTTAATTTTTTTATTTAAAGGCCGTGTGACACCACAGCATATTATAAATTAAAAATTTTAAAGAAAAATTTATCACCGTGCCTTCTACAATAATTTTAAAATCTATAAATTCTTGAAATGCTATCAAATTTTGTAACCGAAAAGATTCCGAAGTTGTTAAATTTTTTCCTAAGAAAAAATTCTGATTCCTTCATTTTCAATGTGTTTTTAGTACATTAGTCACTGTTTCAGTCTTAATGATGTACATACTACATATTATTTTACAAACATATTACAATTTTTCAAAGATAAACCCATTTCATTTATTGAAAAAAATAAAAATAAAATGCCATCTATTTTTGTAAATTAAAAGATTTCGAAGTTGTTAAATTTTTTCCTAATTTATTTTTTTCGGTCTCAATGATGTACTAATATACAATTATACATACTAGGTATATACAGATTCACTACAAAATTTGTATACATATTTGTTTTAAATGTTTTCAGAACGGTTTAACAGAAAACCTTGAAATTTGGGGAACAGTTAAAAGTGTTGAAATTCTATCATCTGAGAGCTTTTTCAAATTTTTATCGTCATTTATTTTGAAAATTCAAAGCTAACTTGATTTTTTCAAATGGCACGAAGAGTCAGATTTATTCATTTTTAAAAGATTTTTTTTCTGAATTCAATGATGTAACATAATACCCACCTTTTATTAAAAAGTAAAAAAATTAAAACTCAAAAATTTTCTGGGATAGTAAAACCAAGTTAGCTTTGAAAATACTGTAATTAGCGATATCTGTCACTTGTATATTAGTCAAAAATTAAACTTGGGTGCAATAATTACTTTAATAATGGCACATTTAAGTAAAACTGAGCGAAAAAAATTCTCATGATGGTTTATCATGGAAACAGAAAGTCAAGAAGTTAGTGGAAATCAGTTTGAACATCGTTTGTAGCATAAAAATCAAGTATTCCGTGTTTAAAATTCCTTAATTAAAACGTGTTTTTTTCAGTTAAAAATGTAATTTTAACTATTATTTTTAGCTTTTACTTATTTTTTCGTTAATGAGCTAACGATAGATGAAGACAACATTTCCAAGGCTAATAAAATTTTACATTTTTCAAATTTTTCGATTTTTTTTTAAGTTTCAATTAAATCAAGATACACATGTGTTATACCATAAAACTCAGAAAAAAATGCTCTTTTCAAAAATATTAAATTTGACCCTTGTTGCTATTAAAAAAAAACAAGTTAGCTTTGTATCCGAAGAACAAATGGAGATAGAAATTTAATAGACATCTGAAACGATACAATTTGTATACTTTTAAGCACCAAATTTTAATAAGTTTTTAATAGTTTTTATAATATTTAACTGTATCCATACTTTTTCGCAACACTGTATAATATTACATACATAATACGATTCTACAAAGATTTTATTTTTTGAAAAAAAAAACAAATTATACGCAGAACATTCTCCAGTTGTTTTTAGACTTATACTAATTTCTTAATTGATTTTAATTATATCGAATAGAAGAAATTTTTTGAAAAAATTCACATCCATAGGGCGTTTTTAGTATTGAATAGCAAACGTTAGTAGCTTCTCTGTGATTATTAGTTTCTGAGATACGCTGTGAGCTACAGTAAAAAAAAACTTATGACAGACTCACCTTGTATTTTTGGTGTACGTATTCATATTTGCATATTAATAAATTTTATAAAGTCCAATGTTTTATGAACTTGTTTTTTAATGCCTTAAAAAAGTTCAATGTATTGGTGAAAATAGTAAATTATACATTTTCAATACAATTTTACATATTTAGTTAAAATTTTATCTATTGAAAATAATAAATAATACACATAAACCATTGACCTGTCAGTTTTTTGATTATGATTTTTAGGTCCTTACTGGTTACCATTCGTTGGTAACCTCCCCCAGCTCAAGAAACTCTCAAAAAAACTAGGCGGACAACACCTCGCGTTATCACATCTAGCCAAAGAATACAACACCAACGTCTTAGGCCTCAAATTAGGAAAGGACTATGTTGTAACAGTTTTTACATATCCCCTCATACGGGACGTCCTAATTAGCGAAGAATTCGAAGGAAGACCCGACAACTTCTTTCTACGTCTTCGGTGCATGGGCCAAAAAAGAGGTAAGACAACATTTCATCCAAAAATCAATAAATTATGATTATTATGCGAAAATTCCAGGCATCACTTGCACCGAAGGCGAAGAATGGAACACGTTACGAAACTTTGTAAATCGCCACTTGCGAAACTTAGGTTTCGGGAAAAAACCAATGGAAAAAATGATCCAAGACGAGATTTGCGACATTCTAACAATTCTGAAAAAGGACGGGTCCGACATTCAAGTCGATAAATTTTTGGCTCCTTGTGTCCTAAGTGTTATTTGGACGTTAATTACGGGAGAAAAAATTTCAAGGGAAAATAACCAATTGGACGAATTGTTGGATTTGTTTAATTTGAGGTCGAAAGCGTTTGATATGACTGGAGGTACTCTAACACAGTATCCCTGGTTAAGGTATTTTTTGCCCGAATGGAGTGGCTTCAATTTGATAAAGTCGGTAAACACGAGCTTGAAAAATTTGTTTATGAAATATATTCGCGAGCATAAAGATGGGTGGTTTGAGGGGAGAAACGAAGACTTGATATATCGCTACATTTCCGAAATGAAGACCAATACAGAAGCCTCCAAATATTTCACAGGTGGGAATGAATAGTCTAGTCAAGCAGGCCTTCAAATAAAAAATTTGGAGGGGCTCTTTTTAAATTCTCGACATATAGACTGAACCAAAAGTAACGCACAAAATTAATATACTTGCTATTATAAGTCATTTTTTAAAAAAATCCTCAAACAGGTCGATTTTTTTGGTACGTGCGTTTTTGAGTTGTGACGTGTCATTCTTATTTTTTTTAATGACAACTGATGACAACCGACACTTTTGTTTACTGCTTTATAAGCTGTTTTAAGATTACAGAAATACCAACGTCGCATTTTACCGATTTTTTTTTAAATAAGGTTGATAAAAATTTAAAATATTTTTAATGATTAGATTTACAACAAGTAACTGTTAGATAAAATCCTACGATAGCATTTCTATAGTTTTGAAACAGGTAAGAGATACTATTATTTTTTACAGTTTAATAAACATAAAGATGGGTATTAACTGTTTCATAACTATAAAAAAGCAAACGTATTTTCTCTCAAAATTTGTTGTTATAAATTATTCATGCACTTTAAAAATGTAATTTATGCCCCAATGAGAGATCTATTCATTAATAACTACATATTTTACAATTACATCAAACTTATTTAAAAAAAATATTCAGTAAATTGGGACGTTACCGTTTTTATAGTTTTGAAACAGCTAATACACATACATCTTTATCTTTCTGGTAATAAAAAAATGACAAAATTCAATAAAATTAAAAAAATAAATTTAATTAAACAAAAGAATTTTGACATCGTATAAAATCATAATGTGTTTTTTTATTTTATAAGCGACATTTATAAGTTTTTATATTTTTTTGTATAATTAGCATGAAAACAATATGAAACCTAAACACAAAAGAATGAACAAAACACAATCACCCCTTATAAAATAAAACAAAAACGAGAACATAACGCTCTTTAGGTAATACCCACAATAACTTTTTTCAAATTTTTATTTTACTCTCTTCTTTTTTAATTTTTTGAGCTTTATTTTTTTGAATTTTCATACTTACCAGAAAGATATAAATGTGATTAGCACACGAATTAAAAATATCATTTTGGTGTCGAACTTAGCATTTAAAAAGTGAAAATCGATCTATTTGAGGATTTTTCTGAAAAATAACTCCTAACATAAAGATATGAATTTTGTGTTACTTTTGTAAGCAAATTACAGTGTGGTCTATTTATCACCAAATAAATTTTTTGCAGCCCCCGAGAAGAGGTTAAAAAATAAAATAAAGTATTTTCAAAATTGTTCAACTTAGGGAAAATAGTTTCAAGAAAAATTGAACAAAATTTTACATAATACCTAATGTTTTTTGACTTTTTTGATATATTTTATATTGAATTAACAGACAATAAAGTTATACAATTTTCCGCTAAATTGAAATCCGAAAGTAGTTTTCTGTTTCGGAATTACCTTCAAAGTGAAAAAGACGTTCCAGTGAAAAATTTTGAAAAATTAAAATTGGACAAATTTTGTGTTTACATCTTCTGTCTTCTAAAGTTTTAAGTTAGTTGGAGAATTGTAGCTTTCTTGTAACATGTTATGTTTATGGAGAGATTTACCTACCCCTCTATTTTGGTAAAAGGACAAATGCTTAAGCACAAAAGTAAAACCTTTACCTGTGGCTACTCACTTACTAAAAGTTGTCATTTTTGTGATGTTTGCAGCTGAAATACTTTATTTATTTTTAACCCCTTTCCGGAGGTTAAAAAAATCTCGATTTAACGTTTTTATTTCACAGTAATTTATATCAAAAATTATATCCAAAATTTTGCTGTTGAAGGCCAACTTGATTGTAATAGAAGCTGGTTACATTCAACCAAAATACGAACAAATTTTTTTTAGATGATCATTTGGTTATGGTCTGTGTGGACCTATTTATAGGCGGTGCCCAAACCACTAGTCGGACTTTAGGGTTTGCTTTCCTTATGATGATTATGTATCCAGAAGTGCAGAAAAAAGTGCAAGAGCAAATTGATAAGCATTATGATAAGAATTCATCCATTGAGTATTCTGATCGTTACAAGTATGTATCTCTCTAACATTATTTATTATTTGTTTGTTTGTTGTAATATTGCCCCATTTTTAGTGAATCTCAAAAACTATTGATCACACAGAAATCGGCGTTTGGTTTAGTTTAGGTACATTTTTCTCTATGCAGGTGAATTTTTCTACAAATTACAATAAAAAAAATATATTAATACAATTAAAAATATTAATGAATGGAAATGCTATGATTCTTGGTGTCATTCTAAAACAAATAATACTTAAAAGTTTTGTTAAAAAAATACGAAAAAAACTGTCTGAAATTATTTTTTTATTTTAAATTTTTAAAAAGTTCAGAAAAAAAATTTAATAGCAAATGCTGGGAACTGTGTGATTATTCTAGTTTTTGGGATACCTACAGTAAAAAAAATATTTTTAGCAACATGCTATATCAATGGAAACGATTTCAACTAATCAATTTTTTTAAGGTTACCTTATGTTGAAGCAGTATTATTAGAAACAATAAGATATCGGTACGTAGTTCCAATCGGGGGACCCCGAAGAGTCACAAAAAACACCACATTAGATGGCTACTATTTACCAAAGGTTTTTTTATTTTATTATTATTTTTCCCAATTAATTTTAAATTTGTAGAACACGACTGTTTTAATTAGTTTTTATTCAATCAACAACGACCCCGAAAACTGGCAAAACCCCGAAATTTTTAACCCGGAACGTTTTCTAGACGAGAAAGGTTCATTACTTCCCGACGAAAAACTAATCCCTTTTGCTTTAGGTGAGTTAATTAAATTTACAAAATTAATAAAATCATTCATTGCATGTGTTTTTCAGGGCGTAGACGTTGTGTTGGCGAAATCTTAGCAAAAAACTGCATTTTTTTGTTGTTTGTTGAAATTTTGCGACGGTATAATGTGTCTTTAGCCCCCGGTTCGAAGCCTCCGACTGGAAAACCTATAGCAGGAATTACTTTATCTCCAGAAAGCTACAGAGTTAAGTTTACGGAACGGTCGTTATAAATATGTATTGAACTTAGCAAGGTTAAATACTCGAATGATAGCCAAATGTAAAATAGTGACGTCAGACACGTGTTCTAGTCCTACATGTTGTACATTCCGAATGCTTGGAGACGGATCGAGTTATGTAATAGTGGCCTGTTTAAAGTTCACTGTCAATAAAAACTGATTAATTAGTTGCGAACACGAGATTTTTATTTATGGGTTTTAATGCAATTTCAAGGTTGCAGGGATATAATTGTCTTCGTATGAATTCAGAAGGAAAGAATTTTGTTTTACACTTTTCCAATCAAATTGTAAAAAAAAACAAATGAAAAATTTTGTTAAATTTTTTAAATTGTTTCCATGTACGAGTACGATGGTTTTTTATTTAGCAAATTAACAATATTTTGTAAAGCAAAGCATACACGAGAGAATTTTTGTAGAAAAAAATTCTACTTTAAAACATGCAAAGTGCCCAGAAAAAACAAAAATTTTAAGTTATGTCTACCACAATTTTTACTGTATAACATACTGAAATTCCAGAAAAAAAGGTAAAAATTACAAGAGTATACTTTTTGACTTAATTTGGTAGCTTTACAGATTTTTAACGAAATCTTGTGGTTAAGAAATACAGAATTTTTCTCAAAAACAAGAAATTAATCGAGTCAAACAGAAAAAAAAAACAAAAATTCCGGTCTCATTTAGAGCAGTATTTTGATAAAAAAACTACGTCTCGTTCTTTGCAAAATTTTCCAAAATAATTGTACGAAACACATGTTAAAACACTGGAAAAAGGGCATTTTCGTTCTAATGTTGTGATTCTTCGGCTTTTTGTTTTGAGCTTTTAATTCAAAAATAATAATGTGCTTAAAGGCTCAAAAAAGGTAAAAGCAAAACATTTTCAAAGAAAACTGCAAATTTTTGGTTAATTCTTAATAGAATTCCGTTCAAAAACGAGATAAATCGAGTCAATACATAAAAGCCTTTTATGGTGTAATAATGAGCGAATAAGTAAACTAAAACAACAATTATTTTAATTTAATTTAGTAATTTTCCCGACAGTAGCACTACGTCTAGTCTTGTTAACAAAATCTCACAAAATCAACGAAAATTTTAGTTTAAAAATGTGCTTCAAGAAAGAAAAACACCAAATTCAATACAATTTTGTCGTTTTTTACCTTATGTAACAGAATTTCGCTCAAAAACCAGCAGTAAATCGAGTCAAACCAATAAATGAAAACAAGAAATGCGACCAAAATTAATGGAATTTTTCGATAAAAAAATTGATTTGGTGAATTTTTGGCTTCAATGAATTAGAAAGGCGAAAAAAAATCATTTCCGCTTTAATTCTGTCCTTAATTTTACGCCTCATCTTTAGCAAATTTTACAAAATAATTTGCGCTTTCTATGTGAAAAATGTGTTAAAAAAAACACTCGAAAAAGGTCATATTCGTTCTAATTTTATGATTTTTGGGCTTATTTTTGACCTTTTAGTTTTAAAATAATGTACTTAAAGACTATTTAACAAAACTGCAAATCTTTGGTTTATTTTTGACAGAATTTTGTTCAAAAGCGAGATAAATCGAGTCAATAAATAAGCAAAATACCATCAAATCCGATCTATTCTTTCGAGTTTTGGGGTGAAATAATGAGCGAAGCAATCTAAAACAACATCAAATTCAATTTAATTTGGAAAAGGCAAAAATAAAACAATTTCCGGTTTAATTCTGCCACTTTAGCAAAATTTTCTATGTGAAAAATATGTAAAAGAAAACAGCAGAAAAGGTCATTTTCGTTCTAATTTTGTGATTTTTGGGCTTATTTTTGAGCTTTTAGTTCACAAGTAATGTACTTAAGGTTAGAAAAAGGTAAAAGTAACAAGTAACTGCAGGATTTTGGTTTATTTTTGATAGAACTTTGTTCAAAAACGAGATAAATCGAGTCAATAAATAAATAAAATACCAACAACTCTGAATTATTCTTACGAGTTTTGGGGTTGATTTAATGATATTTTCGGTTAAGTTTAATAATTTTAAGGCCTGTTTCAGACGCCATTTTGTGAAATAATTGCATTTCTGACTGTAAAAGGTTAAGAGGCAGAATTTTGCTCAAAACTAGCAATAAATCGAGTCAAACAGGTAAAAAAATAAAAATTTCCACTTAATTTGGTACTATTTTAGTGAAATTTTTCGATAATAAAGGTCGATTTGAGTGAGTTTTTGGCTTCAATGAATTAAAAAGGCAAAAACAAAACTATCTGCCATTTTTAATTCTGTGATTTTACACCTCGAAAAATATTACAGATAATTTGCGTTTTCTATGAAAAATGCGTTGAAACCGTGAAAACACTCAAAAAAAAGGTCAATTTTCAGATTTTTCAGCTTTTAGTTCAGAAACTTGCTTAGAAGACATAAAAACAGCGCAACACTTTCAAACCAGATTACAGGTTTTTGATAGAATTTCGCTCAAATCGCAAGTTTCGACTTATTTATGAGGAAATTTGGCGAAACAATTGGGGTTATGGGTTAAAATAAACCAAAATGATTGGTTAATATCAATGTCATAATTTCTATCAAAAAAAGTTCAAAAAAATTATCACACGATTTTTTTTTTGAGTAAATCGCACTGTTAATAAATGTTTTAATAAAAACAATAAATTGTTTAACGGACGCTTGAATGACTGCACATTTTATGTGCTTGCACAATATTAAATATGTTTAGGATACAAATTCGTATCCAAAAAACAATAAATCATTTCTAAATTAAATATTTAACTTCGGAAACGGACTCAGGATTGGTTTGGACCAGGACAAGATTGGTCAAGATGAAATTGAAGATAAACCATAACAAAGTTTCAAAATATAATTGCTGCACTAACAATAACAATATTTTCACTTCTTGTTTGACCAAACGAATACTAAGAACATTAACGTAACGGCAGTGAACAATACAAATTATACAAAAACGGTACTCAATTCTCCAACATTCAATCAAATAAAAAATGTGAGTGTATCTCTACCTGGATACACAAAATTATTGTTGCAGCTAAATTGACAAATACTCACTTCGAAGCAATTGTTAAGAGTCACCTTTATTATTATTCGAATTTGTTGCTAAAATAACAGCATGTTGTCCTCCGGCACTGACTTTAAAAACTGGCCTGTCTGTCAGCTGCTTGCTTTTCACGTAAGTGGGTTCGAAACAATCTTCTTCTTCACCATTCCCTAACTGGCCATTTGTTCCCATACCCCAGCCATAAAGCTCCCCTGTAATTTGTAACATTAGAAAAAAATATTTTTTGAATAATAAGCAGTGTGAGGAAATCTTATGGGCAAAGGTTAGTGCATGGGCGCGCGCTTCCAGTCAGATAAACTTTTAAATCGAAATGTTGTGGAACAGCTTGCATTGTTGATATAAGTTAGTAAAGAGTATTAAAAAATGTTTAGTCAAAGAATTTTTTGTTTCAACCATCGCGAAGGGGCTGAAAAGACGTTTTAGCTAAAAATTTGCAAACACCTAAAATTGAACACATTTTGCGTTTACATACTCATATCTTCCTTCTGAATAAAGCTAGAAACTCCGTTTTTTTTGCAAACAAATTTTCAATGAATGTAGATTTATACGTAGTTTAACAAGGTTAGTTTTGATAAAGGGAAACCAAAAAAATTACATTTTCTTGTAACGTTGCATAATTGTGTAGTGAAATTTTCGAGATGCGAGAAAGTTTTTTAATTTAAAAGATAGACTCCCACATAATCGAGACGAAATAAAGCTAATACTTGATATAAATTTTTGGTGCAAGAATCATTTCGTTATCTGTAAGACTCACCAAGTTATTGCAATTTAAACTTACTGCAAAATGCGCCTGAGGTGAAACCGAACCGTATTTCCCTCTGAAGCGTGTTCATCGCCTTTGATAACATTTCGAGAGCTAAAAATCGTAATTCGTAAATAATTAAAAAATAATTAATGTCACTTATCTATTAATATTATACCTTTACTTTCAACCGCCCTAACTCTGTTAATTTTAATAATATCTAAAAAGTCAAAAGAACATTTTTATCATGTACTATTTAAAAAGCATAGAAGTGACCCAATAGAACTAAATTAAGAAATTGTAATTCATTTCAAAGTATTCTTTGGTGTGACATTAATAATTTTTTAATTATTTACCATTTTTAGCCCTTGAAATATTTTCAACCACACCACGTTTCAAAGGGAAATACGCTGCGATTTCACCTCGAGCACATTTTGTAGATAACTAAATAATCCTTCTTTAAAGTCCTTTTTAAAAAAATATGCAAATCGTAACGTTTCTGACGAATCAACAATTGTAGTTACACGCTGGGATACTTGGTTAGAAGCAAATTTCTAAAAATTTTAATCAATTAAAATCATTTATTTATTGCTTTATACGACGATGCACAAAGCATTAAACAATGTAAAACTTTAGTTTCAACCACAAATTTAGTTTCTCAACTTAATTTTATTGAAAACAATTTTTCAAATATTCCAACTACGATCAAATTTCTAGAAACGTAAAATTTAAAATTATCCACGGCAGTTGAGAAATTTGAGTCTACGTTGATAGAGTTAAAATCTGTAGAATGGTCATTACAAGATAAATTTAATGCAAAAATTGACGCAGTTGTTACTAGAAATCCCGATTTTTTTAGTTTTAAAACAAATAGCGAATAATGTACCACCTTCGACATATTTTGCATTAGCACCAAACTTTTTATTTACTCCTGTAACCAGCTGTGATGTAGAAAGATCTTTTTCGAAATTCAAAGATATTTTAACCGCAAAACGGAATCAGTTTTCGAGAATTTAGAAAGAGTCACAGTTATTCAAACGTATTTCTCAGAGAAAATGATTAAAATATTTTTATTTAGTTTTTAATTTTAATTTCCACTAAATTAAAACGCAACATTTTCAAAATGTAATAGTGACTTACGCTCCCCTGTATTAAACATCTTCATTGGTGTCCATGTAAGATTGAGGAAATGATGAAGTTATTTTTTAACGATTATGTCAAATTAGGTGCCTTGTAAGGGTTTGAACTAGCCAATCAGAAGCTGATATTAGCGACTATTTTAAAATTGGTTCAGAAAATAATCTCAACAAATATACCGCAGTCTTAATAAATTAGCGACTATTTTATTGCCACAATTTTTCTTGGGTACTCCGTAATTATAATAAAACAATAATATTTATGTTTTAATTAGATTTTTGTAAGCGACCGGTAACATTAATTGTATAAACCCCAAGTAAACTACGCCAATGCACACGCTGTAGCGGACCATTTCATCGATAAATGTGAACATCGCGAGAGCGCTACGACGAGTCGGCTGATCGGTTGTGGCCTCATGGCCACAAATTTCCTCACACTGATAATAAGGCATACCTTTGTCAGTGACTGCGAAAGAAGTGGACGAGCCACAAGCCACATAAACAACAGTTTTGTCCTTTAAAGCTGGGATTTCAGTCAACTCTGATGCATCCTCACAATCTTTGCCTAGCCCCAGACGCCCGTAATCCTTCCTACCAATGGCGTAAGTTTTTCCATTTTCAGTCAACGCAATAGTGTGGTGTTCAGCTGACGAAATCATGCTCCAATTGTATTTGGAAAACTCCTTGGAAAGTATTGGTAAATACTGAGGTGCTAAGCTTTTTAAACCTAGACAAAAACATTTAGTAATACTTAGTGAGCATTGTTGCGAGTTTACCTAACTGGTTATAATTGTTAAGTCCGAAGACGTAAATATCACTTTTGCCGGCCACTTTGGCAAACGTGCAATAAGTGCCAGCCCAGATGTTGTCAAAATGAAGCTTTAAACTGGGCTTTAGACTGATGATTGTGGGTTGTAACAATTTTGCTGTAATAAGGAAATAAGTAATTGATTTTTTTTTCAATTATTTTTGCCCACCTATTTGTCCCTTGCCCATATTACTTCTAGCATTCCTACTGCTACCTCTCTCGCTCGTTCGGCCCAATTGTCCTTGCTCAGGACATCCACAAGTGTAAACTTCTCCATGGTTTGTTAAAAAAACAATGTGGTCGGCCCCTGACGCTATTTTGATAACGTGTACCTCCTGGATAATTTCGTAAGGTAACTTTTCGTTTCCTCGTAAAGTCAGGCCCATATTACCATGTGAGTCCTACATTAAAAAAATTAACTTTTTGAAACGTTTATTCTTCTAATAAAAGCATGTGGAATATATCTCGTCTTTCGTAGATTTTCTTCAACGTAGACATTTCAGAAATAGTACATAATATCAAACAATTTTTTTTAAAAAAGAATCACATATTTAAACGGCAAGAAATAGAAGTAATAATAATAGCTCTTTTTTGTAAATAAATAAAAAATAACTCAAATACAAAATAAACTTGAACACAAAATTACTCATCCAAAGAAAAAATTGAGCAAAATACCCGTGATGTTCGTGTGGTAACAAAAATTTCAAAACAAAAATGCGTGTTGTAACAAAAAATCAAGCAACAAATAACACATGGTTCCAACAAAAAAAAATGTAAGGTTGTCTCTGCGCACTCCTACCGTCATGAACGATCTGTCATTTCCAGAACTTATTTTTGTTAGCCAAACATTTTTCTATAAATTAGGGTATTTCCGTTTTAAAACCACAGTTTAACAAAAGATGTTAAGAGTTAAAGTCTTTCTGGATTTTTCATCAAGCCTTTTCTTCAGCCATAATTTTGTAACTTTAAAGTTAACTCACAATGAAATACCGGGCCTAAAAGTCGCTCTAAAGTCACAAAAAATTGTTGTGGTCACAAACAATTTTTCAAAAATAAATCGTTAAAGCCCAGTTTCATATTTATCGGCAAGATAAATTTAAACGCCAATCAGATACGTACTACCTTAGCATCTAACAGACAGATAAAATTTTAATGAAGTTTAAGGGTCGGTTTACAGAAAGTGAAATTAAGATTTAATTGAGAATTAAACTAATTCGAATTAAGTTGCTATTTGAAATGCATTGACAAATGCCAAGTTAATCGCGATTAAAATTTAATTGCAATTAAAATGTTCTGTAAACCGGCTCTTAGCACCAGTTTATAGAAGCGTCATTAATTTAATTATTATTTCAATTAATTAAATGCGTGATTAACTGATCACGTGACCAAATTAGACGAATTTCATTGGTCTATTCGCTTTGTTTACTTTTAACAACGAATTAAAATTTAATGAAGCCTTTTATAAACCGGCTCTAAACACCAGTTTATAGAAGCGTCACTAATTTAATCTGCAATTAAATGCGTGATTAACTGATCACATGACCAAATTAAACGAATTTGATTGGTCTATTCGCGTTGTTAAGTTTTAACAACGAATTAAAATTTAATGAAGCAAGCAAGTTAAGCAAAATATGGTTTACAAACAAATAAAAGGCGTAAAAAGTAGCAGAGTTGTTATAAATCAGGCGATTAGTGTCGCCAGAAGAAACTGTTGTTGTTTGACAAAGTTTTAAAACCAATGAAATAAAGTAAAAAAGCAAATAAAAAAAATACATATACCTAGAGCATTAAAAGAGATAAAATACAAAATTTTTATCGAAAACAATATTTATTTTTTCAGCTTTTACCAATTTGCGCACCGTTTCGAAACACAACCGATACTGTTGATAAAAAAATGTAAGGGACAAAATTTGAGAGAATAAATTTCATACCACATCTAGGTGCTCAAAAACTGGCGCATCATCTCAGTGGTATGTGGTAAAGTAATGCTTACACATAAAGATAAAAAAAAGTAAAAAATTATTTGTAGTTATTACGAGACGTTTTCAAAATCACTTTATTTTCACAAAAAGTAAAGTACAAGTCAACGGCCTGACAATGGGACGCTGTAAAGCTTGTTTACCTACTCGACCGCTACCAAAATATTTCCAGGTCCGTATTTTGAGTTAATGCAATTTTTGTGTCAGCAGTGAAACAATCAAACCTCATCGCCGGTGATTGCCGTGCCCGCAACCCTATTACATAAGGTCACCCCCGTCTCTTTTTCGGCCCTCGCCTGGGTATCCGCAATTTCGCCTAAAATTAGTGCCGCCTGCTGTCTCACCACCTTTTCGATTTGAAATTTCAACCCTCATCCCAATAACTGCGCAATTGGATCATTCAAGGCCACTGACGGCACCTGGATTGCCGCCGAAACCATCCTTAAGGCCGCCTCCTTCAAGTCGGTTTCTTCGTCGCCTGCTTGCCCTTTAAACATTTTGATGCACTTTTCGTCGAAATTCGCTTTGCCACACCCAACGTGACAAATTTATCTGTCCTTATCGCCTTTTTTTGCACTGACGTTTTTCGTTCGTGCAAGTCCTTGAAGCTAATTTCGTCGCACTTTCAATTACGCCACTTAAAATATCACAAACTAGTACGTGAAATTATCCCACTTCTGATTTGTTACGAGACTTTTTCAAAACCAATTTATTTTTACAAAAAGTAAAGTATAAGTCAAGGAGCGCACATGCACCGTGTCGACGTCGTTTCGATACTCTCTATACTGCCGCCGCGTCGTCGCACCGCTCATCACCCGGTCGTGGTATTTACTCCAGTCAAATTACATAAATCGATGAAAAAAATTCCTAGAGAGCTGGATTTTTTTTAGACGCTTCCTTTACACTTGGGTAGACATATATCAAAATGGATGGGGTTAATGGTGCCATTTTTTGTTTTTTTGCTTATACAGGGGTATCCGGAAAGTCGCGCACCTCAGTGAAGGGAAGTAATTGGGTAATCCCCCAGGGTACCGAAAACATGTTTGAAAAAAAACCCACATGCTCTATTTTTACATCAGAGCCTAAACAAATTATGGAAAAAGGCAACACGGCTCAAAGATACACGTGAAAACTGAGATTAAAAATTATAATTAAAGTCTTGGATACCATTATAAAGTGTTAAACACATTTAATTTCTAGTTTTTTTTTGATTATTTTTCATTTTTTAATTTTTTTCAATATATTTTATTTTTTTTTTAATTAAAAAAACTTCTAAAGTCTGTAATTTTACTCACAAAGTTAATTTAAAAATAATTATTCAACAATCGTCACTGTGTTAAAGAAAGATTTCTTAGTGTGAAAATTGTATTTGCAATTGAAATAAAAACGGCTTATTATTTTCATTATTATTATAACTATCACCGTTAAATCTCCGTTAGCGGACATCTTCCAATAACAGACACCTTTTCACAACAGACATTTTTGTAGTAACGTAACAAAACCTATACTTATTTAAATTTCTTACTTCCTATTAATGGACACCTCTATACAACGGACAATTAAAAATTTCCCATCGGTGTCTGTTGTTACGAGGTTTTACTGTATTATAAAACTATTAAAAAGTAATGAAAACTGAAGAAGTTATCAGATTTTTTAACTAACTAAACATATCGAAACATTTGTTTTGTAATTTTTTATTTTGAAATAGATGACTTTCTAGTCATTGAATATAGAATTTTTTTGAAGAAATATATTTAGTTTGTTTGAAGGTAGATAGATATTATAATTTTTTATAAATTCTATAATCCGAAGGTTTTAGTAAACCGAACAAGTCTTGCCAATTTTCTGTTTGGAATATCAATACATTCATTATTAGTGTACTGATAAAGATGAAATATAGAGGCCGGAACTTAAAAGTGAGCGTCCTCATATACTTCCCAACTTGCCACGTAATCCAAAACCAAAAATGTAGCCTTTGTTATCAAGGTTTTTTTAAGATTTTAAGTTGTATTTAGGCAAATTTTGGTAATTTCAGTGAGCACACAAGTGAAATTAATGTACTTGCAAATTTCTAGCTGAAGGAACTCAGTCGATGAGTTCTGGAAAGACTTCAGATTACGTTAAATAAAAAATGCTAATTTCGTCGAAACTGATTATTTAAGCACATAAAATACAATTTAGATAAATTCCACTTGCTCACAAGCAAAACGAAGGTTTGTTTCGATTCATTTTGAGCTCTACTATCACCACTTAAAATATTTACATAACTAGGGCCTTACAAATTCATACTGTATTTCATAAAAGTAAATTAATTATTATATTACATGTTTTAGTTTCAGTGAAAAAATAAACACTGCTAGTTGCCCAAAAGAAAAAAAATATATTTCAAATGATAGAGGTTCTAACACGCTTCAATTTGATGCTTTAATGTTATCCCAAATTTTCATGGTATGGGCGTGAAATGTAAAAAACTACATTAATTTTTTTTACACGAAAGTAGAATTTAGAGAAATTCTCAAAATGGTCGATGCTTTGAGATTTTTTGAAATGGAAAAGCAATATAGATTTAAATATTAAATAATAGTCAAAGTAGAGATAAAGTTAGCCCAATCACTTTATCTAAAACAATATTTAAAAAAATCAGTATAAGCAATAAATATGTGACGTGGTCATAAAAAATTCCCAAGATTATAAGTACTATTTGAAGTTTTTTTTTTGAATAACTACGAGTATATTCTAGCGGAATTTGTGAGGTTCTCAACCGGTACTATTTTTTGTTAGAACAATACATTTTTTTTAAAATAAATATGTTACCACGCCTATTATGTTGAGCATATTTTTTGCTAGTACAGTTAAACAAAACCATTCGTCCCAAGTTGTTATTTGAGCTATACATATTTTAATTTTTTGAAAATCTGTTCTTTCACATCTCAAGTTTACAAAGAAAAAGTACTTTAACCCGGGATTCTCATTTAAAAATCTTTAAACGAGTCCCAAAATTGCAAGAAAAAAAATTTAAATCTTGATTATTAAATCTTACTTACACGAAATGTCCCCCATGCAAACACCCTCCCATCGTCCAGTAACGCAGCCGAATGTGAATCCCCCGCCGTAATCTGTATAACTTTCCCAGGCAACTCAACCTCGCCAGGAGTGGATTCCGCATCCTCCTTGCCCTCCGTGATACGTCCAAGTGCCCCCTCGTCATTACACCCAAAACTCAAAATCTAGAACCAACATAAAGCAAACCGACTCAACCCAATCGCAACCGCATTACTTTGCCTTCTTTGGTCAAGCAAACCGTGTGCATACCCCCAGCGCAAATATCGACAATTTCATCACTTGTTTGCACTAGCGCGGGCCTACTTTTCTCCAACACATCGGGCCCCAAACCCAATTGGCCGCAGTCGCCGGCTCCCGTAACAAGCAGAACCCCTTCACGAGTAGTCTCTGGTAATTTCACGCTGTCTAAAGTGACTAGAATGAGAATTTTAGGTTATGGTGGGTACATGTTTACAAGGGCGTACACTTCGCGCGCTTGGGCTTGGTGGCTCCGGCTTCGGTTGTGCTAGGGCGACGTCGTTTACCGGCCATTACTTGCACAATTTTTTATTAAAATATAGCGAAATTATCGGAAAATTGAGGTTAGTGATGCTCACCTTGGAGCGGCAAAAAGCTAGTCGGTTAGTAACTTTTGGTTTTTTGTCGGCTTGATTTGGTAACTTTAACGATTCACGCCAACAGTGCGCAACGAAAATTTCTAGTTTTTTTTGAGGTTAAGCACATTTCCCGTTTATTAATTTGTAGAAAAAGTGTTGTATTGCACGATGGCATTCCGTGTCCAGTTTGAAAATAACAACGAAATTGGTGTTTTTGCCAAATTAACTAACGCATATTGTTTGGTTGCAATTGGCGGGTCCGAAAATTTCTACAGGTAATTGTTGGGACAGCATGGTTTGGTGTCGTGTTAAATTGAATATTTTAGCACATTTGAGGGCGATTTTGCTGATACGATACCCGTGGTGCATGCGTCCTTGGCAGGATGCAGAATAATAGGACGAATGTGTGTCGGAAATAAGAACGGTTTGTTGGTTCCAAACACAACCTTTGATACTGAATTGCAACACATTAGGAATGCGCTTCCTGACTCAGTTAAAGTTCAGCGTGTGGAGGAGAGATTGTCGGCTTTAGGCAATGTTATAGCTTGTAATGACTATGTTGCCCTTGTACATCCAGATTTGGATAGGGTATGGTTTACAAAACAAATTTGTTAACAAAAGTTGTGCAATAATTTATTGCAGGAAACCGAGGAAATTATCGCAGATACTTTGAAAGTGGAAGTTTTTAGGCAAACAGTGGCTAACAATGTTTTGGTGGGCTCGTATTGTGTTTTGAGTAATCAAGGGGGCTTGGTTCACCCTAATACAAGTGTTGTGGATCTTGAGGAGTTGTCGTCTCTTTTACAAGTGCCGTTGGTGGTGAGTTGCATTGTATCGTGGTTTTTGTGTGCTCTGAAAATTTCATACTTTCTGGGAAAAATAAAGAATTTACTGGTATTTTATTTAAGTCGGATGAGAAGCTGCAAAACGAGTAAAGATTAATGACTTTGAACATAAATAATTAATAAATGCATAAAAGTGTAATAAATATTCACTTTTGTGTTGTTAAATTGTAGAAGGCGATCAAGGCAAATGGTAAAACAATAAATCAGAATGAATACCAAATATTATAATATTTTTTATTTAATTACTAGAATATATCAATAAACAAAAAAATTAAGTAGTTAATTATTGTTGCAAGTATGGATGCACAAAAAATATTATAAAAAATTATTAGTACATAATATGCTTTTGCAGGTTGTTTATATTCGTAGATTGATTTTTTTAATGTATATGGTGTTTTATGTTTATTTTTTTATTGTTTACATTTCTTGCGTTTACGTTTTTTTCATTGTTGGTTACTCTACCTTGTGCAGTTACTACAAACCAAATAAAAACAAAGAGAATAGTTTTATCTTTTGGTAGTTTCACCACGTTTTTGAGATAATTTTGTTGTTTTTTTTTTGCTAAACCGTTCCGAAAAATCACTAAATTGGCTTCAAAATGACATTTAGACCAAAAAGTGAACGAATGGAGCCGAAATTGATGCTATTCTGTGTTTTATATGCGTTTCGAAGTACGTTTTCTTCGAGACACACAATTAATTTGCGAAAACTGGACAAAAATTGTGTCGACAGTGATGTTACTTAAGATTTTTTTGGAGAAACTGGGTTGGAAAATCACTAAATTGAGTCAAAAGTGGTCTAAAATTACATTAATTAATCATCTGAACTGACCAAAATTGTTCGAAAATGGTACATTTTTTTGTAAATTTTTACTCAACATGAATTTCTTGAAATTTCGTAAAAAAATTGGTCGGAATGTATATTTTTTTCAGAGCTTATAAATTTTGACAAAAAAACCGAATTGTATCGAAAATTGTGTTATTTATTGCTTCTTGAGTATGTAAGCTCAACATTTTTGTAGAGAAATTTTTCTAAATTGAAAAATAATTAATTTGGTTCGAAAATGACGGATTCATCGTTTGAAAACCATATTATTTTGTGAAATTTCGCAAATGAGAGAATCGATAGAATTATTGAGTCATTGACACTCATGCAGTGTAACTTTTTTTCTTAACATACTATTTAAAATTTGCTTTAATGCCTTTAAAAATTAAAAAAATAATTTACAACAGGATAAAGATTTCTGTTTTTTTTTGAACACCTTTTAGAAAAACGAACATTGGATTATCTTTTGCCTATTATGATTGAATTCGTTGTTTCTTTGGTTTGGATAATTAATTTTCTCGTAATTTGTTACGAAGAGAAAAAATCCAAGCAGTGATTTAAATTTAAATTTTATGATATCTTGGCGGCACTCTTGGCTATATGTTTATTATTAAGACTCATGAAATTATGTTTTAAATTTATTTTTTTAACAGGCTGGAACAGTAAACAGAGGTAGTGAAGTGGTTGGTGCCGGTTTGGTTGTAAATGACTGGACTGCGTTTGCTGGTATGGATACAACTTCCACTGAGTTGTCAGTAATTGAGTCAGTGTTTAAACTGAGTGGAGCTGCACCTTCTTCAATCACATCAAAAATGAGGGCTAGTATCATTGAAAGGTTTTCAATTAAAACAAAATTATTTTTGTTCTTATTACATTTATTTTTTTCCAGCATGTCGTAAATTAAAGATGATTCTTCACTTTATTATGTCCGTTTCAAACAGAGTAATGATATAAAAAAATTCATGTGATACGCACTATTCTCAGTTTTTGAAATGTTGCAAATATGTATATCAATAATTTAATAAACAATTTTTTCGTATTTTTCTATGTTTTATTTCTATACACGAATTAAACCCCTTTTTGAGTGCCCCAAAGACCCCTCATCTAAAAAAGATGAAAAAACGGTATACAATAAGGCTTGAATTCTTGAGTCAGTCAGATTTACAAAAAAGAAAATTGAAATTTAATTTTGAATTATTAAACTAATTCGAATTACTGGCCCCAAATTTTCTTAATTAATGCAAAATTTTAATTCAATCAATTTATTGAATGAATGCAAACATTCAAAGTAATTGGTTTCTCACATTATTTTAATGGCCTCCCTTAAATGGACCAATCAAATCCAAAAATATAAATTTGAATGAATCAAAAAATCTAAAGTGATTGGCTTTTTCCGTAATAATAATGGCCGACCTGAAGCGGCCCAATCAAAATGCTTACAAATTTTACTACAATTCTTACGTGCTTTACGTTAATTCATAAATGATGATTGAGGATGCGTCTGTCTTTGTCGCATCTCCATTCATCTTTCCTTTGTAATATTTTACCCTTCATTGGCTTCATTGTAATGTTAGATGAAACTGGGACACTGACAGGAAATGGAAATCAGAAAGAAATACTGAATTGAGAATTTCATTTTAGAGAAAAACAATCTATTGATAGAATATTCCAAATCAGAAAATGAACATTTTTGAAAAGCATTGCGCATGCGCGCGCGCTTTTCATCAATTTGACATTTGACGCATTAAAAATGGATTTAGATTTTAAAAAATCAAATAAAAGACGAAAAGTCTGTGGAAACTGTCCCAAATAATTAAAAAATGTGAAAGGGCACTAAATATTGTATTTTGCCAAAAGGCAATGCTGTTTTTTTTAAGTTTTATATCCAGATTATTGGCCAGTCGGAATCCACTCAATTATTGTGTGTAAAAAATAGGTTTCGAAAGAATATTTTAAGGGCACACTCATCCTCTAAAACTGAGTTGACAGTGAAATTATTTCATTCAGAAACGTAATTATTTTGCAAAAGTTCGTGAAAAGTAAGCTCACATATTTCGCAGTGTTGTCAAAAAACTCAAAAATTATCCAGAAAATCACCGAAGGGAGTCGGTTTACAGAATTTTCATGTTCTGTAACGACCCTTAAGATATTAAATAAATATAAATATAAGAAAAACATCTACACTCTGTGAGGAGCCAAGTCAACTGGCCGCCCGTGTGCAGGTTCCAAATATTGCACCCCTGATTAAAATATGTAGTAGTTAAAAGTTACTAAGTCAAATAAATGAAAGCAACTGTTTATTTTTAAAATGTTTTAAAATAGTATATTTATACAAAAATAAAACTATTCGTAACAAGGATAGTTTTAAATTTTGTGCAGGTACAAAAGCTGCTGAATAAATACTCAGCATACCTAATATTTAAATAATTTACTCAATAAATTCACCTTACTTTACTCTAGGCAAATTCTTTTTCTAAAATATAGTTTAACTAGGCTATTGATGGGTATTTCCCTTTCATTCCCTGCAGTGGCAGGAGTAGAAAGTTAGGAAAATTATTAAATAGATTTTGGGACATCGTCGTACTTATATAATTTTATAAAGTTTTTCTGAAAAGGTCCTCTCTCCACAAACAGAAAGTGCTAATATTAAGAGAATTCTAAGAGCATTCTAAGCAAAAAGTGAATTTTAAAATAAATTTTAGAATCTGCTACTGGGTTGTTCTCATTTTCATAAACAAATTGCTCCACAATGTTGTCGATTAACTGAATGTTTAAAAAACGTTTTTACTTAATTTTGTAAAAGGACTAAACAAGTTGTTATGTTTATGGTTGGACATTTTACTCAAACTTACTTTAAATAAAGAAATAGAATAGCGTACCAAAAAACTATTGGAGATAATTACAGTTAAACGGACCACGAAAAAATTGCACATGGGTCTTTTTTCTGTGCTCTTTTAATTTTTCAGGATTTTTTTGCAATTTAAAACTTTTAGTATTCGCATACATTTATTCCTTCAATGTATTGAGACTAGTGATAATTTGTATTCATTTTACTCCATTTTTCATCATAAATAAATTTACAAAACGATGTTCTGACAGTAATTGAGAGATATGAAATTATAAGGAGCTTAGAAGATGGAACAGACGAAGAGGTTGACATAAATTTAACTATGAGAGAACTAAAAACGTAAATACAGCTGAAGCGGTTTAAAAGCGCTCGAAAAAAAAATTCTGAGAAAAACCAGAGATTTTGTTCTAAATTCTTTAAAGGAAAAGATTAAACTGATTAAATATTTTTCTGTTACCAATTAGTTCATTGTTCATAGTACATTATTATTGCTTTGTTGTATTAATTACATAATAAACAGTTTAACAAAAACTAAATTCGAATCAGTGTACTATCTCTATTTTATGAAAACCTCTGGTTTTTTAGTTCACATAATGGAGATGATTCTGATTATTTATTTATACTTTATAAATTTTGTGCTCCCAGAGAAAAGGTCTGCTGTATGCATTAATCCATTTGATTGCATACAGGCGCTTAATAATAATAATAATAATAATAATAATAATAATAATAATAATAATAATAATAATTCGTACAGCCATTGATCTCTTCCGAGATATCGGCACCGTCATATCGAGCATGTTAACTTTGTTAGTTAACAAAATCATCAAGTTTATAATAACAATGCTCTAATAAATATGATTTTAA
This sequence comes from Tribolium castaneum, assembly GCF_031307605.1. Lineage (NCBI taxonomy): Eukaryota > Metazoa > Arthropoda > Insecta > Coleoptera > Tenebrionidae > Tribolium > Tribolium castaneum. The sequence goes on from NC_087394.1 coordinate 11,185,595, forward strand.
CTTAGATTTAAATTGTGTCAGCGAATTTAGCAAACGAATGTCCTGCGGCAAATTTCTGAAAATCTGAACAGACTTATAATAAACACCATTTTTAAAAAAAGAGGAGTTATGTTCTGGAATTCGGATGTCTTTACAGAACCTTGTAACTTTATTGAAACTTACATCATATTTGTCTTTATTTTTTTCATAGAGATGCTCATTCTCTTTCACAAATACTGCGAGACTGTAGATATACATTGATGTTAGAGGTAGAATTCCAAGTGATTTAAAAAAGGGCTTACAACTCTCATGTGGTTTTTTGAAAAGCATGCATCGTATGATTCTTTTTTGCAACACAAAGGCTTCTTTTGAACTTGTAGAAGAGCCCCAAAATATTAATCCATACGAGAGAGTAGAGTGTACATACGCAAAATAAAACATTTTTAAAGTATCTATACTTACACTAGTGCGCAAGTTACGAATAATGTATGAATATTTGGCTAGTTTGCGACATACATAATTACTATGTGCGTTAAATTTTAAAGCTTTATCGATGTATAAGCCTAAAAACTTTACTTCATCGGCCAACGGAACAGATTTTGTACCAAGCTTAATATAGATACTGGATGACATTGGGCCATTTCTATATTGTACCACAAGAGTTTTGTTCATATTTAATTCTAAAAACTGAGCCCCACAATATTTATACATTTTAGAAATTGCGTCCGAAGCTTCCGCAGAAGTAGTGTGTAGGTCTTTACCTATTGCTATACAAGATGTATCATCAGCAAATTGACAGGGTGAGTATTTATTTAAAGATTTTTTAAGATTGTTTACATAAAGAATGGATAGCAGCGGCCCCAATATGGATCCTTGAGGAACACCTTTTGAAATGGTAATTGGCTCGGACAACACATTCAAGATAGCGCCATTACTGTTATAAGTGAAACGAACTCTTTGAGACCTGTCGGATAAATAAGATCGGAAAAGTTCTAATGCAATGCCTCTGACACCAATATTGAACAACTTGGTTAATAATATTTCATGATCAAGTGTGTCAAATGCTTTAGTAAGGTCAAAATAAATACCGATGACTGATTCCCCACGATCTAAACAGTTTACAATATAATTTAATGTTTCAAAAATTGCAGAATTTGTAGAACGATCTTTAAGAAACCCATGCTGACAATTGGAGAGAAAGTTGTTGGATACGAGATAGTTGTAAAGACGATTGTACAATAACCTTTCAAACACCTTAGAAAACGCTGGTAAAAGAGATATAGGACGGTAGTTGTTGATATCTGCTCTGGATCCTTTACCTTTATAAACAGGAACCACAATAGCTTCCTTTAAAGATTGCGGAAATACGCCTGAACTAAAAGAGTTATTAATAGAATTTGCCAAAATCTCAGAAATGTTTTGATTAACATCTGCCAAAATATTACAGGGAACATTATCAGATCCAGAAGCTTTCTTTTTTGATACACTTTTTATAATGGCTTCAACCTCTAGTATATTAGTTGGAAGAAGAAAAAAACTGGAAGAGCAAGATGTACTAAAAGTATTATTAAATTTATTCTTCAGTAAACTATCATCACTGACAATAAAGTGTCTATTAAACATATTTGCCAAAATTGTAGGATCTTTTGTTAAGACGCCAGAACTATTATGTAATTCTATATTACGAGTTTGTGTTGATGAAGAACTAGAAGATCTGATAATGTCCCAAGCCACTCTACTTTTATTGTTACCAGCCTCAATAATCCTTTTATCGTTATAATCAATCTTTGCCTTATTTATCAGTTGTCTATATTCTTTCTTTTTTATATTATATATATTTTTTAAAGTTGAATTATTCGGGTTGCTACAAATAATATGAAATAAATCTTTTAATAAAAGTGACATGCGTTTCATTTGTTCTGTTACCCAAGAAGTTTTCTTCTTTAGATTCCTTTTAACAGTGGTTTTCCTTAAAGGAAAGACATTATTATATTGCGCATCAAAAATTGATTTTAAGCTTTCAAAGTCTATATCAGAGCTGGAGTTGCTAAAGAGAGCATCTTGTTGTAATGTTGATACAAATGAGTTACGATTATTTACATTGAAGTTTCTGCGCAAGTAAGACATGGATTTTATATTATTAATTTCAAAACGGGTTACAAGTAATTGTCCCAGATGGTCGGAAACATGTGAATCAATAAGATGGCATGAGTCTTTTGGAAGGTTAGTAAAGATGTTATCTATACAAGTTGCACTATTTACACTAACCCGAGTTGGTTCCAGAATTTGCTTTACTAAATTAAAGGAACTAAAGGTGTTTATTAAAGATAAGCTTGACGAAGAGGCAACGGAAAAATCGACGTTAAAATCACCACATATCACAATATTTAAAGATTTCTTTTGAAGTTCTTCTAGCAAATTAATCTCAAGAACAAGAACGCATTCGTGAAATAAATTGTGTCACACCTTGCACACCGGCTTAGCTCGGCCCTGTCTACACTTTTGTTCTTTCGACTGCCATTTAGTGTTTTGTGAGTTCATCTAATAATAATTGCAGGTGTTCTCTCATTTTTTTTGAGATTGTTATTTGCAATTTAGAAAAAAATGGAAAGAATTTAGAAACAAACTTTTCTTTTTCCTATTATCGACGCATACACAATTTTTGGGGAATTTATGTTCTCAGAAATACGCTTTTATTAATTATTCCCAATTTAGAGATACCTGTTGTCTATTTGAAATTGTAAATCGAGTTCTTAAAGCTACAATAAAATTTTGCGCAACATTCACTTAAAAAATGCATCTTAAATTATTAAAAATCGAGCTTATTAAAATAATTGAAAATGACCAAGTTCCCTCATTCTCTAGACTCTTATGGATCAATACCCATAAGCCAACAGCAATAACAATATTAACAATATCTAATAATATTTTAAATAAAAACGCTTGTGCTCGTGTTATATCCATTATCTTTCAATCACACGTAGTTATCTTAATAATCTGAATTGCTCAATATTTATTTTAAACTAAGTATGTATTATCAATTTTTTCTAATCTGTATCCACTGTATGAGAGTTTTTTTCTAAATAATTTATAGCCACAAACACATGCCATTTTAATAGGTCAAAACAATTTCCCATTTAAACACTAACAACAATGGCAATACCTTATTATTTTCTAAATTTTCATTCTTAGAATGAAGTAAAAATGGTTACCCGTGTGGGCCCCAAAAAGGACCCCACTCTATGTCTTAACGCTTGCAGATATTTGCGTGAATATTGTGAAACATGTAACATACATGGCGTTCATTATTTAACTGAAAGAAGACCAAAAGCCGAAAAGTTACTTTAGCAACAAGCTTGATAAATTATTGTCACATTATTTCAATTTTCAGGATATTTTGGTTCCTCACACTGTTATTATCCATAAGTGGCTGTAGTTTTATGATTCACGAAATTTGGATCAAGTACCAAAAAAATCCGATCGTTGTCAGTTTTGCAAACGAAGTCAAGTCTTTATACGAAATACCTTTTCCGGCAGTCACTGTCTGTCCGGAATCAAAGTGTTCACAATCGAAGTTTAATTACAGCCGTGTTTATGGAAAGTTGCTCAATAATGAATCCCTTTCACACTTTGAGTAAGTAAGTGCGAAAAAAAATTGAAAATATAGAAAAAATTGCAGATCTCATGCTTTTTTTTACTTACGAATGGTTTGTAAGAATTTGGGAAACGAATTTCCCAACTTACTAGTGAATAAAACGGTCGGTGACGATTTTTTTCTACTTATAGAGGAGGTAAAATACAAAATGAGGAATAAAAAAATAATGACAAAATGTTCAAGGCAGTTAAAGCCCAACATCGAACTAAGTTGCTCGTTCTTGGAACATTTTACCTGTGATGAAAGTAGTTACACTCCAATCATTACAGATGTAGGAATCTGCTATTCCATGAACATGTTGGAAAAATCGGAAATTTTCCGCCCCAATGTGTAACAATAAACAACAAACCAATGCTCTCAACAAAAAATACCATTCATGTTTTAGAATCTATGACGAAAAGTTAAATTTTACCAAGTCCAATTATTCCAGTGGATTTGATGGTGAAACTGGATTTACAGAAAGTGCAGGAGTGCACAGTTATCCTTACAGAGCTTTCAAATCAGGTGTTGATAACTCATTAGACTTAGTGTTAGTTGATCAAGTAGATTATGACGAAAAGTGTTCAGCTGTGCAAGGATATCGTGTAAACAAAATTGGAAAAAAGTGGGCTAAAAATTACAAGTTTCCAATTTCAGTTGTTAATTCATAGGCCTCAAGATATTCCTCGAATGTCGAAAAATTATATCAGAGTGTCACACGATAAGGAAACAACCGTCGCTATAGAACCTGCACTCATTTTAACATCTCCCGAGGTGAAAAACATTAATCCAAAAAAACGAAGGTGTTACTTGAAAGGTGAAAAGGTTTTGAAGTATTTTTTGGTCTACAGCCAGTCAAATTGCCAACTGGAATGTTACACGAATTTTACCATGAAAACATGTGGATGTGTGTTCTATTTTATGCCTAGTGAGTTTAAAAAAATATCTTACAGGTGCAGTTTTTTTTTAAGTATATTATACAATGTGTTCGAAAATGTTTGTTCATCAAGTCACCTAACGTAATGTGCCGCTTAATTCAAATTGTGAATGACGTCAAAGTGATGGATCTGTCAAAATAATGCAAACAGGCATCGAATCTAAAAACTAAAAAATACACAATAAAAATCACGAAAATATAAAAAAATGAAGACAAACCCTAAACATAAAACAAAAAAGTGAGTAAAAACTTATTTAAAGATTCACCAGAGACAACAATACCTAGACTTCAATAGTCATTTGAAAGAAGCGGCACACTGAATTTGGATTCCATAGTCGACATGATGAACAATCATTTTTGAACACATTGTATCATTGTTTCCGGTGAGAGAAATAAAATTTCTTTCATAAGAAATATAAAGCTGACAGTTCTACTAACAAGTGAGTAAATCCGGGGAAAATTGGGGAAAACAATGAGACTATTTATTTCATAACTATAGCAACACAGGTCACTACGAAAACTGTCTGGAATTTTTAACTGGAATAAAATTCATAACTTGGATATAGGCAATTTTTGTAAAAATTCCAGAAACAGATCGCTTTTTGTTTTTTCTTGTCCATCATTTGGTGGACATGATTTTTGTTTATTTGCTGTCAAAACTGCACAGCCACCTCCAACTTTTTTTTTCAAATGTAAGAGTATATCGTGTGACACCTCACGTAAAAGAGCACTGCGAAAGCAGTACAACGCACCATTAATTGTCTAAATATTGTCAATGCCCAAGTGATAAAAAAATTAAAGCAGTGTGGAATTATTGACTAAAATAAAATTTGTAAGTTGGATATAAGCGATTTTCGTAAAAAATCTTGAAATAGCTCGATTTTTGATTTTCTTTGCACATAATTTGGTGCATGCGGTTTTTGTTTAACTATTTTCAAGAATGCACAGCCACCTCTAACTTTTTTTTTCAAATATAACAGTATGTCAGATGTCACCTCATATGAAAGAACACTTAGCAAGGAATACAACGCACTCTTTGTTTTCTGAATATTTCCAAAGCCTACGCGATAAAAAAATGCAAACCAATTTTTATAAGTTGTAATTAGGCAAATCACACTAGAAATGTTGCAAAATGTTAGAAATTTATGCTACAATCGTTATGTTACTTCTCAGGAGAGGAACGGTGCCCATTTTGAACAATTGTTGCATTAAATAATTCCACTTATACGATGAGTTGTTATTTTTTTATCACGTAGGCTTTGAAAAAATTCAAAAAACAAATAGTGCGTTCTAATGCTTGCGGAAAGGGCTTTCATACAAGGTGTCACTTGACATACCATTACATTTGAAAAAAAAGTTAGAGGTGGATAAAATAAAAAAAAATTGACCTGTTTCGGGAATTTTCACCAAAATCGACTAAATCAAAGTTATGAATTTTATTCTAGTTAAAATTCCACGCTGTAGAACTGTGCTAATGTTACAGACGGACATTTACTTGAATTTCTTGGATTTTCTTTTTACAATACACCTGTAAGATAAAATGTCGTATGTCACACGTGATCGAAATGCCATTATAAAGCTCGTGAGAAGTGTCCTAATTCTAACTCGCATATAATGATGCATTTCTATCACTTATAATAAATACACTATTGTTGTAGTGATAAAATTAAATTAAATTTTAGGGGAGGGCGAGACTCCTGTTTGTGGTGCTGGAAGTTATAACTGCTTAGAACTCGTTAAAGGTAACCCAATTTGTGCGTTAAATAAATTACAGACTTATTGTAGTGCAATTCAAACTCGAAGAAGTGAAAATAAAGAGATCAGATCCGAGCGAATATGCATGTGGTTGTAGGCCGTCTTGTAATAATTTACATTACAATGTGGAAGTGTCTCAGACAGATGTTTCATATCAAACATTTTCAGAGAATGTTGATAGAAATGCCAGTGAAAAGTATAAATTATTTTTTTGATGGCGTTTAACTGTTTTTGTTTTTCTAGACGAAGATATGCACAAGTAAAAATTTACTTCAAACACGACGAATTTATGTCACTTGAACGAAAAGAACTCTACGGTGTGTCTGATTTAATATCAAATTTTGGTGGACTTTTAGGATTGTTCACGGGATTTTCCTTAATTTCAGCAGTTGAGTTGATTTATTTCTTGACTTTGAGACCTTACTGCAACTGCAAAGTTTTTGGCCGATGGTGGGGTTCCCCTAAATGATCGCTTATTTATATTTACTTCAGAATTTTTCTACTTCATTTTTGCACTTTTCTTCTAAAATGTGTTACATGTAAATACGCAATTTAAAACTCGATTTAATATTGTGCAATACGAATGATCAAAAGAAAGTCTGAAAAGAATAGGACTTGCTATTGATTACTTTAGAAAAACACTACGCGTTTCAAATAAAGGTTTGGTGTGTCGGGTTTTTTAGCTTTGTTTTATTTATTTTCCACGCCAAGAAAATACAACAAGAAGTAAAACAAAGTTTTACTTTCTACGAAAGTGTGTTTCAAGGGAATTTCTGGACTGAATAAGTTAGATTCTCACTCAAAAATAAGCTGACTCTAAATAAATCAAAAGTTGATCATTTTTTGATAACTTTTTTTGACGCAATGTCGCAAAGCAAATTAGTTTTTAGCTTTTCTATTCGTACCTAATTAGAGCGAGTTTTGGTGTGTGTCAACAAATTTCAGCAAAGAAATTTTTTTTTCTTCTTTTGACGAAACTTCGCAAAATTAGTTTTTAGCTCAAGATTACGGAATTCTCTTCGTAATTAGAAGATCTTTGGGGTGATTCACTAAAATTTCGGAAAAGAAGTAGTTTCTAATACTTTCGGCTGACTTTTATAAAAAACATTGTACTGCAAATGACTAACCTGTTACCAGAGTAACTCATAAAAGTTAATGCCAAGAGTACGCTATTTGCACCTCAATGAACCCAAACAAACTGCACGGCTAATAGAAATAGAGTTGAATTCTTTAAATAGATCTAAATATCTACGTCATTTTTTATCTTATCTGTCAGAATTTATCAATGAAGCTAATGTGTTTTTAGCTCAAAGTAACGGAATTTTCTACAGTATTACATGATTTTGGCATGTTTCAACAAAATTTCAGGATAGAATAAATTAATTTTTCGTTCAAAAACGAACCTATTTTTATAAATAGACCAAAGTTGTACGTCATGTATTTGATTATTTTTTGACGAAATCAAAGCAAATTTGGTTTTAGCTCAAAATAATGTTTTTTTTGTCTTACTACAACAAAATTTCAGGAAAAAAAAGGTCTAAGTATAGTTTCTCGACCAAAAACAAGCTGAATTCTCATTGTTTTCAAAAATACTAAACGGAAATAACGAAATTTTCTACGTAATTATTTGGGGTGTTTCAACAAACTGTTGCTCAGAAAGGCGCTGAATTCTCTAAATAGACCAAAAGTAAACCGTTTTTTTATCTTTTTATTTAAAAAAATCGCATAGGAAATTAGTATTTAGCTCAAAATGATGGAATTTTCTATGCAGTTGGATGATTTATTGGCGTATTCAACAAAATTTCCGGAAATAATGTTAGTTTCTCGCTCAAAAAAAAAAATAATTAAATAATAGCTAAATAGACCAAAGGTGCAGGAACGCAAAATTTTTGTTTTTTTGTCGTAATTTCGCAAAGCAAATAAGTTTTGAGGTTAAAATAACGGCATTCTATGTAATTAGATGGGGTTTTGGTGTGTTTCAATAAAATTTCAGGAAAGAAGAAATTAGCTTCTCGCTCTAAAAAAGCTGGGAATTTCTCTAAATAGACCAGAAGTACTTCATTTTTTATCTATTGTGTTAACGAAATTTCGCAAACCAAATTAGTATTTATTAACCCAAAATCACGGATTTTTTTACGTAAGTAAATGATTTTTTGCCGTGATTCAAAAAAATGTAAGGAAAGAATCAGTTATTTTCTCGTCCAAAGACAAGACTGTATTCTCTAATAGACCAAAAGTACTTATGCATTTTTTATGAAATTTTAGAAAGCAAATTAGTTTTTCGCTCGGAATTTTCCTCGTAATTAAATGGGGTTTTCAACAAAATTTCGGGAAAAAAGTAAGTTTCTCGTTCAAAACGAGCTGAATTCTTAATCCTGAAAAAAGTTGTTAGCCCGACACATTTTGTTCGCTAAGGATTTTAACGGTAATTAAATCGTAATCAAACACTGAAATACGCCAAACTAGGAAATAAATTGGTAACCAGAATTATTTTCGTTTAACCGTCAACTAAATAAAGCAATCTCTTTTTTTAATGTTTTTAAAGCAAATTAAATTTTAGGTCAAAATAACGAAATTTTCAACGTAATTAGGTTAACAAAACTTTGAGGAAGAATAAATTAATTTATTGTCCAAAAAATAGCTGAATTCTCTAAATAGACCAAAAGTATCTACGTTTTTTTTTGATTTTCTTAAAGAGATTTCGCAAAGTAAATCGATTTTTGCTTAAAATTACGGAATTTTATGCGTAGTTAAATGATGATTTGGCGTGGTTCAATGAAATTTCGGGAAAGAAGAAATTATCTGATTCAAAAACTATATAGTTATAGTTATAACTATAATTATAGTTATATAATTATAATTTAGGTACTCCATTAGCCCAGTCAAATTAGGTAAATCGGTGGAAAAAATTCCTAGAGAGTTGGAGTTTTTTTTAAAAGCTTCCTTTACACTTGGGTAGACATATATCAAAAGTCCCCGAGGTTGGGGGGTGAGCTCGAGGAAAGGAAGAGGGTTAAAGCAGTCTTTTATTGGTTTTTTGCTTATATCTTGGAAACTGTTACTCCGATCAATTTTTTTCTTCTTACCAAAATTAAAGATGATAAAATTTCCTACAGAATGGTCCTTAATAATTTTCAACCACCATTGGTAATCTTTCAGTGTATTTGAACATTTGAGTTTTTTACAGAAAAATACTGTTAAGCATTTGAAAAGATCAAAGTTAATGATTTTAAACCAGCTTACAGGATTGTTGTGGCCGTGTTTTAAAAAAAAACAATCACAAAAAAGTGAATTTTCCGTTCTAAACAGGCCAAAAGAAAAGTGACTTTAATAAAAAATAAGAAACATAAAACTGACGAAAAATGTGGTTTTTACGTTTCAACAGGAAAAAATAACATTTGTGCAACATTGTCACATTTCTAGATGTAAACACAGAATTTTATATAATGTTGCGCAATTTGAAATAACTGAGCGTTGCGCGGGAGAGTGGGATTATAAAACCGTAAAACGCGAGCGTTTGATGCCAGAAATAACTTTACTAGTCAACAAAGTAAGTTTGTAGTTTTTTTACAACTCGAACTGGCTGTGAACTGTAGTGTAGTGGAATCCTCTTCAAATTCTGCAATGTCCAGTGATAATACAAATAGTGATATTATTCCTACACGTAATTACACCAGCAGTGGAGAATATGGGAACTGGTGGCTATTAAAAAGAATATCAAAAGATTCGGACCGTTTACAGGGCGACCCATGGTTACTATCAAAACAAGAATTCAGAATGCGTAAAAGTTGGCTCTCGAGATCACCCAAAGCAGCGTTTCGAATACAATACGGGAATAGTAATGAAATTGGTGCTTTTATAAGATTAACAAATTCATATTGTCTCATGGGTGGTGAGCCCCAACAGTACGAAAAAATACAAAGAATTATTCAAAGTGACCTCGGCGAGATTCCTGCGATTAACACTTCCTTGGCTGGGTGTAAAGTAGTAGGACGATTATGTGTAGGCAATAAAAATGGACTTTTGGTGCCTGAACTGACCTACGATACGGAATTACAACGACTAAAAGAAGAACTCCCTGAGTCTTTAAAAATATCAAAGATTGAAGATAAATTGTCGGCCTTAGGCAATGTGATTGTTTGCAATGATAGTGTCGCACTTATTCACCCAGATTTGGACCGAGTATGTCAAAGTTAACTTATTTTTTAATACTTTGCTAACAATAAACTCGTCTGTTAACAGGAAACTGAAGAAGTGATAGCAGATACCTTACAAGTTGAAGTTTTTCGCCATATGATATCCAACAATCCCTTAGTAGGTTCGCATTGTACTTTAAATAATTTAGGAGGATTAGTGAATTCGGATATTGGTCAAAACGAACTCGAAAATTTATCGTCGCTGTTACAGTTATCCTTAGTTGTAAGTAAACTTAAAATATGTTTTACCCTTTTCTATTAATTTCTTAATTTTAGCCTGGAACTGTAAATCAAGGGAACAAACTTATTGGCTCTGGTGTAGTATGTAGTGACAGTTTTGCATATGCTGGCATGAAAACTACTGCTAGAGAATTTACTGACATTGAGAATGCATTTCTATTAAAAATAAATTAAATTAAACCGATAAGATTTATACTTTGAAAAAGTGTTAGGCTAATTGTGCCCTATACTGTGATACATAAATTATTATTATTATGTATTAGATTTGAATTATTTATTAATTTCATATGTTAATAAAAAATAAAAAGAGACATTGTTTTTAGTTACTGCTATTAAAAAAAATTTGGTCAATACATAATGTGATTTATTTCACATTTATATCATTATTATTACATTTTGTAAAAATAATGACAAGAGACTGATTTTTACAAATGATCAAAAGTTTGATTAATAAATAAATTGACATCTTACTGAGGAATTCGTAGTTCAGCTTGAGAGTATATCAGAGTAATTTCAGAAAGAATTAAATGTCTTTCAGATTAACTAATTGTATTACAGAATGAGTTATTTGTAAATATAATAATACATCTTTTCTGAAATACAATTGGAAAGGGTGTAGAATTATTTTTAAGAAATTTTTTTCCAAAAAAAAACAAAATTATACTGTATAATCCGTCCCAAAGTTGATTCAAGTTTATTTGTAATTTCGTTATTGAAAAATTTTGTGAAACAATAGGTTAAAATAATGGAACTTTCAACATAACATCGATGAACGATATGGACGTCACTTTTTCGATGCGTTTCAACCCAAGTTTCAACCAAACATCGTGAAAAAAAAAATTCTAGCTGAAAAATGAGCCAAATCAGTCTAAATAAACCGAAAGTATGGCAGTTTTTATAATTTTTTTACAAAATTTCACAAGGTAGGTGAGTTCCTTGATTAAAAATAACATGAACATACAAAAAATTTTCGGTGTATTTGTACAAAATGTTTTTTTTTGGAAAAGAGCAAAAAACAATAATTTTAAATTATGGTAATTTCTAACTAATTGGATTTTTTGTTATGAAATCTAACAGAATTATAAGTTTAATGTTTAAAAATAAAACGAAGGAAAAAAATCAAAATAATGATATTTGCGACCTTCGTTTGTGGTTTTTGACTTATTTTTGCAAAATTATGAAAAATAAGTGAGTTCTGGGCTGAAAAACGTGCTAAACCGGTGAAAAAAGACAAAAGTAACGTCATTTTAGACCATCATAATCATAATCTTTAGGTGTATTTAAATAAGACTTACTGAGAAAAGTGAGTTTTTTTTACAGAAAAATGTGGTTACCTACGTATTTGAAAAAAACATAATAATTTTGAATAATTGTTTGGCGAAAAAGAGCATTGTGTGTCACTTATATTACCTTCTAATAATGTACTCTACAAAATAAGTTAAGAATAATTGTAGATAGTATAAGGGAACGTCAATTTCAATATAACTGTTCAAGACAGGTCAGGTGAGATCATTTTTAACGAAATGTAAAATAAGTGAAGTTCTTACTCTAAAAAATGTAAGTACATAAAAAGGCTTTGTTATTATTTATCATGTGCTCTCAAAATGACTATACATGAACCAGCATCATTATAAACAAATTCCACCAAATTATTTATACTGTGCTTGCTGAAAAATGCAGAGTAGATTGTTTGTGTTGAACAAAAAAATATAGGAGTTCAAAAAAGTGCTAAGAACGTATACCCATCTACTACTTGCTTTTGTTGTCATATTTAATAAATTATGGAAATTTAATTGCTAAGTTCAGTTTTTTCATAAATCGATATACAGTGTTGTTTATTAAATTATTACGGTCGTGCGTTTTTAACCAGGATTCTAACGGGGGTTGAAAAAAATAGGATACATTTAAGTAAAAGGCCAAAATAATGGCTATGTTCTATGCGAAATAAGTAAGTTTTTGCTTGAAATACGCCCTAAATTGATCTAAAATAAGTAAAATTCAAAAGTGTGGTAATTTATACTTTCCAAGAAAATTTATTTTTCTTTGCTTAACACCCATCATAACCTTGGAGACATTTTTTTGTTGAAATTCTGTTCAAATATAGAATTAACAGATGGTTTAGTGATTAGGAAGCTATAGAAAAATGATGAAAAGTATGTTCCATTTTTTATTTTTGAGATAACAGCGTCCTTTTAAAGTACTCTAAGATTCAGAGGCTCATTACAAAGAATATAATATTTTATTCCAAGGTACTAATAGTTTTCTGTACAAGTACAAGTGTATTCATACGAGAAATTGGTATAAAATTATAAACTGTTACATAAAACTTAATCTTCAGTTTTGATACTCATTCATTTTTTTTCACCGAATAATAAATTACACTCACGTTCAAATGGTGCTAATGCTTATAAATGTTCAAAAAGTTTAAATTAGCACTGAACATATGTCAACACTGCACTTGTAATGTGTAATTAGGTGTCCCCACCTATATAAGAATAGCACCAAATGATGCAACAGGTGTTAACCGTCCTTTTAGGTTCAAATGGGTTAAAAATGTGCTAAAGTAAGCTGCTCGACAAAATTAGGGATATTGCAATTCTAATAGTCCAGTATATCATCTGCATTTTTAGTTGTTATTTGCCTTTAGTTATACAGGGTGTATTTTTAAGGGGCCTACATTAGAAACTTCTCAACTTCTAATATAGTACAGCTTTAAAATTTTGTATACGATCCAAATCGACCATTCTGAGTTCAACTTCATTATTTTCAAATTAGCTCCAAGTTTGAATTTTTAAATAGTAACCACACATTTTTATTGCATATTTAAATTCACCTTTTCGATCTGAGTAAAATTTACCCAAGTTGTTGGTGCTAATCTGTCATAGTTTTTGACATATGTCATTTTTTTGTTAAAATTTTCATTTGCAATTCGGAAGTAAAATTACCGTTGGGGGCGCCACTGAGCTAGGTCGAAAACAGTAACCATAAATGGCGGGAAAATGTTTATTCGAATATTTTGAGCGTTGTACGAATTTTGGGGCTTCACAATTATTGCATTGCCTATGCGGAATGATTATTGTATCTTTGATGCAAGAAACTTATGTTGACAAATGAGAGATGACGAGGAAAACACGAATAACGAATGACTGTTTGGTTCACTTTCTTTATTGGAAAATTATTACAAAGACATTGAAAAGCCTACCTTTTGGCATAATTTACGTTTAAATATATCAGCAGTTGTTAATCTTTATTGTAGTTTTGTAGATTTACCGCAGCATTTCATGATTTTTTCAGTGGAAAATTCTAATCTAAAATTCATAACACTTCACTAATTTATTGGTTTCTTGAGCCAAACTTTGTGTTCGCTGTGATCCATTACTTATAATCTTTAATTAGACAACTGTTTGATAACACTTTGTAATCAAAATTTAAATATTTTTCACTTTTTATCCACTTTCAAGTTCCAACAATAAACACTTTATACCACGAAAAACTACAGAACCAAAGTCAACGTTAGGATTTACCACCACGTACTTTTAAAGTAATTCTTTCTATTGTAAGTAATTAACACTATACACGCAAAATTGTTGAACAATTCATTAAATGTCAGTTAAATGTGGCATTACGAAAATTTCTTTACTGTTTTCGACATAGTTCAAAAGTCATCACCAGAGGGCGTCTAGTTAATTTTATTTCCGAATGGCCCTTGAACCCTTTGCGATAAGTGAATAATTTTTTTTTTAGAAAAGAATCACGAGCTGATGGTGCCAACTTTTCTTTACGTGTATAATTCAACGTTTTCTCTTATAGATACAATAATAAATTTTTGGGATTAATTTTTCACTAGTAGAATAAAAAAATCACCAAATTTTATTACAACAAGAAAAATAAAACAACTCTAAATCAAATAATCATATTAAAATTTCTGCATTTGACTTGTCTTTTGATTTCAATAAGATGAACATCTTATAGAAATTAAAAAAATAAAAATTATAATAATTAAATTGTAAAAGAATGAAGAAAAATCTGCAGTGAACATGTAATAGGCATTTATCACGGGAAATAATTTTGAAAAAATTAGGGGATATCAAGAAAAATCCGGGGAGATCAAAGCAAAAAGGGAAATCTGGTGTACAAAATTGACTTGGGATTTACCCCTCGCCGAATAATAAATTTCCCTGACGTGTAAATGATTAACTTTTGTAGAACTAATTACCAAGGTAAAATTTGTCACAGAAAATATTGTTTTTTCACTCACAAAATAACGTATTTATCTAAATAAATCAAAATGTAAATATTATCATTTTGGACCTTAGTTGGAAAATTTTGCCACCTTTTAACTCAAAATAAATAGGAATTCATTTGTGAAGGACATTCATTTGTGCAAGATCGTGACATTTTTATTGAATGAAAATACAGTTACATGTAATTGTAAACATTCAATTTTATATAATGTTGCGCAATACGAAATAACTGATCAGTTAGAATCTAATCTTTGTAGTGGAGTTATAAACCGTAAAACGCGAAAGATAAATTTAGTCAACAAAGGAAGTCAAGTGTTTTATGGGTGTGAATTGTAGTAACAACTCTTCAAATCCTGCGATGTCTAGTGACAATTCAAACTGTGATATTACTCCAACCCGTAATTACACCAGCAGTAACGAAAGAGATTCCTGGTGCCTAATAAGAAAAATAACCAAAGAAAATGACCTTCCACATGGTGACCCATGGTTAATATCAAAACAAGAGTTCAGAATGCGCAAAATGTATGTGTGGAGTGAAATTGAAGCAGTGTTTCGATTACAATACGGAGGTAGCAATGAAATTGGGGCTTTTATGAGACTGACTAATTCGTATTGTCTCATCGGTGGTGACCCCCAAAAGTACGAAAAAGTCGAAGGGTATGGCAAAAGGCACATAATTGTCTCCAATTGTACAATACTTTTTTACAGAATGATTGAAGGTGATATCCAGTGGGGTTCTGTGGTAAACACTTCTTTGGCGGGCTGTGAGATAGTAGGACGATTATGTGTAGGCAATAAAAATGGACTTTTGGTACCTGAAATGACCTACGATACGGAATTACAGCGACTAAAAGAAGAACTCCCCGAGTCTATAAAAATATCGAAGATTGAAGATAAATTGTCTGCATTAGGCAATGTGATTGTTTGCAATGATAGTGTCGCACTTATTCACCCAGATTTGGACCGAGTATGTCAAAATTAACTTATTTTTTAATACTTTACTAACAATAAACTCGTCTGTTAACAGGAAACTGAAGAAGTGATAGCAGATACCTTACAAGTTGAAGTTTTTCGCCATATGATAGCCAACAATCCCTTAGTAGGTTCGCACTGTGTTTTAAATTACTATGGAGGGTTAGTAAATCCGGATATTAGCCAAAACGAACTCGAAAACTTATCATCGCTGTTGGAGTTATCTTTAGTTGTAAGTAACCTAAAAATATGTTGTTGGTAACATTTTAAGCCATTTTTTTAATACCTGAATCCTAGATTATAAACACTATTTTAAAACACGCTTCTCATAGCAACGAGTTTTAAATTAAACTGATTCAACACAAAAATTGAACACTTATAGTTCTCGGGTGTCTACGTTGCAACTCGCATACGCTCGTTGCATAACGACAGCCCTCGGACTTTAATCTTGTGT
This sequence comes from Tribolium castaneum, assembly GCF_031307605.1. Lineage (NCBI taxonomy): Eukaryota > Metazoa > Arthropoda > Insecta > Coleoptera > Tenebrionidae > Tribolium > Tribolium castaneum. Next base: position 11,202,006 of record NC_087394.1, read on the forward strand.
TTTCGCACTCGTATTATTAATACCTATTTATTTATTTACTTATTTTTTATTTTAGCCTGGAACCGTAAATCAAGGGAACAAACTTGTGGGATCTGGTTTAATATGTAATGACAGACTTGCATATGCTGGCATGAAAACTACTGCCAGGGAATTTACTGACATTGAAAAAGCGTTTCATTTAAGATGATAAAATACTGACTCGCTTTTAATACAAGTAATGGTGTTAATTGTACCATGTGCTGTGATATAATTATGTTTTGTACAATGTAAAATGCCGTTGCTAATTGTAAGAAAAGTCTGTACAACTTTTGAAATTAAACTTATAAAATAGATAGTTCTTTCTTTTTTTGACCTTATTAAAAATGTCGAGAAAAAATTACTAAATAATTAACTAATTATTGATTATTACATAATTAAATTAACAAGTTAATCTATGTATTTATATTTTTGTTCTATATTTTGTCGTTTTATCTTAATAAGTAGTAGATAGGTATGTATGCAGTTGTTCCAGTAATCAATAAAAAAAACTTGCTTTAGTGCTACTAATACTCGTTTCAAACATTTTTTTATAACTGGAATTTTGTTTGAAATTTTTCTTGATTCATAGTATGTACAGTTACGCTAAAGAAGAATAACACCGTACCAATCGGGCCGGATAGCAAAAGTCCGATTAAAATATTTTAGATCATAAAATTCAACAAACAAGTTAGTTTACAAACTGTCGAGGTTTATAAACTAGCCAACTGTATGATATCGAAAAGGTTTAAGGCTGCGATTTTAGGGGTGTCATTCTTTTTGATCGTGACTGTAATTGCAACGTATGCAACTGTGAATACAAAAATACACTCAATAAAAACATAATGAGCTATTTTTATATTTTTAACGAATTCAATAATTCGGAATATTGCTTTGCTGTCAAACCATTCCTGCTTCACAAGCTGAACTGAGGCAGTCAGTAAAACCTAAAGAATTGGTTTTTTTTTTGGAGCAAAAGAAAATTTATTAACAATTTCTGTTTCTAACAAAGGAAATCTTTCGTTAAGATTACGAGCCCCTGCAATTTCAAAAACATGATTCCTACTACATGTAGGACGAACGCACACATTATCTATTTATTTTAACTTGCATTTTTCGATCGTTAAATTTCAAGTGGTTGGATTTTTTCTTAGCAGTTGTTCCTCGTATCTTGTTAGTTATTTCTCAGTTGATAATAAATCTTATTATCACTATTTCTTACAGAGTTTAGCGCATAATAAACTGTTGATTATTGAACAAATGTAGAATTCAAACAAAATATAAACCGCTAACTTTATTAGAAAATGAGCAAAACAAATTTTTTATACACCCTTTGTATTTTACAGAAATGTACGTTTTGTTGTATTCCCAACTACTCACAATTATTTGATAAAAAAATCTAAGAACCATGTGTCTGTACTTTGATTTAAATTAGAAAAAAATGTTGTTATTTCATCCTGATAGTGATAAGAATAATACTTACAAAAAAACTTACTTATGAGTATAAGAAAGCCAAAGTTTGAATTATTTTTTCACAACTGGAACTATAAGGCAAAGTTATACAACAAAAAAACGTAAGCGTAGGAAAATTCAATCGCATTTTGAATATTATTAAGAAGTAGTTTGAATTTGTTTTACAAACTAAATTGGCACCGTCAGTAGGATTTTGGAGTCACCTGTTCGTCAATGTTAGCAGAAAAATGTTTAAAATTTTATTTTTAATATAAAAAAGTAACGAAGTAAAACCAAGCAATTTTCAAAAACTAGATTCGTCACTGCAGGGGAAACGTATGCTTTTCGAACGCTAAATTGGTGCTGGGATGTATTTTTCATCGAATCTTGTTGTAGGTTTTCGAATTTAAAAATTACTCACTTTCTTAATTGACGACAAATTTTCTTACTATCATTTTTTAAGTTTGATGAGAAATAAACTGAACTAACTTTTAAACAAATTGTAAAATTTGGACAAGATATAAAGTATACTCTATACATTTTTATAAAAATTAGAATTTGAGGACCTAAGACTTAATCATCGACCTAATGACTTAATAGATCAGCATTTAATAAGTAACTGTAATCACTGGACCACTGTTAATTAAAAGTAGGGTTTCTACCATAATTTTAAACAAAAAATAATTAATAAATAATTAACAATACATTTTTGAGTAAATTAATTACATTCATTAATTTACACGATTAAAATATCATTGATGTCACAACACAAAAATACAAAATCATACTTCTGAGCAGATGAAACCTTAATTTATTGCTGAGGTTTGTGTTCAGCCCTTTCCTAATCGGCCGACCGGTCGGTTTTATAAGGGTAGCATTCTTTATGATCGTGACTGTACTTTTCAGCGAGAACAGGTCTTGTTTAAAAAAAAGTTCGATTTCTGCTCAACAACAATAATAATTTAATAATAATAATAATAATAATAATAATAGTCTTATTTATTACTATTTTAATAATAATTTTACATACCAGACAATTTTTTAAGTATAAACATGTGTTTTAGAAAATTTTGTTTATCGATGCAATTTTTATATTTGTATTTTTCGATATATTTCGTTTAACAAAATTTATTCCTTTACGAAAATTGCCCTTAATTAAGAAGTTAGTTTGATTTTTGAAAAAAAAAAACCTTGAAATTAGTTATGTCGTTCAATCTGCCTTATGATTATATTTTCTTGAATACATGCGGGAAATAGCAGGGTTGTTTCTTGAATACATTAAGGGTTTTCTCCTCTGGCATCAATACAAGCTTGAAGACAGCATTGATGTCATTGACATTTTTTTTTAATGGAAACTTGTAGCTATTTCGGTAGCTTTTTTAATTGTCGGAATGACAATACAAAAATATTAAACGTGACTTAACACAGGAACGTACGATTGTTTTCTCTTTTAAACTGAAAAATAAATAATATCTATTGGTTTTGTCGTAAAAAATACCTTTAAGAACCAGAAGTTAATAAAACTTTGAAAATTCCTTCCAGAATTTTTTTGAGAAATAACAAAATTTATGCTTATTTGTTGTTAGTATTAAAATTTACGTTTAAAATTTGTTACGTTTATGTAGCATTTTATCAATTAAAAAAAGACAAACATTTTGTATATAACATAATAAAACAGCCAGTTACATTAAAAAAACAAGCTTGAATTGTATCTTTTTTCCTCTTACAATCAACTTAACGACGCTTTGTAAACCGGCCTTAATATTGCAAAATATTTGCCAACTTTGTTATATTAATAAGTGAATAGATAATTAACTTGAAGTAAATTAAACAGTCTCTTAACTATGAAAAAATAATAATACTTTATCTAATAAAGTCACCGTACACTCTAATTTGAACCGAATCCAGCACCGAAAGGATCAATAACTCGAGGCATGTGCAGACTCATACCACGAGAACCAAAACATATGTTTGTAAAATGACAATTTATTCAACCTTCCTGTAAATAGAGGCGCACATTTTACTATATCAGGTATTTACACCAAAACCAGCTTTAAAATATACACCCAGCACTAGGTAAAGAAAGTGAAAGAGGTAAACAACATTCAGACTGTTTGTAAAATTGCAAAAATCTTCCAGACTCAAAAAATGGCAACATACCCAGGTATGAGCCTCGGTGGCGAAGTGCGAGAAAGCATTTCCTTAGATGAAGACGATATGAGTGATGTCGAAGACGAAGTTTTCATCCGAGATGGGAAAAATAGTTACAAAGTAAAACTGATTAATTCGTTGTCAGCTTCTTAGTTTGTAATTTCAGCTCGCGGAAGAGTTAAACGTAAAAAGGCCCTTGATGGCCCCTCGGAGAAAATTGGGAAAGCCTGATCTAACGTCCCGACTGAAAGCTAAACCTCCGTGTAAGGCGTTTTGCAAGCCTTGCTGCTACATGTTTGCTGCTTTAAGTATTGTAATCGGTGAGTTTATTTAGAAAAAACGAACGCACTTTGTGAACTACAGCTCAAAATTGTCTAAAGCTTGGTTTAAACTAAACCGCAACTTGGGTGCCGATTAAATCGCGTTTAATACGTAAAAAGCAATTTTATTTAAATGCCAATTTGAGAAATAATTCCGTTAGTCTTGTATACCTAATGAAAAAATTAGTTCGGTTGCTTCAAAAAACATTTTCACGAAATAAAATTCAATACTTTGGTAGTAATTGTTGCAACAGCAATTTTCTTCAATATATTGCCAAAAATAGAGACGAAGGCGGAATGAGAACTTGAATTGAATCTTCGACATAAACAGGCAGAAAATGGGCTAATTTCTATACTTATTAGTTATTATACTTATTTTTTTAAATAAAAATTGTCTTAAAAAATATGCAAAAATGCGCTTTTAAATGAATTATTTTGGCTTGATCCGTTCTCTGACTGAATTAATCTGTTGGATGTATATCAGAATTCGTAGGAGAAAACGATTCAATTTTTTAATCGATTCAGAAAATTGTAAAATGCTTTAAATTTAATTTTTCAGTTTTTGTTGTTTGATATAAGCTAGGTACAGTCACGATTATAAAGAATGTCACCCCTATAAAGCGGCCTGGATAGCAAGGGGCTGAGCGCAAGCTAAGTGTCTTAAATTCACATAAAGCATTCCTTAGAATGATTTTTCGAAATGGATTCATTATTTGATTATTATTTGAATATTAAAATCGTATAATTAATATAATTAGAGTTAGTGTACACAAAACGAGTTAAAATTTACTTCAACGTTAAACTAATTTAAATTTACTTTGCCTGACAGAAGTATAACAAATTGTTATCACTTAATTAGAAAATTAAACATTACTTTATTTAAAAAGCTAACATTAAAAAAGTTACTTGGATCTTTGTGTTTGTCAATAAATAATAATCCTTTTGGCTATCAGGTCATTTTATTCAACAATTTTTTTTATTTAGGACGTTTCGAAATAAAAATATCATCACCAGCTACAATTGCTCTAAATTACAATAACAAATACACGAAACACATTAAAATGATTGCACATTCGCATTTTAATGTGTTCCGTGTTTGTTATTGTAATTAAGAGCAATTGTAGCTGATGACGACATATTGCAATTTTTTTTTTGTTAAATAAAAGGGCTTGATAGCCAAAAGGATTATTATTTATAAAAAAGCTAACACATTAAATAATTCGTTGTCTAATTTACGTAACAATACATTTTTGGGTAAGTTAATTACATTTAATTTTAATTTAGTTTAAATTTAATAATAATAATAATAATAATAATAATAATAATAATAATAATAATTATAAATTTATTTTAATAATAATTTTACATACCATACAATTTTTTAAGTATAAACGAGTGTTTCAAAAGATTTTGCTTATCGATGCAATTTTTATATTTGTATTTTTCGATATATTTCGTTTAACTAAATTTATTCCTTTATGAAAATTGCCCTTAATTAAAAAATTAGTTTGATTTTTGCAAAAAAAACTTGAAATTAGTTATATCGTTCAATCTGCCTTATGTTTATATTTTCTTGAATACATTCGAAAATAGCAGGGTTGTTTAATAAAAACGTCTCTTAATTCAAGCAATGATGCAGACAGTTGGAAAAGTATAACTTATTTTTCAATGAAAATAACTCTTAATAAAAAAATTAAATTTAGTTTAGTTTAAATCTAGGTTAAATTTAGATTTTTACAATAATTTGTGTTTTTCTGTTTGTACCAGATATTGTTAAAATAGGCCAAGTTGAGTAAAAAAATCCTATTTCAAATATGTTTTGTCTATACAAAGAAATGCTTTATTTTGGCTTATTTCGTTCACTACAGTTTTTTAGAGAATTTTCAATTTACTTCGTAGAATGCCAGAAAATGCCAAGATTGGCGAAATTTTTTATTGAAAATTAAAATAGGTATAGATAATATCAAAATATTTTTGGCCATAAATTTATTGATTTTGTTAATCTGACCAGTTGGAACAACAACAAAAAATAGTATTTACACCTATTTATAGTAATTGAACTTCGTAACATACATAAAAAAATCTACAAACGTCCGCTTGTGGTTCAAGTCAACAACTGAAACCAAAAAAAAGCCCAGAGGTGGAAACTTTCTTGTTTAGGTATAACAACATAAATACAAAAATTTTGGATGTAGACGGAAATGCAAACTTAACAATTTCAGATCAAAAAAACAAAAACCACACCAACCCATGATTTCAATAAAAAAAAAAACCTAAAGAACATTAAATTTCGAAGACAAAAAAGCAATGTCCGAAAATTTTGTATACTCATACACAACATTTTCAATGAGTGAAGTTAAATTATTATTTGAAACAATCCGTTACAAAAATATCTAGAAAAACAGTGTGATAATGATAATAGAAGAGGCCCAAAAGTCCACACCAGTGTCAAGATTACAACAGCAATTACATCATTTTTAGAGTTCAAGAAGGAGAAAAAAGAATTCGGGCTAATGTTGATGAAAACATCTTAGGAATTAGATACTACAGTCACTTCGTGTTCAACAAAGCTATTGAATAAAAAAATGAAAAACAATTCAAAAAGTATCACAATTTATCAGCTCGTTATTTTGTTATTTTTTAAACACGCTATAGAATTTTCACTGTAACTGTAACGAAGTTGTATTAAATTTTATTCCATGGAGCTAATTTTTCCAGTGTACAAACAAATAAACACTAAAGCAATTTCTCATCGATTCGTTTTCAAATTGTGCATTTAAGGTACAGTCACGATCAAAAAGAATGACACCCCTAAAAACGCAACCGAGACTTGTTCTTTAAACTTCTTTAGTTTGTAAACTAAACCATTTGTTGAAATTTATGACCTAAACGCTTTTGCTATCCGGCCCTGGTAGGGTGTCAATCTTTTTGACCGTGACTGTACAGTTTAAGGTCTAATGTAAAACAAACTTTAGGCAATTTCAAGTTTCATTTATTTAAAATGACCCTTATGTTTTAAACTTAAGTGCAGTTAGGCCTGAATGTACCATTATTATTTTTTTAGGTATAATAGTGCTAGTTGTTATTTTCGTGTCGATATTTCCATTGCCTTTGGACCGGCTAAGAGATTGGATAATATCGAAGTCTAAGCCAGTTGCAAGTCCCATTAAATTACTACCATGTAGTAATTTGAAAATTACCGACGTCTGGGCCACAAATTTGCCCATTTTGACCACCGACTCTCCAATTTGGTTGCTCGACCTGAACCGAGATGGCGTTGACGATATTCTTTTCGGATTTGGCACGGGTTTGTACAATAGCACACTTTTACTTAAAACTTGATTGGAGTTTCAGGTGATAATTACAACATTTTATCCCCGGATTTATTTTGTCCCATTTTTCTGGGGGTGGCACCTCCTTGCGAAGGAGGTGTGATCGCTTTGAATGGCACTACTGGTGATATTGTGTGGAGGTATTGGACAAACGACACAATTTTCTCCCTCCAGTGTTCCGCAGACCTTAACGGTGATGGTTTGGAAGATTGTTTGGCGATAGGAGATGAGGGGACTCTTGTGGCAATTGACTCGAAAAATGGGTCCCAGTTGTGGGAACAAAACTACAGTAAATTGGACGTTTACGTTGCCAACTTCGTGCCAGATCAAAATAATGATACTGTGGCTGATATTTTGTCCTCACATACGTCACAAGATTGTAAGTACCTTAATGTTTAAACGGGACCTCCTATTATAATTAATTATTAATTATTATTTCTGGATTCCATGTTTATTAAGATTTACGATTTATGTTTCCCAAAATGTATTATTTATCACATTTTTTTAATATAACGAACAGTCTGTTTATTTATAAAGTGCTTGAGTAGATTAGTAATAAACTATGATTTGATTTAACATTCGATAAGCATTCAAGGTCTGGTAAGCCTGTCTGATAATGCAAAAGAAGTTTAAAACAGTTATTTTGTTAATATTTTTTTATAAAAAATTTTAGAAACAGATAGAGGGTATTATATACATGGTGTATTAGAATGATTTTCATCTAGTCACCTGTGAATGTCTCATGTAAAATTAGAAACGCCGTTTTATAAAACAAATGATAGGCATTCAGATATTAGTTAGATATTAAAACTCTAATCAGAAAATATTTTTTTAATTTTTTTACATGTAAACCAATTTCAAAGTTAACTAGATGACGATGAGAATCATTTAAATGCACCTTGTACTTTATCGTAAGCAATAAAATTATAGCAAAAATTCAAAAATTTTTGAAATTTGTGCTTCGGCTCATATAATATTTGCATTTTTAAAAAACATTTTTTGTACGAAATAGTGTAAAGCCTTTTTAATTGTATCTACCTTTAGATATCTGTAGTTGCGTCACAATTTCTTCTTTGACAAAGGAATTAAACGTTTGTGACCTAACTCACAAGCGATAAAAAATTAAAAAACCTATATAATAGTGTCATATATTCAACAAAAAAGGAGCAAAGTTTTACAAATTGAAAATTAAAGAATTAAAGACAATTACTCGGACCTGAACCGACAAGATTTTTTTCATGGGATTACCCTCAAGACAATAAACTACTGTGTTTCATATTATTTAAAGTGAAGTAAACTGTATGAATATTCCAGATAGTAGAGACCAGTCCTGAAATTGATTATAATGTCACTGAGGGTGTATCTAAAATTCTGTAGTTTTGTAACGACTCTTATTAGAAAGATCCATAAAAACGTTTATTATAGAATTTGTTTAAAGAAGTAGATCAATAGAAATTTTTTTTTTAGTTTTTTAGTTTTTCCGGAGAAACCTAACGTTTAAAATAGTTTACAATAATCATTACTTTAATAAATTGTATTAATTTTGTAGATACATCGTCCAGAGTAAAAATTTAGCAGAATTATATATTTTTTTGGAATGTTTTATTAAAGCTCATTTAAGTGAGTTTCCTAAAAGTATCTCAAAAATTAATAAGTAATCACTTAATCAGAATCACTAAGCATACAGCGTGCTCAAAAACGGGCGCACCAACTCAATGGTGTGTGGTAGAAAACTGGTTACATATAAAGGTAAAAATAGTAAAAAAATTCTTTCTATAAAAGCACATCTACCCATTGTGATTTTTTGGATACATTTTAATTTTTTTAATTAAAAAAACTGCTAAAATCTCAAAGTAAATTTAAAAATAATTATTTATCGTTTCGTTACGGAACGATTACCTGGTATGAAACATAAAAATATAAAAAAATAATGAAAACTAAAGAAGTAAACACAATAAGTTTGTAGCTCCAGATTTTTTAAAATATGACTTTAGGAATTTTTTCAATATTTTTCCCGTAATCTGCACTTGCTTCTCAATAATGTATCACTCAGTTGGTGCGCCAGTTTTTGAGCACCCTGTATAAAATAAGCGTTTGCTATTAAATACGAGTACTACATAAGAATTAACGGCAATTTTTTTATAATGAAAATTAATGAATATTAAGGCGCTGTTTTTATATTTCTATGACCTTAATAGTTATTAATTAATTATTTAGTAATTAATTTTATATTAATTAATTATTTAGTAATTAATTTTAAATCTTGGTAAACATATTCATTTCTAACAAACCACATTCTGAAAGAAACAATGCTTAAATGTTAGGTAAAAATGTCGCTAACCCAATGAAGTTCATAAATTAAATTAAGTTAAGTTCATTAATTGTGGGCTAAGACTAGCGACAATTTTTTTAAGTATGTATTTTACTGCATAAAATGTCATTTAATTAATATTTTTTTAAAATGTCATTATCAATTATAAAAAAATATTTGTCCATCAAGATAACATTTTAGTTAATTAATTTGTATCACGAGAAATTTAGAAATTATCCAAAAATTATGAAAAAAAGTATAATTGCTTGTAGAATTGTCAGTATAATCAGCTATTTTTTTTATTTGTTTCACAGTGAAATAAGTATTTAGAATACTATTTTCGTAATAAAATGTTTTTTAAATAAAATACAGTTTTTCAAGAAACAAGTTTAATTTGTGTGCTTGCATTCATTATAATTATAATTTTTTATTTTATGATGCAATTTTATGATTATGCAATTATTTGTAAAATTCCTAGAAGCAATTATTAATACAAAAAAATATAGGATAATAGATAAACTGTCTAAGTTACTTAGATATTTTGAGAGAAAACGATAAAACTAGTATAATTCGAGGTAGAGGAATTTGAAAAAATTAAATTTTTACATGTTTATTAAAAACATGGCTTTTTGAATCTATATAAGGTCAGGCAGCCCAATTACAGTAGTACTTTCATTCTACAAAGGTAGTACAATTATTAGTTCCTTAATTACAAGCTGCAAATAATTGTTTTATGAAAAAATAACTGTCTTTATTTGATGGGTTTGAAGTTTGAATTCGAAGTCATAATGCTTAATTTTTGTAGAAAGACAAAAAAGAAGATACTGTAGAGTAAATTTTGTCAAAGGTCATATTTATAAAAAAAAAGTTTGCGACCTCGAAGTCCTATAAAAATTAATTTTTCGTGTAACAGAAAACTGGGTCTATTTGACCTTTAAACCTTTATATGATCTGAGTTTAAATCGGTCTATCTTCTATGAAAAATAATTTTTGTCGTACAAAACGAACGAACAACTAACATTGGAATTATATTTTCTTGTTTGAATAAACACAGGCCATTAATAAAGCCTATTAATTATTATTATAAATAGAAGACAGTTCAAAACAATTTTTATTAAAAAAAACCCATATATAAAAAAGGCACAGAATGAGCAAAAACTTGTGTGTTGACTAGAAATTGATAACCCAACAATTGTTTACAGCCAAAGAGGGACATCTTGTCCTAATTTCTGGAAAAACCGGGAAGGAGATAAAAAGGATAACTGTACCAAATGGATCAAAAACATTTTTTATGCCGCAACTATTGCGAGTAAATGGTAGTGACTTTGTCATATTTGGGACCGGAAGCCCCACAACTCCTGGCAATTTAAGTATTGCCCCCCTGGATGGACTCATGGCTGGAAATTTGGTATTTCGAAAAAAAAAACAAGTTTTTTCACGATTTTGTTAACAATATTTACAGACAACACGCACAATTTATAAAGATCCATACAAAGGCATCCTCACCCAATCAGTTCTGGTGGACATTACTGGCGATAACATATCTGACATTGTTACTGCAATGTACAACTCGACGGTAGTTGCAATAAATGGATTAACGTTTGAACAAATCTGGAATTACACGATACCCAGTTCTGAAAGTAATATTACACCAACGCCTGGGTATTTTAACGACGACAATGTAACCGATTTTTTGATAATATACGAAAAATATGATAATATTCTTAATTACAACTACACGACAACTTTTATTATTGATGGAAAGACGGGGAAACCCATTTATACCAAGTCGATAAGTGGGAGTATTGCGACTCAAATGAGTGGACTGACTTTGGCGATGGAGTCACATGGGTTTGATATGTTCCTTTTCTGGACAACGGAGTGTAGCAATGTGGACATGTACCAGAAAAATAAAGTAGTAGAAAAAGGTAATGGAGAAAAAATCACAGGTTTGTGCCGAGTTAAATTTCGGAAAAAAAATACTTGTAGAATAAATATATGGGAAAAAATCATTACAATTGATTCCCCAAAATGAAAATGAAAAATAAATTTGCCAGTTTGTTTGCAAATTTATTTCACTACATTAGATCGAACTTGATGTTAAGTATTTTAGCCCATTCTACCCGGTGTAATTAATGTTTCAGTCAGATACTAATTTACTTTACGTCTAAAATCCACAAAACTAAGTCTAAATTGGTGCCATTTTACTCGTTTTAGTTCATTTTTGTGCGAAATTGGATCAGAAATGAATCAAAAAAACACAAAATTTTGTTATTGTCAAAATTGCTGTTTTCAAGCCTCCTAACTGAAAAATCATGAAATTAGATCGAAATTGATTTAATTTATCTTATTTTTTTCGGAGTTTGATCAGAAGTGTTATTTAAAGCTGGCACTACATAATTCTTGTACTTTTTCGAGTGTTTTATCACATTTTCCAGCCAAAAGTTCGTTAACAATAAGACGAAAATTCACTAAAATACCCTAAAACATCTTTTTCGAGAGTTTTTATTGCCAAAGTTTATTTTGATTTGTTTTATTCGATTTAGCTCATTTTAGCGAAATTTCTTCAAAAACAAACGTCAAACAACAATAAATTTTGGTCGAAAAATGTGTTATTTTTATATTTTTCAAGTAACACGTGTTTGAAATTATATTCAGTTTTTTTTGTAAAAAACAGTAAAAAATTATTTTTTTTCGGAATGTTTAGATACGGTTTATCAGATAGAAAAAAACTTATCTTTAAAAATTTGTTAAAAACAAACGCAAATTTCACCAAGATAGACGAAAAATTGTGTGAATTCTGCCTTTTTCGAATTTTTAAACACGTCTTTGAAAAAAAATTAAGTTTTTTCAGAGAAATTTTGCTAAAAATAGGTAAAAAACTTCAATAAGTTTTCATCAATTTATTGTACAAACACTGCTGACAACAATAAATGATAGTAAAAAAATACTTTTACAATAAATCTATGGGAAAATTTGATTACAATTTTGGAATATTATAACGTGTATTACCCAAAATGAAAAAGAAAAATAAATTTGCCAGTTTGTTTGCAAATTTAATTCACTACATTAGATCGAACTTGATGTTAAGTATTTTAGCCTATTCTACCCGATTTAATTAATTTTTCAGTCAGATTCTAATTTGTACTTTACTTTACGTCTAAAATCCACAAAACTAAGTCGAAATTGGTGGCATTTTACTCGTTTTAGTTCATTTTTGTGCGAAATTGCATCAGAAATAAATCAAAAAAACACAAAATTTTGTTATTGTCAAAATTCATATTTTCAAGCTTTCTAACTGAAAAATCATGAAATTAGATCAAAACTGATTTAATTTATCTGATTTTGTTCAGAGTTTGGTCATAAGTGTTGTTTAAAACTGGCACTACATAATTCTTGTATTTTTTTTCGAGTGTTTTATCACATTTTCCAGCCAAAAGTTCGTTAACAATAAAACGAAAACTCACTAAAATATCCTGAACATCTTTTTCGAGAGTTTAAACGCATTTTTGAGATCAAAACAAGTTTTTCGAATCATTTCTCTAAGATTGGCTGGACAATCACGAAATTTCATCTAAAATTATTGGTGTTATTGTAACTTATTGCGCTTTGTTACCAAAGCCTTATTTGATTTGTTTCACTCGATTTAGTTCGTTTTTTAGCGAAATTTCTTCAAAAACAAACGTCAAACACCAATAAATTTTGGTCGAAAAATGTGTTATTTTTATATTTTTCAAGTAACACGTGTTTGAAATTATATTCAGTTTTTTTTGTAAAAAACAGTAAAAAATTAATTTTTTTCGGAATGTTTAGATACGGTTTATCAGATAGAAAAAAACTTATCTTTAAAAATTTGTTAAAAACAAACGCAAATTTCACCAAGATAGACGAAAAATTGTGTGAATTCTGCCTTTTTCGAATTTTTAAACACGTCTTTGAAAAAAAATTAAGTTTTTTCATAGAAATTTTGCTAAAAATAGGTAAAAAACTTCAATAAGTTTTTATCAATTTATTATACAAACACTGCTGACAACAATAAATGATAGTAAAAAAACACTTTTACAATAAATCTATGGGAAAATTTGATTACAATTTTGGAATATTATAACGTGTATTACCCAAAATGAAAAAGAAAAATAAATTTGCCAGTTTGTTTGCAAATCTAATTCACTACATTAGATCGAACTTGATGTTAAGTATTTTAGCCTATTCTACCCGATTTAATTAATTTTTCAGTCAGATACTAATTTGTACTTTACTTTACGTCTAAAATCCACAAAACTAAGTCGAAATTGGTGGCATTTTACTCGTTTTAGTTCATTTTTGTGCGAAATTGCATCAGAAATAAATCAAAAAAACACAAAATTTTGTTATTGTCAAAATTCATATTTTCAAGCTTTCTAACTGAAAAATCATGAAATTAGATCAAAACTGATTTAATTTATCTGATTTTGTTCAGTTTGGTTATAAGTGTTGTTTAAAGCTGGCACTACATAATTCTTGTATTTTTTTTCGAGTGTTTTATCACATTTTCCAGCCAAAAGTTCGTTAACAATAAAACGAAAACTCACTAAAATATCCTGAACATCTTTTTCGAGAGTTTAAACGCATTTTTGAGATCAAAACAAGTTTTTCGAATCATTTCTCTAAGATTGGCTGGATAATCACGAAATTTCATATAAAATTATTGGTGTTATTGTAACTTATTGCGCTTTGTTACCAAAGCCTTATTTGATTTGTTTCACTCGATTTAGTTCGTTTTTTAGCGAAATTTCTTCAAAAACAAAGGTCAAAAATCAATAAATTTTGGTCGAAAAATGTGTTATTTTTATATTTTTCAAGTAACACGTGTTTAAAATTATATTCTCAGTTTTTTTTGTAAAAAACAGTAAAAAATTATTTTTTTTCCGAATGTTTAGATACGGTTTATCAGATAGAAAAAAACTTATCTTTAAAAATTTGTTAAAAACAAACGCAAATTTCACCAAGATAGACGAAAAATTGTGTGAATTCTGCCTTTTTCGAATTGTTAAACACGTCTTTGAGAAAAAATTAAGTTTTTTCAGAGAAATTTTGCTAAATCTATGGGAAAATTTGATTACAATTTTGGAATATTATAACGTGTATTACCCAAAACGAAAATGAAAAATAAATTTGTCAGTTTGTTTGCAAATTTAATTCACTACATTAGATCGAACTTGATGTTAAGTATTTTAGCCTATTCAACCCGGTTTAATAAATTTTTGAGTCAGATACTAATTTATACTTTATTTTACGTCTAAAATCTACAAAACTAAATCGAAATTGGTGGCATTTTACTCGTTTTAGTTCATTTTTGTGCGAAATTGAATCAGAAATAAATCAAAAAGACACAAAATTTTGTTATTGTCAAAATTAGTATTTTCAAGCTTCCTAACTTAAAAATCATGAAATTAGATCAAAACTGATTTAATTTATCTTATTTTGTTCAGAGTTTGGTCATAAGTGTTGTTTAAAGCTGGCACTACATAATTCCTGTATTTTTTTTCGAGTGTTTTATCACATTTTCCAGCCAAAAGTTCGTTAACAATAAAACGAAAACTCACTAAAATATCCTGAACATCTTTTTCGAGAGTTTAAACGCATTTTTGAGATCAAAACAAGTTTTTCGAATCATTTCTCTAAGATTGGCTGGACAATCACGAAATTTCATCTAAAATTATTGGTGTTATTGTAACTTATTGCGCTTTGTTACCAAAGCCTTATTTGATTTGTTTCACTCGATTTAGTTCGTTTTTTAGCGAAATTTCTTCAAAAACAAACGTCAAACACCAATAAATTTTGGTCGAAAAATGTGTTATTTTTATATTTTTCAAGTAACACGTGTTTGAAATTATATTCAGTTTTTTTTGTAAAAAACAGTAAAAAATTAATTTTTTTCGGAATGTTTAGATACGGTTTATCAGATAGAAAAAAACTTATCTTTAAAAATTTGTTAAAAACAAACGCAAATTTCACCAAGATAGACGAAAAATTGTGTGAATTCTGCCTTTTTCGAATTTTTAAACACGTCTTTGAAAAAAAATTAAGTTTTTTCATAGAAATTTTGCTAAAAATAGGTAAAAAACTTCAATAAGTTTTTATCAATTTATTATACAAACACTGCTGACAACAATAAATGATAGTAAAAAAACACTTTTACAATAAATCTATGGGAAAATTTGATTACAATTTTGGAATATTATAACGTGTATTACCCAAAATGAAAAAGAAAAATAAATTTGCCAGTTTGTTTGCAAATCTAATTCACTACATTAGATCGAACTTGATGTTAAGTATTTTAGCCTATTCTACCCGATTTAATTAATTTTTCAGTCAGATACTAATTTGTACTTTACTTTACGTCTAAAATCCACAAAACTAAGTCGAAATTGGTGGCATTTTACTCGTTTTAGTTCATTTTTGTGCGAAATTGCATCAGAAATAAATCAAAAAAACACAAAATTTTGTTATTGTCAAAATTCATATTTTCAAGCTTTCTAACTGAAAAATCATGAAATTAGATCAAAACTGATTTAATTTATCTGATTTTGTTCAGTTTGGTTATAAGTGTTGTTTAAAGCTGGCACTACATAATTCTTGTATTTTTTTTCGAGTGTTTTATCACATTTTCCAGCCAAAAGTTCGTTAACAATAAAACGAAAACTCACTAAAATATCCTGAACATCTTTTTCGAGAGTTTAAACGCATTTTTGAGATCAAAACAAGTTTTTCGAATCATTTCTCTAAGATTGGCTGGATAATCACGAAATTTCATATAAAATTATTGGTGTTATTGTAACTTATTGCGCTTTGTTACCAAAGCCTTATTTGATTTGTTTCACTCGATTTAGTTCGTTTTTTAGCGAAATTTCTTCAAAAACAAAGGTCAAAAATCAATAAATTTTGGTCGAAAAATGTGTTATTTTTATATTTTTCAAGTAACACGTGTTTAAAATTATATTCTCAGTTTTTTTTGTAAAAAACAGTAAAAAATTATTTTTTTTCCGAATGTTTAGATACGGTTTATCAGATAGAAAAAAACTTATCTTTAAAAATTTGTTAAAAACAAACGCAAATTTCACCAAGATAGACGAAAAATTGTGTGAATTCTGCCTTTTTCGAATTGTTAAACACGTCTTTGAGAAAAAATTAAGTTTTTTCAGAGAAATTTTGCTAAATCTATGGGAAAATTTGATTACAATTTTGGAATATTATAACGTGTATTACCCAAAACGAAAATGAAAAATAAATTTGTCAGTTTGTTTGCAAATTTAATTCACTACATTAGATCGAACTTGATGTTAAGTATTTTAGCCTATTCAACCCGGTTTAATAAATTTTTGAGTCAGATACTAATTTATACTTTATTTTACGTCTAAAATCTACAAAACTAAATCGAAATTGGTGGCATTTTACTCGTTTTAGTTCATTTTTGTGCGAAATTGAATCAGAAATAAATCAAAAAGACACAAAATTTTGTTATTGTCAAAATTAGTATTTTCAAGCTTCCTAACTTAAAAATCATGAAATTAGATCAAAACTGATTTAATTTATCTTATTTTGTTCAGAGTTTGGTCATAAGTGTTGTTTAAAGCTGGCACTACATAATTCCTGTATTTTTTTTCGAGTGTTTTATCACATTTTCCAGCCAAAAGTTCGTTAACAATAAAACGAAAACTCACTAAAATATCCTGAACATCTTTTTCGAGAGTTTAAACGCATTTTTGAGATCAAAACAAGTTTTTCGAATCATTTCTCTAAGATTGGCTGGACAATCACGAAATTTCATCTAAAATTATTGGTGTTATTGTAACTTATTGCGCTTTGTTACCAAAGCCTTATTTGATTTGTTTCACTCGATTTAGTTCGTTTTTTAGCGAAATTTCTTCAAAAACAAACGTCAAACACCAATAAATTTTGGTCGAAAAATGTGTTATTTTTATATTTTTCAAGTAACACGTGTTTGAAATTATATTCAGTTTTTTTTGTAAAAAACAGTAAAAAATTAATTTTTTTCGGAATGTTTAGATACGGTTTATCAGATAGAAAAAAACTTATCTTTAAAAATTTGTTAAAAACAAACGCAAATTTCACCAAGATAGACGAAAAATTGTGTGAATTCTGCCTTTTTCGAATTTTTAAACACGTCTTTGAAAAAAAATTAAGTTTTTTCATAGAAATTTTGCTAAAAATAGGTAAAAAACTTCAATAAGTTTTTATCAATTTATTATACAAACACTGCTGACAACAATAAATGATAGTAAAAAAACACTTTTACAATAAATCTATGGGAAAATTTGATTACAATTTTGGAATATTATAACGTGTATTACCCAAAATGAAAAAGAAAAATAAATTTGCCAGTTTGTTTGCAAATCTAATTCACTACATTAGATCGAACTTGATGTTAAGTATTTTAGCCTATTCTACCCGATTTAATTAATTTTTCAGTCAGATACTAATTTGTACTTTACTTTACGTCTAAAATCCACAAAACTAAGTCGAAATTGGTGGCATTTTACTCGTTTTAGTTCATTTTTGTGCGAAATTGCATCAGAAATAAATCAAAAAAACACAAAATTTTGTTATTGTCAAAATTCATATTTTCAAGCTTTCTAACTGAAAAATCATGAAATTAGATCAAAACTGATTTAATTTATCTGATTTTGTTCAGTTTGGTTATAAGTGTTGTTTAAAGCTGGCACTACATAATTCTTGTATTTTTTTTCGAGTGTTTTATCACATTTTCCAGCCAAAAGTTCGTTAACAATAAAACGAAAACTCACTAAAATATCCTGAACATCTTTTTCGAGAGTTTAAACGCATTTTTGAGATCAAAACAAGTTTTTCGAATCATTTCTCTAAGATTGGCTGGATAATCACGAAATTTCATTTAAAATTATTGGTGTTATTGTAACTTATTGCGCTTTGTTACCAAAGCCTTATTTGATTTGTTTCACTCGATTTAGTTCGTTTTTTAGCGAAATTTCTTCAAAAACAAAGGTCAAAAATCAATAAATTTTGGTCGAAAAATGTGTTATTTTTATATTTTTCAAGTAACACGTGTTTAAAATTATATTCTCAGTTTTTTTTGTAAAAAACAGTAAAAAATTATTTTTTTTCCGAATGTTTAGATACGGTTTATCAGATAGAAAAAAACTTATCTTTAAAAATTTGTTAAAAACAAACGCAAATTTCACCAAGATAGACGAAAAATTGTGTGAATTCTGCCTTTTTCGAATTGTTAAACACGTCTTTGAGAAAAAATTAAGTTTTTTCAGAGAAATTTTGCTAAATCTATGGGAAAATTTGATTACAATTTTGGAATATTATAACGTGTATTACCCAAAACGAAAATGAAAAATAAATTTGTCAGTTTGTTTGCAAATTTAATTCACTACATTAGATCGAACTTGATGTTAAGTATTTTAGCCTATTCAACCCGGTTTAATAAATTTTTGAGTCAGATACTAATTTATACTTTATTTTACGTCTAAAATCTACAAAACTAAATCGAAATTGGTGGCATTTTACTCGTTTTAGTTCATTTTTGTGCGAAATTGAATCAGAAATAAATCAAAAAGACACAAAATTTTGTTATTGTCAAAATTAGTATTTTCAAGCTTCCTAACTTAAAAATCATGAAATTAGATCAAAACTGATTTAATTTATCTTATTTTGTTCAGAGTTTGGTCATAAGTGTTGTTTAAAGCTGGCACTACATAATTCCTGTATTTTTTTTCGAGTGTTTTATCACATTTTCCAGCCAAAAGTTCGTTAACAATAAAACGAAAACTCACTAAAATATCCTGAACATCTTTTTCGAGAGTTTAAACGCATTTTTGAGATCAAAACAAGTTTTTCGAATCATTTCTCTAAGATTGGCTGGATAATCACGAAATTTCATATAAAATTATTGGTGTTATTGTAACTTATTGCGCTTTGTTACCCAAGCCTTATTTGATTTGTTTCACTCGATTTAGTTCGTTTTTTAGCGAAATTTCTTCAAAAATAAGTCGAAAAACAACAAATTTTAGTCTAAAAATGTGTTATTTTTATATTTTTCAAGCAATGCGTGTTTGAAATTGTATTCTCAGTTTTTTTTTTGTGAAAAACAGAATAAAATTATTTATTTTCCGAATGTTTAGATACGGTTTATTAGATAGAAAACGATTTATCGCTAAAAATTTTGATAAAAACAAACGCAAGTTTCATTAAGATATATGAAAATTTGTGTGAATTCTGCATTTTTCAAATTTTTAAATACGTCTTTGAAAAAAAATGAATTTCTTCAGAGAAATTTTGCTAAAAGTAGGTGTAAATTTCAAGAATCATTTCATTTATTGTATAAAAACTGTTGACAACAATAAATCATAGTTAAAATAGTAGATGTTATTTGTGACTTTCTTGAGCATTTAAGCACGTTTTAGAGCTAAAATCCCAGTTTATCACAAATTTAAATCCAAAATTATCTTCTTTTTGCTTTTTTTGAGTACGTTCTTCAGTAACAAACACAAAACTACGACAGACTGAAATGTCACCCAATTATCTAAGTTTTTTTTCGTAAAAAATTACCTAAAATTCGATGAAAAATCACCGAATTAGATCGAAATTGATGTTGTTACTTACTCTCGATTTAGCTTTAATTTGAGCGTAACTTTGTCAAAATAAGCTAAAAAATAACAACACTTGATCCAAAAATCATGTTATGTTTTTGAGTTAAAATTTTAAGTTTAGAGAAAAATTACAAAATTCGGAAGAAAACTACAAAATTTTGGCCCTATTTGAGTGTTCAACACGTTTAAAGAAGAGTAGACCTAAATAAATTGCAGTTTTGCTTTTATGAATGGTTAATACACAGTTTTTTTATCTCGAAAAATTTCACTAAAACTGGCTGAAAATCTAAAATTTGATCGAAATTGGTATTAACTTAAACTTATTTCAGTCAACTTAGTTCATTTTTGAACATAAAATTCTTTTACTTTGTAATATCTTGTCAAAACAGACTTCAAAATCACAAAAATAAAATGAAACTTATGTTACTTTGCATGTTTTTGAGCGAAATTTCGTCAATAATATGTTAAAAAATGCTAAAATGTGGTCGAAAAAAATTATTCCTACTTTTTTTTAAACTTCTAAACACATTTTTGAGTATTTTACCCACAATACAAAGCTAAAAAATCACTTAATGGCGGATCAAAATCAAAAATGACATTTTTCATTTCTTGCACGTTTTCGATGCTGAAATGTAATTAATTCGCAAAAATTGTCGAGAATGAGCCAAAAAATCGTTGAAAAGTTTAATAAAAATGAAATGGTGTAAAAAATACGAAATAATAAAATTCCGTGTTTGTTTGTTATGTGGCAAATTTTTCGCACATTAAAACATATATTTTCTCTACTTTGGTTTCACAAAGTGTTCATTGTGAAACCGAGAGTAGTTGCACTCCTTCGTCGTGCTCCAAAAGAAAACAATAGAACGTCTTATAAAACTTATAAAAGTGAATAATAATTATAAATAAACTAAGAAATTTCTTTTTTGTCATAAGGTCAAAGTGTCGAAACGTCGCGACAAACCTGATTTTTTTGTCATTTGTTCTAACTTACAGTTTTCAATAAAAAAATCTTCAGTCATTTCAAAAGATGATAAACAAAGACTTATGACAGGAGTTTATAAACGCATCATTTTCATTTTGGGTGACTGTACATTCAGCGGCTTTCACAGAAAAGTCCTTTCGTACTCCTCTTACTATAATTATAATTGAAATGAGTTCAAATAAATAATTTGTCTTTTTTTTAGAAAATGTTCTAGACGGCATTCCCGACATTTGTCGGCAACAATTTAACACAACCAGTATAATGAAACTAAACGCACTTAATCAATACGATCAACCACCCGGATTTGAAATTTACAACTCTGGTAATTTCTCAACTTAATAATTTTTTAACTTTAAATTGAATTTGTTTAAGTCAATAAAACTCTCCTCGAATTTAACAACACAAAATCACCGTTGAGGCTCATTAAAGAGTACATAATAACGCACCCTAAAATGCAAATGATAAACAACGAAGGCCAAGCGGAAGTGGACGAAAATTACATGGACGACACACAAAAAATACAAATCCACAAATATCGAGGCTCAAATTTCAGACACAAGGACAACAGACAGGGAATAGTCAAAGACTACATGAGCACTAAAACCAATGAAGAATTAAGCGAAGCTGTGAGTATTTTTTAATGAGGAAATTATTTGTAGCAATTATTTACAGATGGCTCCAAAATATGGTAGCGAGGAAGGTTGGCAATTAGGGCCTCAGCCAAACTTAATGAACGAACTTCCTGGAGATGACATCGATCCAGATTATGACGCGGATCCAAACATGTTCAACCAAAAGGAAATGTTGTACAATGACCAACCGTTGAAAAGCAACAGAGACCCCAGAAGTGAAGACAACACGCCTCAAGTGACAAACAGAATTTCTCAAAATCCCCCAAAATATGGCATTTATGATTACCAGAATATTAAAATGGCCCGAAATCGGTTACTTCACGACTTGAACAATCTACCACTCGAAATCCTAAGAGACACTTATTTCAAAAATAGGGAGAGCCAGTTACGAAAATCAAAATTCGAGCAGCGAGACATAACTTCGCACATCGATAAAATTAAGCAAAATGAGGAAGTGAAGAAAATCATAGACACTGAGAGAAAAGTGGCTGAAAATACGTCGTTCAGTTTGTGGGATTTGGAGTCGGAAAAGGAGCTGCAAGATAAAGAGAATGGTTACTGGAGGGGGAAAAGAGCAGTAAATTATACATTTTCAGCAATTCGTAGAATCACATCAGTTGGTGAGTTTGGCATTTTTGGAGTGAAAAATTTGATTTGTTATTTCAGGTGGTGTCTTGAACTCAATCAATTCGTCCAGTAATTCAATCGATGTGGTTTTTATCACTTATTGGCAGCCTACTAAATATCAGAGTGAGTCGATGGCGGACCAAGAGATGAAAGAGTGTCTCGAGGAAAAACTTGGCAAAGGTTTGTATTTAATTTACTCAACATTGTGGAGGATTCTTGTGTTTATAATTACATTAAAACGAAAGAAAAAATGTTTCACGCCTTCTGAACGTAGTATCAAAAAATTTTGTTTAGTTTAGATCGTTGTAATCTTAATCAGTATTTCCCAATTAAAAAAAAAAGATGAAAGACCATATTCTTATAGTAAATATTTTACCATGCACTAATTAATCTAGTATTTTTAAAAAGTGAGTCACATAGAAAAAGAAAAATTGCGCACTTATTTTCGCATTGTTTAACCCACAGACTAAAATAATAAATCTCCATTACGTAAATATGAAGACAATACTCATTACTAATGACCAGTGTGAGGAAATTTTATGGGGTAGCCATGAGGTCACAACCGATCAGCCGACTCGTCATTGTGCTCTCGCGATGTTCATATTTATCGATGAAATGGTCCGTTACAGCACGTGCATTGGCGTAGTTTACTTGGGGTTTATACAATTAATGTTACCGGACGGTTACAAAAATCTAATTAAAACATAAATTTTATTGTTTTATTATAATTACGGAGTACCCAAGAAAAATTGTGGCAATAAAATAGTCGCTAATTTAATAAGACTGCGGTATATTTGTTGAGATTATTTTCTGAACCAGTTTTAAAAAAAGGCACCTAATTTGACATAATCGTTAAAAAATAACTTCATTATTTCCTCAATCTTACATGGACACCAATGAAGATGTTTAATACAGGGGAGCGTAAGTCACTATTACATTTTGAAAATGATGCGTTTTAATTCAGTGGAAATTAAAATTAAAAACTAAATAAAAATATTTTAATCATTTTCTCTGAGAAATACGCTTGAATAACTGTGATTCTTTCTAAAGTTTCGAAAACTGATTTCCTTTTGCGGTTAAAATATCTTTGAATTTCGAAAAAGATCTTTCTACATCACAATTGGTTACAGGAGTAAATAAAAAGTTTGGTGCTAATGCAAAATATGTCGAAGGTGGTACATTATTCGCTATTTGTTTTAAAACTAGAAAATCGGAATTTCTAGTAACTGCGTCAATTTTTGCATTAAATTTATCTTGTAATGACCATTCTACAGATTTTAACTCCATCTACGTAGACTCAAATTTCTCAACTGTAATGGATAATTTTAAATTTTACGTTTCTAGAAATTTGATCGTAGTTGGAATATTTGAAAAATTGTTTTCAATAAAATTAAGTTGAGAAACTAAATTTGTGGGTAAAACTAAAGTTTTACTTTGTTTAATGCTTTGTGCATCATCGTTTAAAGCAATATACAAATTATTTTAATTGATTAAAATTTTTAGAAATTTGCTTCTAACCAAGTACCCCAGCGTGTAACTACAATTGTTGATTCGTCAGAAACGTTACGATTTGTATATTTTTTTAAAAAGGGACTTTAAAGAAGGATTATTTGGTTATCTACAAAATGTGCTCGAGGTGAAATCGTAGCGTATTTCCCTTTGAAACGTGGTGTGGTTGAAAACATTTCAAGGGCTAAAAATAGTAAATAATTAAAAAAATATTAATGTCACACCAAAGAATACTTTGAAATGAATTACAATTTCGTAATTTAGTTCTACTGGGTCACTTTTATGCTTTTTAAATAAGTACATGAGATAAAAATGTTCTTTTGACTTTTTAGATATTATTAAAATTAACAGAGTTAGGGCGGTTAAAAATAAAGGTATAATATTAATAGATAAGTGACATTAATTATTTTTTAATTATTTACGAATTACGATTTTTAGCTCTCGAAATGTTATCAAAGGCGATGAACACGCTTCAGAGGGAAATACGGTTCGGTTTCACCTCAGGCGCATTTTGCAGTAATTTTAAATTGCAATAACTTGGTGAGTCTTACAGATAACGAAATGATTCTTGCACCAAAAATTTATTTCAAGTATTAGCTTTATTTCGTCTTGATTATGTGGGAGTCTATCTTTTATATTAAAAAACTTTCTCGCATCTTGAAAATTTCACTACACAATTATGCAACGTTACAAGAAAATATAATTTTTTTGGTTTCCCTTTATCAAAACTCAACCTTGTTAAACTACGTATAAATCTGCATTTATTGAAAATTTGTTTGCAAAAAAAAGGGAGTTTCTAGCTTTATCCAGAAGAAAGATATGAGTATGTAAACGCAAAATGTGTCCAATTTTAGGTGTTTGCAAATTTTTAGCTATAACGTCCTTTCAGCTCCTTCGCGAGGGTTGAAACAAAAAATTCTTTGACTAAACATTTTTTAATACTCTTTACTAACTTATATCAACAATACAAGCTGTTCCACAACATTTCGATTTAAAGGTTTATCTGACTGCAAGCGCGCGCCCATGCACTAACCTTCACCCATAAGATTTCCTCACACTGCTAATGACAAAGCTCTTTAAAAAAATAGTCTTCTACAATTTTGAAAATAATCTTTTACATAATTATAAATACATGCAGAGTGTTCCGTTTTTATTGTTACAAATTTAAACAGGTGACAGAACATTTAATATTAAGACAAAAGTTTCCTATAAACATGTATCGAAAAATACTTTGTAAGGGTCATAGCTACGATAGTTTTTACCCTACACCCCCCATTTTGGAACGCCCCTGATTAAGAATTTCTACATTTGATCCTCGAATTCCATTAGGCGTATGAAGATTATCGACTGCACCAATTTTTATCTGGAATGATTTCTGAAATATTAAGAAAAACCCGCTAAAAAAAGCAGCCCTTTTCAGGGGGTGTAGCCTCCTTACAAAGAATTTTTCGATACATGTTTATAAAAAACTTTTGTCTTAAAATCACTTGTTTAAATTTGTAACAATAAAAACGGAACAGCCTGTATGTAGTTTTATGAGAGACAGCAGTAAACTAATTTTAATAATACCATTTATGAATACTCTGATAAGTTTTAAAAATTCTCAATTATTTACAAAAGTTTTTTTCTTATTTAGGGCTCCTTCTAAATGTTGTGACAAAATTTAGGATCGGTTTTTCACTTTAATTCGTATTATTTTAATCCTGAATTCAGCTGTCTGGTTAATCGCGATTAAAATTTAATTGCAATGTCCGGCTCTTAAAGGTTAAAAAATAACGTTTAACATATTTCGAGTTTTTTTTTCAAAAGCTGAAAAAACCGACCACTAAATTCAACCAAGTTGATAATTACATTATGTTTTCTAATAAGTACATTTTTCAAAGAGAATTTAAGTGCTTAAGGTTCAACTATATTGGGAACTATTGTGTTTCTGGCTCACAAGATGACGCAGTATTTAGCGCCGTAATAGATAACCCATCATACACTTAATTTTGCCCATTTTTGGCCAAATAGTTTGGGTCCGTTTCTTCGTTCATTTGGTATTTAGAAGTCTTATAAACTTCGCTGAGAAATAGCTTTTCGAGAATTTAAGGACGTTTTTAAGATAAAACTCAGTCCTTTGCAAAACCAGGCTAACAAATCACAAAATTTAATTTGCCATAAGTGAGCCAACAGAACGCTGAATTAGGTCGAAATAAATTATGTTATTTTTGGCCTTTTCGAGTATTCAATCACGTTTGCGGACAGATATTAAGTCGAGCTGGTTCGTTAATAATTGGGTCTATTTATAGGCTATTGTATTATTTTCATAAAAATATCTCTTTTTGTAACATGAAAGTTGTTCTAACAGTTATAAATTGCTTTTTTCAAAATGCATTAATTATTATCAGTTTGGCACCTAAAAATCCCATTTTTTTACCAACAAAATTTGAATATTATTTAGCGAAATTAAAATAAATGCAAATTGGTTCAAAATAGTGCAGTTTTAACATTTTTCGAGTATATAATCACGTTTTTAAGACAAAAAGGCAGTTCTTTGTGAAACTTTTAATAAATCATGCTAAAAAAATATTAAATTTTAATCGACAGATTTTTGCCGTTTCTCTATTATACAGGGTGCTCAAAAACTGGCGCACCAACTCCGTGGTACGTTATTGAAAAGCAAGTGCAGATTACGGGAAAAATGTTGAAAAAATGCTTAGTCATATTTTAAAAAATTTGTAGCTACAAACTTATTGTGTTAACTTCTTTATTTTTCATTATTTTTTTATGTTTTTATGTTTCATACCAGGTAATCGATCCGTAACAAAACGATGAATAATTATTTTTAAATTTACTTTCAGATTTTAGCAGTTTTTTTAATTTAAAAAAAATAAAATTTATCAAAAAAATCGCAATGTGTAGATGTGCCAACACTGGGAATTATTTCCTAGGAAACCGTTTCAAAAATAATTTATTTTTATTGTTGCTCAAATTCTATTGCGATCATGACTGTTAGACAACGTTGCCACATATCATTTATTTAAAATCCGTTATTTATCAATAACTTTAATACAAAGAATTTTTTTACTATTTTTACCTTCATATGTAACCAGTTCTCTACCACACACCATTGAGTTGGTGCGCCAGTTTTTGAGCACGCTGTATTAGCACGTTTTTTTGTCATAAATAAGACAACAAATCGCTGAATTGGGTTAAAAATTGTATTATGTTTACTTTTTGATGCGTTTACACAAGTTGTTAATCTATAAACTACGTTTTTTTGTGTTTTTTTTTAAGAGAACAAGATTCAACAATGATGTTATTTTAGCATATTATAGGCTATTGCATTATTCCCATAACAAAGTTTATTTTTATGTAAACTGAAAAGTGCTTCTAACAGTTATCATCACTTTGGCGCCTAAAAAGCACATTTTTCAACCAGAAAACCGTATTTGTTTAGCAAAATTTCGGTATAAATACCAATTGGCTCGAAAATGGAGCAGTTTTAGCATTTCCAAGCATACTTTTAAGACAATTTTAAGACACGTTTTTGTGTGCTCTATTTTTAAACTTTTTAAACATTTTTCGTCATAAAAAATCAATTTTCCAAATGGCTTAAAAACGGTGTTATTTTTACTTTTCATGTGTTTAAATAAGTTTTTAATCCAAAAACTTCGATTTTTGAAGAGAAAACCAAAAATAAGAAAAAAATATGAAGTAGATTAATCCAATTTCAGAGACAGGATAAATAAAACAAAATGTTTCTTTCAATCGACTAGTTTCGTTCCTCTATTCAATATCATCAGGATATTCCTGATGATGTTCAATAGAAAAACGAAACTAATCTATTAAAGCATTTTGTTTTATTTATCCTGTCTTTGTAATTGGATTAATCTTATCCTCATCACAATTACACAAGATAAGTTATAACAGTTATAAATTGCTATTTACAAAATAAATTATTTATCATTTATATTTACTCGTAATTTATAAATTTATAAATGTAAAGCACATTTTACAACAAGAAACGCAACTGTTTAGCAAAATTTCTACCAAAAAAAGAATGTAAATTGGTCAGAAAATGGAGCAATTTTAGCATATTTCGAACACGTTTTAGGTCAAAAATTTGTTTCTTGTAAAAACTTTGTTTTCAAACAACATTTTTTGTTATAAATAAGCCGACAAACCACAGAATTGGTTTGACAACGGTGTTATGGTCGCTATTAAGCGTTTTTTTAAGAAACCGAAAAATCATTAAATTAAGTCAAAATGTTATCTTTCTGTAACGTAATTATTTTGACAATGGTATAACTTTAGCCGGTCAGCCTATGTATAGGCCGTTGAATTACTCATAAAACAACTTTTTTTATGGTAAAAGAAGATAAGATAAGTCTTGAATTATAGTAGGAGTAAGAAATATAAGATAAACTTTAAACTATAAGTTATTTTTAAGAAAATAAAATTAAATTAAAATAATCATTTATTAAATTAATTAATTAATTTATTTATTTATTAAAATAATAATTTCATTAAAATAAATAAATAAAATAATAAGTGAAATAATAAAATAAAAGATACTAAGTTATAGTAACTATACAGGGTGCTCAAAAACTGGCGCACCAACTCAGTGGTACGTTATTGAGAAGCAAGTGCAGATTACGGGAAAAATGTTGAAAAAATTCCTAAAGTCATATTTTAAAAAATCTGGAGCTACAAACTTATTGTGTTAACTTCTTTAGTTTTCATTATTTTTTTATGTTTTTATGTTTCATACCAGGTAATCGTTCCGTAACAAAACGATGAATAATTATTTTTAAATTTACTTTCAGACTTTAACAGTTTTTTTAATTTAAAAAAAATAAAATTTATCTAAAAAATCACAATGTGTAGATGTGCCAACACGGGGAATTATTTCCTAGGAAACCGTTTCAAAAATAATTTATTTTTATTCGGAAATAAAATTAACTAGTCGCCCTCTGGTGATGACTTTTGAACTATGTCGAAAACAGTAAAGAAATTTTCGTAATGCCACATTTAACTGACATTTAATGAATTATTCAACAATTTTGCGTGTATAGTGTTAATTACTTACAATAGAAAGAATTACTTTAAAAGTACGTGGTGGTAAATACTAGCGTTGACTTTGGTTCTGTAGTTTTTCGTGGTATAAAGTGTTTATTGTTGGAACTTGAAAGTGGATAAAAAGTGAAAAATATTTAAATTTTGATTACAAAGTGTTATCAAACAGTTGTCTAATTAAAGATTATAAGTAATGGATCACAGCGAACACAAAGTTTGGCTCAAGAAACCAATAAATTAGTGAAGTGTTATGAATTTTAGGTTAGAATTTTCCACTGAAAAAATCATGAAATGCTGCGGTAAATTTGCAAAACTACAATAAAGATTAACAACTGCTGATACATTTAAACGTAAATTATGCCAAAAGGTAGGCTTTTCAATGTCTTTGTAATAATTTTCCAATAAAGAAAGTGAACCAAACAGTCATTCGTTATTCGTGTTTTCCTCGTCATCTCTCATTTGTCAACATAAGTTTCTTGCATCAAAGATGCAATAAACATTCCGCATAGGCAATGTAATAATTGTGAAGCCCCAAAAGTCGTACAATGCTCAAAATATCCGAATAAACATTTTCCCGCTATTTATGGTTACTGTTTTTGACCTAGCTCAGTGGCGCCCCCAACGGTAATTTTACTTCCGAATTATTGCTCAAATTCTATTGCGATCATGACTGTTAGACAACGTTGCCACATATCATTTATCTAAAATCCGTTTTTTATCAATAACTTTAATACAAAGAATTTTTTTACTATTTTTACCTTTATATGTAACCAGTTCTCTACCACACACCATTGAGTTGGTGCGCCAGTTTTTGAGCACGCTGTATAAATGTTTAAAGTGTTTCATTCAAAGAAACCTACTCAATGTTTCTTTATTAAGTCCCATACGGAGACATAAGCTGTAAAAAGTGATACTTTTCTTGCACAAATCAAATATTTTGTTGCACTATAAGATTTTGCACAAATTAGTACAAGTTTGCAATTTTTTCCTCTTCCGCAAAGCCATAACCACTTTTTTATTTCGTTACAGACCAAGGCCATACCTACACGAAAAACACCGAAAAAGAGCAAAAGGAGTTGTACATAAACGAATGCCGCACCGAACAAGAAAGTCTAAAGCAGCAATTTGTCGAATTTAACCGAATTCTCGAACTCAGTCTCGGTCAAATGACCGTCTATCGAGTGAGAATAGAATGCGTGTGTGACGTTAAGAAAGCTGACGAACGATGTGCCAAATTCTTGCCTCAGGACGAGCAAAGTTGGTCGATGTATTTAGGAAAGCAAGGAGATGGAGTTTTTCATACACGAAATTAGTTCATTATGTTGTGTTATTAGTTAAGTTTTAGAGGATTAAACAAAATTGTGTTGACATAATAATCAAATAAAAGTGTAATATGTGGTAAATTACAATATCTTAAGATTCATAAGACAATCTGCAGTTTTAGTTTTGTAATTAAAACATTTACAAATAAATTTATTTTCGTTTATTGTTGGCGCAAGTGACGTACCTGTTACCTCGCCTCTTCTTCATTGTCTTCCTCTTCTTTGGCTTGTTTCTCGAGCGAAACTGGGAGCAAATCACCCCACTTTGCAGCTCTCGCACAATAAAATAAGTTTTTTCCATGTTTTGAGGCTGTAAAAATGACTTCGTCCAAATTTGCATTTTTGGTACACATTCTACAAATCGTATGTTTTGACCTAACTAAAGTGTTTCTAATAATTCGTGGCCATTGAGGGTCCAAAGGGTCCCTTTCTCCTATAAAATAAATAAAACCATCGTGAAAAAAATATTTTTTTGCGAAATACCTTTCTTTAAAACAACGTATGAATATTTTTCCGATTTCCTTAAACTAACAGCTCCTACTGGTAAGCTGAAATAAAATGTTTCAAAATTGCAAGGAGTGCCATCGTTTTGGGCAAATCTCGGACAAACTTCGTCATGTGGACACTGAAATTTTCAAAATTATCACGTAAATAACCGAAAATAAAAACCTACTGGACTGAAGACGTGTCCAACTTTTGTGTGAAGAATAAAATCTCTGATTTCGTTAACCACCTAAAATCGTAGTGTATTTTTTTAAATGAAATAAATTTTTAATAAAAATTTACTTGAAATCCGGCATTTGTGCCATGGTCGACTACAACAAGATATTTTTGTGTTTTGTTCCATAAATTTAAAATTGTGTCTAATCGGGCCTGTCGTGATGGTAGTTCCAGTAATGTGTAAGCACAGACGACTAAATCGTAGGTTGTCTGGAAGAATTATTTCAAATTGCTGTTATGGTAAATAAAATTACAAACATTAGTTGCGGGCAAAAACTGGCGATAAAAAACACCCCGTAGAGACATTTTGTTTGTGCCTTTTCCGTCTTGGAGTAGGATTTGGGCTAAGTCGTTCATGTCTCTGGATGAGTCCACGTTGAAGTATTCGAAAATGTGTTTCTTCCAATATAAATTCGCCGCCCTTAAAAAATGGACAATCTAGTAGTTAATTATTGATAATCAAATTTTAAGTTTCATATAATAACGTTAACCCAGCCCCCTTTTTTCGACTTTTTTACACGAAAGAGAGTGTATTGTAAGTATTAAAAATAGAAATAGAAATAGTTTTATTGGTGTTTAAAACATAACACAAGTCAATAAAATAAGAAACGTACAAACTAAAAAAAATCTAAAAGTCACTGAAATTGCAACGAAAATATTCATCAAAGTCATAGACAAAGTTCACAATTAAAAAATCTTTTAACTTTCTTTTAAAAACATAAATTACAAAAATTAGTTGGCAACATATTATAAAATTTGGTGCAATAACATCTTGGTCCAGTTTGGTTCCGTTTTAGGCTATTAAATTAAAGTATTAAAGTATTAGTTACTTAAGATTTTTTGGTATTCTAAATTCGTTTGTGAAAACAATGACCTAATTTGTATTTGAGGCTTAAAAAATATTTGTAATTGTAAAAGTAGCATTTTTTTCAAACAGAATCCAAATTTTAAACCCAACTGTGCTATAAATTCTCTTTTCCTTTGATGTGTCTTTCATTCTGAGAAAAATTTAGAATGAGCAGATTTTGAATCACAAATCAATCTGAAATATGGCTAATATTCGATCTACCACCTTTTCACCAAAACTTCATTTATTTTTATTGATAAATGTCAAGGTAAATATTATATAATCGCGGTAAATACGCTTTATGAATTTTAACAAATATTTTTCATTTTAATTCAAAATAAAAACGTCACAAAAAGATTATTTCGAAAAATGGTAATTAAATAAATTAAATGCGATCTTTTTAAATTCTTTAAATATACTATCTGTTGTGTGAAATTCAAAGCAAATAGAATGCGATTCTAATAAAAACGAAAACAGAAAAAATCTGAAAATTCAAGTACAGATAAGCTTTCACGAATTAACGACAGATACCAGACCTTGTTTTGTAAAAAAATTGAGGACTAGTTAATTAATTTTTCAGGAAACGAAAAAACCTCGTCTTTTAAAAAACATTTTTTTATAATAATTTTATCTCCTAATAAAATCTAAAGAAATGAAACAAAGATTTTTAATAACTCTAACCAAACAACTTTTT
Organism: Tribolium castaneum; assembly: GCF_031307605.1. Classification (NCBI taxonomy): domain Eukaryota; kingdom Metazoa; phylum Arthropoda; class Insecta; order Coleoptera; family Tenebrionidae; genus Tribolium; species Tribolium castaneum. The sequence continues at coordinate 11,234,618 of NC_087394.1, forward strand.
TATTATTTTCTTATTATTAAAAAACCGAGAAGTTTTATAAAATAATATAAGTATTAAATACTGATCATTTATTATTCTTTACTGATCAAAATCGAATTTATTGCTGATCGTTTATTACTACCCAAATAATACTATTAATAATTCTTAGAATATTAAATTGTAAGGTCAGGTTTGACTTTATTATATTTTAAAGTGTCTTATTAGAGTTTGAACGTTTTGTTTTTTTTAATTACTAATTTAAAAATTTGTACAGATTGGAAGTACACGACAATATGTTAAGAAAGAAATAACTGCGATTGTGACATTCCAAAGTGATAAAATATTTTTATATTTCAATTATGGGCTAAATAAATGCAGAAGAAGCGCCATTATCTACCTTATTTTTCTTAAATAAACAAAGACACTTTGAAACTAGACAATTATTATCGCTGTGTTCGCATAATACAAAATAAATACATTCTTGATGTCCATCCAATTCAATTTTAGTAAAATAGAGGTACTGGAATAACTTTATATGAAAAAGTAATATCAACAGAAACAGAAAAATCAATAAAAATTTCTTATTTTTTTCACACAAAAATTCCAATAACATTCTCAAAACACAGCCAACAAAAAACATGTTCAAACTTTTAAAAGCATGAAGTATACACCCTTTCATCTAAAGAAGGACTTTAGTGGTGATTAGTGAGTAGCATACATATAACAGATTACATCATTTGGTATATTTATTTGTAAAATATACTTCCTTCAAACCTAATAATTCTAAATTCCATCTTTTTTTTCGTAAAAATTTTTTCCTAAAATTCAAATTCATCTCTTTTTATTTTGTGTTTTCAGTAACAATATCTGATTTTTGCTGTAATGTGAAATAAGATACCTATAATTTCGACATTTGGGATGAATATCACATAATTGTAAAAGTTTTTGTTAATTCATCCATATTTTTTATAAACGTAAAGATTCTTTAAGTATGTAAATTTATTTGATTTAAATCCAATGCAAACAAAAAATGTAAGGTATAATCTGTAAGCAGAAGCATGTTTTACTAGTCGTAGCTCTAATAGTTAATCACCTATTTACAAATTCATTAAAAAGTTGTTCAAGAAAACATTAGAATTTGTAATAAACTGAATAAATTTGAAAGTAACATTTAGATTTTCTTAACTATTGTTTGCAGTTTGTAAACAAGCAATTACAAAAAATTCAGTATGTACTTTATGATGAATCACCCAGTTAATAACTTACTATTATTATAACTTACTATTATTATTGTAATGCCGATACCAAGATGAGAAAAAGAATGCGATGTAGAATGAGTTTAAAGTACATAACGCATAAAATTAATATATTTGTTATTGTTTATTATTATTAATCTGTGGCTTTTTTTGCAAAAATCCTGAGATACAAATCCTTAAAAATACAAATTAATTTTTTTTAATGAACTCAGAATTCAGTAACTTGGTCAGAATAATATTCACAATTTTTGTTATCGAAAAATTTGTAAACTTCCGTAGCCTAGCAAACTTTTTAGCTTTTGTTTTTTTTTAATTATTTAAATTAATATTAGTAAAGAATTATGAAAATCTTAAATGTAGGTATATTTAACCTCTATAAAAATAAAACAAAATTACATTTGATTAAACTAAAAACACATCTTAAAAAAATAAACGAAAAAGCACCAAAAGGCATGGAGCCGCCAATACAAAAATATTAAATCGAACTCCTGAGCTCCCATTGCACAAATCCGAACTACAAGTCCAACATTTCTTGGTCTCCGAATTTTGGCAAAGGGATTCAACTTCAAGACATCCCTTCAAGGTACTGCCACCTTTTTTGTCTTTGGAAGTATAACATTTGGCGTCGCTTTTCAAGCAAAGTACTTCGAATTGTAACCTTTTGTCGCAATTTCCGCCAACACTCCCGCATCCGTAACACTTTTTTGCACCATCAGCTGTATCAAGCAGACCAATCACCAGGATTGATGCAAATGCAAGGATTACAATTCGATTCATGTCAATTCTACGTCAGCTTTCAGAAATACATAAGCCTTAGAGATTGAACGTTTTGTTTTAATTTATTTATTATAAGTTAGGCATTGTACGGTTTGAAAGTTTTTTACAAAGAAAATACACCGGAAGGTGATAAAGCTATTTTATTTTGAGCTAAATAAGTGCAGAAAATATTTTTTTCTTAATTAGGACACATTAAAACTAAACATAATAAAAGAAAGTCTTGCTTGTAACCTATGTCTGAAGATGATCAAATAATTATTGGCCGAAACATGTAGCATTTTTATTAAAAATTTGAGAAAAAAAATACCCATTTAATTTGATACATAATATCATCTCTCACAAGAATGAATAAAGGTAAAAAAGAAATACATTTTTGTTAAGATTTCACTTCAGTTTTCCTAAAACTACTTGTAAAATTTAAAATTTCATCTAATATTGTATGTATACATCAGTAAGAATTTTTATTATTTTACGCACATTATTTATACACAATTATGTGAATTTATTTAATTTAAATACAATGCAAACAAAAAATGTAAGATATAATGTGTCAACAAAAGGATGTTTTACTAGTAATTGATCATCTATTTACAAATTCATTAAAAAGTTGCACAAGCAGTTTGTATCAATTGAATTACAAATTAATATTTTGATCGAAGTCTATTGTTTGTAGTTTGTACTAGTTTGTAGTAAACAAAAAATTCAGAATGGACTTTGTGATGAAATGCCTAGGTAATAATTATTAATATAATACCGACACCGAGCTGAGAAAAAGAATGCAATACAGAATGGGTTGAAAGTACACATAATGCAAAAAATTAACATCTTTCAATGGCTTCTTTTTTAAATCCTTAAATTTTATTTTTGTAATTCTACATTTTGAGATTTTTGCGACCAAAATTTTGTATAATATTTTTAATAGGTTGGTATATGAAGCCGTTTTTTGTTAATAATTAAACAAAAATTTGTTAAAAAAAAATCATTATATTTTTTATATCTTCGTTATTTAATATTTTTATATTTTATTTTTTTGTACTTACCAGAAATATTAAAGACTGTACAATCAAGAGCACTAAAATTAAAATTAAAACCAATAACGTTATAAAATGGAGCATTTTATTTTTTATTTTTTAAATTTGACCGCTAACAAAGATAAAAAAATTATGCGTTATTTTAAACTTTAAATAGAAAGATTAATATTTCAGAGAAATCTTTTACAAAAACTATTTCAGTGAATAAATGAATTAAAATTAAAAAAAAACTCAGAAACATCAGTGACTTGCTGCAATTTTGTGTATTTATCCAGAACTATTTGTAAACTTGCAAAAGTCTAGCAAACTTTTTATCTTTAAGTTTTTTCAAATCGTAGTAAAGAATTCTAAAAACTTTAATTGTAGTTATACAAGACTGACATATACAAAATTACAAGTATAATAAAAAAAAGTTTTAGGATAACTAAAAAAAATGTATTAAAAATTCCTGCTTTATGTTATAACAAAGAATTATTGTTTTAATATTTTTTCTCAGTAATTAATTAGTATAACAGAATTAATACTTTTTTTATAAAAGAGTGTAGGATCTCAGGTGCTTCTGGAATTTGAATTTGCCGCATTTAATTATTTTATTTCTATAAAATTTCTGAAAAGTACCAATTTTTATTTACCAGCAAAACCAAATTTTTCATATACTAACATTGTTCTTTTTTTTTGGAAAAATCAGCATTTTTAAATAAACTCTAAAACTTGATTACAATTATATAATTGTAACCAAGTTTTTGAGTTTATTTATTTATTACGTTACAGAATGTTGGTACTAGAGTTCCTATATTGGGAGAGTTGGGACACTGAATGTCAATTTTCGAAATTTTGTTTCATTTACGTCGGTTGGAATGTGTAAAAAAACAAATTGGGATAGAAATCAGTGGTGTTACACTTGAAATTTGACGAAAAGTCAAATAAATTTGTCAAAAAATGTCTCCATTTTTCGTCGACTAACTGCGTTTAGAAATGGTTTAGACTGGCAGTCGTCGTCAATTCACTGCTTTTTTTATATGAACTCCAAATTTTAAAAGAGATTTCTTTGCAAGTACAAGAATTTTACGTCTAAACTCTTCATCATAAACATTTTTCCTTAACTTTAAGAAACGGTAATCATCAATGAAAGAGAGACAAATTGAACCTTTCGTGACGAGTTTTACGTTTATTATTAACAAGCATTTGGAAAAGGGGATTGTCTAAATAATGTTATGTACAAAATCTATGAGATTTTGGGAATTTGTCTATGCATTTATAAAATATGTAGGTACTTGAACCCAAAATTGGTCCTAATTTTTAGAAAAGTTGAACCTGTCGCTGCTTGGCCGCCTTTAGCATCTACGTGAAAGTTATTGGGAATTCACGATTTTGTTACGTTTTTCATACGAGAACACCTTCAATATCATTTTTTAGAAAATTTAAAAAGACGACAGAAAATATGAAGGGTTCTTGATGACCAATTTTTGGGACGAGATGTTTAACTAAAAATTGTGACTGAAAGAAAAGCATTTTTAGCACTGAAGTATGTTTTAAGTTATGTATTTAATAATAAAATAAATATCAAAAAATTTCAGAAATGTGAACATTAATATTAGTAGGTATTCAATTATTTTCTTTTTTAAATAGTAATCCCAAAATTTCTACGTTTTCTACGTCCCTGGTTAAATTTGACGTAAAATTATGTCATTTTATGCATTTGACAAAAATTATAACCTTGAAATTAATTTCGACATAAACCTCTGACATAAGTTACTAACAAAAATTTTAATAAAAAAGGATAGAAATATATACCTTATCCACATAATACAAAATTGGCTCGGTTTGACGTTCAGTGTCCCAACTCTCCCAATAAAGAAACTCTAGTTGGTACAATTTTGGGTAATTAGTGATTAGTTATTACCCAAAACTATTTGTAAACTACAATAACATTAATATTAATAATGAATTGTGAAAATGTTAGATAAAAATTACGAGCGTAATTTTAAGCGTTTATGAGAACGTTAAAAAATGTGTTAAAAATGCATCCTTACTTTATTACAAACGATATTACTTTAATTTAGAAAAATGTTTTTTAAGTATGTGATAATTTTAACAAAGCTGCGTATTGTACTCACCACGTGACTGTCCCAACTCCAGACCCAAAATCAAACAAACTCCTAGGCTCAAACCCTGGATCCCTTTCAGCAATTTCCAGAAATATTCGTGCCAGGACGGAAAACTCTGGAGCTGATCTGGACATCAAATAAACCAAAGCTTCATATGGAGTATAATGTACAGGTTTCCAGTTGTAAAATCCTGATTTCAAAACATTCCGAACTTTATTATCCACCACTTGCTGGAATCTGATTTTGTCTTCTTCACTTTCCAGTGGAGGAATTTTCTGTTTTTCCATCACTTTCTGGTACACTATGCGTTCGATTTTCCTCATTTCGTCCTTCTCTACGGGGGGTTTCTTGGATTTTAAATGGTTAATTAACGTTTTACCATCTTCTATTAATGCTTTTATTGGATAATCTAAAGAATAAACATTGTACTAAATCCAGGGAGTTTAAGGTGTTTAAGGTTATGTCTACCTGCGATTACAGTAGTAACAGCCTTTATAAACGCTTCTGGGACAGGAATCAAGCGTGGTTTAAACAGACCTGGGTGGTTTTTGGGGGTATACACATTTTTTTCAATTTTATTTAGAACGCTTTCGTCCGGTATAACCTGAGTTTTTATCTTCGTTGAATACTGGAAAATTATAAAAACTATGACGGGAATAATTCCATTAATGATAACAAACCGTTCTGACTAAATAATTAATAATACGTTTTCGATAAAAACCCATGCTTGGGATTTTTCAAACTCGATTTTTGGAGGTTATGTTTACGACAAGTCGGTATAGTAGTAATCTTTACGTCATGTTAGACGTCAGGCGTCGCGACGTCACTGTGATTTTTGACCAGTTATCAAAAATGTCAGTTTCACAACAATAAACAACTAAATGGGTTAATCGAATTCTAATAATGAAATTTACTGAACATCTCTGTGCTCATATAACTCCAGAATGGAGGAAACAATACATAAATTACGAGGTAAGTTTGATAAAAAATTAATTGCCTTTGGGGTAGTTCATTAAACAAATCAAAATTTGTAGGAGATGAAGGCAATGTTGTACGCTGCTGTGGAACAAGCCCCGTCTGCGGAATTGGTTGAGCCTGAAATTTTGACCCGATATTTTGCAAAATTCGACGAACAGTTTTTCTCCTACTGTGATAAGGAACTGACAAAGATCAATACATTTTATTCTGGTAAAAGCGCCAAAAGGCATTTTCGTTTTAAAAGAAATAGTAGTGCCAACGCTTTCTGATTTTTTTGCGAGCTAAAGTAGCGCCTGTTTGGTTTTTTATTTTAATTCAATTTTTCTGACACAATTTTAGAAAAATTGGCCGAAGCGACCCGCAAATACGCTGGTCTGAAAAGTGATCTCACTGAAGCTCAGGATGTTGAATATCCACGCAAGAAAAATTCTATAAAAAATAATATTCTAAGAAAGAAAAACGTACCTGCGAAAAAAATACAAGAGTTGAAGTTAGCATTTAGCGAATTTTATTTAAGTCTAATACTGTTGCAAAATTACCAGAATTTAAATTTTACTGGGTTTCGGAAAATCCTGAAAAAGCATGATAAAGTAGGTGACGTGACGGAAGTTGGAAGTTTATCTTGGTAATTTTACGTTGCAGTTGTTAAATGTAGATGTAGGGGCGAAATGGCGAGCGGAACATGTGGAAAATTCGCATTTTCATACGAATAAAGACATCGACCGATTAATTCGAGAGACTGAGTGTACGGTTACTCAGGAGCTTGAAGGGGGCGACCGGCAAAGGGCTATGAAAAGGCTCAGGGTTCCGCCCTTGGGGGAACAGCAAATTCCGTGGACGACGTTTAAAGTGGGGCTGTTTTCGGGGTCTTTTGTGGTGCTCATGATCGCGGTGATTATATCGGGTATTTTGAATTTGATTTAAGGGGCTGCTGGAATTTGTTGCCAACAAAATAACTACATTTTTCTACATTTAATTATTATTTTGCTAAAAAACTGTACATTTTAGAAAAAATGACAAGAGAAAAAAATTCTAAGTTGAGTGGGTTTTCAAATTCTAGTAAGTTATGAAACAGTGTCAACGGGCCCTTCATAGCACCTCTTGACAATAGCAGTGTTCTACACTCTTACAATTTCCACTGTTTTAGATGGTTATTTTAAAAAAACGACTGGATGTTAAATTTTATAAAGAGTGGGTTTTTAAACAAAAACGTTTTAATAAAAATATAAAAGATCAGTTTACTTGGTCGAAATATTTGCATTTCTTCACTAGACAACCTGTGTTTTCCTATCTTCCAAAATAAGTTTCCAAAAAAATTAAATTATTCATTTACTTACAATCAAAAGTTGTCAACATTATTATAAAAATATATGTACCTATACAGGGTGATTCAAAAATAGCGAGCAATGTCCTGGGTACCGATAGTTGAAATTAAACTGAGTTAAAAGTTTCTTATTTAATTTCTTTCTTTTCTTTTTTAATTAAATTTTTAGCTTTTCAGACTGTATTTTTTTGGATTTAGTTAGCGGAAATAGCAGAGTTTGCAACATTAAACAGATATCTATTGAAAAAAAACTCACATTGTCTTTTATGGTATAAAACACTTACCAAATTAGCAAATTCGACAACGAGTGAAATTTGACATGGGAAAAAAAGAGCAACAAATGATTACTGTTGTTAGGAAGAAAAAATTACAAATTCTCAAATTTTATTTTAAAATGTTGAAACAAAAAACTCAAATCATTTTTATGCTTAACTGAATTCCTTTTATATCACTACACGAAAGTTAGTCCGACACATTAAAATTACCCTACAAATACGCACTCACGCTAGCAACAAAACAGTTAACTTTTACTAAAAATTATTGTGTTATCAAAATGTTGCAAAAATTTGTAAATTACATCATTAAAAATCTTACAAATTTAACGTTTTTTTTTAAAGAATGTTATTGCTCACTAACCGTTTACTAGCACCTCCATTTTTTTTTAACGCATTCCATTCGACCAGTTGAATTTTCAAAATAGCGTACTTCAAAATATCTGTTACACACTCAAAATTTACAACATAAATGTATTAAATAATAAAAATAATTAGCAATTTTATTTTTGTTCAAAACATAAGTTCAAAACTATAAGGGTAAGTCAATTATGGTGTATTTGGAAACTATACTTATTACACCTATTATTAATTTGGTATAGCGTTCCACTTAATAATAAATAGAAAAAAAATAAAACTAGGAAATAAAACTCTATTTTCTTATCGTTTGAGAAACAAAAAACAAAATTGCTAATATTGAGCACTTGAGCTAATATTGAGCAATCATAAATATTTTTTTTTATTATATATTATTTATAAATCCTTGAAAGTTGGAATTTTTGGTTACATTTAAGAAAATATCAGAAATACGCCATTACCAACTTACCCCGTATTTTTAAGTGTTAACCAAGAAGCATTGTGAATCTTCTCAAACAAAAGTGATCAAATCATTAGAAAGTTGGTCACACTATATGTCGTGAAAATTGAGTTTTGAAATTAAGATATACACTATCGGACAAAAGTAAGGCAACATTTTGAAAAATATAGAAATTAATGTCTATCTAATGTAAATAAATTATGATCGGACAAACTATTAAAAAAACCAAAGAATCATGTCGTGAAAATTGAGATTTGAAATTAAAATGTATAAAGAAACGAATGTTGCTTTTGAAATTTTGAATTAAAAATTAGAATGAGTACTAAACCTTCAGACTAAATCATTCGTCGCACAATAATTAACGAAAATGTTGGTAATTTTAGTTTACCTATTATTTAATACTAAACGTAACGGTCAAACTAAAAAATCCATACTAATTGTAAAGTAATTATCCTCAATTATTTCAATTATGTAGGTACATTAAAGATTAATTAAAATGCAAAAATGTTGATACGCGTAACTATCGTAACTATCAATGTGAGTAAACTGTATGCAGTTTGATTAAAAATAAGCTTATAAGAATTAGGACATAACTCATACGAGTATAATAACGACAAGTGAAGAAGCTATTCAACATTTTTTTTGAAAAGTGACTTTCTTACAAATCTAAACTATTTAATACCGTTTAATTAAAATATGCTTAACACTTCGCACTTTTCTCTGAAATTGCAAGTTAGTTGAAGATGAAGGGGTTATATTCAATTAATTTGTGTTGTATGATAATAATAGTTATTTATTCTATAAATGTATTTTATCCCCGCGAAGGTTTAAATACGAGAACAAAGTTCGAGCGTTTAATAAAGGGGATAAACTACATGTAAGTCCCATATGCAATAAGTTTATCCAAGTCAGACAATAAGGAGAAAATCAACATTTTGGAAATTTTTTATTTGACGTTCTGAAGTGTCATTTGTCGAATTAATTTTTATTCTGCCAATCACGAGACGATTTTTCTATAAAACCCGTGTGTTTTATGGATATCATAAGACGTCACCTAGTAGTTGTGTTATACAATTTTTAAATTATGATATATAAATAAATTAAATTATATATTAAAATTATACTGTTTTTTGTAATTTGTCACTTTTTTGTCGTTTTTAGATTTTTAAACAAAAACTGTTACTTTAATCGAGTTAGGTACGTATTTTTTGTGACGATTGTTAATGTTTCAATTTAGAAAGTGAAAAATTAATTAATTTTTTTTTATCCACATTATTATATCAAAAAATACGAGTCAGACAGCTTTTTCTTTAAAAATTAAAAAGAGAGTTTTGGCTAAGGCAAACATGTCAGTGTTCTATTTTTAGTTATTTCCGTATTTGAATTCTTCAATAAATTTTGTTTTTAAATTTAAATCTAACAAAGATTTCATTCTGAATGTAATAATAAATAACAGAGAATTCTCATCGTTCAAATGGTTCACTTTTTAATGTTAATTATTTATCGCAGCTAAGTAGGTTTTGTTTCTAGATTGTCTTCGTAGATCAGTTTGATGTATAGAGGAACCTTGATTATTTGAGTTGGATGGAACAGGTACCCTTTCGTGTTATAGAAAACACGGATTATCAAAAAAAAATTATTAGAAATAGACAAATAGAATTTTGTCGACTATAAGTTGCAAGTAACGTAATTGTAATAAGCATCTACTGGTAGTCAGAAGTCTGATGTGCAAAAACTAACCAAAAGTCCAAAAGTAAAGACAATTTTAAACTCCGGACACATTTTCTAGAACACTAGAAAATAATGTAAAAACAAAATTTCAAATTTATTAGTAGATTTATTTAATTAGTAGATACTTTTCAAAGAATGTAAAATTTGACTTGTGAACGTCCTGACTGTGAAAAATAAATATAAAACTATTGTATAATTTATTATATGAGTAAGTACGTCATGCCAATCAAAAATATAATATTTGTTCTTCATAAGTCGATATGTGTAGAGCTTACTTAAGTATGTGTATTTAAAATTGTCTTACGGTAAGTGCACTTATTTACCTCAAGTTGAATTATGCCATTACCAATGTAATTTTATAATTTGAAACCACATATCCCACATCCTATCGACACAAACTTAAATATAAATACCCACTGTAAACTAGAAAAATGGAAACCTCCATAGATTAAAACATTCTGTGGCGTTTAATTAAATGAAATACATTATTTAAATTTGAAGAGTTGGCATCAAATCAAGCCTGGTCCCTCCTTCAGTTCACCGTTTTATCACTTTCATTTTCTAGCCATATTCCATAAACGTCCAGACGACTGGCGTATCGTCTGTCGCCTCTACCGAGGCCCTTTCCTCATAATCGAATTTTTATTTCTCTGGGGTATTAACATTTACGGCTGGCGGTCTTCTGGGGTTAATCACGTATTGATATTTGAAATGGACCCCAGAAATCATCTTTCTGAACAACACATTATAGAAATGGCCGCAATTTTCGGTGTTATTTGGTGTGTTAGTGCCCTCTCTTTTTTGTACAGTACCGAATTAAGCATTCCAGCGTACATTAACCCATTTGTTCTTGTACTTTTAATGTCAGCATTTCTATTCAATCCGACAAAAACCCTGAGGCATGAGGCGCGCTTTTGGGCCCTTCGCGTTCTGGTAAGTAAATTAAAAAAAACTATTAGTCCAGTCAAATTAGACAAAAAGAAGGCGATCGGTGGAAAAAATTTCTAAAGAGTTGGAATTTTTTTAATAGCTTCCTTTACACTGTGGGGCGAGATCGAGGAGGGGGAGGGGACTAAAGCTGTCTTTTTTGTTTTTTTGCTTATATTTCGGAAATGGTTATCCCTATCAATTATTATCTTCTTACTAAAATTAAAGTTGATAAAATTTCCTACGAAATAGTCTTAGTCTTATTGTTGTAGGACTAACCGTAAGCGAGCTACTAGCTTTTGAAGTTTGGTGTCTACATGACACTGTATAACTAAATATTAGTATATAATAATAATAATAATAATAATAATAATTTATTTGTATCAATTTATACAGATGTAGTAACAAAATTGATACGAAAAACGTCAGTATTATACACAGAAATAACAATAACATAAAAAATAATTTTAAGACATAAGTCAAAAAACCTGTCTATTATAGAATTCATTTAAAGTATATGGTTCGAGATCCAAAATGTAGTCAAATATTTTCTTTTTAAATAAATTTAAATTACAAGGTGTGCGTAGATGCACAGGTAAACTATTGTATAGTTTTATTCCTGCATAATGAGAATTTTTTTTCGTTAGCGTGAGTTTGTGTCTTGGATACTCTATCGTTAGTCGTTAGTGACATTAAATACTAGATTCTGTTTAAAGAAAAATAAAAGTAATCTATTTATGTATAAACCAGTTACTGTCAAAAAGTTATTGCTTTTAAAGATGTTCCTACAAGTTTCATTATACAGGGTGCTCAAAAACTGGCGCACCAACTCAGTGGTACGTTATTGAGAAGCAAGTGCAGATTACAGGAAAAATGTTGAAAAAATTCCTAAAGTCATATTTTAAAAAATCTGCAGCTACAAACTTATTGTATTAACTTCTTTAGTTTTCATTATTTTTTTATGTTCTTATGTTTCATACCAGGTAATCGTTCCGTAACAAAACGAAGAATAACTATTTTCAAATTTACTTTCCGATTTTAGCAGTTTTTTTAATTTAAAAAAATTAAAATTCATCCATAAAATCACAATGTGTAGATGTGCCAACATTGGTAATTATTTTTTAGGAAACCGTTTCAAAAATAATTTATTTTTATTGTTGCTCAAATTCTATTGCGATCATGACTGTTAGACAACGTTGCCACATATCATTTACCTAAAATTAGTTATTTATCAATAACTTTAATACAAAGAATTTTTTTACTATTTTTACTTTTATATGTAACCACTTCTCTACCACACACCATTCAGTTGGTGCGCCAGTTTTTGAGCACGCTGTATTTTAAGTTAAACATAGTTCTCATGACTAGTTTTTGAGCAACAAATACTTTTGATATCTTTCCACTTTGCCCCCAAAATATTATACCGTAGCTTAGTAATGACTGAAAATTTGCGAAGTATATTATTCTTAGTTGTTCAATGTTAATGTATTTTTTTAAAACACGTATTGTAAAATGTACTGAGTTTAATTTTTTTAATAAATTATCTATATGATTAGTCCAGCGTAACTTATGGTCAATGTATATTCCCAGAAAATTAGTTTTCTCTATTAATTCAATTTCTTTAGATGATATTACAATTTTATTCGGTTTCTCTGTATTCTTGGATTACGTATTGCAAAGTGAATGCCGTAGGTTTTTCAAAATTTAACACTAATTTATTTTCTTTAGTCCAGTTTATTACCTTATTCATGCATATCTTTGCTTCTTTCATTGTATCTGTCATATTTTCACCCCAAATTAAGATGTTTGTGTCATCAGCAAAGTTAACTGCACTATTGTTGTCTGAGACTGTTAAAATGTTTAATAGGTCGTTTATATAAATTACGAAAAATAAAGGCCCTGGTATACTACCTTGAGGTACACCTTGTTTAATTAGAACTTTATTTAATGTACATACAGTACTGTTTTTTGTTATTGTGACCTGCTGATACCTATTATTAAGATAAGATGTGATCAACTTTAACATAATTCCTCTTATGCCGTATTTCTTTAATTTACTTATTAGGATGTTATGATCTAGGCAATCGAAGGCTTTCGAAAAATCTAAGAAAATTCCAAGAACCACCTTTTTTTCTTCTAATTTATCTAACAGAACATTAGTGAAGCTAAATATAGCTGAGTCAACAGATTTCCCGTGTTGGTATGAATTCAGTAGCTGAAATTTCATTAAAAAATTAGTAATTCTGGAAGATATAACAGTTTCAAAAATTTTAGAAAACGATGACAGCAGATTTATTGGCTTATAATTTTATATTAATGTTGGGTCACCTTTTTTGTATATAGGAAGAACTTGCGCTCGTTTTAATTGTTCTGGGAAAATTCCATAATCTAAAGAGTTTTGAATAACAAAAGATAAAGGTGCGCTAATTTCTTCACAACAGTATTTAATTATGTTATTAAATATTTCGTCAAAGCCTGTACTTTTCTTATTTTTAAAATTTTGAATTATAGTAATAATTTCTTGACTAGTAACTGGGTATACGTACATAGTTTTAGCATTGGATGAGATCGTATTATTATTTGACTTACTTCGTACAAAGGGCGCTGAATTAATGAAATACTGGTTAGGATCACCTTCGATTTGAATTTCAAAACATTTTTTACTTCTGCCACAAATTTTGTTAACAATATTTCAAGCACATTTCGATTTATTGTCTGCATTTTGAATTCGTTGTCCATAGTAATTTTTACGTGCCGCTCGTAGAGCCATGTCGTATTTTTTTTTCAAATACTTATAAAGAACAACATATTTATCGTCATACTTACTTATCACAGATAACAAATCTAGATAATATTTATAATATTTTACTTTAGGATCATTTTTATAAATATTTTGTTTTTTTACTTGTATTTGTTTTAGAGGAAAAATTCGTTAAATTCATCATTGATAATATTTATAAAATTGCTCCACTGAGCATTGATATCATTGCGATTACATGCATATACTTTTTCCCAACACGTTTTGGCTATAACATTTTTAAATTTTATTTTGTTTTGTTCACTTAAAATTCTAATGTTTTTTACTGCATCAGAATTATTAGTATTATTTTTTATGCTCCTAGTTAGCTGTATACCCATGTGATATCATAAGTATTTATATGGAAATAGTGTGTATAAAGCGTCTCCCACCTAAGCTAATAGTGGGAAATAAGGGAGAGAAATACTTTCTTCTCTCGGGCTCTCCAGTTGAAGACTACAATGCAGCATCTGAAGATGATCCAGAAAATATGCATATAACCATTTTGTAGGAAATTGTATCAGCTTAAATTTTGGTAGAAGATAAAAATTGATAAGGATAACAGTTCCCGAGATATAAGCAAAAAAACAAAAAAAGATTGCTTTAACCCCCTCCCTCTCCGCGAGCTCACTTCCAACTTCGGGGACTTTTGATATATGTCTACTCAGGTGTAAAGAAAGCTTTTAAGAAAAACTTCAAATCTCTAGAAATTTTTTCCACCGATTTGTCTAATTTGTCTGGGCTTTAGAATTTTGTTAGAAAAAGTTTTCGTAAACTGATACTTTTCAAAACGATGCACACAACACTGTTAAAGTAAATAACGATCCGTGCAAAATGTAACAAAGCCAAACTACATTTCACCAACATATTCAAACTTTCGCGAGTATCTGATTTAAACTATTCGTATTTACTCTGCATGAAACGGTAGAACACTTTGGTAAACAATCACCAAGCACAATCAACAACCAAAGCGTTCTATTTTATTATTTTTAGGGTAAAGTCTTAACGGCTCCATTTTTCTACGTAACATTTGCCGATTTTTGGATCGCCGATCAGTTAAACAGTATTGTAAACCTTTTCACCGACATTCATTACTTTTTTTGTTTCTATTTAACCAACCCCAGTTGGTCAGTTGGACAAGGTACAAGGTAACAAAATGCGACAATTTACGTCTACATGGCTTTATTTCAGACACGAATTATTGCGTTGAAAAGCACATGATAATAAGGCCTTTTATGGCGTGTTTGCCGGCTTGGTTCAGATTTGCACAATGTTTGAGAAGATATAGAGATACTAAAGAAGCGTTTCCTCATTTGGCTAATGCAGCGAAATATGCGACGTCATTCTTTGTTGTAATCTTTACGGCCCTAAACACGGCTTATTCAGGTGAGGCAAACTGGGAAGCAGGAAGCAATTAGCTAAATTGATTTTGTGTTTACACCACCTACATACAATGCGGGTTATTGTTCATGGCCGTGAACTTACGCGAGTTCAATGCTCATTAAACGTATTAGAAAATTGATTTAACTATGAACTAGGTAAACAACGTTGAATTTAGACCGAAAGCAGTTCACCAGCATCAGAAAAAATAATATTTTTTGAAACTGATAATCCTGAGACTTTTTTTTTCATTTATTTTAATATTTACGATTCTACGAGTATTAGTAGACAGTAGACACTAATTAATTTGTGTGTTTATTCTTTGGAAGTATTGTCAAACTTGTTTGAGACTTCATACCCATAATAATAATAATAATGTATTTAACGGTATAAAAAGCCTTTTTTACCCTTATTCACAATTTAAACCCAAGACACATCTTTACCATCAATTTTTCGCCGGGATTTTGTTTATAATATCCGCTTAGTCTACAATGAAGTTCCTCTGACATTAAAAAATTCTAAAGTCAGCAATTTTAAACACAAATACAAATTGTTTCTCACAAAATGATTTTTCTGGTTATTTTATTTTCTTATTTTTCCTCTCTATAATTTTGGTAATCAGAATTAGATATTTTTTTAATACATTTTTCTCTGTTTCTTCAATCACATTGTTTATTTTTATTTTTTAATATTTCTCATTTATTGTCTGGTCCAAAACCTTGATCAGTTTTGTTGCATTTTGGTCCAATTTGTGGTAGAAACAACTTTAAAAAAATTTAGTTTTGTTATTGTATTTTTTTTCTTGTAACAAATTAAATTGTAACTATTTTACTGCCACAAATAAATTATTTTTATTATTGTTATTATTTCCAA
The DNA here is from genome assembly GCF_031307605.1 of Tribolium castaneum. NCBI lineage: Eukaryota > Metazoa > Arthropoda > Insecta > Coleoptera > Tenebrionidae > Tribolium > Tribolium castaneum. The sequence goes on from NC_087394.1 coordinate 11,250,868, forward strand.
AGATCGTAGTCTTTTTAAGATTTAGTCATGTTTTCATAATTATTTTATTCTTTGATTTTTACTGGATTTTTAAGAAAAAAATCATATACAGGGTCACTAAAAAGTATGGATACAGTTAAATATTTTTATAACGGTTTAACAGAGAACCTTGAAATTTGGGAAACAGTTAAAAGTGTTTAAATTCTATCATCTGAGAGCTTTTTCAAATTTTTATCGTCATTTATTTTGAAAATACAAGGCTAACTTGATTTTTTTTAATAACAATAATATGAATTATTTTTTTTAATACAAAATGTCACATATTTTCTCTATCTTTCTGATATTTCTCTTGCAACATTATTGAGTTTTAATATTATTTATTGTAAAATAAATGAACAAATAACAGAATGCTAAAAAGATGAAAAAATTGTCAGGAATATAAAAAGAAAGTTTTTTAAGAATGAGGAAAAAATGTTGTCTATTTTGCATACACTTTTTCTACCACAACGTTAAGAGTCGGTTTAGAGAAAGCGAAATTAAAAGTTAAAACTGTATTAAACTAATTCGACATTACGTTGCCATTTCACATTGAATAACTAAATTAATCCTGATTTAAAGTTTATTTATGAGATTATAATGTTCTGTAATCCAGCTTTGAATTTTTACAATCAATGAAGAACGCATAAAGTTATCAAGACTGACCTTTTATTTTTCATTTTTTTATTATTTGAAACTTTTGCATTATTTTAAAACTTAGTCACTAGTTGTTAGTTAATAAATTGTTTTGTTTATAAACAATTAAAGCTCTCTGTTACGAGTTGATTCTTCAGTCTACGTATCTGCGATTTAAATACAGTTTTTGGCAAAGACGTTGCAAAAAATAGTAGAACAACAAATTCATATTCCTTACAAAGATCTCTACTAAATCGTAAGACACAAATCACAAAGTGTTTTTATTAACATTTTGCGATTAGTGTCCTTCTTACCGTTTTCTTACTAAGTATTGTAAAAAAAGAATGTATTTGCTCTTATTGTAGTTTAAAAAAAATTGTTTAAACAAATTTTTGTTTCTAAAAAAATAACAACTAAATTTACTAAATTCTCTTGTAACTCAATCATTATGTTTCGTTTTATTTTTCTACAATAGTATAAAAAGTATAAATTTAAGAAAACAATCTATGACTTTCTGAAGCGAATGTTTTACATTATTAATTTTTCTCGGTTTCAATTATCATTTTTATTTTTTATAATTTATTTATAAAAATAGTAACTTTTATTAAAGATGATTTCAGTGCAGTTTTTTATTAGGTATAGTAGCCAATAACTTGAAATTAAATTTAAAAGCCTGAACAAACAGAAACAGAAGGTTTTTTGTTACACATCTCACCTCACATTTTCTGTGTTGGTTACATTTTGACACAATAGCAACATTTAGGCGTCATTGGTTTTTGAATATTGACGTCATTTTTAATTTTTAAAGACCAACAAAATGTAACAACATTTTTGTTACAAAATTAACATTAAATTATAAGTGGATACTGAGGTTGTTCGAAGTCGCGCGATTTTTCGAGCACGATGGCGTAGTCGGAGTGCTCGAAATAGAGCAAGTGTTTTATCCACGAATGCGTTATTTTTTATTGGTACAAAAAATTGAAATAATATTGAAAAATAATAATTTACAAAAATTTGAAATAATGTAATGTGAGATCATTAATAGCCTATGGCTAATGAGTTTCTCAATCGCAAAGAAAAGCTAATATAACTTGAATGCTAATAAAAATCGATGCAGAATTAAATTCTCTACGATTTAATACCAATAAAAAAATAGATACAAGAGGGTATATGTAGGTATATTATCTTCGAGAGGGTTTAAGAAGATAATGGTGAATTTTATCGTAGTATAGGTACAATACAAATACCACATTTCATCATTTTGATTGAATTACAAAGTTATTTTGATTGACAATTATGTATAAACGTTAAAAAATTAACAACAAAAAAACGTCGTAAACAGAAAAACAACAATGGTTGTGAACTATATTTCTGTAAACGATAGAATTTTATTTTAGCATGATGTGAAGTGAATAAAATACCATTCTATCGTTTCCGATGGAATAAATAATATAAAAAATATGGATAATAATTACACCCATAAGGCATTATCTTTTAATGTTTACCTTATAACATGAGGAGCAATTGTTTTTATACAACGTGTTCAAAAATGCCGTTTTCCGTTTTTCAAGTCAGCTATGAAATTTGAACGTAATGTGCCGCTCAAATAAATTGTGAATGCCGTCAAAGTGACAGATTCTTCAAAATAAAGCGAACAGGATTGGAATTTAAAAACGAAAGAATATACAACAACAAAAATTACGGAAATATAAAACACAATGCAAAAAAATTGAATACAAAGCTAATTCAAAGATTTGACAGTGGAATAGTCATTTGGACGAAAGCGCGAATTTAAATTCTATAGTCTACCTGATGAATAACCGTTTTTAAACACACTGTACATATTTTTAAATAGTTAGCAACAAAACATATAATATAAAAACTAAACATAAAAAAGTAAATAAGGCTTAAAAAAAGTAAGAACAAAAAATACGGAAATATAAAACACAATGCAAAAAAATTGAGTACAAAACTAATTCAAACATTTAACAGTGCAATAGTCACTTGGACGAAACCGCGAATTTGAATCTCATAGTCAACCTGATGAATAACCATTTTTGAACACATTGTGCATATTTTTAAATAGTTAGCAACAAAACACATAATATAAAAACTAAACATAAAAAAGTAAATAAGGCTTAAAAAAAGTAAGAACAAAAATCACGTAATTATAAAACACAATGCAAAAAAATTGAGTACAAAGCTAATTCAAAGATTTGACAGTGCAATAGTCATTTGGACGAAAGGGCGAATTTAAATTCTTTAGTCTACCTGATGAATAACCATTTTTGAACACATTGTGCATATTTTTGAATAGTTAGCAACAAAACACATAATATAAAAACTAAACATAAAAAAGTAAATAAGGCTTAAAAAAAGTAAGAACAAAAATCACGTAATTATAAAACACAATGCAAAAAAATTGAGTACAAAGCTAATTTAAAGATTTGACAGTGCAATAGTCATCTGGACGAAAGGGCGAATTTAAATTCTTTAGTCTACCTGATGAATAACCATTTTTGAACACATTGTACATATTTTTAAATAGCTAGCAACAAAATACATAATATAAAAACTAAACATAAAAAAGTAAATAAGGCTTAAAAAAGTAAGAACAAAAATCACGTAATTATAAAACACAATGCAAAAAAATTGAGTACAAAGCTAATTTAAAGATTTGACAGTGCAATAGTCATTTGGATGAAAGCTCGAATTTAAATTCTAGAGTCTACCTGATGAATAACTGTTTTTGAACACATTGTACATATTTTTAAATAGTTAGCAACAAAACACATAATATAAAAACAAAACATAAAATATGGAAATATAAAACACAATGCAAAAAAATTGAGTACAAAACTAATTCAAACATTTAACAGTGCAATTGGATGAAACCGCAAATTTGAATCTCATAGTCAACCTGATGAATAACCATTTTTGAACACATTGTGCATATTTTTAAATAGTTAGCAACAAAACCTAAAAAAGTAAATAAGGCTTAAAAAAGTAAGGACAAAAATCACGTAATTATAAAACACAATGCAAAAAAATTGAGTACAAAGCTAATTTAAAGATTTGACAGTGCAATAGTCATCTGGACGAAAGCGCGAATTTAAATTCTAGAGTCTACCTGATCAATAACCAGTTTTGAACACACTGTACATATTTTTAAATAGCTAGCAACAAAATACATAATATAAAAACTAAACATAAAAAAGTAAATAAGGCTTAAAAAAGTAAGAACAAAAATCACGTAATTATAAAACACAATGCAAAAAAATTGAGTACAAAGCTAATTCAAAGATTTGACAGTGCAATAGTCATCTGGACGAAAGCGCGAATTTAAATTCTTTAGTCTACCTGATGAATAACCATCTTTGAACACATTGTACATATTTTTAAATAGTTAGCAACAAAACACATAATATAAAAACTAAACATAAAAAAGTAAATAAGGCTTAAAAAAGTAAGAACAAAAATCACGTAATTATAAAACACAATGCAAAAAAATTGAGTACAAAGCTAATTCAAAGATTTGACAGTGCAATAGTCATCTGGACGAAAGCGCGAATTTAAATTCTTTAGTCTACCTGATGAATAACCATCTTTGAACACATTGTACATATTTTTAAATAGTTAGCAACAAAACACATAATATAAAAACTAAACATAAAAAAGTAAATAAGGGTTAAAAAAGTAAGGACAAAAATCACGTAATTATAAAACACAATGCAAAAAAATTGAGTACAAAGCTAATTTAAAGATTTGACAGTGCAATAGTCATCTGGACGAAAGCGCGAATTTAAATTCTTTAGTCTACCTGATGAATAACCGTTTTTGAACACATTGTACATAGTTTTAAATAATTAGCAACAAAACACATAATATAAAAACTAAACATAAAAAATAAACAAGACCTAAAAAAGGTAAGAACAAAAAGATAAATCCTTTTTATCAATAACTTTTTTCTTCTTTTTTTTCACATTGTTTTTAATTTGATATACAGCGTGCTCAAAAACTAGCGCACCAAATCAATGGTGTGTGGTAGAGAACTGGTTACATATAAAGGTAAAAATAGTAAAAAAATTCTTTGTATTAAAGTTATTGATAAATAACGGATTTTTGATAAATGATTTGTGGCAACGTTGTCTAACAGTATATAGAATTTGATCAACAATAAAAATAAATTATTTTTGAAACGGTTTCCTAGGAAATAATTCCCAGTGTTGGCACACATTGTGATTTTTTTGATGAATTTTATTTTTTTTTAATTAAAAAAACTGCTAAAATCTGATAGTAAATTTAAAAATAATTATTCATCATTTTGTTACGCAACGATTACTTGGTATGAAACATAAAAACATAAAAAAATAATAAAAGCTAAAGAAGTTAACACAATAAGTTTGTAGCTCCAGATTTTTTAAATATGACTTTAGGAATTTTTTCAACATTTTTCCCGTAATCTGCACTTGCTTCTCAATAACGTACCACTGAGTTGGTGCGCCAGTTTTTGAGCACTCTGTACTTACCGGAATGATAAAAGATTATACTATAAAAAAGTTAGTTGTCATTAAAAAAAATTTAAAATGAAGTTACTACACAAATTTGGGTACAAAAATAACCTGTTTTTTTCGGGTTTTAAAAAAATAACTCATAAAAGATATGAATTTTGGACATTATACTTTTGGTTCAGTTTGTGTTAAAACGATATTGTGGGGAAAAGTGTAATATACAGAGTGCTCAAAAACTGTCGCACCAATTCAGTGGTACGTTATTGAGAAGCAAGTGCAGATTACGGGAAAAATGTTGAAAGAATTCCTAAAGTTATATTTTAAAATATCTGGAGCTACAAACTTATTGTGTTAACTTCTTTAGTTTTCATAATTTTTTTATGTTTTTATGTTTCACAACAGGTAATCGTTCCGTAACAAAACGATGAATAATTATTTTAAAATTTACTTTCAGATTTTAGCAGTTTTTTTAATTTAAAAAAATTAAAATTTATCCAAAAAATCACAATGTGTAGATGTGCCAACACTGGGAATTATTTCCTAGGAAATAGTTTCAAAAATAATTTATTTTTATTGTTGATCAAATTCTATTGCGATCATGACTGTTAGACAACGTTGCCACATATCATTTACCTAAAATTAGTTATTTATCAATAACTTTAATACAAAGAATTTTGTTACTAATTTTACCTTTATATGTAACCACTTTTCTACCACATACCATTGAGTTGGTGCGCCAGTTTTTGAGCACGCTGTATAGTATAAAAACCCTTTCAATAAGTCATGTGTCAAAAATTACTTAAGAAGCCTCAGTTTTTTAATGTTCTAACATATACTGTAATTACGAATTTAATTTAATTAGTTAATTTAATTTAAATTTTTCCCGATTACACCTATTGTAATGTATTATACTTTGTTATAATTTTTTTATAATTTAAGCGGGTAACATTCGTAAAATTAAATTAAAAATTAATTACATTAGGCGCGGGTTTTGTAAAGTTGTATGAAACACTCAGTATTTGATTTTGAAAACATTCGTTAGGATTACGTTCTTTAATAAATAAATGACCAAAGTTACCGGAGACATTTTACTTAAAATCCGGCCGTTAATTTTTTTAAATCTTTAATTTGAGTGCAGAAGGCGAGGCCGGAATGATGGAGAGCCCCTTTTTCTATCTTTGGATAACGGCGTCGCTGATAAGTTCTTGCTACGCATACACTTGGGATATAAAATTGGACTGGGGCCTCTTCGACTCAAAAGCCGGAGATAACAAGTTCCTCAGGGAGGAAATTGTTTATTCCTCGACGGTAACTTTTCCACATTTGCGGCTTTTCCTCACCTTTACGGCTCGTTTCAGTGGTTTTATTATTTCGCAATAGTCGAGGATTTTATTTTACGATTCGGATGGGCATTTTCGATGTCTTTAACCGAAATGGGTTATGTTCACGCCGACCTAATGGTAACGATTTTAGCGCCCTTGGAAGTTTTTAGGTGAGGGTTTCTCATTCAAGGGACAATTTAACGAAATTTATTTGCTCAGGAGATTCGTCTGGAACTTTTTTCGCCTTGAGAACGAACATCTCAATAACTGCGGAAAATTTAGGGCTGTGAGAGATATATCAGTGGCGCCCTTGGACACTTCGGACCAGATGTTGATTGTGAGGATGATGGATGAGGAGGATGGGGTTGTGCACAGGAGGAAAAAAAAGTTCGGGGGGAAAAGGAAGGACGAGGGACGATCGGCTGAAGGAGAATCAACTGATGACATGGACATTTAATTGCATTTAATAAATTAAATTATTTAATTTTAAATAGAGAAATGTAAACGTTTTAGAGAGTAATAAAGAATATGGTTGTGATTTGTGTTTTAATAGTCCATTCAAATTAGCATTAAATTAAAATGATGAGAAAAAGCTTAAATTTTTTATTTAGGTAACTTACTTATAAGTTAGGTTCAGTCAAAGAATTTTTTGTATCAACCCCCGAGAAGAGGTTGAAAAAATGAGAATGAAGTGTTTTTTTAAAGAGTATTCAAAATCGGTAAAAAAAGTTCTAAATAAATATTGTAAATTAAATTAAAAATTGCTATCTCTTGTTATGCGATAAACTAACAAATAGATAACTACAGTCCGGGACATTTCTATTTGGACATAAAAAATTTGAATTTTCTGACATTTATACGTGTATTCAGCGTCTATGTGAACAAAAAATGTTCTCTCTCTCATTCTATGGTCCTTGAGTTTTAATAACAGGAACATTTTTAAAATTGGTAGCTTTAGGAAATGACAGTAAACAGCTGACTGATGTAAATAATAACACAATAACAAAGGAAATGTTATAATTTTAATCTATATAACCAGTGGCTGCTTTAAAAGTGTGTACTAACGGGATAATAACATATTTACGCAAGTATTTTTGAAGGTAGAAACACTACTTGTCATATAACAACTACTTAGATTATATGATGAGACGGGAATGGCACAACACAGAATTGCAGTCAGTGATTGTGCTGGAGAAAGCTGCTGTGACGTACTGACAGTACTGACTATCGCTGGTTGTACGATTTGTGCAATTTGTGATATATTTTGTGTGAAAAACTGGAAAACAAAGTGCATAACTGCATAACCTCACTTATCGCAGTTTTGCACATTTTGATGATGGTAATTGCGGTTCAAGTAATTATGAGTTATAGATGGGGCCCACTGTTTACTTCAAAGTAAGTTCACGACATTTACAGATACTTTCTTTATGTTTTTGTCTTTTCTGGTGTAGAGGGTTAACCTTTCTATTTTCATATAAAATTCAAACCAAACGAAATCGAAAAGCTTAATATTGTCATGTTTTTTATTAATTATTAAAAAAATTTCTTAAAAAATCACAGATAGTGTTTATAATTTGCAGCTGAAGCCTTTTGGGTCCACTTTTTTCGTTGTTATTTCCTGGTAGCCACTCTTGTTTCAAGCAGAATGGGTGTAAGGTTAAAAATAATCCCATAAAATTGTTAATATAACTCCTTTGCACTGGCATGGGGTATTTGAAAACTTACGTTTAACAAATACGTCACAAAGTCTCAGTCATCGTCGAAAAACATAATTAGGGCTTTATAACAAGAAGCGTTTTCTGATTTTACTGTGGACGTGTGGAAGAATAGTGTGAAATATTGCTAAAAACCAACTTTTACTCTTGTTTACATTTTTGTACGTCTCTATCTGAGAGTAGTCGTCTTTTATAAAAAATATAGCCTACTAATAAAGGAAATTAAAGTGTTTTTATTTCTGGGTTGCCCCAATTCCACTTTGCCCTTGCCTGATAATCAAGACACTGATAATGAAATTGGTGTAAGTGCATCGAATACAAACGTTTTGAATAGATGAATAAAAGAGAGTCAACTGCTTTTTTCAAAAAGGCCATTTCAAATTTATTCAAAAAGCACACCCCCATTGAAAAGGGTCCATTCACGATGAAGTTCGGCTTCCTGCATGACATAGGTCTCGGACACCAATCTCACTGTAAATGGTCTAATTTGGTCTTGCATCTCTAAGACATGGACTCACTGAGAGCGACTTCTGCAGTAGGCTTGAGACCTGCTGCCTGTCTCGCAACAATCTCTGCATTATGATTCCAAATCATTCTATAAAACGCTGTCAATTATAAGCCATGATATGAGGCATGAGGCCGTCTCAGTGTATGTCTTGTGTATATTGAAACTGTTTCTTAAAGAACCCATTAACAATGAGATCTGCTTCGCTACATGCGGCGCGACAGGACTCAAAGACTAATCCCAAAAGACACAAAAAAACTGACACAGTTTATCATTTTAAGCCATTGACAGCGTTTTCGAATGTTGGTGCAAAGACTTGTCGCGAGGCAGGTTTCAGCCTTCCGCCAACGTCAGTCTCAGTGAAACCCTCTCAAAGTGATCTCAGCGAAAACCATTCACAATGAGATTGGTCTATGAGGCCTATGTCGTGCCGCATGCAGCGAGATATGTCTCATTGTTAATGAAAATAGGGCCTTTTTTGTTGTTTAAAATTGTTTTTTAAAACTTTTGTGGCAAATTTTACTGATGTGGCAGAGAGGGGGTATGCAATTGGAACATGACGATGACTACCCTAAAAGGCACTTCGAGGCTTTTATGGCCTTTTTAATGCAAATTTCAACTTTAAACCTGACAGTCATACCAAGGTCAAACATAACCTGACCTGACCTGACAGCCATACCAAGGTCCAACATAACCTCAACAGTAGTCCAGTAACGGTACTTCAAAGCATTTGAAAGTTTCTCCATTTGTTTGTAAATGTTCTAGTTGGTACATTTTGCTACAATAAAGAAATATTTAAATTTTTATTATTGTTTACATTTGTCATCTGTCAAACACATCAAACAACAAGTTCCCTAAATTTGAGTTCTTATCTAGTTTTTGTGCTCTATATAGTCTCGCGTCAAGGTATGCGCTGTGACGTATCTCATATAGAAATGTCCCGGACTATATAAACGTTTTTATAGTTTTTTATAGTTTTGAAACAGCTAATATGTAGTTTCACAGGCTGTCCCAACGATCCGAAATTTTTCTTTTTTTAGATTATAACTGCGTTTCTGCAGCATGTTTCTAAAAATTGCGGTATATATTCAGTGTGTTCTAATAATAAAAAAAACACTAAAGTTATAATTTTTCAACATGTTCTATTTAAAAATGTTTTACACGGAAAAATAGGTCTTTCATCACTTTAAAGGAAAAAGTTCAAACTTAAATCTGTTCCAATTGTTTATTTCACTGCAATTAGAAACATATAAAAATTATTAAGTTTATTAAAAGTTGAATAACTTGAAAAAGTTAAATGGAACACCCTATTTTTTGTGCATGCTTTTCAAAGACTATTAAATTGTCTAGCTATAAAGATAAAGTTTCAAATGTCTAAAGTTAATGACGAAAAAGATATTTTACTTTAAAAGTTAATTTTAGCAACAATACACACAATTCATGAGCATTGTTGTTACCATTGTAAACCATACCATAACCATAGCAACTTCACCGCAAACCATTTGTTGGAATTTATACGAGAATTAAAAATTCACCAAAAATATTAAAACTTTAGTTATTTCACTGTAATAAATAACAAATAATGGCCAAAGAGTAACATTAAATTTATTATTACCAAAAAAATTTCATTTTTCAACTACTGAAACAATAGTTAATATTTTTTTCGATGTTTAATGTTAAATATCTTTTGAATAATCAGCAAAAGACACTTAACTGTTAATGTTTTTAGAGAAACAATTTAAAGGTCTTTTAGATATAAAAATAAAACAATGAGTGTTCCATTTCAACTTTTGATGTTATTTAATTTGCAACAAACCTCTTCATTTTTCTTGAATGCAGTAAGCTTATAAGAATAATACATTCTTTAAGTATAAACTTCTTTTTTTAAGATAGTGAAAGTTCTAATTTTCTCAGATTTTTAGTTTTTATGTAATAATTTAAAAAAAACATTTTTTTGTCAGAAAAAATCAAGTTATTTCAAAAACTATGCAGAATCGACTAATACAAATTTAGATTAAAATCATCAGTATTAAAAGCTACGTCCAAAAATGCAAACAAATTTAAGGTGTTTCATTTGGAAAAACATAACTTTAGAGTTCTTTTAATATTGGAACACTTTGTATATACACCGCAGTATTTTATAAACATGCAGTAAAAACACATCTATAGTCCAAAAAAAAAGACAATACCTTTAATAATAAACAAGTTATGGAGCTTTTTCGGATCGTTGGGACAGCCTATACTTATAAATATAAAAGTTTAGGTAGGTACCTTTTAAACAAAGTGATTTATTATAGTGTTATTTATTTATTATAGTATAGTTAAAAAACTCAAAAAAAAAACTCTTTAGCACTGTCGTCAAACTATTTAGAAATCTTTGTACGGTAAAGTTTTTCCTTCGTGAGATTTTCTCTCATAGTTTATATGTAGATATGAAGAAAAGAAAATTTGGCATAGTCGACAAAATGGTGGATTTTCTAGCTTTTGTGCAAGTTCAAAGTGAGAAAAAACCCATATCAGTAATTAAACAAATATTAGAAGCACACATTATCATTTTAATTGAAGAAACACCAATAGCAAAATGTAAGATGGGCAAAATCGAAACAAATGCTGAGAGTAACTAGGTTGTTATACAATTTAAAAAGCCATTTTGGGGAATAGACAAGGATTTCTTGGCAGCAGTTGGTGGCATAGAAAGCGATGGAAAGTGTATTTATGATCAGATTAAATTTATGTAGCTCATTTAAATACTTAATGCTTACTTAATTTGTCTAAACTATTAAATAATTAAAAAACTGATGTTGTTTTCACCTAACCTAACATACTCTTTTCTTTCGCTCTGTGAATATTAATTAATAATTACACTGGAACTGGTGAACAATCTATTGTATATCTCCTCTTTATTTCGATAAAATCAAAAACAAATTAAAGTAATAAGTAATATGTATACAGGCTGATTCTTTTTTTAGTGCCTACATTACAAACTTTTTACCTTCTAATATAGGTACAGCTGTAAAATTTGTATACGATCCTAATCGACCATTTCAATTAAATTATTTGCAAGATGGCTGAACTTTCGGAACTACGAGAAATTTTAAATAGTAAGCACCTATTTTTATTGCATATTTGAATTCACCTTCTGAATATGAGTAAAATTTAACTTAGATGTTGGTAGTTTTTGACATATGTCAATTTTTTTGTTAAAATTTATATTTGCAAGGGTTTATTTAAAATATCACAGCTCAATCCTTTGAAATAACTGAATACTTTTTCTTGCATTAGATATCCAACAAATCGAATTTTTTTTCTAGAAGTTTCAAAATTGTCAAAAGTCAAAATTTATGGCTAGTAGGATTTTTTCAAAAGGGTTATCAAAAAACTGCTATAACTCAGTCTTTTCAAATGGAACGACCCTATTTTCTTAACGGTAATCGAAAAAACATCAATATTTACGGTGATTGTTGTTAATACGTCCTATAGCTAACTCATACATTTTTTGAAAAAAAAAAATCACAAAAAACAGATTTTATTTCGTAATTTTCATAGTTATTCAAGTAGACCTTGCAAATCGGTCAACAGTTGTCAAATTTCAATATCTTATTTATTTTTTAGTTAGTATATTATTGAATAAGCAATAAAACAATAATATTTAATTATGGTTTATTAAAACTTAGTGAATTATGTAAAGTAACTCCAATTTTAAACTTCCTGATAAAAAAAAGTAAAAAAAAAACAAACATTTCTTTTAATTTTATCGTATTTGTCAAAAGTTTACAAAAATAAAATATCAAAAATAAAAATAATAAGCTAAAATTCAGAATTTTGCAATTATTTAAAAAACTGTAAGAGATAGATATAGAAGATGTTAATAAAAGTCTGCATCAAAATTGATGTTCTTTTGATTGCCATTGAAAAAACAGGGTCATTTTATTTGGAAAAACTGTGTTATAATCATTTTTTAATTATCATTTTCAAAATATCATAGTAGCCTTGCAATTTGACAGCTGAGAATCCTGAAGATTTGAGAAGGGCCTTCGAACCTTTGGCTGTCAAATGCAAAAAGAATTGTTTACTTATTTTAAAGAGTTTATAAGCTGTGATATTTTAAATAAACCTCTGCAAATAAAAATTTGTATAAAAAAATTGTTATATTTCAAAAATATGACAGATAAATACTAACAATTAAAGTACATTTTACTCAGTTGTAAGAGGTGAATTAAAAAATACAATAAAAATAGGTGGTTACTATTTAAAATTTTTAAGTTGCCGCCAATTTCTCGTAGTTCCAAAAATTCAGCCACTTTGAATAAAATAACAATAACAAAATAACAATAACAAAAAACAGTACTGTATATACATCAAATAAACTTCTAATTAAACAAAGAGTACCTCAAGGCAATATACTAGGACCTTTATTTTTCGTAATTTATATAAACGACCTATTAAACATTTTAACAGTCTCAGAGAACAATAGTGCAGTTAACTTTGCTGATGACACAAACATCTTAATTTGGGGTGAAAATATGACAGATACAGTGAAAGAAGCAAAGATATGCATGAATAAGGTAATAAACTGGACTAAAGAAAATAAATTAGTGTTAAATTTTAAAAAAACCTAAGGCGTTCATTTTGCAATATGTAATCACAAGAATACAGAGAAATCGAATATCATCTAAAGAAATTGAATTAATAGAGAAAACTAATTTTCTGGGAATATACATTGACCATAAGTTAAGCTGGCCTAATCATATAGATAATTTATTAAAAAAATTAAACTCAGTACATTTTACAATACGTGTTTTAATAAAATACATTAACATTGAACAACTAAGAATAATATACTTCGCAAATTTTCAGTTATTACTAAGCTACGGTATAATATTTTGGGGGCAAAGTGGAAAGATATCAAAAGTATTTGTTGCTCAAAAACAAGTCATGAGAACTATGTTTAACTTAAAATATAATGAAACTTGTAGGAACATCTTTAAAAGCAATAACTTTTTGACAGTAACTGGTTTATACATATATAGATTACTTTTATTTTTCTTTAAACAGAATCTACTATTTAATGTCACTAACGACCATAAGTACAACACTTGCAAAGTAGACTTAGAGTATCCAAGACACAAACTCACGCTGACGGAAAAAAATTCTCATTATGCAGGAATAAAACTATACAATAGGTTACCTGTGCATCTACGCACACCTTGAAATTTATATTTATTTAAAAAGAAAATATTTGACCACATTTTGGATCTCGAACCATAATAGACAGGTTTTTTGACTTATATCTTAAAATTATTATATGTTATTGTTATTTCTGTGTATAATACTGACGTTTTTCGTATCAATTTTGTTACTACATCTGTATAAATTAATAGTAATAAATTATTATTATTAAAAAAAAAATTAGTTGAATGGTCGGTTTAGGTTGTTTATAAAATCTTAAAGCTCCAGCTATATGTATAGCATGCCTTCTCCCTTACAAAACCAGGAATACCTACTTTTAAATGTACCTGCAAAAACAAACTGTTCTGAAGGAGCCTTCTACTTTTAAAATACAGTTTTTACATCAATTTCACAGAATCACAGACAGAATCCTTGAAATATCTGTTTTTTAAATATACCTTAAAAACAGGTTAAAATGCTTAAAAAAACTATGTGTGCTGAGGGGGCCATCTTAATAGTGAAGATAGCTACAAGAATGTAAACGCAAAATTTGTCCAATTTTTGGTTTTTGTAAATTTTTCGCTGAAACGTTTTTTTCATAACAATTTGAAATTCAAAATCAAACTTCGAATTCGAAATTTAACATAAGAATCAAGTATTTATGCAGATTTTTTAAAATTGTTTACATCATCCTTTTACATTCAACCACCCTAAGCTCTGTTAACTTGAATATTATCAAAAAAGTCAAGAGAAAATTTTTATGTGAAATCTTATGCTTTACAATTTTCATATACTTTTTTCTGGCTCTTACCGATTTTAAAAAATCTTTAAAATTACACACTTTATTTTCGTTTTTTCAACCTCTTTTCAGAAGTAGAAAAAAAAATAACTAACATAAAAATGCAAGCTTATCCCCAACATTTTGGTTTAAAGCCGCTCATTTGCCTGGACTATTGTTCACCTCGGGGCGTGCGGAGGCGTCGCGACGCCCCTTGAATAAAATTTTCAGATTTCAGGACAAATATTGTTTATGTTGGGATATTATCAGCAATTCTGCGTGTTATTATCAAAATCGGGGCGCATGTGCGTCGATGTTGTGTTAGTAGAGCTGTGGCAGTTCGCTTCAGTCAATGAAAATATCCAGTTCACTAGCTGGGAATTTTAACACCTCCTGTGACGTCGGCAGCGTCGCCCAATGGCATGTTGGGTATCTTATTGATTACTTGGAAAAATGGCAGGACTGTGAAAACATATGGACTGAACCGCCTGGAAAACTACAATATGAAATTCACCTTCATATGTATTGTCATCGTTTTATCATGTAGTGTTTGTGCTTCCGGCGATCTGGAAATTTATCCGGGTGAGTAGAAGTCCGTTTAAATGCTGCATTCGGTCGGAAACGCGAAACAAAATAAGGCAAAAAAACCGCCAAATACAAGACCAAAATATTATTCAGAAATTTTTTAAATAAAATTTGTATCATCAAACCTAATTTACGCCTCACATTTTTTCCACAAAATCCTATTTACGAGCTGCCAATAGAACGTTATTTCGAGTGTTTACACGGAGGTGCTTAGAGAGATATTCCAAGTCGACTCTTTGAAGATATTTACATTTCATTTCATTTTATTTCGTTTTTATTCTCAAGGTACGTTTATTTGCCTGAATATTTCCTTTCAATATGGCACAAGATTCTGATGCCACATAAAGTTTCATTATTTTGAGTGTTTTTTTTCGTTTAATATGAGAGCGGCTTCTTAAAATTTAAATACATTATTGTGGGAGTTTAATGTGTTTGAACATGTTCTCGTTTTTGAATTTTATAGTTTGGGTTTATGTACGCTAAATAAATTTTGAAGCTGTTTGTGTTAAAAACTGACCTTAATTACGAGGTTGCTGCAAAATTTGTCTTATTTAAAAGGTTCTAAATGTCCACGTTAATAATGAAAATGTTTATTGTTGCGACAAGAGATGCTTTTAACGAATAAACTTAAAAACTTTACTCGTTCTGGGTGAAATTAATAAAACAATTTTGGAAATAATTTTTTATTTTTGGAGAACATGCCAAGAATTTTTTTTCAGGTGCTTCTTTTTTTAGTTTTTAGGCTTTGTTGTGCGTATTAGTTAAAATTAATTGTCTCGATAACAAAAACAAACAAAAAAAATTTTGACCAAACTTAACACTTTGGCCTGCTTAGTGACATTATGTTGAAGAATTTTTTGTTTTTCGAGTTACAAAAGTTAGAAGTTTGGGATTTACTGTGTTTTAAATAAAAGATAACGATTTTTTTAGTTTACAATAATTGGTTTTATTTTTTGTTGATCTGTTAAAATAATCATTTTGAGTGGTTCTTCAAAAAATTAAAAATTGGCCTTTCAGCTCAGTGGTACGTTGTTGGGAAGCAAGTGTACTCGTAGAATACAGGAAAAATCTTGAAAAAAATTAACAAAGTTGCTAATCTATCTAAAAATGTTTACAAACTTATTTTGTTAACTCCTCCAGTTTTCATTATTTTTTAACGTTTTTATATTTTAAACTAAATAGTCTTTTCCCTACACAATAATGAATTATTATTTTGGAATTTACTATCAGTCGCTAGCAGTTTTTTTAATTAAAAAAAATTAAAATCATGAAAAATCAAATTTTGTAGATGTACGGACACTGGGTAATGTGTATTATCGTTTAAAAAATTATTCATATTTATTGTTGGCTTAGCAAATTTTATTGAGATAACTCAGTTGTCACGTATCATTTATTTAAAATTCGATATTTATCAATAACTTTAGTACATAGATTTTTTTACTGTTTTAACCTTTATATCTATTCTCCTCTCTACCATATCCTACTGAGTTAGTACGCCAATGTTTGAACATTCTGTACAATGTGGGATGTGTAGTGTTTTTGTTTATGATAATGTTTTTCATAATATTAGAGTTTGTGTTTATGTACTACCTACGCTCTAAATAAATTTTGAAGCTAATGGTCCAAAAAATACTGACCTTAATTACTACGAGGTTAGCACAAAATTTATGTATGTTTTTTCTTCTTTAAAAGGTTCTCAATGTCCATTTTAATAACGAAAATGTTTATTGTTGCGACAAGAAATGCTTTTAAGTAATAAATTTACAAACTTTACTCATTCTGGGTGAAATTAATAAAAACAATTTTGAAATTAATTTTCTGTTTTTGAAGGACATGACACGCTTTTTGTTATTTCAGGTGCTTTTTTTTGTTTCTTTGGCTTTGTTATGCACGTTAATAAAAATTCAAGTTGAAATTAAAAGTTGGTTACTGCTTTTTTACGTTTTTTCTTGATTCTTGTCTCGAAAAAAAAATAAAATAAAAATAAAAATTTTGACTAAACTATACACGTGATAGACCTTGACCGGCTTTGTAATATTTTGTTGTAGACTTGTTGTTTTTTGAGTTACAAAAGATAAACATTTTTATTTACTTTGTTTTATAAAATAGATAATAACGATTTATTTACTTTACCTACTATAACTGGTTGCATTTGTTGTTGATCTGTTAAAGTAATTATTTTGCGGGTTTTTGTTTTGAGATTGCCTTAAATATAGTGTTAAAAAGATTTCTAAAATTACCTGATATTTTTAAAAATCTGGAGTTACAAACTTATTTTGTTACCTCTTTCAGTTTTTATTATTTTTTAATGTTTTTATAATTCGCACCAAATAATTGTTCTCTAACACAATAGTGAATTATCATTTTTGAATTTACTATCAATTCCTAGCAGTTTTTTTAATTTAATTTTCAAATAAATGTTTTCTGTACCATATATTCCACTGTTGATGCTCCAATTTTGAATACCCTGTATATTGTGGAATGTGTAGTGTTTTTATATTTGTTTTTTTTCAGTTGTAGAGTTTAGGTTTATGAACTTGCGCTCAAAATAAATTTTGAAACTGTTACTTCAAAAACTACTGACCTTAATTACTACAAGGTTAGCACAAAATTTATCTATATTTTTTCTTCTTTAAAAGGTTTTCAATGTCCACTTTATTAAAGAAAATGTTTATTGTTGCGCTTGCGACAAGAGATAGTTTTAAATTAGAAACTTCACTAATTCTAGGGAAAATTAATAAATTTTGAAAGGACCTTGGAAAAGACATTTTGAAGAACATAGACGTTTTTTTTTATTTCAAGTGCTTATTACTATTATTATTTTATTTTTGTTAATATTGTTATTATTATTATTATTATTATTATTATTATTATTATTTTGCTTTATTTTAAACACAACTTCTATCATTCATGAGCTTTGTTATGCAAACACGTATTAAGAAAAATTCTACATGAAATTAAGAAAATGTTGTTCTTTTCTTGATCCTTGTCCCGAGAAAACAAAATGCAACACAAAAATTTTGACCAAACCTGTTGTGGTGATAGGCCTTGGCTTGTTTGCCCATTCGTTTTTCAAGAAGTTATATGTAAGAGGTAAAAGTTTGAGATTTACTTTATTATTTCATACAAGCACATGAGTCTGCTAAAAGTAATATATTTTTCTGTACCGAAAAAACTAATAGTCGCACAGAACCCAGAAATTATAATATTAATAAAATAAAAAATACAAGATACTAAAATATTAATTCATCAAAATTTTTATGATTCTTATTATCATTCTAAATCAAAGACGCTTAAAAAATGTTTTGAGCAAACAATTTTTAATGAAATTAAATCTTTTAATGTTTTATTTATTTTATTTATATAATTAATTATTTTTTGTGGCTAGTGATATTTTTTGCGAATTTTTTGCACAAAATAGTACAATGTGTTTTGAAATGATTCTCATCATATGAATCACAGACGTGTAAATTTCCCATGTAAAATCAGAAATGGCGCTTTATAGAATTAATGACAAGCATTTAGACACAGAAAATTACCATTCTCCGTTTATTAAGTCTCTAATGCAAAAATAAGCTTTGACAATAACAATTTAGTTGCATTTTAACGAATTTTTTAAAATTAATTAATTGACAATTTGTAAATTTCACAACTGACAGTTTTGACATTTATTGAGAAAGAATTCAATTCGGAAATAAAATTAACTAGACGCCCTCTGGTGATGACTTTTGAACTATGTCGAAACCAGTAAAGAAATTTTCGTAATTCTACATTTAACTGACATTTAATGAATTGTTCAACAATTTTGCGTGTATAGTGTTAATTACTTACATTAGAAAGAATCACTTTAAAAGTACGTGGTGGTAAATACTAGCTTTGACTTTGATTCTGTGGTTTTTCGTGGTATAAAGTGTTTATTGTTGGAACTTGAAAGTGGATAAAAAGTTAAAAAGATTTAAATTTTGATTACAAAGTGTTATCAAACAGTTGTTTAATTAAAGACTATAAGTAATGGATCACAACGAACACATGTTGGGCTCAAGAAACCAATAAATTAGTGAAGTGTGTGAATTTTAGGTTAGAATTTTTCCACTGAAAAAATCATGAAATGTTTCGGTAAATCTATAAAACTACAATAAAGATTAACAACTCCTGATACATTTAAACGTAAATTATGCCAAAAGGTAGGCTTTTCAATGTCTTTGTAATAATTTTCCAATAAAGAAAGTGAACCAAACATTCATTCGTTATTCGTGTTTTCCTCGTCATCTCTCATTTGTCAACATAAGTTTCTTGCATCAAAGATGCAATAATCATTCCGCGTAGGCAATGTAATAATTGTGAAGCCCCAAAATTCGTACAACGCTCAAAATATCCGAATAAACATTTTCCCGCCATTTATGGTTACTGTTTTCGACCTAGCTCAGTGGCGCCCCCAACGGTAATTTTACTTCCGAATTGAGGAGAGCGGCACAAATTTTCTACATGTAAACCAATTTCAAAGTTAACTAGATGAGAATCATTTAAAAACACATTGTATGTTATTACACGACTTTTATAAGACGTTCTACTTTCAGTTTCACTATGAACAATTTACGAAACCAAAGTAGAAAAACATTTATTCTTCGACACTGTCCAAATTTCCTCCTGAGTAAGGCAGTTGTATTCAACTCGTTTTCGTGTAAATCGGTTCATTTATTTCACCTCCTGGTTTCATAATCTACTCGTGAAATAAAACGTCTGATTTACATTCAAACTCCTTAAAGAAATAACTATTAAGCATCGCTTATTCCAAAATGATAAAAAAAATATTTTTTTACAGATATGTAACATTAATTATGAATAATTAATTAATTTTAATTATAAGCAATTGTAGACAAATTTTGAATAAATTTACATGCATTGAGAATATAATTGAAGAATAATTGAGAATAATTGCAGACTCACCCTGTGTAAGAAAAGATCGGCTTTTTACTGTATACCTACAATAATTATTAAAAAAAATAAAAATGAAATTATCTTTTTGTGATTTCGCTAACCGCCCTCATTTAATTTACATTAAAAAACACCACTCTAATTTTGTTAATATCAATTTAAAAATTATAAAGTTCAGCACTGTTCGGGAGACAATATTTCGCCTTATATTCTTTCACTGAATACTCAAATAGGTTGGTAACCACAATCTCTTTTATTGAAAGTTTTAAGTTGTTCTAAAGTTTTTTAATTTCGTACGTCCCTAATTGAATATTAAGATTCTCAGTAAAATATAAAGTAGGTGCACAGCAGACTTCTACGGAAACTTTAATTGGAAAATAGGAATAGAAATAATTATAAACTATACGTACTATAAAGTTATATAAACGTAGCCAATATTTAATTTAGTTTAGTTAATATTTAATTAGTATAAAAAAAAATAATTGAACTTTTGTAATTTTTAAAAGAAGCGAAAAAAATTAAAACGTGGTATTTGTCAAAATCCCACTTTGGGGAAACCACAAATATGTAAATTAGTAGTTTGCTCTCTTCATTGCGTGCTGCGTGCTTGTTTAATAATCACAAATGAAAAATCAGAACACTGAAACAATATGTAGAGGCTTTATGAATTATGGAATTCAACACGCAGTGTTATTTGAAAATACAAAATTCTGTTATTTTACTAAACTAAACAATCATAAAAGCATTTTTGAGATAAAGTTTTTGTAAAAGGTATGCATACGATAAAATATAATAACACGTATTTTGTTTTTCTTAATTAAAAAATACGAAGAGTTTTTATTAAATGCATACTTTTTTACATAATGAGGTTTCATTTATTGAGTTTTAAGAAAAGTTGTAAGCACTCATTTGAATCTTTTAACAAGAATTTTTAGCGTGATCGACTTATCGTTGAACGTTTTAACGAGACCGAACATTTGTGTCTTGTTCGATTTCATGCTAAATTTTTTGATAAACCGATGGAACACACTTTTTAATTAATTATACACAAAATGGCATTGCCTTTTTTGCTCGTTACAGGAACGTGTGTGGGTGGATGTGTGGGCATGACAACAAACAATTAGTCATTAAATAATTTAGACTAAATGACCACGGTTGAAAATATTAAATCTGATTACAATTTTGTAAATGAAATCGGTGAAGATCAAAGAGCTAATTAAGGCGTAGTTCTGGCAATGATAATTGGAAACTAGTTAAGACAATTTGAGCGAAACTAATTAATTCACAAAAAAAATATTCAGACGCAAGTGTTTGATGCCAAACGACACGAAGCAAATTAATAAAGCGCAGCATGAGAGAGAAGAGTAATTCCACGTGATATTTTATCAGATAACCAAATTGGGAATTAGTATTCTGGAGCTGTGCACTTGCTCCGAAGTAGCAAATTTCCGCCGTAATAAAATTACACACGTCTTAATTCCTGATATCTTGGAAATAAACTGTCACCTTACATCTCTTCCACACAGATGCGCTGAATGTCCTAGACGTAATAATAACCATTCTTCTTTACAAGCTTTTGAAAGCTTCTCGGAAGTTTTTTCTACTTTTGTGCGAGTTCCGCCAGAAAACTGTTTTACATTTCGGAGATTTCGACTGGTTTTTAAATCAGTTACATGCTTTATTAAATTACAAAGTTGCAGGAATTACCATATACTTTAAGAAGATTATTCCTGCTATTCGTCAAAAGAAGCGTAATATTCGAACCACTTATACCGTTATCAAAGTTTGCCGGATGTATTTTGTGATAGTCGCTCAAGTAGAACGAACGTTAACGAATTACTGAAATAGATACACTTGAATTTTTATTTAGCTGCTATCTCAAAAATTAGGCAACGTGACTGTAATTCACCTGGCTATTTTTATGTGTTTTAAATGCAACTATTATCTGATTGTGGAAGCTAGTTACGTTTATTGTAAATGTAAGCGTTCATAAATACGGATTAGGCAATAATATAGAACGAAGAACCCTTTTTATTACTAATAAAATCCACAATAAGGAGCTTAATTGCATCTCGATTGTGAAATATTAAATGTGAAAGGTTCAATGTAATATTGTAGGAGTAGAAATCGTTACATTTAAGGCGAATAAGCAGGATGGTCAAATTTTAATCTGATGTTTTAGATGTCAAAGTTGTCGTGAACCGCGAGCTACTAATTTATTTTTAATTTAAGAAAATTCAAGCCATAAATATACTTACTTCTTTTGTTTTTAATTAATTAATAAGCAGTAAGAATTATTGAAGATCTATACTACATAATATTGGATACATCTATGTTTGTATACAGAATGATTCAACTAAAACTACGTTCCTGACCTAACCTGACCAACTTTTAATACAATATTTCTTGCAGAATGACAATAATTGTCAATGTTCCAAAGTTGGTGAAAATATAATGACGAATTGATCTAATAATTTGTATTATTACTGCTTGTAGTTTTATACCGGGTGCTCAAAAACCGGTGCACCAACTCAGTGGTCAGTGATAGAGAATTCTTTACATATGGAGGTAAAAAAAATAGTAAAAAAATCTTTTGTAGTAAAGTCATTGATAAAATAATAACGAATTTTTAATTAATAATATGTGGCAACGTTGTCTAACAGCCATGATCGCAATAGAATTTGATCAACAATAAAAATAAATTATTTTTGAAACGATTTCCTTAAAAATAATTTCCAGTATTAAATTCAAAAAACTGCTAAAGTATGATATTATATTTAAAAATAATTATTCATCCTTTTGTTAGGGAACGATTACTTACTGTAATAAATAAATAAATAAATTTACTGTAATAAAAACATTAAAAAATAATGTAAGCTGAAGAAGTTAACAAAATGAGTTTATGGCTCCAGATTTTTTTAAATATGACTTTTTTCAAGATTTTTCCCATAATCTACACACGTTTCTCAACAACGTACTACTGAGTTGGTGCGCAAGTTTTTGAGCACCTGTAGAAATTACTCTGTATACCTACCTTCTGTATCAACTATGAAAAATTATTACTTTATTTTTATCGTAAAATTTTGGGTTAAAATACATACAGAGAAAAGTTTGTAGCTAACATCTATCATCAGCAGATGCTTATAGTTGGTATTTTTTATAACATTTAGAGCTAAAACGTGAAGACGTTTTCAACAAAGATGCGTTGTTTGGACTAAATACATATTATAATAGTCACTTAAGAAATTCTAATTTGAGAGAGAATATTGAATGAATTAAAATTGTTTGAAACAATTTTTAATAATTAAAGTTAGATAAAATGAAAATAAAAGTATGCACTCATTTATACATTGCATGTTTTACATGTGACACAGAAATCCGGAATGAAATTTCTTATCTACAAAATAATGCTAAAATTATGCTGATATTGCTGATAATACGATTGGTGTTTCAGCCAGTATGTCGGGATGATTTTTCTTTACACATGAATAACAAAACTAAAAACTCTTATTTATTAAAAAGATAATAGATATTTTTTTAAGAAATGGGTATGTATAATAAAAATAACTTTAGGTACTAATCTCTTTTTACTGTTATCACGAAAACAACTATATACAGGGTGCGTGTTGAGAAGCATACACACCCATAACATTATGGAAAAAATTTTGAAAAAAAAAGTTAGGTATAATTATAAAAATCTAGAACTACAAACTTATTTCTTCAGTTTTCATTATTTTTTTATGTTTTAATGTTTTACACTAAGTAATAGTTTCCTAACAAAACGATGAATAATTATTTTTATATTTACTAACAAACTTTAGCAGTGTATTTAATTAAAAAAAAATAAAACTTATCAAAAAAACTTCTCCACAATTACACTACCTACAGGCACCTTCTTTTTAGCTGTTTGACAGAAATTTTATGAAGAAAAACCTCGATTAGCACAGTTTTTCCTTTTTATGAGTTTTTATGAAGCATGAAGCACTTTTTTGTTTCGCTCGTTGGTGCATTTTATGCGGTTAGATTAGTTATAATTATTTGAGAAAAAAGACACGCTGAGTATGTAGCTGGTCATTTTTACATTTTTACCTGACTCGAAAACTTAGTAAAAACTTTATTTATTAACTTGAAAAATGGTGGATGCGCCGAATTATTTATTAAAACATTTATAAGTCAAAAACTAAAAGTCGTAGAGCAAAACAGTTTACTGCAGTGAATTCAGCGGCTTATTTTCTGTATTACACCGCCATTTTTACAACACTACCTCACTCAAGGACTTAGTTAAAAATTTATTTATTAACTTGAAAACTGGTGGGTGCGCCGAATTATTTATTAAAAATTTTTAACTCGAAAACTAAAAGTCGTAGAGCAAAACAGTTAATTCCAGTAAATTCAGCGGCTCATTTTCTGTATAACACCGCTACTTTTACATTTTTACCTCACTCGAAGACTTAGTAAAAAATTTATTTATTAACTTGAAAAATGGTGGATGCGCCGAATTATTTATTAAAAAATTTATAACTCAAAAACTAAAAGTTTTAGAGCGAAACAGTTTACTCCAGTGAATTTAGCGGCTTATTTTCTGTATTATACCGCCATTTTTGCAACACTACCTCACTCAAGGACTTAGTTAGAAATTTATTTATTAACTTGAAAATTGGTTGGTGCGCCGAATTATTTATTAAAAATTTTTTAACTCAAAAACTAAAAGTCGTAGAGCAAAACAATTTACTCTAGTAAATTCAGCGGCTCATTTTCTGTATTACACAGCTATTTTTACAACACTACCTCACTCAAGGAGTTAGTTAGAAATTTATTTATTAACTTGAAAAATGGTAGGTACGCCGAATTATTTATTAAAATTTTTTTAACTCAAAAACTAAAAGTCGTAGAGCAAAACAGTAAACTCCAGTGAATTCAGCGGCTCATTTTCTGTACTACACCGCCATTTTTACAACATCACCTCACTCAAGGACTTAGTTAGAAATTTATTTATTTACTTGAAAAATGGTAGGTGCGCCGAACTATTTATTAAAATTTGTTAACACAAAAACTAAAAGTCGTAGAGCAAAACAGTTAACTCCAGTGAATTCAGCGGCTCATTTTCTGTATTACACCGCCATTTTTACAACACTACCTTACTCAAGGAGTTAGTTAGAAATTTATTTATTAACTTAAAAAATGATAGGTGCGCCGAATTATTTATTAAAATTTTTTTAACTCAAAAACTAAAAGTCGTAGAGCAAAACAGTTGACTCCAGTGAATTCAGCGGCTCATTTTCTGTATTACACCGCCATTTTTACAACACTACCTCACTCAAGGAGTTAGTTAGAAATTTATTTATTAACTTAAAAAATGATAGGTGCGCCGAATTATTTATTAAAATTTTTTTAACTCAAAAACTAAAAGTCGTAGAGCAAAACAGTTGACTCCAGTGAATTCAGCGGCTCATTTTCTGTATTACACCGCCATTTTTACAACACTACCTTATTCAAGGAGTTAGTTAGAAATTTATTTATTAACTTAAAAAATGATAGGTGCGCCAAATTATTTATTAAAATTTTTTTAACTCTAAAACTAAAAGTCGTAGAGCAAAACAGTTGACTCCAGTGAATTCAGCGGCTCATTTTCTGTATTACACCGCCATTTTTACAACACTACCTCACTCAAGGAGTTAGTTAGAAATTTATTTATTAACTTAAAAAATGATAGGTGCGCCGAATTATTTATTAAAATTTTTTTAACTCAAAAACTAAAAGTCGTAGAGCAAAACAGTTGACTCCAGTGAATTCAGCGGCTCATTTTCTCTATTTTTACAACACTACCTCACTCAAGGAGTTAGTTAGAAATTTATTTTTTAACTTGAAAAATGGTAGGTGCGCCGAATTATTTGTTACAAAATTTATAACTAAAACTAAAAGTCGTAGAGCAAAACGGTTTGTTTTTTTAAATCCAGCGACTCATTTTCTGCACTTTACCGCCATTTTTACATTTTTACCTCAATTGAAGAATTAATAAAAAATTTATTTATTTATTTGAAAAATGGTGGAGGCGCCGAATTATTTAAAAAAAATTTTAACTCAAAAACTAAAAGTCGTAGAGCAAAACAGTTTGTTTTATTAAATTCAGCGGCTCATTTTCTGTATTACACCGCCACTTTTACATTTTTACGCCACTTGAAGATTTAGTAAAAAATTTATTTAATAATTTGAAAAATGGTGGATGCGCCGAATTATGTATTTAAATTTTTTAACTCAAAAACTAAAAGTCGTAGAGCAAAACAGTTTACTCCAGTGAATTTAGCGGCTCATTTTCTGTATTATACCGCCATTTTTACATTTCTACTTACTTGAAGAAATAAAAAAATTATTTATTAACTTGAAAAAAGTTGGAATTTTCTAATTTTATTAAAACGTAATTTAATTGGCCGAATGCTTGCATTTTTGAACCAACCAATTACATGAAAAGAGGTTGTTATTTGCATTATCAACACTTTGCTATGCAAAGCGAAAAGTTATTTAATTTGTTTACTTCAATTTGAAACGGAAACGAATTAAACTTTCGTCGAGGAAAATGTTATATCTACCAGTGACAGATAATCGAACCAATATTTGAACCTCCGCAAAATTGTTCGATTAACTTAGTTTAGGCAATCTAGAGACGAATCTAATTTATTCCACCGAACAAATGTCGCTTCATTTCCAACAGCAATCAATTTGCTTTCGATTCAAATAATACATAGTTTTCAATTATGTTCCTTCCGCAGGTTTCAAATATGACTTGTCTTCTGAAGAACAACGACCGCGCTTGGAACCGGACGATGAAGGTGTGTTTTACGGCGAAAACT
The DNA here is from genome assembly GCF_031307605.1 of Tribolium castaneum. Classification (NCBI taxonomy): domain Eukaryota; kingdom Metazoa; phylum Arthropoda; class Insecta; order Coleoptera; family Tenebrionidae; genus Tribolium; species Tribolium castaneum. Next base: position 11,277,887 of record NC_087394.1, read on the forward strand.
ACCGCCGATGGCCTTGGCAAGAGGCCGACGATTGGAGCAGAAAGAAACAAGAGTTTGATTTAGCGCTTCCAGAACTTCGAAACTTAGAAAAAATGCTAGATAGGAACCAAAACGACGAACTCCCGGCGTATTACAACCCACGGCAGAGTTTTGACAACGCCTACGACGACTACAAACCCATAGAAAAGGCGCACAAGTTCGATCGATTCAACTTTAGATATCCAAACAGTCAGATTTTGGACGATGTTAGGCCCTACCCTCATGAAGACGACTTTACTTTTGGAGATGAGGAGGTCAAGGAGGAGAGGGATTTAAGGCCCAGGGAGCCTCAGGAGAGGCACCAGCAGGAGGTTAAGCCCATGGGTGGGAACCATCACCATCACATGGTGGTGAGCGCTGGTGAGAGGAATAATGAAGAGGCGTCAGGAGAGAGGGCGTTGGAGGAGGCCCCCATGGTGGAAGACCCAAGTCAATTTGCATATCTTCCTACTGATTCCAGATTTTTTCTGAACACTGAAAGTGATAACGGTAAAGTTTTGTCAATCTTTGCACTAGTTGGACAATGTGATTTGAGATAAATTTATTGATTTGCTCTCAATGTATTCATCAGGATTTGAATGGAGGTGTGATAATGATAAGTCAATACTAAATAAGTTTCATGCTGTTTGAATACGTTCAAATGAACATGATACAGTCCTTCCAGTTAAAGGTTGGACTTGAGTTAATCTCATAAAAGCGTAAAAATTAGCAAAAATAAACAAGTAGAATGATTTCTTTGGAAACAGTAACAGTATTTACGTGTAATAGTTTTAATAGAAAAAATACGTTGAATTTGTCACTTGAAGCCATATTGGAGCTTGTCTGGATGATTGTCTTAGGAATAGACTTATTCACAAGGAACATTATTTAGCCAGAAAAGGCATGTAGATATAAAAACTGTAGTAACAAAAATTCTAATAGGAAAAAAATGTGTCTTCGAAAGTTTCTAACTTAGGCTCAGGATTAGATCGTTAGTACCTAGACCTAAAATATAAAAAAGCCGTGATAAAACATCTAGTAATAATAGAAAAAAATAGGTTTTACTTGTCACTGTAGTAACAGAAATTCTTAAAGGAAAAAGTTTTTTGTTTAAGTTTAATAAAATAACACACAGAATTTTCTGTCTAATTTAAGTTTTAAATCAATTTTCTAACTTAAGTTCAGCATTAAACCGATAGTGGACTTGAAATACTATAAAAGAGTCGCCTTAAGATGTCTTATAGAAAAAATAGAAAAATAAAAAACAAAGTTTGAGCTTGTCGTTGTTTCACTTTTAAAAATATGTCTTAGAAATAAATTAGTAACCACAGAAGGAATATATCTACTGTAACCTCAAAACGGAAACAAGAAGTACTTTAATGCTAAAAAACAGTGTTACTGTTTATTAAAAAATTAATTTGAGCTTCATACGTTTGAGATTTTTTTTTCTTGGATTAAGCCATCAGTAAAAAAACAGGAAATGAGAATACTACCTACTATCTCAGATAGCAAAAACTGATTTTATTTAGCATTTTAGATAGATCTTGAGCTTCTTTTCGCCTAATTTTGAAAATACTCTCTAGGAATAGTCCATAGTCCATGTAGAGCTGCAATACTTGGAAGAATACGAGGACTACAAAAACAGAACTAACTAAAATTTTAATAGAAAATTTAAGTTGAAACATTAACTCAAAACTTTTTTGTTTTATTATTGTTAAAAATATGTGTTAGGAATAGAATAACAAGGGATATCTATAGTTTTCGAAAAATATAATAGAACCTCAAAAATTAAAGTAAAAAAAATCAAAATTATTTAATACAAAAAATAGAACTCTGTTTTAAAAAGTTTGTAAAACTTAGAAATATAAAAGAAACGTGACAAGAAAACGGTTTTACCGCTAAATTACAAAACAAATTTGAGCTTATGCATTTGAGAATTCCCCCCCCTCAAAAAAAACAGGAATAATATCTGAAAATATTGAACTTATTTAGCAATTTATATTAGCTGTTTCAAAACTATAAAAACGCCAACGTCGCATTTTCTTTCAAAATTAGCTGTTATAAATTATTCATGCACTTCAGGAAATAATGAGAGATCTACTCATTAATAACTATTTTAATTTTTTATCAACCGTATTTAAAAAAATAATTTGATAAATTTTAACGTTGGCGTTTTTTTAGTTTTGAAACAACTAATAGATCATAGATAAAACTTACATTTGTTTTTGTCTAACTTTGAAAATACTTTTTCGAGAATAGTCTTGTAGCTCTACATAGAACATACAAGGACCACCTGAACAGAAGTAGCATAAGTTTTAATTCAAAAAAGTAGTTTGTATTTGTTACTGCTCCATACTCTATTTTTATTTCGAAAATTATTAAGTATATTATCTTTCTGCCAACACTAATTTACAAGCTTTACAAAGTCTTGGTTTTACAAGCTTAATAATTGGCGCAGTCGGTAGATGTTGTAAGCAAGCCAATATCATAACTGACTATTAAAACCTGATGAGGGAATACTCATTCGACTGTAAAATTACAATTTTGTAACAAAATATTTTTTCTACAACCGCTTTCCAAAATAAATATTTGCGACAAAATGGAAAAAACCCTTGCTTTCCCATTTTTTATTGAAATCAAATGTCTACTGACAACAAGTAAACAGAAAATAAAAAATTTCATTTTATTCACATAATAATGGACCCAACTAGAAGCAAAAAAACTAACAAAACAGTGTTTTGAAAATAATTTTGAGTCTCAGTAATTTTCGTAGACGCGAAACATTCTGGAAAATAATTACATTTAGAAAAATGAAATAAAACATTATTTAAGCAGATAATTAAGTTCAGGAATGTTGAAAGTAAGCAAAACTACTAAACTAAGTGAATAAATGGAAAACACATAGTAAAGGGTTTGAAGCACATTACTTAAATTAATCTTTTAGTCAGGTTTTGTAGTAGAAAATTAGTTTCTGCATTGAATGATAGAAAAATGAGCAGAGGTTAAAATAAGCAAAATATAAGGCTCTGAATTTTAAGAAGATTAAAAATAACTTGTAAACACCTTGTAGTAATTCAAATCAATCAAACTTAATTAATTAATCTGTTAGACCTTGTTTAACACTTACGTAGTAAAAATGTTTTCAATCAAGCACTGTTTCTATTTTTTATAATTATTTAAAACTAAAGGTGTAAAAGCGTTTTTTTATTTTAATTTTGTTTAACAGTAATTCCTGCACGGATAAAAAATTTAAAAACATTTAAACGAAAAAATTGAATAACTTATTTAAATAGACATGTGACTTCACAATAGATATAATGAGACGATAATAATGAGACATTAAAAACTGAAATAAACTTAAAGGAAAATGAATTGTTTGATATAACATACAGCATTTTCTGACTTTCTAAGTTTCTAACTCAGATTTAGGATTAAATCGTTAGTATCTAAGCCTTGAATATAAAAGAAATGATAAGATAAAATAGAAAAAAAAAAGGTTTTACTTAGCTTGAGCTCCACGTTCTCTATTTTTTTAAAATATGTCTTAGGAATTAATTTGTAGCTATCGAAGGGACATATATGGGTTAAACCAATAGTATGATACAAAAATATCAGAAATGAGAATATATCAGATAGAAAAAATTGAGTTTATTTAGCATTTTAGATAAAATTTGAACTTGTTGTTGCCTAACTTTGAAAATACTTTTCAAGAATAGTTTAGCTGCTCTACATGGATTATACAAAAACCACAAAGAAAAAGTAGTAAAAATTCTAATAGAAAAAATATGTTGTATTTGTCTTTTGAGAGCATGTTGGAGCTTGTCTTTGTCAAATTGTTATAAATATGTCTTAGGAGTAAATTTGTAGTCTAAGAAAGTATAAAGAGACTTTATAAAAGGACTAAAGGACTAAAGTAAAAGTAAAAATGGGCTTTTTAATACAACATATAGAACTTTCTGCCTTAATAACTACAAATTAAAAATATCAAATCAACTCTATCTAGTAAAAAGCGAATTTTCAGAAGCTAATAAAAACGAACTAAATGTAACATTCATTCCGTTGTAAATGCAGTTTGCAAATTCAATTTTTTAGTAAACTGCTAGTAGACAATCGAAAAAATCTTTGAATACAATTTAATTGTTGTTATTTTTTAGGTGATCAAAACGTCAAATCGAAACTAGAGAAAATCAAAGACAATAAAATACGTTTGAATCACAGAAGTGATGAAGCATTTGTGGATGAAATGGATCCGTTCGGAAATGTAGAAAATCGTGAGAAAAACGATCAAGTGAAAGTTGTCGCTGTTAAGCCTCAAGTAACTACCAGAGAAGCTACAGGAGTTTACATTATTGGTGTTGTTGCTGGGATTAGTGCTGCAGCGACAGTTGGACTCATTGCTGTTGGTCTTGGATGGTACAAGTAAGTAAGGAAAATAAAACGACTAACGAAAATGTAGAAGTGAAACAATTTGTGTTTACGGTTTAAAAATAAATACAGAAAGGTGTTTAACCTACTTACATTAAAGCTAAATAGCTAGACGTCATTGTGATAAAAGTTTATTGCAATGTTATAACAATGTATGTCAAGGACGAAGACTCAGTTTTTTATTTTTATTTTTGTGGTTGTGGTTTCTTTGTTTCGTATATCAACATAAAAAATAAAACCAAAGATATTTATTACAACAATATTGGAATTTTTGCTTTTTTATACATTTCAATGAATAAATGAATGTTATACTAAGTTGTTCTCTTGTTTTTGCAAGTATACGTTCATGACAAAGCGCTGGCCAAAGAATAAATAATGGTTTTCTCAAGATAAATTTTTATAGTTTTAAGTAAAACAAAAAATTATACTGTCTTTTGGAAGTTGTAGAATAATTTGCAGATGTAAATTGGCTTTTAAACAGGTTCGTTTGATATTCATAGTACGAACGGTTTTACTGACTTTTTTTTTATACCTAATGTGACATTGAATTAGTTAATATTTCGAATTTAATTTAATTTTTCTTATTAAATGGGTATAGTAACCTAACTCGTAAATCTGGGTTCTTATAGCACGATTGTTTTCTCAATTTATTCCTAGAAATTTGTTCCATTGGCACATTATAAAATTTTATAATGAGCCCTTGATTCGCAAAAATATCAAGTGACTTACTGAATAAAATTTGACAGCGTATTAATTGTGTAATTCGGAAGTAAAGTTACCGTTGGGGGCGCCACTGAGCTAGGTCGAAAACAGTAACCATAAATGGCGGGAAAATGTTTATTTGGATATTTTGAGCGTTGTACGAATTTTGAGGCTTCACAATTATTGCATTGCCTATGCGGAATAATTATTGTATATTTGATGCAAAAAACTTATGTTGATAAATGAGAGATGACGAGGAAAACACGAATAACGAATGACTGTTTGGTTCACTTTCTTTATTGGAAAATTATTACAAAGACATTGAAAAGCCTACCTTTTGGCATAATTTACGTTTAAGTGTATTAACAGTTGTTAATCTTAATTGTAGTTTTGTTGATTTATCGAAGTATTTCATGATTTTATCAGTGGAAAAATTCTAACCTAAAATTCACAAACTTCACTAATTTATTGGTTTCTTGAGCCCAACTTTGTGTTCGCTGTGATCCATTACTATAGTCTTTAATTAAACAACTGTTTGATAACACTTTGTAATGAAAATTTAAATCTTTTTCACTTTTTATTCACTTTCAAATCCCAACAACAAACACTTTATACCACGAAAAACCGCAGAACCAAAGTCAGAGCTAATATTTACCACCACGTACTTTTAAAGTGATTCTCTCCAATGTAAGCAATTAACACTATACACGCAAAATTGTTAAACAATTTATTAATGTCAATTAAATGTGGAATTACGAAAATTTCGTTACTGTTTTCGACATAGTTCAAAAGTCATCACCAGAGAGCGTTTAGTTAATTTTATTTCCGAATAAAATCGTCAAAAAAAGTAAATTTTGTTTAGGTAACTAATTGCTGCAAATGTACGAAAAAAAGTTCCGCTGATTCATTAATTTTTAATAAGACATATTAATTTGTAATTAGTTACTTACAATATCTCGACAGGGGCATTACTGATATTCCGATACCTGACCTGACCACAATTAAAATTATCTATTCTTGTTTTTTTATTAATGTAAAGGTTATTTATAGAGCTGGATCGAGAATGAGACGAAATCACCAAGTAAATAAATGATCATAATAAAAAAAGAATCTTTAAACAAATATTTTCAATACTTATTGGTATGAACTAACTGTAAGAAGCACTTTTCAGTCTATAGAAAGAAAAGTTATGTGTGAGTACAATTGAACCAATTCGCGACTTATGTACAATACTTGTACAAGAATGGTCCTTCTGGTTAGACAACATACAAAAATGTAAAATAGAAAAATCAATAATAAATATCATTTTTGGCCTAGATAATTGATATGATAATTTCATAATGATTAAAAAAATCATCTGGTTCATTAGCTTCAAAATGTTGTTTAAGTGTCCAAAAAAGGCAAAAATAACATACATCATTAACGACCCAATTTCTTAATTTTTTATGTAATTCTTGACTAAATTATCCAAAATAATTAAGTTATTACATCAAAAACCCATCCAGCACTACGAATATTATACTATTATATTATAATACTATTATTATATTATACTAATACAATCTGTCTATAAATGAATGTAGGATCGTTGTAGGTAATGAAACTTTGCCGCTTCTTTCCAGAAAAACGAACAACGTTAGTATATGAAAAATTTGTTTTTAGTGGTTGCCTGAGTAAATAAAAATTGGTACTTTTCTAAATTTTTAAAGAAATAAAGTAATTAAATATGGCAAATTTAAATTCCAAAACCACCTAAGGATTCTAGACTCATTTATAAACAGTCCGTATAAGTAATTAATACTATTGAATACATAATTAATTAGTAATTAATACTAATATAATTTTTGAGTCAATTTAGTGATATTTCAGTCGGATTTACAATCAAATATTATTTAGTAAATGCAATTCTGATTCGGAATTTTCGTGGATACTTACTACCGAAACCTAAGATGAAATTCAGACGAAATTTACAAATGTTTGTAGTTGTTTTTACTTCTTCTTTTGGGTAGATAACGGAATGATTGTATAATTTATAGAAAAACGGAGTGAACAAGTTTTAAAATGTAAAAAATTGCAATGGGATTTCCATTCAAAATGTTACTAACTGTGTCACAGTGTTATGAAGAAATAAAAAGCTATTTGTTAAATTATTTTGAAAAAGAAAACTATTTGTTTATTTTTTCTTTTTTGCGATAAATATCAGAAAAGGTTTTATCAAATTTTACACATAACATGTGATTTCGACCAGACCTGACAGTGTTAAACTGATTTCAGCTTAAATTACGAGATGTTGCATTTAGGATTCTGATTTCGATAGAATTCAAAGTTTTCTGACATCCACCGAATAAGGTCCTAATCACGTTTTAATTACATCGACCAAACGAAGACACGAACAACTTATTACAACCGGAGTTCCACAAAGCTCAACTTTGGGACCGTTTCTATTTTTAATATACGTCGCAGAAATATTAGAATCCGTAAATTATGTAAATATCCATGCATTCGCAGATGATAGGCATCTATTTTATCATTTTAATCCCAATGATTTGGAAAGAGCTTGCAAGTTTTATTAATCAACATCTAACTGAAATTTTCTTTTTGCAAATTAATCTCAAAATTGGTGATATACAAACAGGTGTTTCTAGTTTTCAGTGGAAAATCTTGGAATTATAGTGAATTCTGAAGTACAATTTAGAAAACGTATCAACTTGATTGAAAAAACGTCTTACATTGCCTAGAAAATGCTATATTCGAAAAAAACTCTGCGCTTTGAAACCTTAACTATGTTCTTATTATTTATTATTCATGTTTAGATTGTTATTGATTCAGATATCAACTACAAAAATACAAAATGTTTTAGTTTTATTTATAAATTAAAAAAAAATTACCATCTCAAAAAATAAAAAATTTGGTTGGCTCCAGTAAGCCAACTATTTTTGGTCAGTTTTTATCTATAATATGTTTGTTACTGCTTCAGCAGATCTCTCATTAGTCATTATCCAAGTTTAAAATAGTAATTCAATACAATAAAGTTATGCAATTCCTGTTATTTAAAAAAAATATTCTCATCAAACAATTTTTGCAATTAAATGTATAATTTTTTAATCTGTTGTTTTTTCTTTCTTTTTGCTTTTTGTTTTCTGCTCTTTTCCTTCAGTAGTTTTTAGATTTAGTAAAATGCAGTTTTTATAAATTTCAATTTTTACTTGTTGGTTTGTAAATACATCATTAACATTTCTCTCTTCGAAGATGTAGCTAGTTATAGTACATTAGGAAAGACATCCAAACATGAATCGTAGATTTGATAAAACGTTTCATGTTGCAAGCAGGACATGAAGAAAAGACACATTTATTAACTATTATTTATTTATTTAACAATAAATGCAACAGTTTTTTTAATAAAAACTCTCTAAGAAAATTAACAATGGAGATCAAAATGGATATTATTATCCAAATTTAAAACAGCAATACAATACAATAAAGTCATGCAATTCCTGTCATTTGCTTGAAGAAAAACTCTCATTGAACAATTTTCGCAATAACAAAAGCACATTTTTTTAATCTATAGTTCTTTCCAGAATTCCTTTTGCTTTTTGTTATCTACTTGTTTTATTTTCTGTTCTTTTCCTTCAGTAGTTTTTCTATTTTTAGTTTTAGTACAGTGCAGTTTTTGTAAATTCTATTTTGTTTACTCATTCATTGATCTATTTATTATTCTATTTATTTACTTATTGTTAACATTTCTCTATTCGGAGGTGTATCCTATAACTAGATATAACTAGATATATTAAAAAAGACATTCAAAACATGAATCGTCCATTTGATAATACGTTTCATATTGCAAGCAGGATATGAAGAAAAGACACACATTTTTTTAACTATTATTTATATATTTAACAATAAATGCAACAGTTTTTTTTAATAAAAACTGTCCAAGAAAATTAACAATGGAGATCAAAATGGATATGTATTATTATCCAAGTTTAAAACAGCAATACAATACAATAAAGTCATGCAATTCCTGTCATTTGCTTGAAGAAAAACTCTCATTGAACAATTTTCGCAATAACAAAAGCATATTTTTTAGTCTATAGTTTTTTCCAGAATTCCTTTTGCTTTTTGTTTTCTACTTGTTTTATTTTCTGTTCTTTTCCTTCAGTAGTTTTTCTATTTTTAGTTTTAGTACAGTGCAGTTTTTGTAAATTTTATTTAGTTTACTTATTCATTGATCTATTTATTATTCTATTTATTTACTTATTGTTAACATTTCTCTATTCGGAGGTGTATCCTATAACTAGATAAAACTAGATATATTAAAAAAGACATTCAAAACATGAATCGTCCATTTGATGAAACGTTTCATATTGCAAGCAGGATATGAAGAAAAGACACACATTTTTTAACTATTATTTATTTAACAATAAATGCAACAGTTTTTTAATAAAAACTGTCCAAGAAAATTAACAATGGAGATCAAAATGGATATGTATTATTATCCAAGTTTAAAACAGCAATACAATACAATAAAGTCATGCAATTCCTGTCATTTGCTTGAAGAAAAACTCTCATTGAACAATTTTCGCAATAACAAAAGCATATTTTTTAGTCTATAGTTTTTTCCAGAATTCCTTTTGCTTTTTGTTTTCTACTTGTTTTATTTTCTGTTCTTTTCCTTCAGTAGTTTTTCTATTTTTAGTTTTAGTACAGTGCAGTTTTTGTAAATTCTATTTTGTTTACTCATTCATTGATCTATTTATTATTCTATTTATTTACTTATTGTTAACATTTCTCTATTCGGAGGTGTATCCTATAACTAGATAAAACTAGATATATTAAAAAAGACATTCAAAACATGAATCGTCCATTTGATGAAACGTTTCATATTGCAAGCAGGATATGAAGAAAAGACACACATTTTTTTAACTATTATTTATTTATTTAAAAATAAATGCAACAGTTTTTTTTAATAAAAACTGTCCAAGAAAATTAACAATGGAGATCAAAATGGATATGTATTATTATCCAAGTTTAAAACAGCAATACAATACAATAAAGTCATGCAATTCCTGTCATTTGCTTGAAGAAAAACTCTCATTGAACAATTTTCGCAATAACAAAAGCATATTTTTTAGTCTATAGTTTTTTCCAGAATTCCTTTTGCTTTTTGTTTTCTACTTGTTTTATTTTCTGTTCTTTTCCTTCAGTAGTTTTTCTATTTTTAGTTTTAGTACAGTGCAGTTTTTGTAAATTTTATTTAGTTTACTTATTCATTGATCTATTTATTATTCTGTTTATTTACTTATTGTTAACATTTCTCTATTCGGAGGTGTATCCTATAACTAGATAAAACTAGATATATTAAAAAAGACATTCAAAACATGAATCGTCCATTTGATGAAACGTTTCATATTGCAAGCAGGATATGAAGAAAAGACACACATTTTTTAACTATTATTTATTTAACAATAAATGCAACAGTTTTTTAATAAAAACTGTCCAAGAAAATTAACAATGGAGATCAAAATGGATATGTATTATTATCCAAGTTTAAAACAGCAATACAATACAATAAAGTCATGCAATTCCTGTCATTTGCTTGAAGAAAAACTCTCATTGAACAATTTTCGCAATAACAAAAGCATATTTTTTAGTCTATAGTTTTTTCCAGAATTCCTTTTGCTTTTTGTTTTCTACTTGTTTTATTTTCTGTTCTTTTCCTTCAGTAGTTTTTCTATTTTTAGTTTTAGTACAGTGCAGTTTTTGTAAATTTTATTTAGTTTACTTATTCATTGATCTATTTATTATTCTGTTTATTTACTTATTGTTAACATTTCTCTATTCGGAGGTGTATCCTATAACTAGATAAAACTAGATATATTAAAAAAGACATTCAAAACATGAATCGTCCATTTGATGAAACGTTTCATATTGCAAGCAGGATATGAAGAAAAGACACACATTTTTTTAACTATTATTTATTTATTTAAAAATAAATGCAACAGTTTTTTTTAATAAAAACTGTCCAAGAAAATTAACAATGGAGATCAAAATGGATATGTATTATTATCCAAGTTTAAAACAGCAATACAATACAATAAAGTCATGCAATTCCTGTCATTTGCTTGAAGAAAAACTCTCATTGAACAATTTTCGCAATAACAAAAGCATATTTTTTAGTCTATAGTTTTTTCCAGAATTCCTTTTGCTTTTTGTTTTCTACTTGTTTTATTTTCTGTTCTTTTCCTTCAGTAGTTTTTCTATTTTTAGTTTTAGTACAGTGCAGTTTTTGTAAATTTTATTTAGTTTACTTATTCATTGATCTATTTATTATTCTGTTTATTTACTTATTGTTAACATTTCTCTATTCGGAGGTGTATCCTATAACTAGATAAAACTAGATATATTAAAAAAGACATTCAAAACATGAATCGTCCATTTGATGAAACGTTTCATATTGCAAGCAGGATATGAAGAAAAGACACACATTTTTTAACTATTATTTATTTAACAATAAATGCAACAGTTTTTTAATAAAAACTGTCCAAGAAAATTAACAATGGAGATCAAAATGGATATGTATTATTATCCAAGTTTAAAACAGCAATACAATACAATAAAGTCATGCAATTCCTGTCATTTGCTTGAAGAAAAACTCTCATTGAACAATTTTCGCAATAACAAAAGCATATTTTTTAGTCTATAGTTTTTTCCAGAATTCCTTTTGCTTTTTGTTTTCTACTTGTTTTATTTTCTGTTCTTTTCCTTCAGTAGTTTTTCTATTTTTAGTTTTAGTACAGTGCAGTTTTTGTAAATTCTATTTTGTTTACTCATTCATTGATCTATTTATTATTCTATTTATTTACTTATTGTTAACATTTCTCTATTCGGAGGTGTATCCTATAACTAGATAAAACTAGATATATTAAAAAAGACATTCAAAACATGAATCGTCCATTTGATGAAACGTTTCATATTGCAAGCAGGATATGAAGAAAAGACACACATTTTTTTAACTATTATTTATTTATTTAAAAATAAATGCAACAGTTTTTTTTAATAAAAACTGTCCAAGAAAATTAACAATGGAGATCAAAATGGATATGTATTATTATCCAAGTTTAAAACAGCAATACAATACAATAAAGTCATGCAATTCCTGTCATTTGCTTGAAGAAAAACTCTCATTGAACAATTTTCGCAATAACAAAAGCATATTTTTTAGTCTATAGTTTTTTCCAGAATTCCTTTTGCTTTTTGTTTTCTACTTGTTTTATTTTCTGTTCTTTTCCTTCAGTAGTTTTTCTATTTTTAGTTTTAGTACAGTGCAGTTTTTGTAAATTCTATTTCGTTTACTTATTCATTGATCTATTTATTATACTGTTTATTTACTTTTTGTTAACATTTCTCTATTCGGAGGTGTATCCTATAACTAGATATAACTAGATATATTAAAAAAGACATTCAAAACATGAATCGTCCATTTGATAAAACGTTTCATATTGCAAGCAGGATATGAAGAAAAGACACACATTTTTTTAACTATTATTTATTTATTTAACAATAAATGCAACAGTTTTTTAATAAAAACTGTCCAAGAAAATTAACAATGGAGATCAAAATGGATATGTATTATTATCCAAGTTTAAAACAGCAATACAATACAATAAAGTCATGCAATTCCTGTCATTTGCTTGAAGAAAAACTCTCATTGAACAATTTTCGCAATAACAAATGCATATTTTTTAGTCTATAGTTCTTTCCAGAATTCCTTTTGCTTTTTGTTTTCTACTTGTTTTATTTTCTGCTCTTTTCCTTCAGTAGTTTTCCTATTTTTAGTTTTAGTACAGTGCAGTTTTTGTAAATTTTATTTCGTTTATTTATTCATTGATCTATTTATTATTCTGTTTATTTACTTATTGTTAACATTTCTCTATTCGGAGGTGTATCCTATAACTAGATATAACTAGATATATTAAAAAAGACATTCAAAACATGAATCGTCCATTTGATAAAACGTTTCATATTGCAAGCAGGATATGAAGAAAAGACACACATTTTTTTAACTATTATTTATTTATTTAAAAATAAATGCAACAGTTTTTTTTAATAAAAACTTTCCAAGAAAATTAACAATGGAGATCAAAATGGATATTTATTATTATTAAAGTTTAAAACAGTAATACAATACAATAAAGTCATGCGATTCCTGTCATTTGCTTAAAGAAAAACTCATTGAACAATTTTCGCAATAGCAAAAGCACATTTTTTTAATCTATAGTTTTTTCCAGAATTCCTTTTGCTTTTTGTTTTCTACTTGTTTTATTTTCTGTTCTTTTCCTTCAGTAGTTTTTCAATTTTTAGTTTTAGTACAGTGCAGTTTTTGTAAATTCTATTTCGTTTACTTATTCATTGATCTATTTATTATTCTATTTATTTAATTATTGTTAACATTTCTCTATTTGGAGGTGTATCCTATAACTAGATATAACTGGATACATTAAGAAAGACATTCAAAACATGAATCGTCTCCATTTGATAAAACGTTTCATATTGCAAGCAGGATATGAAGAAAAGACACACATTTTTTAACTATTATTTATTTAACAATAAATGCAACAGTTTTTTAATAAAAACTGTCCAAGGAAATTAACAATGGAGATCAAAATGGATATGTATTATTATCCAAGTTTAAAACAGCAATACAATACAATAAAGTCATGCAGTTCCTGTCATTTGCTTGAAGAAAAACTCTCATTGAACAATTTTCGCAATAACAAAAGCACATTTTTTAGTCTATAGTTTTTTCCAGAATTCCTTTTGCTTTTTGTTTTCTACTTGTTTTATTTTCTGTTCTTTTCCTTCAGTAGTTTTTCTATTTTTAGTTTTAGTACAGTGCAGTTTTTGTAAATTTTATTTAGTTTACTTATTCATTGATCTATTTATTATTCTGTTTATTTAATTATTGTTAACATTTCTCTATTCGGAGGTGTATCCTATAACTAGATATAACTAGATATATTAAAAAAAGACATTCAAAACATGAATCGTCCATTTGATAAAGCGTTTCATATTGCAAGCAGGATATGAAGAAAAGACACACATTTTTTTAACTATTATTTATATATTTAACAATAAATGCAACAGTTTTTCAATAAAAACTGTCCAAGAAAATTAACAATGGAGATCAAAATAGATATGTATTATTATCCAAGTTTAAAACAGCAATACAATACAATAAAGTCATGCAATTCCTGTCATTTGCTTGAAGAAAAACTCTCATTGAACATTTTTCGCAATAACAAAAGCATATTTTTTAGTCTATAGTTTTTTCCAGAATTCCTTTTGCTTTTTGTTTTCTACTTGTTTTATTTTCTGTTCTTTTCCTTCAGTAGTTTTTCTATTTTTAGTTTTAGTACAGTGCAGTTTTTGTAAATTTTATTTAGTTTACTTATTCATTGATCTATTTATTATTCTGTTTATTTAATTATTGTTAACATTTCTCTATTCGGAGGTGTATCCTATAACTAGATATAACTAGATATATTAAAAAAAGACATTCAAAACATGAATCGTCCATTTGATAAAGCGTTTCATATTGCAAGCAGGATATGAAGAAAAGACACACATTTTTTTAACTATTATTTATATATTTAACAATAAATGCAACAGTTTTTCAATAAAAACTGTCCAAGAAAATTAACAATGGAGATCAAAATGGATATGTATTATTATCCAAGTTTAAAACAGCAATACAATACAATAAAGTCATGCAATTCCTGTCATTTGCTTGAAGAAAAACTCTCATTGAACATTTTTCGCAATAACAAAAGCATATTTTTTAGTCTATAGTTTTTTCCAGAATTCCTTTTGCTTTTTGTTTTCTACTTGTTTTATTTTCTGTTCTTTTCCTTCAGTAGTTTTTCTATTTTTAGTTTTAGTACAGTGCAGTTTTTGTAAATTTTATTTAGTTTACTTATTCATTGATCTATTTATTATTCTGTTTATTTAATTATTGTTAACATTTCTCTATTTGGAGGTGTATCCTATAATAGATATAACTAGATACATTAAGAAAACATTCAAAACATGAATCGTCTCCATTTGATAAAACGTTTCATATTGCAAGCAGGATATGAGGAAAAGTCACACATTTTTTAACTATTATTTATTTAACAATAAATGCAACAGTTTTTTAATAAAAACTGTTTAAGAAAATTAACAATGGAGATCAAAATGGATATGTATTAAGCAATGAGTAAATTAACTGTTTTTAGATTTATGTGCTA
Organism: Tribolium castaneum; assembly: GCF_031307605.1. Lineage (NCBI taxonomy): Eukaryota > Metazoa > Arthropoda > Insecta > Coleoptera > Tenebrionidae > Tribolium > Tribolium castaneum. Next base: position 11,293,318 of record NC_087394.1, read on the forward strand.
CTTATCAGAAAAACGGACTTCGGACTGTTCTTTTATAAGAGCTGCTGCACTTTCCGGTGTTATATCCCTTTGCGCTTGAGCTAACATTTCATACCCCACCATAAACTTCTTAACGGTGGCAGACCTGAGAAGAGGTGGATAATAACACCCATGGAACGTCCAATACGGCAACGACTCCTTGAACTTTTCACCAGTGGGAGCCCCATGCCACCCCATCGAATACGGAAAAGTGCATTTGAAAATGTTATCATATTTTGCAACTATGGCCTTCAAAGCCGCCGCTAGGGCTTCCTTCTGCTTCTTGTCCAAATCGGTAAACCTCTGAACTTGCCTTTTGGGCAAAACTAGAGTCTCAAAAGGCCAAGTGGCCCAATAGGGCACCACAATCGCCCAGTCTTCATTCTGGTACACCACACGTTTATCTTGCTGTAACTCCTTCTGGAGGTAGTCCTGCAGCATCGGCCTCCCGTACTTTTCAAAGTACTCCCTTTGGTGCAAGTCTTTGGCTTTGGGCTCGTTGGGGAAAAAGTTCGAGGCCCAGATCTGGCAATGTGGGTGTGGGTTGGAGCAGCCCATCATAGCCCCCCTGTTTTCGAAGACCTGCACCCATAGATACTTCCTGCCCAGCTCTTCGGTTTGTCTGATCCACTCGTCTATAATCGCAACCACTTCAGATAACGTCATTGAGGTGAAGTAGACGTTTGAATGCGGGTGGTAACAAATGACACGGCACGTGCCTTTGGCCGATTTTGTCTGGAAAAGGGGGTCGCTGTTTTGGGGCGGTTCTGGCCCCTCTTCTAAAAGCGAGGGAAAGTCGTTAGTGAAAACGTACGTTGATTTGTACTGCGGAGTTACGATTCCAGAGGAACGTTTAACTCCAGGACATAGTGGGTTTTTTGGGTCGAATTCTGGGACTATTTCCACTTGGGGTTGTTCGACTTGTCCGCTCCAAGGTCGCAGTGCCCGGTGAGGGGACACCAAGATCCAGTCGCCCTTCAAGGGGTTATAGCGCAAGTGTTGGTGCTCTGGAACCATACATTGTGGGTTTGGTTATAGAATGGAGGAAGTAAAACTTACCATTTGGGTTAAATTCCATTTCTAATAAGTCGATTTGTTGTATTTCTGTGGTGACTGGTGACTTGAATAACCTTTATTGAGAACACACGCTGATCATCTGTTGTCGTTTTGTGTTTGAGTGTTTACAAACTTACTACTTGCACGGTTTGTACATGATACTCCCCTCTCTCGACCTTGGACGCATAATCAATGAATGATAAAGTGGACGCGCCAAGATATGTTCCGCGTATTTTAAAATTGGAGAAAGTTGTTCAAGTTTAGTTAAATGTTTTGACAATAAAAATTTTTGTATGACATCGTTGCAGAATGCATGACAAAGTATTTTATTGTTACATTATTGTAGTATTGTTTACATAGTAATAGAATTAATACCTCATTCTTATATTTTAATCTATTCAATTATTGTGAATTTCGGTTTAGTTTTTGATTTTTTATTTAATTTCTTTTCAAAATTTTGAAAAATATCACAACTTTGGATAGTCAAGATTAATTTATGGGTAGAGGAGCAAACACATATTGAAAAATTATGCGATTGATGTTAAATAGCTGATATCACGTTATATCCCAATGATCTAGATAGTCAAATAGAATGTGAATTTCAGTCAGCATTAGTTGATAACATAGTTTAAAGTAATTTTAGAATAATAGGTAATTGTCATTTTGTGTAGTCTTAAAATCTAACGTAGCAACAAAAATAGCATCAAATTTTTGAGCAATTATTAAGGCAAAATTGCCAGCAGTTATATTATCTTGATTTTATTTAATTGACTTAAAAAAAGACTAAAAACGCATCTAAAAAGATTTAAGGATCGAGGTGTAGTATGACCTGGCAACAGAGACTGAATTAACTTACTTTTAAATAATTTAATTACGATAGTTGTAAACACAAATTCGAAACATTGAATAATTATTAGTTATTACATAACTACTATACTTGCAGCATAATGAACTTTTACAAAAAATAATAACTCAAAATAACTCAAGATGCACAGTCAATATTCTTGGTGCTTTTATCGTCTAGTATCTGTTATTTTTTGGCAAAAACATGTACCTAAGAAATTTGGAGAAAAATAAAAAAACAAAGTGTTAAAATAATTTTCATTTAGTTACCTGTGTGTACATTTTAGTTGCTTTTTAACGAAACTTTTTATGTAGTTAATTGAGAATGTGTGAATTTTACAATTGAAAGTACTGACAATCATTTCAAGACACTTTGTGTGATATTAGAAGTTGGTTTCTTGATTATTTGCGTGAAGATAGCGGTATTACTTATTACTTCTTACACTTATTAGTGATCTACTAATACTGCATATACACAATATACAAGGTTGTTTACTTTTCGCGAATTTTTTGTTTTAGGTAGGTTTTAAATCTAATCAACACCTCGTAGAGGGAAACTGGTGCAATATTGATTTATTTATTCGTTAGGAAACATTAAACTTTCTTCTACAATTTTATCTGCATTTAAGTTGTAAAAACACTTCTATAAAAATCATTCTTAGATTTTTTTAAAATGGTGGGTTAATGTTCTAATGTTCAACCACAAGTTTTTAGATTATTACAACTTATAAAATTAAGTTTTGAAAATTAATTGTTTACAATACTTGTGTTATACATCCGTTCAGTTTTTTTACCGAAAGATATGGAATACGGAATTAACACAGAGATAAGAAAGGTGATGGTGCTTAGTTATTTTTTTTCATACAAATGATATAAACATGAAGCACAACCTACTGTTTTTTTATTTACAATCGAGTCAGAACACATTGATGAGAGTTATCACGATTATAATAATCTAAAGTTTAGGGCTTGTTGCTAACACCTTAAAACAAAATGATTAGTATTATTTTTATTAGTCTTTTATTAGTAATTAAGTGTAAACGGTGGATTCAGTTCAATCTAATTTTAATTGTTATGAAAACATAAGCGAAAAAAATTACGAGACTGCTAAGAATATTATGTATTGTAATTGTATGTAATTGGAAACTTTTAAATTTTATATTAAAATATTGTGATGCCGATGGACGTTAAACAATAAAATTGTCTTCCAGTAAAACAAAGACAGCCAATCTGTACTATAAGATTACAAATAGAAACAATCTAAATAATTATAAATAGTAAGACTGATTTAAGGTAATTTAGCTAATTTACCATTCAGGCAGAGTTATTCTAGTTATTAATAAAACCAGTGCGAAAGCACAAGCTTATAAAGTTCGAGGGCTGTCGTTATGCAACGAGAGTATGCGAGTGTTTTATGTGTTTTAAAATAGTGTTTATAATCTAGGATTCAAAAAATAATATTTTAAACACTTTGTATTAGTATTAGACTTTGTATTAATTGTTTGAGCAGTTTTTTCAGGTTTACCATGTAACAATTTTTAGGTTTCCCTACAATTATAAAAATTTTCTAGAATTATTTTACAAAACTGATTATTACAGGTGCATTTTATCCCATGATTACGGGTATAATAGTATAATAATAAATAAGATAATAATTTTTAGGAAGTGTAGCCATTTTTAGCAATTTTTAGCAATTTAACATAAAACTTAAATTCTTTGAAGGCGTGAATGATTTATTTTGGGACACCACCTTTGTTCTAAAAAAGTGTCCGATTAATTGGACACTTATTTTCAACCAGAAGTAAACATATTTCTAGGGGTAGGCAAGATTTTTTTAAGTAAATGACTATTTAGAGACTAGAATTCAAGAAAATTAAAGGTTAAAGCAATTTAAAAATTCTCGTATGGTGGGATTGATTTTCCTTTATCTAAATCTAGAATATATTTTTAAAAATATCCCACTCACCAACGGAAAAGTAATAAAAATGTTTCTAACATAGCAAAGATTTACAACATTAATAAAGTTCACTTGCGGAGTTTATTTTAAAGAAGGGTAACTCTATTGTATGTTTACAATAAACTCTCCACTAACAATTCTTGTTTAGCTGGTTTGTTTAGTTTTATAATTTCTTATATATTTCTTGTCTAAAATAAAATAGACAAACAATTTACTTGGGTAGTAGCAATAAGTACTCGAAAACCGAGTTGAGCATAATCTGATTACAATATAATTAGATTAATAATGCAATGACAGATTAATTTAATTAGAATTACAAAGTAATCTGATTATTTTGTATTCAATTACATTGTAATTGCAATTACTTTGTTATTAGCTGTAACAAATTACATATTAATTCAATTGAAAAGTAATCGTGTACTTTGTAATTAATTATACATTACAAAATATTAATTTAGAAAAGCATCCCCTAAGGAGGCTACATGGGCTATTTAAGTTTGAATTCCAGAAAATTAATTAAGAAACACGTTAGGTTTTTTAAAAATTTCACCTTGAAGGGAGGAGGGTGGTTACACAGTAATTGAATTAATATGTACTTAGTTACTCACATTACTTGAGTAATCTATTACAAAGTAATCCAATTACAAATTACAGGGTAATTGTAATTATTAATTAATAATTAGATTACATTTTTTTCCGAGTCGAAAGTTTTAAATTAATTTCAGTATCGCAGTTGTATAATCATATTAATTAATTCATTTTAAACCGACATTAGAAACGAACTTTCAAATGTCTTCAGCTCCAACCAGCGATAAAACATTTCTATTTATTGTAGTTGATGTACCAAGAGATATAAAAAAATTCGTTAATTTGTGTTATTTAATCAAAACATAATAGGGACCATTGATAATAAATTTAAAATCCCAAGCAAACATTATTTGCCCACACGTAGGTAGGTAATTTATTGGTTAATTATTGTCGTGATTAATTAACCCTAATTGCACCTCACCTGTTGAAGACAAATGAGTCCATTACTACAAAATGTAAACAGACTTTGAATGATCTAAAGTGGATTTTGTAAAGCAAATAGTTAATAAGTGTTGGTGGCAGTGACAATGAAAACTAATTGATAGTTTCAATCGCAGAAACGAAGGTACAGTATAGCTCAGTCAAATTAGACAAATCGGTGGAAAAAATTCCTAGAGAGTTGGAGTTTTTTTAAAGCTTTCTTTACACTTAGGTAGACATATATTAAAAGTCGAGGTTGGAGGCGAGCTCGAGGAGGGGTAGGGGTTTGAAGCAATCTTTTTTTGGTTTTTTGCTTATATCTTGGAAACTGTTACTCCTATCAATTTTTATTTTCTTACCAAAATTAAAGTTGATAAAATTTCCTACAAAATAGTTATATACATTTTTGTTGTAGGACTAACCATAAGCGAGTTATAGGGCTGTAAAGAAATAATCATTTAAAAAAATGTGCTCTAAAAGAGAATGTCTTGTGATATGAAAAACTGACAGTAAACTGATTTTTTTGGGTCCAGCACTTTATTAGACGAGAAAGGGGGCGACGTAGGGGTCACAGAAGTCTTCAGAGTCGTCTTTAGATGCTGCATTTTCGTCTTCGTCTCAAACATTGAAAACTGAATTACAGTCTTGTTCAGCAAAATATTAATAAATAGATGATTTAATATAGATGTTTTGAATAAATCTTATAATAAACTGTATGTATTGAGTCCAACAGTTTATTCTATCATATCTTCTGGGTAATCTTCAGATGCTGAATTGTAGTCTTCAACTGGAGAGCCCGAAGGAAGAAAGTATTTTTCCCCCTTATTTCCCACTCTTAGGTTAGTTGGGAGACGTTTTACACACAGTATTCCACGTAAATACTTATACTAATGTTTAGTTATACAGTGTCATGTAGACACCAAACTTCAAAAGCTAGTAGCTCGCTTACGGTTAGTCCTACAACAAGAATGCTAGGACCACTTTGTAGGAAGTTTTATCAACTTTAATTTTGGTAAAAAGATAAAAATTATAAAAATATTGTGATTTTTTTGATAAATTTTAATTTTTTTAAATCAAAAAAACTGCTAAAATTTGATAGTAAATTTAAAAATAATTATTCATCGTTTTGTTACGGAACGATTACCTGGTATGAAACATAAAAACATAAAAAAATAATGAAAACTAAAGAAGTTAACACAAAAAGTTTGTGGCTCCATATTTTTTAAAATATGACTTTAGGAATTTTTTCAACATTTTTCCCGTAATCTGCACTTGCTTCTCAACAACGTACCACTGAGTTGGTGCGCCAGTTTTTGAGCACAAAAACATAAAAAGACAGCTTTAGCCCCCTCTTCCTCTCGAGACTTTTGATATACAGGCTGTCCGGAAAGTCGCGCACCTCATTGAAGGGGAGTAATTGGATAATCCTCAGGGTACCGAAAAAATGTTTAAAAAAATTCCACATGCTCTGTTTTTATATCAGAGCCAAAACAAATTATGGAAAAAGGCAACATTGCACAAAGATACACGTGAAAACTGAAATTAAAAATTATAATTAAAGTCTTGGATACCATTAAAAGGTGTTGAACATATTTAATTTCTAGTCTTTAAAACCATGGTTACGCCATTGTTGTTAGTCAGATTAGTTCGCGCATTATCGTAATTTTTAATTATGTTATTGAATGCAACTGAGCGGAGAACAGCTTTATTTATTGTAATAATATTTTAAACAACTTAAAAACCGAACAAACAATGCACTAAAAAATTATCACAAACGCTCAAAGGTTTGACTTGTACCGTTTGCAATGTTTCTGGAGTGATCGTAGCACTAGCGGCATGATTTCGGTTCACCAACTTCTCACGAGTTCTTCTAAAATTGCTTCTTCCGCAATAACGGTCTTCGTACCTCTGGACCGATCAAGTTCCCTTAGTAAAAGATCCAAACGACCAGTTGATAGCATTCTTTGGTCCAGTCAATGCAAATTCGAGTTTTCGTCTGGATCGGCATCCTGACGAGCGGCTTCACTTGCATTTCCAGCGTATTCACCAAACAGCAAACACAAGTCACAATATTCATAGTAGGAAAACATTTTAATCCTTCACTGACACTGTTTGAAACTGAGAAATTACCGCTGACAGACGAAACAAGAATTTTAATGACATTATAAGCAATCACCGTAACCATGGTTTCATCTGAACAACAATGGTTTGTGCCAAGTGTTGCCAGATTTATTATCATTGTTGACTCAAAAATTTTGTTAACATTTCTTAAAGGATGTGGGAAGGTTTCTTGAGTTCTTATGTTACTACGTCCTTTTATGTAATGTCATTTATACCACAAATGAATTTGGATTCGAAAAGGTAGTGCAAACACCTTCATTTTTAGCAAACAATTTTTAATCTTTACTTCATCATATCTTCATCAATAAAAGACTTAGATTTTTTTTTAACATTCTTCTGGTTATCTAGGGCATCGGCCGATGATGTAGTGTCACGGCGGTGCGCGACTTTCCGGACACCTGTATGTCTACCCAAGTGTAAAGGAAGCTTTTAAAAAAAATCCATCTCTCTTGGAATTTTTCCCATCGATCGTCTTATTTTTGCCTAATTTGACTGGGCTAGTAAAACTCAGTTTTCAGATTCTATCCCTTACATTTTACGTTAAATAGCAGTTTATTGTTTCAACTTTAACCATTTGTATGTTTTGCAGTTGTTGCAGTTCTCGATTTTTTGCCAGAAATGTACAACGGCTTTATTGTTAAGTAATTTGTTTAATATTTGTTTTAATATTATTATTATATTAATCAATACCTTCGTAATAATTAAAACATTCATAATAACCTTGCACTACCCGTTTTTAAGTTTGCATAATTCTCTTGTTCACTATCAACATTCCATCATTTCTGAATATTTCACATCAGTATATTCCTTCCTATTGTTCGGCCGTATTATGTTCTCATAATAATATGTACGAACTAAATTCAATATGCATTGTATCTGGCGGTATTGTTTGGTTTAACAACAATAATAATTTATCTTACGTGTTAACATTACAAATAGTGATTAATGATTTCTTTTATGATAATTTTTCGAGATTTACAAATTTGATTGATGGCCCAAACTTACTTAAAACAGTTAAAGCAATTTTGGTAAAACAATAAGTAAACAAGACAAATGCGTTTTATTGCCAACTTTACAATTCCAATCCAACGTTTTGTCTTCTCAATAAGGTCACCAGAAATTCCCACAGAAAGGATAACAGCTTTGTGTAATGGACGGATTACATGCAAGACGAGGCTTAGGATAATGGTTTCGCACGATATTGACAAATTAGTGTAACTCATCATTTGTTAATAAATTACCGCCATAAAAATGATTCAGAAATGAACTTTCTGTTTAGCTTAACACAATGAGTACAAGACGATTGATGGTCTCTCTTCCACCACTAATAGGTTCTTCCGTCCAAATCCATTTATTTGGGAACACTTCGCTTAAATATTCCGAAGAGAGGTGGAGCTCAACACAGCTGATACCGAACGGTCTTATCAGTAAAGCAGATCGTATGTATCGATCTCAGCTGTGAATTTCCTCAAAGACGGGCAAAGCAGAGAAGATTTATTGCGATTACTGGGCTTTACACCTTTCTGAAACGTGAACTCTTTATGTTGAACAGCTTTGGATTCCAAAGTGTTTCGTAAAAATAAAACATAACACTATATCTGAAGTTAAATAAGTACTCAAGATTATAAAATTATTTTGGATGGGAGACCTGGGTCAGAGAATAATTCCATTTAACGTATCGTTTTTTTTACATACAGGGTGTCCCAGTGATGTGAAAAACTCCATTATGAACCTTTATGTGTTAGAAAATTAATCTTTTTTTACGAAACCCGTAAATGCTAACCCTCTGACTTACCCAAAATTATTTTTAAGTATAGGTACAGTGTGTGTCCGAAATGAGCAACAATACAAACTTATGTTTTTTTAATGGAGCATTTATACTGTTTTGCATTTTTGAATGTGATGTTTTTAAGATAAATTGTTATTGGTCCATTTTGCCTTGTTTTTAAAATAACTTGATTTATTTTAGCGTAAACACACTTTTAAAAAAAATATTACATGAAAACTTAGAAACTTAAGAAAGTATGAGGCTTTCACCACTTTAATTTATTACATTTATTACAGTGAAATAACTAAAATTTTAATATTTTTGTCGAGTTTTTTAATACCTTATGAACTCCCACAAATAATGGTTCTTGTGTTTTTGTCAAAAAAAATCAAATTATTTTAAAAACTAAGCAGAATCGACCAATAGAAGTTTATAGCAAAATCATCTGTATTAAAAGCTACGTGCAAAAATGCAATAAAATTTAGGGTCTTTCATTTGAAAAAACATAACTTTAGTGTTTTTTTTTTAATCTTGGAACATCCTGTATATATACCGCAATATTTTAGAAACATGCAGCAGAAACGCTATAATCTTTAGATTACATGCAATATCTCTAATAATAAACAAATTATGAAGCTTTTTCGGATTGTTGGGACAGCCTGTTTAGTCTTCATCTTTAAACTAATTGTAAATTAAATACAGCGAGTTGAAAACGTTCATTTTTGACTTTTAAATAATTAAACAATAAATGTTTCTTACAAAAGCCGTAAATACTAACTCTCTGCATCACCTTATAAAATTATTTTTAAGTATACAGGATGTTTCCGAAATGAGCTAAAATATAAAATTATGTTTTTTTTATTGAAGACTCTAAATAATTGAAAAATAAATACTTTTTTACAAAAGCCGTAAATACTAACACCTGTATCACCCAAAATTATTTGTAAGTATACAAAATCTTTCACAAATGAGCTAGAATATAAAATTATGTTTTTTTCATTGAAGACTCTAAATTTTATTTTTTTGGACGTACCTTTTAATACTAATAATTTTGATCCATGTATTGGTCGATTATGCTTATGAAATACATAATTTGTTTTTTTTGACAATTACACGCTTTCTTAGAAAAAATATTACACAAAACCTAAGAATCCTAGAAAACTACTACTTTCACCACTGTTTATAGAAATGATTAAACTTAAGTCTGTATTAACTCTTTGGCACATTTGCAATTAGAAACGTAAAAAATAACTTGAAAAAGTTAAATGAAACATCCTATTTTTCATTTTGCTTCTCAAATAGCTATTATTAAATTGTATGTTTAAAAATATTTTAGTTATTTCGCTGTAATAAATACTTACCGTCATTATTATTTCATTTTTGACTACTGAGACAATGGTTAATACTTTTTTTAATGTTTAGTATTAAATATCTTTTGAGTAATCGGAAAAGACATTTAACTGTTTAGAGAAATATCTTAATAGTCTTTTACATAATCAATAAAATAGTATACTATTATACGAGGTTTATAAGACGTTCTATTGTGGCACGAATGGTTTTGGAGTGCTCCGATAGAAGGAGTGCAACAAATAAGTCTTATAAAACGCGTGTTACATACTATTTTTTCTACTTTATATTTTTGTTGTTTGTTTTTGTTTAGATTAACTTATCAAAATCTATTATAACAATTTCCTTTTAATTTTGTTAATTATATATTTGGGTTTTATCAATAAACGACTTGACGCTGTTGACAAATCACACACTAGATTACAGTGATGACTGATGACACCCAGCCCAGCACTGCCAATACAACTCCTAAAAATTTACTAAAAGAAGTTGCACAAACAATTTGTGAAAACAATATAGAAAAAATAAATAAAAGGGTGTGCCAAAAAAATTAAGTTGCAACAAACTCTTCAGTGCTCATTTAAAGTGCTCAGAAGCAGTGAAAATTAATTATTACAATTAACTATTTAACCAAATTCAATTACTTTGTAACTGATTACTTACTCAAATAATGTTCATTTACAGTTATCCAATTCGAAAGTAAAATTACCGTTGGGGGCGCCACTGAGCTAGGTCAAAAACAGTAACCGTAAATGGCGGGAAAATGTTTATTCGGATATTTTGAGCGTTGTACGAATTTTGGGGCTTCACAATTATTACATTGCCTATGCGGAATGATTATTGCATCTTTGATGCAAGAAACTTATGTTGACAAATGAGAGATGACAAGGAAAACACGAATAACGAATGACTGTTTGGTTCACTTTCTTTATTGGAAAATTATTACAAAGACATTGAAAAACCTACCTTTTAGCATAATTTACGTTTAAATGTATCAGCAGTTGTTAATCTTTATTGTAGTTTTGCAGATTTACCGCAGCATTTCATGATTTTTTCAGTGGAAAATTCTAACCTAAAATTCACACACTTCACTAATTTATTGGTTTCTTGAGCCAAACTTTGTGTTCGCTGTGATCCATTACTTATAATCTTTAATTAGACAACTGTTTGATAACACTTTGTAATCAAAATTTAAATATTTTTCACTTTTTATCCACTTTCAAGTTCCAACAATAAACACTTTATACCACGAAAAACTATAGAACCAAAGTCAACGCTAGTATTTACCACCACGTACTTTTAAAGTAATTCTTTCTATTGTAAATAATTAACACTATACACGCAAAATTGTTGAACAATTCATTAAATGTCAGTTAAATGTGGCATTACGAAAATTTCTTTAACTGTTTTCGACATAGTTCAAAAGTCATCACCAGAGGGCGTCTAGTTAATTTTATTTCCGAATATAATCGGTAAAGTGTAACTAATTACATATTAATCTAATTACAAAAGTAAAGCAACTATTTAACTATTTATATCCGTATCTTTATAATTCTGTTAATTATCAGCCCAATTGCATTGTTTCTTGTTTTGATATCATATATAAATTTTAAAAAAATATTTCAACATCAGTTAGCTTTTGAAATATTTTACTTATTGAAATGGAGCAGAATTATGTGCGATAAAAGTAAAACAACTTTTAGTATAAATTTAAATATTTTAGAATAAAAAACCCCTGTGGTAATCGAAGAATTTAGAAATGTCTTAGTTCAAAAAAACACAGTTTCTTCATTTTTTAACCCTTTTAAATATTAATTATCATGGATATATCTTCAAAAATGTCGGATTTTAATTCAAGCTTTAGCATCTCATTTAGGGGATGATTTTCCAAAGTAATAAGTTATTAAATAATCGATTACGTTATTAATTAATTTAATATGTAACTTATCACAGCTATTGAAAAGTAATTCCAATTACAATGTAAGTAAATCTGTAATTAATTATTAATTAATGTAATTACATTATAATCAGGGTTGTTGTTTAAAACATTGTGTTTTATGCGTTTTAAATAACTTACCATGTTTAAAACTTATTTGATTAAAACCTTTAAAACTTTGTTGAAAACACGTTTTTTATTTTAAAATTATTGTCTAACCAGTACATATTTTTTCATTTGGAAAATAAATTAGGAGTGGTGTTTCCCCCAAATGCGGACAAATCAAAACACAAACACACGATGTAGGTATTTTTGTTGCTATTAACATTAATTATTTATTAACATATTAATAGAAAACAAACAAAATGTTAAGACATATTACATACCACACAGCTTAGATGGAAATTTAATTTAATCATTTTTGGTTAAATTTAGTGCTTTAAAATTGCTAACCAATTTTGATGCTTTCTCAATTCTCAAATAAAAAACTCTTTGTTTTGTTTAATTTAATTTTTTTTAACAACCTTGATTATAATCTCCGCTTTAAGGTGATTAAAGTCCAACTTTTATACGATTCTTATAGTTTGTATGTAATAATTTTTTAGGCGTGTTTTCGTTAAAAAACTCGATCAATAACAATAACAAAAAACATCAGTGATGGAAGCTACATTCAAAAATGCAAAAAATATAGTGTTTAAAAAATATTTTATGTCGTAGCTAATTTCGGAAACAACCTGTTATACTTGAAAATAATTTTAGATAAGTCACTGTGATAGAATCTATAGCTTTTGTAAAAAAAATAATTTCCTAACATTTAAAGATCTGTAATGGATTTTTCAAATCGTTGGTACACCCTGTATGTACTTTCCAAATGAGTCAAAGAAATATAAAAAAATCGAGCGTTATTTTAATGATAGCACAGACAAAAAACATTTGTTTGAAGACAACCACCAAAAAGCATCTTTTGTGTTATGAAAAACGTTGACATCAACCCTTTCAATTATCGCATAATAGGAATTAAGTTGCTCCGTATTATTTCTTACCTGCTTTTAATTACATTTTTTATCACATTTTAGATATAAAAGCTTTTGCTTGTTAGGTTTTCCAGTTAAGCTAGGGGCTGCAGCGGAAACTTAATTAAAATTATTTTATTTTTCCTTCATAATGAAATTTTTTGCTACGCTACCACCCTTTCTAATATAATTTTGCGCTTAATTTAGGTATTAGTTGGACGCTTTTACGATGTAATTGTTATTTTAAAACACTCATCTAAACGAAAATTGTTTTATAATTTTTTTATAATTTCAACTCAAAATCAGAAATATTTAACTAATTTGTAGAAAATAAATTGCTTGTATCAATAAATTATTGTTAGAGAGAATTGAAGGCAATTATTTTGCTGAAAATCTGAGCGACGCTCGATAAATTTCTCTCATTAAATCCGAGTTTCAAAGCGAGAAAGAGCAGAATTGTTGCAGCAAGAAATCTCATTTTTATTTTTTGTGTTAGTTGGATCAATATAAATATTTCACTCGTATTATGAGATATTACAGCGACGTAATAAATCATGTAAGACTGAACATATTGTGAAATATGAAACGCTTCCACATTTCGAGCAAATAATTTTGAGAATGTCATTATTCAGGAGGTAGGTAACTTGACGCCCCTTGACTTTGCAAATAAAAGTGATCGTTGAATAATTAATGAAAACCGCCTCCAAATATACGTTTTAAGTAACCGAACAAATACATAATTCACGAATCACTTGGCTGGGAAAACCACTTATTTTATTAATTTTCGTCTAATCCATTAGACACTTGAACTCCTTTTCTTTCAATCAACTCAGCCGCGAACAGATTCAATTAAAACGAGATTAAAGGATGATGCTCGAAATTATTGAATCGAGTTTTCTTGTTTGTGGTTATGAACACTTTTCTGGCACAAAGACTCACTTCAAAGGACCACTAAATTTTCGTACTTTATTTTACAAACGCCGGAGGTGAAAACGCGTTATTATTTCTTGAATATGAAAAAGGGATTCTAGTTTTTAAATTGAAGAGCTTAGGCAATATAGCCTTCGATATAATGCCAAGCGGCATTCCACTGAATCTGTGGGGAATGTAATAAGGCGAGGATTAAAGCTCTCAACAATCGGAGGTTAACATTATTAAGTAATTCTGATGATAGTTCCAAGGGGCGATGCAAATTTGGTTGAGGTTTTTCGCAGTTTCTGCGTTGAATTATAAATAAAAACACTCAAGCCTATTCCTTCGCTTGAAAATTCACATTAATTTTAATTTTCCATTCATGTAATTTGTAAATTATAAAAAAAAGTCTTTTAAAGTCCTTTTAAAAAAAAATTTGATTGTAAATTTCTATTGATTATTTAATTTTTTAGAACGTTCTTCATTACATAAAAGTTTTATTCAATTGCAAACATTTATTTTTAATTCGATCAAAACTTGCCAATAACATACTGGCATATCGGACTGTAGTTATATTTATGACACGTGCAAACTTTGACCAAAATAAATATTGCAACTTTTTCAAACTAGAAAAATATAGAAGAGGAAAAAACACGTGTCCAATCCATTAGTTTTCAAAGTTTCCAAGCTACATTCGACAATCCTTTAATTCAGAGCTTTTATTTTTAAACACACGTTTCAGAGATATTTTTGTGGTATTAACACTGCCCACATTTTCGTTATCCTTTTGAGGGGTAAATATATAACATTTATTTAATCTTCAGAAGATTATACGCTTATTTTAATGATGCGTTAGGGAATCCTTTTTGTAAAAAATCATTTTTAATACCTGTTTCACCATTTTCACTATTCTAATTTATTCTATGCCATTGCTAAAAACATTGCAAATTGTTGATAGTAAATGTTTCTGTAATAATTTTACCATTTTTGTTATCTTTTCTCCAAAATCCAAAATTTGAAACCATTTTAAAAACACATATCAAGTTGTTCAAAAGACACAAAACTTATTGGACTACTTAAAAATGGTTATAACTCACGTCAGTTTAGCTTTTTAGTTGCATTTCCAATAAACTTGTTTTCTTTTTTTAAAAGCTTTTATTTAACTTGCTCTGTTGTCTGTCTGTCTGTTTTCATATTTTCGGACCCAAATTTGAAAAGATTCCAAACGTCCCAATGATTTGAAATTTTGTATACTTACTTAATCTGCATGACAATGCAATCTTGTGAAGTTAAATACCCCCTAAAGGGGTTAAATGGGGTTTTGAAGTTTTAGGTTATGTTTACAAATGGGTTTTCAATGTGTACATACCGTAACTTATACCAACATTAACGGTATGTTTGTCATTGGGAAATATATTAATACCTAATCATTTTCATTACGTTTCGTTACAAGCAAATGTCGCTTTTTTTAATTCATTTCCTTTGAACAATAGAGTATAGACACAGAACAGAGGTTAAGATGTACTTTCAACGCTAACAGCTGTTTTTAATCACATACTGCTAAGCAAGTTTGCACAAATCAGCAAAATAATGGCGAATCTAAACCTTAGAGAAAAACACTTTGAGAATAAGTAAAAACTAGAAAGCAATAAATAAAAAAATGGGAGCAGTCATAAGTCATAACAATATGGCATTAAGAATTACTTTCTTAAATTGAGCACAGTTCCCAAAGCTTTTATAAATTTTAAAATCCCAATTTGTGAGCAAAAATATTAGTTTTTACATTTTTGTGCATTTTCTAAATAAAAACTTTTCTAAAAATATATTTTTAATTATTTTTTTATCCGAAATATTAGTAGTTTAGGTGAATTGTCATAAAAGTGGTTTAATTTGTCTTAAAATCTGTAAAGGCAGCATATTAGTACGACAACTGGATATGTTTTTAATGATAAGATACTTTATTCTCTCCGAAAATTAAGAAATGAGCGTTCTAACAATTTTAGAAAATAAAAAACTCGTGTTTTTATCGCAAAAAACGCTGCGATAATTTTTAAGTCAGTTGTGACTAATTATACGACACAATTTACCGAAGCATTATTGCAACGTTTTTTCGGGTTAGAGGCACTGGTTTTTTATTTTCTACATTCGTTGGACTGCTCAACTCTATTTTTGGACTGTAAGTAATATTTTAAACGCAAATAATATAATAAATCTGGGAAACATAAATCATATGAAATTTGGTGGATGCGCCGGGAAATTTGCTAAATTAAGTTTTGAAATATTAAATTTAAACACCTGGAAAGATCTTTTGTTTTATTTATATTGTAAATTGAAGAACAGTACATTTATAATTGCTTGAATGTTTCTTCTAACCAGCTAGGTGAGTCTGCTAAAGCATATTTCTACCATATTTCAAAAATTAATATCACACACAAATAAGCGTCTGCTTTTAAATGGTCTGAAGTTTTCTCTTCGCACTTGAATTTTTTTTAAGTTTTTCGACGAGTCCGTTTAATTAAAATTAACTAATTAATTAATACTGCGTTGTTCAAAATTATTATTTTTTGTCATTCCAAAAAAACCATGCTTGAATATTGTTTTGTGCAATAAAAACATGTCGCCAGCCCCAAAAACTAATTAAATTGAAAAAAAAATGAGCGTTTAATATTCAACAAAAAATATAGTTAACAGACCACTCTGCGAAGGGTTTTAATAAGAAAAAATGTTGGTTTTCTAATCCCGTATCGAATGGTGTAAAAATAAACAACAGTTCCAATTTTAAATAAAAAGATCCAATTTTAAAAAGTTTTGATGTAAATTGTGAACACCCTATAATAATTCAGATTAATTAAGTTTAATTAATGAGTCTGTACATAACGAGTAGACCTAGACCAAAAGGAGCAATGTTTGAATTTTTTTTAAATAAGTAATTGGCTTCTTCGATCCACATTTTTCGGCTCAGTAGTTTAATTTCCAATAATGGAATTAAAGGAAGAAATGATTTTCCAGTTTCTAAGAACAATCATCTATTTTTTATTATAATTACATTACATTAGAAATAAGTTCTAATATGTTCTAATATGTCTAATGGTTGAAGTAATTGATTTAAGCCAATTTAGACAAATAAAGCGATAACACTTTTAGGTAAGTTCACAAATGTTTAATAATGTTCGAAAATATTAATAAGTAAACATGCATCAAATTTGGTGGATGCGCCGGGAAATTTGCTAAATTAAGTTATAAAATATTTAATTTAAACGCAATGATAAAAAGGATTTTTTGTTTTATTTATTTTATAAACTAAAAAACAGTACATTTATACTTGTTTTAATGTTTTTTCTAACAAGATGAGTCTGCTAAAGCATATTTCTTTCATATTTCAAAAACTAATAATCACACACAAATAAGCGTCTGCTATTAAATGGTCTGAAGTTTTCTCTTTGCACATAATTTTTTTTTAATTGTTCTACAATTCCTTTTAATTAAAATTAACTAATTAATTATTGCCCAAAATTATTATTTTTTGTCGTTCCAAAAAAACGATGCTTAAATAAGGTTTTGTACAAAAAATACGTTAAAAACATGTCGCCAGTCCCAAAAAATATTTAAATTAAAAAGAAATATAAGTTTTTAATATACAGTAAAGAATTTGTTTAGTAGACCACAATAAGAAAAAATATTGGTTTTCTAATTCCGCATCAAATCTTGTAAAAATAAGCAACTGTTTTATTTTAAAACAAAATGCTTCAATATTTAAAAAGTTTGGAAGTAAATTGTAAATTGTTAGTAACTCTGTAGTAATTCAGATCAATTAAAATTAACTAGGTTTCTAAGACCTAGGACTGGTTTATAAAAACGTTATTAATTTTATTTTAATTTGAATTCGCAATTAAATGCGTCATTAAGTAATCACGTGACCAAATTGGAGCAATTTAATTTGTCCATTCGCATTGTTAACTTCTAACAACAAATTAAATTTTAACAAAGATTTTTATAAACCGTCCCCTAGTCACCTAATCATAATGTTATCAAAATAGCATTATTTGTATTTTTTATTAGTTTTAAAAATTAAGGGTCGGTTCATAAAATTTTAATTCATTCATTAATCAATTCATCAAGTTGGTTTAATTTAGTCACATGTTCAGTTAATCACGCATTTAATTGTGGATTAAAGTAATGACGCTTCTGTGAACCGGTCCTTAAGGTGTTAAAACTAATTTTTTTTGTATGTATTTTTTAAAGTAATTTAAACCAATTTGAAAAAAAAATTAAGTACATGTAAGAAGATAAAGAGGTATTTTAATAAGCCCAAAAAAATAATAGCATGTCATCAAAAATATTACTATGACGTCATACTTTTTGGGACGCTCTGTGTAATAAAAAAAATTTTTTTTTCTGCATTGCATCGTACAGTATAAAAACATCTACAAAATATTAAAAGTCTTTACTTTGGTACTAACTGAGCTACAAACAAAAGTTGCATGATTTTTATAATAAAAGTAGGTAATTATGCAATAATTACATAAAACTCTAATTGATGCACAACGAGTAGATTTTGTACAAAAGCAGCAATGTCTGAAATTTTTTTATAATAGGTAACTGGCTTCTTTTATCCACATTTTCCGGCTCAGCAGTTTAACTTCCAATAATGGAATTTGGGGAAAAATGATTTTCCAGTCTGTAAAAACATTCATCCTTTTTGTATCATAATTGCATTACATTAGAAAAAATTCTAATATGTTCCAATATGTTTAATAGTTAATGTAATTGATTTAAGCCAATTAAGACAAATAAAGCGGTAATACTTTTAAGTAAGTACACATAAGTTTAATAATATTAGTGAGTAAACATGCATCAAATTTGGTGGATGCGCCGGGAAAGTACATTATAATTTCCTAGATTTTTTACCGGTACATATAATTTTTGTATCCACGCTTAAAACAAAAAATTACAAAACTTTTTGTGTCTTATTAACAATTACATTAACGAAGTAAGCTAAAGTTATATCATTTACATGGTGACAAATTTTTCTTTAATTTAGTTTCATAACAAGGACAATAAGTACAACAATAAGTCTATTTAAGTTCATATTGCTCATATTTCATGTAGATTACTGTGTTTCTGCCACAATAATACGCAAATTAGCTTAAAACAGGGAAGTGTCGTCTGAATAGAATTCATAACTTCTGCTGTACTAGAAATACCTTCAGTTCCCAGAAGGAAATGTAATTTAAATTGCTTTTATTCCAGATTTGATTGAAGCTGTAGGTGTTAATTAATAACTGCTAATTGTGTTCGTACGAGTATAAAGCAAAAATTGTTATTTTATGCTCAAAAACAGATGAGCAAAAAATTTTACAAAAATAGACTTTTACTGCTATTTTAAATGAAATAAAACAAAAACTTACAGTAAGATGATATAATTTTTTCCTTTCTTGGTGTATTAATAATTAATAATTTAATAATTAATTTCTATCAATTAATACAGGTGTAGTAACAAAATTGATACGAAAAACGTCAGTATTATACACCGAAATAACAATAACATACAAATAATTTTAAGACATAAGTCAAAAAATCTGTCTATTATAGAATTCATTTAAAGTATATGGTTCAAAATGTAGACAAATATTTTCTTTTTAAATAAATTTAAATTGCAAGGTGTGCGTAGATGTACAGGTAAACTATTGTATAGTTTTATTCCTGCATAATGAAATTTTTTTTCCGTCAGCGTGAGTTTGTGTTTTGGATACTCTAAGTCTAATTTGCGAGTGTTGCACTTATGGTCGTTAGTGACATTAAATAGTAGATTCTGTGTAACGAAAAATAAAAGTAATCTATCTATGTATAAACCAGTTACTGTCAAAAAGTTATTGCTTTTAAAGATGTTCCTAGAAGTTTCATTATATTTAAGTTAAACATAGTTCTCATGACTTGTTTTTGAGCAACAAATACTTTTGATATCTTTCCACTTTGCCACCAAAATATTATACCGTAGCTTAGTAATGATTGAAAATTTGCGAAGTATATTATTCTTAGTTGTTCAATGTTAATGTATTTTTTTAAAACACGTATTGTAAAATGTACTGAGTTTAATTTTTTTAATAAATTATCTATATGATTAGTCCAGCTTAACTTATGGTCAATGCATATTCCCAGAAAATTAGTTTTCTCTATTAATTCAATTTCTTTAGTTGATATTACAATTTTATTCGGTTTCTCTGTATCCTTGTGATTACATATTGCAAAATAAATGCCGTAGGTTTTTTCAAAATTTAACACTAATTTATTTTCTTTAGTCCAGTTTATTACCTTATTCATGCATATCTTTGCTTCTTTCATTGTATCTGTCATATTTTCACCCCAAATTAATATGTTTGTGTCGTCAGCAAAGTTAACTGCACTATTGTTGTCTGAGGCTGTTAAAATGTTTAATAGGTCGTTTATATAAATTACGAAAAATAAAGGCCCTAGTATACTACCTTGAGGTACACCTTGTTTAATTAGAACTTTATTTAATGTACCTACAGTACTGTTTTTTGTTATTGTGACCTGCTGATACCTATTATTAAGATAAGATGTGATCAACTTTAACATAATTCCTCTTATGCCGTATTTCTTTAATTTACTTATTAGGATGTTATGATCTAGGCAATCGAAGGCTTTGGAGAAATCTAAGAAAATTCCAAGAACCACCTTTTTTTCTTCTATTTTATCTAACAGAACATTAGTGAAGCTAAATATAGCTGAGTCAACAGATTTCTCTTTAATGGGTCCGTGTTGGGATGAATTCAGTAGCTGAAATTTCATTAAACAGTTAGTAATTCTGGAAGATATAACAGTTTCAAAAATTTTAGAAAACGATGATAGCAGACTTATTGGCCTATAATTTGATAGTAATGTTGGGTCACCTTTTTTGTATATAGGAAGAACTTGCGCTCGTTTTAATTGTTCTGAGAAAATTTCATAATCTAAAGAGTTTTGAATAACAAAAGATAAAGGTGCGCTAATTTCTTCATAACAGTATTTAATTATGTTATTAAATATTTCGTCAAAGCCTGTACTTTTCTTATTTTTAAAATTTTGAATTATAGTAATAATTTCTTGACTAGTAACTGGGTATACGTACATAGTTTTAACATTGGATGAGATCGTATTATTATTTGACTTACTTCGTACAAAGGGCCCTGAATTAATGAAAGACTGGTTAATGTCATTAACAATCTCCTTAGGATTTATGATTAGTATTTTAGTATTGAAACAAAGGAATTTGATTTGTAAAAGAGTTGGACCAACAATTTGAAACACTCTGTATTGTAGGAGCCACCAGATGATATTACAATCGTTGTCATCTTCATAAAAATTAATTTCACCGAACTTATAATTAATCAATTTCCTTAATACTAAAATTTTCCATTACCACGTCCATATTACATAATTGAGTGGATTTATGGTGTTATTATCGGAAGAAAAATTATGTTTATTTCCGATAGTGAAATTGATTTGTAATAAATTGCTGTTCATTTCGTGTGTGGTCCGTAGAATGCTACAGAAATTGTAAATCACACATTTGAATATTCACCAAATTTTCACGGTTGATTTTCCATGAAGTGCAAAATTTAAGAGCTTTGAGCGCTTTTGCCAAAGTCGATGTAAATTTTTATTTGATGTGTCAAGCGATAACTTAAATATTTGCTCGTATTTTCTCCAAGTATAATACTGACGGTATATTGACACGAGAAAAAAGTTTCAAGCGTGTTTATCCTATAATGGAAAAGGGCTTTAGAGATGCTCATCAAAACGACGTCAAGACAGAAATTATATATTAGATGTATGAAGTGACAAAATGTGTTATCTGTTCCGAAAACCTGTCTAAAGGAGACGTAACTTTTTGCTAAAATGATACAATGAATAAGTATGTTTTGAACAAAGCGTCAACATTCATTTAGCTTAATTAGACTTGTTTGTGTAACTTTTTGCACCCACCCTTTCCCAACGGAAATTGTTATAAATACTTGAGTGTTTTCTAATGGCTTTTATTTTGTTCCTTATTTTCTTTATCAGATTACTGATCCAGCAAAGTCGCGGAGGCAAGGAGAAATAAAGATTTGGATATTTTGTAACAGTATTACATTTTCCTTTGAATAAATTGAAGTAATAAGCGGGGGCTTTACTGACACGAATTTGTCTGGCAATAATAAATAATTAAAGTATTCCTTTTACGAAATGCTCCTGTCATGAAAAGAGTAAGCAAATAAACGAGAATATCTTTGTGACGGAATTTTTTATTAGAAGATTAAATTAGTCATATTCATCAATACTGTATTCTCTGAAAATTAATTTTACATTGAATTTTTGTAATAATTGTTGTTTTCGCCTGAAGTTTAACAATAGAAATTTTATTTGAATTCTTCAAATTCATTTCATTTTATGTGATCAGATTCCTTACATTTTTAAGTAAAAATTCAGAAATTAAAATGATAATTTCACACAAATCTTGAGTAAATGAGAATTTAATTCGGCCGATTTTGTAAAAAACTATGTCTTTGTTTGATTCAAAAAAAATTGGTTAACGAACAGTTAGCCTAAGAGATTTTTTTATATTAATTATGATTTTATGTTTAGACGTTTTTGATTAATTTGTCAACGAACGTATTGTTTCTTGAAATTATGACTTTTGGAAACTCTGTAAATAGTTTTCTCTAAAAAATTATTGAACCTTTTTTGTAAAGCGCCAATGTAAAATTTCTTAACTGAACAATAACAATAATTACTGACCTAATTGTTGTGAATAATTGTCATAAAGTTTTGAGAATGAAAGCAAGAAAAAAATTAAATGCAAAGTTCTAATTGATAAAACAGGACTAAAAATTGGTGGATGAAGAATGAAAGTTTTCTCAGAGATGACCAAAATTTTTTAATTATTTCGTCATAGATTATTTAGGAGAGGTATGTAAATAAGTTTTATATTTTTAGTGACGTTTCGATTTTAATTAAATCTTCATCAGACTACAAGGAGAAACGTAAGATTTGTTAACTTTTTTAAATGTTTAACATACCTTCCATATTTTAAAAACATATTTTACGTTTCTCCTTGTAGCCTGATGATGATTTATAATTATAAAAATAATTACAAAAATATAAAGCTTATTTACATCCCTGCCCTAAATAACCAACAATAATTTTCTCAGTCAAAAATGTCATTCCATTTCTATTTCATCATATCAAATTAAAAATTCTCAAAACCTTATAATGGTTTATGTATTATGTATTATATATTTTATATATTATTTTATATTATATATTATATATTATATATTATATATTATAATAGTTTCTGGAAATATTTCATTATATAATGAAGGAATTTTTTTATGAGGCAATGGATTGATTATTTTTTTGTGCTCTAAAGATTTGTTTGTAAATAAACATAACTAGAAGATTTATTTTTTGCGGGTTTATTTAAAACCTGTAGAAAAATCTTATCAAAAACATTCAAACTAAAAACCAGATTGTACACAAAGAATAAAGTTTTTAATGAGAGCAATTAATAATCCAGATACTGTAACATCGCGAACGCAGCGTTAAAGGTGGAGAAAAGCTATTTGACAGGTTTGCAACTTTTTTCATTATATAGGCATTTTAAAATTATTTGAAAAAATTGAGATTATTAACGATTAATATGATTGTATTTTTCAACTTACGTTACGTAAAATGATCACCCTTAAAGTCGATTTTTCCTAGAAAAAATATTATTACCTAATGTGTTTTAGAAAATATTTTTTCTGGTTCAATAAAATTTGTTCATTCATTAGTGTTAAGTCACTGCAAAAAATTGGTACTTTTTTGTCGTTTTACAATTAATTATCCAAATTAAAGTACATTATGTTATTAGAAGTAATATAGTGATTTTTTATGTAGCGAAGCCAAACGTAGTGAGGAAAATAAATCACTAATTTAGATGAACCAAATAACTCACTTTAATTTCGAATAACGTATACTATTTTAATCGCAAACGTAATTATTAAGATAAATAAAGAAAGCACTTGATTTTTATAATTGTTTTTGTCACATTACTAAGAGTAACAAATGTCCATAATCATTTTAACGCAGTTTTCATTTTGGCATTTTTAGTTTTTTATTCAAAAATCGTGGATAAATTGTGGATTGTTTTGTGTTTGATAAAAAATAATTTTCGCAATTAGTTCGTGATCAAACCCGTTCGTGTTCATTTCGCAAACTTTTCAGCAAAAACTCAATTGTTTCGCAAAATCTCCTCACAAAACTCAAAAATGTACTAAATTAGATCAAAAATCATTATTATCTTTCTAGGTATTAACTTGGTTATTTGAAATTTATGAGTTACAATTTTATTTAGATAATTTAATGACTTTTGAGAAGCAAAAACAAAAAACTGGGTGTTCCATTTAACTTTTTCAAGTTATTCAACTTATAACAAACTTCTTATTTTTTTATGTTCTCAGGCCTCAAATCTTTTAATCTCGTCGTAACTTAGTGTCTCAATTACACAGTTTTTAAGGTTATTGTCAGTATTTCAGCTTTTTCGTTTCTTAATTTTCCATCATATCATATTCATAATTTTTTCAGTTTGTTGTTTCACTGTCTTATATTTTCAGTTTTTTATTTTTTAATCTTCTTGTTTTGCACAGTTTTAATCGTACTGTTTTTATTTTTTTTGTATATTAGTTTTTAATTTTTTTAGATTTCCAGCCGTTTAGTTTATTGATTATTTATTCACAATGTTATGTTTCAATTTATAAGTATTTCTCTTTTTTGAAATTTTATTAAATAACAAAAAAAATTAGAAACAATAGACCCGTCACTTTCTGAAGCAATTAAACTCGTGAATAAAGTATATATTTTTGTAAAACGTACTCCAGGTGTTGTAGAAAAATTAATTAGTGATAAACTATACGAAACGTTCTAAAAATAAATACCTACAGAAAATAAAAATGTTAATTGAATGAAAAAATATTGATAATGCAGAGGTGCCTACTTTTAGTACTAAAATGTATTTCCATTCAGTAAAAAAGAACTAATTTTACAACAGCAAATTAAGGTTCAACAGTTAATTTTTATAACTTTATAGTTTTTTTTTGTGTAATAGCTGACTTTAAGTTTTTGACAACGCGTAGTTCGTGTTGTTTGTTTTAGTAAAAATGATGCTATTTTTCCTGGAGTAGGGATAAATTAAAATGTATCCTAAATTACCAGATTTTAATGCCTAATTTCTGTTTTTGTACAACTTTTTTTGTCACCTAAGTAAGGTGTATAACTAATCCCATAAATTAAATTCGACTTGTGACAAAATGTCATACTTGCCTATTTGGACGTACTATTATTTTCCAGCTTTTTATTTGATTATTTTCGACCCATTATATTTTTTAAAGATATTTTATTATGAAAAATATGTTTGTTCAACTTAAAAAAATCACAACCATTTTCTCTTATCTAAAATTGTCTAAACAAATCTAGATATGATTTTGTAAATAGTCGTAATAACATTTTCTAGTCTTGTTGCCAGTTGTTTGTGCCAAGGTCTATTTATAAAAAGCTTAATAAATCTTGTATGATTAAAAAGTCATTAGCAAGTAACTCATTAACAAACGTACATCAAGACAAATGCTCCATGGAAACGTTCTAACAAACACTGCTTTTCCAGATAACATCTAATTCAACAAACAAATTCGTTTAAATTTATTTGAAAATATTAGAGCGCAAAGTGAGACTCACGAAAGATTGTCGCTGCTTATTTATGCTGACAGATGATACAAGACTGGAAACAGAGAGCGGGTAAACCAATTTGACAAAAATAGTCCATTCAAAACTTTTGCAGCAAACTTTCGCCGTCCATTACTTAAACGATATTATTTAGGAAAGTTGTGACTGAATTTGCATAATGTATTAGTTCGCCAACGGCATCAAAATGTGCATAATTAAGATCCTAAATTCAAGATTATTTGACACCGTAAACTAACAGGAATTAGACACAGACCATGCGAAAGTGGTAATTCCGGGGTTGGAGCGGAGTGCTGCCCGGAGCAGTAAAGAACTGAATGGCGTGGTGAAGTGATGTGCTTGCCGTCAGTTTGCCGCGGGAACTCATGGGAAACGTAACAGGCGGTTTCCCGCAACCCCATGTTTCAGAATGTGATCGAGTTCTTGACTTGTATGAAAAGTGGCCTTTACCACATGACGCAGGACATGTAAGGAACGGTTTTTCTTTCAACATCACTCAGGAAATTTAATTTGTTTGATACTTTATTTATTTTATTTTTTTGTGGTAAAATTCGTCACTGAATTTCCAGTAAAAATGAAATCGATCGTTTTTATTGCTTTACCTTAGAGTTTTTCAGTGTGGGGGAATAAAGTGCTCAAAAATTGTTTTCCAGTTTTTATTTCCTCTGTTTGATTAAGTTATACAATTTTATGGCACCAGTAGTTTTTTGCATCATGGATGAACGTAAATTACGTGTTTACTTAGAACATTTTTACTCATTTGTGAGCAGATTTAGTTGCTCTACTAACCGATTAAAAAAATTAAAATAAATTTTAAATTTGGTGGATGCGCCGGGATACTAACGTTTTACGTGTACGATAAATAGCATCAAACCTTGCTTTTTATACAGAGTGTCCCGCGAGGTAGTGCATATATTTTAACTATAAAATATCAAAAGTTTTTTTGAGTGAATATTTTAAAACTTATTATATTTCTTAGTTGTTAGTTTTACGTGAAACAACAGGACGATCCAAGTTTTGAGCAAAATGTTGCCGGTAATTATATAAATGCAAGAACGTTTTTACTAGAAAAAATTACAGAATTATTTCATTTAATTCAAACAGAAATAATAACAGAAACAACATCAATAATTTAATAAAATAATTAATAATAATTTAATAAATGTGTAAGGGTATCTAATAAATAATAGTGATACAAAAGGCATGCAAACTTTAGAAGATTTTACTTCTATTTGTAAATTAAATTAATTGTGAGTACTAATATCGTAAATAAATAAATGAGCAATTGACAGACAATAGGCTCAGAGCGTTCTTCGTCACATTTCTTTTAATTTTAAAGCCTCTATTAACTATTTATTATTCTCACTGCACTAATTTTATTACCTTATTATACATACTTTTGCAGAAAAATCTCAAATTTTAGGATAAAAAGTTGCACATAATTTCTCCAAACTAAATATTAACACTGGCTCAACGAGTTTTAAACTTAACATTCATATGTGTTTACAAATTTTATTTGACAACCCCTTGGAATTTTCTTCGTAGTTCGAGTTATACCTTGATATGTAAACAAAAAATTTGCATTTGACTAAAGGTTTATGTATTGTTTTAAAGTGTGAGTTTGTAAAATTTAAAAAAAAACTAGTTTGTTAATTTGGTGGATGCGCCGGGATAGTAATTATCTACAAATAAAACAATAAAAAATATTTATTATTTTACAAGTGTTACATCGTTCATTTATGATTAATTTGGTGGTGGTGGTTATCAAGAACACGTTTACTTCAATTAGAAATAAAGTTCTTTCCAGACATACGAGAAATGGCCCAATTTTTCTTTACACTTCTTTTTTACTTTATTTAATGGTTTCACAAAAATAATTTTAAAAGATGTATTTCAATTGTGTACAAAAGCTTTAAACCTGTTTTATCTTAAAAATGTGTCATATTTTTCGAACCGAAACGCAGTAAGTATCAAAATAAACCAGTATTTAATTTCAATATATATTTAAATTTTACCTAGATCATATAATGTAAGTTTAGAATCAATTCATCAAATCTTTGAAGGTTACAACAATAAAAAGCCCTGTGTGTAAAATATCAAAAGTTTTTTTCAGTGAATATTTAAAACTTATTATATTTCTTAGTTGTTAGTTTTACGTAAAACAACAAGACGATCCCAGTTTTGAGCAAAATTTTGCCGGTAATTATATAAATGCAAGAACGTTTTTACTAGAAAAAATTACAGAATCATTTCATTTAATTCAAACAGAAATAATAACAGAAACAACATCAATAATTTAATTGAAATAAATGTGTAAGGGTATCTAATAAATAATAGTGATACAAAAGGCATGCAAACTACAGAAGATTTTACTTCTATTTGTAAATTAAATTAATTGTGAGTACTAATATCGTAAATAAATAAATCAGCAATTGACTGACAATAGGCTCAGAGCGTTCTTCGTCACATTTCTTTAATTTTAAAGCCTCTATTAACTATTTATTATTCTCACTGCACTAATTTTATTACCTTATTATACATACTTTTGCAGAAAAATCTCAAATTTTAGGATAAAAAGTTGCACATAATTTCTCCAAACTAAATATTAACACTGGCTTAACGAGTTATAAACTTAATATTCATATGCGTTTACAAATTTTATTTTACAACACCTTAATTTTTTTTTTAATATTTGAGTTATATTTTGATATGCAAACAGAAAATTTTAAATTCACTAGAACTTAATGTAGTGATTAAAAGTTAAAAAAAAGTTTTGTAATTTGGTGGATGCGCCGGGTTAGTAATTATCTACAGATGTAAAAATAAAAAATATTTATTATTTTACGAGTGTCCTTCATTTATAATTTATTTGCTAGTAGTGCTTATCAAAAACACGTTTACTTCAATTAGAAATTAAATTCTTTCCAGACATGGAGAAATGTCCCAATTTTTCTTTGCACTTTTTCTTTTTATTTTATTTAAAGGCTTTACAAAAATAATTTTAAAAGATGTAAAATAAATTTACAATAAATTCATCAAATCTTCAAAGGTTAGAACAATAAAAAGCCCTGTGTGTAAAATAAAATAAAATTCATCAAATCTTTAAAGGTTAGAAAAATAAAAAGCACTGTGTGTAAAATATCAAAACAAAAGTTTTTTAAGTGAATATTTTAAAACTTATTATATTTCTTAATTGTTAGTTTTACGTAAAACAACAGGACGATCCAAGTTTTGAGCAAAATGTTGCCGGTAATTATGTAAATGCAAAAATGTTTTTACTACAAAAAATTAGAGAATTATTTCATTTAATTCCAACCGAAATAATAACAGAAAAAACATCAATAATTTAATTGAAATAATGTTGAAATAAATGTGTAAGGGTATCTAATAAATAATAGTGAATAGTGATACAAAACACATGAAAACTTTAGAAGATTTTACTTATATTTGTAAATTAAATTAATTGTGAGTACTAATATCAAAAATTTGCTCATTAGCAATTGACAGACAATAGGCTCAGAGCGTTCTTTGTCACATTTTTTTAAATTTTAAAGCCTCTATTAACTATTTATTATTATCACTGCACTAATTTTATTACCTTATTATACATACTTTTGCAGAAAGATTAATACATCTCAAATTTTAGGATAAAAAGTTGCACATAATTTCTCCAAACTAGGTATTAACACTGGCTCAACGAGTTATAAACTTAACATTCATATGTGTTAACAAATTTTGTTTTGCAACACCTTGAATTTTTTTTTTAATATTTGAGTTATATTTTGATATCGAAAATTTTCAATTGACTAGAACTTAATGTAGTGTTTAAAAGTTTAAATAAGTTTGATAATTTGGTGGATGCGCCGGGATAGTAATTATTTACAAATGAAAAATATTTATTATTTTACGAGTGTTATGTCGTTTATTTATGATTTATTTGCTAGTGGTGCTTATCAAGAACACGTTTACTTTTTTTCTTTGCACTTTTTAAAATTTAAAAGATGTAAAATAAATTTAAAATAAATTTATCAAATCTTTAAAGGTTAAAACAATAAAAAGCCTTGTGTGTAAAATAAAATAAAATTCATCAAATCTTTAAAGGTTAGAAAAATAAAAAGCCCTGTGTGTAAAATATCAAAACAAAGTGTTTTTGCGTGAATATTCTAAAACTTATATTTCTTAGTTGTTAGTTTTACGTGAAACAACAGGACGATCCAAGTTGTGAGCAAAATGTTGCCGGCAATTATGTAAATGCAAGAACTTTTTTACTACAAAAAATTACACAATTATTTCATTTAATTCAAACCGAAATAATAACAGTAAGAACAGTAATAATTCAATGGAAATGTTGAAAGTTGCACAAAATTTTTCCAAACACTGGCTCAACAAATTTATAGCTCAATATTCAAAGCAAGCTTATTAAAAAATTGGTAAATATTAAACAATCTGAACAAAGAAGCACCTCTTATTAAATTTAATCAGTAACAGGTCCCGTCAAAATAAAGCTACACAACTTTTCAAATTCAATCTTTTTGGCCGTTTGAAGAAAAAAACAATGTCATATTGTGCAATTTATTTAACAAACATATTACTGGTTAATGGAAAATTTGTTTGTAAACAATTGCATTGTAAATACATAATGTATCAAAATTATTATTTGATTAGCATTATTGAGCTCAGCTGGAGTAGATAAACACAGCATTTCTAAGGGTAGCTTACAAGGTAGATAATTAATAATTAATTTCAGTACCAAAATAGATATGTTTCCAAACAGAGTAGGAATAATCAAGTCGAATGAAGCTCCCTTAAGTGCTTGTGAATGTTGTGTAAGTTTCATATTACGAAGAATTTTTTTAGTTAAATAAAACGTGAATTATTAATCAACTAAAAGAATATTTTTTTAATTAATTTTTTTTGAAAACATTAAAAAAAAATTGTGGATCATGAAGACAAAAACCAAATTAATATAATCGGTTAGTTTTTTAATAATAGAGTGTTCAAAATTCAGCAATCTTGTCGGAGCAAAATCCGTTTTAAATTTGCTTTTCCTTTGTCCAGATGGTCCTCTACCTCCAATATTTCATTTTCTAACTCGAGAATGTAATATTCTGGAGAGTTTAAATTATGGATAGATAGTCTGGTGTGATCGCTTGTCGCTGTCTACATTGCGGTGATGTTGGTGTGCGAAGTCCTATAATCTGGATGATTTATCTTCCCGTTTCCAACATGATGAATTCGGAATGTTTTGAATAAGAAAAAAAGTGGAGAAGACATTTGTTACGAGATTAGATGTGTTTCAAACAAAACAAATCTGCAAATTCAAATTATTGTTTATGTTCAATCGGAAAAAGCAATTATTCTAGATAAAATAAACAATGGAAAATTGATTTGATTAATGATTTTGCCTCCAGCTCGTCCTGACTTGCACGATATGAAAATTACGTTTGTTATCGATCATGAACGAACTCTCGGGTTCAGATTTGAAGAAATAACGTTTTTGTAATATTTGGAACAAAGGAGAAGGTTTCGTTCATTTATTTAAAATTAAGAGTTAATGTCTCATTTGGATAAAAATGAGAGTTATAAACGTTTCTGTTTTTTCAATTTCGCTTCCAATTTAACAATAAACGGTTTTAGTGAATGCACAGTTTGTCCGCAAGCTATTGAACTTAAATTAAATTTTGAAAAGTTTGGAAACGTGACGCCTCAAGTTTATAGATATCTTACATTTACATATTTGCTTTCTCGCAGATGTTAGGAACTTTTTCCAATTCAATTCTTTTTCCTAGTGTTTCTAAATGCAGATAATACAGGGTGGTTCAGTCCTGCTCCCGTCTTCTGTAGCACAGTTATTATTAAATTTAGACTTTTTAAATTCTGTAAATGTTATTTATATTGTAGGGCGCATTACAGAAAAATATTTTTGATTAATGGCATGCTATTATTTTTTGTGCTCAATAGGATATTCTTCCAGCTTCTAATATACCTCTAAAATTGTTTTTAAAAGGTGCAGGGATTGTTGTTAAAAAAATTAAAACTAAAAAAAATCGTTTTAAAAAATTAATAAAAACACAAACAGTGCTTGCTTGATAACATTATTACTAAGTACGTGTTAAACAAGGTCTAACTGATTTATTAATTAAATTTGATTGATTTGAATGAATTATTACAGGGTGTTCACATTTTACTTTCAAATTTTTTAAACTTTAGTGCTTTTTATTTTACTTTAAACAAGTTTTTAGGATATAACTCTGAATGTGTTAGAATTTATGTCAGAATTGTAATAAGAAAATATGTTATTTTAATTCCGCAACGAATGATGTAAAAATAAACAGGGGTATTCATTTAAAATAGTCAAAATAAAAGGCTCCAACATTTAAAAAGTTCCAAATTGTGAATAAACCTGTAGTAATTCAAATCATTTAATAGTTATTTATTTAATGAGTTTGAGTGTAAATCGGACGCTTTATTTCACGAGTGGATTTTTAAACCACGAGTGAAAACGAGTGGTTTATCATCCACGAGGCGAAATAAATGAACCGATTTACACAAAAACGAGTTGAATACAACATTTTATTCTTCAAAATAGACTCAGCAAGGCTTAAAATTGCTTTAAATTTGTTAAAAATAAGCTGACGTTTCGTACTGAGAAATGCCAAACAGTTGTCAAAACTTCCTTACACAGGAGAAAAATCGTAAATTTTGACAGTGTCGAAGAATAAATTTAATTAACAAATCTGTTAGACCTTGTTCAACATGTATCTGGTCAAAATGGTATTAAAAGAGAACTGTTTGTAATTTTTATTAATTTTTAATATTAAAGGTGCAAAACCGATTTTTTGGGTTTTCATTTTTTATAATAAAATTTAACAAAGATAGGACCGACTTCATTAAAGGTTTTAAACAAAACGACGAGTTTCGCGTTTCGTTTATATAATAAACATCATCAGGCCAAAAAATACATATAAAAATACAATATAACTGTAATTAATTACAAACTCAAATTCTTGGAAGTAAACATTGAAAGATGGAAAAAAATTTAAGTAGGGATAAATGGAACGTGTTGTTTTCCATGTGCAAAATGAAAAAATAAAAAATTGAAAAAAACACTCTCTTAATTTTAATCAGGTTTTTTTAACAATAAACTTCAAAATTGTTCCTAAATAGTAATATAAATTTATACTTTAATTGCAGTTATTACTAAAAATCAAAGAAATGCCTTTACAATTAGGTACGATTAAAGTTAAAAAGATAATAATTTTAATATCTTATTAGATGTTTCAAAACTATAAAAACACCAACGTCACATTTTCTCTCAAAATTAGTTATTCAGGCACTTCAAGGAAATAATAGCCTGTACCATAGTTTCAATAATAGATCTAATCATTATTATATATTTTTCAATTTTTCCAATCTTATTAAAGAAAATAATTTGGAAAAATACAACTGGAATTGACAGCAATATTTTTATTTTTTTGAATATGAACCATTTCGGAAGTAAGTTTTTTTTGTAATGCGTCTCTTCATAAAAAATGTCAACACCATCAAAGTACATTGGAAGTTATACTTTCTACAATCATCTTGGTGGTTTTTATTATATTCTTTAATTTTTGTTTAATTTGTCAAATAATGTAAATTTGATCACACTTTTTACAACTAATTCGATAAACTATGTTACTTTCTTCTTATTTAAAAGTTTTTGATTTTAATTTGCTAAAGACTTGATTTTATATTATATTATTTATTGAAGACTAATTAAAAAAAACATGCATTAAACAATGTTTTACATTATTTCTGTTGAAAGGTTTATTAATTAATTTACAATATTTAGAACACAGTGAATTTGAATATGACGAGGTTGTGGAATCAAAATTATTACAGTTTAACAATTGCGTTGGTTATTGCTATCATTATATAAAATTTTGTTAACTAATTTAAGTGGATAATTACTAATTTTTGCAACCTGTTAAAATTCTGTGGAAGAAATTCTGGCTTACTTAATTTATTGACTTCATTTTTAAGAGATTTTATGAGACTTATTTTTGGCTGAATGGGGTGATTCGAATAAAAATTTAAAACACGTGAGGAATATGTTGGTTTAAAGTGCCAATTAGTTTTAATATATTATTTTCAGTCGTAATAACTTTGAAGTCAAGATATGGAAATATATTCTAATTTTCAAGTTCAATTGTAAATAAGTATTTACAAAATTAAAATAATATCTTGTTTATCAAACGAAATACAGGTAATTAAAACATCTACACAGCTAAACATAAAAGGAAGATCAAAATTCAACTTTTTAACACAAGTGCAAAAAAGTCATCTATCTCCAAATTTGCTAAAATGGGTGAATGTTGACTATATTTTGAATGTATTTTTATATTAAAAGTAGCTATTATAAGACTCCTATTAAGCATAAAAAAATAATAGCATACCATTTAAAAATATTATTAAGATGTCACACTATTTTGGGACACTCTGTGTAATCAAAAATATTTTCCTGAAATGCGTCCAACAATATAAATAACATCTACGAAATATCAAAAGTACAACTTTACTAATAACTGAGCTACGGAAGACTGGAGTAGTCCAGGGTGAGTCAATAGTGACTTACAGTCCGGGACATTTCTATTTGGACATAAAAAATTTGAATTTTCTGACATTTATACGTATATTCAGCGTCTATGTGAACAAAAAATGTTCTCTCTCTCATTCTATGGTCCTTGAGCTTTAATAACAGGGACATTTTTTAAATTGGTAGCATTAGAAAATGACAGTAAACAGCTGACTGATGTAAACAATAACACAATAACAAAGGAAATGTTATAATTTTAATCTATATAACCAGTGGCTGCTTTAAAAGTGTGTACTAACGGGATAATAAAATATTTACGCAAGTATTTTTGAAGGTAGAAACATTACTTGTCATATAACAATTATAGATTATATGATGAGACGGGAATGGCACAACACAGAATTGCAGTCAGTGATTGTGCTGGAGAAAGCTGCTGTGACGTACTGACAGTACTGACTGTCGCTGGTTGTATGATTTGCGCAATTTGTGATATATTTTGTGTGAAAAACTGGAAAACAAAGTGCATAACCGCATAACCTCACTTATCGCAGTTTTGCACATTTTGATGATGAGAATTGCGGTTCAAGTAATTATGAGTTATAGATGGAGCTCACTGTTTACTTCAAAGTAAGTTCACGACATTTATTAATTAATTATTAAAAAAATCACAGATAATGTTTATAATTTGCAGCTGAAGCCTTTTGGGTCCACTTTTTTCGTTGTTATTTCCTGGTAGCGACTCTTGTTTCAAGCAGAATGGGTGTAAAGTTAAAAATAATCCCATAAAATTGTTAATATAACTCCGTTGCACTGGCATGGGGTATTTGAAAACTTACGTTTAACAAATACGTCACAAAGTCTCAGCCATCGTCGAAAAACATCATAAGGGCTTTATAACAAGAAGCGCTTTCTGATTTTACTGTGGACGTGTGGAAGAATAGTGTGAAATATTGCGAAAAACCAACTTTTACTCTTGTTTACATTTTTGTACGTCTCTATCTGAGAGTAGTCGTCTTGTATAAAAAATATAGCCTACTAATAAAGGAAATTAAAGTGTTTTTATTTCTGGGTTGCCTACAATTCCCCACTTTGCCCTTGCCTGATAATCAAGACACTGATAATGAAATTGGTGTAAGTGCATCGAATACAAACGTGTTGAATAGATGAATAAAAGAGAGACAACTGCTTTTTTCAAAAAGGCCATTTCAAATTTATTCAAAAAGCACACCCCCATTGAAAAGGGTCCATTCACGATGAAGTTTGGCTTCCTGCATGACATAGGTTTCGGGCACCAATCTCACTGTAAATGGTCTAAATTGGTCTTGCATCTCTAAGACATGGACGCACTGAGAGCGACTTCTGCAGTAGGCTTGAGACCTGCCTGCCTGTCTCGCAACAATCTCTGCATTATGATTCCAAATCATTTTATAAAATGCTGTCAATTACAAGCCATGATATGAGACATGAGGCCGTCTCAGTGTATGTCTTGTGGTGTACATTGAAACTGGTTCTTAAAGAACCCATTCACAATGAGATCTGCTTCGCTACATGCGGCGCGACAGGACTCAAAGACTAATCCCAAAAGACACAAAAAAACTGACACAGTTTCATCATTTTAAGCCATTGACAGCGTTTTCGAATGTTGGTGCAAAGACTTGTCGCGAGGCAGGTTTCAGCCTTCCGCCAACGTCAGTCTCAGTGAAACCCTTTCAAAGTGATCTCAGCGAAAACCATTCACAATGAGATTGGTCTATGAGGCCTATGTCGTGCCGCATGCAGCGAGATATGTCTCATTGTTAATGAAAATAGGGCCTTTTTTGTTGTTTAAAGTCGTTTTTTAAAACTTTTGTGGCAAATTTTACTGATGTGTCAGAGAGGGGGCATGCAATTGGAACATGACGATGACTACCCTAAAAGTCACTTCGAGGCTTTTATGGCCTTTTTAATGCAAATTTCAACTTTAAACCTGACAGTCATACCAAGGTCAAACATAACCTCAACAGTACTCCAGCAACGGTACTTCAAAGCATTTGAAAGTTTCTCCATTTGTTTTTAAGTGTTCTAGTTGGTACATT
Source organism: Tribolium castaneum (assembly GCF_031307605.1). Classification (NCBI taxonomy): domain Eukaryota; kingdom Metazoa; phylum Arthropoda; class Insecta; order Coleoptera; family Tenebrionidae; genus Tribolium; species Tribolium castaneum. Next base: position 11,329,707 of record NC_087394.1, read on the forward strand.
TTGCTGTACTTTACTACAATAAAGAAATATTTAAATTTTTATTATTGTTTACATTTGTCATCTGTCAAACACATCAAACAACCAAGTTCCCTAAATTTGAGCTCTTATCTAGTTTTTGTGCTCTATATAGACTCGCGTCAAGGTATGCGGTATGACGTAACTCATATAGAAATGTCCCGGACTATATTTCTATATTTTTTTAATATGCAACCAATAATACTGATTCCAACTGACAATATCGGTGTTAAAAAATTTCAAAAATTTAATCCACGATTAATATTGTCAAGTATGTCTTGACTGTATTCCTAAAATTTCATTTTGGACCATTATTATATAAAAAACGTTGATTCAATAAATATTTTAAAAAACTAAACGAAGTTACAACTGGTAAGTGCAATTAGTATTATTGGTTGCATCTTAGGACATGTCAAAAATAACCCACTCCTGTATAATACTCATCCTGTATAATAATTATTTAAACTAGATTATGCACACATATTTATTATATTTTGTGTTTGTACTTCAGTCACTGCCACTATTACGAATCCAAAGTATTTGATTTAATTACTTCTGTCTAAACACTAACTACTCCAGCATAGTTGTTAATTACTTTATTGAGTACTATGTAATCACATCGATCTGCATCCCCAATGTCATTGCCAGTGGTGTATCAGCACAAATCGATTAAATGTAACAAAAACAAGAATATGATTCTGTACACGAACACATACATTGGTAGATTATGCGAAAATAGGTATCACAAAATCTCTTGGGGAAAAGATATTTGGTAGTTTAATTACTGGATTTTCAAAAAATTTTATTTTAAAAAACCGTAAGTCCAGTTGTATGCAAATAGACTCAAAGTGTTTTATTTTAAATATTTCTTCTGAAAACAGGTGCTAATAAATTTACGCAGTATTTAAAAAAATGTCAATGTTTTTGTAGCAAATAACAAATTAACATACCTTTTCAAATGTTACATTTTTGTTCTGTTTGCGCCAAATCTTTTATTAGCAATTATTTCAGGTATTTTATTTCAAATTTGAACAACTAATCGATATTTTATGTTATACAGCAGCGATTACTACATTGATAAATCATAATCACATTTTTTTACTCATAATTTTCCACCAGCTATTAAATCATTCGTTTCTGCGAAAATTTTATTGTCAAATCGCATGCAGATCTTGTGGTTTGATAACAATTTTGCTTCATGATAAATACAATATTTATTAAAATTATTCCTAGGATATTGAGACTCGACGTCGTCTGAGAGATTTGTTTTAATTATAAGTCGTCTATTAGCGGTATTTACAAAATTATCTATTTGATTTTGGAATCTGCGTTTACTTTGTAGTGTTTACCTTTAATTACACTAGATTCCACTCTGTCGTTGATAGTAATTTACAGTGAAATTTGATGTATTTTGGGTAAAATAAACCACAGCATAGGAATAAACACTAACATATTTGTTTTAATTAATTAGTTTTAAAGTTAGGCTTTTCATAAAGGGTGTTTTATCAAAGCACGTCTTAATGTAATCAAAAAGTTAGTCGAGTTGACTTAACAACGTCAACCTATGATTATAAAAAATCCCACTGGATTAGTTTGCTGGTAACAGTAAAATAGTTGAATGAGTTTAATAAGTAAAGTTTAGATAGAACTCACAGTGAATGGTTATTTAGAACAGAATTAAATTAGTTTTGAGTCCGCGAATTTGAACAATTTCAGAAATGACCAAATATGCGGGTTTGTCAGAATGATGTTTATCTCCCGCTTTGACTTCTGAACTATGTATACGCAGCTTGGGATTTGTATTCAAATAAAAAAATAAAATAAAATTTAAATTAAGAATTTCTTACGTTATTTGAAAACGAAACTGAAACTTGACGTTCACTATTTTCTGTAAAAATCGGTTTTTTCGTAGTTTATTATAAGATAAATTATTTTCAGTTATACAGGCTGTTTAATAGAAACGTTTTTTTGACGAAACATTTTCTGTTTTTCTTTTTTCATTTTCGGTTTTTTTTTCGTATGAAGATAATTTTATTTCATTTCAAACAGTTTTATAGAATTTATGAAAAACTAAGAAAACTTTAACTTTTTTAAAAAAAGACGTACAAATTCTAAAACCATTTTTTACATCTAGGTATGTGATTTAATCTCGAGGAAATAACTTATTCTTTCCTCAAAAACTAAACATTTAAGTTGTTTTTAGTGTTGGGAAAAATGGACACAAATTAGAGATTTTTGTTTTAATCTTCGGCTAGCGCAATAATTAACATTTTTGCGAAGACAAAAATTTCTTTCGCTTGTTTAACAAAGACAGTTATTAAAACAAATTACTATTGTAACGTAAAAGTTTATAGCCAGACTGAACCAGAAAGGAACGCACAAAATTTATATATATTGTTATTAGTCATTTTTCAAAAAATCCCCAAACAGGTTGATTTTATTTGTCATTCGATTTTCAGTTGTGACGTCATATTTACTGTAATTAAATCCCAAATGACATTTTTGATCACTGTTGTAGATAGTGCACATAAAAAAAGAAAAACTGAAATAAAAAAGAAAAAATAAATTTTATACAATAAAAAATATTAAACAACATAACAATTAAACATAATTTTTGTTCTTGCTTTATTTTATAAGCGGCATATGTTTTTTATAAATTCTTTGTATAATTGTTATAAAAACACTTAATATGAGACCTAAGCACAAAAAATAAACATAAAATTCCTTATAAAATTGCTCTTTGTGTACTACTCTCAATAACTTTTATAACTTTTTTATATTAGTATTTCTTTTTTATATTTTTTATACTTATCATAACTTATCACTTATCACTATCACAAATGTCAGTTGTCATAAAAAAAAATGTCATTCGGAAATAAAATTAACTAGACGCCCTCTGGTGATGACTTTTGAACTATGTCGAAAACAGTAAAGAAATTTTCGTAATGCCACATTTAACTGACATTTAATGAATTGTTCAACAATTTTGCGTGTATAGTGTTAATTACTTACAATAGAAAGAATTACTTTAAAAGTACGTGGTGGTAAATACTAGCGTTGACTTTGGTTCTGTAGTTTTTCGTGGTATAAAGTGTTTATTGTTGGAACTTGAAAGTGGATAAAAAGTGAAAAATATTTAAATTTTGATTACAAAGTGTTATCAAACAATTGTCTAATTAAAGATTATAAGTAATGGATCACAGCGAACACAAAGTTTGGCTCAAGAAACCAATAAATTAGTGAAGTGTTATGAATTTTACTTTAGAATTTTCCACTGAAAAACACAGAGATGAATTTTGGCTCATCTGTATACCAGTAACTGTTCAAGTTATTATTTTAACATAAAATACTGTTTTAAAACTATTATAATCTTAAGAAATGTACAAGGTGAGTTTTTTAAAAGTATTTTCTACAAGAACTCAAAAACTAAGAAGCACACAAAAATCAGCCTTTGCTGCATACTTATTTTTTTTTCTTTATGCATGAGATTTTTTTTCAGAATTGATTTACATTTCCTTATAATAAACATTAGTTATTAAAATTATAAATATTAGAACGTTAATAAATCAAAATTTTATCACTTTTCTAGTGTCATTTACATTTTATATAAAAATACGTAAAAAAATGTTGGTGGCCCCAAATTTACGTTTATTTAACTTTTTAATTTTTATTTAATTAATTGTTTTCGTGGTTAGCATATTTTTTAACGAACAACATTATTTTGATATGACATAAAAATTAATAATGTTTTTTGCAGTGATTAAACAATAAATAATTATTGAATTAATTATACAATTTTAATAATAAAAATTCTGAAAAAATCATTAGTATTTCATATCAACCGCTGAATGTGTGGTTACTAGTTTTTGAACTATCGTAAAAATGTACTTTTAGCATACTAACCTTTTAGGTGCGGTCTATAAAGTGTTTCAGACACTCCAAATCGACAAATACTTTTATTTCGAACTTATAACCAAATTCACACAATGTAACAAAATATCAATATTCCAATTTTGTTGTATGCCCTTTAGCTGCTTTGGCAATAAAGTTTTTTAAGTAAAAAAATATCAAAACACTACTAACAATTTCAACAATTATATTACATTTGAAAATAAACAACAATTAAATTGCTCTTTTTACATTTATGGACGTATAATTCTATTAATAATACTCATATAAAAACATACATGTTGTATTTATTATTTCACTTTAATTGTTAATAATGCATTTTTATTTTATTTGTGCATAATTTTACAAACAACATTGGAAATAACGGAAAAATGTATTAAAAAATAAAAATCTGAACTGTGTATAAATACTAACAAAACATTTATATGTATTAGCTGTTTCAAAATTATAAAGACGCAAACGTCGCATTTTACCGAATATTTTTTTTTATTAAGATTTATGAAAATGAAAAATAGTTATTAATGTTATTAACAGCTAATTTTGAGAGAAAATGCGTTTTTATAGTTTTGAAACAGTTAATACACTGGCTTAAAAAAATATTTCACTTTTGAGCATTTAAAAAGAAAGTGCTATTTTGACAAAGAGAAAAGAAAAAGAAAGTAATTTTTGTCAATTTTTGTTGCAAATTAAATGAGATCGTAATTATTGACTGTATTATTGTATACAAGGTGTCGTAATTATTGACTGTATTATTGTATACAAGGTGTCCGTTTTTCAAGCTTTCCCATGGAGATCTCTTATTATAAATGATACGAAGTCGGTTAAATTAGAGCAAAGTTGCGCATTTTTATGATGAACATTTACCTGCAAGAAAAGTTTATGTGTCATTTTTAGTTTTCGAAATATTGAAAAAAACGGACTTTCATCATTTTCGTTTTTATTTTTTCATGCGAAAACCAAGAAAACTAGATGTTTTTAACTACGACGTTCTTCAGACACTTTTTTACAAAGAATCTAAATCTGTCGTCATATTTTTCACGGCGTTCTTGATGTCAAAGTTACAACACTCAAATTTGTTTTTTTTTTTATGAACGACATATTCGATACTTATGTTTTTGAAAAGTGTTTTTGTTCTTGATCGAAATGAAAAAAAAGCATTTTTGCGAAGAGTGCTTTGGAAAAAACGTCAACAATTTTGTTTTTAAACAAACTAGATTTTAGAGGTTTAATTGAATTTGGATCTGGAAGGTTCACATTTTTGCCAAGCTTACTTACATAAAAACTAAACGACATGATAAGCTAGAATTTTATTTTTCGCCAAACAAAACAAGGCAAAGTTATAAAAAATCTGCTCGCATATTCAGTACAACTGTCAAAATTTAGTTTGTTAAACAATATTTTTGACGTTTTTTTCAAAACACTCTTTGCAAAAACGCTTTTTTCTTAATTTTAATCCATATGTCAGATTCCATCATATCATCATTGTAATCAAGAACAAAAAGAGTTTTGAAAAATACAAATGTCAAATATGACGTCCATACGAAAAACCAAAGTTGAGTGTTGTAACTATGACATCAAGAACGCTATGGAAAAGATAATAACAGATTTAGATTTCTTATAAAAAAAGTGCCTACTTAAAAATGTCAACTTCTTTTGGTTTTAGTTAAAAAAAATAAAAACAAAAATTATAAAATTTATATTTTTCTCAATAATTCAAAAACTAAAAATGACACCTCAAATTTTCTTTCAGATAATTGTTCAGCATTAAACGGACAGCCTGTAGTGATATCTGACTACGGTTGAACGCCTGGAATATTTTGAATAAATATCAAAAACTCAAAAACATGTTATAAATGTTATAATGTCTATAACTAGGTATTTTGATTAGTAAAAAACATATTAATTAAAAGTTTTAAATAAAATAAGAAACAGCCCCATGATTTCCTTTATCAATAACTCTGTGGTATAATACCGATCAAACAAATCAAATTGTTTCACTTTCTACAAAGATATAAATCAAATAATGCCGAGCTGGGACGCACATCACTCACTGAAATAAGTAGTAATTTTCCGCTGATTGCTTCTAAATTCCCCCCATTTATCGGAGTGAATTTTCCCGTAAATCATAAACCTAATTTCAGTTTACAGAAACATGTGAAGAACGCGTCAGATGTGGAATACCCAGCTTACGGAGTCACAGGACCTAATAAGGATGCATCACCATCAGGCGACAGACGACTGGCTCAGTCTGCACAAATGTATCACTACCAACATCAGAAGCAGCAAATAATCGCAATGGAGAGGTGTGTATTGCACGAATAATTTAAACAATAGACGCGAAATTCGACCTGACTTCCGTCTGCATTCGGATTTAATTACTTAAGTTAGATTGTATCGCCGAGGAGTCAAGGGAGCAAATCGATTTTTAGTGATAATTGTAACAAGTTTATTAACTTAACATGTAGAACCTATCACTTAAATAACTTTAATCATACCAAAGGCGATAAAATTTATTGCAAACTGTAATTTTTTTCCAACTTTGAGTTAATTTATTAAAAGCAACTTACTTTTAGTTTAATTGGCTATAAAGTGTTAAAATCTAATTACTTGTTTGAGAGTGCCCACTAAGCCGATTTATAATGTTAGGACGAAAATTTGTTCATTCTCTTTTGTTGCGATCTAGTCCAGTAACAATAATTTTGTAATTTCAATTTATTACTGTTGCGTGTTACGTGAACTTACTATGAAGAAAATGCGTTATCCACTAAAATCGTCGGTAATGAAGGACATGGACGTCACCTTAAATAAATGATGATCTGTGGGAATTAGCACAGTGCTATAAATTAAACCCACTGCTATTTTGTAGTTATAATTAGGAATTTAGATGAGCTGTTTATGTCCAAAGTTGTTATTTTGTTTTATTTATTACTCTTGTGTAAAGCAGAATAACAATCGCAAAAATTGTGAAGAGTTACAATAATTTAAGTGATAACGAATCAGTTCGAAATAATTATTTTTTTGTTTGTTTGCCACTCAGATTGTTATTTTCACAAAATGAATACTACGTTACTGTTTTTACACAATGAACTCAATCAAGGATTCTTTTCTTATTTTTTAAAAACCACTTGAAAGTTTATTTTGTTATTAGGGGTGGATTTTACAATCGTCAGATAATTATTTTTGAAGTGCATGAATAATTTATAACAGCAAATTTTAAAATAAATTGCAACGTTGGCGTTTTTACAGTTTTGAAACAGCTAATGTCGGTTATAGTTTTGAAGTATGTCAATTTTTTTACGCAAATTTTCATTTGCATATTTAAAATATTATAGCTCGTGAACCCTTTGTAATAAGTAAATAATTTTTTTTACATTTGATAGCCAAAAGTTCGAAGGGTCTTCTCAAAACTTTAGGATTTTGAACTGTCAAATTGCAAGGCTACTATGATTCTTTGGAAATGATGATTAATAAATGATTATAAAAAAGTTTTTTCAAATGAAATGACCGTGTTTTTTCAATGGCAACCAAAAGAACATCAATTTTTATGCAAAATTTTATTAACATCTTCTATATCTATCTCTTACAGTTTTTGAAATAATAGCAAAAACTGAATTTTAGTTAATTTTTTTCCTTTTTTATTAAGTAAACTTTTGAAAAATACGATAAAATTGTGCTATTAATTAAAAAAATGTCAGTGATATGGCTACAGTTACACATCCTTTTCAAGCCTTACTCTACTAATTCAGTAAATTTTTGATCTCATGATACAAAAAATATACAGGCTGCTCAAAAACTGGCGCACCAACTCAGTGGTACGTTATTGAGAAGCAAGTGCAGATTACGAGAAAAATGTTGAAAAAATTCCTAAAGACATATTTTTAAAAATCTGGAGCTACAAACTTATTGTGTTAACTTCTTTAGTTTTCATTATTTTTTTATGTTTTTATGTTTCATACCAGGTAATCATTCCGTAACAAAACGATGGATAATTATTTTTAAATTTACTATCAGATTTTAGCAGTTTTTTTAATTTAAAAAAATTAAAATTCATCAAAAAAATCACAATGTGTAGATGTGCCAACACTGGAAATTATTTCCTAGGAAACCGTTTCAAAAATAATTTATTTTTATTGTTGCTCAAATTCTATTGCGATCATGACTGTTAGACAACGTTGCCACATATCATTTATCTAAAATCCGTTATTTATCAATAACTTTAATACAAAGAATTTTTTTACTATTTCTACCTTTATATGTAACCAGTTCTCTACCACACACCATTGAGTTGGTGCGCCAGTTTTTGAGCACTCTGTATATTTAAAAACAATAAAAAAATAAAATTAAATAAAAAATATTAAAAAATTTATTGCTTTTTTTTGAAAAATGGCAAAAATAAAAATATAAATTTTATACGATATTTAAACGCACACATTGCTAAAAAACAAATATATGGTAATTATAAAAAACAAACAGAAAAAATTTTGGATTCCACCAAAATAAAAAGCTGAAAAATTCTGTTTCATTATTTTTCTGTTTACTAAAAACTAATAATTACACAGAAGTACTCGTAAACATTCGTAACTGAACACTTCTTTATAATTTTCTCAACAGGATGATACAAAAGTTATGGCCATCTCTTGGAGAGTAAAAAAAAAACATCTAACTCTGAGTTAAAAGTCCTCTGACAAAAAATTGTTGGAACCTTTTTTCGCGAGTTATAGTCTTTTAAAGTTATATCTTTAGTCGTTCACATTATCTATTCTTGGATTTACTTAGTGGAAACCACAGATTGATATTATAACATTAAATAAATATTGCCCGTTACAAAAGACACCAATTATGTGTTGTGCAAAACATAATAATTCGAGATGATGCAAAAAAAGAGCATTTAATAAGATTTCTAAGAAAAAAAATTAAAAACAATATTAAAGTTCTTTTATTATTTATCACTCTGCAAAAGTTGATTACTTTTGAATAACTCTGTATGCATATCAATATCGTCATTAATTAACAAAATGCACAAAAAATATTCCTCATCATTCTAAAACACAGAATGTTCAAATGTTGTTGTGTGCAAAAAATATGTAAAAAATCGTCACTAGTCCGAAAAATAATAATATAATTACCTCTGTAAAAATAAAAAAATGAAACACTCATGACTACTGGGGCGAGCAACAATTTTTTTTACGTATTTTGTACACAAGACCTTGTTTTTAACAATCGTTTATTTTAGAATGACATTAGAAATAATGAAATTTCAATTAATCGATGTTTTAATAATACTTAGATACCTATATTGCCTTCTTTATGAAAACGTTATTAAACTTTCATACAGGTGGATTAAGTTGCGATTTATTTTGCATTAATAACAAATGTCAAAATAATAGCTAATTAAATTTTTAATTGCAAATTAAATATCCCGTAACCAGCTCTAAATTTTATTAATACAAATATTTTTAATCATGATTAATAATTATTCTGAAATTCTGAAAAAATACACATGTATACGGAAAAAAAAAGTATTTAACACCAAAGGCTGATTTCAGCGGCAATGAAACTAACTTTTGACAAACGCTTTTGACCTGGAAATCGGTATTCTTCAGTTTATTAGGTTGGAAAAGTTTGCAAAAAGCAAAAACATTTCAAATCTTTTTATTTTCAAAAACCGACTGAATAATGTGACCCAGGTTTGTCAATTAAAGGATATTTTCATTCGAAAAATATGGAAATCCTTTCTTTCTTTGCGATAGGACTTGTAATTTTGATTTTTTAAGCAAATTACATATAATGTTGAGCGTTAAATGCTTTCATCTTTATTTCAGCACATTATCATGGTCTTAGAATTTGACAATTTTTGGAAACATTTTTGGGTCGTTTCAAATATTGTAAAGACTTTTTGTTTTGCTAAATAACTATTAAGCAGACATACATGTACCTTATATTAGGTTTAGGTTGTTCAAAGTAGTCCCAACATATATTTTTACATAAGATTTTTTTAAATGCATTTGAGAAAAAAAACTTGTAAAGTTTTTAGCGAAATGTGGTTTCAGCTAAGCTTAATCTCTTAAAAGTAAGTTCTTATTTTATCAAGTCTCGTTTTGAGAACTCAATAGTTACACTTCGTTATATAGTCTGATACTTTAAACGAGTTTAACTTGTAAATGTAAGATATATTAGATTTGCAATTGCAACAACTTCTAAACTTGACAAAGTAGCAGTTTTTAGTTTCCTGCAGTTTACACATTAGCAAAATACACAAATGTATATTTTTAGAGGTATGTTCACAGTTAGCAAAACATGCACTAAAAAACTAAATGGATTGGAACCCCGAGTTACGAGTGTGCTTAATATTTCTAACTTACAATGATTTTACAACAATTTGCTTTCCAAAAAAAAAATTAAATAAACAGAAGGCATAATGTTCAGAGAACTAAAGCTCGGTCGATTGGACGCAACAAGAGAAATTAAAAAATTATATGTTCTCACTCTTTTTTCTACACAAGCTAGCAAGCATAAATAAAATTTGTATTTTGTATACTTTTCTACCTTGATATTCATTAACCCTAACATAGAAACAGTTTAAAACTCGGACTCCTAGTTAAAATGAAAATATTTTCAATTTACTCTGAAATTGTAATTAAAAGTGAAAATAAATGTAAATGTAAACGCGCTCGTATTTCGCTCAAAAGTGAAACCGTGGCCTACAAAACGTAGCTTATTTGAAATGAAAAGCGCCGCACCATAAATCAAGGGCTGGTTAAAAATTTATGCACATTTTTTACAGCAGAGCCGCTGCAGGTGAAAGACACGGTTCAGTTTCGGAGGCAGACAGCGACGAAGAAAATGAAGAAGGAGATTACACCGTATACGAATGTCCTGGCTTAGCTCCCGTAAGTCGAATTTTTTGAAACTTCCAAGCCATAATTATCCTAATAAAGAAAAATGTTTGTTGGAGGTAAACTGTAGACTCAATATCAGATATCGGTTTAGCGCAAGATTTAAGGGCCCAGCGGATCAATCTCAATAAATCTTTCGTACGTCGTTCCCACAAAGCGAAAAAATATACTCAATGTCATGAAAATTGCAACACCAATAAGGAATTTGAATTTTGTGACGAAACTTGGCACAAGTGATCGACTCTTAGCGAGTAATAAATGATTAAAATTTGAACGATTTTAATCAAGTGGTAAGGGAGTTTTTAAACATTTAAGTTCTTTTACCAGCATTTAATATTCTTCCAATCTTTTTCTGTGTTTTTTTAATTCGTTTAGGTTTAAGTATTTTAAAAGCGCAATTAGGCCTGGAGACAACAAAACCAAAATTACTAACAATTTAAGCAGTTTTCAAAGAGGCATGATTTTTGGACTACAATAGGGGTCTTCGGAGTATGGCTATAATTTAATTATAAGACAAATTTTTGCCCAATGGGTGGGTTTAAATGTCGTTTCTTATCACTTTGGACTGTCTACTATCGAAATTGGTTCGACTGTTTCCTTTTGGTTTTTCGTAGTATGGGAGAAATGGACAAAAACGCTTATCTAAGCCTGACCTAACAAACCTTTATTTCGAAACACAACGCGTTTCGACCATAATATGGTCAATGTATACAGTGTATTTTCTCATCTGAGGATGACCACTTTATGGTTGAAATACGTTGTCTTTCCAAATAAAAGTTTTGGGGTGTCAGGTTTAGGCTGTGTTTCTGCTCATCCCTCCCATACCTAGAAAATCCAACAAAAATCAGTCCAGATGGCCTAATTCGATGGTAAACAGTCATAACTGAAGTACAACAACCTTCAAACTCAACCATTAGTCAGATTTTTTTTTGTGCTTGAATTATTGCCATAATCCGAACATGACCATTTTGGACTTCATTTGTTTTTTTTTTAATCTGCTTCCTCTTCTGCGTCGTGCTGAACCTTTTCTAATCAATGGCTAATAACATGGCATAATGGTACTTGAAGTACTCTTCAAACAAATAGCGATTTCTCAAAATAAATAAACACCTTTTCGTTTCCCAAAAATTATGCTTCTTAAAAGTTTGTTTAAATGTTGGTAATTTTTTTTGTCAAACTCCAGCATGTTTTCCTTTTTACAACACTTAAAACTAAACAAATTTAAAAAAATACTGCAAAAATTGACAGAAAAGCAAAAAGTTGGAAGAACAACACTTGCTGGTAAAAGAGCTTAAGTGTTAAATACAACACCTCAATCAAAAAATATTAGCCCCTACATGCAAAATAATTTGTACTATTTCCTGTAACCACTGTAGAAGTACATAATGCAATTACAAAATTAAAACCAAATCAATCTTTAGGGTATGATAATATACAGGCTGATCAAAAACTGGCGTACCAACTCTGTGGTACGTTATTGAGAAGCAAGTGCAGATTACGGGAAAAATGTTGAAAAAATTCCTAAAGTCATATTTTAAAAAATCTGGAGCTACAAACTTATTGTGTTAACTTCTTTAGTTTTTATTATTTTTTTATGTTTTTATGTTTCATTCCAGGTAATCGTTCCGTAACAAAACGATGAATAATTATTTTTAAATTTACTATCAGATTTTAGCAGTTTTTTAATTTAAAAAAAATAAAATTCATCCAAAAAATCACAATGTGTAAATGTGCCAACACTGGGAATTATTCCCTAGGAAACCGTTTCAAAAATAATTTATTTTTGTTGTTGCTCAAATTCTATTGCGATCATGACTGTTAGACAACGTTGCCACATATCATTTATCTAAAATCCGTTATTTATCAATAACTTTAATACAAATAATTTTTTTACTATTTTTACCTTTATATGTAACCACTTCTCTACCACGCACCATTGAGTTGGTGCGCCAGTTTTTGAGCACGCTGTATATTAAATATTTTAATCAAAAAAAATCCTTCTTTTATAGTTGAGGCCTTGTGTCATATTATAAATTCATCGTTTAACGAATGTGTTTTTCCAACAAGTTTAAAAATTACAGTTATTAAACCACTCTTTAAAAAATGGACCCAATTTCAGTATGGATTTAGGAAAAAAATGTCACCTACTACAACTACGTATCAATTAGTTTCGAATAGTTATAACAGCTTAAACTCTAAACAAATATCCCTAAGGATATTTCTAGATCTTTCAAAAGCGTTTGATACTGTTAATAATAAGCAATTATTATTAAAACTTGAACGCTATATAATTAGAGGAATTAGTCTACAGTGATTTAAGTCCTGCTTAGAAAACCGCCTCCAGAGGGTTGTTATCAGAAAAATTGGTATTAACTATGCATCGTCTGAAAAAAAGGTTATAACAGGAGTACCACAGGGGAGTATCCTTGGCCCCATGCTTTTCATCATATACATAAATGACTTTTTAAAGAAAGAAACGACATAAATATAACTAGTTATGCAGATGATACAAACTTAACTATAACTGGCAATAATATAACTCATAATCAAGATAGTGCTGAAGATGTTATAATTTTACTTTAAGATTGGTTTAGTTCAAACAACCTAAAATTAAACATAGAAAAAACTAAAGGTTATAGGCAAACAGAAAACACCACGATAAATCTCAACAACAATATTTTGTCCATTTTATCTGAAAACAAAAAAAATTCTGGGAATTAAATTAGTTCAAAAACTGTCTTGGGAAAACCACATACGCATACATAAAAAGAGTTAAAAAATATACAAGCAAAAAATCATTGCTGTGTTCTTATTATGCATATTTGTATTCAATAATAAAACGCGGTGTAATATTTTGGGGAGGATCTTCTCACAAACAACGAGTGTTTCTGCTACAAAAAAGAGCAATTAGAATTATAGCTAGCCTCAAATCACTAGACTCTTGTAAAGGCGTTTTTAGGGCCAATAGTATTTTAACCCTGACTAGTTTATATGTTCTAGAATGTCTATGTATTGTTCACAAATATTTGCATTACTTTAGTAATATTTAACAAAAATACGAAAACCACATGAAAGGTTGAAACGTTTTTATGTCCGTTTCACAGAACATCACTGCTAGAGGAAGGGTGTATATATCAATGTTTGAGACTGTACAATTCTTTACCATCCAGTTCTAAACAATTGCCGATAAAGCACTTTAAAGAACAAATTAAGGTAAAATTTATAAAAGCAGAATTATAGTCAGACACAGAATTTTCAAAAACTATATTTCATTAAATTACAACTATGATATTTTACGTTTTCATTTGTTATTTTATTTATACATATACAGGGTCGCTAAAAAGTATGGATACAGTTAAATATTATAGAAACTATTCATCAAAACGTATTGAAATTTGGTATATACTTAAGAGTATATAAATTCTATCGTTTTAGATGTTAAATTTCTATCTCCATTTGTTCTTCGGACACAAGGCTAACTTGATTTTTTTAAATAGCAACAATGTTGTCTTTACCTATCGTTAGCTCCATTAACCAAAAAATAAGTAAAAGTTAAAAATAAATGTTAAAATAACACTTTTAACTGCAAAAGGACACGTTTTAATTATGAAATTTTAAACACGGAATACTTGATTTTTATGCCACAAAAGATATAACTGATTTCCTCTAACTTCTTGGCTTTCTGTCTCCATGATAAACCAACATGAGAATTTTTTGCTCTGTTTTACTTAAATGTGCCGTTTTTAAACTAATTATTGCACCCAAGTTTAATTTTTGGTTATTATACAGGTGACAAATATCGCTAATAACAGTATTTTCAAAGCTAACTTAGTTTCACTATTCCAGAAAATTTTTGAATTTTTAAATTTTTACCTTTTAATAAAAGTAAAGGTGGGTATTATGTTACGTCACTGAATTCAGAAAAAAATGCTCTTTTAAAAATGATTAAATTTGTCCCTTCGTGCTATTTAAAAAAAATTACGTTAGCCTTGTATTTTCAAAATAAATGACGATAAAAATTTGAAAAAGCACTCAGATGATAGAATTTAAACAATTTTAACCGTTTCCCAAATTTCAAATTTCTGAAAAATTTCTGTATCCATACTTTTTTTTTAGCGACCCTGTATATGTTGCAGTGTTGTATATGTTGACATTATTTACAAGTTCTGTTAATGTTTTGATTGTAATTTTGACGAACATCAAACACGTTGTATGTTACTGATATTAACTAAAGATTATTAAAAACTCCCTTACCACCTGATTAAAATGGTTCAAATTCTAATCATTTATTACCTGCTAATAGCCTAACATTTGCGCCAAGTTTGGTCAAAAAATTCCTGTTCCTTCTTGGTGTACCAATTTTTGTGATACTGAGTATAGAATAAATATTTAGTGCTCTCTTTCTCGCCCATAAATTATGGTAAATTAAGAAAGCAGTTTTGCATAAGCGCAGCGATTAGAACCAGTTTTTTCGTGATCAAGGTCCCTCATTTATCGTTTGATTTCCAGACCGGGGAAATGGAAGTGAAAAACCCGCTTTTCCAAGACGACCCAACACCGGCGCAAACACCACCCGTTAAGCCAACCGAAGAGGAAAAGAAATAAATCGACCACAAACACTATTCAATAGTTTTTAAGTCATCCAACTTCCTCCAATGGATCGGTGTTTACGTCTCTAGACACTAAACAGCAATTCATTGCAAAAGTTAGCAACTGGAACTTGGGACGAGTTTCCCAATTTTCTCTAGTCACTCGTGTGAGGACTTAAAATTATTGAATAAGACCAGTTGTTCTTTCAGTTTTTTTTCCGATTGATTTGCTTACTTTTCTCTTATGTACACATGTAATCAAAATAAATTATTTTCTAGCAACCACAAAGGCGTTTTCTTTACTCGTTCGTTGAATAATTATTTTGATAACACGTGTACGTTTCGATTGAGTTTGCTGTTCCTTCAAGACTGAGGCGAAACACCTAAAATAGGACATAGGCTAAATGACATATATTTTTGCAAAGATTTGTTCATCGATTTTTGATGATGCTTCGTCAGCCACGTTCACTATCCCAGCCACTTTTCTAATGAATGGATGTAAAGAGAGTGAAGAGGACTGTACGTTTTGTATCATTCATTCTGTCTCAGTTTTTTTTTATACAGGCTGTTTCGTCTAAACCCCACATTAGAAGTATTGGGAGTTGTAATAATGGGCTAAAAATTTGTAAAAAAACATAATCCGTGAGGTCCTGATCAATGAAAACATTTTCAACATGGCGGCACTTTCTGTTATACCAACTTTGTTATTTAAAAAAAAAATTTTTTTACTGCATTTTTGAATTACACGAGTTATTTTAAGGGAGTTTTTATCAGATTTCCCTATATCTGAATTTAGTTATTTTTAAAATACATATTTTGGGATTTTCGAAAATTTTTAGATTTGCATCTTTTGACTTCAAAGATCGATAACCCTGCCGTTTTTAATGATTTTGAAAATTTCTTTGAATCACGTGAAAGAGAAGGTTTAGATAGTTTTTTTTGTTTTATTTTTTCAAAGTTCTAAAGAAAATTAGCAAATCCCAAATTTTTAGAATTAAAGGCCGATTTATGGAAAGCTTTGTTGGAATTTAATTCGTTGCTAAAGGGTAGCAACGCGGTTGGACCAACTAAATTTGTTCAGTTTGGTCACGTAATCCGTCAATCACATACAGGGTGACCCATTAGGGGTATGTAATCGGTCTATAACTTTTTTGGTAATTAAAATACTGCTATGTTGTTTTTATTTTCCGATAGATGTACTTAAATTCTACAAACTAAAAATTTGTTTATTTTACACAGGGTGTATACAGAGTGGTGAACCAAAGTTATAAGTTTTTAAATGGAACATCCTATATATTTTTGCATAATTGAGTTCTACGCAAAAAAATTATGTAACTTTCTATAAACTATTATGGTTCTCTCTTTTTTTTCGTTTTGGAATTATTCAACTTTTTGTTATAAAAAAGGCCAATTTTTGAAAATCCCTGCGAAGTCGCCTATGAACATTTTCCGGCAAATTTGCAACAGAAAAATTCAGAATACTTTGTAGTTTAAGCAAATAGACGACTTTTAGTTAAAGCACGCAGACACTATACAGAGTGTGCCAAAACCCAAAAAGTTGAATAATTAATTTTTTTCAAATAGAACACTCTGTATTTTTTTCATCTATCGATAGCGGCTTTGATAAGCTTTCTAACGGTATAGGGTTTGAATAGCAAATTTAAAACTTTTAAAATTTTTCGAGATTTTTTAAAAATGTATTTTATTACAAGAAAAACTGTCGTCTTAGAATCTGATAAGTCAAATGGTAATTTATTTTTCGATATGTACTAATGTGACTAATTACATTAGTAATCTAATTATTTCTTGATACATAAATGAATTTTTCTTATTAAGAACTAATAATAAAATAAATAAAAAAAGAAAACAATTTTTTTAACATTTTAAGAAACATTTCAAATTTGCTATACAAACCGTATATCATTAGAAAGCTTATGAAAAATATTATCGATACGTGTAAAAAAATACATAGTGTTCCATTTGGAAAAAATGAGTTATTCAACTTTTTGTTTTGGCACACCTGTACATCATCTGCGTGTTGGAAGTAAAAGTCGACTACTGCTAAAATTGCAGAGTATTCAAGTTGTTTTGTTGCAAATTTTTCGGAAAATATTAATAGGCGACTACGCAGTGATTTTTCAAAAATTAGTCTTTTTTATAACGAAAAGTTGAATAATTTCGAAACGAAAAGAGATAGACCCGTAATAGTTTCTATAAAGTTTCATTATTTTTTGCGTAAAATCCAATTATGCAAAAATTTAATTAGTGAAATTAAAACTAGGGCATTCCATTTGAAAAAATTGACTTATAGCTTCTAGAAGTTGTCCAAAAATTTTGGAGTTTGTAATCATTTTCCCAATTTTTAACACGGTGAAGGAAAGATTTAGGCTTTTTTTTGTAAAACTCTAAAAAGGACAGAGATATTGATTTTAGAAGTGAAAGATACAAAACAAAAAATTTTCAAATTAAATTTTTGTCCAAAAATTTTGGAGTTTGTAATCATTTTCCCAATTTTTAACACAGTGAAGGAAAGATTTAGGCTTTTTTTTGTAAAACTCTAAAAAAGACAGAGATATTGATTTTAGAAGTGAAAGATACAAGACAAAAAATTTTCAAAAAAACAAAATATTTCAAAAATGGCTTATGAAAACTACCTTAAAATAACTTGAGTAATCCAAAAATGCAGCAAAAACTTAACTTTTCGTTTAAAACAACAAACTTGATAGCTGTACACCAATATTCAGGTCAACATCATCAGAACTTTCAATACTTCTAATGTGGGTTCAGACGGAACATCCTGTATACCTACCTTCTAGCAGTATTTAACAAACAAGTCCATAATTTAACTAGAGAGAAATATAAATAATATTAGCGCATTATTGTATAAATGTTAGAGTTTATTTTTCAATGTATAGTACTATACCTAACGTTGAATTGTTTTAACTTGTAAATTATTTACGATAAATATCAACAAATATCAAAACTAGTTAGACGATAGCTTAGACGTGTAGATAAAGCACCAACGTTTGAACAATCTACAACTGTAGTTAATTTGAATCCGTTTACAAAGTTCCACCTTGTAAACTGCACACTATTTATTTATTACAATAAAGTTTTATTTTAATACCCGACTTTTGAATTTCCCACACCATGTTCGGTCCCAGTCGGCCGCTTCCGTCCCACTTGACATGCGTAAACATAACCAAAGTACACCTGTCACTAATGTGAATGTCAGTCGTATTTTGGTCGGCTTTTTGCAAGTGTTGGAGGTGCACATATCTCAAAAAATAGTTTAGTTTTTAAATAAATCACTCAGTTTTGTCCCCATGTTCTAGTTATATAAATTATGTGTGTTTGCCAGCAAACCTCCATTCAAACAACAGCCCAAAACCGCAATTTAATTTAGGTAAGTTTGCCCAATTATTGTTTTTACTATTCAATTAACTTAAATTAGTTATAAATTAAGCGACTTGTTGAATACATTGGGCGCTCAACAGCCCCGGTTTATTTTTAACTTGGGGTATAATCATGGGGTTTAACGCCCTTATCGATCGAGGGGTAAATGGTTCAACAAACTGCCCCATGTGTGCACACCTCGGGCCATTTATCATTAATTTTAATTAACAAACTTCTTGTAATCGGGCTCAGTTTGCACTGGATTTGATAACCTCTTGCTCAAACTGTGATTAAAAGAAACGACGAGATTTTTTATGTTGCAATACTTCTAATTCGTGTCTGTATTTAATTTCACACAATTAAGATAATGGTTTCAGTGTCGTTTGAGTTACGCTTGATTTTTGTTAAATCGGTGACAAGATCGTCCAACATTTTATTGTATAATCGATTGTTTTGGTTAAAATTAACTGGGATGTTCGAAGCACCGGTAAGCACGATCCTGCTAATAATTCCGGTGTTGTGTTTCCGGTTGGTGTATCCAGGCGTAACGTTTTGGTCAGTTACTATTCCATACAAAAATTACAAGAAAAATTGATAAAAATGCACAGTGAAATAAGCAAAATAAAAGTTTGCAAATAAATTATAAACACCCTGTAGTAGCTCAGAAGCCTTGTTCAAGACGTACGTACTAATAATGTCATTAAGAAAGCACCATTTCTGTTTTTTTATTAGTTATTATTAAATCTAAAGATGTAAAACCGATTTTTTTTTGGTTATAATTTTTTTGATAGTAATCCTTGGACCGATTTTATAAAAAAAACTTTAGGGACATATCTAAGAAGCCAGACTGAGATCCTAATGAGCCCTCAAAAGTAATAGCATCCTATTAAAAAATATTATTATGGCGTCATACTTTTTTGGGACACTCTGTATAATCAAAAATGTCTTCCTGAAGTACGTCATAGAGTCTAAAACGTCTACAAAATATCAAAAGTCCAACTTTACTAACAGTACAAATTAAATGCACAGTATTTTTTTTAAGCGACAAGTAATTTTGATCAGTAAAAATAATAAATGCACAGTAAAAATAATAAATGCATAGTAAAGTAATAAATGCATAGTAAAAATAATAATTGCACAGTAAAAATAATAAATGCACATTAAAATAATAAATGCACAGTAAAAATAATAATTGCACAGTAAGATAATAAACGCACAGCAAAAATAATAAATGCACAGTAAAAATAATAAATGCGCAGTAAAAATAATAAATGCACAGTAAAAATAATAATTGCACAGTAAAAATAATAAATGCACAGTTAAATAATAAATGCACAGTAAAAATAATAAATGCACAGTAAAAATTATAATTGCACAGTAAAACTAATAAATGCACAGTAGAATAATAAATGCATAGTAAAAATAATAATTGCACAGTAAAAATAATAAATGCACAGTAAAAATAATAAATACACAGTAAAAATAATAAATGCACAGTAAAAATAATAAATGCACAGTAAAATAATAAATGCATAGTAAAAATAATAATTGCACAGTAAAAATAATAAATGCACAGTAAAATAATAAATGCACAGCAAAAATAATAAATGCACAGTAAAAATAATAAATGCACAGTAAAAATTATAATTGCACAGTAAAAATAATAAATGCACAGTAAAATAATAAATGCATAGTAAAAATAATAACTGCACAGTCAAAATAATAAATGCACATTAAAATAATAAATGCACAGTAAAAATAATAATTGCACAGTAAGATAATAAACGCACAGCAAAAATAATAAATGCACAGTAAAAATAATAAATGCGCAGTAAAAATAATAAATGCACAGTAAAAATAATAATTGCACAGTAAAAATAATAAATGCACAGTTAAATAATAAATGCACAGTAAAAATAATAAATGCACAGTAAAAATTATAATTGCACAGTAAAACTAATAAATGCACAGTAGAATAATAAATGCATAGTAAAAATAATAATTGCACAGTAAAAATAATAAATGCACAGTAAAAATAATAAATACACAGTAAAAATAATAAATGCACAGTAAAAATAATAAATGCACAGTAAAATAATAAATGCATAGTAAAAATAATAATTGCACAGTAAAAATAATAAATGCACAGTAAAATAATAAATGCACAGCAAAAATAATAAATGCACAGTAAAAATAATAAATGCACAGTAAAAATTATAATTGCACAGTAAAAATAATAAATGCACAGTAAAATAATAAATGCATAGTAAAAATAATAACTGCACAGTCAAAATAATAAATGCACATTAAAATAATAAATGCGCAGTGAAAATAATAAATGCACAGTAAAAATAATAAATGCACATTAAAATAATAAATGCACAGTAAAAATAATAAATGCACAGTAAAAATAATAAATACACAGTAAAAATAATAAATGCACATAAAAATAATAAATGCACAGTAAAAATAATAAATGCACAGTAAAAATAATAATTGCACAGTAAAAATAATAAATGCATAGTAAATAATGTTTCCTTTTAGTTTTTAGTTTTTAGCCTGCAAGCTAGCTAGCTCTGAGCGTTTAATATTTAAACTGTGCAAACTGACTTTTATATTGGGCAAATTTTAATAAAATACTGTGCGTGGTTTACTTGTCATTTAAATTTTTTACTGGGCAAAAATGAATTAAATACTGATCATTTATTATTTTTACTGTGCAAAAATAATTAAATACTGATCATTTATTTTTTAATGATCAAAATCAAATTTATTACTGATCGCTTTATTATTACCCTAATATGTAAACTAACTGGTTAGTTTATAAACTAGTTAAGCCGGTGGCTATTTGAACAGAAAACTCAATTTCAACTAAAATAGCGGCTAGTTTGTAAACTAGCCAAAATTCTTGGCTAATTTACTTAAAAGAATGGAAATTTATATTCGCATTTTAATGAAATGATGATGAAAGTCCAAGTTATCATATTGGTAATTTGATTGTTGTTTCAGTTAGTTTATAAACCCGACCCGCTAATGAAAAATAAAAAGATCTCATAACTTCGGTTTATTTCCTAAGTTAGCCAGCCAGCTTAGTTTGTCAACAAGTTAAATCGGCTATTTTAGTTGAAACTGTGTTTTCTGTTAAAATAGCCAACGGTTTGCTAGTTTATAAACTAGCCAAGTTTACATATTAGCCGCAACAATACACAACATGTATTAATTTCACTGAATTGGAACAGTTTTGCCTTCGCAGCCAATTGTCAACAATCGTATCATTTGTAATTATATACTAGATACTTGAAATGGAAATTGTGATACACACTCGTATATACACTCTTGGGTAATAATACTGACAAGATAATGCCTTTGTTTATTCCTTTTTACGACACTTTAAATGGCATAAAATCGTCGTCATAAAGGTGAATTGAGGAATAATTGTGATAAAAATAAATAAAGCACACCTCGTGCGGATCTAGATCAAACCGATACCAAAATTGTGCCAAAGAAACAGCACGTGTTGATTAAAAAAAAATGTTTTTGTTAGTGGAGGTCTTAGGTCATTGCGGGTCAAAATTGAAATTCTCCAGTGTGTCAAGTTCAAGACTTCTAAAAATACGATTCGTATTTTTGCTTCGTAATATTATTGTTTATTTTGCTACAGTTTTTACTAGTTCTATTTAAAGGTTTTGCTATTTTAGGACTTTTACGTTCCTTGTTAGTGATTTAAGAAAGTGAGGTTCCTTAGAGGGAGCTGTGTTTCGTATCGTTATCCTGAAAGATGTTAAACTCATTTTAATTTGTGAAATTTGCAACTTTTTGTAATTCAGGCTAAATATTAACTGATTTAAGCACTGAGAATTATTCTGAATTACTGGGAAACGTGGACTTTTCACCATTCATAACTAACCTAATTTTATCTACTTTTGTGACACACAGTTTTTACTTTTAAGTAAAACCTCACACTTCCAGAATTTATAATCTATGCTTAGACGGAAGAGGTTGTACTTTATGATCTTTGGTTATTGAATGGGAGTTTGAAACTTGTTCTGAAAAAAATCGTACTAAAAAATCGGTATAAGGTATACCGGGTGTTTTTTTTTTAAACGAACCTCATATTAAAAAAAGAAATTTGAAAATTTTGAGACAAGTCAACACGTATTTTTTATTTATTCATTTTCGTTTCAGTTACGTCTGTTTTTTTTTGAGTTTTGATTATTTTTTATTAAAATTCCAGTGACCTTGTACTATCACGAGTTTTCGAAAATGCACGAATAAGTCAGAAAATTAACTTCAAATTGAAGATCCTGAGAAGAAAAACCTCGATTATGTGAACTATAAAATTCGAGAAAGTCCGCTCATTCGAATTTAGATTTTGTTAAACTGTTTGTTGCCTAATTAGAAAAACACATATAACAGCACGTATTTATATATTTAGTCATTTTAGATTAACTCTTTTTTTGAAAGGGCCTAACTCAGATTTTTCTCTGAATTAAAATGTGACATTTTTTCACTCCAAATTAAAAATTTATTTAAAAAAGTTATATTTGAACTTATGCAATCTTTTTCGTTTGTTTTTTTCCTTTCGTTTCCTTCGTTTTCATATTTATCTTTGTTGTAATCCTCGTATTGCTGCGAAATTTTAACTTAAAATTATCCACTCGTAACACATTTAAAATTTTCTATATAGATTTTGATTGAACAAAATCTGGTATCTTTGTCTGTTAAATTCGTGAAATAATATTAAAACTTCCGTAATAGTTTCATTAGCATTCTTAAATAATTCCTTTGAGATATTCAGCGAAAGATCTTCCTCCAACATGTCGTTATTAAAATTTAGATTGTTTTTTCAACATTTTTTATTGTCACATTTTATTAACCACAACGTTCATTTAATTAAAATTTTTAAGAATTTCTAAAATCGAATTATCGTGTGCAAAATTCTAAGTACACAGGCAAAACATTGAGCAAAAATAAGAATACATTTAGTGTGTTCAATTTTTTTGTAGTCCATTTGACTAGATAGTTCACATGGTGGATAATAAGTTTTTTGAATGAAGATTTTTATTTTGCTGTTTGTACATTGTAGTTTCTATGGAACTGTTTGTAGTGCATTGACATGGACTTTTTAAAAATGAACATAGGATTAATAGTGTTATATGTCTTATGTGACGTTCAGTGAAATAATCGTCAAGTGAAATCGTCACTGTATGTACTGTACGTATTGATAAAATTATCACAGTTTAGTAACGCACTTTTTTATTATTATTATTATTATTATTTTATGTGAACTTGTTGAGGTAAATTTACTGTCATCTATCGAAATTGACCTGTTTCTGGATTTAAAAATAAAAATAACTCTCTGTATACTCTTCTTTTCATAAAGTACTGGCTTTACATGATTTTTTTTATACGAAATCACAATACGAACTTCAAAATTTTTTCTTGTTTAGAAACAGGATGTAGACGTAATAAAAGAGTATGTAATGTGTGTGTGACATCGTAAAAAAAGTAGTTTTTTTTCTTTTCTTACCGTAAAAATGATTGTTTTATTTTTTTATTTATTGAATGAGAAAATACAAATTGTTCAGAAATGAATGTTTATCAAGTCACCTATGAAATTTAAACTAATGTGTCGCTTAATTTAAATTCGGAAATAAAATTACCGTTGGGGGCGCCACTGAGCTAGGTCGAAAACAGTAACCATAAATGGCGGGAAAATGTTTATTGGGATATTTTGAGCGTTGTGCGAATTTTGAGGCTTGACAATTATTGCATTGCCTATGCGGAATGATTATTGTATCTTTGATGCAAGAAACTTATGTTGACAAATGAGAAATGACGAGGAAAATACGAATAACGAATGACTGTTTGGTTCACTTTCTTTATTGGAAAATTATTACAAAGACATTGGAAAGCCTACCTTTTGGCATAATTTACGTTTAAATGTATCAGGAGTTGTTAATCTTTATTGTAGTTCTGTAGATTTACCGAAACATTTCATGATTTTTTCAGTGGAAAATTCTAACCTAAAATTCACACACTTCACTAATTTATTGGTTTCTTGAGCCAAACTTTGTGTTCGCTGTGATCCATTACTTATAATCTTTAATTAGACAACTGTTTGATAACACTTTGTAATCAAAATTTAAATATTTTTCACTTTTTATCCACTTTCAAGTTCCAACAATAAACACTTTATACCACGAAAAACTACAGAACCAAAGTCAACGCTAGTATTTACCACCACGTACTTTTAAAGTAATTCTTTCTATTGTAAGTAATTAACACTATACACGCAAAATTGTTGAACAATTCGTTAAATGTCAGTTAAATGTGGCATTACGAAAATTTCTTTACTGTTTTCGACATAGTTCAAAAGTCATCACCAGAGGGCGTCTAGTTAATTTTATTTCCGAATTGTGAATATCGTCAAAGTGACAGATCTGTCAAGATGATGCAAAAATCGAATCTAAAAACAAAAGAATACACAACAAGAAAAATGACGGAAAAAATAAAAAAACAAATTAAATGCAAAAAAAGTAAGCAAAAAGTTTATTCAATGATTTGATCGAAATGACATTACTAAGAAACTATAATAGTCATTCCATAATCGACTTGATGAACAACCATTTTTGAACACATATTATAGTAGCTATTTTCATTTAGTCCTTGTATTTTTATTGACACATTAACGAATACAGACTCTCAGAAAGTTGGTAAAATCGGTTTTCGTCTTCTAATAAACTCGTTTATAACATGCCTGAATTTTTGCACCGTTTGTTAGCTTAGATAAGTGTCGTTGTCTAGCTTTTAATTGTCGATTTTGAAAGATTTTTTTTAGTAAAGTACATTTTCTTAAATTTATTACACAAAAACTAACTACGAATCTTAAGATACATTATTTATTGTATTTGTTATTGCTTATTGAGCTGTCCTTCTAAAAACATAAATATAAAAGGGCTGTTTTTAAATTTATTAATACTTTTAACAATTTAAAAATGTATTTTTGTAATTTTTATTTAGCAAATACGTGATATTAAACACCGAATTTCTTAAATCATCTTTCAAAATATGATTATTTTTGCCTTTGATGTAATGTGACAATAATCACTTTGAAAATCCTAAAGTGTCTGAACCATCAGCAATTGAATCAAAAAAATTTTTTTGTTGTGTTTCACAGTAGATTTTTTTGTTCTTAGAATCACTAGGATCCTGCTAAACACGAGCGTCACACAAATTCTTTTTTTTATTTTTATTAATTAAATTGAAATTTTATTTGAAATGATCAACTTGTTAATAAAAAAATATTAAATAAGAAATTGAAAATCTTAAACTTTTTGCACTTAAAAACGTACAGAACAGCTTGGATTTATATGAGTGACTCGACCAGTAATAGTTTCTTATTTGCACTAAATAGGGTTATTAAAATAATTGGTTTGTGTTTTCTATTTTTGTAATCAATCAATCAGTAATTACTCCAATGACACATCTAAATGCGTATGAGTTGTATAATTTTTAATTGGGGAAGAAACAAGGCAGGAAATGTGAAACTTTTTCAAATCTCTTCACTTCTAAAAATCCCTTTACCATGTTGTACCTTTACGTTATCTATTCACTAATTTATAACCGTGTTTAGTTCCTTTTTCGTATCGGCGTTTACGATAGTCCACTTCCTGTAAATTTTTAAACTTTGTTGTTCCGATATGGATTAGGAATGTCATTTCAATCATAACATAACCACGCGTGACAATCAACTTCCTGTTTTCTGTTCCTTATTTTTCAGATTGGTAAAATAATACATATATTTAATAGTTTAAGGCCAAAGGGCATAATCATAGAAAATTAAGAATTAAAAAATTAAAAAAAATAATTAGGCTAATGATGCCAAACTTAGCTAAAAGTTGTTAGATTTTTTCGTACACGACCTTATTAACCTGAGAAGTTTTAATAATAAAGGTATTTGTATGTATACATCTACATTACGAACAAGCTATTGTTTCCTGAACTGCTATTACGCAAAGAGTTGTGTATTCAAGGTTGTGCGATTTATTATGCATTTGGATTATATTCATCATCACACTCACAAATTGCGAAGAATTTCTTAAGTAAACGTTAATAATAAGCCCCAGACGTGGTAACGACAGAATGTGTCCTATTAGAGGAGTGTTTATTTTTGTTTAATCTGCCCACGGTAAGTTGGTCAAATTTCATTCATTTGATGCAAGACAGCTTACATGACGGCGCATTTCCCTCCGGCAATAGAAAGTTTCCGGTGTTGTGGATATTTTTTAATAAAACATGGCATGTAGATACGTAAGGTTTGTGATTTGGTGTTTTGATTTCTCTTTCTTCACCCAGAAATGGGACGCTGATTTATTAATATTTATGTTATTATCTCCCATATCAAGATTTTTGTTCCTCGTAACCCAGTTTTTTTACAAGTCAGCTGTCGACTGTTACAATAGTTAAACTTAATGACTGTAATTTACCCAAGCTGTTTCTGAGCGTGATAAAATTATTTGCACACATTTTAGGTTGGTCCTAATTTTAGAACGTGATAAAGAAACTGGAAAATGAAGTGTACTTTTTGATTTTGGTTAATAAAGTGGAGTTGCGTTTTGTGGCTGTGTTTCACTGATTTACTTACCTTTAATCGTATACAAGGTGATTCAAAAGTGTTTAAGGGCCTTAAACTGAATAAAAAGCTTCTATGACCAAAAAATCTTTGAGCTTTTTTTCACGAGATATAAACACTTAAATGTTTAAGTTAAGTTTTTGGTGCTTCAAATAATATTTTTTGTCTTGCAACATTATGATGTACAAAACATTTAAAAAAATTTCAAATCAGACAACAAATTAAATTCTACATCATAGGAAACACAACAGTAACAATCAATACCGTTGCTAAAATTAAATGAGCACAAATTTTTAAGACTACGGATATCTAAAGGTTAGGATATGAACAACGTACAAATAAAACGTTCCCGTCCTCCATAGTTCCGTTTTTGTCGCCAGAGAGCGCCATTGTTCCTTCCATTACCGTCAAGTTTTCAGAGCAATTAATTTGAAAAAATGGTTGTATTTGTATAGAAAAATACAGGCAGATAGAGCATTAAATTCTCAATAATATGACTTAATAAACATAAAGCAAAAATTTTATCGTAAACTATATTTAATTTTTTTTTAACTTTTACCAATTTGAACACTGTCCCATATTTTTCAAAACGCTGTGAATACGGTTACAGATGCAAGAAAAATGTTAGGAAGAAAGTTGTTGAGAATTAAATTTTCTACAAAAAAGTCCGGGAGACCATATCCCTATCTTCAACCATTTAGGCCCCAGAGTCGTTCAAAGATGCTCAAGGGACGGACTTGTTTCATTTTGCCAGTGGTCAAGTAAAGGAAAGTTAATTTATACCTAAACCGTTGAAGATAGAAACATGGTGTCGCGGAGTTTTTTGTAGAAAATTTAATTCTCTACAATTTTGTTCCTTACTCTTTTTTTGTATCTTTTACCGTATTCGCAGCTTTCGCAAAAAATACAGCCTGTTCCCTCTAAACTCAACATTAGAAGTATTGAAAGTTCTAATAAATATATTTATTTGAAAGTTGGTACTCAGCCATAATTCATTGAGTTCTGTCCAATAAAAATATTTTCAAGATGGCGGCACTTCCGGTCATACCGGAAGTCACTATTAACTTTTTTATTTTAAATGGAAAGCTATGTTTTTCACTGCGTTTTTGGATTAGTTGAGTAATTTTATACCTATGTTTAATTTTATACCTATGTTTAACCGTTTTCGAGATATTTAAAATTTTTTGAAAATTTTTGGATTTGCACCTGTCACTTAAAAAATTTGTA
Organism: Tribolium castaneum; assembly: GCF_031307605.1. Classification (NCBI taxonomy): domain Eukaryota; kingdom Metazoa; phylum Arthropoda; class Insecta; order Coleoptera; family Tenebrionidae; genus Tribolium; species Tribolium castaneum. The sequence goes on from NC_087394.1 coordinate 11,358,374, forward strand.
ACTCTCTTAATTTTAGAGATTTTGAAATCAAATTTGGAAAATTAAAAGAGAAAGCCTATATCTGTTCTCCAGTGTATTCAAAATTGGAAAAGAAGTTAATAAACCCAAAAATTTTAAGGTTAAGTTTGGGCAACTTTAAGTACCCATAACTTATTTTTTTCAAATGGGATGTCCCAATTTTTATTTTACTAGATGGAGGAGAATTTTTTTATGCATCGATCTGTATTAGCACTCCCTATACCTATTTGTGATAATTTTTAAGTTATGTTGTTTTTTTGACATTCTAGAAAATTTCTTACTAACCACAATTATTTTTGCATAGTTTACCATAAAAACATTTCTGATTAAACAAATGACACACTCTGTTCAAAATTGTAGTGTCCGTGCTGTGAAAACAAAATGAATTCATTAAATTAATGTTGGTTTAAAAAACTTTAATTTCTCACATTTTTTTTTCTCGTTTTCATGGCAATCTATGAGAAAAGGCCTATGGCTAATAAATTTCTCAATCCTAACAAAAAGTTATTGTGATACTAATACAGATCGATGCAGAATAAAATTCTCTACGATTTAATGAAATAAAACGTGTAGCATTTCATTTGAAAAAATTGAGTTATGGGTGCTTAAAGTTCTGAAAACCTTTGGGGTTTGTTATTCTTTTTTAGAAATTTGAAAACACGAAAGGAAAGATCTAGGCTTCCTCTTTTAAATGAGCTAAAAAATATTTCAAAATTTTTAAAAATGGCAGAGTTATCGATTTTTAAACTGGAAGGTACAAATCCAAAAAACCCTAAATATTTCGTAAACGGCTAAATTTAGGTATAGGGAGGGCTTATAAAAATTACCTTAAAACAATTCTAGTAATTCAAAAAATAAATTTCCTGTAAAAGAGTTTAGCTATAAATTAACTTTCCGTTACTTGACCACCGGTAAAATAAAATGATCGCTTGATAGTCTTTGAAAGTCTTTGGGGCCTAAACCCTTGACGATGGAGTAATGACTTCGGACTTTTTTAAAGGAAATTTAATTCTCTACAAATCTCTTTTTAACATTTGTCTTGTATCTTTAGCCGTAATCGCAGTATCTTGAAAAATACTGGACGAAGCGCAAATTTTAATTTTTTTTTATGTTTCTTATGAAAATTTTATTCGTCAGTCTGTTAAGAGTGCAAAGTTCAACATTTCTGCATTTTTTCTCCGAATAATTGATGAATTACTTTGATTTAAATTAATTTAAAATATAGTGCCCCGTAGATAAGACTTACAAAAACTCTTGGAATAACAACTACTTTTCTATTTAAAACAAAAACGTTGATAACTCTTAAGAAAGTCAAAAAAATATTAAAATCTGCTCTACATTCTAACATACTTCATACGTTTATTTATAATAAAGTGACTACAATAAAAAAGCAATCCAATCGGATAAAATGACCGCGTTCTAAGATTTACAATGCAATAAATTTATTATTACATACTTTATGCCGCAGCAATCTGCTAAGAAATTAGCTTTCACGTAAATTATTTTTTTTAGATTGGTAATTGCTTCTTCAATTAGCACAAGCGTGACAGTTCACAGCTCGGTTTCAATTATTCAAAAATCCCGATTCAGGTAAACAAAAGTGTGACATTGCACTTAAACGACACTTAATTAATTTTCGGAAGAAGCTGTCTTCAGTTTGGCTTTGAAAGGTTCATTATTCGCCCACAATAGGAAATTCGTTGATTGAATTTACTTCACAGTTTTTGTTTCCAAATCAAGCATCATTGCGCTGTTCCTGCCTCTTTAGCAATAAAATAATGGGTGTATTTCCACTGCTTCCTCCAACTAATTAGTCCGTGATGTGGTCGCTCACGACGCAATATGAAATTTAATTTTCTAAGCAGATGCAACAATAATTTGTTAGCGAGTGTGCGAATGAGTGACTTGGTGGTAAGAAGGACAAATGGTTTGGACAGGCGACTGGTTGCCGGTAAGTGGCACTATTTAAAGGTTCAAGGAAGAATTTTTAGATTTTATTATGCACGGTAACTGGGGCCAAGTCTACATTGTCTCAGGGATAGTAAATTTTTGTTTTGGCTGCTGTGCCTATTTATAAAAAATGTCCATAACCCAAATGTTGCAAATCTAAACAAGTAGCTTTATTGCTTATTAATTGCACCAAACAGTTTATTTCATCGTTGATGTTCTAATTTCCATATTGGAGAAAACCAGATGTGGTTACGAGCTTCACGGAAGTAATTTAAATTGTTCAGTGTGCTGAAGTCTGTAATTGAACTTGATCAGGTGTTGCACCAAAGAAACCAATTTGGCTTTATTAAGGTTTATTACATCCAACGAGCAACGGTAAAAAACATGAGAGTTTTTGAAGTTGAAATCCCTAAGTTTTTTCAGGTAATAAAAATAAGGATTTTAATTTTCTCTAAATTTTCACGTAATGTTTGTGTAAGTTTAAAATTGTAATTAATATTAGCCAAAATATACTATTAATATCACCAAAATAAAACTGAGAAATTATTGAACTGGCAACGAGTCAAAATTTGTGTTTGTTTTGCATTCACACAGAAAGGTTTAATTAGCTATTTTGGTTTTTATTATTTTTTGATTTCAGTTTTATTTTCCTCGTTATTAAAGACCCGACCCTGACATATAAGGATTAACATAATTTTTAACAATTATGCATTTATGCAGTTTTTTATAGAAAAATGCAAGTTTTTTTAAGAATAAAAAATAAAACCGACACTGTTTAATTTACTGTTTTTTTTTTAAATTTACAAAAAAAAGGTTAAGGAGTAATGAAAATAGCTAAAGTAAGTTTATATAAATCTATTGTGCAGAGATGAAATTATAGAATTATCTTTTTAATTTTGCTGTGAAGTGTAGTTCAGAAAGTATTGAGATGTTTTAAATTTAAAAATTATGAAAAAAATTATAAATTAAAATTATCTGAAACTACCTGCAATGTACAGGTTACTTTACAAAGTGTTCAACTAGTTTATAAACTAGCCAAACATACACATCGGTCATATCGAAAAGGTTTGTGGCTGCGGTTTTAGGGGAGTCATTCTTATTGATTGTGACTGTACGTTTTTGCAATAAAATATGACAAATCAAACTCTTTTTATTTTTGTTATTTTTATTTAACATATGAAGTAAAATCTGTTTGCTGTTTCTTTACTACTAATTGCTTGTCAAATTCCCCATTATTGATGACGCGACCTGACATATAAGGATTAACATAATTTTTAACAATTATGCATTTATGCAGTTTTTTATGGAAAAATGCAAGTTTTTTAAAAAATAATAAAAACTGGCACTGTTTAATTTACAGTTTTTTTAATTTTACTCAGAGAGTAAATTTACACAAAAAAGGTTAAGGAGTAGTATAAATAGCATTTTTTCTGTAATGAGAAGAAAGCTTATATAAATCTTTTGTGCAGAGATGAAATTATAGAATTATCTTTTTAGTTTTGCTGTGAAGTTCAGAAAGTATTGAGATGTTTTAAATTTAAAAATTATGAAAAACATTATAAGTCAAAATTATCTGAAACTACCTGCAATGTACAGGTTAGTTTACAAAGTGTTCCACTAGTTTATAAACTAGCCAAACATACACATTAACCGATCATATCGAAAAGGTTTGCGGCTGCGGTTTTAGGGGAGTCATTCTTATTGATTGTGACTGTACGTTTTTGCAATAAAATATGACAAACCAAACTTTTTTATTTTTGTTATTTTTATTTAACATATGAAGTAAAATCTTTTTATTGTTTCTTTGCTACTAATTGCTTGTCAAATTTCTCATTATTGATGAACCGACCCTGACATATAAGGGATTAACATAATTTTTAACACGGCTAAACTAATTATGCATTTATGCAGTTTTTTATGGAAAAATGCAAGTTTTTTAAGAATCAAAAATAAAACTGGCACTGTTTAATGTACAGTTTTTTTAATTTTACTCAGTGAGTAAATTTACAAAAAAAAAGGTTAAGGAGTAGTATAAATAGCATTTTTTAATTTAATGAAAAGTAACTTTATATAAATCTTTTGTACAATAAAATTATGAAAAAAATTTAAATTAAAATTATCTGAAACTACCCACAATGTACAGTCACAGTCAAAAAGAATGATCCTTTACCAATCGGGCCGGATAAATTTCAACAAACAGGTTAGTTTACAAATTGTTCAGCTAGTTTATAAACTAGGCAAACGTACACATTAACCGTCTCATATCGAAAAGGTTTATGGCTGCGGTTTTAGGGGAATCATTCTTTTTGATCGCGACTGTACGTTTTTGCAATAAAATATGACAAACCAAACTCTTTTTATTGTTATATTTATCTAACATTGGAAGTAAAATCTGTTTGTTGTTTCTTTATTACAAATTACTTGTCAAATTCTTCATTATTGATGAGGCGACCTTGACATATAAGTATTAACATAATTTTTAACACGGCGAGTCTAATTATGCATTTATGCAGTTTTTTTTATGGAAAAATGCATGTTTTTTAAGAATTAAAAATAAAACTGGCACTGTTTAATTTACAGTTTTTTAAATTTTACTCAGTGAGTAAATTTACAAAAAAAAAGGTTAAGGAGTAGTATAAATAGCATTTTTTCTCTAATGAAAAGTAACTTTATATAACTCTTTTGTGCAAAAAAATTATGAAAAAAATTTAAATTAAAATTATCTGAAACTACCTACAATGTACAGTCACAGTCAAAAAGAATGATCCTTTACCAATCGGGCCGGATAAATTTCAACAAACAGGTTAGTTTACAAATTGTTCAGCTAGTTTATAAACTAGGCAAACGTACACATTAACCGTCTCATATCGAAAAGGTTTATGGCTGCGGTTTTAGGGGAATCATTCTTTTTGATCGCGACTGTACGTTTTTGCAATAAAATATGACAAACCAAACTCTTTTTATTGTTATATTTATCTAACATTGGAAGTAAAATCTGTTTGTTGTTTCTTTATTACTAATTACTTGTCAAATTCTTCATTATTGATGAGGCGACCTTGACATATAAGTATTAACATAATTTTTAACACGGCGAGTCTAATTATGCATTTATGCAGTTTTTTTTATGAAAAAATGCAAATTTTTTAAGAATTAAAAATAAAACTGGCACTGTTTAATTTACAGTTTTTTAAATTTTACTCAGTGAGTAAATTTACAAAAAAAAGGTTAAGGAGTAGTATAAATAGCATTTTTTCTCTAATGAAAAGTAACTTTATATAAATCTTTTGTGCAAAAAAATTATGAAAAAAATTTAAATTAAAATTATCTGAAACTACCTACAATGTACAGTCACATTCAAAAAGAATGATCCTTTATCAATCGGGCCAGATAAATTTCAACAAACAGGTTAGTTTACAAACTGTTCAGCTAGTTTATAAACTAGCCAAACGTACACATTATTTTTGATCGCAACTGTACGTTACTGTGATAGGTAAGGATATAATGTTACGTTCCAAAGTCAAAGAATATTATAGAGAAATAAATAAACACAAACAATTTTCAGTTGTTCCCTAACTTGTCAGTTTTAATTTATTTCCAATATTATAGTATGCGATGTATGTATGTTATTCATTTGAGCAATGAGGTATACAGTATGTCTTACGGTGACAATTTAAACAATTTCAACCATAAATGGCTTAAAGAATTTTTCCATAACTACACATCACTGATATGTTTGGAATTACCGTTTGTACAATATAGCATTTGCGCGTGTTTATCGAGCATTTATCAGTACTTATAAATTTTGAAAATTTGAGAAGGAAAATATCTGTTTCATTTAAGAGTAGCACGAATCTAAATTCAATTTTGTACCAGTTGTTTTCTAATAATACTATTTTACATACATACGAGTATCTTCAAATACGGGTGACCTACTTTTTGCTAAAGTTTTTGTTGATTGCATTAAGTTTAAACTTGACATAATGGCATCTAAGGTCAAATGACAGTTGGATATTGAAGAAGTTCTATTAGTGATTCAAACACATGGCTGTTTAATGGAAAAAACTTGTTACTGATTTATAATTAGTAGTTGTACGTGAAGCCCAAACGTATGCTAATCATTACAAATTACAGCTGTCAACGAAAAAATACAAAGAAAGTGAAAAACGTTGATAGGAAAATACGAACAATCAACAAATAATTGCTCAATGTACACCAACAAAACAGGACGATTTTTTTATTTTGAAAAAGAGAGATGTGATTAAATAAATTGGCTGTAACTAATGGATTTGGTCTTTGATTTAGGTAATTTATTTGTTCATAAAAATAAATAATTCTTGCGGAAGAAGAATTGTAACGAGGTAAAAATCATGATATTTCCTTTCAAAAAAGATTCCTTTGTTAATATGTATTATAAAAAAATATTCGAAATGATTGTTATTAAAGAAGATTTTTAATAGTTTTCCTAAAAAAAACGAGCATGTTTTTGTATAATGTATCAATTCCCAGAAAAGTGAAAAACTTACGTTATTAAATTTTGTTGTTTCTGATTATTCTCTAAAGATCAGAAAAGAGAGGTCAAAACGCTGTCAATATTTTGAACGTTTTTTTAACAAACCTTTTCTAGCATTAAATCTACATGGTTGTGTGTGATGTTAATTTGACGATTCAAAGGTAATGTAGATAGAAGCTGTAAGAACTTTAATCTGGAATACATAATAAAACGTATACTAAATCTGCTCATAGTTGAAAATAGAAAAAAAGTTTCCTGTGAACACAGTCTGAGCCAAAGGTATCGCATAAAATTCGTACATTAATTTTTCAAAAAATTCTTGAACAGATCGATTTTATTTTTTTAATGCTACATTTTGACACCATAACGTTTTTAAGTAATGACTTTATTATTTTTTTATTACAACTGACATTTTTCATTAGTGTTTTAGATAGTATACATTTTAATCTTTATGGTAAGTATAAAAAAACAAAAAATTTTACCAAAAAAAAATTTCAAAAAATAAAATAAAATAAAAAAATTATAAAAATCATTGTATTACACATAGAACTTTATCTTTTCCTTTTGCTTTATCTTTGAAAAGGTGATGGTTTGTTGTTTATTTTTTGTGTTCAGGTATCATCTTAAATGTTTTCATGCTAATTTTACAAAAAAAAAATATATAAAAAATAATTGCCGCTTATAAAATAACTTGAGAACAAAAAGGTAAAGCCTGTTTAATTATTGTCAATATTTTTTTATTGTATTAGATTTATTTTGTTACTTTTTTATTTTATTTTTAATTTTTTTTACCAGAAAGATGAAGATGGGTACTATACCGGGTGATTCTTTTAGGGCTTACTTTAGAAGCTTTTTAATTTTTAATATAGCTAAAGCATTAAAATTTTGTATACGATCCAAATCGACCGTTCAACTAAATTGTTTTCAAAATTGCTGAGCTTCCGAAACTACAAAATATTGGCGTCAAGTTTGAAATTTTTGATAGTAACCACACATTTTTATTGCATATTTGAATTCACCTTCTCAAGCTGAGTAAAATTTATCCAAGTTGAACTTACCTGTCATAGTTTTTGACATATATCAATTTTTCTTGTTAAAATTTTCATTTGCAAGGTTTTATCTAAGATATCACAGCGCTTGAATCCTTTGCGATAAGTGAATGTTTTTTTGCATTTGATAACCGAAGGTTAAGGAGTTTTCTAGAATTTCCGAAATTGTCAACTGTCAAAATTCATGGCTAGCATGATATTTTCAAAATGGTTATCAAAAAACTGCTGTAACTCAGTTTTTTTCAAATAAAACGACCTTATTTTCTTAACGGCAATCGAAAGAACATTGATATTTAGGGTGTCTTTTATCAATACGTCTTGTATCTATCTCTTACAGTTTTTGAAAAAAATCACAAAAAACAGATTTTTCATATTTTCATAGTTAACCAAGTAGACCTTGCAAAATGGTCAACAATTGTCAAACTACAACATTTTTTTTTTAATTTTTAGCTGGTTCATTATCGAATAATTAGTAAAACAATAATATTTAATTATGATTTATTATAACTTAGTGAATTATGTAAAGTAACTCAGTCAGTCTGACATCGAATTTTGAACTTCTTAAATAAAAATATTGAACAAATCGAACATTTCTTTTAAATAATAGCACAATTATATCCTATTTTTCGAAACTTTACTTGATTAAAAGTGAAAATAATAAGCTAAAATTCAGTTTTTTGCGATTATTTCAAAAACTATAAGAGATAGATATGGAATATATTTATAAAAGTCTGCCTAAAAATTGATGTTCTTTTGATTGCCATTGAAAAAATAGGGTCATTCCATTTGGAAAAACAAAAACTATTTTATAATCATTTTTTAATCATTATTTTCAACAAATCATAGTAGCCGTGCAATTTGACAGATGACAATCCTGAATATTTGAGAAGACCCTTCGAACCTTATCTAAAAAAATATTTTTAAATTAAATAATAATTTTTATCTTGATCTTGCCCCCAACTAAAATAACCTGAAGAAGTAATTATGAAACGTTGCCAAAAATTGCTTCATTTCGCCAAAAAAAAAACTCGATATTACAATTTAAAACAAAATGGACGATAAAGCCATTTCTTAAATATTTTCATTTTTTATTTTCGGACGAATTACAATACAAGATATTGTACCTAACTTATTTGGAATGCCATTTCCGCATACAGCCCTCCCTGCGCTTGTGCTCTAAACAAATTGCTCACGTGGGGAATTGTATTTTCCAAACACGTTAGGTAAATAACATTTTCTTACAGCTCAGCAATGCGAATAGTCTCACGTCTTTACTAGTTTGTAATAATACATGGATCCACTTTAATACAATCAAATAACCTCTCTTATATGGAAAATTCTTTTAAAAATAGAGTGGCACACTGGCGAAAATTTACATCAAGCAAATTCTCTGAATATGCCGTATTTTTCAACGTGAAACTCGTTATGCAATTGAGATGCAAAGACCCCACACAACGCTCTAATTCTCCCAATCCGATTTCTACCAGCCGCAATTAATATTTCATTGCGTTTAATTTTTTATTTTCACGCATTTTGCAGATTTTCTACAAGAACCATGACACGAAAATGATGCGCTACTCCGAAATACCAAGGGATATTTCAGGAGACAGTCTAACCGCACTCAAAATACCGGAGGTAATTATTATTAAACCCGACTTGAATTTTTCGAGAAAACGTTGATGGTTTTATTATTAGAGTCGAAAGCAGGATAGCTTTAGGACCTCCGATATCGATGGCGATTCGGTTTCACTGTCTTCGTCTACGAGCCATGACAGGTTTCCTTCAGAAATTAGGTTTAGGAAAATATCAACACCGGCTGTCTCCAGTGGACCGGGACCACCCTTTACCTACTATAACTACGGGTGAGTGATTAAAACGGATGTTTGAGTTAATAAAACGAGTCGTAATTAAACCTACATGATCGTAAAGCGTTTATTTGAGAATTTACACTAGTTGTGATTTCTAAATAACACTTGTAATAAAAATCGGCTTATTGCAGTGGCGTAGTGAGCTAAGAATGGGCCTGATTTCCAGATTGTAATAAGGATTCTCTTTTTTACTGATAATATGAAGATTTTATTTTAGTGAAAACGTAGGAGTAAAAAATAATACAATATGTGTTATAAAGGTAAATAAAATAAATACTTAAATGAAAAATAATACACGTTAAAATAACAAACAATGTTTCATTTATTTCTTGCTTTTGCTGATACAGAAGCTGTAATCAGGTAAATTTTTTGGCAACTTAATTTTCTATGTATTTTTAAAGTTGGTGATTTTTTAGCCAGTTTTAGGGAAATTTTTAGAGATTAAGAATTTAGTGCGAATTAATAATAACCACTCGAGAAAACAAAAATTGCAATTTCTTTTGAAAATTTTGTGAATAGCATTTCGATTTCTGGCTGTTAAACATTTAAAAGGCAATGAAAATGTAATTTTTGATTTATTATATTAATTTTGTGATTTTTCCCTTTGTTTTAAACTTTATTTTTTTTACTTCATTTCTATCAAATGTTAAGGTTTTTCGGCTTATTTTGACGAAATTTCCAAAAACAGGATAAATTGAGGGAAACTAAAAAATAATACACGTTAAAATAACAAACAATGTTTCATTTATTTCTTGCTTTTGCTGTTACAGAAGCTGTAATCAGGTAAATTTTTTGGCAACTTAATTTTCTATGTATTTTTTAAGTTGGTGATTTTTTAGCCAGTTTTAGGGAAATTTTTAGAGATTAAGAACTTAGTGCGAATTAATAATAACCACTCGAGAAAACAAAAATTACAATTTATTTTGAAAATTTTGTGAATAGCATTTCGATTTCTGGCTGTTAAACATTTAAAAGGCAATGAAAATGTAATTTTTGATTTATTATATTAATTTTGTGATTTCTCTTTATTTTAAACTTTATTTTTTTTACTTTATTTCTATCAAATGTTAAGGTTTTTCGGCTTATTTTGACGAAATTTCCAAAAACAGGATAAATTGAGGGAAACTAAAAAATAATACACGTTAAAATAACAAACAATGTTTCATTTATTTCTTGCTTTTGCTGTTACAGAAGCTGTAATCAGGTAAATTTTTTGGCAACTTAATTTTCTATGTATTTTTAAAGTTGGTGATTTTTTAGCCAGTTTTAGGGAAATTTTTAGAGATTAAGAACTTAGTGCGAATTAATAATAACCACTCGAGAAAACAAAAATTACAATTTATTTTGAAAATTTTGTGAATAGCATTTCGATTTCTGGCTGTTAAACATTTAAAAGGCAATGAAAATGTAATTTTTTATTTATTATATTAATTTTGTGATTTTTCTCTTTGTTTTAAACTTTATTTTTTTTACTTTATTTCTATCAAATGTTAAGGTTTTTCGGCTTATTTTGACGAAATTTCCAAAAACAGGATAAATTGAGGGAAACTAAAAAATAATACACGTTAAAATAACAAACAATGTTTCATTTATTTCTTGCTTTTGCTGTTACAGAAGCTGTAATCAGGTAAATTTTTTGGCAACTTAATTTTCTATGTATTTTTAAAGTTGGTGATTTTTTAGCCAGTTTTAGGGAAATTTTTAGAGATTAAGAACTTAGTGCGAATTAATAATAACCACTCGAGAAAACAAAAATTACAATTTATTTTGAAAATTTTGTGAATAGCATTTCGATTTCTGGCTGTTAAACATTTAAAAGGCAATGAAAATGTAATTTTTGATTTATTATATTAATTTTGTGATTTTTCTCTTTGTTTTAAACTTTATTTTTTTTACTTTATTTCTATCAAATGTTAAGGTTTTTCGGCTTATTTTGACGAAATTTCCAAAAACAGGATAAATTGAGGGAAACTAAAAAATAATACACGTTAAAATAACAAACAATGTTTCATTTATTTCTTGCTTTTGCTGTTACAGAAGCTGTAATCAGGTAAATTTTTTGGCAACTTAATTTTCTATGTATTTTTTAAGTTGGTGATTTTTTAGCCAGTTTTAGGGAAATTTTTAGAGATTAAGAACTTAGTGCGAATTAATAATAACCACTCGAGAAAACAAAAATTACAATTTATTTTGAAAATTTTGTGAATAGCATTTCGATTTCTGGCTGTTAAACATTTAAAAGGCAATGAAAATGTAATTTTTGATTTATTATATTAATTTTGTGATTTCTCTTTATTTTAAACTTTATTTTTTTTACTTTATTTCTATCAAATGTTAAGGTTTTTCGACTTATTTTGACGAAATTTCCAAAAAGAGGATAAATTGAGAGAAACTGACATCAGAATTTCCATTTTATTTTTTAGGCATGTTTTAACAAGTTTTTGTAAAATAAATCGGTCTTAGACCTAAAAAATATAAGATAACAATAGTTTTACCTCATGCGGATTTTTCATCTGACCTTATTGGTAAATTCTTCGAAAAAAAGTCTTGAGGAAGATTAAAAATTCCCATTTTAGTACAATTGGGTAACTTTTAGGTCTACTTTTAAAGAAATTTTGCAAGATAATTACGTTTTTAGCTGAAAAAAAAGGTAACAATAAGATAACTTTGGATTAAAATTTGTAAATTGGGTGTTTTTGGGTCTCTTCTAGCAAAATGTCGGGGAAAAACTGCGAATTAGTTACTTTTGGCCACAAAACGTATTATTCTACCGAAAGTTTAGTTTCTATTTCAACACTGTTTAAAAATTCGAACAAAACGCAGAATACACACAATTTTCGGTTTAATTTAGTTAAATTTCAGTTTGTTTTTTAACAATATTATGCCTGTTTTGTTCTTCCAAAATAAATCAGTCTGGACCTAAAAAATTAAGATAATGTAAATTTCGATCTAATAAAGCGATGATTTTTCATACAATTTTGGGTAAATTTTGCGAAAAAAATTTCGTTTTTACCAGAATGAGACTCCGGGAATCTTAAAATAATTTTTTTGGCTGAAAAAAATTCTTAAGAACGGCAAAAATAAGATAATTTTGTATTTTATTTTTAAAATTTGCGTGTTTTTGGTCCTTTTTACTGAGATCTTGTACAATAAGTGAATTTGTGGTTAAAAACTGATTGAACTAATCTAATTTTTAATTGCTTTTTGCATAATTTTTCTAAAATAAATTTATTGTCTATCTAAAAAAATTACACAATTTTCGCTCTAATTTTGTGAAATTTGGGTTTGTTTTTAACAATATTTTGCTTTATTCGACCAAATTTGGGGATTTTTTACTCTGTTTCTCATAAGAAAATGAGAATATAACTTCATACAAACATTTAAACATAAAAGAAACACATTTCTCGATCAAACTTTATAATTTTTCATCTTATTCACGAAGACATTTCGCGAAAACAAGCTAAATCTCGTGAAACAAATAAAATAAAAATAACTACCTAGATAAAGTTTAATTGGAAAATCGCAAAAATAAAATAATAATACTATTTTCGTGATTATTAAAACGGAGCCCAAAAAGTGATAACTCGATCGAAATTAGGCGAAATAACGTTATTTTTGAAAATGATCATTTTTGGTTCCTAAAAATTTCTTGATTTGAGCTGCTACCTATAGGTACTATAGGAACTAAAACTACAATTTTTCACTTATTTTGCCAAAATTTCTCTTTGAGAATATTTTTTTATTTCAAAAGAATCATGTGGATTTTTTTTATTTTAAACATAACTTACAAAGCTGGTAAATAGCGTTTGAAAGAGACAGTCATTCCAAGATAAAAAAAACGGTCTTGTTAAATTGCTTGAAAATTTGCTGATTATGATCTAAAACGATGATCTTCTACTGGTTTCTGTAAGACTTTTCGATTAGAATCGATTTCTGGTTCAAAGCTGATTGAAGTAATCTAGTTTTTACCTACTTTTGGAAAAAATAAATAAATAAATAAACGCAGAATTCACAAGTTTTTTAAATTTTGTGATTTTTCACACTGTTTCTCACAAAAACTTGAATCAAAGTTCAAACACGTGGTTACATGTTTGAAAGGTATAAAAAAACACATTTTTCTTCCAAACTTTCTAGTTTTTTGGCATATTTTTGAAGAAATTTATCCCCAAAAACAACCTAAATCGAGTAAAATATATCAAAATAATTATGGGGAATAAGCTAAAATAACCTCATTTGGAATCCAATCGAATCATTTCTTTCTCTTCTTTTCTCTCTTCCAGCAGGATATAGTGATTACTGTACAGATCATTCTTCTGTTTAACTAAATCCCGTGATACTGTTTTTTTTATTTTTTGCAAATACCTTTTTGAATTTTGGAAGGTTTTCTCCAATATTATTCTAATCATTATAAACATTTTGAGTTTTTTACATTCCTCGTATTTTCAAACCAATTTTTCCAGCATTCCTTTATTCTTCCAGCAAAATTCAGTAGTCAGTAATCACTAATCACTCATCACCAAGACTCACCGAAACTGTTTTTTTTTAATTATTTTTTTTGTTTGACTACAGCAATGCTAGTTACAATTTTGGATCAAATTTCGTGCTTTTCCAGCCATTGTTAGCGAAATTAACCGAAAAAGTTTTGTTTTCACCTTAAAAAAATATGTTTAAACTATTGAAAAAGACGAAAACATATTTCCAGTATATGCTAATTTTTAACGAAAATTTTCGAAATAATTAGGTTTCTGGCTGGAAAATACGAAAAAACCCTCGAATAAACGAGGATTAATTTAGTGCGACTTTACTTGGTGCTTTTTCGGTCTTCTCTAACGAAATCTTATTCAGAGATAAAATTAACTAGACGCCCTCTGGTGATGACTTTTGAACTATGTCGAAAACAGTAAAGAAATTTTCGTAATTCCACATTTAAATGACATTTATCACTTTATCACTTTAAAAGTACGTGGTGGTAAATACTAGCTTTAACTTTGATTCTGTGGTTTTTCGTGGTATAAAGTGTTTATTGTTGAAACTTGAAAGTGGATAAAAAGTGAAAAAGATTTACATTTTGATTACAAAGTGTTATCGAACAGTTGTCTAATTAAAGATTAGAAGTGATGGATCACAGCGAACACAAAGTTGGGCTCAAGAAACCAATAAATTAGTGAAGTGTGTGAATTTTAGGTTAGAATTTTTCCACTGAAAAAATCATGAAATGCTGCGGTACATCTACAAAACTACAATAAAGATTAACAACTGCTAATACATTTAAACGGAAATTATGCCAAAAGGTAGGCTTTTCAATGTCTTTGCAATAATTTTCCAATAAAGAAAGTGAACCAAACAGTCGTTTGTTATTCGTGTTTTCCTCGTCATCTCTCATTTGTCAACATAAGTTTCTTGCATCAAAGATACAATAGTCATTCTGCATAGGCAATGCAATAATTGTAAAGCCTCAAAATTCGTACAATGCTCAAAATATCCGAATAAACATTTTCCCACCATTTATGGTTACTGTTTTCGACCTAGCTCAGTGGCGCCCCCAACGGTAATTTCACTTTCGAATAACAAAAGTGAATTTAACAACATTTTTGACCAAAACAAAAAAAAGTCAGATGGTAATTTATTTTTTGTGACTAATTACATTAGTAATCTAATTATTACTTGATACGTAAATAAGTTTTACTCATCAAGAAATGATAATAAAATAAAAAAAGAAAAAAAATTTTAAACTCGAGACGTCTAAAGAAATACATGCTGTTCCATTTGAAAAAATTTGTTATTCAACTTCATGCGTTTTGGCACACCCTGTACATTACCTGTGCGTTTCAAGTAAAAGTCGACTCTTGCTAAAACTGCAGGATATTCTGAGTTTTTCTGTTGCAAATTTATCGGAAAATATTTACAGGTGATTTTTCGAAAATTGGTCTTTTTTATAACGAAAAGTTGCATTATTCCGTAACGAAAAGAGATAGACCGATAATAGTTTATATAAAGTTAAATTATTTTTTTGCGTAGAATCCAATTATGCAAAAATATATAGGTGTTCCATTAAAAAAATCTAACTTTGGTTCACCATCTTGTATACAACACCCTGTGTTCAATAAAAATATTTTTAGATTGTGGACTTTAAGTCGATCTATCGAATAGTAAAAACGGCATGGCAATATTTCAAATAATAAAAAAGTTATAGACCGATTACGCACCCCTGGGTCACCCTGTATGTATGAATCAAACCAAGTGGATTTTTTCAAAATTTTTCGAACAAACTAACAACTGTTAATTTTTCTGGGAAGCTAAATAAAGCATCAACAATTATTAAAAATCTTGCTCACTACGCTTCTGGCCCATTGGTTATTTTTTTGGTAAAGGAAAAAAAATGCACTGCTTGAAATATTCTTTCTTCTGTCTTCAACCCTTTACGAAATCGTCTTATTTCCGGACGATTTCAGTTCTCTCGCATCTGTACCTGCCCATATCAAAACCCAAAGCTTGCCGAGCAATGCCCGAACCAAAAACTACAGCTGTGCTATTTTCGACATACTCAGGATATCACCGGAAGACTTCGCCAGTCAATTGACATTGCTCGATTTACCTGTGTTCCTCAACATCCAACCCGACGAACTCACCAGCTGTGCATGGAATAAGAAAAACAAGTTGACCATGGCGCCCAATGTTGTTGCTTTCACGAGACGATTCAATCATGTAAGTACACAAACACCTGCCTGCAATTCGAGCCATGTTTGACACACACGCAGGTGAGCTTCTGGACGGTGCAAGAAATACTCAGCGGACCGACACCCAAACAAAGAGCAGAAATACTCGCGTTTTTTGTTCGAATAGCGAAGAAGTTGTACGATTTGAATAATTTGCATTCGTTATTTGCAATGATTTCAGCCTTACAAAGTGCCTCGATTTACAGGTTTGTAAAGAAACGAAAAATTGAGTTTTTTGAAGCAATTTATGTTTCGTAGATTATCAAAGACGTGGACTTGTTTGTCTAAAAAAGATAAACAGACTTTTGACAAGCTGGCCGAGGTGTTTTCGGATGCTGATAATTGGTCGAATCTCAGGCGACATATTGAAAGTTTGAAACTTCCTTGCATACCTTACTTAGGTACTAATTACACATTAATTTTTGAAATTTAATTATCTACACCTAAAAAATTATAGGTTTGTATCTGACTGATCTTGTTTACATTGACATGGCCCATCCTCATTCGGGTGGTTTGGAATCGCAGCAAAGGACTCTCAAAATGAACAATATTTTACGCGTAATCTCGAATTATCAGCATTCTGATTATTCTCACTTGACTGCAATACCTCACATTCAAGACTATTTGAACTCAATCAGGTACATCGAGGAACTTCAAAAATTCGTCGAAGATGATCAGTACAAGTAAGTTATGATTTTTTATTGCTATTATTTGAAACTTCAAGAAAATATGAATATTTTTTCAACTAATTGCGCATTTAAACTGGGAAAAAATATTTATGACAACGACTTGATGTGAATTATTTTTATGAAAAATCTGTTACAAATTTTTTTTCAATGAAAAAATCAAATCTTTACTTCTTGTAGCTTTTGTGTTCAGTAAAAAGATTAGTTTGGAAAACAGTTCGTTCAAATAAAATAAGAATTAATATTAGAATAATGCTAAAGAATTCTATGCTTGCGGAAAATCAAGAGAATTTAAATTGGAAGTTATGTTTTTAAGTAGTTAAGCCTATAACTGAAAAACAATTTAAAAATTATTTTTCCAAAGAAACCTTGAACACGTACTTCAACTTAATTTTCAGAAAAACGGTGTTTTCTTTTTGATAATTGTTATTTGTTTCTTATGTTATTTTTTTATTTCAGTTTTATAATATTATTGTTACTTAGTATAATTTTTTGTATCCTTTCCGTATTGTCCTGACTATGATCTGAGGTCACTGATCTCACTATTTTTTTATCATACCTACACATCCGCTGCACTACTTACGAGTATTTTTATAAAAAAATCATTCTCAATCTTTCTCATATGTTTAAATATTTAAATATCTTTTTTTATATTTTAAATAGACCTAGCACCTCTAGTATTTTTTTGCTCTTTTGAAAACATTACAGATTTTTTACATATTTTAGACTTTTTTTTTACCAAGCGCATTCGTTATTACTTATACCGATTTTGAGGAAAGTTGGCGGCATGTATTTGGTGGATCTTTAAGTTGATATCAACACTTTAGGTATTACTATCTTTTTTAAAAGGATGTCATTTTGGAAATAAAAGCTGACTGAGTTATGTCCCGTCCGTAATCATGGAATACCTAGCTGATGGCAAAATTCTACATTTTGAGTGTTTTTTTTTTGGCTCTAAAACGAAATCACTCGCCAGAATTTGGCTGACCTAATGCTACCTTTTTTGTTCTTGGTGTAGTAAAATTTTTTAAGTTGCTCTGAATTGTCTAAATTAGAGTTATCATGAGACGGTTTCTGTCTCCAGAACGTGTAAAGTCGCTAGATTTTGTTGTTTTGTCAAAACCAAAGCGTGCTAAATCGTTGAAAATTGCTTGAAACAATTGTAGTTTTGTACATTAATTTCCGCAAAATTTTTGACTACTTGTTATTGTTACGGATTCGGCTGAAATAATATTATTCTAAGCCAGGAACTTCTTTCCTGTTTTGACAAATTTTGCTATTGAAGTTGAATTCTGGAGCCAAAATGTGATAAATTTCCTAAAATTTTGTTACTTCCACCTAAAATAACGAGTGTCGTATTTACTTGTACGAATATTTTTTGGCTCGAAACTTGTTAATTGGATGAAATAACGTTCTTACCTATAATAAAACAATGATTTTAAGTTCATTAGCTCTGATCCATAACATCTTTAAATGTTAGAATTGACAGTAGCAGAGTCTGAACTAAAACTACAAGTTTCTATTTATTTTTTTTTAATTTCTCAGTGTGAATAGTTTTTTTTTCAAAAACGAGCTAAGTGTAATATTTATTTTTTTTATTTGCTAAACATTTTTCGATTTTGAAGCACACAATTTCATTCGATTTCTGCTGTTGCGAAAATTGGATGACTCTGATTTTAATAACTCCTGGTTGAAAAAACGTTATCTTGTTTGACGAGGAATTTTGTACCTGTTTTGGCAAAAATTATCGATTTGACGACAATTCTTCCAAATCGAACAAATCGCGTGCTCAAACGCTCGGATTGGACTGAAGTAGCGTTATTCTGACGTAAAACCACGATTTTCGTACTTACTTGAGCAAAATTCCTTGATTTGAGTCGATATCTGACTTCAGAACACCTGCTATATTGCTCAAAATTTGCAGAAACTTCTACTTAAAACGTTGGTACGGTAAAAATCTTCAATTTCAGTAGATATTTGTTTGAAAATACAGTAAAATCTCTCAGAATTGTCTGAAACATTTTGATTGTGACCTAAAAACTATATATCACTCAGATTTGACTGAAATAGTATTGTCCTAAACTATGTTTTAGTACTTTTTCGGCATATCTGTGTTTTAAATTTAGCCGACTTTGGATTCCAAATTGTGCAAAATCAGTCGAAACTGATTAAAATTGCGTATTTCTAATCTAAAACAACGATTTCCTTATTCTTAGTTTGATTACTGCGGCAAAAACTATTTTTCTGAGTCTAAATTGCTCGAAATTAACTGCCATGGCGTTATTTTGAACTAAAATGATGATATTTTGGATATGAATTGATATCTGACTCAAACATATGCTGAAAATTGACTAAAATAGTAGTGATATTCTGAGCTAATACGTCAACTTTCGTAGTCAATACTAGGCTCCAAACTTTGATAAATCTGGTCGAATGACGATTTTTTGTCCTTTTTTTGCAAAAACTGTCCATTTGAGAAACGGACTAAGAGACGTTTGAAATAGTGTTATAGTTTAAACGACGATTTTCGTTTTGGTTTAATCAGATATCTAGCTTCAAGAGTTCCTAAATTTCTCGAAAGTGGCAGAAATAGTCATTGTTCTGAGCTAAAACGACGTTTTACGAATCGACATCATTTTGTCTTCGAAATAGTGACATTTTAAGCTAAAACACGTACTGAATTAGTCAAAATTGGCTAAAATTGCGTTATTTTGACCTAAACGACAATTTTCTTACTTACAATAGGTTGGCCAAATCTAACGATTTGATTCAATATCGAGGTCCAGACCTTGGGAAATTGTTCCAAATTGGTTGAAATGACATTATTTTAAAATCCAAGACAAGTTTTCGATTTGAGTTGATTTCTAAATCAAAAGTACGCTAATTCTATAATTAATTTGCTGAATTTATTTATTTATTTACTTTGAGCTGAAAGTTTTGTAGTCGATACTTGGCTCCAAACTTTAATAAATCTGTTTGAAATAACGTTACTTTGTCGTAAGATGACGATTTTTATACCTATTTTGGCACAAATGTATATTTGAGTCAACTTCTTGTTTGAAAACGGAATTGGCAGAGATAAGGGTTATTAAAAAAAGTGGTCAGCTTGACATATCTTTAAGGCGCTGAAATAACATTATTCTGAGCTAAAATTATGGTTTCAGAACTACTTTTTTTCGGCAAAATTTTTCGAATTGAGTTGATTTCCGAATTTCATTTGTTCAAAAACGAATTGAATGGCTCGAAATTTTCTAATATAGTGTTACAAGCTAAAGCGACGATGTTCGCTCTTCTTTTGGTGAAATTTCCCAATTTGAGTCGATTTCTTTGTTTAAACCGTGTTCAGGCGAAATTGGCTGAAATTTTGCTACTCTGACCTAAAATCACGAATTTTCTATTCGCTTATTGTGTTTTATGTTTTGTTTTTGTTGCTTTTTTGGCTTAAAAACTTATTTAAACGTTTGATTTCTGGCTCAAAAATACACTAGCTAATCGCTGAAAATTGGCTGAAATAGCTGAATGGACGACTTTTGTAGTCGCTACTTGGCAAAAAATAGTGCATTTGAGTCTGTTTTTTTTGTTCCAATACGAACTAAGTTCCAATGCTTAGAATACTAGAGTTACTACTAGTAGGGCGGGTTTATAGAAGGCTCAGTTAAAGTTAATTGCGCTGTTAAAATTGACAACGTGAGTGGACCAACTAAATGTTAATCAGGCATTTAATTGCGGATTAAATTAATGACGCTTCTTTAAACCGACCTTTTAAGTAATTAATCAAACTAATTGACATTTAAGTAGTCTAACTATTGATTTGAGTAGATTTTTATCTTTAGAACTTGAAGAACCGCTCAGAATAGACGGAAATAGTATTTTTTCGGCCAAAATGTTTGAATTTGAGATTCAAAAGCGTACTATATACATGCTGACCCAGCAGTGTGTAATCGGTCTATAACTTTTTTACTATTTGAAATATTACCATTCTGTTTTTATTATCCGATAGATCGACTGAAAGTCCACAAACTAAAAACATTTTTATTATACACACGGTGTTGTATACAGTGTGGTGAAACAAAATTATATTTTTTAAATGGAACACCCTATATATTTTTGCATAATTCAATTCTACGCAAAAAAATAATGTAACTTTATATAAACTATTATGGGTCTATCTCTTCTCGTTTCGGAATTATTCAACTTTTCGTTATAAAAAAGACCAATTTTTGAAAAATCACTGCAAAGTCGCTTATGAATATTTTCCGATAAATTTGCAACAGAAAAACTTAGAATACCTTGTAGTTTTAGGAAGTAGACGACTTTTAGTTAAAGCACGCAGATAATATACAGGATGTGCCAAAACGCAAAAAGTTGAATAACTCATTTTTTTCAAATGGAACACCCTGTATTTTATTAAATGTGTCGATAGCATTTTTGATAAGCTTTCTAACGGTATAGGGTTTGCATAGCAAATTTAAAATATTTTTTGAGATTTTTCAAAAAAATATATTTTATTACAAGACAATATGTTAGCCTAGAATCTGATAGTCAACTGGTAATTAATTTTTTGATATGTACTAATGTGACTAATTACACAAGTAATCTAATTGTTACCTAAAACATAAATGAATTTCACTCATCAAGAATTATTAATAAAATAAATAAAAAATAATTTTTTTATTTTTTCGAACACTAAGAAATATTGTAAATTTGCTATAAAAATCGCATATCAATAGAAAGCTTATGAAAAATGCAATCGACACATGTAAAGAAATACATGGTGTTCCATTAAAAAAAATAAGTTATTCAACTTTTTGCGTTTTGGCACACCCTGTACATTATTTCCGTGTTTCAAGTAAAAGTCGACTATTTCCTAAAACTACAGGATATTCTGAATTTTTCTGTTGCAAATTTACCGGAAAATATTCATAAGCAACTTTGCAGCGATTTATCAAAAATTGGTCTTTTTGATAACGAAAAGGTAAATAATTCCGAAACGAAAAGAGATAGACCCATAATAGTTTATATAAAGTTACATTATTTTTTTGTGTAGAATCTAATCATGCAAAAATATATACGGTGTTCCATTTAAAAAAATGTAACTTTGGTTCAACACCCTGTGTATAATAAAAACATTTTCAGTTTGTGGACTTTAAAGTCGCTCTATCGGATAGTAAAAACAGAATCGCAATATTTCAAATAATAAAAAAGTTATAGACCGATTGTGCACCCCTGGGTCACCCTGTATGTCGAAAATGAGTTTTTTAACCTACAACTACAAATGAATTAATTACTGGAATTTGGCTGAAATGACGTTACTCTAAACTATTTACCTACTTGTTTTGAAAAAAATATGTTTCGATTTAAACTATTTTCTGATTCAAAAACACTAATTAATCGCTGAAGCTTAAAAACTCAATGTAATTTGTGGATTTTTAATATTAAATTGAGTAGCCTAAAAATAAATAAAAGGGATAAGAAAATGATGAAAAAATATTCATGTTTTCTTGAATAGTAGTTAGGCGGTGTAATAATTTCATTGTTAGACTTTCATTGAAACTGGAACCACTTTCGCCGGCGCCGAGTTCGTCAAGTTGCAGCTCAAAAGAATCGGTGATTGCCGATGCAGCCGCAATCGCATCATTAAATCTCTCGCCTGCAAAGGCTTCCAGCGGATCATTACGTCTTCACGCCGTTACATCAGGAAGTAAATTCATACCGGGTCACAGAAAATGCCGCAGTTTAGGAACAAAGTGAGTCTTTGAATAATTTAACTAGACTTTTCACGGGGTTTTGGGTTTTCATTTTTCATCACACGCTTTAACAAACTCTTAGTGCGTTCGTCTTTGAAAAATTAACCAACCATTTTTTACCAAACGTACTTTGTCGTCTAGATTTCGTAGTACAAGTCTTCCTCGTAATTTCCACAAAACAGGGTGTCCCTCTGTGGTACTACCCTGGGGGTAAGTGCTTGAAATGTTAAGGCCTTGCTTGGAAAAAATAGATACAGGTTGTTTCACATAATTTTACGAACTCGATTGTTCAATTTCAGCGTTTTTAATTAGTCAGTAAGTAAAACAGATAGATTTGTATCCTATCTATTTCGTCTCTTGGTAGAACATGTGATAATTGTTTCTGAAAAAAAACAATTTATGACCTAATGAAGCAGTTAGACAATTACTGTCATGGGATTCAAAAAATTAATTAATCAAATTTTTATCATTTAGTGTAGGCCTCGTAATGTTATGTGAAACACCCTATATATTGCATGTAGGGGAAGTGATAGCGCTTTGTGTCGAGGAGAATGTAGTTAATTGCTTTTGTGGGAAAGGAAATTGGCTGTAGGTTAATTGAACGGTGTTTAAATTTCGGCTAAAGTCACGTCACTGGTTTGGGTAGGGAATGTCGATGTTTGCACCGAAGTAAATAACAACTAGCGAGTAATTAGGGTCTAATTTCACCGTCATTAATTGGCTACTTAGTAGAATGGAAATACCAAAATCAAGACATTTTATTGTTAAATAATCAAATATTCGGTTTGCTTCCAATGATTACGAGTCCAACAGACATCAATAATCTAAATGTTGCTGAGTGGTAGCTGTTTTTTTTTTTAATTCAGAATTTTGTTGTTAATGTTCCATTTAGTTCAAAAATACTCAACTAAAAATGTTTGTTTAAAACATAAAAACAAAAAAGCTAAAACCGTTTTATCGTCTCTGAAAGCAACAGTTTAAGCACAACTTTTGTTCAAATCAGTTGATTTTGGACGAAGTCTTGCTTAAAAATGGAAAAACTTGGTACTGAAAGCCTGAAGTCGCTTTTTTCTTAAAAACGACAAAACCCGCTATGGAAAAGCTAAACTTGCTTTATACTCACTGAAAACGACGATTTAATCAACAATTTTGTTGAATTTACTAGATTTTGGACGATTTCTTGCTCAAAATGGCAAAACTCGCTGGCGACTTCTAAAGTTGCTTTATTTTGACGCCAAAATGAAAGCAAAACAAAAAAGACTGAAAAGCGACACAAACAAGAAACTAAGAAAAATAACAAAAAATGGTATCTTTATAGTTGGATGTTACTTCTAAATTAAACTAAATCACCTCATGGATATCTTATTTTAAATATTGTTAATGTTTAACAACTAATTTATCACAGAAACAACGAATGCCAAACTAGACACACCAGAAACAAATTTTCTGAACTTTTAGTGGATATATTAAAAAACTAGACGCGATAGACAAATGTGACATACAGGGTGGTAATTGAAATATTGTTATGCTAAAATCGACTTAAAATCCACAAACTAAAATATGTATTTTAATATGCACAGAGTATTGTATACAGGCTGGCGAACCAAAGTTTTATTTTTTTTAAATGGAACCCCCTATATATTTTTGCATAATTGGGATCTACGGAAAAAAATAATGTAACATTATATACTCTACTATAAGTATCTTTTTTTCGTTTTTGGAATTATTCAACTTTTCGTTATAAAAGAGACCATTTTTTGAAAAATCACTACAAAATCGCCTATTAATATTTTCTGTCAGATTTGCAACAGAAAAATTCAGAATACCTTGTAGTTTTAGCAAATAGACGGCTTTAATTAAAGCACGCAGATAATATACAGAGTGTGCCAAAACGTATAAATTTCAATAACTATTGTTTTCAAATGGAACACTCTGTATTTTGTTTTCATGTATCGATAGCATTTTTGATAAGCTTTCTGACAGTATGACGTTTACATAGCAAATTTAAAATATTTTTCGAGATTTGTTATCCTAGAATCTGATAAGTCAAATGATAATTTATTTTTTGATATGTACTAATGTGACTCATTACATTAATATTCTAATTATTACTTGATACATAAATGAATTTTGCTCATCAAGAATTAATAATAGAATAAATAAAAAAGAAAAAAAATTGAAACAATTCAAATTTCCTATACAAACCGCATATCATTACAAAGCTTATGAAAAATGCTATCGATACGTCTAAGAAATACATGGTGTTCCATTTGAAAAAAAATTGTTTTTCAACTTTTTGCGTTTTGGCACATTTACATTATCTGCGTGTTTCAAGTAAAAGTCGACTATTCCTAAACCACAGGGTATTCTTAGTGTTTTTCTGTTGCAAATTTTTCTAAAAATATTTATAGGCGATTTCGCAGTGATTTTTCAAAAATTGATCTTTTATAACGAAACGTTGAATAATTCCGAAACGAAAAAAAGATAGATCCATAATAGCTTGTATAAAGCTACATTCTTTTTTTGCGTAGAATCCAATTATGTAAAAATATATAGTGTTCTGTTTAAAAAAATGTAAGTTTGGTTCACCACCTTGTATACAACACTCTGTGTTCAATAAAAATATTTTTAAATTGTGGACTTTAAATAAAAATAGTTATAGACTGATTACGCACCCTTGGGTCAGGTCAGGTCAGGTATTTTTAGTTATCAGTGAGTAAGCAGAAAACAAAACTGGTATAAATTATCTCTTGGTAAAAGAATTTTTTTTGTAAACTAGTGCAAGTTAATGTTTTAAAAACAAACAAAATTGGTCAATATCGGGAAAGTTGTTTACTGTATCCTTAAAACAGTAATTTTTTAACCAGTTTCAGCAGAACCTCCTGAAGTATTAAGTGTTAACAAACAACCGAAATAAATTGATCGGAATTGATTATATCAGTACTTGTTTCGACAAAGTACCTCCATTTGAAGCGAGTTTTAGGTTTTAAAACATGCTAAATCGCTCAGAATTGACGTAGAACAACTACTTCCGAACCTTCTTCAAGAAAATCTCTTGATTTCAGACGATTTTTGTTGCAAAATAAGCTGCAACGTTTGAAATTTCCTGACCTGACCTGACCGAACCACTTACAGTAGACCTGACCTGACCAATTAGAAATTCTTTTGAAATTTATGTGTTTCTGTGCTAAGTTAAATTGCTCAAAATTGAGCTGAAACGTTTGAAATTGGTTAAAGTGACTTACATTGTGACTAACGTTAGTGTAAAAAGATAAAATCTGTCCACTGATAGATTATGTTGATTATGTTAGCGTTTAAACCCTAAAATAGATTCATAATATTTGGATAATTTTCGAGAAGGCCCAATAGCATTGTCTGTTTAATTACTGCTTACTGGCTTACGATTATAAGTAAAAGACCATAATAAAATGTCTTGAATACATCCATTTTATTTTATTTTTGCCATGCTTTTCCAGGCTGTTCCACAATTTTCTACGTATTGTGGAACACTCTGGATGAAAAAAATCATCTTTTTATTTCCCAAACGGGCAAAAACACACTTAACTCATTTCCTGTCTCAGTATTTTTAGCAAATCTCACCAAGTCGGTTCGTTTGATCCCAAAGATCTCCCGAAAACGTTACATTTGTTAGATGATTCCGAATTGGAAGACTCTTCAAGGAACCTACACTTACTCCATGCCGACTTGCCATCGCCCACCATCGACTTACCATTGCAAGCATCACAGAATACAGCGGAAAATTCGATGCTTCTTACGAGGTAAATTTAGTTTTAAAGTTGAACTATATTGAGCTCACCGTCCAGGCGGGCATGCGAATGCACTAATTTGAAACTCAATTTTTAAGAAAAATAATACACAAAACGGTTTTTTTACAGTTGGATGATGTTCCTAGGTTCACTTATTACCTCACAGATCAGTTCTTATCTCGATTTAAATATCTGTAACCAAGTTATAACGGGGTAAACAGCGTAATAATCTTAATGTTTTTATGGAAAAACCTAGAGTTCAAATGGCATGAAAAAAATATATTATTACAAGTAAATCATATACAAGATCTATACAAAAAATGATCAATAAACATAGTACCATTTTTTAATGAAAAAATAAAATGGCTAAAAATTGGGATTTTTTTCATTTTATTTTTAAATGACACTAACAATTTTTTTTCACATTTATGTATATTGTTGCTAAGGTCCTCAGAAAGTCACCGTATTTTTTTCAAGCTATTTGAACTTACAGTTTTTTTAATAGAACAACAAATTAAATCGACTTTTTAACCCGTTTAAACTGGGTTACAAATACTTAAAATGAAATACAAACTGACCTGTGAGGTAGTGGCTGAATTTAGGAACAACATACAAGTGTAAAGGAAGCATTTTATTTATTTCTTTTCTTAAAAATCCAATTTCAAATTTTGCGTTCACGCGCTTGCTTGAACAGCTCCTGTTCGAACGTTCTGAGTATAATTCAACCTTAATGTGACTATTTTTTCATAATTTCCAACAGGTTGGCAGAGGATTCTCTGGGTACAGAGGATCAAGTCTGTACAATGCAAGGTTGTGTTCGCCGAAAGACTGTTCTAAAAGAAGGACGTAAGCCAACTGTGACTTCTTGGCAACGTTACTGGTTACAAATCTGGACTACATCACTTGTTTACTTTTCACCGAAATCTTTCAAAGGGTAAATCACCCTTTGGTAGGTTGGTGTTTTTTTTTTAATTGTGTATTTGCAGTCACCAACGATCTGACTTCAAAAGAGAGCCGTGCAAGCTGGTACCGCTAATGGGCTGTCAAATAATTCTAGGTGACAATAGTGTCCAGCAAGATTGTTTTCAAATCATCGATCATCATCGAGGGAACATCTACAAATACAGGGCGGGCACTAAAAGTTTAGCGGAAAAATGGTGTCGACATTTGCAACAAGCAGCTAACGGAGAACAAACTCCTCTTCCTAGTAATCTCATGTCTTTTGAGTAATTTGCGTGACTGAATGATACTGTTGATATTTATTTTCCATGATTATTTATTTTAAGTTGTACCTTCTTTTTTGTACATTTGCATTTATTACATATAGCTTTTTAATTGTTTACTTGTGTTTTTTTAACCTTCTCCACTTCCCCAACCTTCTTTGAAGACGAAAACTGACAAACCATCTCAGTATTACAAAAATTAATGATAAAGAAATTACTCATTTTAAAGTACAGGGTGTTACATAATCAACAATGCATGTTCTAATACGAACCCTGTTACACTTCCGTTTCTATTTTTTATTAATTTTTAAACACAAAAATCTCTGAACCAATTCAAAAAAATAAGGGACATGTAAGAAGCTAGAAAGGCATCCTATTGAGTACTCAAAAATTATAGCATGCCATTAAAAAAATATAATTATGACGTCATACTTTTTATGACACTGTATTATCAAAAATATGTATTTTTCTGAAATACGTCTTAAAGTATAACGTCTACAAAATATCAAAAGCTTAACTTTACTAATAACTGAGCTACAGAAGACGGGAGCTGACCTGGGCCACCCTGTATACGATTCAGACTCTGAGAAAAATAATAGTTATTTATTTAATGAGTTTGAGTGTAAATCGGACGCTTTATTTCACGAGTGGATTTTTAAACCAC
This sequence comes from Tribolium castaneum, assembly GCF_031307605.1. Taxonomy (NCBI): domain Eukaryota; kingdom Metazoa; phylum Arthropoda; class Insecta; order Coleoptera; family Tenebrionidae; genus Tribolium; species Tribolium castaneum. The sequence continues at coordinate 11,386,572 of NC_087394.1, forward strand.
GAGTGAAAACGAGGCGAAATAAATGAACCGATTTACACAAAAACGAGTTGAATACAACATTTTATTCTTCGAAATAGACTCAGCAAGGCTTAAAATTGCTTTACATTTGTTAAAAATAATCTGACGTTTCGTACTGAGAAATGCCAAACAGTTGTCAAAACTTCCCTACACAGGAGAAAAACCGTAAATTTTGACAGTGTCGAAGAATAAAATAATAAACATGGGCCGAATGAATTAAATTGAATAAATACTTTTACTTCAAATTTTGCAAATTATTATTTTAACAATAAAAATTGTCTTGTTCCTATTAGCAAAGTTATCCGAATCTAGGAAATAAGAGCACCGGAAAAAAGCGCACAGAAAAAAGCGCACAAAGAAAAAAGCGAACAAGGAAAAAAGAGCTCATAGAAAAAAGTGCACAAAGAAAAAAGCGCACTTGGAAAATTGATAGTTTCACGTTTAAAAGATTTTCTTGTTTATTTTTTGTTTTATAACAAAAAATACAAATAACAAAAATTTTATAATTGAGATGTTTTATTTTTTAAACACTTATGTTTGACTATGTTACGTTGCTGTTTTATTTACTTTAAAATACCGAAATTAAAAACCATCAAATTTTAACTCTAATTTTTAGAATTATGTAACGCAAACTTGGGTGGTTTCAGAATTTTATGTAGTTTAATTATTAATCGATAAATCTAAAAATATCTTTATCCTACAGGTGCAGTTTTTTTTAGGTACATTATACCACTGTTTTCGGTGAGAGAAATCAAATTTCTCTCACAAGAGAGATAAAACTGTTTTTCTACTCACAAGTGAGTAAATTTGACAGCTTTATCTCTCTTGTGAGAGAAATTTGATTTTTAAAAGATAGGATAAGATAAAATGTATATCACACGTAATCGAAATGCCATTATAAAGCTCGTGAGAAGTGTCCCACTAAATTAAAGAAAGCACTGATCACATTTTGAAAAGACTTTCTAAAACAATATATAGCCTATAAATAAGTTTCAAAAATGTTTCTTAAAACAGTTGTAAAACACAAAAAAATGGCTGAAATTTGACACTTTAGCTCCCTAAATCATAGTCATAAAAATATTTTTTTGCAACTCATTGTTTTGCATATTATACAGACTGATCCATAAAATCTGAGTCTGTTGGCAACACAATTCAACAATGAAATAACTTATATTGTCAAGAAAAACTGTACCAGGTTGCAGTGTGGCAAATTATGAACAAAAATGTTTTCAGATCTGTTGCCAACAGACTCAGTTTTTCTGGATCAATCTGTATTTGATAAAAAATAAGTTTCATTCCGTAAGCAGATGGGTGAAGGAAAACCTTAATTCGTATCCTCTATTATTAATTATGGTACAAGTATGTTATAAATAAAGAAAATAAATTACAAGAAAAAATTAAAGCTGCTTAGAACCTTGAGTTTTTATTATCAAACATTTTAAAATAAGATGTTTTAGTTTAACTGAACCGTTAATTCGGCGATAGCATTTTTAATGTGTGTACTTTTGCGTTTGATTTTTTTTGTGCGCTTTTTTCTTTATGTGCTTTTTTCCTTGTGAGCTTTATTCCTTATGCGCTTTATTCCTTGTGCGCTTTTTTCCTTGTGCGTTTTTTCCTTGTGCGCTTTTTTCCTTGAGCGCTTATTTCCGGTCACCAAGTTATCCATATCAAGCATTTGTTTCTTTATTGGCAAAACATCTCAACCAAGTAAACAAATGATTTTCGATAAAGCTTTAATGTAAAATGAGTACATCAAAGCGAAATTAATGAAGAAATTCAGCAATTGGTAGCAGAACTCAAGTTCAGCAGTTCGTGAACTTCGATTAAGTACACGAAAATAGTAGATTGTTTAACAAATAAATAAAACCCACTTTTTTACGCGTTAAACACGCACTTTTTTCATGTACTTCACAAAAATTATGATTTCAAATTTAATTTAAATTTTAATTAAGATAAAACCATCAATTTATTTCCCAAAAATCTTACAAATCTTACAAGTTAGACTCCACAAAGCTCATAAACAATGCCATGTAATGACGCAATGAAATATAAAGTGTTGCATTTGAGAAAAACGAGTTTTGCCATTTGTAATTTGTCATTTGTCAGCAAAGAATATTAGTTTTAAGGCATGCTTAAGGAAAACAAAATTGTGTCGAAAATTAAGTTATGATGCCAGGATGGTGCCTTTTTCAAACTTTCAACCGTTTTGACACTCTTCCAGTCAGAAGAACAACTGTTTTGCCAAATTCCTTAAGAAATGCACCAAATTACTTCAATAATGAAGTAATTCTATCAGTTTCCATTGTTTTAAAGTGTTTTTTAGGTCATTCAGAAACGCAATTTCGTGAATTTCTTTCAAAAATACTCAGAAAATTGTCTCGAGTCCAAAAATTGCTCAAAAAATTGGCTCTAAGGTCTCATTACTACTGTTACTCGCTAAATTATAAGTGATTACCTGTGTCGTTGCATCTGGTGGAACTTTTATTTTTCAAATGTTGAATCTGTCCACACGTTGAGCAAAAGGTGGAAAATCCAGTTCTCTTAGCAAAATTAATCACCCATTTTGCAACAAATTGCTGCTGTTGTCCTCCGGCACCTTGGATAGCCAACTGGCAATCCAAACTACATTATCCAAGATTCTTGAAGGCCTGTATCTACTGATGGGATGGGAAACCAAATATGGGGCTTTTATTATTGGTACACCCTTGTACCGAAGAAACAACAGTGTTGAAGTCCTATGCCCACATGGGGATTCAAATTTAATTTAAATTTTAATTAAGATAAAACCATCAATTTATTTCCCAAAAATCTTACAAATCTTACAAGTTAGACTCCACAAAGCTCATAAACAATGCCATGTAATGACGCAATGAAATATAAAGTGTTGCATTTGAGAAAAACGAGTTTTGCCATTTGTAATTTGTCATTTTTAGAAAATAGGCGAAAGAGTATTGACTCTGAGTTCGTTTCAACTGTACATTTAAGATTTATATTAAAAAATTGAATGAATAAAAAAAGTGTTGTTAACAAGAAAAGTTTATTCTAACTTGACTGTTTTAACCTTACGTCTTTCTTTCATACACTTGACAAGTAATTTCAAACACACAAATGAAAAATAAGCAGAGAATATAAAAAATGCCACAAAAAATGTTAACACATCAATCAGGAGATACTGATACGTTGGGATTTGAGCTGGTTTCAAAAACTTCGCTCCCTTATATTTCAAGACATACTCAATCCACTTCACGGTTTGGTTAAGCCCAGAAACGGGTTGCTCTTTCAATAAAATTGACAACTTTTCTGCTGATTTTTTATACCTAGAAGAAGATATCAATTTTTATATTGTCAAATCTAGCACGCTACTTCTCATTATTTAAAATATCTTCGATAGACTTCTTCAGTATTTCTTTCCCCACATTATTACTATCAAGGATAATTCCCATCCCTTTCCGAATTGCCCTTTTAACGTTGGAATACTGATCAACATAGACGGGCATCCCAATAATGGGAATTCCGTTGTAAATTGCTTCCTCTAAAGACTGGAGACCTCCTTGAGTAATGAAGAGTTTTATTTTTGGATGTTCTAAAACCCGAACATGATTATTACATAACTGCGACTAGAGTTCCTATATTGGGAGAGTTGAGACACTGATGCCAATTTTCGAAATTTTGTTTCATATACGTCCATTAGAATGTATAAAAAATCAAACTGGGATAGAAATCAGTGGTGTTACACTTCAAATTTGGCGAAAAATCTTCATAAGTATTTGAAAAAAAAATACGACATGGTTCTACGAGCGGCACGTAAAAATTACTATGGACAACGGATTCAAAATGCAGACAATAAATCAAAATTTGTGGCAAAAGTAAAAAATGTTGTGAAATTCAAATCGAAGGTGATCCTAAGCAGATTGTTAATGACATTAACCAGTATTTCATTAATTCAGCGCCCTTTGTACGAAGTAAGTCAAATAAATAATAATACGATCTCATCCAATGCTAAAACTATGTACATATACCCAGTTACTTGTCAAGAAATTATTACTATAATTCAAAATTTTAAAAATAAGAAAAGTACAGGCTTTGACGAAATATCTAATAACATAATTAAATACTATTATGAAGAAATTAGCGCACCTTTATCTTTTGTTATTCAAAACTCTTTAGATTATAGAATTTTCCCAGAACAATTAAAACGAGCGCAAGTTCTTCCTATATACAAAAAAGGTGACCCAACATTACTATCAAATTACAGACCAATAAGTCTGCTTTGATTGTTTTCTAAAATTTTTGAAACTGTTATATCTTCCAGAATTACTAACTTTTTAATGAAATTTCAGCTACTGAATTCATCCCAACACGGACCCATTAAAGAGAAATCTGTTGACTCAGCTATATTTAGCTCCACTTATACTCTGTTAAATAAATTAGAAGAAAAAAAGGTGGTTCTTGGAATTTTCTTAGATTTCTCTAAAGCCTTCGATTGCCTAGATCATAACATCCTAATAAGTAAATTAAAGAAATACGGCATAAGAGGAATTATGTTAAAGTTGATCACATCTTATCTTAATAATAGGTATCAGCAGGTCACAATAACAAAAAACAGTACTGTATATACATCAAATAAACTTTAATTAAACAAGGTGTACCTCAAGGTAGTATACTAGGTCCTTTATTTTTCGTAATTTATATAAAGGACCTATTAAACATTTTAACAGCCTCAGACAACAATAGTGCAGTTAACTTTGCTGACGACACAAACATATTAATTTGGGGTGAAAATATGACAGATACAATGAAAGAAGCAAAGATATGCATGAATAAGGTAATAAACTGGACTGAAGAAAATAAATTAGTGTTAAATTTTGAAAAAAACTACGGCATTCATTTTGCAATATGTAATCACAAGAATACAGAGAAACCGAATAAAATTGTAATATCATCTAAAGAAATTGAATTAATAGAGAAAACTAATTTTCTGGGAATATGCATTGACCTTAAGTTAAGCTGGACTAATCATATAGATAATTTATTAAAAAAATTAAACTCAGTACATTTTACAATACGTGTTTTCAAAAAATACATTAACATTGAACAACTAAGAATAATATACTTCGCAAATTTTCAATCATTACTAAGCTACGGTATAATATTTTGGAGGCAAAGTGGAAAGATGTCAAAAGTATTTGTTGCTCAAAAACAAGTCATGAGAACTATGTTTAACTTAAAATATAATGAAACTTGTAGGAACATCTTTAAAAGCAATAACTTTTTGACAGTAACTGGTTTATACATATATAGATTACTTTTATTTTTCTTTAAACAGAATCTACTATTTAATGTCACTAACGACCATAAGTACAACACTCGCAAAGTAGACTTAAAGTATCCAAGACACAAACTCACGCTGACGGAAAAAAATTCTCATTATGCAGGAATAAAACTATACAATAGTTTACCTGTGCATCTACGCACACCTTGCAATTTAAATTTATTTAAAAAGAAAATATTTGAATACATTTTGGATCTCGAACCATATACTTTAAATGAATTCTATAATAGACAGGTTTTTTGACTTATGTCTTAAAATTATTTGTATGTTATTGTTATTTCTGTGTATAATACTGACGTTTTTCGTATCAATTTTGTTACTACATCTGTATAAATTGATAGAAATAAATTATTATTATTATTGTTATTAAAAAATCAAATAAATTTGTCAAAAAATTTTTCCATTTTTCGTCGACTAATTGCGTTTAGAAATGGTTTACACTGACAGTCGTCGTTAATTAACTGTTTTTTTTATATGAGCTCCAAATTTTCAAAGAGATTTCTTTGTAAGTACAAGAATTTTACGTTTCTTCATCATAAACATTATTCCCTAAACTTTAAGAAATGGTAAAAATCGATAAAAAAGTTTTAGGTTTATTATTAACAAGCATTTGAAAAAGTGTATTGGCTAAATAATATTACATACAAAACCTATGAGATTTTGGGAATTTGTCTATGCATTTACAAGATACGTAGGTACTTGAACCCAAAATTGGGTCTAATTTTTAGGAAAGTTGAACCTGACGCTGCTTGGCCGCCTTTAGCATCTACGTGAACTTTAGATTCTGTTTCAAATTATAAAGATATTGAAATTCAAAATTTTGTTACGTTTTTCACACGAAAAGACCTTGAATATCATTTTTTTGGGAAACTTAAAAAGACGACAGGAAATATGAAGGGTTTTAAGTTATGTATTTAATATTAAAATAAATATCAAAAATTTCAGAAATATGAACATTGATATTTGTAGGTATAGATATAGGTACATAGATGCCTACAACTATGATTTTTGTATTTCTGATTATCAAAGTCAAATAATACGTTTTCAAATAAATAATAAAGAAAAACCCATTTACGAAAAACACGAAGATAGGAGAAATTATAGCAGATCTAATTATACAACGTTTACTCAATATTTAGAAACCACAAATTGGGATAGTCTGTCAAAATTAACAACGGCAGAAGACAAGTTCAACGAATTCTTTAAAATATTTTTGGAGGGTTTCAATATCATCTTTAACTATACTTTCAAAAATAAAAATACAAACAGCAATAAAATAAAATCATGGATAACAAAAAAATCTAAAGAACTGTTAATGTTAATTTCAGTATCAGATAATCGTATAAAAACAATATGGTCTATCATCAAAAGCGAAACTAAAAGTGTTGCCAATCAATTAAAACTTCCCACAAATGTTAGTGCAGATAATTTTAATGATTTCTTTTTACATAATCCGGAAAATATTATCAAAAATTTAATTAATGGACATAATGGTTCTCATACTTAAATAAACAATATATCAAAACCAACACTTCAACGTTTTTCCAACTCGTCATTGAAAATGTCATCCGTATAATAATAAATAAACTTAAAAACAAAACGGCGGAAGTTATACAGGGTGTCGTGTTATGAAATTTAGAACGCACATATTTTAGGAGGTGTTCTTACAATTATGGGCAAAAAAATGACTTCAAGTTAAAAAATAAAATTTTGAAACACATTTCTTTTATTTAAAATTAAGCCAAATTACCGTTGGATCATTAAACCCCGAAAAATAAATGGCCACACAAAAAATTAACCAAATCGCTGGCCTGATCCAAGGAAAAAATTAAATTTTGTTGCTAAAAGCTTCATCCAAATTTTGATAGTAATTTGGGCAGTCATCTTTTGAAACAATTGATGAAGCATTTCTATGCGGCATTTTGAGTACCACTGTTAGAAAAGTAAACTTGTTTTAATTTCGTGAAATTACTTTAAAGACCAACAACAGTGGCTGAAATTTCTGTGTTGTCGAAAATGGAATCAATATTCGCCTATGGAAAGTGTCGTTGGAGTTTTTGTGAAATGTTATTTATGAAATTTAAAGTTCAAAGAATCGTCAATAATTTGAAGACACAGAAGTGTACTTGAACTAAATCGAGTGAGGACAAAACACGTCACTGGAAACGAAGCAATAGTTGGGGCTGTAATTCAAACTTTTGAAGAGAATCCAATCAGCAGTGTACGAAACATTTCCAAAATCCTGAATGTTCAAGTGTCTAGAATTTTTCAGTTGTTGTTCAGCCTTTTAGTCCTTTTAGAACGATTTAAAGCGTCCAGTACCAAAAGTAAGTCAAAAATATTGTTTTTTAACTTTGTATGCTGCCGTGCTAAGCAAGAACGTCGTAACTGACTTTTTTGTCAAATTTGAGATAACAAAAAATCTGAGATCAATAGTGCAATAACTTTGATTCTAAATAACTTTAATAGATATTATCCAGAAATTAATAAGACGAAATACGTAAATAAAATTGACGTATGTGGGGTTTGTGCAATATTACTTAGCAAGAAAGTCGTAACTATAAAATGTATATGAAACCCACTCATTAATGAATCAAAAATTGTATATTTTCTAAAATTAATCAAAAACATTAGGTACCACCAAGTTTGGTTGATTACCAAGTCGAATTACAATTAAAAAAACAAAAAAAAGTGTATGACTTTGACGATTTTGTCAATTCGGTTAGAAGGACGGGTACAAGAACTAAAATTAAACAAATGAAAATTGAAAACTTTTTCAAATGGCAAGACTACAGTTCACAGTACAAATTGACCAAAATTACTAATCGACCTTACCTAAGCGACATGGTTAACGTTACGTTTGAACGAGGAAAAAAAACATGAAATATAAATGCAGTTTTGATAGTGACTTTATAGAGTTAAATTTCCTAACATCAATAACATCATATTCAAAAAACCCACTCAAAAACACACAACAAATGGCATAGATACAGAAAGAAAACAGGAACTCTTAAAAAAATTTTAAAATATTCTACCAGAAAACCGATTGATTTTTTGGCAAAATTTGCTTTTATTTCAAAAGTATCGTACGCTAGGTGTAATTTCTTGGGTACATTTTTTTATAAATTTCCTGTTGTTACGTATTATTACATTTGTTTAAAGCCGTTAATAAATATTTTTGTAGTTACGACTTTTTTACTTAGTTACTTTTACTTAATTAAAGAAATAAATAAAAAAATTAAACGTCGTATGTGGAATAACAGCGATTTGGCAAAATAATGGATACAATTGCATACATATTTCCTTTTTACAAATAAATTGTTAGGTTGACTTCAATATTCCATGTTACTAGCATTTAAAATAACAGTGCACTCTGAAAATGTAGAAAACAAGACATAACTCAAGATTCATATAAAATCAGTTACGACGTTCTTGCTTAGCATGGCAGTATGGGTGAAAGATAATTGTGAAATGTCCCTTGCGTGACAGTTACGTTTCTACGAGTAGGATTGACCAAAATTCAATGGTAGTGCTCATTTGTCTCATAGAGATCTACGCTTTTGCATCTATACCCACGTTTAACAGTTGTTTCTCATTTTTTTTCGGACAGCATTTTTCACTGACGATCAATTTTTTAATATAAGTCTTAAAAGGCTTAACATTTTAAAAAGGCATGTAAAAATTACGTTTTTAAGACTTGAGTTGTTGCATTAATTGGATTTTAATCTTTATCTTTTAAAATATCTGCATTTTAAATTTCATAAAAATTCGTTGACATAGGTATATGAGATATCAAGCTTGAAAATCTTAGCTGAGACACCCTGTATAGTGAATGTGTGTGTGTTATCATAATATTTTTTATTTTACTGACAAGTCGATGTATTTCAATATCTTGCGGCAATAAACTTATTATTAATATTATTGTTATTATTATTCAATTATTTTTATTTTTTAAATAGTAATTACAAATTTTCTACGTTTCCTACGTCCCTGGTTAAATTTGACGTAAAATTACAAAAAACATAAACCTCTGACATAAGTTACTAACAAAAATTTTAATAAAAAAAGGATAGAAATATATACTTATCCACATAATACAAAATTGGCTCGGTTTAACCTTCAGTGTCCCAACTCTCCCAATAAAGGAACTCTAACTGCGACCTCCGTCCCTACTTAAAATCTGTTGTTGTGGTAACCACGGTTTCACCAATATTTTCGAATTTGTTGTAACGCTTGCGTCTTCAAATTTCCATAACACTTTATACGGCAGTTCGGAAAATACTTGCAAAAATGTTGTTTTCGTGTCTTGGTCCAAATCCTTGCTTTTAACATTTGTCCCAAGGCTGAAATAAATCGCTCCGTTTTCAGCCCCGTCCAAAAATTTTTGTATATCCTATGGAGAGAATCCTAGCCTAGCCACGAGAAAATTTTTGTTTAAGTACTTACTTCAGGTAGGGGAGTATCTCCCTCAAAATGTGTTCCCCCACCTACCATTAACACGTTGCTCATTAGGGGCCTTATGTTGTGAATAATTGGGTTCGTGTTCAGAAAAACCATGCTGGCATTGCGTTGCATCTGTTCCAAAGGAGGGACATCCTCTCCAAAATACTCCTTAATAATCTCATCAATTTTCGGGTAAAAATAATACTTGAAATAGAGTTTACTTCCAACGTAGTAGAACGTGTTAAGGACTCGCTCAAAAAAATTCATCTCGCCATCGTAGTGAGAAATAAAATCCGGGAACAAAGCCGGAGAGATTGGATTACCCAAGGCTTCATGTACAAAATTGGTCAAATCCATTGGGGACATTCCAATAAACGGACAATTAAATCTCTTACTGAAAGCCACCATTGCGGGATTTAAAAACTCAACGACGACCAAATCAAAGTGTTCGTTTTTGTCATTGATGATTTCCTGGACTTGGGGATGTTCCAGCTCTCGTATGATGATGTCGTTCATCATTTCCACGTATTGGTTTAAACACTTGAGTAAATTTGTATTGAAGTTCCTTATGATGTCGCTGACGTTGTGCTTTTCGTGCCATAATTGGTAAGCGAAGCTCCAATCGATTTGTCGAAAGTTTGATAAATTGGCGTTTTTGATCGGATCAGTGGTGAATAAGGTGACGTGGTGTCCTCTTGAGTTCAGTGTGAGCCAGAGCGGATTGAAGACGATTTGGTGGCTGTATGAAGGGGTTGGCATTATGGCTAAAATTCGGCCACAGGCACTGGGAGGAATTAAATTGGTTAAAATTAGGGATAGAACGAGTTGTTTTAGCAACATTTCTTGTCTTGATACACGCAGGCATAATGAGGAGAGTGACGAGATAAAGCAGTAATGGGTAATATTTAAATAAGGATTATGTTGTATAATAAATTATGTGTTTTATGTTATCTTATTTATATCTAATTATCCGTACAAACACAGTCATTATTATTGGTAAGAGTACTTTACAGAAAACGCAAAAAATGAAAACCAGGAAAAACATTGCTCAGGAATTTATTGGTTTCTGTCACTTACGCTTCTAATCTTTGCCTAAAAAAGGTTAATCGCAAAATATTATGTAATGCTTTAAGTATAACAAGTTCGGGTACAAAAATTGATAGAAAACATTAAAAGAAGCATAGATCTGCTTATACGCCGCACCTTTTTATAATAAGGATACGAGGTGGTTTTACGCCGCACCTTTTTATAATAAGGTTTTTAAAACCATACAAGTCATTTTACGGTCCTTTTGAATCAGTGTAGAATCTATATTAACAGTTGATACATCCTATGTTATTAATTAGTAGTTTATTACAAAGTAGTTACTTGAGCGATACTAAATGCTGCGTTTTTAAACGCTGGTATTTTTGTCTGTTTGTAAATTAAAATAGTGAAAATTCACGAAGTGCTATTTTAAGGAACATTTGTTAATTACAATTGTAGCACAGTACAGGGTGATTCTTTTAGGGCCAACATTAGAAACTTTTTAACTTCTAATATAGCTAAATCTTAAAATTTTGTATACGATCCAAGTTGACCATTCTGTGTACAACTAACTTATCTTCAAAATAGCTAAGCTTCCGGAACTACAAAAAATTAGCGCCAAGTTTATAATTTTAAATAGCAACCACACATTTTTATTGCATATTTGAATTCATCCTCTTAAGCTGAGTAAAGTCTTCCTATATCCTATATATCCCTATATCCTATGTCGACAAATTTGACATTTAACGTTTCATTAAAAACATTTCGCTAAAACTCTCTTATTATTTGTAACATTTTTTACGTTTAACCATTTTTATTACTATACATTACCTTATTCGTAATTCTGTCAAAATGTAGATGAGTGAAATACATATCGAAGACGTACATGGATTATTTTTATGTAAAGTTTTTTTTTCTATGTTTGAACTAGTGAAGTGATTCTCTACAACGCTCTCAATTGGGAATACGCCAATTTTGAGACACACTGTATAAGGGGCGATAATTTTAATATTATTATTTTTAAATAAACAGCATGAAAGCACTTAATATGAAGAATTTTGTGTAAAATTATCTATATCTTTTTTAATTTTTTGTATATTTGATTTTTATTTTTTTATTTGACTTTTTTAACAGACTTAAAGCAATTTTAAGCCTTGTCTAGTTCTAATTCGAAGAATAAAATGTTGTATTCAAGTAGTTTTCACTCGTGGTTTAACATTCACTCGTGAAATAAAGCGTCCGATTTACAGTCAAACTCGTTAAATAAATTACTATTATTATTATTTACTTTATTCATTAAATGTTTCTTACTTACGAAAAAGATGAAGGACTATACTATGAAAGACAGTCGGTTGTCATTTAAAAGCTTAAAAATGAAACATTTTTCTTAAAAAGTAATGACGTCCTAAATTTTGAATTTTGATATTGTTAAAATGTAGTATTAAAATACAATAATAATTGAACCTGTTTGAGAATTCTTTTGAAAAATAAGTTATTATGTGTTTTATGTTATCTTATTTATATCTAATTATCCGTACAAACACACTCACTATTATTATTTTAAACAAAAAGAAAAAAATAAAAACCAGGAAAAATAAAGTAATGTTGTAATTAATAATAATGGAGTAAACTATTATTTTACCATATCTTTAAATGTTCTTCCACCCACCTTTAGAAAAGATGGGGACAAAAAAGAACCTGAGGTTCTCCATGTTAAAAGAAAAGGATTTAATCTAACTTATTAGATAGCTGTTTCAAAACTATAACAACGCCAACGTCGTAATTTTCTCTCAAAATTAACTGTTATTCGTATAAATTATTCAAGGACTAATATAGCTAATGTAATTTATATTTTCAATGGTAACTATTTTATAATTTGATCAACGTTATATGAAATAATTCGGTAAAAAAATCCCTCTACCAACAAGTTGCACCGTTTAAAAGTTAGAAGGTGCCAAAGTTTAAAAATTATTTTCGTTCTTGATGGCCCCTTATAAAATTAAGCATAATCAAACAGATCATACATCAGGAACATAAAGAATTTTTTTACACAAAATGAGATTCACATAAAAATAGACTCTTAGCAAGACTCACCTTGCTATAAAAATACCACCTGGTTATGTAATCATTTAATTTAATAAAACGTGAGAAATGAAGTTTTGATGGATGTTAACAATGCGATAGTTTATCATAAACACATGTAAAATGAACATAATGCTAAAACAAACGAACAGTCCATCAATGTTACACAAAATGTAATTATAACAAATTAATTTTTTTGTGAAAAAATCAAAAAATTGCATTTGTTTGTCTCTAAACTAATAAAACCAGATGGCAGGATTGGTAAAAATCACTTCCATGTAGTATTTTTTAGGATGTATTCTAGCCACGTTTTCTTTGTACACCATAAAATTTTATTATGATTACCCCAAACCGCAAGGACCCTTCAAGCTAATCAATCAGGCAAGCTTTTGTGTTGCAAACAGGCTGTAGTCTTTCAGACGAATCGATCGGTATCGTAAATATTTTCGAATCACCCTTGTCAAAACTTTATGGTGTACAAAGAAAACGTTTTCTTTTCGACTTTATTCCGTAGGAAACGACCGATACAGAATTGTAGCAATTAAATTAGCTACATGCCATAAATGTAAACAATAAAATCAACAAATTATACTTATTCCTGCAGTAAAACACGCCCCGTATCAATTAGTTTTTATCTCGAGAAGTACTTAACACTTATTTCGTAGGACAATTGGTAAATTAATGATAAACCTTATCAATAAGGTGAAACACTTTTACACACACCTGATTACTCTTTCGGCAACCATGTTTAAAACATATTTCTGTTTTATAATAATTTCATCATTTAGTTACAGTGAGTGTGCAAGAATTCTTGGCGCCGTTTTCACCCCATCATACAGTCACCAAGTGGCGTTTCAACCAATATGGAGAGAACTTTCCCTGCGCGGCCACCAGTTAACTGTCTTGACCACGAATCCGCTAAACGACTCAAGCTTGAAAAACCTGACCGAAATCGACCTCAGCATGTCCTACGACACAATGAGAGCGTACAAAGCCGATGAGATTTTGTCCTCAAACAACGACAGTGTGGCCGTACGTATAAAAAAATACATGGAAGCGTTGCACGTTATCGCAGATAAGCAATTAGCACATCCAAAAGTGCAAGATTTGCTGCATAATAAGCGAAACGATTTCGATTTATTGATGGTGGAGGCGATCTACCCCACACAGATGGCGTTTTCCTGGTGGTTTAATATCCCGTTTATTGGATTAATTTCCCTGGATGCGCCTTCCCGGATTCATGCGGCTGTGGGTAATCCAGTGCATCCAGTTTTGTACCCGGATTATGATCTGCCGTTTGATAAAAACTTGACTTTTGGGGAAAGAGTGATCAGTACTTTGTTTCACTGCGCTATGTTGCTCTACACGAAATTTCGACTGCATGCAAGGGAGGAAAGAACGCTAAGGAAGTATTTTGGTGAAGATGTACCGCCGATTAATGAAATACAGAAAAATATGAGCATGTTGTTTATCAATGCCAATCCTATTTTTCACAATATCAGGCCTTTGGTGCCAGCTACCATCCAAATTGGGGGTGGTATTCACTTGCATGAACCAAAGCCTCTCCCAAAAGTAAGTATTTTCTATTGTTATTGCATTTTTAAACAAACAGTAAATTACGTACGGATTTTTTATTCAACAGTCAACAGAATTAGTTTTTTTTACAAAAGATTGCCACATTGCTTTGTAGCAATAATAATAATTAAGTTGTACAGTTTTCTAAACAAACCAACAAAATCTTTGGCCAGTGATTAAAGATATTAATTGCCCACATTTTTCGTAATATACAGGTGTCCGTAAAGACGCGCACCGCCGTAACACTACATCATCGGCCGATGTCCTAGATAACCAGAAAAATGTTAAAAAGAAATCTAAATCTTTTATTAATGAAGATATGATTAAGTATAGATTGAAAATTCTTTGCTAAAAATGAAGGTGTTTGCACTACCACTTCGAATCCAAATTCGTTTGTGGTATAAATGACATTACATAAAAGGACGTAGTAACATAAGAACTGAAGAAACCTCTTTTGCACAAGATTTATACAAAATTTTGCTAACAGGAAGGCAAGACAAAGCTTAGTTTAATTTTTTTCCACAAGTTTTAATCTAAATTTGAAATGCAAAGCATTTGGACACTAATTACATTTTGTACAGTTGGTTGCAAATGCGTTCCAACACTCTTTTGATCATTTTCGTGAGCATAAAAATGTTTGTTTACCATTCGGCAAAATGTTCAAGTTTGTATGATGCTTTTTATGTTCGTTTTGTGTTTCGCAGTTCGCTCTTGGCATATGCTCTTGGTCGCTCACATGGCAACATGCGCTTTTGGTTCCTCATAGTAAAAACACGTGCCAAATGTTTGTAGAATACGTTTTCTACAACTATATAGCTAAAACTAATGCGTTTTGCCTTAGAAATCTTCTGCACTGACAGCAGTGTGACAACACTTAACCTTAGAACTGTCAGAATTGTTTTACTACTTTATAGTGGCTCCCTCTCAGAAACAAAAATATGCCAAGGAACTAAGCAATGCGGCCAGCCGTGTGAAGGGAAAGTCCCAGGCCCCTGAAAGTGTATACAAATTATGTGTTCACTGGGAGGGGTGGGGCAAAGGGGGGAAATGGCTAAAATAGTTCGTGTGCTCCAGCTTAGAGGTCGCGTCAGTTGCAAAGAAATCTGTAAATTTAAAGGAATCTGTCACACATTTTGCTAAAAGTAAAGAAGGTTCACTTAAAAATAATCGACGTGCGCACACTTCTCTCTTTAATTCTTTGATTTATCAACAGCCGATTATTTTGCTGTCGTTGTGGTTTTTGGCGACATTTTGTTTTAATGTGTTTTAAAGACTTCAGAAAACGATTTAACGTGATTTTTTGGATGTTTTTGTGATCAAACATCTCTACTTTTATATGGATCTTTTATTTGAATCTAGTGTATAGTGTGAATGACAGTGTTTTAATGAAGGATGAATCAACTTAAGGCAAATTAAGGTAAACGTTATTGAAAGGTGTCTATACAACAATTAATTGCGATTTCTAGATATTAATATAATCATATTACACCAAGAAGGATCACACAAACTTAGGAGATGAAGACCGTCCTTGGAGATGATAACGGTTCTTGGGATGTAATTGAAAATCCCATGAAGACGAGTTAAATATAATGTGCAGTAATTAATAGGTATATCATAATAATAAATAAATTTATTGTAGTTGCGAAGCTAGTATTTTGTGAAAGCAGGGAGTTTAGGACTTGCTATGGTTCAAGGTTTTCAAATTCGCCATGTCCCTCTATGTCTTAATCTTTTATGTTGTTTTACACAATGTTATAACGCCTATGCCTGTTAAAAAAACAAGGTTTGTCCTTTTTGTGATTGCTTAATTTAGAAACTAAGCGAAAAAACGTATTCTACAAGTATCATACAAGTTAATCAATATTAAAGCCTACTATTATTATAAATTTAAATGATTACATGGTAGTTTTAATCAGTTAACTTCCAGTGATAGTTATGTATATCAGATATGTGGGTTTTTATTTAAAATAATTTTAGCACACTTGTAATTCTCTTGTGTTTGAGTAATTTACTAATAACTATGATGCAATCGAGATTACTTTTAAAAAATTTCAAAACTTATCAAGAACTTTGACATCAAACTGTTAAAGTACGTGTTAGGGCCGCTTTTACAAACGTCCGTAAACCTTATAACCGCGAATAAATTTCGAAAAATAGTTGTTTAAATTTAGCCTTAAGGGACTTAAAAATTGGACTATTGTCAAAGGTTACAAGCAAAATTTTGATATTTTTTTGCTTTTCTGAACAGTCTGTAGACAAGTAATCAAACCAACAAAACTGATGTATTTATACAGACTGATCCCGAAATACTGTGTCTGTTAGCAATCTGAATTTAAATTTTAAAGGATACCAATAGTGTACACTTTCAGGTAGCAATTCAATAATTTAATCTGATGCCAACATACTCAGTTTCTCTGGATCATTGTGTATATTTAGACAATGTATTTACATATATTATTACATCTGAGTATGTTTATGAACAACAATTCGAGTTAAATTAATTTTGCCTATACATTCCAGCACGTTATTATTTTTTTAATAAATTTTTATTGGAAAGACTTTGTTTCATTTTATTAAGCGATGTTAAATGTTTTTGTGCTATTGCAACTGTTACAGATGCTTTTTTATTAAAATGTCTCGTAACAGTGCATGAGTACAGAAACATTTAACATTTATAATTCTTTAAATTTGGAAAATAAATAAAATGTCCTGTTTGAATTTCCCGCTATTATCGAATTAGTTTGTTCTCCCCAGGTTAGGTGGCGCTTTCGCGAAAAAACGAGGGGTAGACAGAGAGATTCGCTTCTTCCTCTCTCTTATTCTATGGGAAAGTCCCTTCATTAATCAAGGAAGCTGTGGCACGAACCATTGTTGTTCAGATGAAACCATGGTTACGGTGATTGCTTATAATGTCATTAAAATTTTTGTTTCGTCTGTCAGCGGTAATTTTTCAGTTTCAAACAGTGTCAGTGAAGGATTAAAATGTGTTCCTACTTTGAATATTGTGACTTGTGTTTGCTGTTTGGTGAATACGCTGGAAATGCAAGTGAAGCCGCTCGTCAGGATGCCGATCCAGACGAAAACTCGAATTTCCATTGACTGGACCAAAGAATGAGATCAACTGGTCGTTTGGATATTTTACCAAGGGAACTTGGTCGGCCCAGAGGTAAGAAAACTGTCACTGCGGAAGAAGCAATTTTAGAAGAACTCGTGAGGAGTTGGTGAACCGAAATCATGCCGCTAGTGCTGATCACTCCAGAAACATTACAAACGGTGCAAGCCAAACCAATGAGCATTTGTTATAATTTTTTAGTGCATTGTTTGTTCGGTTTTTAAGTTGTTTAAAATATTATTACAATAAATAAAGCTGTTCTCCGCTCAGTTGCATTCAATAACATAATTAAAAATTACGATAATGCGCGAACTAATCTGACTAACAACAATGGCGTAACCATGGTTTTAAAGACTAGAAATTAAATATGTTCAACACCTTTTAATGGTATCCAAGACTTTAATTATAATTTTTAATGTCAGTTTTCACGTGAATCTTTGTGCAATGTTGCCTTTTTCCATAATTTGTTTAGGTTCTGATATAAAAACAGAGCATGTGGAATTTTTTTAAACATTTTTTCGGTACCCTGGAGGATTATCCAATTACTCCCCTTCAATGAGGTGCGCGACTTTCCGGACGTCCTGTACGGGCTTACCCAACGATCCGAGAAAGCTCCATAACTTGTTTATTATTAAAGATATTGACTTTTCTGACTTTACTTTTTTTTAGATTATAGATGCGTTCCTGCTGCATGTTTTTAAAATATTGCGGTGTATATACAAGCTGTTCCAATATTAAAAAAACACTTGAGTAGTTTTTTCATTTTTGGACGTAGCTTTTAATACTGATGATTTCAACCTCAACTTGTATTGGTCGATTCTGCTTAGAATTTGAAATAATTTGATTTTTTTTGGACATAAACACGTTTTATTTAAAAATATATTACACAAAAACGGAGATTCGTAGAAAAGTAGGACTTTATGTCCACAATAAAGGGAAAAGTTCAAGCTAGAAACGTAGAAAAAATGAGAAGTTTGTTAAAAGTTGAAAAACTTGAAAAACTTAAATGGAACACCCTATTTTTTGTTCTTTCGTATCTAAGATTATTAAATTGTCTATCCAAATACATAAAGTTTCAGATGATTAAAGTTAATAACTAAAAAGATATTTTACTTTAAAGTTAATCTTAACAACAATGCACACTATTCACTAGCATTGTTGTTACCATAATAAACCATGCCATAACCATAGCAACTCCACCACATACCATTTGTTGGAGATTATATAAGACTTTAAAAATTCGCCATAAATATTAAAATTTTAGTTATTTTACTGTAATTAATGACAAATAATGGCCTAAGGGTAACATTAAAGTTATTATTAGCAAAAAATTTCACTTTTTGACGACTAAAACAATAGTTAATAATTTTTTTTTAATGTTTAATATCTTTTGAGTAATCAGCAAAAGACCCATAACTCTTAATGTTTTTAGAGAGGCAATTTAAAGGTCTTTTAGATGCAAAAATAAAAAATTGGCTATTCACTTTAATAAACCTCTTCATTTTTTATCTTCTTGATTGCAATAAGCTAATAAAAATAATACAACCTTGAAGTGTGAAGTTTCTTCTTTAAAGTGGTGAATTGATTTTCATTGTTACAAAAATCTAGTCTATTTCTATTTTAACTAAAGATAAGGTAGAAAATATTTTTTCAATTATTATAGTTGTTAATATACTAAGGGCAAAAAGAAGCTTTTGTGGCCTGAAACGCAGCATACAATCATTTTATATTTTTTAACTTGTGATTTATTTTATTACATTATGATACTAATGATGGTATGTTTAAACAAAAACGTTTTTTTCTATAGCAGATGTTAAACTATTCTTTATTGACTCTTTTCATTAGATAAAATAGCACTTTAACCGCAAGGGTAGATAAAATGTATGCATGATAATAAAGGTAATCTTGCAAGAACGCACCTTGAAATTTGTGAAATTGGCAAAAATACGGTCGCGAATTTGCTTCCTGCCAAATTGAACATTTTCGTAAAGTATTCCGTCAAATAATGGCTATTATGACATCGCACTTGACAACGTTGCGTGCTTTAAGATGCCTATTAAAGCATCAAAATGGCGGCAAATTACAAAAAACGTTTTAAATTAATTTTATCCCATTAAATTTACAAATTCTTGAACATTAATTTGAAGGGTTCAATAACTTTTTTCACTTAAACTTAAAGACTGCTTATCACAGATAAACAATATCTTTGTCGTCTTGTACAGGTGTCCGGAAAGTCGCGCACCTCATTGAAGGGGAGTAATTGGATAATACTCCAGGGTACCGAAAAAATGTTTACAAAAATTCCACATGCTCTGTTTTTATATCAGAGCCTAAACAAATTATGGAAAAAGGCAACATTGCACAAAGATACACGTGAAAACTGAAATTAAAAATTATAATTAAAGTCTTGTATACCATTAAAAGGTGTTGAACATATTTAATTTCAAGTCTTTAAAACCATGGTTACGCCATTGTTGTTAGTCAGATTAGTTCGCGCATTATCGTAATTTTTAATTATGTTATTGAATGCAACTGAGCGGAGAACAGCTTTATTTATTGTAATAATATTTTAAACAACTTAAAAACCGAACAAACAATGCACTAAAAAATTATAACAAATGCTCAAAAGTTTGGCTTGCACCGTTTGTAATGTTTCTGGAGTGATCGTAGCACTAGCGGCATGATTTCGGTTCACCAACTCTTCATGAGTTCTTCTAAAATTGCTTCTTCCGCAGTAACCGTTTTCGTAACTCTGGGCCGACCAAGTTCCCTTGGTAAAAGATCCAAACGACCAGTTGATCGCATTCTTTGGTCCAGTCAATGGAAATTCGAGTTTTCGTCTGGATCGGCATCCTGACGAGCGGCTTCACTTGCATTTCCAGCGTATTCATCAAACAGCAAACACAAGTCACAATATTCATAGTAGGAAAACATTTTAACCCTTCACTGACACTGTTTGAAACTGAAAAATTACCGCTGACAGACGAAACAAAAATTTTAATGACATTATAAGCAATCACCGTAACCATGGTTCCATCTGAACAACAATGGTTTGTGTCAAGTGTTATAATAATGTTTATTAACGGCCACGCCAAGTACAAGTGATATATAAAATACAAAGATAAATACAAACACAGATAGGTACAATACAGTTAACATAAAATAAAGTGTTAATTATTAAAAGAGCTAAGTTCACTATGTTCAATAACAGTTTTTAAATCTTTTAGAAATCTATTTTTAGGTAAACCCATAAAATCTAATTTACCAGAAAGTACGTTGCATGTTTTAGACAGCCTAGAAGATACAGAATTTTTCCCATAATTGGTACGGTGGTAAGGCACTGCAAGCATTCTAGGCTCTCTAACGTTACAAACGGGTATATTTATTGAAAATAGCGGAAAAATAGGATTACAATTTACATTACAAGACAATATACGATATACGAACGACGCGTCATAAAATATTCTACGAGAAGATAGTAAGGATAGTCCTAAATAACTTAAAATGTTTATATAATTATTTTTGTCATAAAATATGTTAAATTTGTAACATACAAATTTAACAAATTTTTTCTGAACATTTTCAATTCGATTAATATGAACATTATAACAAGGTTGCCAAATAATTGTGCAGTATTCCAAAATTGGACGAACATAACAATTATATAATAACATTACAACACGCAAACTTGAAAAATCAGAGCACTGTCTTATTATAAATCCTAATGTTTTGTTTGCTTTCGACAAAATGTGGTTAACGTGATAGTCAAAACTTAACTGGCTGTCTACAATAACTCCTAAATCGCGAATATGAGTGACACATTCAATTTGATTGCCTGATATAAAGTACGATGGTAGATTGTAATATAATTTTCTAGAAAATCTTAGTGATTTACATTTATTTATGTTCAGTTCTAAAAAATTTTTTTTACACCACATACAAAAACTATTTAAATCACGTTGTAATATATCACAGTCGTTTGGATTTATAATAACTTTAAAAATCTTTACATCGTCGGCAAAAAGAAGGATTTCAGAGCTTTCGATCGCTGTTTTGACATCATTTATATATAGAGAAAAAAGAATAGGGCCTAGATGTGACCCCTGAGGCACACCTGTGGATGGGTGAATTGCGCGAGACTTAACACCATTTATAGTTACATACTGTACACGATTAGATAAAAAAGAATAAATCCAACTAAGGACTGGATCCCCAAAACCTAAATTATCTAATTTTGATATTAATAACTCAATGGAAATGCGATCAAAAGCTTTTGACATATCAGTATATATACAATCAATTTGGAATCCATTTTCAAGATTTGACGTTATATATTCAGTAAACAGAAAAAGATTGGTCATCGTAGAGCGACCCTTGAAAAAACCATGTTGTTCTTCAATAACAGATTGTTTTACAGAAAATGATATAATGTCAGCCATAATGGAGTCAAAAACTTTTGATATATACGATGGGGTACATATCGGTTTATAGTTGGAAATATTTACACGACTACCATTTTTATAGACAGGTCTGATATATGAGATTTTCCAAATATCCGGAAATTGAGACTGATCAAGAGATTTATTGAACAGCATTTGTAATGGCAATGTCAATTCATAAGCACAATTTTTTAAAAACATTTGAGATATACCATCAGGGCCGGTTGTATAGTTGTCATCTAGATGTATCAATTTTGAAAAAATAACATCAGCAGAAATTTCAACGCTATTTAAAAATACAGCATTTTAATCATTTTTAGAAAAATTTAAATCAGATAACTTCGGTTGATCAAGATAAACAGATTCAAAATGATGGGCAAAAAGGTTTACAATACCATTAGGAGAATAACATGAATTTTCATTTAGCGACATTTTTTTAGGATAACCCTGTACAGTATTTTTAGATTTAACATATGACCAAAATGCTCTACTGTTAGTTATAATATTTTGTTCTATCTGATCAAGGAATTGTTTTTTACAGTTCTTTGTGGCATTTTTACATTTTTGTTGCCAGATTTATTATCATTGTTGACTCAAAAATTTTGTTAACATTTCTTAAAGAATCTGGGAAGGTTTCTTCAGTTCTTATGTTACTACGTCCTTTTATGTAATGTCATTTATACCACAAATGAATTTGGATTCAAAATGGTAGTGCAAACACCTTCATTTTTAACAAAGAATTTTTAATCTTTACTTCATCATATCTTCACCAATAAAAGACTTAGATTTTTTTTAACATTTTTCTGGTTATCTAGGGCATCGGCCGCTGATGTAGTGTCACGGCGGTGCGCGACTTTCCGGACCACCTGTATAACAAATAATTTTTAATGATTCCACAAGACTAGTAAATGTTTCCTCTTCAACAAATAACAATGATTTTGACTGTACCATCTCAAAAATTGTAAATAGATTGCATTTTTCTAAGACTATCTACTACGTCTACAAAAATATATATTCCGTAGTTGCAAAATCCCCAGTTAACTTTAATAGAAAGCTCAATTAAAGTTAATTGCGCTGTTAAAAGTTAACAATGCGAATAGACCAATCAAATTGCTTCAATTCACGCATTTAATTGCGGATTGAAATAATGCCGCTTCTATAAACCGACCCTAAAGAGTAAATTTTGATTTACTCCTTTTAGGGATTTCATGACTGTTTTTTTTTAAATGTTCACTTTGTAGGACATTCAAGAATACCTAGACAACTCCAGCGACGGATTTATCTACTTTAGCCTTGGCACAAACGTAAAAAGCGCAGCCCTTCCACCACAAATCAAAGACGCAATTCTCCAAACTTTTGCCGAACTCCCCTACAACATCCTCTGGAAATTTGAAGACGAACACATCCCCAACAAACCCAAAAACGTGAAAATTGTAAAGTGGCTGCCGCAAACCGCTGTTTTAGGTAACACACATCAATTTAGAGTGCCACCAAAAAACTTACTTTTAGCACACAAAAATATCAAGGCGTTTATTATGCAGTGTGGACTGCAATCGATGGAAGAGGCGATTGTCTACAACGTTCCGATGATCGGCTTACCTTTTTACGGGGACCAAGGAAACAATGCGAAAGTTCTAGAGAGCAAAGGTCTCGGTATCAGACTGAATACGGAGAAGTTGGAAAAAAACACGTTTTTGAATGCGATTTTGACAGTTATTTCGGATCCAAAGTATAAAATAAAATATTTTTTAACCAAATTTAACAATTTTTGTTTAGGTATAAAGACAATTTGAAAGAACTTGCCGCGCTTTACAGCGACCATCCAATGTCAGGTCTAGAAAAAGCAATCTGGTGGACCGAATATGTAATTAGACACAAAGGCGCCAAACACTTGAGATCTCACATTATTGACGTACCGATGTATCAGTATTTACTCCTCGATGTTATCGCTTTCATAGCAGCAGTTTTAACTGCGATAATTTTCGTTATAACAATCACACTTAAATTCATTTTCAGGAAGGTTTTTAGAAGGAATTCCAAAATTAAAAAAGAGTAGTAACACATTTTTTTTATTTCGTCGAAATAAATTGTATTTTCTTATTCAGCCTGTTTGTGATGAACGCTGGGTAATATAAATTCAGGATGGCTTTGGCTTCTTTAATCATATATTCGACGTTTTGTAGAAAATCCCTAAAATAAAAAAATCACAATTCCTAGATATTTATTTAATAATAGTGACGTACTTGAGATTTGTGCAATTTTTTTGCTGTCCCCCCTTCAAACAATGAAGGATTGCAAGCGCAGCTTCGTACAACTTTGTCCCTACAACCCTTGAGTTGCAACCCCGACGCGCTTTCTCATTCTCTAGCCATAAGTGGAAATATTTGAACATATTTTCAGCGTCTCCTGTTAGGAAAAAGTTACAACTCTCGCAACTATCAAACAATAACTTACCAAGCTTTACGTAAAAACTATACAATCGGTAGTAAACTTCCTCGAAATCTTTGTGATGTTTATAGAGAATTTTTTCTCTGATTTTTAAACTCTTTATTAAAAGTTCTAACTGATTAGAAGAATCGCCTACAACAATACAGTTTTCGCTTAATGGATTTATTTCATTAAAACTTACTTTCCATGTATTTTTGGGCCTCATAATTGATTTTCCTAAACGGTTTCAAATGGTATTTTTCGCCACAGTTAACGCAAAAACTCAAAATTGTGTTCTTAATTTCTGGGACCAGTCCTTTGCATTTCGGGCACAAATAGCTGTCCAGCATGTCCTATTGGAACATAAATGTTTCTTTGTTTACTTTAAAAAACTACTAAAACTTTTTCTACCACGATGTATGGTTTTTTAATTACTAATTCTTTAAAACTGTGCGGGAGCGGGAATATTCTTAGATTAGTGTAAAAATGGTCACAGGTAACGTCATCTTAACTGTTGTTAACTTTTGGTTCAAACGGAATAATAAAACACAGACAATAGAAACAAAAAAATTTGTATTAGTTAATAACATAACAATACCAACTACGAATTTTTGAAATTAATATGTAAAAATTTAAAAAACTGGGGAACATATTTTTCGTTATTTTTACAATAAGCTTCATCTATTTTAAAAAGTTTAAGTCACAAATAAGAATTAACAAAATAATAAACTGGTAATTTAAAAATGGTGGATGCGCCGGGATAAAAAAAATTACCGCAAAAATAATTGTCTGTCGCAAACGTAAAACGTAATATGGTATTGTAGTTGTATGATTTATGACCAAATTGAATCAAATTTTTCCTCATAGCAATTTTTTTACAACTTTTTTATAAAATTGATAGAATTTGCACTTTGAGCAGAATATGTCATTCTGAACTTGTTAAAACCGTTTGACGCAAGAAAACAGATCATTAAAAAATTACATATTAGTGTTATAACGGTTGGTAACATAAAAAGACACAAATTCAAATCAGAATTTTAGAGTATACACTTGAATTTTTGAAATAAATTAGTGCGAAATTTTTTTCAACCCCCGAGAAGGTGTTGAAAAATAAAAAAGGGTTTTTGCAAAATAGGTAAGCGTAGGGAAAAATTGTAAAGCATAGAATTTTAAATATGTTCTTTTGATTTTTTATATCGTTTATATCGTTATTAGAAGTGAAAGTAAAGAAACTAAAACAAAGTTTAAAAACTAGACACACCAAATGTTTATTTCAAATACAACGCGTTTCTACAAGTTTTAGTTACTTTCCACGTCAAGAAAATCTAACAAAAAGTGAAAGTAAAGCGATAATATGTACAAGTTTAAAAAATCATAATTATAATATCATAAATTTTGTTGCTGAATTAGTATACGAGGTCGTTTTTTATATAAAAAAGTTTTTGTGAATTTTTTTGAAACTGCAAATTTTATATTTACCTATATATATCTTTACCTACTTCTGGATAAAGTTAGCCAATTTTTAGTTTATTAGCTTTTTTTGCAAAAACTTCTTCAGTGTATGTATATTCAAACAAGTTTTAGTTTAATATGACAAAAGTAACTGGGAAAATTTTCTTGTAACGTGTCACGTTTGGGTGATAAAATTTTCTAAATGTGAGTTTTTTGCAATTAAAAAAAAATAAAAAGGATCAGAATGAAATGTGTAAAACGTGAAAAGGTTAAAATCATACGCCTTTAAAAACTTGTGAAACTAAATTAGTTAATAAGTAAAAACGAAATCGAGTAAAATGGTTAATTTATAAAAAAAAGTACAGAACAAAACGTTGCTGAAATGAAAATGAAACAGTTCCAATAAGTTTGCGGTACAATCTCAGTAAGTTATTGCAGCTTATTTACGGCCTAAGTCGCTTGAAAATGGTTAATATTAAGTAACGTAACTAATACGTAACTCATTTTTATTTTTAAAGTACAGCAGTTAACCGATTTAAGGACACGAACTCCTACAAATCACATGATGGTAATTTTGAAAATTCTTTAAAAATATTCGCAGTTTCATATTCACAGAATTTCTTGTAATAATAATTGATGGTTAAGCACAAATTGATTTTAAAAATACTACGATAAACAATCCTTAGAGTCAAATGGTGTGAATATAAGATATTAAGTTACGTCATTGCTTTATTACTGCTTAAAAAACATAGGTACGAAGTAAAGTTTAGCTATGATTATTTGTAAAGCAGAAGAACAGAATTAATAATGAAACATTAATTTAATTTAACTAATTTGGTAAGGATATGTTGAATTTGTAAATATTACCTGCATTATTTTATAAGCACTCAGTGATTTTGTTATAAAACGAAAACACTTTTTCACTCTTTATTCAAAAAGCACTTACTGGATTTTTGGTATTGTTACTGAGTTAGAAAACCACTAATTTCAAAAATTCAAAAATAAAAAATTGACTTAATTTAAGTATTTACCATTTTTTGGAACTCGAAATGTTTGTAACAGGGTCGGACAACACAGTTCTACAACCTCACAATTTACAGTTAAAAAATGATTATAAAAAAACGCCTGCATGCCAAATTTTGCAAATATTGGATAAATATTTTCAAAGGTAAAAAAATATAGCTTGATTTTTGGGCTAATAGTTCCACAAAAAAACTTTTTAGAAAAAAATACAGACCAATGTTAATAATTAATCTATGGTTGTAATATTTGCACGTAACTCCCGTGACACTATATAACTTGGTAACTGTTACAAATTCTGAAATACTCGAAATAAAAATTATTGAAACTTAGATCAAATTTTGCTGTGCGCTAATGATTTAAAAAGGTAAGTATGGTTGCTTAGATAGTTGCTGTGATTTTTTAATAGTGTGCCTTCAGACGCACTAAATTATATTAGAAAAAATTAAATAACTGAACGGTTAAAGCAAATTGCAAAAAATAAACTGATTTATAAAACCTAAAAAATATGTAAAACTATACCGGCGATGTCATTAAAAAAAACTATGTTTTTTATAAGCATTCAGTGATTTTGTTATAAAACGAAAACACTTTTTTACTCACTCAAAAACCACTTACTGGATTTTTGGTATTGTTACTGAGTTAGAAAACCACTAATTTCAATAATTCTAAAATAAAAAATTTACTTAATTTAAATATTTACCATTTTTTGGAACTCGAAATGTTTGTAACAGGGTTGGACCACACAGTTCTACAACCTCACAATTTACATTTAAAAAATAAATGTTTATAAAAAACGATTGCATGCCAAATTTTCCAAAAATTCGGTAAGTATTTTTAAAGATAAAAAATATCTCAATTTGTGAGGTAAATTTTCGAAATGATTTTTGTCCCAAAAACTTATGTACTATGTGAACCATTAGCTCCACTTACACTGTAATTTTCTCAATTTTCTTTTGTCAAAACTACGGATATCTGTTCTATTACCGTCTAAGTTATCAGAGCAATGAAGTTAAAGAAATTATGTTATCACAAGGGAAACAAAATACAGGCAGATAGAGCATTAAATTCTTAAAAGTATAGGATAAACGTAATGCAAAAATTTTATCGTAAACTATATTAAAAAAAACTTTTACCAATTTCCACTCTACCCTATATTTTTCAAAATACTGCGAATATGTTTACAGATGCAAGAAAAATGTTACAAAACAAGTTGTAGAGAATTCATTTTCTACAAAAAAGTCCGCGAGACCATATCCCTATCTTCAACTATTTAGGCCCCAAAGTCTTTCAAAGACGCTCAAGCCACTGATTTCTTTCACTTTACCGGTGCTCAAGTATTGGAAAGTTAATTTATTCTTAAATCTTTAAAGATAAAAATATGGTGTCCCGGACTTTTTTGTAGAAAATTTAATTCTCTATAACTTTGTTCCTTGGATTTTTTTGGTATCTTAAACCGTATTTGCTGCATTTGCAAAAATACCAGGTAGATCGCAAATTGATAATTGCAAGCGATAATTTATATTTATTAAATTAAAATATTTCAAATTTATATTTATCAAAACGCTGCGAATAAAATTGAAGAGACAAGAAAAGTGTAAGGAACAAAAAATTTGGATTTTCAAACAACTATGAAAAATATATTACCCAACAAGTATTTATAATTTAATGATTTTTTAAACATTAATCAATTCAAGAACAGCACAATAAATTATTATTACATGAAATGTCGGAAATAGAAAAATCTTAATTGTATGATTGCCTGTCAATAAAATTTTATTTTATATAATAATGTCAATCCAAACACCAAAATCAAATTCTATCTGCGATAAAAAAAATACATAACATTTTCAACGTCACCTCCACTTCACTAAATCATAAAAAAGTCATCAAATGGTAGTGACACATTGTTTTCTATTTTCTGCACATTTTTATGTAATTAAAATCTGCGACGGTTGTATATTTGTTCAATTGAAAATAAGTTTAACATAACTTATTTTTATAATTTCACATTTTTTACTTTAATAACCGTTTACAAAATTTCTAGATATTCACAACTTTTATGTGAAATAACTTTTCCATGGCCAACTACTTCCAAATATATTAAATATATTTTTTCTCAAAAATATGTAGGGATATGAAATTGTATTTATATTGTTTTCTGTTCAGAAAAAATAAGCTTTTCCAAAATGTCATAGCCAACTATGATTCCTATTTAAAAAAATACAACTTTATGTTATTACGGCTAAACGAATGATTAAAAAAAGCTGATAACATTATTAAATTCTCCGTAAAAAAGTGCCTGTATAATGTCTTTGTTTCAAATGTAATAAGAAAGATATGAATTTTTTGAACTACGCTAAAATGTCAACTTTTGTTTATAAATCAAAAACAAAAGACGCTAGCGAGATGCAGTTTTGACCAAAATTATTTTCCAAAAAAACGTACCCGAGATTATGTGATTCTCCTAATGGTATTGTAAACCTTTTTGCCCATCATTTTGAATCTGTTTATCTTGATCAACCGAAGTTATCTGATTTAAATTTTTCTAAAAATGATCAAAATGCTGTATTTTTAAATAGCGTTGAAATTTCTGCTGATGTTATTTTTTCAAAATTGATACATCTAGATGACAACTATACAACTGGCCCTGATGGTATATCTCAAATGTTTTAAAAAAATTGTGCTTATGAATTGACATTGCCATTACAAATGCTGTTCAATAAATCTCTTGATCAGTCTCAATTTCCGGATATTTGGAAAATCTCATATATCAGACCTGTCTTTAAAAATGGTAGTCGTGTAAATATTTCCAACTATAGACCGATATGTACCCCATCGTATATATCAAAAGTTTTTGACTCCATTATGGCTGACATTATATCATTTTCTGTAAAACAATCTGTTATTGAAGAACAACATGGTTTTTTCAAGGGTTGCTCTACGATGACCAATCTTTTTCTGTTTACTGAATATATAACGTCAAATCTTGAAAATGGATTCCAAATTGATTGTATATATACTGATATGTCAAAAGCTTTTGATCGCATTTCCATTGAGTTATTAATATCAAAATTAGATAATTTAGATTTTGGGGATCCAGTCCTTAGTTGGATTTATTCTTTTTTGTCTAATCGTGTACAGTATGTAACTATAAATGGTGTTAAGTCTCGCGCAATTCACCCATCCACAGGTGTGCCTCAGGGGTCACATCTAGGCCCTATTCTTTTTTCTCTATATATAAATGATGTCAAAACAGCGATCGAAAGCTCTGAAATCCTTCTTTTTGCCGACGATGTAAAGATTTTTAAAGTTATTATAAATCCAAACGACTGTGATATATTACAACGTGATTTAAATAGTTTTTGTATGTGGTGTAAAAAAAAATTTTTAGAACTGAACATAAGTAAATGTAAATCACTAAGATTTTCTAGAAAATTATATTACAATCTACCATCGTACTTTATATCAGGCAATCAACTTGAATGTGTCACTCATATTCGCGATTTAGGAGTTATTGTAGACAGCCAGTTAAGTTTTGACTATCACGTTAACCACATTTTGTCGAAAGCAAACAAAACATTAGGATTTATAATAAGACAGTGCTCTGATTTTTCAAGTTTGCGTGTTGTAATGTTATTATATAATTGTTATGTTCGTCCAATTTTGGAATACTGCACAATTATTTGGCAACCTTGTTATAATGTTCATATTAATCGAATTGAAAATGTTCAGAAAAAATTTGTTAAATTTGTATGTTACAAATTTAACATATTTTATGACAAAAATAATTATATAAACATTTTAAGTTATTTAGGACTATCCTTACTATCTTCTCGTAGAATATTTTATGACGCGTCGTTCGTATATCGTATATTGTCTGGTAATGTAAATTGTAATCCTATTCTTCCGCTATTTTCAATAAATATACCCGTTTGTAACGTTAGAGAGCCTAGAATGCTTGTAGTGCCTTACCACCGTACCAATTATGGGAAAAATTCTGTATCTTCTAGGCTGTCTAAAACATGCAACGTACTTTCTGGTAAATTACATTTTATAGGTTTACCTAAAAATAGATTTCTAAAAGATTTAAAAACTGTTATTGAACATAGTGAACTTAGCTCTTTTAATAATTAACACTTTATTTTATATTAACTGTATTGTACCTATCTGTGTTTGTATTTATCTTTCATTTCATTAAAATTTTCACAAACAAAAAAGTTAAGACGTATTAGACTATTCACTTAATTTTAAAGTGTGCAAATTTAGTTACCAGTTCGTGTGCAGGATCCGAGCAAATGACACATTTACATTCGAAATGGTACAACTCCTTGCAAGCGTACTGTCTTTGCTCCCTCTCCATCCCCCGATAATCGATTCCGTAACAATTGAAAATTTCCTCATTTTGAGCGATATCCTCGAGCGCTTTAACAACAATAGTATCACTCATGAAACTAAAACACTTCTATTCTCATCCAACCCTTGACGAAACCAACTCACAAACGTACTAATTCGTAACATTTGGCCGACACGAATGGTTCATTATACTAACTGACGGAAAAATCCCAGAAGCTATCGTTATGAGAACATCCGGGAAAAGCAAATCCGACGAAGAGCACGTCCACTGTTCGATCGTGCTCGAATTGCACGCAAGCTGAGCGATGTGTTTTGTAATAAAACCCCCGACGAGTTTCACCAACTCATTTAAACCCTCCTTTGGACAGCTGGGTTGTGTCAAAAACCAGGTGAAAAAATCGGTGTATTTTTGCAAATACGTAGTCACAACACTGGCCATAATTATATAAGGGGCCAGGTTTTTGTTCTTGTGGATGTTGGAAAGCAGGCGGTTGAAGTACCGATAGTTGTTTTCTTTATCACCGAAATGTTTCACATCGTCTTCAAAGCCACCTTCCAGTGTTTGAAACCCTGATAAAGCCCCTTCTAACACTACTTTAAACGCTGGAAGCGCGATTCCTAAATCAAACCAAATGTTGGCTTGCATTCCATCGCATTCCCACCGATGGCACTTTGTCCAATTTTGATCGCGACATTTTTCGTCGCAGTAAACACAAACGGTGCATGTGTTGCAAGGCACACCGCTTACAATATCGCTAAGACAGTTGTAACACTTGAACGAGTAGAATTCCTTGTTTTCTTTGAAAACTGGAGCGAAAACAAACGCTTTTTCTATAAAGAGGAGGTCGCCTCGTTGGATGTTTGTACTAGCAATAATGTGACGTCCTTTGTCTTTATTGTAACTGTAATGGTTTTAACATTACCTTGCTGGTTTCAGTGTGGTGTTTGCTTGTTACCTCATTTTTACTTTAGTGGAAGCATAGGCCAAACATTTGTTTTCTCCATCGGGAAATACCGGGATTTCGTGAAGGCACTCTTGACCACTGTCAGTTTTTGGTTTTGCATTTTTTAATTTCTTAATGTGGTTTAACCTCGTGACAAACTTATCTGTAAACAAAACACTGTGAAAGTAATTACAAAATAAATCTGATGTTTTTGGCTATTTTTGGAGAGCATTCCTTGATTTTTTATTGTTTTTGACACCTCAAGGGCACAACCCCTTTTTATGATACAGTCAGTGTATGTACTTCAAGTTGCAGAAAAAATTGTCTTTGCTTTTAAAGTAACATTCATTAACTTTGTGTTCAAATATTAGAAGCATTGTGCAATAAAATCGCACTTTATTACTTAGAAACTAACATTCTTCATACAGACTTCGTAAATTACTATTAAAATTATGTATTTAGAATGAATTGTTTAATATGTAGAAGACAGTAGTCAAAATTGTTTCAGAATTTTTAACAATTCCTTATAATCTAAATTAATTAATATTGGATCGCTGAAAAAAATATATATTTATATTTTCATGATATGCTAAAACAAAAGATGCTTGAATATTGCTTTGTCAAAAATTGCGGAAAAAAATGCAGCTAGCCCAAAAAAGCCTCCCAAAAATATATCTGTGTAACTAAATTCAATTCGCGATTAATTTGACCATTCCCAATTTTAATTAAAATTAGTTTGATTAGAAATTAATTAAAAACTATATTTTTCTAGTTCAAATAAATTTAGAATAAATTTAGAATAAATTGCGGAAAAAATGCAGCTAGCCCAAAAAAGCCTCCCAAAAATGTATCTGTGTAACTAAATTCAATTCGCCATTAATTTGACCATTCCCAATTTTAATTAAAATTAGTTTGATTATAAATTAATTAAATACTATATTTTTCTAGTTCAAATAAATTTAGATGACACTTATTTCGAAGAACTCAAATTAATCGCGAAGTTTAAATTTTATTTCGGTTTAAAGTGATTGCCAGTAGACATAAAACATACATTTTTTCCAAGACATAAAAACATAAAGGCAAAAACAATTTTGATTCAATTAATTATTAATAAATCAAGTAAGTGAAGATAATAATGTATTTTAGATTGCAACTAAAGAAATTTTAGACACAAACCACAATTAATTTAGCCTGTATCTTATAGAAGCGTCATTAATTTAATCCGCCATTAACTGATCACGTGACTAAATTAAGTTTTAATGGCGCTTTAAATACTAATTGAGTTTTTAATAAATCAGTCTTTTAGGTTTTTTTTTGGTGAATATCATCTTAACTTCATTGCCAAGATGCCAAAATAAGCGGAGACAATCTACATGTTTATTAATTATTCATGCACTTTAAAACAAATAATAGCTAATGTAATTTATACTTTCAATGAGAGACCTAGTCATTAATAACTATTTTACAATTTTATCAATTTTATTTAAAAAAATAATTCGGTAAAATGCGACGTTGGCGTTTTGATAGTTTTGAAACAGCTAATAGGTAGTATTTATAATGCATTACTGTCTTTGATAAAAATTGAACCTCGTAACAAATTTATCTATAAACACAACACTATGAAAGTAATTCAAAAATAAATCTCATGTTTGGCTATTTTTGGAAAGCATTCCTTGGTTACACGTTTTTTTTGGCACAGCAAGGGCACAACCCCTTTTTAGAATATTTAATTCCTATGTCCTTCAACTTGCAAAAAAAAAATATTTGGTTTTAAAGTTGAGTTCAAATATTAAAAGCATTGTGCAATAAAATCGCTTTTAAATTTAATTTTTTTATTTATTTTATTACTTAGAAATTAAAATGATTAACACAGACTTATTTTTCCCTTATAATTCCTTATAATCCAACTTACTTAATATTAGATCCCAGATTTAATTTGCGATTAATTTGATCATTCCGATTCCGAAGAAATTAATTAATATACGGGTATTTTTAGTTACGATTTATTTCGAAATTTTACTACGATTGAATGTGATTTCCATGCCAGAATGCCAATAGAAATAATAAAAAATAAATTTTTTTCAATGACATAAAAACATAAAGACACTAACATAAAAAACAATTTTGGTTCAATTAATTATTTTAATTATATTATTATTAAAAAAGTCAAATTTGGTATCAAATGGTAAGTGTAGATAACACTAGTTTACGTTTTTTACCAACACTCGTAAAATATCAAGGTGTATCGGTTGAATAATTAACCCTATATCTAATACTAAAGTCAAAAAAAAATGTCAAGTTTTTTAAATATTCATTATAATGTATTTGACAACAAATGCCAAAAACATCACAAAAAAGATTGATTCAAAACTTTTGAAAAATAAAAAATGACACAGATTGTTTATTTTTTCACTGATTTGCCATTTTCTCTTATTGACACCAGCAGTAATCGGCTAACCACATTCTTATCGCAAAAATCTTGGTAAACTTCTTTTCATAAGACTTTAAATGTTGATAAAAACATTTACCATTTGATCGCTTAAGTTTCTCAGGTTTTATTATATTAATTATACCACAAACAGAACAAAAGTTGTTTGGGCTTAAACTACATTCACTTGGCGATATTTTAAAGTAAATAAAATGTTTAACAATTAGTTTATCACAGAACCAATAAATCCCAAACTAGACACAAGAAACAAATTTTCAACACTTTTAGTGAATATAGTAAAAAAACTAGACGTGATAGACATTTGTGACATATTTTAGTTAGCACTTCTTGAGTAAGCAGGAAACAAAATCAGTGTAAATTATCTCTTGGTAAAAGAAAAAATATATAAACTGGTGTAATTAGTATTTTGGATTGCATCTAAAGAAATTTTAGAAATAAGCCACAATTACTTCAGCCTGTATATGTATATGTATGCCAAAAGTATGAAAAACTGTCCATATTTAGCAAAAATAATTAAAATTTTGAGTTAACTTCTAAATAATTGAAGGATTATAGAAGGCTCATTAATTTAATCCGCAATTAAAAATGCGTGACTAACTGATCAATTAACCAAATTAACGTTTAACGGCGAACTAAATTTTAATTGGGTTTTTAATAAACCGGCCTATAGTCTTGTTTATTTTTGCGAATATCATCTTAACTTTATTGCCAAGATGCCAAAATAAGCTGAAACATTCTTCATTTTTACCCTGGACTCGCACACTGTACAAAAATAAATACGTAGTATTTATAATAATTATTGTCTTTGATAAAAGTTGAATTAGCGCAAAAATTTAACCACTGGGAGTAATAATTAGCAGAA
This sequence comes from Tribolium castaneum, assembly GCF_031307605.1. Classification (NCBI taxonomy): domain Eukaryota; kingdom Metazoa; phylum Arthropoda; class Insecta; order Coleoptera; family Tenebrionidae; genus Tribolium; species Tribolium castaneum. Next base: position 11,422,109 of record NC_087394.1, read on the forward strand.
AAAAAGAGTCTCCTTTGCTCTTACAGCATGACACTCTTGATGTAAATAGTGGACAATTTACTTTAATTTTTTACCTAATCAATTTCTTGGTTTCAAGTTTCTACGTAAAAAAATACTCAGTCATATTAAAAGATGTTAAAAAAGATTTACAAATTTTCAGGCTAATTAAAGTAAAACAACCTCTGCGAGTAAAATATTAGCAACTATAAAATCATCAGACATCACAGAAAAATTTCGTTTGCAGAAAGGTTGTTGGTATTAATAAAAATTACAATCTTAACACATTTTTTATTTTCCACTTGCCTCAAAAATATCTGAAAAAAAAATTCTCACTTTTCAGTTTTTTTCAGTTTTTCAATGAAATTCTGACTGTTCCGCAAAAATAAAAATTGCAAACATGGCCGCTTTCTTTCTTACTGTGGTACTGTGTAAAAAGAGAAAAAATAATGAGAAATAATAATATGAACGGCTTTTACCACCTGTTACTATTGTATTAATACAAAAAATATACCATTAAATATTAAATTCACATAGTCACTTCAATAAAAAGCTGATGCAAGTTAAAATAATCACTAGCTACATTTATTTTTTATCTAAAAACTGCCAATAATTTTTCTTTTATTCATTTTTTGTTAGGTACAGCATAAAAAATTATGTCCCATATGAATGAAATTTGGTTACGACACAAAACTTTTCAGTTCTTCTGATAAACTCGTAATATTTATTAAAAACATAACTAAAGGACAATGGTTCACTGTTATAAAAGCTTAGTCAACTAAAAAATGGACTTTTACATAATTTAAAAATAAAATATCTAAAAACCAAACAATACTAAGGGTTTGAAAATGTAATAAATAATATTTTACTTTATTTTTAATAAAAATTTATATCCTTTCTTCTGTTTACTAAAATAAAAACTATTAAGTCAGTTTATAAGTCTCGTAATAAATACTGATAAAATTCGCTTAACATTACCTTTTTCCACAACGTTTTCAGTCTCCAGAAAATGCAGCACCTCAGAAATGCACTGATTCAAAGCCTCTTTTTGATTCAGCTCATAGTAACATTCGGTCTTCCTAACGTAAACTTTTGGTTTCAGATCTGTTGGATAATCACTCTTGAAACACAACTCAATATCTTTAAGACAGTTGTGGTATTCTTTCAATTCAAATGAAACGGCAGATCTATTGGCCAAAGCTAGTCCATACTCTTTACTGTATGGTATGGCAAAACGTAAACTCTTTGTATAACAATCAAAACTCTTAATTAGATTCTTCTCAGCATAAAAATTATTCCCTTCTCGCCTATGTAACGCCGAAACAGCATTATTCTTCACCGTTTTTTTCTTAAACTGACTTTCTAACCATGAATGAACCCGTGCCCTAAAAAAGTTCAAACTTTAAAAACAGGCATTAAAGTAATTGAACAACTTACAAATCAGATTCATAAAACTTGGCAAACTCTTCAAACACGTTGCCATCAACTGTTTTAAACCTCTCGGTGTAATAAGCCACTAAACAATCCATTTCTGGATTTGTAGATAATTTTAAAAAACTACAAAAGGTTAGTACGTATTGAAAAAAATTAGAACACAATGTGTTGAAGTCTAAAGCACAAAAACTGAAACTTTTTGAAATATTTGCGTAATAAATAACACATGTCACTAATGACATCCATCACTTCGCCGGTGACAAAACTCGTGATTGAAATGGTACAAAAGAACTACATTCGATTCCCGCGAAATGAACTACTGACGTAATCGCGGGTAATTTCAAAAATAATTCTACAATATAGTGCGTTGTAATAAACTGAACAGTTTTTATAACAACCTATTTACAAAAAAAGACATAAAAGTAGCAAAATAAAACTTGCCTCCCACTGGATGACATATCCATGTTTGAAAAAAAAATTGATAAAAATACAGGGTGATTCTTTAGGGCCTTTAAGGCCTTTTCAACTTCTAATAGAGCTATACGATCCAAAACGATTACTCTAAGTTCAACTTAATTATTTTCAAAATGGCTAAGCTTTCGAAACTACAAATAATGGCTCCAAGTTTGAAATTCTAAATAGTAACTACACATTTTTATTGCATATTTGAATTCACCTTCTCAAGCTGAGTAAAATTTACCCCTGTTGTTGGTACTAATCTGTCATAGTTTTTGACATATGACAATTTTTTTGTTAAAATTTTAATTTGCAAGAGTTTATCTAAGACATCACAGCTTTTAAACCCTTTGCGATAAGTGAATCATTTTTTTCGCATTTGATAACCGAAGTTTCGAAGATCCTTCTAGAATTTTCAAAATTGTCAAATGTCAAAATTCATGGCAAGTATGATTTTTTCAAAATAGTTATCAAAAAACTGCAATAACTCGTTTTTTTTTCAAATAGAACCACCCTGTTAACGGCAATCGAAAGGACATCAATAATTATGGTGACTTTTATTAATACTTCTTATACCTATCTCCTACAGTTTTTGAAAAAAATCACAAAAAACAGATTTTACTTTATAATTTTTATAGTTAATCAAGTAGACCTTGCAAAATGGTCAACAATTGGCAACCTTCAATGTTTTATTTAGTTTTTAGTTAGTTCATTATCGAATAAACAGTAAAACAATAGTATTTAATTGTGGTTTACTATAACTTAGTGAATTATGTAAAGTAACTCAGTCAAGCATCGAATTTTAACTTTCTTGAATGAAAATGGTGAATAAATCGAATATTTCTTTTAATTAATAACACAATTTTGTCGTATTTTTCCAAAGTTTACTTGATTAAAAATGAAAATAATGAACTAAAATTCAGTTTTTTGCGATTATTTCAAAAACTGTAAGAGATAGATATAGAAGATGTTAATAAAAGCCTGCATGAAAATAGATGTTCTTTTGAATGTCATTGAAAAAACAGAGTCATTCCATTTGAAAAAACTGTGTTATAACCATTTTTTAATCATAATTTTCAAAAATCATAGTAGCCTTGCAATTTGATAGTTGACAATCCTGAAAATTTAAGAAGACCCTTCGAACCTTTGCAAAAAGAATTATTCACATATTTTAAGGGGTTCACAAGTCGTGATATTTTAAATAAACCCCTGCAAATAAAAATTTGTATAAAAAAAATTACATAAGTCAAAAACTATGACAGATAAGTACCAACAAACTAGGGTATATTTTACTCAGTTTCAAAAGGCAAATTCAAAAATGCAATAAAAATAGGTGGTTACAATTTAAAATGTCAAAGTTGGTGCCACTTTCTCGCAGTCCCAAAAATTCAGCCATTTTGAAAGTAATTTAGTTGAATTCAAGATGGCCGATTTTGATTATATACAGAATCCTAAAGCTAGAGCTAGTTAGAAGTTAAAAAGTTTCTAAAGTAGGCTCTAAAGAATCATGTATAGTTTTATCAATATTTCAAGTAGACACAACCTAATAACATATAATTAGATTAAATATTGATTAAAGCCATTGTATGTAAAAATATGTTGGAGATATTGTTAACAAAATACAATCCATATCACCCTCAATCAATGCACAATAACTTAAATTTTGTCCCCTTATTTGAATGAATTTTAATAGATAAATGACCCAGTACATTTTAACCAAAAGATACCACAAAGAAATCACACGATACATAAAATTATGTAAAACAAATTTCGAAAAGTATATAAAAATGTGGGAAGTCTTCCGAACCCAGTATCACACTAAAATGCGTTACTTCTTCCCCTTTGTTATTTTCTCGTTAATTTATGGCAAAAGCAACTGCGTCCAAATAATTTGGGACAACAATGTTGATTTTGATAGCGTTGAAGTTGAAGAATTAGGGCGTTCGGATCAGGTCAGAATGCCGAACTGGTTCTTCATTTTCCCCGGTAAAATTATTACGAAATAATGCCAAAAAAATTATAATTTAATGTTAGGAACCAAATGGTGCGGAGCTGGAAACATCGCCGAAGACGAAAACGATTTTGGTGAATTTCGGGATACTGATAAATGTTGTAGGAACCACGACTTGTGTCCTGATATTATCGAAGGGTATCAATCTAAGCACAACCTCACAAATCCGTCGTTTTTTACGAGGTAAAAGAGTTATTTCTTTGGAATTGGAATTTTACTACTGGTTGTAGATTAAATTGTGAGTGTGATGAAGAGTTCCACAAGTGTCTCAAGTCGGTCAACAGCCGGGTTTCGACACAAATTGGCCAGATTTATTTCACGGCTTTGGGCACTCAGTGCTATCGGGAGGATTATCCGATCGTTTCTTGCAAGAAATATTCATATTTGCCGTAAGTTTATTTTTTTCACATTTTTTAACACTTTCAATTTCAACAATGGACGAAAACACGACAGAAGTGCTTTTTATTTTATTTTGAATTTTAATTTTCTTGTATTATTTATAACATAATTTAGGTATCTTTATTTCAAAAAAATGAATAGTTATTATTATTTAATAAAAAAAAAAGATAATTTCCTTTCGCCGGTTAAACGACGATTTGCTTGGTAGTTTCGTTGAAATAAAATAATTTCTATCAACTCCAAAAAAAGAGCCAAATCGTTTTGTTTCGGTCAAAAATTAAAATGTTTATACACCTTTCGTTCAAACGAGTCCATTTTTGATGATTCCTTGAAACTTAAATAGCTCAAGTCGCCAAGTGGTGAAAAATCGGTTGAAGACGATACTTTTTTTATAAAGAGGAAATTGTTTATTTCCACCTAAGTTTTGACTCAATAGTAGGTCATCATCAGGGGGCTCATTTTGAAATTGTCAAAGATTAAAACTCTATTACGTACACTAGAATAAAATCTTCCTAAGATTTAAGAGCTTTAAGATTTTGAATACAATCTAAATTGACCATTTTGACTTCAACTAAATTATTTTCAAAATGGCTGAATTTCCGGAACTATGAGAAATTGGAGCCAACTTTTTGCGTAACTACGAAAAATTGAAGTTTTAAATAGTGACCACCTATTTTTATTGCATTTTTGAATTTGCCTCTTGAAACTGAGTAACATGTACATTAGGTGTACTGATCTGTCAGTTTTTGACGTATGTATGTCAATTTTTTTATACAAATTTTCATTTGCAGGAGTTTCGTGAATCCTTTACAATAAGTAAATAATTCTTTTTGCATTTGACAGCCAAAGGTTCAAAGTCTTTAGGATTGTGAACTGTCAAATTGCAACGCTACTTTGATTTTTTTAAATAATTAAAAAATGATTATAAAACAGTTTTTTCAAATGAAATGACCCTGTTTTTTCAATGGCAATCAAAAGAACACAATTTTTATGCAACTTTTATTCACATCTTCCATATCTATTTCTTACAGTTTTTGAAATAATCACAAAAAACAAAATTTTGGCTCATTATTTTCATTTTTAATCAAGTAAACTTTGAAAAAATACGATAAAATTGTGCTATTTATTAAAAGAAATGTTCAATTTGTTCACTGTTTTCATTCAAGAAGCTTAAAATTCGATGCCTGACTGAGTTACTTTACATAATTCACTAAGTTATAGTAAACCATAATTAAATATTATTGTTTTACTGCTTACTCGATAATGAACTAACTAAAATCTAAATAAAATATTAATGTTTGACAATTGTTGACAATTTTGCAAGGTCTACTTGATGAACTATGAAAATTACGAAGTAAAATCTGTTTTTTGTGATTTTTTTCAAAAACTGTAAGAAATAGGTATTAAAACGTATTGATAAAAGCCGCCGCAAATATCGATATTCCTTGGATTGTCGTTAATAAAATAGGTTCGTTCAGTTTGAAAAAAAACATTTAAAAAAAAATCACACTAGCCATGAATTTTGACTATTAACAATTTCGAAAATTCTAGAAAACTCCTCGAACCTTCAGTTATCAAATATAAAAAATTATTCACTTGTCGTAAAGGGTTCAAGGGTTGTAATAGCTTAAATAAACCCTTGCAAATAAAAATTTATACAAAAAAATTACATATGTCAAAAAGTATGACAGGTAAGTACCAACAACTTGGGTAAATTTTACTCAGCTTGTGAAGGTAGATTCAAATATGGAATAAAAATGTGTGGTTAATAGTTAAAATTTCAAACTTGGCGCCAATTTTTTGCAGTTTCGGAAGCTCAGCCATTTTGAAAATAATTTAGTTGAACTCAGAATGATTGATTTGGATCGTATACAAAATTTTAAAGTTGTAGCTGTATTAGAAGTTGTTAAAAAGTTTCTAATGTAGGTAAGTCCTAAAAGAATCACCCTCTATAGGTCTAATTTTTACAAAAAAAAAACTCTCAACACATAGTTCTATTAAATAAGGTATTTTTTTATTGATTTTGCGAGAATAAACTTAACACTAGGACTAGAATATCGTACCAATTCTAGTTCCAAATTTGTACCTTATTATCTGATCTTAAATAAAATATAAATACCTACAAATATATTGTTCCCAAAGGAAAAGAAATAATAGGTACAGAATGTTCCGTCTAAACTCTACATTAGAAATATTGTAATTTCAAAAAAGAAAATCATTCCGAAATTTTCTAGGCATTCATAATCCATTAGACTCTACTCAATTAAAATACTTTCAACTTTTAAAATATTAATTTTATTATTTGAATATTTGAAACAGGAAGCTATGTTTTTATTGTGTTGTTGGATTCCCTGAGTTATTTTTTGAATTTTTAACAGCTTTCCCTATACTTATAATTAAAAGATTAAGCGTTTTTTGAGATATTTATTTACACAATAAAATTCGTTATTTATTAATAACTTTAATAACAATATTTTTTTTACTATTATGACCTTTATATGTAAGCAACTCTCTACCACATCCGATATTGAGTTGGTGCGCCGGTTTTTGAGCACCCGGTACAATACATCTTTTATTCCATCTTCCACTATTTCGATTAACTTTTTTGAGTTATTTTGATTGACAATTTTATTATAAACGGTAAACAATTTAACAATGAAAAAAAGGTCACAAACAGAAACAGAAAAACAACAATGGTTGTGAACTTTATTTTTCTAGACGATAAAATTCCTTTTTACCATGAAGTAGCCAATGGATAAACTTTCTTATAGAATACCTAAAGAAGAATTAATGAAGTGTTTAATTGTATGTAGTGTAAATTGTGTTTGTATTTCTAGAGTAATTTTTCATAATAAAGGTGGAATATAAATAATTGCGATGCAATTTAGTGCACAACTTCATTACTACTATAAAGTGATCCAAAATTATTGTTTTGGTTGGCAATTTTAAATTCTGAAAAAATAATTATGGCTCATTTCATATAATAATATATAATAATTATATATATATATATATATATATATATATATATATATATATATATATATATATAATCCTAAAACTTCTAAACGAAAGGAATTCAAAATAGCATACAAAAAAAGAGAATGTTTTCTCTGTAACATGAAATTGTATTAGTTTTGGTTGTTCCAAGAGACAGAAGCTTTGCGAAGATTGAACAAAACTAGAGCATACGAGAAAGAGATTCGCAAGATCTGAAACAAAAATTTAATAAAAAAATTCACAAACCCACATGGTGTACACACAGAAGCAAAAAGTTTGTAATCTAAACAAATCCCGGCCAAAACAATGCTATCATTCTTGGTACAATTTGTTATGAACATCAGAAGAATTTTAATGTTATCAAGGTTCCAAAAGTACCAAGGAGCTCCAACTAAGGTAGTAAAAATGCTACTTATCTGTAATAAAATGAAAATTTAACACGTAACTAAAACATTATTTTTTTTCCCACCACATCTATTATTTGTTGGCCATTCCAACACAACAGTACAGTCACGCCCACACAACTTGCCCCCATCAAAATTATTCGTGTCTTTAAAATGTTGGTCAACGAGTTGACGAGCTACAATTTATTTCTTACCAATTTTTCCAAGTTTTTGCAATAAACTTACATTTATGGTAAACGTAAAACAACTAATGTAAAGAAGAGACCCAAGTAGCAGAAAAATCGGCATGCCATTTACCGTAAGATTCACAATCATTTTAACCAATCTAAAAATAATGTATTAAGTATGTTTCCTCACAAATGTAAGCGTTTTAGAACTTCTTTAAAGCAATATGATGAACAATACAAAGTCGTAACGATTTTCCAAGTTCTTGTTGATATCGACTATCTTTTAAATATTTCCAACGTTTCAAATAATCCACTTTATACGTTTGCAACAAATATCCTTCAATTAGAAAGAATTGTAATCCCGCTTCCAAAACTGCGTAAACAAAAGTAAAACAAAGCTTAAAGTAATTATAGTAAAAAAACGGAGATGCTGCGAAATAAAAGTAGTAAGGAACGAACGACCATTCGCCAAAATATTCCTCGAAAACTCTAACACAAATAAAAAAATCTCTCTGGTCTCCAAAAAACGGATAGTTGACAATGATTGCACTTAAGATAATTAGCACAACAAATGCTATACACATATTTATGATGCGACATTTTCGTTGAAGCTTCACTTGGGCATCTTCCGCTATCATATTAAGGGGCCAACAAGTTTCATCCAGAAATGTAATCACTTCAGAAAGTTCCGCTTCCAAAGCAATAGAAAAAGTTGTTGCCGCAATCATCTCAAAAAAAAACCAAATCGTTACAATAAAGTCAACTTTTTCACTTACAAATATGTAGAATATCATTACTGGTCCATATCTAATTAAGAGATTTGCACTGAAGTTTGTGAACGTGTAGTATAACAGTAGACAGTGAACGAGTGCGTAAATTACAATAAGCACAATTTCGCAAAACTTTGTTATTTTGAACTTCTTGAAATTAATCGTAAATATCATTCTCCACACAAGAAAAGGGTCTGAAAATTAATGAATCGATACTTATAATTTAGCTCTGTTCATTACCATTAAATTCGGACATCATGCTGAGTGGGAAACTCTTTCTAGTCGAAAAGTCGTTAAAGAATGTGATGAATAAAATATTTGTGATCAAGCTACACTCATTACATCATCAATACCTACAATTGTAAAATATTCATTGAACATTATTAATATTTAAAAATGGTATGTAAGTACTCCTAACTGTTTTAAAACCTTTTTTATGGAATTATTCATAGAGTTAGTACTGTTTAGTAATCACATGTCATCGCTGATGAAGTCGTCTCTAATATGAGCGAAGTAGTCTATAAAATGTGTAGGCGGATCCCAATTATTTTATAAAAATTATGGCCGTATTCAGCTTACTATACTGGAGTTATTACCTACTTTTGGTCAGTTGTTCAGTCACACGACACACAAAAAATGTCGTACTTTGTGACGAAAAACTGATAGATCTTTTGTTTTTAATAATTTTAGGATATCACTGATCCTTCTACAAAATTTAAAAAAATGAAATAGTTTTATTTTACTTATTCGTTAATTTGTGATTTCCTATTAAAAATATTTCCTTTTTTATTTGTAACAAATAAGTAAAACGATAGAAAAAAGAGTATCTTAAAAAAGATAAAAAACTTCTGCTAGAATTTTCAACACAATTCGTTGTTATTTTTCTTTATTTTTTTGTTATGTAAAATTTAGTTTTACCTTGAAGTAAACAATAGATAAAATACGATTTTATTCTTGACGATGAAATAAAAAAATAACAAAATTAGGTGTACTACCTCTACTCGCATCTACGCAATAAGCAACAACATTATTAATACCGATAAGAGAAAAGTGATTTATAGGTATTTGAAATTTGGGGTTTGTTAGCTTTTATTTAGCTTTGTAAGTTTTTACTTTCAAATACCCAAATACGATTTCCAAATATTTAAACTTGATAAAGCTCGAATAATAATATATATACTAAAAGAAAAATCAAATTTGGAGGAAGGGTGTAAAAAGAGATTTTGTTTTAGAAGTGTAATAAACTAATAAATACACAAAACTAGCTAAATATGGGTATGGGGACAGGGGAGGTCTATCATAAAAAACTTGAGTAATCCAAAACACAATGGAAAATATAATTTTGTATTTTAAGTAACAAAGTTCATACCGTATAACGGAAAGTGTTGTCATTAAAAAAATATATATTAAGTGGGGCTGCGAAAACGAGTGACGCATTCTTGGGTCCGTTTTTTGAGAAAATAATTTTGGTCAAAACCACATCCTTTCGTTTTTTGTTTTGACACTAATAAACAAAATTGACATTTTCGCGAAATCTTAACTTTGTTATTAATATAAAAAATAAACATTTGAAACAAAGATATTTTTTACAGATAATTTAATAATGTTATCAGCGTTTTTTTTAATCATTCGTTTAGCTGTAATAACATAAAGTTGTATTTTTTTAAATAGGATTCATAGTTGGCTATGACATTTTCGAAAAGCTTATTTTTTTCTAAACTGATATATAAAAATATATTTAAAAAATATGAAAGTAGTTGGCCCTGGAAAAATTATTTCACATAAAAGGTGTGAAATTTTGTGAACGGTATTAATAACTTTAATAGTTAAAAATTATAAAAATAAACTATTTTCGTTTAAAGAAAATTAAATATACGATCGTCGCAAATTTGAGTTACATAAAAAAATGTGCAGAAAACTGAAAACTATGTGTCATTACCATTTGATAACACATTTTTATGATTTAGTTGATTTCATGAAATGCAGTGGAGGTGATGTTGATAATATTATGTATTTTTTACCGCTGATGGGATTTGATTTTCATGTTTGGATTAACATTTTTTTGTAAAAAAAATTATTGACAGGCAATCATACAATTAATAAGATTTTTCTTTTTCAGACATTTCATTTTTAATTAGAAAATAAAATGACAATGTAACCTCGCCATTTTAAATTAGTGTTTAAAAAATCATTAAATTATACATATAAAAACTTGTTGGGTTATACAATGCGTTTTTAAATGATTCTCATCTAGTTAACTTTGAAATTGGTTAACATGTAAAAAAATTTGTACTGCTCTGCTCAATTGAATCCTCTGTCAATAAATGTCAAATCTTTCATTTGAGAAATTCAATTAATTTCTTTTGAAAATTTCGTTAAAATGCAACTAAATTGTTACACCGGGCAAGAAAATACTTTTACTATCAAAGCTTATTTCCGAATTCACCAAATAGGGTCTTAATAAATGGAGAATGGTAATATTCGATGTCTAAATGCCTTCCATTAGTTATATGAAGCGGCATTTTCCGATTTTACATGAGAAATTCACAGACGACTAGATAGAATCATTAAAAAACACACTGTATATTTTGCATAGTTTTAATTGAAAATCCTAAATAGCTTGCTATAAAGAAATATGTTTTGATTTTAATATTTAAAAATAACGTATTACATAGACATATCAAATCAGAAAAAGTAAGCTTTTCAAAAATATCACAGACGCCTATGAGTTCTGTTTAAAAAAATACGCCAACTTTATGTTATTACAGCTAAACGAATAATTAAAATAATCGCTAACATTATTACATTCTCTGTAAAAAAGTGCCTAAGTAATGTGTTTGTTTAAAATGGGTATCTTTTATAATAAGGAAGATATGAATTTTTCAATATTCTGCTAATATGTCAACTTTTGTTATAAGTCGAAAACAAAAGACGATAGATAGCGGAATTCGGTTTTGGCCAATTTTTTTTTAAACGGACCCGAAAGTGTGTAAGTTGTTTTTCTCTAAACCTTAGTTTCGGAGAGCTTCTATTTAGACATCCAAAGTGCAGCACCCTGTACTAAATTTCATATGGATCTCTTTATTAAAAGTCGCATTATTTCTAACGTTGGGTTCAGACGGAATATCCCGTCTATTAAATGCTTTATTTCCTTTGTCCTTGGCTTACATAAACAGGATAACATTAGGGTAACATAAACAGCACTCTGAGAAGAAAAATTTCGGTCATTTTCCGAGTTCGTAAGTGTTAAAAACTACTTATATGGGCATGAAGAACTGAAAGACATGGATTCTTTCCCGAAGACGAATTAATTTATGTCTAAAGGAGAGAAGAGGCTTTCCTTTAGTGGTATACATATGATTTTTTCGCCGTCTTCATCATAATAATTAACCTCAAATAAATGTACACGTTTTATTTTTAGGAGACGCAAATGTAAAGAATACGAATTGGACGAAACCAAAGACAAAGTGTACGAATGGTTCGACGTTCCAAACTATTAAAACCTGTGTTAAAACAGAATCTTTCTTTTACCAGAAAGTTGTGAAAAATAAAACAGCAGATAAAATTTCGACTTTTATTCATCCTTACTCTACAATATAATTTTTGTAATGAGTCCTGCAGCTATCGTAACCCCGCCTCAACATAAACCTCCCCAGCTCCTTACAATCACTGTACAGTTCAAGCGCAATGGGCCTCGAAACTTGAATCTCAACAATAGCGCTTGTGTTATTACTCAAAAATCTCGGATGTTTCTTCACCACTTCCCCTGTACTTCTGTTTAGCTGCGAGATTAGTTTACTAACCACCGCCGGCTCGACTAAAGACTGATGATGTAAAATAACCTATCAAAAAGAATTAAAAAACATACTTCATCAATTAAACAAAACCTCACCGAAAATCCCTTAGTTATTGGAATAGTCAAGTTGAAAACAACAATCCTTGCCTGGAACTTGGCCGACACTTGGACGGGGTTTTGAGGGTCGCAGAGCACGTTTCCAATGGAAACATTTTGCATTTCAATACCGGATAAAGTAACAGTGGCTTGGTCTCCGGCAAAAACCACCGTTTGTGATAAATCTTCGATGTAGAGCGATTTGACCATTGAGAGTTCGCGACTTGGGCACACCATGACCCGCTCTCCTACATTCAAACTGCCCGTTTCAACCCGACCTGATTCACAAAATCCAGAACCAGTCCCTTTGAAAATGTCATTGATGGATAGGCGGAACGGTTTGGAGACTGGGCGTTCGGGAGTACGGAAATTATCTAAAAATTAATAAATCAAGCAATATTTTTTGGAGAAGTTTTACACTCAGGCACTTTACACCTCTTAGAAGAGAGAAAAAAAATATGAAATACTTATATTCCACTGCACTGATATCCAATCTCGCTAGGAAAAAAAAATTTTTCTATTGATTCATTTGTTCAATAAAAAAGGAAAAAACATTTGACCAAAAAATCACATTAGCTGTTTTTTACATCAATGGATCGGAAATACGAAATAAAATTATTCTGCAAAAATTTGACTTGCAAAAAATCGTTAGAATTGGATTAAAAGCCATTTTAATATTATTCATGGGAAATTTCAGTTTTATTTATGAGGAACAAGAGTGAGTAGTAATAAATCTCCGCTACAAAAAGACGCACTACCTACCCCCGGCAGTAATGACTGCAGAAATTTTACTAGCGGCACGGTCTCATTGGCCGGTTTTAAAGCCAGGACCGGAATAAGTACACTAACGTGTTAAAAATGTTTTTATTAAAAAATTACATCAGATGTTCAAATTGATGACTATTTTGGTCTAAGCACAAGCGAATTCTTCGTTTACAATTCGCATGAACCCTTGTCGTAAGATTTAAAGATTAACATTCCATTTACAGTAAACAGATAAAATAAATGGTAATCCGGGCCTGAAAAATTCTTACCAATTGTCTCAACCTTCAGACCCAACAATGATCGCGTGCCAATTTTACGACAAATGCAATAAATTTTTGAAAACCACCATCCTGATGGAGACCTTTTGTGGAAGTGATTTACAATTTTACCAAAATTCATGGGAAAAAAGCTGCCCCAATATCAAAACAGAAATTAAAAATCAACGACACATTTTCTCAAAAATTTAATTAGGCACTTCGATGCACTACCTCAAAATACACCTATGGACCAAAGATCGTTAACATTAGACTATAGTTAATTAAGCGAAAGTGAAAAAACACACCATACAAGTAATCATTTTAAAAATTGGTCAAATCGTTCTTCTATACAATAAAATCACATACGATTTTTTTTAGAATTTTAGATAAATTACAAAGCGGTAAAAAGTGCCTGAGTGTAAAACTTGACGAACCCGGTACAATGTCTTTGTTCCAAATGTATCTTTTATAATTAGGGTGATATAAATTTTTCAAGATTTCGCTAAAATGTCAACTTTTGTTTATAAGTCGAAAACAAAAGACGATAGATAGCGGAATGCGGTTTTGGCCAATTTTTTTTTAAACGGACCCGAAAGTGTGTAAGTTGTTTTTCTCTAAACCTTAGTTTCGGAAAGCTTCTATTTAGACATCCAAAGTGCAGCACCCTGTACTAAATTTCATATGGATCTCTTTATTAAAAGTCGCATTATTTCTAACGTTGGGTTCAGACGGAATACCCCGTCTATTAAATGCTTTATTTCCCTTGTCCTTGGCTTACATAAACAGAATAACATTAGGGTAACATAAACAGCACTGTGAGAAGAAAAATTTCGGTCATTTTCCGAGTTCTTAAGTGGTAAAAACTACTTATATGGGCATGAAGAACTGAAAGACATGGATTCTTTCCCGAAGACGAATTAATTTATGTCTAAAGGAGAGAAGAGGCTTTCCTTTAGTGGTATACATATGATTTTTTCGCCGTCTTCATCATAATAATTAACCTCAAATAAATGTACACGTTTTATTTTTAGGAGACGCAAATGTAAAGAATACGAATTGGACGAAACCAAAGACAAAGTGTACGAATGGTTCGACGTTCCAAACTATTAAAACCTGTGTTAAAACAGAATCTTTCTTTTACCAGAAAGTTGTGAAAAATAAAACAGCAGATAAAATTTCGACTTTTATTCATCCTTACTCTACAATATAATTTTTGTAATGAGTCCTGCAGCTATCGTAACCCCGCCAACCCTCAACATAAACCTCCCCAGCTCCTTACAATCACTGTACAGTTCAAGCGCAATGGGCCTCGAAACTTGAATCTCAACAATAGCGCTTGTGTTATTACTCAAAAATCTCGGATGTTTCTTCACCACTTCCCCTGTACTCCTATTTAGCTGCGATATCAGTTTACTAACCACCGCCGGCTCGACTAAAGACTGATGATGTAAAATAACCTATTAAAAAAGAATTAAAAAACATACTTCATCAATTAAACAAAACCTCACCGAAAATCCCTTAGTTATTGGAATAGTCAAATTGAAAACAACAATCCTTGCCTGGAACTTGGCCGACACTTGGACGGGGTTCTGAGGGTCGCAGAGCACGTTTCCAATGGAAACATTTTGCATTTCAATACCAGATAAAGTAACAGTGGCTTGGTCTCCGGCAAAAACCACCGTTTGTGATATATCTTCGATGTAGAGCGATTTGACCATTGAGAGTTCGCGACTGGGGCACACCATGACCCGCTCTCCTACATTCAAACTGCCCGTTTCAACCCGACCTGATACACAAAATCCAGAACCAGTCCCTTTGAAAATGTCATTGATGGATAAGCGGAACGGTTTGGAGACTGGGCGTTCGGGAGTACGAAAATTATCTAAAAATTAAAAAATCAAAACATATTTTTGGAGAAGTTTTGTACGTAAAAAGCTAATACAGTGTGGTCCAAACCAGCTCTTGTCTTTTGTAGTGCAGTTACTATTAAAGTTGGAGTTTTGATATTTTATAGATGTTATTTATACTTTAGGACAAATTTTTGACTATATGTACAATGTCCCAAAAAAGTGTGACATCGATAATATTTTTTTTAATGGCATGCTATTATTTTTTGTGCTCCTTATGATATCTTTTTAGCTTCTTACATGTCCCTACAGACTTGTTCAAATCGGTTCAGGGATTACAGTTAAAAAAAAAACAAAAAATATGTTTTACACCTTTACGTTTAAAAATTACCAAAAAATAGAAACAGTGGTTTCTTGATGACATTATTACTAGGTAAGTGTTGAACAAGGTTTACCAGACTTATTAATTAAGTTTGATTGATTTGAATTGCTACAGGGTGTTTACAATTTATTTCCAAACTTTTAAAACTTTAGAGCTTTTTATTTTGCTTATTTTAAATTGCAACCCCTATTTATTTTTATATCATTAGATGCAAAATTAAAAAACGAACAACTTGTTATATTATAACTATGACGTAAATCCTAATCCATCCTGAGTTAATACATATAGAAGATGGTTTCAGCAGCGTTCCTTTTTATGTCAATCAATGCAGAATTAAAAAAACATTTTTTGTTATCACAATTTTGTTGCAAATCCAAACACATTTGGAGTAATTTGCTAAAAACTCATTCTGTCAAGAATAAATAACTTTAATTATTAAAAGTCGAACCTGGTTATTGTTTTTGGGAAATAACTTCGAAAAGTGTTAGGATTTGCAATATGGTTGTCATAACAAAAAGTGTTGCTTGTTTAATTCCATATCAAAATATATAAAAATACACAGGGGTTGCGATTGAAAAAGCAAAATAAAAAGCTCTATAGTTTAAAAGGTTTGGAAATAAATTGTAAACACCCTGTGTTTACAATTCAAAGTAATTCAAATCAATCAAACTTACATAGTAAGTATGCTAAACCTTGTTTAACACTTAAGTAGTAATAACGTCCTCAAAAAAGCACTGTTTCTATTTTTTAAAGATTTTTAAAATTGAAGGTGTAAAAAGGGTTGTAAAACACATTTATTTTTGGTTTATATTTTTTTAACAGTAATCCCTGAAACGATTTGAACAAGTCTTTAGAGACATGTAAGAAACTAAAAAGGTATCATAATAAGCACAAAAAAATAAATTTTTGAGACAGTCTGTATAATCAAAGACATTTTCCTGAAATCCTAGAGTATAACATATAAAGAACATCTACAAAATATCAAAACTCTAATTTAAATAATAACTGAGCTACAGAAAACGGGAGCTGGGCTGGACTACCCTGTATAAGTAAACTTGAATACGAAATAATAATGCCTTTAAATATAAAAAATTTAAAAAAAAATGCGGAGCGCTACATTACTAAACTCCAGACAAGGAAAGCAATCCCAAATTTTAAAACATTTCTTCTTCTTCAACAAAAATTCATTGAATCACGAGCAAATTACGTAAATTTTAGACATCTTCGAGCAAAACAAGTTAAAAAAGTAACCAAACTAAGTCTGAATTCAACCAATTCGAAACGTACTAGTTCGTAAATAAAATAATTTTTGACGTGACGTACTTCATTAATTTTTAATTGTCTATACTCTACAGTGCCTATTCATGTTAGTGTCCAAAAAAGTTTCCGTATAATGAAAATAATAAACAAATCAAAATTTAACATACTTTGGATAGATTTTTATAAAATTATAAGTAGATAAATGTGTTATGTAGAAATAGATTAGGTAGATATTTAACGGTTAATATCAACTACCAACAAATTTTTCATTAAGTGTGTTTTATGTCAATACTTTACATTTTATATTATTGTTTAAAATTGTTAAAGTTGATCACCTTAATTTAGATCCTTTGTAACGAATCAAAATTCGTGTATATCGAAATACAGTTTTTCCAAAAGATCGTTTTGAATTTATATACTCTCAAATTTTGAGAAACGTTGAACGAGGATGATAAAAATTAGCGTATCCATTAAAGTTATTGACAAAACAGCAGACGTAAATTAATTTCTTGATCCACTCCATATTTCATTTTGTGTTTTTCATTAAATTTTACGAAAAATCAAAAAAATAGAAATGTGCTTAACCGAGATAGCAACAATTTTGAAAAATTCTCAAAACGTCCCTGCGCTACAGTGTCCATTCTATTTAAGCCACACAGTGGCTCTCAACAGATAGGTAAATAAATATATTTGAAGAAAGTATGCACTTTTTGGAAAAATTATAGAAACGTTGTCAACTCATCCGATCATGAAACATTCACATACAAGCCACTCCCTAGCACCCTGTGTATAAAAACAAAGCATCCCCACAAATTATAAATAAAATAAATAAAAAATAGTACGTAGATGGAAAATTATTACAATTTTTTTATTTATTACATCCAAATAATTAATTTTGTTATTTATTTCACATTGTCATCTATTTGCATGACATCGGCCAGTAATTTAGCTAATTCTTAAGCCAGAACTCACTTCTATAAAATAAAAACCCAAAAAAAACTCAAGAAACGGAATTAGATCTAAATTACTTTAGAAATAGTATAAGAAATTTTATGCTACAACAAGTGTTCAACAATAATTATTATTGTTCTTACCTCAGTTAGCGATCTTTTGGATTTTTTTGGACAGAAATTGCTTTTCAAATTAAAGTGTTACCAACCATAACAAAAGTGCAAAAAACGGCCTTAAGATTTGTCTTATGAATTATTACTACCCTATTTTACTCTTTGATATGTTATTTATAGTTTATTTAGTTTTTTTGAGTAACCTTCAAAAACAAATGGGAAAACACAAGCTTAAAGTTCGAGGGCTGTTGTTATGTAACGAGCGTATTAGCTATTTCAAGACTATAAAAACGCCAACGTCGCATTTTACCAAATTATTTTTTCGAAATGCATGAATAATTTATAAGAGGTAATTTTGAGAGAAAATGCGACGTTGGCGTTTTTATAATTTTGAAACAGCTAATATGTAAGTTGCACACCTAGGACCCCGAGAATTTTAAGTGTTTTCGTATTAGTGTTACTAATTTTTTTTGTAGGAACATTTTAATTTAAAACATAAAGCTATACTTACGCAATTCGTTTCACTGCTGGCGAAACTGTCATGAATAACTAGATCACAATTTTAAAAAATCTAGGATTCAAATATTAAAAAGAAAACTTAAAATGTTACCAACAAAAAAAATTCTTGAAATTGACTACTAAATAGACTGCTAAAAGGTTAATAATTAATATTATAACAAAATTTACATCAAATAAATAGTTAAGAGTTTCTTAATTAGTTGGTTAACTTAATATCTGTTGCATTGTAAGTATTTGACACTCATTCGTGATTATCTCACTAATTACTTCGTTCATAAAATTAATTATAAAGGCAAAACTACGATTACTTTATTTATTAAATCATCTCTGTATAATTATTATGAGGAAACTCAAAGCCAGATGAAAACATAATTCGTCACAATGTACAAATAAAAGTTTGTTATTTCAAAGATTAACTTATTTCATCAACTAAATTTTTTGTTAAATTTTTGTGTTTCTCGACTAAATATATTGATGATGAACATTTATCTGATCATTAGTTGTTCATAATAAAATTTGTCCTATACGTGTCTAGTCTAATTAATTAGTTAATTACATCATCTGTATTGTTCATTAGTCATTACCTAAATAAAAAAAACAGTTTTTCTGTTGTTTCTGTCTTGTTTCTCATTAAAATGAATAAAGATATAATAATGAGTGTTTAAAAAATGGTTCCTTTTTTAATCAGCGAAGGAATTATTGGAATTAGATTCAAAAGTATTGTGTATTGTTTTGAACTAAAATAAAATATAAATTATCTTTCAACACTCTCCTGTATTTTGAAGAAATACTTTATAACTTCTACGAAACCTATACCTTTAAATATTCGCTGTAACCCTCTGACTAATTGAAGATATCAACAAATACACAAAACATTTAGAGCCGATTCACAAAACGAAACCATAAATCAAGCCACAATTTTAACAATTTGTAAAATTTATTGAACAAGCGTTATCAATTCAAACCAAACCTCAATACACTTACCGATCACTTCCAATAAACAAGGCCCGTTGTACCAAGTCAAAAGCTCGTTTTCCGTCGGTTTGTCGACCAAATTTTGCCCAGTCAGCCCACTACAAGGAACAAACGTGACATCACCCTCCCTAAACCCAGCTTGTTTGAGAAAAACTTTCAATTTTTGTGAGATATCATCAAATCGTTCTTTGGACCACGAAACCGTATCCAATTTGTTGATGGCCACAGCAAGTTGAGTGACTCCTAGTGATCTAACAAGAAGTGCATGCTCTCGCGTTTGACCACCGAAATCGAATCCAGTCTCGAATTCACCTCTGGTGGCGTCTACTACAAGTAGAGCAACGTCGGCTTGGCCCGCCCCTGATATCATATTAGGGATGAAATCCTTGTGGCCGGGGGCGTCAAGTAATGTGACATGTTTTGTTTTTGTTTCGAACTGGGAACGGCCGACGTCCATCGTTATACCTCTGTTTCTTTCCTCGCCAGTTTCGTCCAAAACCCACGCATACATGAAGCTTTGTTTGCCCACCTTTCGGCTCTCTTGTTCATATTTGTGCATTGTTTTTTGATTCACCTAAATAATTTTTGAATTTCTTAATATTAGGTGCAATAATGTCACATTCATTTAATACATGCAGTGACCAAAAAAAGCCCACACGGAATGATGGCCACAAATAAGAAAAACCACGTCAACAAAACCTAGTAATTATGCAAAAAACCTCACTTGCCAAAAAACCCACAGAAAAGAAGTCCACTATAAATGAGTATAGAATCATAGGTATTAGTTCATATTCACTTATAAAAACTTCTTCATTATCTGTGAGTGATGATGTTGTGAAGAATCACAAGCACGTAGTGGCAACTTTTCATATAAATTATATAATACAACGTTTTCTTTTATAGGTACAATGATACATTTTTGTTAAATTTTTTTCAACGATAAAATAAGAAAATCCACCAATTGGCCATTTTATTATATTCAGTAAGATAAAATAAGCAACACAATTATTATTACCACAGATTACAATTAATACCTTTAAGGGGGAGAATACCCACGCTAAAAAGCGTCGAATTTCATTGCTGAGTGTTAAAGATATCGAAATGATTCTTGCTCCAAAAAAGTCGTAAATGTAAATAACAAAAACAAATTTGTATTTAAAATTATGGAGAAAATATCAGGGAATAGTGGCATTTACACCACAAAATTTTCAAATCACTTATTAAAAACCAAAGAACTTCAAGCTACAAAATTAAATAAAAGAAAAATTCGTATTCAAAGTGCAGATTCGGATTATGGAGCGACTAATGACATAATAGACATGCCAACAGAAACATATGACAAAATAAAAAATGAGTTCTTGAATGATTTGGCTGCTTGCGATATTTTAAAAATTCCTTTGTTAACAATTCGTCAACGTAATAATGAGCAGTGGAATAAAGAAAGAAATAATAGATTAACGGCTAGTAATTTCGGAAGAATTATTAATATGAAATGTACGACCAATACAGCGAATGCTGTAAAAGATATCTTGTATCGTGTGGGATTATCTAAATTTAAAAAAATTACCCGAACCACTACAGTGGGGAATTGATAATGAAGAGAAAGCAAAGGAGAAGTTTGAACAGATCACAGGTATAAAGGTAGATTCATGCGGCTTTTTTGTTGATAAAGAAAAAAATTTTTTAGGTGCAACACCAGATGGGTTAGTGGGTTCAAATGCTATTGTTGAAATTAAATGTCCATTTAGCGCAAGAAACACAAATATTAAAACTGCCATAGAACAAAAATTGATTAAATACTTAGAAATAGATTCTCAAGATGATAGTAAAATAGTTTTAAAAGAAAAAGATAATTACATGTATCAAGTACAAGGTCAGCTCCACATTACTAATCGCCAAACTTGTTATTTTATAGTATACACCTCTACAGATTTAAAATATTGTATTATTGAGAAAGACGATAGTAAATATTGGAACGGAAGAATGATAGATTGTCTTGAAAATTTTTATATGAATGCCATGTTACCAGAAATAATTGATTCAAGACATAGTCGCAATTTACCATTACGCAGCATAATAAAACAGGATTTGTAAATAATATTTCAAGTTTAGTTTTAGAGATTTTTACATAAATACATAATATGATGATAAGCATTTTAATAATAATTATAATTTTTAATTTGAACAATAAAAGTAAAAAAAAACTTCCTCAGTGGGTTGACACCTTGTCGTGGTGAGGGAGCTCAGTAGTTCTATCACAAAACCTGTGCAGAACGAAGCTAAGTACAACCAAAGTTTTAATCATCTTTTTTTATATTTTTTTTAAAACAGGAATAATTTTATTGTTAAAAGTATTCAAAAAAATAGCGAGCGTGATTACTCGTATTTCAAAATCTCATAAGATACGTTGATAGCAGTGTCTACAAAAAAAACGTAATGCAAATCTATAGGTACCTAATTATTTTGTTAAAAAAATTAATTCCGAAATCATGTGCTTTAATTTTATACCACTATTGGAGAAATCGCTAAAATTCCTATTTGTGCCGATACATTTCTCTGTCTTGAACAAATGCAATAAAATTATTATATTGTGGGTCACCCCAATGGTGGTTACCTCCAGCGGTGCGTCCTAAACCCGTCATAAATCTTCTTCCAGCTAGCTACGCATTCGAAGAAGGATGCATTAAAAGTTGCCTAGTTACAATTTAATTTTTGCTTTATATCTAACAATTAAGAACAGTTAACAAAAATCTAAAATATCTCAGGTCTGTATTTTTAAATTTCCTATAAAATGGTTTTTTTAAATTCTCAATACAATGCACCGTTATCAAAAATTCGTATCAACTTCATTAACAGACATTTTATTTAATAAAAAAATATCTAGGCATTTATTTCAATCAAAAATGACTCTTCGACCTACATTTACTTATAAAGAAACACTGCAAATGTCAAGAAACTCTTCAAGTCTAAATTTGCGGCTAAAAACAGTGAAAACAGTTTACACGTAAAACGTATGCGCCAGCTCCCAGAGGGTCTAGAGCCTTAAGCTGTTAGCTTCATTTCATCTCGATTATGTATAGGTCTATCTTTTAAGATAAAAAAAATTCTCGCATCTCGAATATTTCACTACCCAAATGTGAAATGTTCCAAGAAAAATGTAATTTTCTCAGTTTCCTTGTATCCAAACTAAAACTTTGTCTATTCGTTAGAATCCACATTCACTGAAGAATCTTTTTCAAGAAAATGAAGTTTCTAGCTTTATCCAGAAGGAAGATATGACGATATAAACACAATTTTTACCAATTTTAAGTTTTTCAAGAATTTTCATATAAAAATAAAACTTCAGATTCGACATCAGTAAAAAATTTTGCATAAGAATCAGTTTAAAAAAACGTGTGTCCTTCAACCTAAACGGATAAATAAATTATTAATTATTGCGCGCTACTGATGGACCCTCTCCTAGCCAGTTGACGTAGAGTACATAAAATATACGACGGCAAATGACTTGTGGACAGTTGTTATTTGAAACATAATATTCTCTCCCTTAAAAGGCTTCAGGGTACCGAAGCGATTGTTGAGAATTGGTGTACTACAAGTTGCATACTTTTTTTAGACCTGTTTTCAGTGACAGCTGTCAATCATCGGATCTTCGCCTCGGGGTGTCTTGTCCCTTCTCATAAAATGCAAATAATGTAAACAAACTGAATTCCACTATCGCCCACGATAGTTTCTCTTATTTCAGAGATTCAAGCAACATACAGTGAAAAATACGTTTTTTATTTTGTTAAAAAAATTTGATACTAAAGAATAATAAAACACTAGCATAGTTTTGTAAAAAATAATACACCATTACACCATTTATTTATTGGGTTTTATGTTTTAAGTAACCGAATTCTGTTTGCTATATTATGTGTCATGTGCATTTCTAATTGGATCACTTGCATTGAAAAAATATAAAATACAAAAATTAATTGGTGAAACATTATTGTCCTTTCAGAAAACAGTTTAACTTTAAAAAAGTTACTAGGAATATCTCATTAAAATGATGAAAACTTCTTTAAACCCCCTTTTTCGTCTGATAATTTTATCCAGGTAATAAATTCTGAAAAATACATTGTTGTAAAAATTTATTGTAACTATACCCAGTAATAATTATAGTACAAATAACGTATCGAGAGATTGTAAGATCCAGTCACCATCACCAGAGATGGTGATAGTAGCGTCTACAAAAAAATTCGTAATGCAGACCATACGGGCCTAATTATTTTATTAAAAAAATTGAATGCCGAAATCATATACTACGAAATTTTTGTACTAAAATTAGAGAAATCGTTTAAAAATCGTTCTGACATAAATATAAAAACTTTTTGCGCAACAATTATTTGAAATTTAGAACCGCAATTGTTTCAGCGATAAAATACAGAAAAAACGAAAACTGTACTTTCGTTCAAAAAGCAGAAAACCTGAAAAATGATATTTTAAATGGACCTGCACATATTTTTGGTAATCATTCAAAGTGCGCAACGTATTTTTGTAAAACAGTTGGTCAAATAACAAATGCAGTTGCATATTCTGACTTTAAAAATAGTTCCTTGTTTGAGTTGTTCATGCAGGCATTAAAACGAGTTGCAAATTTATCTTCAAGTCTATTGTATGATGTCGATAATAATTCTGTTGAGTCATTTAATTCAGTAGTTAACAAACTTGTTGGGGGTAAAAGAATAAATTTTTCAGAACGCGGTTCTTATCATGGAAGATGCTTTGCGGCAGTCGTAAATGTAAATAACAAAAACAAATTTGTATTTAAAATTATGGAGAAAATATCAGGGAATAGTGGCATTTACACCACAAAATTTTTAATTCGCTTATTAAAAACCAAAGAACTTCAAGCTACAAAATTAAATAAAAGAAAAATTCGTATTCAAAGTGCAGATTCAGATTATGGTGCGACTAATGACATAATAGACATGCCAACAGAAACATATGACAAAATAAAAAATGAGTTCTTGAATGATTTGGCTGCTTGCGATATTTTAAAAATTCCTTTGTTAACAATTGGTCAACGTAATAATGAGCAGTGGGATAAAGAAAGAAATAATAGATTAACGGCTAGTAATTTCGGAAGAATTATTAATATGAAATGTACGACCAATACAGCGAATGCTGTAAAAGATATCTTGTATCGTGTGGGATTATCTAAATTTAAAAAATTACCCGAACCACTACAGTGGGGAATTGATAATGAAGAGAAAGCAAAGGAGAAGTTTGGACAGATCACAGGTATAAAGGTAGATTCATGCGGCTTTTTTGTTGATAAAGAAAAAAAATTTTAATAATAATTATAATTTTTAATTTGAACAATAAAAGTAAAAAAAAACTTCCTCAGTGGGTTGACACCTTGTCGTGGTGAGGGAGCTCAGTAGTTCTATCACAAAACCTGTGCAGAACGAAGCTAAGTACAACCAAAGTTTTAATCATCTTTTTTGATATTTTACTCGTATTTCAAAATCTCATAAGATACGTTGATAGCAGTGTCTACAAAAAAAACGTAATGCAAATCTATAGGTACCTAATTATTTTGTTAATAAAATTAATTCCGAAATCATGTGCTTTAATTTTATACCACTATTAGAGAAATCGCTAAAATTCCTATTTGTGCCGATACATTTCTCTGTCTTGAACAAATGCAATAAAATTATTATCTTGTGGGTCACCCCAATGGTGGTTACCTCCAGCGGTGCGTCCTAAACCCATCATAAATCTTCTTCCAGTTAGCTACGCATTCCTTAAGGCTCTAGACCCTCTGGGAGCTGGCGCATACGTTTTACGTGTAAACTGTTTTCACTGTTTTTAGCCGCAAATTTAGACTTGAAGAGTTTCTTGACATTTGCAGTGTTTCTTTATAAGTAAATGTAGGTCGAAGAGTCATTTTTGATTGAAATAAATGCCTAGATATTTTTTTATTAAATAAAATGTCTGTTAATGAAGTTGATACGAATTTTTGATAACGGTGCATTGTATTGAGAATTTAAAAAAACCATTTTATAGGAAATTTAAAAATACAGACTTGAGATATTTTAGATTTTTGTTAACTGTTCTTAATTGTTAGATATAAAGCAAAAATTAAATTGTAAGTAGGCAACTTTTAATACATCCTTCTTCGAATGCGTAGCTAGCTGGAAGAAGATTTATGACGGGTTTAGGACGCACCGCTGGAGGTAACCACCATTGGGGTGACCCACAAGATAATAATTTTATTGCATTTGTTCAAGACAGAGAAATGTATCGGCACAAATAGGAATTTTAGCGATTTCTCTAATAGTGGTATAAAATTAAAGCACATGATTTCGGAATTAATTTTTTTAACAAAATAATTAGGTACCTATAGATTTGCATTACGTTTTTTTTGTAGACACTGCTATCAACGTATCTTATGAGATTTTGAAATACGAGTAATCACGCTCGCTATTTTTTTTAATACTTTTAACAATAAAATTATTCCTGTTTTAAAAAAGATATAAAAAAAGATGATTAAAACTTTGGGTGTACTTAGCTTCGTTCTGCATAGGTTTTGTGATAGAACTACTGAGCTCCCTCACCACGACAAGGTGTCAACCCACTGAGGAAGTTTTTTTTTACTTTTATTGTTCAAATTAAAAATTATAATTATTATTAAAATGCTTATCATCATATTATGTATTTATGTAAAAATCTCTAAAACTAAACTTGAAATATTATTTACAAATCCTTTTTTATTATGCTGCGTAATGGTAAATTGCGACTATGTCTTGAATCAATTATTTCTGGTAACTTGGCATTCATATAAAAATTTTCAAGACAATCTATCATTCTTCCGTTCTAATATTTACTATCGTCTTTCTCAATAATACAATATTTTAAATCTGTAGAGGTGTACACTATAAAATAACAAGTTTGGCGATTAGTAATGTGGAGCTGACCTTGTACTTGATACATGTAATTATCTTTTTCTTTTAAAACTATTTTACTATCATCTTGAGAATCTATTTCTAAGTATTTAATCAATTTTTGTTCTATGGCAGTTTTAATATTTGTGTTTCTTGCGCTAAATGGACATTTAATTTCAACAAAAGCATTTGAACCCACTAACCCATCTGGTGTTGCACCTAAAAATTTTTTTTCTTTATCAACAAAAAAGCCGCATGAATCTACCTTTATACCTGTGATGTGTTCAAACTTCTCCTTTGCTTTCTCTTCATTATCAATTCCCCACTGTAGTGGTTCGGGTAATTTTTTAAATTTAGATAATCCCACACGATACAAGATATCTTTTACAGCATTCGCTGTATTGGTCGTACATTTCATATTAATAATTCTTCCGAAATTACTAGCCGTTAATCTATTATTTCTTTCTTTATCCCATTGCTCATTATTACGTTGACCAATTGTTAACAAAGGAATTTTTAAAATATCGCAAGCAGCCGAATCATTCAAGAACTCATTTTTTATTTTGTCATATGTTTCTGTTGGCATGTCTATTATGTCATTTATATAATGTAAGAGTAACGCAGCTATATCTTCGCAAGCTAGTTATAGAAAAATTGTATAAATTTAATAAAAAAACGAGAAATAATTCCTAAATTCTAAAATAATACATAATTATAAAAGTATCATTTATTTTACTAGGCGTAACGTAAACAAATTATATCCCTAAGACTGGATCTTACAATCTCTCGATACGTTATTTGTACTATAATTATTACTGGGTATAGTTACAATAAATTTTTACAACAATGTATTTTTCAGAATTTATTACCTGGATAAAATTATCAGACGAAAAAGCGGGTTTAAAGAAGTTTTCATCATTTTAATGAGATATTCCTAGTAACTTTTTTAAAGTTAAACTGTTTTCTGAAAGAACAATAATGTTTCACCAATTAATTTTTTTATTTTATATTTTTTCAATGCAAGTGATCCAATTAGAAATGCACATGACACATAATATAGCGAACAGAATTCGGTTAATTAAAACATAAAACCCAATAAATAAATGGTGTAATGGTGTATTATTTTTTACAAAACTATGCTAGTATTTTATTATTCTTTAGTATCAAATTTTTTTAACAAAATAAAAAACGAATTTTTCACTGTATGTTGCTTGAATCTCTGAAATAAGAGAAACTATCGTGGGCGATAGTGGAATTCAGTTTGTTTACATTATTTGCATTTTATGAGAAGGGACAAGACACCCCGAGGCGAAGGTCGGATGCATAGAATATAGTAGTTATAGAAAATCAAGTAACACGTAATTCACTGGTCGTCAAAATTTCGATAATAGCGCCATATCTTGGTAGTATGAGGAACTAAAATTGGCGGCAAATTTAAATATTTTATTATTTACACAATTAATTTAATTTTTTTATTTTTTTACAATTTAAACACACATAACCGATTTTATTGAAAATCAGTTAAATGTGTTTAATTGCAAAATTTTGTTAGTATTATAAATATAAAGAAAAAATAAATACAATGAATGAAAATAATTTATTAATAAATTAACGTTTCACAAATTATGAAAATATCAATTATAAGAAATAAATGTCGTGTTTGGCTTCCACATATTAATTTGGCGACTTCCTCACCCTCAAAAAACGGTTATTTAACATTATTTTGTAACTTGGAAAAAAATTAAAGAACTAAATAAGTAAATACGGACCCTAATAAGGTACTATTGGAGTTTTAGACATGTGCCCAATTCAATTTTCACAGAAAAATAGTGCTTTTAATAGTTTGTGCAAACATTTCTTGTATGTTTTCGTGTTGGTAGTAGGCTCACGTAGATGACTTTACAACAAATTTACTTATATGAACTTATTATGCGTAAGAGGTTTTTCTGATTTTAATGTAAGGACTCCACTTTGGTGGATTCAGGAGTTCTAAGTTTCCTTGAAACTTAACGGGAAAAAGGAGGGAGTTAAGATACGTTTTTGTGGCTTTTGTACAAATGAATGAATGAACGCGTGTATTAAATAAATGACACTATGTGCAAGGTAGAAGTCTTAAACGGTGTCCATCATAGATGTCCACTTGAAAAATGAAATTTGGTTTAAATTCTCGAAGTTATTTTTGGTGCCCAAGTCGATTTGTTTCTGGATAGCTTTCACAAGTAGAGAGATGCACTGTTTCGAGAATCATGTGTTCCAGCCAGCCAAAAGTTGTTTAATAAACGTTGTAGGTTGCCTTTTAAATGTATAATAGGTCCACACCAGAGCTGGAGATATGTATTACATAGTATTTTTGGTGGCAAAAAAATCCCGACTTACCAAATTTTAGCCTTCGAAAGTTCAAAACTTAAATGTTTTTGAGATTACTTTAGGAGTAGATAACACCAACAAACGAATCCAAATAAAAATAAAGAGAGAAAACCACGAACACAACACGTAGCAAAATAATTCAAATTGGAAATTGAAACATTTAATTGAAAAAACTTTTTGACACCGTTGAATGTAGTGTGACATTGCGCACCAAAGGTTGCTTAATATTTTGGATTTTTGGATAAATTCGTGGATTTAACTTGAAATCACACTACCAAAAGATGGCATGAGTAGTTTCTATTAACGACCGTGCCACGTACTCTAAATTTACAGAAATCTGCATAGATAACGCACGTGGCGCCGCATGTTGATAGTATGATTTAATAAACCGTTTTTCCTATGCCGCTTGACTAACCCTGGTCGGATGCCTATCCGATGATTGACAGCTGTCACTGAAAACAGGTCTAAAAAAAAGTATGCAACTTGTAGTACACCAATTCTCAACATTCGCTTCGGTAGCCTGAAGCCTTAAGGCTCTAGAAGCTAAAGCTAGAAGCTGTTTTTCTTTGTTCTCCACTTTAAAGATATCATATTGTCAATTCACAAGAGTAACTTCATTTTTCGGCATTTTTTCAATTCATGACTGCCACTAGTGCAGTCATGAATTACTACTAGTTGAATTATTTGTAATAGCGAACGAATCCTTTTTTTGTTTAAGAATTCTCAAAATAAATTTTTTGCTTTCCCTATAGATAAATTTAGCCATTTACTAAATATTTCGGGATTTAATGGTGAACTTACACCATTCAATTCACTAATCGATAACGCTCTCATTTAAAAAAAATTTAATTCGTTTTTAGTTCAATTGAAAAAAAACTTTGTTTTCAAATTTTTTTAAAAAAGCGTAGGAAACTCCGAGCTTTTAAAGTTAAGTTTGCAGAACTTTAAGCAGCTATATACAATTTTTTTAATGAAATGCCTCAATTTTTATTTCGCTAATAAATGGTAGAGAATTTAATTCTGCATGGATCTGTATTAACATTCGCTGTAGTAATGTTTAATGGTTTTCAATTTACGAGAACTTTTTGTTGGGATTGAGAAATTCATTAGTTTTTTCTAATACGTTTACATGAAACGAGAGAAAAAATGTGAGAAATTAAAGTTTTTCAAACCAACATTCAATGAATTCATTTTGTTTTGACGTTTCTTTAGTAAACAATACAAAAATGGTTGTGGTTAGTAAGAAATTTTCCACAATGTTAAAAAAATTACCAACATACGAGTAACTTGAAACGTACCAGATGGTTATAGGAAAGGCTAATACAAATCGATGTAGAAAAAAATTCTCTTCCAATTAGTGAAATCAAAATTGGGGTTCTCCATTTGAGAAAATGAGTTATCAGTGTACATGTATTTGTCCAAACTTAACGTTAAAATTTTTGAGTTTATTAACTTCTTTTCCAATTTTGAACACACTGAAGGACAGATATTCTTTCTTAATTTTCCAAATACGCTTTCAAAATCTCTAAAAATAGAAGAGTTACCGATGTGAAAGGTGCAAATCCAAATATTTTCAAAAAATCCTAAATTTCTCGAAAAATAGGTTTAGGAAAACTCCCTTTGAATAACATGACTAATCCAAAAACGCAGTGAAAAACACTAATTTCCATTTTAAAAAATAAGAAATAAAAAATGAAATGACGTTTTTTATTCGTCACTTTTATGAAAATACATCAATTTTTTTTCAATTTCAATTTGTGAAAAGAACATCAGCATACAATTCAACAAAGCAGTGCAACAAAATAGCAAATACGAAATTATTCAGTTTAGGTTTAAACCATACGTAGAAAAACCTTTAACAATTTTCCAAAATTTTAAATTTTTAAGTACAACTAAAAAATGCAACAAATAAAATTGAGTTTAACTGTTTTATAGAATAGTATTGTAGCAAAAATGCGTTATAAAACCTTTTTATGATTATTTGAACAATTACAAATTTATAAATCTATCCATGATTGCAGGAATTGTTTTTTCCCAGTGAGTTAATTTTTCTGTGAGCTTTCTGACAGTTGGAATTTTATTCATGTAAGTTTTTTTTTCTGGATGGGCCTTTTTCATTGTGATTTTTTTTCTCTTTGTGATTTTTTCTCAGTGCGTTTTTTTCTATGTGGACTTATTCTTTTATGATGTGAGTGTTTTTTCGGTCTGAGCTTTTCTCCGTGTGGGCTTTTTTCTTGTGCGCATTTTTCGTGTGGCCATATTTAATAGATTCAAACATACGTATTAGTATGGAAAGTATGAATGAAACGAAGCGTTTTTTGTCTTAAAAAATTTTGAAAAAAATTTTTCTTCAGAAATAATTGATACTGTACTATTTGGTTTTACGTATTAAGCAAAAACTTTAAATAAAAACGGCTTGGTTTCCGAACTTTTGGCACACCGTAGAATTTGATTACAATTAATATGTGCACAATGAATAAGTTTAATGATTTATGACAATGTGTAACCCACGAATACTTTTTGCACAAAACAACATTTAAGTAACCGTTCTTTGTTTTAGAATAACATTACAATAATACAGTAGCAAACACATAATTAGTTTAAGGCTCTAAATTTGACATCACACAGATATTTAAATTTTTAATTACTTAAATATCACTAACCTGGCCTAGGTCATACAGCAAGTGCCCCATCAAAGTCGATTTTCCAGCATCCACGTGACCAATAACCACCATATAAAGATGTTCTTTCGAATCGCCTCTCTCCTTTTTGTATTGTGTTTCAACATCAATTTTATTTTCTTTACTTTTAATAATTTTCGTTTCTTCCGAAGTGCCTTCAGACTGAGATATGATCGGTGTTCCTCGACCAGAAGCAGGTGATTGTGAACGTGGAGTGGTATTTAGTTTAATGGAATCCTTATTTTGGCTAAGATCGAAACCTTTTGTGACGTTTGTGGTTGTTTTACCCCCCGATGCCACCACTTTTATGCTGGGCACTTTAGATATAGCGACAGAAATTTATTTTACTGGATTTGAAAAACCCTCCAAGTAAATATAATTAAGATAAGTGAACTATACTCAAGTTGCCCTTCAAGACTGTATTTGATAAACAATCAAATAATTATTTATTTAGAACAACTGTCTCATAATAAATTTTTAACAAGACAAAAAATAGAAAAACGTTATTTATTTTAAATTGCAAAAGCATAATAAATCTAGATTAAATAACTAATGTTTAGCAGAAAAAAATCATAATAGAATGTGATTTTTTTTATTATCTCACATATTTTACTTTTAATTCATTTTAATTGTGGATCAAATGTTTTGTTCCTTACTTTGTTCTCAGTATCACAATAAATGGGAAAAAATGACGAAACACATAACATAATGAAACGTGTTGTAAACATGTTTATAAATTAAATTGTTTACGTTTAACACAATAAGAAAACATATTCAAACAAGTCAAGAATTCTTAGTCAAACTTCAATTTTTCAGGTATTGTAATGTGTGCTTTATGTATAACATGAAATTTACTTCGTTTTGTGAATTTTTCGCAAAGTATTTTGGATTCCGATTTTTTCATTTTCTTTACTAAAAAGTCACAAAAAATATGAATACTGATGATTAATTAAAAAAAATCATTGTATTTTTCCAAATATCTGAAAATAACAAGATCTAAAAAAGGTAGCTAAGTCGAAAGTCAACAGATATTATGTATTTTTAACGTTGGTAATCCTGTAATCCGACAGGTGAAAAAATTGCAAATTACTATTATACATAATAGTAATTGTGAATAAAAGATTATATTATACAAAAAATAAGAAGGGAAGAAAGAAGGAAACATCAAAGCTCTCTTTTAACTGCCCAAATACAATTTCAAAATATTTAAAGACCATAAAACTATCGGCTTTTGCAGGGAAAGGTACACATCGAAAAATATTTCGAATACGACAAACTTAAATACAGGATGTTCGCGAAGTTGCGGCGTTCCCTTTAAGAGGTGCTAGCATTGTTCTTAAGAGTTTTAGCCTAAAACACCTTAGTAAAATGTTGATGATAACGAAAATAAATAACTTCTTTTTTTTTTAATTTTGGAAGCCGACCCTGTTCAGATCAAAAAAAAGTCATTGGCGTAATCAACAAATTAGTCGGAGAGATTCAGTATTACAATAATAACAATCTTATAAATTTCATAAAATTGTATGGGCAATGCTATCAGAATGCAGCTGCGGAATTCAAAGTGTACTTAAAGTATAAAAAAATAAAAATAAAAAAAAACACTTTCGAAAATCTGGTATCCACATAATGAGGAAGATTTTTTTGAAGGGCTCATCTCAAAACGGCAGTTAGACAGAGCCGGACACAAAATTTTAGAAAAATTTAAAATTATCTCCGTTATTAAATACATTTTATTAAGTTGATTTATGCTAAAACTATTAAGAATAATGCATAGTATCTCGTGTTAAAAGAAACGCCTCAGCTTCACGAACACCCTGTATAACCTTGGAATAAGTGCAATAATCCAAATTAAAAAAAATATATAAGGTTTAAACGGAACAGCCTGTATATTAGAAAGCATTTAAGCAATTAATTTTCGTCAGTATTCATACATTCTAGAGAAACAGTATAAATTTCTAGATATTTAATAATTATTTCTGAAAGAGTAAAAATAACAAATAAAAAAAATATAAAATTGACATAAAAACAAAAATGTACGACTTTTGATAAGTTTGTATTTTTGTATTTCATATTTTTATAATCGCACTTTTTGTAAATCACTCGTTAAGTTAATTACAAAATGCATAATACTTTTCTTTCATCATTGTGATTTAATCAGTGTGTAAATTCAATACATAATACAGGGTATAACCAAAAATTCCCCAGCTCAAACTAGAGCAATTTAACTCAACTTACTTCAATACCAAGTTTAAAGTTAGAGGGTGCCAAAGTCCGAAAATTATTATCGATTTTCTTTATTAACTTTTTAATGGAATAATCGATTTGAATAAAATTTGGTAAAAGTTGTTTTTGTTTTTCCTTCTTTGTAAAATGCCAATCAACAATTGATACATTTTAAGACATATTTTTCTTAGACTTATACTTTTTCATGCGAACCCATTTTTTGAACAATTTTTGTAACTTGTAGGTAGAAATATAATTTAAATCGACGTGTCAACAAAAACGTTCGCCCTTTTTAAGTTTTTTTAAATTAGTTTTTTATTTTGGCTTTAATTCCTTTATGTACGTGTATGTTAGACAACAATAATATAATTAGTTATTAATTTAAACCAGAAAAGGCATTTTTTCACAAAACCACTAATTAAAATCTAGGTACACTGTCGTTATCGAAAAATTATCTTTTCGTTACACCCTGTATTACGTAGTGAAAAAAAGCAAATGTGTTGATGTTATTAAATTTTTTTTCAGTTAACAAAATATCACATGTCTACAACATAGGCACAAATAAAAATACAATAAACTGATTAAAAAAACATTTATACGAGTACTATACCACCTTTAAAGACTTAAAATAAATTAAAATGTATTATAACAGTTTGCAGAGAACAGGTAAAAAATTATATGTTTATAATAAAATATTCAATAAAGAAATAATTTGCCTTGTTTCCACTAAATTAAATCGTATACTACTAAATACGTCTCATATTTGTAATAATTTAAGTTTTAATTAATTAAACCAATCAAATTAAGAAACAAGCAAGCTAGTAGTAAGCTCTTTATTGTACTTGTGTAGATTTCAGTACACTTTAAACATTTTCTTACAAAAGAACTAAAGAATCTTAAGTTCTTCATCATAAAAATTCATATACTTGATAACGGATTTTCAAAGACATATTCTTAGTGACTTAGTGAATTGTTCAAGTTGTTTACTTTTTTAATTTACTTAACTATTGAATAACACGAGCGAAATAATCACTCAATTTGTACTATTGAAGAATAAAAAATTTCTTTTTCTTTTATTATTTATAAGGTATGAGTATTATATTTATTTGTCTTTATGTATAAATTTCCCTTTTATCCAACCTTATAAAATACGTAAAACATGAAAATGTAAAATTAAAATTATAAATGTACACGAGTTTTTGTAACTAAAAATAATGATTATTTATTACGTTATTCTTACAGAATGTACATTTTGATCCGTCAGCTAAACTACAAAAACCACAAGAAAACTTGCGTCGTCAACTTTTCAAGTGTTTAATTATATTATCATCGGGCGAAGGAGTGGCAAAATTAAAGATTGCAATTTTCGTAAAATCAATCACACATTTACTTCGTTTAAACTTAATCGAATTCCGTCTCCGGTATTTCCGGCACAAAACTTTACCAAAAGTCGAGACCGGTTTCACGTTATAAAGACACACATTTAGCACATCTTTAGCATCAAACGCAGACTTCAACGCACTTTTACTTTCCACATCGACGTCACAGTCAACAAAAGGAATCTCAAACTTTTCCTCAGTCAAATCGTGTTTACTTCGATTCGGCAAACTGTGGGAACTTGGAGACGATTTTAGCGCAACTGAGAGATCAATTCGATATTCACTTGCTGATTTTTGTATTTCAGGCTGAATGTTCAAATTTTTGATATTTTGGGTGACTTGAGTAACGCTCTCGGTTGAGTTAAGTGAGACATTTTTGAGCGTTTTGCTCAAGTGGTTTGAGACTAAATCGGACAGACTATCAAACTTTTTGCTTGTGTCGGTATTGTCTTTAGGGAAATTAAGTTTTGGTATTGTGAATGTTTGAGATCCAGTTAGTGAAGGAATGTTAAAACGCGGGGGTGTGAAGGACGACTTAATGTTTTCTTTGAAGCCGTTCAATTTTGGCACAAAAAATTTTGAACTGTTTGTTACATCTTACCTTCCAAAAAAAGAAAAATTAAAGCAAATAAATACGTTGAAGCCACGACTAATAGTCACCTTTTTCCTTCGGTTCACTCTGCACGTTCTTACTGTCGTCCAGTACTGCATTTGTGGCTCGTTCGATGTTGTAATTGTTTGAAATTATTATGTTTACTAACTCGTTTCGAGGAATGCACAAGGGGCCCAAAGTGGCTTTAATTTGCTCAATGCAGGACTCCAGCCTTGCCTTATCTAAATCTGACAAATCTGACGCCTGGAAATCGCAATAAAACGGAAGTTTTTAAAACCTATGCTTGTGTACCGTTTCTGATTCGTCTTCCTCTTGGATGTCTTGTTCCGTGCGAATAAACTCGCCAATTTTTGGTTGATCTCGTGAGTTCTCTCGATTATAAATAAACTGTCGATTACTTGGGGAAATATAGTAATCATCGTCGACGGAATGGCCGTAAACGTCGTCATAACCATCATAGTCTGGACAATAAGAAAATTTGTGAATAAATGTTGGAATAACCTCGGTGTGTTAAAACCAACCTTCGGAATAATCCATATTGCGAACATCTCGATGTCGAGACATTTTTTCGTGTGTTTTATTCACTGCAAGTTTTTAAAATGTGTTAAATAACAGATTGCACTTTTCACAAGTTTGGAGCTGACATTTTAATATTTTGGTTGACGTTTGAGCTACTTGGCAGTTGCACGAAATACTGTAAGAGCGAATCTTTAACTTTACTCATACCCATGTTTTGAAACTAAAAATTAGAAAGCAAATCAATAATTTAACGTAAATTCCAGTTGCAAAAAAGCCAATTAAATTGGACAAGCGCACAATGTTGGAAACCATTCAGAATTCTCAAAATTATCAATTTGGAATTTAAAGCAATTTGTTCATTAATTCAACACAATTACATCCAAAATTAAAACAATATTTTAAATAAGAGGTATTCTTACAAATAAGCTAAATCGATTACAGTATCAAATAAAAATCATTTATTCCATCGTTAACGATAAAATAGTATTTTATCTACTATTTACTTCTTAGTAGAATCTGTGATAAAATGAAATTTTATCGTCTAGAGAAATACAGTTTACAACTCCGCTGT
Source organism: Tribolium castaneum (assembly GCF_031307605.1). NCBI lineage: Eukaryota > Metazoa > Arthropoda > Insecta > Coleoptera > Tenebrionidae > Tribolium > Tribolium castaneum. Next base: position 11,458,987 of record NC_087394.1, read on the forward strand.
CTGAAGCAGTAACTCACAGTTGTTGTAAAAATAAATTTTTTTTATATCTTGTTTTACTTTAGTCTACTTTGGCTGAATTAATAAAAAAATGTTTTTTTTATAAACAATAAGTGCAATAAAACATTCTTTTTCAAAAGGTAAAACACAGTATCTACAAAATATCTTAAAGACGGTCGATTGTACTCCATTTGTTTAAGTAAAAATAACTCATAGATGTAAAATAGCTATATTTTATAATTTAATTATCAGAGAATACATTTACACAATAATATAACTTTTGATCCAACTTTTTAGTCTTAGTTATTGGCTAAATCTCTGTCTCGGGTTATTACATAAATTTATCTCGTAAATGTTAACAGTTGTAATATTATTATCAACATTAATTGCTTTTGTACTAAAAACTGCTTGAAATTGGATTTACTTTTACTTTAACTAGCAGCTTTTAGTATTTAAGTAGTAATATTGAGTAGTATTTGTAAAAATTGGACCAAAGAAAAACACACTGTATGACAATATACGAGTATATAAAATTTTCACGTTGTTTTAGACACTTTAATATTCCTTTAAATAGTCCTTAGAATACGATATTTTTAAGTTACACAATTTGGGTAAAGAGTAAGTAATTCAAAGGGGCTGGTTAAATAAGTTATTTCTGGCTCTAGTGAAAAATTAAATAAAAAGCAGATACTGCGTTTTTGCTTGAAACAGCTGAACTATTGTTGTTTTTCTGTTTTCTACGTTTGTTTTTTTTTTTCATAGTTAATTTTTTCCGTTAATAATTGTTAATCAAAATAATTCAGTAATTCAATCGAAATAATGGAGGACGTAATAAAATTTTCTCTTGTGCAGGGTTTTTTGAGTTCAGAAATGTAGGTAATTAAGAGTATTGCTTTGTACTACGTACTTTTAATTTAATTTAATTTTTAATTATTAAAGCATGATATTAAAAATATCAGGAAAATTTGTTGTTTTTTTTTTAAGTATTTATAAATTGGGAAATTATTCTTACATTAAAAATGTAATGTTTTCAATAAACCATATAAATAGAAATATAAACATAGAATGTCTACTTTTTATTTTTTTTTTTTGGAATATAATTTGATTCCCCAAGTTTTTGAACTACTCTGACTTGAATTTAAACTCAATCGCTATCTTTTCAAACGGGTACTCATTCGTAAACAAAAATTAAGTTCTTTCCTTAAGAAGAAGGAAAAAGATAAATAGGTTTCACCTGTTCATTTTTTTGATAAGAGAAACGAGTCTGTCTAGAAACAAAAATTTAGAAAAAAAAATAATTTTGGAAAACAAATTTTAATTGTTTTTCCATTCAAAAATTCATTTGTGGTGCAAATAATTAGCTACGACAACTTATGTAAAAGATAATGCCAAAAGCACGCTATTTACACCAAAATGGACCTATAATCACAAAAACAGGTATATAGATGAACTGTTACCCAATCGGTCGTTTTTTAATGAAAACTTTATCTAAGAATTAGATAAATTCCAAGGCATATTTTCTTCACATTGACTTCAACTATAAAAATTGTGGAATTTTGGCAAGTTTTAAAAGTTTGAAACGCATTTTGTCTTATTTCGTTTAATTAAAAAAATAGTTTAGTCCCATTTTTTTTTCTTTTATCTTAAAAGATTTTTAATAAGTGCTGTAATCTATTTAAGCTCATTTACAGAAATGACTTATTTAAAAATAATGTTTTAATTTTTGGTGTGACTGTGATAAACATCTTTCAAATTAAGAATGAGTTTAAAGCAAATTTTTGTTATGGATTTATTAAATACTAGACTTTGACATTATCTCAAAATTTTTGACGACACTATAGTTTTTGAGAAATGATGTCATTTTTAGTTTTTTTATGGCTTTTGATAGTACAGTCGAAAAAAGTAAAAATGACGCGACAGTTAACCAGCCCCTGCTGAGGAGGCCGACACTTCACTATCTTTCTAGTAAGTATAAAAAAATTAAGAAAAATATAAAACAAAATAAACGAGTTAAAAAAGTTATAAATAATTTTACACAAGGTGTTTTATTTTCCTGTTATGGCTGTATTTTATAAAAAAACATGGTTTTTTGTGACTAGATTGCGTAATCAGATTTTCTTAAAATAATTATTTAAAAATATATTAAAAAACGGTCGTCTCTTATTAAATAAGACAACAATAACAAAAAGATTAGGTTTTTTGTGTAAGATTATCAAAAAATTATTTATTTTTACTTATAGTATTTTTTTTTGTTAAGTACTAGGAAGATAAAAGAGTAAACTATCAAAAATAATAAACAAAAATATGAGTATTGTCATTTGAAATATTAAAAATGACATAATTATTTAAAAACATTGCCCATAGCCCTAGTCAAAATGTAGCATTTATAAAAATAAAATCGACCTGTTTGAGGATTTTTTGAAAAATAACCAATGAAGAAGACATGAATTTTATACATTACTTTAAACTTCAACAGCCAGTCAAAAAATAAATGCTACTTCTATTTCCAAAAAAAAAAAATTAGCATACGATAGAGTTTCTCACAAGCTTGTCGTTATCTCAAATTTTCTTGGTATAAGAATAGGAATTTTTTTTATTTTTATCTTTAATTTATTTCAGAAATGAAGGCTTGTCTTCACGTCACTGTCATGTATCAGTTTTAGTCATTTTTGTGGCCTTTAATAGTACAGTCGAAAAAAGTAAAAATGACGCGAGAATTAACCAGCCCCTGCTAAGGAGACCGACACTTCATTATCTTTCTAGTAAGTACAAAAAAATAAGAAAAATATAAAACAAAATAAACAGGTTATAGAAGTTATAGATAATTTTACACAAGGTGTTTTATTTTCCGGTTATTGTTTTATTATATAAAAAAATATGTTTTTTTGTGATTAGGTTCAGTAATCAGATTTTCTTACAATAATTATTTAAAAATATATTTAAAAAACGGTCGTCTCTTATTAAATAACGCATCAATAACAAAAAGATTAGGTTTTTTGTGTAAGATTATCAAAAAATTATTTATTTTTACTTAAAGTATTTTTTTTATTTTTTTGTTAGGTACTAGAAAGATAAAGGAGTAAACTATCAAAAATATAAGTATTGTCATTTGAAATATTAAAAATGACGTCGTTATTCAACAACCAATAAAATCATAAATTTGCCCATAGCCCATAGTCAAAATGTAGCATTTATAAAAATAAAATCGACCTGTTCGAAGATTTTTTGAAAAATAACCAATGAAGAAAACATGAATTTATACATTACTTTAAACTTCAACAGCCAGTCAAAAAATAAATGCTACTACTATTACCCAAAAAAAAAATTTGCATACGATAGAGTTTACCACAAACTTATCGTTATCTCAAATTTTCTTGGTATGAGAATAGAAATTTAAACGTTTGCGTCGTTTATTCATCTTCAAATTATTTTAGAAATGAAGGCTTGGTTTCACGTCACTGTCATGTATTGTTCCGCCTCTAAAACTCACTTTTAGACTTCATAAAAATGGCCTCAGTATTTCACCTATGCTGCGAAGCAGCTCAGATTAAGCAAAACGTTATAACGAAATATTCGTAAGTGTTCACATCAACTTAAAAGTTGCCAAAACCCCAGTTTTCAGTGAACTTGCCGAAAGCGACAAAAAATTATACTTTTCAGCAGTTGCAATACAACGAACATGGCGAGGATATTGGGTTCGAAAAGTGATTAAAAACTGGCACAGCAAAGCGACCACGATTCAGCGATTTGTAAGGGGTTGGTTAGTCAGACTTCACCTGCCTGAAAGACTGAAAAATTACCACTATTTTTTGAGTACTAAGTACTACAACGAGAAAGCTACGAAAATTCAAGCGCTTTGGAGAGGATATTGTGTAAGTAAATATCAGTTCTACCTGCTTTAACTTCTTGTTGGATTTCCTTGGCGTGGAAAATAAATAAAACAAAGTTTTAAAAAACCCAACACACCAAACCTTTATTTAAAAACACTACGCGTTTCAACCACAAAGTGGTCATCCTCAGGTGAGAATATAAACTAAACTAATTCTTACAATGTTCTGCCTTATATACTAATTTTGCCGACTTTTACTTTTCCTACCCCCGACTAATGAGTAGAGGGGAGAAAAAGGGATGGGGCCGTTGTCTGAATTCATAAGCCTATTTCTATTCTTAAAAATTTCAAGACTTTCGAAAGCGTCAAGAAATTTACAATTATTAACTACTCTAAGAATTTTTAAGTTAGTGCTATCAATTCTATGGTCTTTATCAAAAATATGTTGAGCAACACTTGATTTTTCAAATCTGTTGAATTTTAAATGTGCTAAATGTTCTTTAAATCTAATGTTGATTGATCGACGTGTCCGCCCAATATATTTTTGTTCACAATCTTTACAATTAATTTCATAAATCCCCGATTTTTCCAAAAATCCAATTTTTCCAACCTAAATTTTATTGTCTCCCAAAAATTCACAAACCTGGAAAGTCAGTCCGTCCAATCGTTTCAGCGATTGACGCTTCAACTTCCAAGGTTTCAAAATGGTGAACTGATGAATTTAATAACTTCCCACTTCAGCTACCTAGTTTTTCAGTTAAAAATTCTTTAGAATTTATTAATAAAGTCAAGGATATCACATTGCATGAAGATGAGTTATTAGTTTCATTTGATGTAAGCTCTCTTTTTCCAAGTGTTCCAATTCCACAGACTTTAACTTACTTAAAAGATTTGTTGTTCAAAATAATTTGGAACAAGTTATAAACGAATATATTCAACTCACAAAACTTTGCATAAAGCAAAACATTTTTCAATTTTCCGGGAAGTTTTTCGAACAGCAAGAAGGTACGGCAATGGGTAACTCATTATCTCCTTTCTTAGCTGACCTTTTCATGAGCCGATTTGAAAAAGATTTAGAAAATGAGCTTGAATATTTTCCAAGAGTTTGGCTAAGGTATGTGGATGACATTTTTGCTATTTTTGATCTTAGTAAATGTACAATAGAAGAATTTATCAAAATTCTAAACAACAGGTTTAAAAGTATTAAATTCACTTGCGAAAAAGAAGTAGACGGAATGTTACCATTTCTAGATACATTAGTTATTAAAGCTAACAATAGATTAGAGTTTGATATTTATAGAAAAGATACTAGTACACTTCGCTACATCACTGCAGATTCACATCATTGTCCTCAACATAAAATAGCTAGTTTTAATTTTTTGATTCACAGGCTCATTAATTTTCTCTTGAATAACGCAAGGTTTGAAAAGGAGCTCAAAATTATAAAAGATGCAGCAAGGTGTAATGGTTTTGAGACAAGAACAGTTGACAAAATTGTTCGAAAAGTTAAATATAGATACATAATTAAACAATCCACGACTTTTACAAGCACACCCGAGAAGACAAATTTTATAACTTTACCTTATACTCCCTCAGTCACAAGAGGTTTGAGTAGAATTTTCAAAAATCTTGACTTGCAAGTTGTTTACAACTCAGGCACAAGTCTCAAGAGTTTTCTCGGAAGTCCAAAAAATAAAATTGGATTTTTGGAAAAATCGGGGATTTATGAAATTAATTGTAAAGATTGTGAACAAAAATATATTGGGCAGACACGTCGATCAATCAACATTAGATTTAAAAAACATTTAGCACATTTAAAATTCAACAGATTTGAAAAATCAAGTGTTGCTCAACATATTTTTGAAAAAGACCATAGAATTGATAGCACTAACTTAAAAATTCTTAGAGTAGTTAATAATTGTAAATTTCTTGACGCTTTCGAAAGTCTTGAAAATTTTAAGAATAGAAATAGGCTTATGAATTCAGACAACGGCCCCATCCCCTTTTCTCCCCTCTACTCATTAGTCGGGGGTAGGGAAAGTGAAAGTCAGCAAAATTAGTATATAAGGCAGAACATTGTAAGAATTAGTTTAATTTATATTCTCACTTGAGGATGACCACTTTGTGGTTGAAACGCGTCTACCTGTTTTACCAGTTTGTTCAAATTTAGGCGAGAAAAGTGGGCGTCTCTGTCAAAGATATTCTAAGACAAAGGCACGAAATTGAGATGGCTAATATGGAGATGCAAAATCAGATGAGGGAAGCGTTTGAAGAAATGCGCGCTTCGGCCTGGACTGAGACCCACAAATATGTCGAAAAAATCCTCATGATGTTGTTTGAAAGACACCACCTGTTAAGAACACGGAACCAAGAAGGGGTTTTTTCAATTCATGGTTCAACGTAAAATGTTTTTTTACACGAGACATTTTTTCAGTTTTTGAAATTCTAGCGAACTTTCATGCGTTGAAAGAATATTACGTAGTTTTCCTCTGAAAGACTACATGACACAGTTACATGAAGCAAATCAAAACTCTACTTCTCAAACGTTGCAAGAGGATAAGAAAACGTATTTTTGCCACTTTTGGTTTCTTTTGTCAATTATTAACTTTCAGGTTTGATCTAAATACTACAATAAAGGACAAACCGTACGAAAGGCTGCTCCTAACACGAGACTAAAGTGCAAACAATATTAATATTAGACATCTCTTCTATTAACTATTTGATCGTTATATTATATACAAAAATTTACATAAATTCCATTACAAAGGTAACAAGTGTGTTTTTGGCGTCAATCATTACGTAACAATTCCAGATTCTAAATTTATGGTACTTGATAATCCGAATAACATGAAGCAACACCACAGTTGGAGTCGAAGAGTTTTGAAGCAGCTTGAAATGCCACCATGTCGAGACTTCCTTGATGAGCTGACATCATCCCACTTTGGTTGAGCGACATGTTCCCCAAAATAAGCTCCCTGTAATAAAAAAATGTGAACCAGAAATTTTATTTGTTTTTTTTTTATTTTTTCGAGCGATAAACTGCGATAACTTAATCATAATTAAAAAAATCTTGACTATATCATTGAGAAACCGTTTGAAAAATTACAGGAAATCAGAAGAAATCAGAGGAAATCATTATTAAGCCAAAGGAAATCTTGAGGAATCTGGTGTACAAAATATGCGGTGCGGTTTACTCCTGGGTTTCATCCAATTACCGAATTTTTAAATATGTCATTTAGGAAAATGATAAAGAACTCAGTCAGTATATAGTTTAAAAAATGCAAAAGTTAAAGAAAATTATTGTTTTTTATCAACTAATTTATTTTATTTAATATACATTAAAGATTTGAAAACAACTTTAATAAATTGAGACTGTTGAAGATTATTTTTACATGCTGTTTAATGTGAAAATGTTTAAAAAATTTAGTAATGATACACCAACTAAAAATTTAACAATTAATTTTACAATTAAATTACGTTGTTTTAGATACTTTAATATCCTCTTAAATAGTCCTTAGAATACGATATTTTTAAGTTACAGAATTTGGGTAAGAGTAAGTGATTCAAAGGGGCTGGTTAAATAAGTTATTTCTGGATCTAGTGAAAAATTAAACAAAAAGCAGATATTGCGTTTTTGCTTGAAACAGCTGAACTATTGTTGTTTTTCTGTTTTCAACGTTTTTTTTCATAGTTAATTTTTTTCCGTTCATAATTGTCAATCAAAATAATTCAGTAATTCAATCGAAATAATGGAGGACGTAATAAAATTTTCTATTGTGTAGGGTGCTGCAAAAAAGTCGAATTTTGCCCATTTATATATTTTTTTTGATTTCAGAAATGTAGGTAATTAAGAGTATTGCTTTGAACTACTTTTAATTTTATTTTATTTTTAATTATCATAAGAGCATGATATTAAAGATATCAGGAAAATTTTTTGGTTTTAAGTATTTATAAATTGGGAAATTATTTTTACATTGAAAATGTAATGTTTTTAATAAACTATATAAATATATAACTATTTAAACTATATAAACATAGAATGCTTTATTATTAAGTTAGAAGCTTACTTTTTACATATTTTTTTGGAATATAATTTGATTCCCCAAGTTTTCGAACTACTCTCTTTATTTAATTTTTTTTATTTTATTTTTAATTTTTTTTAATTTAAACTCAATCGCTATCTTTTTGAATAAAATTTTTACACTCAAACGAGTACTCGTTCGTAAACAAAAATTAAGGTCTTTTCTTAAGAAGAAGGAAAAAGATAAATAGGTTTCACCTGTTCATTTTTTTGATACGGAAAACGAGTCTGTCTAGAAACAAAAATTTAGAAAAAATAAATAATTTTGGAAAACAAATTGTAATTGTTTTTCCATTCAAAAATTCATTATGGTGCAAATAATTAACCATGACAACTGTCACGAGAAATTTTTTCAGTTTTTAAATTTCTAGCGAACTTTCTTGCGTTGAAAGAATCTTACGCAGTTTTCCTCTGAAAGACTACATGACGCAGTTACATGAAGCAAATCAAAAATCTACTTCTCAAACGTTACAAGGGGATAAGAAAACGTATTGTTGCCACTTTTGGTTCCTTTTGTCAATTATTAACTTTCAGGTTTGATCTAAATACTACAATAAAGGACAAACCGTACGAAAGGCTGCTCCTAACTCGAGATTAAAGTGCAAACAAAATTAATATTAGACATCTCTTCTATTAACTATTTGATCGTTATATTATATACAAAAATTTACATAAATTCCATTACAAAGGTAACAAGTGTGTTTTTGGCGTCAATCATTACGTAACAATTTCAGATTCTAAATTTATGGTACTTGATAATCCGAATAACATGAAGCAACACCACAGTTGGAGTCGAAGAGTTTTGAAGCAGCTTGAAATGCCACTATGTCGAAACTTCCTTGATGAGCTGACATCATCCCAATTTGGTTGAGCGACATGTTCCCCAAAATGAGCTCCCTGTAATAAAAAATGTGAACCAGAAATTTTATTTGTTTTTTTTTTTATTTTTCGAGCGATAAACTGCGATAACTTAATCAAAATTAAAAAAATCTTGACGATATCATTGAGAAACCGTTTAAAAAATTACAGGAAATCAGAAGAAATCAGAGGAAATCATTATTAAGCCAAAGGAAATCTTGAGGAATCTGGTGTACAAAATATGCGGTGCGGTTTACTCCTGGGTTTCATCCAATTACCGAATTTTTAAATATGTCATTTAGGAAAATGATAAAGAACTCAGTCAGTATATTGTTTAAAAAATGCAAAAGTTAAAGAAAATTATTGTTTTTTATCAATTAATTTATTTTATTTAATATACATTAAAGATTTGAAAACAACTTTAATAAATTGAGACTGTTGAAGATTATTTTTACACGCTGTTTAATGTAAAAATGTTTAAAAAATTTAGTAATGATACACCAACTAAAAATTTAACAATTAATTTTACAATTAAATTACGTTGTTTTAGATACTTTAATATTCTCTTAAATAGTCCTTAGAATACGATATTTTTAAGTTACACAATTTGGGTAAGAGTAAGTGATTCAAAGGGGCTGGTTAAATAAGTTATTTCTGGATCTAGTGAAAAATAAAACAAAAAGCAGATATTGCGTTTTTGCTTGAAACAGCTGAACTATTGTTGTTTTTCTGTTTTCAACGTTTTTTTTCATAGTTATTTTTTTTTCCGTTGATAATTGTCAATCAAAATAATTCAGTAATTCAATCGAAATAATGGAGGACGTAATAAAATTTTCTATTGTGTAGGGTGCTGCAAAAAAGTCGAATTTTGCTCATTTATATATTTTTTTTTGATTTCAGAAATGTAGGTAATTAAGAGTATTGCTTTGAACTACTTTTAATTTTATTTTATTTTTAATTATCATTAGAGCATGATATTAAAGATATCAGGAAAATTTTTTGGTTTTAAGTATTTATAAATTGGGAAATTATTTTTACATTGAAAATGTAATGTTTTTAATAAACTATATAAGTATATAACTATTTAAACTATATAAACATAGAATGCTTTATTATTAAGTTAGAAGCTTACTTTTTACATATTTTTTTGGAATATAATTTGATTCCCCAAGTTTTCGAACTACTCTCTTTATTTAATTTTGTTTGTTTTATTTTTAATTTTTTTTAATTTAAACTCAATCGCTATCTTTTTGAATAAAATTTTTACACTCAAACGAGTACTCGTTCGTAAACAAAAATTAAGGTCTTTTCTTAAGAAAAAGGAAAAAGATAAATAGGTTTCACCTGTTCATTTTTTTGATACGGAAAACGAGTCTGTCTAGAAACAAAAATTTAGAAAAAATAAATAATTTTGGAAAACAAATTGTAATTGTTTTTCTATTCAAAAATTCATTATGGTGCAAATAATTAACCATGACAACTGTCACGAGAAATTTTTTCAGTTTTTAAATTTCTAGCGAACTTTCTTGCGTTGAAAGAATCTTACGCAGTTTTCCTCTGAAAGACTACATGACACAGTTACATGAAGCAAATCAAAAATCTACTTCTCAAACGTTGCAAGAGGATAAGAAAACGTATTTTTGCCACTTTTGGTTCCTTTTGTCAATTATTAACTTTCAGGTTTGATCTAAATATTACAATAAAGGACAAACCGTACGAAAGGCTGCTCCTAACTCGAGATTAAAGTGCAAACAAAAATTATTTTAGACATCTCTTCTATTAACTATTTAATCGTTATATTATATACAAAAATTTACATAAATTCCATTACAAAGGTAACAAGTGTGTTTTTGGCGTCAATCATTACGTAACAATTCCAGATTTTAAATTTATGGTACTTGATAATCCGAATAACATGAAGCAACACCACAGTTTGAGTCGAAGAGTTTTGAAGCAGCTTGGAATGCCACCATGTCGAGACTTCCTTGATGAGCTGACATCATCCCACTTTGGTTGAGCGACATGTTCCCCAAAATGAGCTCCCTGTAATAAAAAAATGTGAACCAAAAATTTTATTTGTTTTTTTAAATTTTTTTAAAGGTAAACTGCAGAGGAAACCAAAATTAAGGAAATCTTGAAGATATCATTGAGAAACCGTTTAAAAAAATTAGAGGAAATTAGTATTAGGCCAAAAGAAATCTTGAAGAATCTGGTGTACAAAATTACCCCTCGGTTTTATTCAATTACCGAATTTTTAAATATGTCATTTAGGAAAATGATAAAGAGCACAATCAATATATTATTTAAACGATTCACAAGTTATCGTTTTTTATCAATTAATTTATTTTATTTAATATACATTAAAGATTTGAAAGCAACTTTAATAAACTGAGGCTGTTGAAGATTATTTTCACATGGTTTTTGATGTGAAAATGTTTAGAAAATTTAGTAATTATGCACCAACTAGCAATTTAGCAATTAATTTTACTAATAAAAAGCGTACTTTCGTCAAAAAATAAAATTATTTCAAAAACTGAGCAAAACCGACCAATAATAAATAATAAAAACATCAATGTCAAAAGCTAATACTAAAGTGCAAAAAATATGAAAACTTATTAAAAAAAAATCATAACTCTGAATTAGTATCTATGGCTTTTAAAAAAACAGATTAATTTTCTAACATTTAAAAGCGAAACACTTTGTATATTAAGCAGTTTTTGAATAATTAATTCTGTTTCTATTTGTGGAAATAGCAAGACAGCATAAAGATATAACTTTGATGAGCTATCGAGTAACATCTACTAAAATTTTTGCATTTGGCTTGTCTTTCGATTTCGATAAGATGAACATCTTCTCCAAAAGTACAGGCAACTTAAAGGAACACACAAAATTTATATTTTTGTTGTAAATCATTTTAAAAAAAAATCCTTTAAATGAATTTAATTTTTTTTAATGCTACATTTTGACGTCTTGGTGAGGAATCTTGTGACGCCATTCATTTTTCAATTGTGATGTCATTCTTAATATTTTTTTATTAACAACTGATATGTTTGGTAAGTGTTGTAGATAGTATACATCTTTTTCTTTCTGCTTAGTATTAAATAATTCAAAAAATAAAGCAAAAAAGAATTAAAAAAAGAAAATAAAATTAAAAGTAATTGCTTTGTTTTTTGTTTTTGCTTTTATGCTTTATTTTATAAGAAGTAATTAATTTTTTGTTTATTTTTTGTTTCTAAGAGCATTTTAAGTGTTTTTGTGTTAATTATATAAATAAAAAAATTATATAAACAATTTCGGCTTATAAAATATGTCAAAAACAAAAATATAAAGCCTTTTATATTTTATTATCAATATTTTTTATTCTATTATTTTCTTATATTATTTCTAATTTTATTTTTTTATTATTTTTCTTATTACCAGAAAAGTAAAATATAATTAACATGAAAACACTTAATGTGACACCTAAAAACACAATAACTTAACAAAAAAAAATCACCTCTTATAAATAAACTAAAGTATAGATGCAAGAACAAAAAGATAAAGCTCATTATTTAATAATATTTTCAATAACTTTTATAACTTTTTAATTTTATCTTCTTATTCTGAATTCTCTTTTGCTTTAATTATTTTTATTTTATTTTTTTATACATACCAGAAAGATGAAGATGTATACTATTTAAAACAATACCTAAACACAATCTCGGTTCTCATTAAAAACAAAATAAAAATAACGTCACAACTCAAAAACGAATGACATCATAAATGTCACTGTCTCACAGGGTTTAAACGAGTTAAAAACTCGATTAATTTATTTTTCTATTAAAAAAATTTACATTCAAATCGCATGAAAAAATATCGTAACTCTCCGAGAGTCTTAGCAACAACATACATAAATTTAGAAAGAAGTTTCGTGTCATTTAAAAATTAAAATGAAAAAAACACATTTATTTATCATTTTAATTCTTTATTAATAAATGGAAGGTAATTTTTTTAAACATTTTTTATGAGCCTTGTTTATAACTTACTTTAGAAACTGTATTTTTTCATGCCATTTAAATATTACGTTCTCCCATAAAAAATATAAAAGTGAAAAAATTTTGCACCGATTTTTTTTTGCGAAAATACTACTGAATTTCATTTGTTCAAATGTCACCGCCTACTAGTCACCAAAAGACGCAAACCTGGTTGATATTGCGTTATTTGACGAATTTTTAGACGCTGAAATGGAGGTTTCAACCTCTATATCTTAAAACTAGTAAAAGTAGTAAAAGTTGGGAAAAAGCAAGTGTGGAATTATTGATTAAAATAAAATTTGTAACTTGGATATAACCGATTTTTGTAAAAAATCCTGAAACAGGTCAATTTTTTATTTTCTTTGCACATAATTTGGTGCATGCGGTTTTTGTCTATCTGTTTTCAAAAATGCACAGCCATCTCTAACTTTTTTTTTCAAATGTAACGGTATATCAAATGTTACCTCATATGAAAGAGCACTTTGCAAGGAATACAACGCACTATTTGTTTTCTGAATATTTTCAAAGCCTACCCGATAAAAAAATTAAAACCAATTTTTATAAGTTCAAATTAGGCAAATCACGCTAGAAATGTTGCTACTATTGTTATGTTATTTCCTGGGAGAGGAACGGTGCCCATTTTGAACAATTTTTGCATTAAATAATGTTCAACTTATAAAACTGGTTTTTATTTTTTTATCACGTAGGCTTTGAAAAAAATTCAAAAAACAAATAGTGCGTTGTATTGCTTGCGAAAAGGACTTTCATAGGAGGTGTCACTTGACATACCATTACATTTGAAAAAAAAAGTTAGAGGTAGCTGTGCATTTCTGACAACAAATTAACAAAAACCATATGCACCAAATAGTAGTCAAAGAAAAATAAAAACTGACCTGTTTTGGAAATTTTCACCAAAATGGCCTTAATCAAAGTTATGAATTGTATTCCAGTTAAAAATTCTACACTGTATTTAAAAACACACATTTTTATGAGTTAAAATGTTTTTAGTTAGTAATTCAATAATATGTTCATCAGTTAACACTTGTTTTGCTGCTTTGTCAACACCAACCCCAACATATTCCTCACAATTCGTGAAAATTTGGTTATAACGGAAAATTGCGTCACTTTTTAAGTCAAATTTAGTTCGTTATATCCGAAAGTTCGTTATAGTACGCTACAAAAATACATTAGGCTTATCGAAAAATTTTCGGTGCTTGAAAAATCGTAGATACCTACGTTATATTCGGAAATTCATTATAAGCAGGCTCGTTATAAACGGACTCCACTGTATTAATAATACGAGAAAAAATTGGGTATGTCAATTGTAAAAAAACAGTTTTGTTTATTATTTATCTTAAAAATTACATTTTAAATTCAGGAGAAATAATTTTCAAAAATTTGGAGAAATATTCAAAGCAAAAAAAAAATCTGGTGGACAAAAATTGGGAATTTTTAATACGAAAAAAAATACTAACGGTCTAGGCTGCGGCGTCCTATCCCTCTGCCTCCGATTTTTGAACCAATTCGAAACTTGCGTTAAAGTAAGTCCGGTCCGTTTGGCCAAAGCCCGTTTTTCATCAGGCGTAGGATATCTGTTCCTGGCATAGCACTCCTTCAACGCATTACGACTCCGTTCTTTAAAGCAGTAAACAGTTTCCTCTCCATCCCATATGGTTTTGGGGAGCGGGTATTTTTTCCTCAGCCTGTACTTATCCACCGCTCCTGAAAGCAGTTTTATAACAAGTGTAATCGAGCGTTTCTGAAAGCACACACCCAGTGGTCTGCCGCGCACTTTTTCAGCTTCGTTGTAATGCGCTTTAAACCATAAGGTTTGCAATTCAGCATGCCATCGTTGATTAAACGCATGCGACTCCAGAATGGAATACAGCTCGTGGTATGAGCCTCTGTAGAATGCCACAGCAGCGCGAGCTCGGAGAATGCTTTCGTTCCCTCTCAAAAGCTCCGACGGAGGCAAGGACCACAGAAATGTTGCCAGCCGTTCGATGTCGCCTCGCTGATGGAGCGCTTCGCACATACATTGCACCTAAGAAATTAAATAAGCGAATTTAAGCTAAAACCAAATCTTTAGAGAGAATATTTCAAGTCAATTGGTGAGAAAAAACAATCAAAGTTGCCGCAGAAGCATTTTAATAAGAGAAATCATTGCTCTGTGGATTGTAGAGACATTACATTTGTTCTTGAAACAGTTGGATTAAAAAAACAGGTCTTGGTTCTCATAAGGTAGACATAAATGAATAGCAAAGTGTTATTTTGTAAAAGAATGGTTTTAACGAGGCAAAAAAAACCTTACTGCTGCTCAACAAAAAAGCAGGGAACTCTATGGGTAAAAAGTAACTGGCAGGGGACATACAATGAGTGGAAAGAAGTCATATTTCATATTTAGTGATGAATCTTAATTTTTTGAGATTCTCAAAAAACTAGTAAGAAGAAATAAACAAGAAATCTTTCATAAAAACTGGTTCAAAAATATGGTTAAATGGTATAGCGATACTTGTTTGCAAAAAGTCTGTGAGAATTTGAGTTCGTAGATGGTACAGCCAACATTTTAATAATAATAATAATAATAATAATAATAATAATAATAATAATTCGTACAGCCATTGATCTCTTCCGAGATATCGGCACCGTCATATCGAGCATGTTAACTTTGTTAGTTAACAAAATCATCAAGTTTATAATAACAATGCTCTAATAAATATGATTTTAACTTAGATTTAAATTGTGTCAGCGAATTTAGCAAACGAATGTCCTGCGGCAAATTTCTGAAAATCTGAACAGACTTATAATAAACACCATTTTTAAAAAAAGAGGAGTTATGTTCTGGAATTCGGATGTCTTTACAGAACCTTGTAACTTTATTGAAACTTACATCATATTTGTCTTTATTTTTTTCAAAGAGATGCTCATTCTCTTTCACAAATACTGCGAGACTGTAGATATACATTGATGTTAGAGGTAGAATTCCAAGTGATTTAAAAAAGGGCTTACAACTCTCATGTGGTTTTTTGAAAAGCATGCATCGTATGATTCTTTTTTGCAACACAAAGGCTTCTTTTGAACTGGTAGAAGAGCCCCAAAATATTAATCCATACGAGAGAGTAGAGTGTACATATGCAAAATAAAACATTTTTAAAGTATCTATACTTACACTAGTGCGCAAGTTACGAATAATGTATGAATATTTGGCTAGTTTGCGACATACATAATTACTATGTGCATTAAATTTTAAAGCTTTATCGATGTATAAGCCTAAAAACTTTACTTCATCGGCCAACGGAACAGATTTTGTACCAAGCTTAATATAGATACTGGATGACATTGGGCCATTTCTATATTGTACCACAACAGTTTTGTTCATATTTAATTCTAAAAACTGAGCCTCACAGTATTTATACATTTTAGAAATTGCGTCCGAAGCTTCCGCAGAAGTAGTGTGTAGGTCTTTACCTATTGCTATACAAGATGTATCATCAGCAAATTGACAGGGTGAGTATTTATTTAAAGATTCTTTGAGATTGTTTACATAAAGAACGAATAGCAGCGGCCCCAATATAGATCCTTGAGGAACACCTTTTGAAATGGTTATTGGCTCGGACAACACATTCAAGATAGCGCCATTACTGTTATAAGTGAAACGAACTCTTTGAGACCTGTCGGATAAATAAGATCGGAAAAGTTCTAATGCAATGCCTCTGACACCAATATTGAACAACTTGGTTAATAATATTTCATGATCAAGTGTGTCAAATGCTTTAGTAAGGTCAAAATAAATACCGATGACTGATTCCCCACGATCTAAACAGTTTACAATATAATTTAATGTTTCAAAAATTGCAGAATTTGTAGAACGAT
This sequence comes from Tribolium castaneum, assembly GCF_031307605.1. Taxonomy (NCBI): domain Eukaryota; kingdom Metazoa; phylum Arthropoda; class Insecta; order Coleoptera; family Tenebrionidae; genus Tribolium; species Tribolium castaneum. The sequence continues at coordinate 11,475,638 of NC_087394.1, forward strand.
CTTTAAGAAACCCATGCTGACAATTGGAGAGAAAGTTGTTGGATACGAGATAATTGTAAAGACGATTGTACAATAATCTTTTAAACACCTTAGAAAACGCTGGTAAAAGAGATATAGGACGGTAGTTGTTGATATCTGCTCTGGATCCTTTACCTTTATAAACAGGAACCACAATAGCTTCCTTTAAAGATCGCGGAAATACGCCTGAACTAAAAGAGTTATTAATAGAATTTGCCAAAATCCCAGAAATGTTTTGATTAACATCTGCCAAAATATTACAGGGAACATTATCAGATCCAGAAGCTTTCTTTTTTAATACACTTTTTATAATGGCTTCAACCTCTAGTTTATTAGTTGGAAGAAGAAAAAAACTGGAAGAGCAAGATGTACTAAAAGTATTATTAAATTTATTCTTCAGTAAACTATCATCACTGACAATAAAGTGTCTATTAAACATATTTGCCAAAATTGTAGGATCTTTTGTTAAGACGCCAGAACTATTATGTCATTCTATATTACGAGTTTGTGTTGATGAAGAACTAGAAGATCTGATAATGTCGCAAGCCACTCTACTTTTATTGTTACCAGCCTCAATAATCCTTTTATCGTTATAATCAATCTTTGCCTTATTTATCAGTTGTCTATATTCTTTCTTTTTTATATTATATATATTTTTTAAAGTTGAATTATTCGGGTTGCTACAAATAATATGAAATAAATCTTTTAATAAAAGTGACATGCGTTTCATTTGTTCTGTTACCCAAGAAGTTTTCTTCTTTAGATTCCTTTTAAGCAAAGATTTAAGATTCCTAGGTAAGCAAAGATAAGTAAAAGTATATTTTTTTACCTGTACCAGGGCATAGTAATTTACCTTACACAGATTTTTTTAATGTAAATCGTTATTTAGCTTCAAATTAAACAATTCAAATTGCGCGTTTTTTGTATGACAGTTACAATAAATCAATAAATCAAAAAATAATACAAAAATATATAATTAAGTTCAACATTGTTAATTACATACAGGGTGTACAGGGTGAGCCTCCTTAAAGTATATTTTTACTAAATCTCAAAAACTAATAGACGCATTGAATTCAGCGTTTGTTATTAAATATCTAGTGTTCTTGTCTACGTATCACGTATGTGAATTTTTTTCAGAATTTTTCTACCCTTCCTTATAATTAAATTAATTAATTGACAATATTAATATAAAAAAAATAAAAGTATGAACATATTAATTAATCAGAAAATAACTCTTATAAAAAAAATTGCAAGCATTAAACTTACGTTTATTTGATATTTTAATATACATATTTACTTAATTATTTTTTTTTGAGGTTAAAGACATTTTTTTATGAATTGTTATCACAAAACAACATTTAATTTTATTCTTAGATGACACAAAAAATAACAATTTTTCACTGCTACTTTTAACAGTAGTAGTGAATTAATTAATTTTAATTACAAGAAATTGCCTAAAAAAGTTCACAGTATTTAATATTTAATAGCAAAACGCTGAATTTTGTAAGATCATTAGTGTTTAAGATAGTAAAAAAAAATACTTTTAGTAAACTCACCCTGATGTATTTATAATTTTATAAAATATTTCCACTGAATTTAATTGCGAATTAAAACTAAATTAGAGACTAGAAAATATGCCACACCATAAAAAGTAAGTGGCAGGGGACATGCAATAACTGGAAAGAAGTCATATTTCATATTTGGTGATAAATCCTAATTTTTTGAGATTCTCAAAAAATGAGTAAGAAGAAATAAACAAGAAATCTTTCATAAAAACTGGTTCAAAAATACGGTTAAATGGTATAGCCATACTTGTTTGCAAAAGGTCTGAGAGAATTTGAGTTCGTAGATGGTACAGCCAACACCATCAATTATATTTTGCAAAGACGTTTATTACCACCAACATGAAAAATAATAAACCGACAGTTTATAATTTTCAAAAAAAATATGCTACTAATAATGATTCGATAGTTTTGCCATTAGTGTTATGTCTTGGTCAGTAATTAGCCCTGATTTAAATATCACTGTGTCTTTTTGGTATAAAATGAATGGTTATCTTAGAAATCTTCCGTAGTGGTTATTGAAAGATGTAAAAAATAAAACAGAACATATTTTAAACAATAAAACGTCAGAGTCCTATGACAAATTCGTTAGTTAAAAGTATGCTAACGAGAATTTGAGCCATAATTAAGCCAAATTAATAAAAAGTTTTGCTTTTTTGTTTTAATAATAAATATCTTAAATAATAAAAAATAATATCGAGTTTTTTTAAAGTAGTTTTTAAATAGGTCATAAGTCATAAGTCATGTTACAAAATGCACGTATTTTTTCAATGTTGTTTTTTTAAATAGACATTTATTAACTTGACGTGCATTTTCCTTGCAAAAATGTGTTTGTGCAAAAATTCAATTTTCCAACAGTTTTTGTCGAAAATTTTTACATCAAATCTGTGGCATGTCAAATGTTATAGTTTTGAAATCATACTCTCGTGTCGAACGTGGTCTAACAGACGTATTAATTAAAATTCATTGATCTGAATTGCTACATTGTTCAAATTTTGTTTTCAAATATTTTTAATTTTGTAACTTTTTATTTTGGTTATTTTAAATAAATCTCCTATTTAATTTTTTATTTGTTTATCATTCGAAGCCGAATTAAGAAACGAACATTTGCTAAAAACTTGCTTTATCAACTATTTTAATCACATATTTAATGAATAAAAGTCGAAGATGCCTCTAAACCTGTTTATTTTAATCTCAATCTATGATTTTTAACTGTTCATTAAATTTAACCAACGTTGGTAAACCGACCTTAAGTTATAATAAACCATAATTGAATATTATTGTTTTACTGCTTATTCGATAATAAACCGCTAAAAACTAAATAAAATATTGAAGTTTGACAATAGTTAACCATTTTGTAAGAGGTACTTGATTAACTATAAAAATTACGAAGTAAAATATGTTTTTTGTGATTTTTTTCAAAAACTGCAAGAGATAGCAATACAAAAATCACCGTAAATATCAATGTTTTTTCGATTGCCGTTAAGAAAATATGGTCGTTCCATTTGAAAAAACTGAGTTATAGCAGGTTTTTGATAACTATTTTGACAATTTTGACTATTCGAATCTTCGGTTATCGAATGCAAAAAAAATATTCAGTTATCTCAAAGGATTCAAGAGCTGCGATATTTTAATTAAACCAACTAAAAATTAAAAAAAAATTGTCATATGTCAACGACTATAACAGATAAGTACCAAAAAGTTTCTAATATAGGCCCTAAAAGAATCACCTTGTATGTTATTTTTTCTCAGTGCATGTGAATTGTTTTAAAATTTTCCTACAAATCTTTACACTAAATATTAATTTATTGAAAATATTAATATGATAAGGAAATTAGAAATAAGTATTAGTATACAACATTTTTTCATTTGTAGTGTTACTGATATTGTAAAATAATAGTTATTTTTGAAAAATACAATTTTCCATGTGAGCAATTTATTTGCGGCACGGCGGATCAATTCCGAATGTGAATTTCCAAATAAGTTAAGTACACTTTTTTTGAACAAATAGCTCAAAAAAAGAAAAATACTTTCCTATAATTTGGTATTTTTTGCTGATGAGTTGGTTACGAGTTAAACTATAGTGCACCAAAATTATCAAATAAAAATTTAATACTTAACTATAATTACCGCAATGCGGAAAAATCTTGTTGGCATCCGCTGAAGAAAATCGGAAAATTAATATCCAAAAACTATATGAGTACAATATGCTAAATAATTGTCGCTAGACCCAAAATCACGTTTGCTTTAATATTTGATTTTTATTTAATTAATTTTTTTGGTGTCTAGCCCTAATTTTTTTAAGTATTTTTTGTTAATAACATTTTAAGCCTTCTTTTTAATATCTAATTCCGATATTGTAAACACTGTTTTAAAACACGATTCCCATATCAAAGTATTTTAAATTTAATTTAAAATACGTTTAAATTTAAAATGTAAAATAAATAGAAAAAATATTTTCGCACTTGTATTGTTAATAACTATTTTGCACAACACAACAACAAAATGATATAAAGAAATAATATTTTTTCAAAGCTACTTAATTCTAATTAATTAGTTAATAACATAGGTATATATTTAAATTAACATTTTTCTAGCTGATTTAGACTAAAAACCAACACAAACCTAATTTGTAGGTACTTGCATATTCTTCGTCTCACCGATTCAAGTAAATGGTTAGATTAATTATTATTATCATAATTCAACCCGCTATTTAACAAACAATATAATTTGCGGAAAAATGAGCCAAACATCAGAACACAAAAGAAGCCAAATTTTCTAAAACCATTGACAAACAAGTTTTGTCTACTAAAAGTATATTATTACTAAAATCTCAAAAACTAATTATCGCACAGAATTCTACGTTTGTTATTAAGCACTTTGTATTTTTCCGTGTCTACAATTCCTTTTAGGTTTTTAAAATTATTTCTTGTGTAATAACGTGTGTATTTAAAAATTTTTACAAACACATACCGTCGCTAAAATCGAATCTGCCCCCCCTATATCTCCACAACTGTATAACAGCTTATTATAAAGGAAGGTTCGTAGAAAATTCGTGGTTTCATTTTTAGGAGTACGAAATGGTTCTTTGTAAGAGCCTGAATTTTTGTATTAAGGAGGTTATTAAAATCGTGTGCACCATTTGAGGTAATTTTGTGAATGAAAAGAAAACTAGCCTAAACTATAATAAAGGGCAAAAATAATTCATAACATTCATGAGCTACCTTACAAGATATAAAAACTAATTTTAAAAAATCTTGAGGAAATCAAAGCAAAAAAAATCAAGAAATCTACAACATATTCCGAGCAATTTTGACCACGATTTTTTTCGATTCTTATTTATTTTAAATATAACATTTTCCTAGGTAAATCGTTATTTAGCTTCAAATTAAACAATTAAAATTGTGCGTTTTTTGTATGAGAGTTACAATAAATCAATAAATCAAAAAATTAAGTTCAACATTAATTACATACGGGGTGTACAGGGTGAGTTTACTTAAAGTATATTTTTACTAGATCTCAAAGACTAATAGACGCATTGAATTCAGCGTTTGTTAATAAATATCTAGTGTTCTTGTCTACATATCACGTATGTGAATTTTTTCAGATTGATTTTTTCTACCCTTCCTTATAATTAAATTAATTAATTGAGAATATTGATATAAAAAAATTAAAAGTATGAACATATTAATTAATCAGAAAATAACTCTTTTGCAAGCATTAAACTTACGTTTATTTGATATTTTAATATATTTACTTAATTATTTTTTTGAGGTTTTTTTGAATTGTTATCACAAAACAACATTTAATTTTATTCTTAGATAACACAAAAAATAACAATTTTTCACTGATACTTTTACCAGCAATAGTGAATTAATTAATTTTAATTACAAAAAATTTCCGGAAAGTTCTAAAAAAGTTCACAGTATTTAATATTCAATAGCAAACGCTAAATTTTGTAAGATCATTAGTGTGTAAGATATAGTAAAAAAAATACTTTTAGTAAACTCACCCTGTATTTATAATTTTATAAAATATTTTCACTGAATTTAATTGCGAATTAAAACTAAATTAGAGACTAGAAAATATACCACACCACAAACGAAAAAAATTAATTTTAACAATAATTGATTTTAAACAATTTTAAAAATTAATTAACATTTAATTATCACTACGGGTAATCGCAAAAAAATCTAAAAAATCACAAACATAGAAAAAAGATATTATTTAAGAGTTTACTCACTCACCTGTTCTGGGGAAAATCCAATCGATTTTTTTCCATACGAATCCACATTGTTCAAATGGATACTGTTATTATCCATATTTTTCTTGTTAAAAAAGTCAATTAAATTTTTCCTGTTTTCGGAGTTTACATCAACTTTCTTATTATAGTTAGCAACAGACAATGAAACTCTTTTATTAACATCATCCGATTTACTTTTAAGCACATTGTTGTTACCACTAAAATCGTCCTTTTTATAACAGTTAAATTTTCGAGCTACTTTTTCATTTTCACCGTTCTTTCGCGCCGACTTGTCACTATTAAAAAACGAGTCTAGTTTCCCATTTGTGGTAAAAAACAAATTTTCGTTATAATAATTCAAATTTTGACAAAAATTTCCATTGTTTGAATCGTTTGAAGTACTAGATGTTGCATCTACCTCCATGGTACACCAAATTCAAGTCATTTTAATTGCACTTTTTCAAAAAAAATTAACACAACACGTTTGCAAATTTTACACTTCTGACCTACGTTTATGCGTTGTATTCACTAACAGTAATTTTAGCAAGGCTTGTCTACGGCAAGAATATTTTCCCTCGAGCTCCTCCCTTCGAATGCACAGCCAATGAAACGACCACTTTCGATATTGTCATGCCAACAGCCCTTCACAGCCGCCAATCGAAGCTCAATGAGGTGAGTTTGAGAATAACAGCAGCGCACTCTTGATAATAACAGTAAATGTAATACTACAATAAATATTTTTCTCTAAATTATTATTATTATAAGTATACGAGTATATCTTTTTTTATTTACTTTTTTTGGAGTAAAATGTTGCTTGTTAGTGCAGGAAGGGCGTTAATTGATTAAGAGTTATGAGGTCAAATAAATCAAATAACTAAAAACTAGAAAAACTAAAATGCAATTTATAGAAATTCTTGGGCATCGTTTGGCAGTTGGCTCATTTTTGCCTATCAAATGAACCGACACTTTTTAAGCGCCATAAATCATGAGAAATTTATGGTCGCCCAATTATGAGCATAAAAATTCGGGGTTAGTATGGTACACAACGTGCAAAAAATAAGGTTGGTTGTGTAAATAACGTAAAATGTGTGACCACGACAACTTCTAGATTGAACACTCACTAATTTTGTTAGATGAAAGGAATTGTTTTTTTCTAGATATTTAACAATCAAGTCATAAATACATAATAAATTTTTATATTTTTAATTTTTTTGAATTGGTATCCTTTTATGTTCTTTTTAAAGGAAGGAGATATTTATACTATAAAAACTGCAAATGAAAAGGCGAAAGTATTAATCATTAAACGTTAGAATGTTCAAATAACTTTACGTAAAATTTTAAATTTCAAGTCGAAAAGTTATATAAATGTAACATAAAAGTTACTATTTTTTTCTTTGACAAAAATATCCCCTCTTTAAAAATTTATTAGACCACAAGCTTAGGACCAGTTTACAGAAGCGTCATTAATTTAATTCGCAATTAAATGCGTGATTAACTGATCACGTGACCAAATTGAACAAATGTGATTGGTTCATTCGCGTTGTTAACTTTTAACAACGAATTAAATTTTAACAAAGCTTTCTATGAAGTGGCTCTTAGAATAATAAATAAATCAAATTGACACAGCTTAAAAGAAGAAAGTATGAGCATTAGTACTTTAATTTTTTTTAGAGAGTTGCAGTCTAGAAGTCACAAAAGTGAAAAGTCTAGTAGCTATTTTTAAACTATTTTTATTTTTACATATAAGACATATTTTTCAAAAAACATTTAAGTATCTTTTTCTAATTACATAAGAGATATTCAAGTTGTATGTATCTATTAAGTACAGCATTAAGTTAGATGTTTTCTATTATTTGGTAAAAATTATACTTTTTTTAGTTTCTGAGGAAAAAACACTGTTTTTGTCAAAAAATATTTATTTCAGAAACCAAATTGACCAATAATTTTTAAAATGCAATAAACTTAGGGAGTTTTTTCTAAAACACACTTTAGTTTGTATTGTCATTCACCAACTCGCTGGGACAGCCCATGAATTTTTATTACAGTTCCATGTACAGGCTGTTTCAAAATTTCTGAAACAGCCTACGCGATCACATAAAGCACAAATAACATGGAAAAACAAAATCCGTAATTATGTTGTAATAATAAAATTAAAACGTTGTTGGTCAGGATGTAAGATAAAATAAAATCATAATTTTTTTTCAAATTTTACAAAAATGGGTTGTAATAATTGTTTTTTTTTAATTTTCTAATATCAAATTTCAAAATTTAGATTAAATTCCTTCAAATACCTATTTAAAAACAAAAAATAATACCCGTGGCCCATTTTTCGTAATGTAGGTAGGTGAAAATACTTTTGAAGATCCTGTACTTACGTGTGTATTATCTACTCTAAACTGTTAAAGTCACAACATCCAGTCAAGTAAAACATTTCAGATCAAACTTTTCTCAAAATCAAATGCTCTATCCAATTTTTCTTGTAATCTGCCAGAAAAGGCAGCACATTATTATGATTAATAAATAATAGTTTTGGGTAAATGACAATGAACATTGAACAGTGTTCACCCTCTAACGTATTAGCTGTTTCAAAACTATAAAAACGCCAACATCGCATTTTCTCTTAAAATTAACTTTTATAAATTAATCATGCACTAAAAAAATTATAGATAATATAATTTATACTTCCAATGAGAGGTCTAATCATTAATAACAATTTTACAATTTTATTTAAAAAAACAATTTGGTAAAATGCAACGTTGGCGTTATTATAGTTTTAATTTTTTGTTAAATTAAGTTAAATTAAGTTTTCCTCCTAGATAAACAACCTCTCTATCGTCTTGTATAATAAATAACTATTAATAATACATATTCACAAAAATATAAAACCTAGCGTGTTTGCATAAACTAGTAAACCTACCCAATTTTTTAAAACTAACAATGAATGATAAAGTGCCTTCTAAAAAAGTGTGAATATTGTATTTTTGGTTTCTGGGTTCTGCAAAATTCAGTAAATTCTGTAAACAGCAAGCAACTGTGTTTTTTTAATTTCAGATATAATACCTATAGGTAAAGATTACAATTATATTATGTATTTGCAAATATCTAAGTGAAAACCAATTTTTTTTAACAATTTTCAAGTTGTCCATTTATGATATTTTTATGTGACTTTGGAAATCTAACTGTTTCCACCCTGTACATCTATAAATCGAATCGTTAAAACTAACTTACAGAACTAAATTAAAATAGAGGCAGATACTTAAAACTCATGTATTGGTGCCATTTATCAATTTATTTTTACTAATTATTTTTAATAAAATTAAATTATTATGAACCTTCTTCACTGTTTGCTTTATAGGTTCTGCACAAAAAAAAACAGAGAAAATGAGGTATTGTATCATTATGAACACAGACCATTTTCAATTCATGAAAAGAGAATTAAATTTTTAGGAGTTTAAATAGTTTTTTCTTTTAATTTTTTTTGAAATCTAGTGCATGTACTCGCCCAAATACATAATTGGAAAAACTTTTCAATTTCCATTTTTCCAAAAAAATTTTTGTCGATACTGGTACAGTAACTAACGGAATCTAATTAGGTGCCTTTTTTGGCCAGACGTATGTTATACTGACCATAATGTGCCAGTAAATACAAGGCGTGTATGCTATTACTTGCAAATACTTTAAAAGCATTTACTTTTTATAATTACTTTTAAAAATTTCGTTAAAATGTTACTCTGTGCAAGAAAATACTTTTATTATCGTAGCTTTTTCCCGAATTGGAGAGTTAACATTTGATGTGTAAATGTTTGTTATTAATTTTATAAAGGGGCATTTCTAATTTTATATAAGAAATTCAGAGGCGACTAGATGAAAATCATTCTAGCACACCTTGTATATTTTTTTCCAAACTCGTATCTCAAAAGCTCTAATAAATAATCACACAGAAGTTAGCAATTACTTTTAAATACCGATTATACTTTTCATTATGTTTCGCTACACATGTGAGTTTTTTTTCTTCTAATTAAAATAATTAATTAAAAATAGTACGCAATATAATTAAAAATAAAATTAGTGTTTTATACAGCGTTGCTTAAATAATGTTTTATCAAAGAATTATTAAGCAAATTACGTTTATTATATAAAAGTGTCATCAATATTTGCAGATATATTGCACTACATGGGACATTATCCTCTCACCATAATATATTCTGTTTTTAAAATTTTTGATTCGATTTTGTTTTTTACAAATTTTTTATTGAAAAATTACAAATAGAAAAGATGTTTTATTTGTTGAGCTCTGTTACCTGTTAAAATTAAAACACGTATTTCTGATACACCCTGTATTGTCTCCGCTTCGTTCTATATTTTTATGATTGACCTTTCTTATAGCTCCTTTAATATCTTTTACGAAATTCACAGGCGTGTGAAATAAAAATGAAAAACGAGACGTTTAAAAAAGCTTACTGTGTGTGTGTTTTACACATTTCTTACAAATGTACAAAATTACCAGATATCCCATACAAGATAAAAAAGTTGTAAGAACATGTCCGGATTATACGTTTTTAACCACATGTAAGTCAGCAGATTATTCCATATTTTTGCTTACTATAAAATCCTAACATCCGAAGACAATTCAGCAAGTTCTCACGGTATAAAAATGATTGTAGTAAATAAAAATTAGTTGCAAACTGCAACAACCGGAAACTCAGCACAATAATAAATGAACCAACGTGAAAAATCAAGAGTTTATTGTTATTGTTATTTACCTATTACCGAATCACCAATAATAATCACTTTTAATGTGATGGCTAACGAGTCCGCAAAAATAATGAAGTGTAATTGCACATTAAATCTGCTAATATTATGTGATTTATTGGTATTAGGGCCGGGAATCACGTTACATCTGTCCTATAATTAACTCCATCGGGAGTAGCAATCATTTCAATTAGACGCACTCCCCATAATACACAGGGATGTTAACTGAACAACACCCTTTACAGGCTCGTTCAAATCGCGGTTGCCATGGAATATCACAGGTGCTTGTGATTGAACTACGTCTAAATAACCTGTGATAGCTACGCCAACTATGTCGAGGACCATTCATGTAGCAAATGTAATTAATTTTGTGGACAATTTGTTGCTATTGTTTAAACAGCAGGGTAAGGAAAATAAGATTGATGTGGTAAGGAACTGAGGTGCAGAAACCCTATTCTTTATCAGCCGCAGACGCCAGTTAGGATGTTACAAGATCTCTACATATGTAAGGTGTAAGGTAACTGCTTCATTACCTGCGTGCCGTCATATCATATTATTACAAAAAAATGCAACAACCACTAAATTTTCATCTAGTCGGAGGAACATTTCCTGCAATCTGATATGCGTTTCCAGTTATGACACCCAAACCAAAAGGCAGTTTTTCTGTGTTTTAGTACACAAAATGATTGGAATGCTTTCAGTCGATTTTTCAAATGTTGATCAAATATGAAATAAAAGCAAAAAGTTAAAAGATCTAATATAAATTTTAATTAAACTATTTATAGCTATTAATAATAGGATTGCAAAAACACAAGCTGTCGTTATGCAACGAGCATATGCGAGCTGCATACCTAGACACTCGAGAACTTTAAGCGTTTTCGCATAAGTAGTATTCAAAATTTTTTGTTGGTACATTTTAATTTAAAACACGTTGCTATGGAAAACGTGTTTTACAATAGGGAAGATACGTTGCTACCGGAAACGTGTTTTAAAATAGTGTTTATAATCTAGGTTTCAGATATTAAAAGGAAGGCTTAAAATGTTACCAACAAAAAAATTAAATTTAATAATTGATAAGTTTTAATGGAAAATCCGGGAAAATTTTTCATAAACTGCTGCTATGAAAGAAAAGACAAATAGTTAAGGTGAAAAATTAAAAAAACTTTACGTGTTTTTTACCTTTAAAAAACTTCTTCTTTGTGTTTGCAGTGCAGTGTAGAAAACAACTGTAGCCGTTATGAGTTTATACTTTTTTCTTAACATTTTTTTTAAATAGTGGGATGTTGTAAAGAGATGTAAGTAAAAAACTATGTAAAATAAAAAAGTAGATAGTTTTTTTGTACTCTTTTCTGAAACAACGACCTATCGTATACTGTGTACCTATACATATTTTAAAATAATTTCAGGTTATACAGTTGGCTAGTATTAATTATGATTTTTATACAAGATGATTCAAAAGTGTTGAATTAACTCTTCAATGATGACAAAAGACCTTCAGCTCAGCATAAAAATGACTGCCAATTTTTTTTAAGCAGCTTAATTTTTGATGTTGTTTAATTTATTGTCAAATATGTTAGTTTTCTAAATGTTATTTTATAACATTCAAATCAGCCTATGTATTAATATAAAAAAGTCAATAATAATAAACAAAAAACATTAAAATATTTAAAAAACTGTTGTAATAGTTTTAAAGTATTTTTATGTGTTTTTCTAATGCAGTTAATAAATTTTAGTAAAAACTAATAGAAAGTTGGTACCTAATCCATTTTATCGTCTGAAATATGATTCAACTCACATTTGAATCATATTATAGCAAAGTTCTACAAAAGAAAAAGTTCATCTTTATTAAAAAGTTTTGTTCAACTGACAGATTATTACCTACAGCAACAAAACTAAAAGTAACACATAAAGTTTTATATTTGTTAAGGCTCATTTAATTTTTTTTTAAATGCTACATTGTTAAATATTTTTTATTTTTTTGAATAAAAGATAAAAATGTGTAAAATCTAAAACGCTACTGAAAAATGCCAGTTGTCATTTCAACAAATTAAAAATGATTTCATTTATATATAGCATTTAAAAAAATAAAATCGATCTGTTCGAATTTTTTTTTATTTATGAAATTAAATTAAATAAAAAACGACTCTTAACAAAGATATGCATGTAGTATTTTTAGTAGAGTTTATATAAAAAAATTAAATTAAAAACTAAAAAAATAGAAACAACGATAACTACCAGTTACAAACAAAATGTTTACCTTTTTGTTCTTGCCTTACATTTATAACGGACATAAACACTTAATATGAAACCTAAACACAAGTTTTTCTGTGTTTTAGCACAGCCTGATAATAATTGGAGCCAGGAATATTAATGAATTCAGTGTGATATAAATAATAAAATATTGATCAAATAAGAAATAAAAACAGAAAGTTCAAAGATCTAATATAGGTAAATTTTAACAGAATTGTTTAATTAAATTTAATAATTCATTAAGTTTTAATGAAAAATCCAAAACAATTTCTATATACAAGAAAATTACGTGTTACTTACCTTTAAAAATCTTCCTTGTGTTTGCAATGCAGTGTAGTTATACTTTTTTCTTACTTACAATTATAACTTACAATTTTTTAAAATAGTGAGTGGGTGATTGTAATTATCAGATATTCGTTTTTGTACTCTTTTCTGAAACAACCTATCGTAAGTATCCATACAGGGTGTCACAAAATTGGCGAATTCCGAGTTCAGATCATTGTAGAGAACACTTCAGTAACACTTCATTTGAAGAAAACGAAATTTTAACCTTATTTTTTTTCTATACTAAGGTTAAAATTTCGTTTTCTTCAAATGCAAGCTAAAAGTTTCAGTGTTTATTGTGATTTATGGTGTAGATGATTGTGGAGAATAATAATGTAAAACTTTTTTTTAATTAGCTTAAAAAATTTAAAATTTTCGTTTTTTTTCTTAAAATAAAGCTAATTTTTGGAGAACTTGTTTTATAGTTTTATTTTTCACACTATCTACACCGCAAATCACAATAAAGACTGAAATTTTTTGCCTGCATTTGAAGAAAACTCAATTCAAAGTGCACCTGAAGTGCACCTTCAAACTAATGTGTCTTTGTGGGGAAGCCCCAAATCTTTATTTTGTTTCTACTTTGGACTAGTGAAAGAATTCGCTACAACGCTCTACAACCCGGAATTAGTCAATTTTGAGACAGCCTGTATTTTAAAATAATTTCATGTTACGCAGTTGGCTAGTATTAATTATGATTTTGATACAAGATGATTTTTTCTGAGCAGCTTAATTTTTTACGTTGTTGACTTTAATTTATTGTCAAATACCTATACTAGTTTTTAAATGTTTTTACGCTATTTAAATCAGCCTGTGTATAAATATAGAAAAGATGTCAATAATAATAAACAAAAAACATCAAAGTATTTAAAAAACTGTTGTAGTACATCGATAAAGTTGGTACCTATTTCATTTTGATCGTCTGAAATATTTTTCAACTTACATATGAATTATAAGGTAGAAAAGTTCTACGAAAGAAAAAGTTTATTTTTATTAAAAAGTTTTGATTGACAGATTATTATTGAATTATAAATTTCTGACATTAGGTATACCTATAGCGACTAAACCAAAAGTAACGCATAAAGTTCGTATCTTTCTTAAGGATCATTTAATTTTTTATTTTTTATTTTTTTTTGTAAATGTTACATGCCACACCATAGCAAAATTTGTAACGTCATTGTTTTCTAAGTTTTGGTATAGAGACTGCATCAAAAGTAACGCAGAAAATTATTATCTTTGTTATAAGTTAAGTCATTTTTCAAAAAAAAATCCTGAGACAGGTCGATTTAATTTTTTTTTAAATTTCATTTTGACATCATAGTGTGACATTTATGATGTCTTTTTTTTTGATTTATGACGTCATTCTTAATATTTTTTAGTGACAAGCAATTTTTGTTCACTGTTTTAGATAGTACACATCTTTATATTACTGGTATATTGTAGGAATAAAAAAAATTAAATAAATAAAAAAATTAAATAAAAATTTTTAAAAATTAATTTATTTAGGTTGGGTTAATAGAAGCGTCATTAAAATTAATAAAACTTTCTATAAACCGGCCCTTAGTGCCGATTTATATAAACATCGCTATTTTAATCTGCACTTAAATGCGTGATTAACTGATCACGTGACCAAATTGAACAAATTTGGCGGGTCCATTAGCGTTGTTACCTTTTAACAACGAACTAAATTTTAATAAAGCTTTCTATAAACCGGCCCTAAAACAGAAAAAAAATTGACAATTAAACATACAACGGCCTTTATCTTTCTGTTCATGATTTATTTGAAGAGCGGGAATTGCTTTTTATATTACTATTCTATTATTATTATAAACACTTAATGTGACACCTAAACACAAAAAAATAAACGAAAGGCAATATAAATAAAGCAAGAACAAAAAAATAAAGTCTTATGTGTAATAGTTTCAAAAACTTTTATAACTTTTTTATTTTATTTTTTCTGTTTTTGAATTTTTTTGCTTTTCTTTGGATTTTTTTATGTTTATCACAAAAATAAAAATGTGTACTATTTAAAACGCTACTGAGAAATACCAGTTGTCATTTCAAAAAATTAAAAATGATGTCATTTAAATGTAGCATATAAAAAAAAATAATATCGATCTGTCGGAGGAGTTTTTAATTTGAAAAACGGCTCTTAACAAAATATAAATGCCTTATTTTTGCTTCAATCTGTATAAAAAGATTAGATTAAACACTAAAACAAAAAAATAGAAACAACAATGTCTACCAGTTACAAACAAAATGCTTCACCTTTTTGTTCTTGCCTTTTTTATTTATTATTTATTATTTTATTTATAACGGACAGAATTAATACTTAATATGAAACCTAAACACACAAATAAACAATATAAATCACCCCTTATAAAGAGAACAGAAAAATAAAACCATTTGTGTAAAAATTTTTAATAACTTCTTTGACTTTTTTATTTTATTTAGCTATGACGTTGTGGTTTTTGTTAATGTTTGTCAGAAAAATTGCAAACAAGGATCGTTGGCTGCAGTCTTATTTACTAATAAAAAATCTAAATAAAACTATGAAGTGAATACTTTCTCTAATACGAGTTTAACCAACTATTTTCAGTAATATAGATACTTGTGTACAAAAACAATAAACATACCTATTATGAATGAAAACCAGAAAAATGGAAGATAACACAAGATGTTTCAAAAAGTTAGATGTTGCCAAACTTCTTTGGGTTATTAGAAAGTTTGTGAAGGACAATTTTTGCAAAAAAACTCAAAATTGAAAATAAACTCTTTTATCTCTATCAAATCCCTGTAGCCACTTAAGAAAAACTTTTGATTTGAAGGCAAAACTAATGCTAAAAATTAATGCCATTTTAAACAAGCTGTAAACCTATTACTTTTATCTTATTTTTAATACAAGTCTTTTAATGACAACAAAAGATCATTACGTGATTGTAAAAAAGGTTTCCAAATGTAGAACGGCTCATCAGTCATCATTGACAAGGGCAAAAATTTTTGACCGCAAATCCCTGTTTATACAACACAAATATTTAAAATACTGTATTAAAAATCAAATATTTACGAGTAAAATCAAGAAAAATTTGGACCATAATTTAGTCAACTTTTCTCGGTGGTCTACATTTTGAGATATCTGATAAGAAACCCGCAAGTTTTTTAACAGTAAATTGTACGAAAACGAGGTGATGAAAGCATTCAAGTTGAATTGTGGTTACCTTGTATCTACTTGGGAACGTAAGAATAGACATTGAACAAAGACTGTTTACATAATAGCTCCTTCAGATCTTGATGTACGGCTTTATTAAATGCTCTCAAAACCTGTGTCACACCTCTTGACATATATAAGATTAAGAATTGGCTCAGGAGCAGGTAAAGAAATACCTGGATTTGAACGGAAACGTTGAAAATTAAAGAGAGATTGCACATTTTCTCACACTAAAAATAATACAAATTCATTGGTATATCTACAATCTAAATTTTCTATAATTTTTTATACAAAACATACAAAATTATGTTTATTTTATGATAAACACTATACACTATAACATATCGCATGTCTGAAGAAAGCTTTTAATACGGACAATTTTGACTCACTGTATTTAAAAATACAGACTGATCCAGAAATACTGAGTCTGTTGGCAACACATTTGAAAGTATTTGTGCTCGTAATTTACAACAGTGCAACCGAATTCGATTTTTCTTGACAATTATTTGACGTACAACCCTACAAAAATGTTAAATTGTTGTTAACTGGAAGCGTACTCCATTGGTATCCTTAAAAATTTAAGTCCAGTGTTGCCAACAGAGTCAGTATTTCTGGATCAGTCTGTATATTACCAGCGTAGGTTTCCACCACTAAACACATAACATGCTAATTTTGTATTTGTTTCTTTAAGATTATTATTAAATTGTCTGTCTAACAGCTTAAAGGAAAATCAAAACGAAACAATAAGTACAGAGGTAATCTTCAAGAAATGACGGTTTGCTAATAAATAGTTAGCACTTCATATTTTTCTCTGTGCATGTAATTTAAAAAAAATAATATTTGTTATTCTAATAAATATTATCTAATTAATTACTCAAGTAACTAGAAATACTAATAAAATTAAATAGTCTCATTCTAAATCAAATGATACTTTAAATGACATTTTGGACAAGACAAAATAATATTTGAAGCTATCCCCAAAATTATTTCGTTTGAATTTTTATTTTGTTATTTAATTAATTATTTTTCAAAACTAACGACATTTTAGAACAATATTTAAGCAGTGTTTGATTTTACATCGCCTTAATATTAATTAAAAAATGGGGATATTTGTACAAAATTTAAATGACTTACAAAGTAAATGAAACAATTAGTTTGTAGTAGTTGTAGTTGTCTTTTTAAGAGCATTAACTTTTAAATGTTTTATGTTATTGTATAAAAAGTGAGCATAATACTCCCAAAAGTAATACTTACTACATTGCTACAAAGAAATAACTGTTTGCTAGTAAATAATACTTAATTTTTTTTCTCTTTGCATCTACATTTTTTTAGTGTTATTACACTTCCTTATTCTAATTAATATTAATTAATAAGAAATAGTAATACTAACAAAATAAAAAATTAAACAAAAATACTTTCTAGAGTTGATCAAATTAAACAATAATACTTAAATAATGTTTTCGACATAACAAACACGTAATTCATAATAGATCACGTATAAATTAGACGTAAAATCTGACATTTGGTAAAAGAATGAAATAATTTTTTCTACGTAATACTCGTTTTGGCAAACATAATGCTCGTTAAACCATATTAGTCTTTTCATAATTGATTTTGTAAATAATTATTGTTGATATTCCAAAATAATTACATTTATTTAAATTTTCAATTTTTATTTAACTAAAAATTTTTTGAATTTAGTGACATTTTCTCACGTAATTTTTGCATAGAAATATTTTTTGACAAGGCCTTAATATTAATTAATTTAATTATAGGAAATTTTACAAGAATTCTAAAAAAATGCATCCAGAGAAACTTTATATATTTAGTAGCGCTATCCTACTTACGAGTATATGCTGTGTAATTAGTTTTTGAAATACAGTAAAAATATACAGACTGAATTAAAAGTAACGCACAAAATGCTTAACTTTGTTATGTGACATTTTTCAAAAATAATACACATTATTATTATTATTTTAAATGCTATACTTTGACTCCATAATGATATTTCTGACGTCTTGTGTTTTTGAGTCCTAACGTCATTTTTTTTTTTAATTACAAATGACATTTTTCATAAATTTTTTGGATATTACACAGTTTTAGTTTTCTTGTAAGTATAAAAATTTTTTAAAAATTAATGCAAAAAAACAAAAAAATGAAAATAAAATAAAAACGTGTTATACCTACCTAAAAATTATTGGGAGCATTTCACAAAGAGATTTATTTTTTTGTTAATGCTTTATTTTATAAAAGGTATCTTGTTTATCATTTGGTGTTTAAGTGTAATTTTGAATGTTTTCATACTAATTATACAAAAAAAAAGATACAAAAGACGGTTTCCGCTTATAAAATAAATCAAGAACAAAAAGATAAAGCCCATTATGTTTAATTGTCAATAGTTTTCATATTTTATTAAATTAATTTTTTTATAATTAAAAATAATAGTAATAACCCGGTTTTATTTAAATTTAATTTTTAATTAAATTTTTTTATTTTTATTTTCTTCTTATCAGAAATATAAATATGTGTATACTATGTGTTACTATGATGCAAAAATGTAGCATTTAAAACGATAAAATCGTCCTGTTCAAGAATTTATTTTTTTGAAAAATAAGTAACAAAGACATCAGTTTTGTGCATTACTTTGGAATCAGTCCGTACTTTTGCCAGACTTACCAAAAAAAAGATTTGATTTTATTAAATGTCTTGATTTTATTATTTTATTATTTATTTATTTTGTAACAGTATTGTTTTTTTAAACGTTTAAAATTAAATACCCTTTAATTAATCAGCAAGAAACACTTACTCGTATGTGTTAATGCCTTTAAAAAACAATAAGATGCAAAAATAAAAAATATGTAGTATGTTTTGCCATTTAAAAAATGTAAGTTATTCAACTTTTGAAAGATTTTTTTCATTTTTTAGCGTCTCGTCTGTAACTCCACAAAAATGTTAAAACACAAAGCTCATACGCATAAACTGACAATTTAATTTTTCCATTGTTCTTGGTTTTAGTGTAATAATTTTTTAAGAGGCAAAAAAGTCAAACTCTCTAAGACACTGTAAAATTGTTGAAACATCAAGTAACCAATTTTTTGGTTTCAAAACCTGTCTTTATTTATTGTTGTAGGTAGGTAAATAATAACACTTTTCTGAGAAATTGAAGAATTTTTGATTATTTAATCCCGTGTGAACAAATCAAAAACTAGACAACGAAAAAATTATATCAGGTAAAATTCAAATTTTATTATATTTACATTTCTATCAAGAAGTGAATAACAAAAACAATATTTCGTAAAATATAAAAATTCAATTTGGTTGAAAGACAAACTCGCTAAGACATTGTATAATTGTTAAAACATCGCGAAACCAATTTTCAGGTTTCAGTCTTTATTAGAATTAGATCAATAAAAACACTCCAATAATTTCATATGCAGGGTGTATCAGAAATACCTGTGTTAATTTTAACACGTAATAAAACTCATCAAATACAACAACTTTTCTATACAGCGTGCTCAAAAACTGGCGCACCAACTCAATGGTGTGTGGTAGAGAACTGGTTACATATAAAGGTAAAAATAGTAAAAAAATTCTTTGTATAAAAGTTATTGATAAATAACGGATTTTAGATAAATGATATGTGGCAACGTTGTCTAACAGTCATGATCGCAATAGAATTTGATCAACAATAAAAATAAATTATTTTTGAAACGGTTTCCTAGGAAATAATTCCCAGTGTTGGCACATCTACACATTGTGATTTTTTAGATGAATTTTAATGTTTTTAAATTAAAAAAACTGCTAAAATCTGATAGTAAATTTTAAAATAATTATTCATTGTTTTGTTACGATACGATTACCTAGTATGAAACATAAAAACATAAAAAAATAATAAAAACTAAAGAAGTTAACACAATAAGTTTGTAGTTCCAGATTTTTTAAAATATGACTTTAGGGATTTTTTCAACATTTTTCCCATAATCTGCACTTGCTTCTCAATAACGTACCACTGAGTTGGTGCGCCAGTTATTGAGCACCCTGTATAACATTTTGCAAAATTTTCCTTTACAATTTTCACTGTTTTCCTCCTATCTTTTGTGCAAACAAGTCGCTCAGTGTTTAATAATTAATAATAAATTGTTTAAATTGTCCGTTTCTATCATAACGAAAATAGTTCGGCTCCCTTATTTTTGTATTTATAGGCGGGTACACGTTTAGTATGTTATCTTTTTTCAAATTTTAAGTACATTTGCGAATTTTTTATTGAAAAATTTTAAATAGAAAACATGTTTTATTTGATGAGTTCTGTTATCTGTTAAAATTAAGACATGTATTTCTGATACACCTTGTATATTTTTGTGAGAATTTTTGGTTTTTTAGTTCCGAGTGAACAAAGAAAAAATTCCATGAGGTAAAATTGTTTAAAAAATGTATTTGAAATGAAAAATATTTCGTAATAAATTCAACGTTGTTCGACGAGATAATTGATTTACAAAAGTTTCGCGATTATTTTTTTATTATTTTCGAGTTATGTACGAATTGCATCAAGTTTTTAAGGTCAATAAAATCTTCTCCCCGAGATGAGATAACAACACCAGTAGCTGCCAAACGACATGAATAAGTCCTTTTGATCTTTCAACAACTGGAATTACCACGCCCATTATGACAGATTTGTACAATTCAGTCGGGATCCCCATCTATTTTGTTATCTCACTATCCTTCTTCGTTGCAGACGACCAGAACACAGATGCAAGCGGCAAGAGCCCTCGACGTAATCCTGTAACCTGAAACGTTCATTGTCAGCGTGTAATAGTGTCGCAAATCTGGACTCGTTGTTGCACTCTATATCCAAATTTGTTTGCCTTTTACAGTCCCTTGTTCAGTCCAACACTTGTGTGTTGCTGCTGCTGCTGCTGCACTTTTCGTCTCAGATTCTCCTAATTAAAATGCAAATTCTACGAAAACATCAAATGAGTGTAAAAAATCTTAACAGAGCGTCTCGCTAGTTTGGCTTTTCGACCAGTCTTTATGTTCTTTCTTTCTCCGGTGGGTTTTGATTTGTTTCGTAATATGACACTCTGGTCCTTCGCCGGAGCTGTAGAGAAATCTGATCCTTATGATAAATTCCTTAAGGACGTTACGGCTTTTGCACCACCTTGTTATTAAATCAGTCGGCTGCTTGTTATTTATTATTGCGTTCGTCGACTGCCCTTTTAAGAAACGTGAAGAATTCCAATAATGCTAATAAATATTTCTTTTAATTAAGCAAACACAAAATGCTTTGACAGAAGTTAAATAGGCAATTGAAAAAACGTGCGAAAACATTAAACTCCTACCTGTATCTACTTTGAAATCAATAGTTTTACCTACATGGTGATTCAAAAGGGTCGCTCATTCAGCTTATATACCGGGTGATCGGTTTTGATACCAAACACCACATGTAAGATAATGTTATAGAAATATTACGAAAATTTTATATGTGGTGTTCAGAATTGAAACCAATCACCCGGTATAATAATTTTTACATTATCTCTTACTAAGAAATAAATTAATTAATTAATTAATGGAACAAGTAAGAACTAAGGTTTTTTTAATAATCACTCTGTATAACACGTCCAAACCTATTTCCAGAAATGAGAAACACAGGCAAAAAACAAATGCGTTTTTTGACGTTGAATTCTTAATAGAATTAAAACAACGTAATTTTTATAGTACTACTAATAACGAAAATCTGTTAACTGTTAACTATTTGAGTAAAATTTTGTGAGAAAAAATTTTTAATAACTAATTTTTAGTTATTTTTTAAGTTCCAAGTGTGCAATGTTTCACAAGCTCCTCTGATCAACAGAATCGGTCATAAGAATCTTCTGGTTATTTTGTACTTCTTTGTTTTCTTCTTCTTCTTTTCTTCTTCTTTAATTTATTTTCTTTTTCATTCTCTTTTTGTTCACTTGATGTATTTTTCTTCTCATATAAGGTTTGAGTGTAAAAGCAGAGAACAGCAACTTGATATTTATCTGAACTCCGCCTATTTTTTTTACAAATAAAGTGTTTCTATTATTATTATTATTTTTAAAGCAATTTTACAAAAGTAAGTAAGACCCATTTTTAAAAAATCATTACGAAGTCGCCTATGAATAATTTCCTGCAAATTTGCAACAAATAAATTCAGAGTACCTTGTAGTTTTAGCAAATAGACAAATTTTAGTTAAACCACGCAGATAATATACAGAGTGTAAAAAGTTGAATAACTCATTTTTATAATAAGACCACCCTGTTTTTTTTCATGTATCAAAAGAATTGATAAGCTTTCTAACGGTATGGGGTTTGTATAAAAAATTTAAAATATTTTTCGAGATTTTTCAAAAAAATGATTTTATTATAAGAAAATTTGTTACCATAGATTCTGATAAGTCAAAAAATGGTAATTTATTTTTTGATATGTACTAATGTAACTAATTACATTAGTAACCTAATAATTACTTGATACATAAATGAATTCTGCTCAACAAGAATTAATAATAAAATAAATAAAAAAAGAAAACGATTTGTTGAACACTAAAAAATATTTCAAATTTGTTATACAAACTGCATATCATTAGAAAGCTTATAAAAATGCTATTAATATGTGTAAAGTAATTCACAAGGTGATTCTTGATGTTAATTATTTGAGTAAAATTTGAGAAAAAAGTGCGTTTTTAAATTAAAAATGTGTTTAAATACTAAAAAAAGAAGCTAGTAGTCTTTTTTCGGCTTTTTGCTGTGACTTTTTGAGACAAATTTCGTAGAAAATAGAAATATAAAATACAGTTTCTCACTGTAAAACGAATCATAATGAATGAAATATTAAAATAGCCTTATTTTAAACATTCGTTGAAACATTTTTGTCGTATTAGATGATTTTCTACATCTTTGGATAATTTTTTAGCGTGATCTGAAATGAAATCAGTCAAATCACTCTGTCAATTTTTTTATGTAATTTAGTAATTTTTTGACGAAATTTTACAAAATAAATCAGTTTATCGCTTATAAACAACATATATCTAGCAAAAAAGATTACAACAATGCCAGTGCTATCTTCACTCTTCTTAGTTTAGAGTAATTGATTTGCGAAATAAGCTCAAAAATTAATGAGTTTTTGGTTATTTTGCTTTGATTCCTCATTTACTCAATTGCTTTAGTTTTATTTTAAAAAGTTTTTTAGGGAATTATTAGTCACCAAAAGTTACCCCAAAAATTCAGATTACATTTCTTATCTTTAAAACTACTTATCCAATTCTTATAAAATTTGTTACATTGTTATAGACAATTATTTAATAGTGCAAAATGCGCTGGTTTAATTAAATTAATCTTTAAAGAAAGAAAATAGATAATTTTTAAAAAAATTATGTAGTTTCATAATAGTTTAGAATGTACTTCTTGATTTGATCTTATGTATTGAAAACATTG
Organism: Tribolium castaneum; assembly: GCF_031307605.1. Classification (NCBI taxonomy): domain Eukaryota; kingdom Metazoa; phylum Arthropoda; class Insecta; order Coleoptera; family Tenebrionidae; genus Tribolium; species Tribolium castaneum. The sequence goes on from NC_087394.1 coordinate 11,499,441, forward strand.
GCCTTATTTACAAGATTAAGAACCGTTTTACACAGATTTTATTCACGGCAACGAATCCTGAATTAAATTTTAACTTGCTTTCTGAAAATCAACCCTTTGTTAATTCATAATCTAATTACCTAGTTGAAAAATTGTTCTATAAACGTACTATTATTATTTTTTGATTGAACATATTATTTATTTTTTCCAACACTAACAATTTATACTATTTCTATGGTTCATTTAAACTTATGTTTTTTCTTCTTCTTCTTGTGTAAAAATAAGCATAAATAAGTTGCTATTAACAATTTATTTTATAGCTTCATAAAGTGCATGTCCCCATACAATTCAAGTAACATTTGATTTGTCATTTTCAAGTTACTAGAAAAATTAAAATTAGATACAAAACCAACTGTTGACAATTCCAGTAAACTGCCCCATTTTTTAACATTTTTTGGGTTAGAGGTTGGAAGTGTTAGTAGTTTTTTGAACTGTTGTAATCTCTCATAAAAAGTTAGAGTTAGAAAAAAAAGATAACACGTGTTTTTTAGTTTAAAAATTTTGCTCAATACGTTGTTTGAATTTAAAATACGAACTAAATTTTCAAACTATGTATAAAGCACTGTAAAGATCTATAAACTTTTAAAATATTAAAAAAAAATAATAGGGTGCGAAACAGCCAAGATAGATACAAAAAAATTTCAGAACAATGAACGATGACAATAAACAACTTGTTTACTTCATAATCCTGCACTCAAATCAGTCCCGAAACTTTGTAGCATTAATTTCAAACATAACAGACATCGGTTAGATTAAACTGATTAGATAATCTGATCTTAAATTAAAATTAGATTAAATTAAATTAAATTTAAATCTGATTTTAAATTGGTGTTTATCTTGATTTTTATTTTTATTACTAACTTTCACGAAAACCAATTGATTTTTGTTTTCAGACGCCAGAAGTGAAAATAATCGTAAATTGCTTGACTAATTAGTAATTAGTCATTTTTACGATTAATGCCTTCTAAAATAAATGAGCTGATTTCGGTAAGAAAAGGATATTAGAAAAATAAAACGCAACACGCAATTTTTGTAAAGCTTATCATTTATCTAAGTCACCTTTTTATTAATTATACAGAGTTCTTTTTAAATGTATTTTCCAAAAACAAATAAAAAATCCAGTTGGAAAATATTGGGGAAAGACAAGGAGTGTTATATTTTTTATAATTTTATACGTGTACAAATTTTTTGGTTCACTTTTAAACTGTATTTACGAGTAGCAGTTTATAGTCGTTTCTTTGACTAAATAATAAATAATAAACAGCATAAACAAAATTTCGGTTATCTTTATCATCTAAAAAAAGTAAAGAAAAATCAAAAACGAAAAATGTATAATAATAATTGATTTTGTTGTTTTTTTTAATGGGTCCACAATCAATAATTTTCAATTTTTTCTACCAGATGACCATATTAATTCAAATTCTTGAATAAAATATTTTTCTTTTCGTTTATCCCCTGTAGGCTTTATTATTTTCAAGCTAGCCTAATGGCAGGCAGCCAACTATACACAACCATGTACTAGTTACAAAATTTAAAATTTTTAGGTAAAATTTGTATAAATAACCACGTACGTTTGTACTTACTTTGCGTAAATTCTGATCTTAAATTAGATTCAAATTCTGTGAGTAAAAAAAAAAGTAAGGATAGGTAATAAATTAATGAAAGTCTTTAATTCAATATCATTTATTTCTAAATACTTATAATATCAATAATTGGATAATTTTATGTTAACATTACTGTGTCAATGTACACAAGCACATAAACTACACATTTAGTTTATTTTATTTTATGGAAGACAGACCATGGCAATTTCCCAAAATTATTTATGGAACAATTTAATTTTAATAAATTTTTCACTTCAATAAAAATAAATTATTCCATAAAAATTTTGTCTCCTTACGTTATTAAACTTTTACATAATAGTATTTACAGTGAAATTTGTTAATCAAAACTTTAACTAAGACACTAAAGCTGATCTATATTTCGAACAAATCAGACATCACAAAACTTGTTACTCAAATGTACATAACCACTACTACCAAATATTTCATATAAATACAGTTACTTGGATCACAATTACTTATCAAAGTATCACTAATTATAATAAATGTAATTTGGTGGTTGTCTGTTCTTAATGTTTTAACTTGTTTCTTTTCCGGTTTAATATTTAATTTATTTAGTTGGTTTAGTTAGGAGGTTTATTAAAGAATTTTTTGATTAATATATCACTCATAAAAAATCCTTAAAACACACAGTCATTTTTTAATTTTTATAAACTATCGTCGAAACGATTCACAACAAGTCGTTTAATTTGCATTAATTTTGTCCTAACATTATGTACATCCTAAGTATACTTGAGACAGGAGTTTAAACATCATCCTGAACGTGTGTTACCATTTACACATACAGAGATAACTGGGAGAAAAGAGCAGTACAAAAAATGATCAACTCTTTGTTTTCTCTTCCTCCGGTTTATCTCTGCTTCTTGATTACGTTTAACATTTGGTGAAACTGTTGTAAATATTGAAATACAAGCTGACTTACGTAAGATGACGTCCAAAAATTGTACGCAACACAATGTATTAAGTATTGCATACTTCTAGGGGCGTCATCTTGCGTGAATCACTTGTTACTTGCTATACGCCTAAAAACAGCATTATTATATAAATTGTTTGAAATTGAAAAAAATTACCTTGCCAAAATTTAACTACCATCTATCACATCTGATTTGATATCTTTTCGCAAAATTTTTCTGTTAAAAAATTAAATTAAAAAAAACAATAACAATAAATTGTATATTCTAGCAAGCGAACACTCAGTCTAATTACAACATCTCATTAAAATTGAGAATAATGAACTTCACTTACATGTTATTTATAATCGACAAATATATTTTTTTAAATAAATATCATAGAAAATTTATGATATGGTACCTGAAATACTTACATAGTAATGATATATACATACATAGTATCTATAATAATCAGCTTTTCAAAAATTGTCTTATTAATACATATTACGTTTTATGTTTATAGATATGCGTAGTAATTTTTTCAATTGACCAACAAATATGAAGTAGCGAAAATTCCCAATGAGCGAAACATTAAGTGGTGCTCTCTGTTTTTTTTCTAACTGTTAGTCAAATAATTAAATTTCTTTTTTCGAAAAATTATAAATACCGGAATTGCCCAAACATTACGACAAAAAATGACTACAATAAAATAATTATGACAGTCGTACAAGAGGAATTCCGTTTTTAAAACTTTCATTCATAAATTTTTGGACGAATTTTTGGCTTATTTTCACTTTTATGCATTAAAAACTTGCTAATTATAACGCAAAAATTGAAAAATGTTATTTTCTGAAGTTGACAAATTCTTAGGTGATTTTTCAGCTCGGTTTATTTAGGTAAACGTTTGTAAACATCAGATTAATGTTATTTTTTATTTATTTTCTTACAAAATAAGTGAGTTTCAGGTTTAAAAATGGACTAAATTGACTGAAATAAGATAAAATTTATTGGTTTCGATCAATTCGTCAGGCAATTTAGCGAAAGTTTTCGAAAAAAGCATTAATTATAATTTATTCTGATTTAATTGTATTAGTTCTTAGTTTTTTGTTTTTTTTTTTTGAAAAAACATTTCCATTTCTGGCTGATTTACTGAAACACTTAAAAAAGCAAAAATCTTGTAATTTTCGACTTAATTTTGAATTTTTTCGGTTTGCTACCTAAAGCTAAAATTTTTAACCCAAAAACTGAACGTGATTCGATCAAAAATAGAGTTTTTTCGGCTTATTTTGTTAAAATATTACTCAGAAACGAGTAAAACTATCAGCAATTTCCAGTTATTTTGTAATTTTCGGTGCGTTTTGATAAGTTTTTCGATAAAAAACTTAATTTTTACTTCATCAAGAGTCGAAGAAGGCTATTTTAGTATAATTGGGTGACGCTTCAGTTGGTTTTTAACGATATTTTGCGTTTCTGAAAAATATAAAGCACTTTGGATTAAAATTGATAATTTTTTGGTCTCTTCTATCCAAATGTAGAGAAAAAGACTGAAATTTTAGCTCTAAAGCATCCTTAAATGCTCAAGAAAGGCATAAATAACATTACTTATGATTAAAATTATTTGCTGAAAGATGGTTGAAATAATGCCATTTTCTATACTTTTAGCAAAATCCTTTAAAAAAAAACTTTATTATTTTATGTTAAAAACATGTATGAAAATTAGAAAAATGCCGAATTCACACAATTTTTGGTTCAATTTAATAAAATTTTGGTTTATTTTTACACAAATTTAAGAGACAATTTCTTTACTGGATGTAAACCATATAAAAACATTCTGAAAAGGAAAAAAAATATATGTTTTGTTCGATTGAATTAAACGATTTTTCGCTTTGTTTCTCACAAGAAACTGAGAAATACAGACTAAGCCAAAAGTAACACAAAATTCACATCTTTATTAATATTCACTTAAAAAAATCCTCGAACAGGTCGATTTTATTATTATAAATTATATAATTTTTTTATTTATCTTATAGTAACATTTGTGATGTCATTTATTTTTGAGTTGAAACATCATTTTTAACTTTATTAAATGGCAACCATATTTTTGTTCTGTTTTAGAAAGTACACATATTTATTATCTTACTGACAATAAAAAGAAAAATAAGTTAAAAAATAAAAAATTCTGTACAATTAATTATATAAAAGATAAAAGGATGTATCTTTTTCTGCTCACCTTACTTTATAAGTTGTTTATAAGCAATTGTTTTTATATGTTTTTTTAAAGCAATGCAAATGTTTTTTTTAATTTTTTTAAATAATTAGCATGCATCACTTAAAACCTATAAAACCTAAACCTAAAAAAATTAACAAAAAACAATCATCCCTTATAAATTATAAAATAAAGCAAGAAGAGCTTTTTGTATCAACTTTTTTATTTTTTTTTTGATTTATTTCTTTGAACTTTTTGAACTTACCGGAAAGATAACGATCTAAAACGTTAATCAAAAATAAATTTTGACATTTACAAAAACTAAAAATGACGTCATAAATGTCAGTATGGTATTAGAATGTGGCATATAAAAAAATGGAAAAAAATAAAAAATTAAAAAATAGAAATAGTTCGAGGATTCATTGAAAAATGACTAAACAAAAATATAAATTTTGTACGTTACTTTTAGTTCAGTCTGTATAATATAACTTACTTAAAAAATATAAAAATTATACATTATTCGATCGAACTTTATAGTAATACGGCTTATTTTGAATAAACTTCGCTCAAAAATGAGCTAAATACAGTAACACAAATCAAAAAACCTTTGGCATGATCTTGCAAAATAAAGTTGAATGAAAAATTGAAATTTTCCAGCCAGTGTTGACGCTGATAAAATTAATAGAAAAAATTACGTATTGACCTCAAAAAACATATGCTTTTGTACAATAAATTTCTTGTTCAAAATCGAGCAAATTAACTAAATTAAATCGATTTCGACCTTATTTACTGATTTTCCAGCTAAAAGATTTGAAAAGGTTTTTGATGCAATTCCGCACAAAAATGAACTAAAGGGAGTAAAATACCACAAATTTCGACTTAGTTTTGTGGATTTTAAACGTGTATATTCCGTAAAATAATGAAAAAAAAAATTAAGTACCACATGTTACATGTCCCACTCATTTAAAATTTTCCACTTTAACCAACATAAACCTCACACCATTGCTAGTAAACCGCCCAATGGAATTTACGTGAAGAAGCTTTTTGAGACTATTGCTTATCTATTTGTAATTTGCAATGGTGCAACAAAACAAGCAATTTTGGAACAACAATAAACTTCAACAATAAAAATTTACTCCATAGTGTTGTACTGCACATTTTTAATCTTAAAGTATCTAAAAATCCCATACCCCGTCACCGTCATCAAAACAGCTATCGCTAGAGTGGACCCAACAGCAATGGGTGCAGTTTCATCACGATATGTTCGTTGGGGTTTGCATTCAAAAGTGGGCCCGAAATCGTTACCTTTGTACATAAAGGGCTGCAGCTGCAGGAGTCTTAGGAGAAGCGTTCCACGGAGACCTGCAGGCGGATTGTCTTCTTCGTCCGTCTGCAGCTCGATATCAACCTCCTGACAAGCGTACGATTTACCGACTGGGGTAGGAATCAGCATTTCCTTGTGGTAGAGCTTGATAGGGTTGCCATGGGTTTGGATGCTCTTAAATTGGGGCAAATCCGGATTGACGGTCAGTTCGACGTTTTCAATGTACCAGCGTTCACCTCCGGGAGTTTTGGCAAAGTTTAACAATAGATTGTAGCCTGACCATGAGATGGTCATGAAGGAAGTGTCCTCTTTTTTGCAGTTTCCGTCAACTAAAGCCTTGTCAGGGATGAAGGAATCGGCTTGCTCTTCTAGGTTGTGCAACAAAAATTTAACCTACGACAAACGTTTGGAAAATAGCTATTTTATGCAAGACTATAAAGAGATTTTTAAAATGCTATTTTATTTTATCTACTCGGAAGAGTTAATAAAGAAATATACAGGCTGTTCCGTCTAAACCCCACATTAGAATGTAAGCCATTTTATAGTTTTTAGGCAAGAAATTGTTTAATGTTAAGCACTTTTCTCTAAACTGGTATATGAACATTCAGTATAGGAATGCAATGATCGGTATTTAATAATAATAGTAATAATAGAAGTAAAAGTAATACAAATATTAATCATTACAAATTTTATAAAAATAATAATAATATTAGTAAAAACAATAATTGTTATTATTATAATATATTGTTTTTAAAACTAGAGGCTTAATTTTTCTGAGCAAGAATAAAGCTTATATGAGTGTTATATGAACGTTTTTACATTTCTATAAAAATGATCATTTATAATCTAGGTTCTCAGTCAAAGTAAGTTATTTTCTAATTTTTATGCAAGAAATTGTCTAATGTTAAGCACTTTCGGCTAAGCTGGTATAAAAACATTCACTATATAAGAAAGTTATGATCGGTATTTAATAATAATAATAGTAATATTAATAGAAATAATAATAATAATAATAATAATAATAATATTGAACCCCATATTGAATGTTCTAATAAAGATATTTATTTGGAAGTTGAAACTCAGCTAGTCCGTTGAGTTCTACCCAATAAAAATATTTTCAAGATGGCGACATTTCCGGTTATAACGGAAGTCGTTACCAACTTTGTTATTTTAAATGGAAAGTTATGTTTTTCACTCTGTTTTTTGATTAACTGAGTTATTTTAAGGCCGTTTTTATCAGCTTTCCCTTTACCTAAGTTTAACCGTTTTCGAAATATTTAAGATTTTTTGTAAATTTTTGGATTTGCACGTGTCACTTAAAAAATCGGTAACTCTCTTAATTTTAGAGATTTCAAAATCATATTTGGAGAATTAAAAGAGAAAGCCTATATCAGTTCTCCACAGTGTTCAAAATTGCAAAAGAACGTAATAAACCCAAAAATTTTTAAGGTTAAATTTGGATAACTTCAAGTACCTATAATTTAATTTTTTCAAATGGGATGTCCTAATTTTAATTTTACTAGATGGAGAAGATGTTTTTTCTGCATCGATCTGTATTAGCATTCCCTATACCTATCTATAGTAATTTTCAAGTTATGTTGGTTTTTTTGACATAGAAAATTTCTTACTAACCACAGCTTTTTGCAGAGTTTGCCATCAAAACATTTCTAATCAAACAGACGATAAAATCTGTTTAAAAATGTGTTGTTTGTCTTGTGAAAACAAAATAAATTTATTGAATAACGGTTTAAAAAAACTTTAATTTTTTACATTTTTTCTGTTGTTTCTATGGCAAAGTATAAGAATAGACAATCTCAACAAAAAGTTACTGTAACTTGAAAATTATTAAATATAGGTATAGGAAATGCTAATACAGATCGATGCAGAATTAAATTCTCTACGATTTAATGAATTAAAACTTGTGCCATTGCATTTGAAAAAATTTAGTTGTGGGTGCTTAAAGTTCTGCAAACTTAACTTTAAACAGTTGGGATTTGTTATTCTTTTTTAGAAATTTGAAAACACCAAAGAAAAGATCTAAGCTTCCTCTTTCAAATGAGCTAAAAAAAATTTCCAAATTTTTAAAAATGGCAAAGTTATCGATTTTTGAACTGGAAGGTGCAAATTCAAAAAAAAATTAAAAACCCTAAATATTTCGTAAACGGTTAAATTTAGGTATAGAGAAAGCTTATAAAACTACCTTTAAATAACCCTAGTAATCCAAAAACGCATTAAAAACATAGTTTTCCATTTAAAATAAGAAAGTTGATAGCGACTTCCGGTATAACCGAAAGTGTCACCATCTTGAAAATATTTTCCTTGAGCAGGACCTAAGAGATTATGGTTGTATAAAAAAATTCAGATGACTATCGTTATTAGAATTACCGATACATCTAGTGTGGTATTTAGACAGAACACCCTGTAGTTTAACATCTGCTATAAAAAAAAAGCTGAGAAACTTACCTCAACTACGGCATCAGTCTTTAGTAAAATACAGGTGGTTCCGCCATTTCCATTATATCGGTAAATGGCGGCCCCTGAATTGTCTTTAGAGGCCGTACTAGATGGTGTTGCCAAAGAACCACTTCCAGGTTCTGTAGTTGAGGAACTGAATTTTGTATGACGCGGTCTAGGTGTGATTTGATTTGGAAGAGTTATTGCCGACACCAGTGACGAAATCGTTGCATCTGGCAAATTAGAAAAACTTACAGAGTGTCTCAAAATTGGCGAATTCTGAGTTCAGGGCATTGTAAACAATTACTTCAGTAGCCCAAATATAAAAAAAAGATTTGAGGCTTCCCACAAAGATGCACTGGCTTGAAATTTACTTTTTGAATTGTGTTTTTTCAAATGCAGGCTAAAAGTTTCAGTGTTTTTTGTTTTTTATGCTGTAAAAAATTAGCTTCATTCTAGAGTAAAAAAAATCTTAAATTTTTGTAATTTTCCGTTTCATTTTCAAGAAAATTATTTTTTTTTACCAAAATAAAGCTAATTTATCAATAAATAGTTTTACACTATTATTTTCCACAATCAACACTGAATTTTTTAGCCTGCATTTGAAGAAACGCAATTCAAAGTGCACCTTCAAACCAATGTATCTTTGTGTGGAAGCCCCAAATCTTTATTTCTTTCCTATTATTTGGACTACTAAAGCGATTTTTTACAACGCTCTGAACTCGGAATTCGCTAATTTTAAGACACCTCGTATATGATACGATATTTTTTGTTTTTTTTTTAATAGAGAATCAAAGAAATAAAACTGAAAAAAAGACAAAAGATTTAAAAGACAATTTTTGAGGAAAATTTAGCTCACTGGACATAAAAATACCTCAACTCATCGTAATTGTTGAGCACAGGTAGTAAAGTCAAGTAAATGCTTCTACTTGTAATAATAAAAGATAGACGTAGCTTTAAACTTTTTCTTACTATGGCTAAACAAATAATTTACTGTAAAAAAACAAACAACTTTATTAAAATCTACCAAAACTTTTATTCAAAAATTACGGCACTTGAAAAATCAAAGTAACTAGTGTGTAACTTTTATAACAGCAAAGATTTGTTTGTTAGCGGAATACGGTTTTGAACATAGGTAATTATTCTTTCAATAAATGAACTCTAAAGTTTATCGTATCGTTATACAGGGTGTCTGTTTTTCGAGTACCACAATAGAGATCTCAGTTATAAGAGATACAAGGTCAATTAAATTAAATTGAGAATTTTTATGCTGAATAATTATCTGAAAGAAAATTTGATGTCCCTTTTAGTTTTTCAATTACTGAAAAAAATAAAAAATTTGTAGTTTGTGTTTTTATCTTTTTAAGCGAAAACCAAAAGAGCTACACGTTTTTAAGTAGGACATTCTTCAGGACATTTTAAATCTGTCATTGCCTTTTCCAAAGCGTTCTTAATATCAGAGTTACAACACTCAAATCTGGTTTTTCCTACGAACGCCATTTTTGATACCTACTTGTATTTTTGAAAAGTTTTTTTGTTCCTGATTACAAGAGATTACATGATATGATTGAATCTTACATGCTGATTAAATTTAAGGAAAAAAAATATCTTTTTAACTTCTATCTTATCATGTCGTTTAGTTTTTAATATAAGTAAGCTTAGAGCTTAGAGGAATTGTGAACCTTTCAGATCCAAAATCAATTTAACATCCAAAATCTAGTTTGTTTAAAAACTAAATTGTTGTCGTTTTTTCCAAAGCACTCTTCGCAAAAAAAACAAAAACTAAAAATGACACATCAAATTTTCTTTCAGATAATTGTTCAGCATAAAAATGCGCAATTTTGCCCTAATTTAACCGAACGTGTATCTCTTATAATAACTGAGATTCCCATGGTGAAGCTCAAAAAACGGACACCCTGTATAGGGTTAGTCTGTTAAAAGTATCTATGTTTTTAACTGTATATCAAAAATGAGCGTTTGTTCATAAATACTCTATTTCTTTCTTTATACTACCTATGTTCCAAAATAAGTGATATAACTTTTAAAGTAAAACTGGACATTTATTTTGGAAGAGAGGTAGAATTATTTTTATTTCTAATGATATTCCGAAACAAACATTATTTAAAAAAAACATTGCTAGCTCCCAGGTAAGCCCCCCAAAAAAGTTAATTCGTTGCGTAGCTCATATTTAGTTCTAATTCGCCATTAGTTTAACATTTGCCAAGTAAAGCAACTTAATTCAAAATAGTTTTATTAGTAATTAATTATTTCTTAGTATGTCATTAAATTGAGTTGTCATTTACTCGTAAAAACATTTCATCATAATTTATTTCATAATTCCATTTCAGTGACTTAAATTAATTAATTAATATTAATAAATTGTATAAAATTCTGAAAAAAAATCACATACATAGAGCAATATATTTAATGGCAAACGCCCATTTCTGTGTGATTATTTGTATTTAGCAGACAGTAAAAATGTACTTTAAAGGGCTCACCCTGTATAGGTACTTCTGTTTGTAAACCTTTTAATTTTACAATTATTGTAAAGATTGAAACATGAAACAAAAAAAAATTCAAAACTAAAAAGTTTTTTTATTTTCCACAGTTTTATTCCTTAGATATTTCAAACATTTTCCGATAGAATTTTTGTATTTTTTAGTTTTTCTTAAACATTTCTTTACTCCAAAAAAACCTGGTAGAATTTTTTCATTCAAAGCAAATTTTCAAAAGACAAAACAACAAATATGGCATATTTTACAGTAAACAATTAGTAATAAAATTAGCTAATGAACCCCGATTATTTAAAACAAACAGTAAAAAATTTTGGTTGGAATTTGGTATTTTTCAAAGATAGCACTTTCCCAATTACTTTAAAACTAGAGGCTACGTATTAAATTATTACCACTTTGCTCCGGAACTTTTATATTTTATAACGGATGATAAAGGATGGGTCACCAAGAGCATTAAGAACAATTTTTCCATCTACTTATTTGTATAACTGCAACCAATGATTGACTTTAATTTTGCAATGCAATAAGGACACGAAAAATCTGTGTCTTCAAAGATCCTAAATATTTTGTTAGCATATTTTTACAATAAGCATAAGGACAACAATACATCAAGTGTATAAAACTACAAGGACTAATTTTTATCATTAAAACGATGAAATTAGGACAAGTGAATCATCCCCTATAAAACTAACAAAGTATAGTAATTAATTAATTAAAATAAAAGGCATTGAAAAGACTAGGGCCTGAAAATTTAATTGTTTCCACTTTTAATACTAGATTTGTTACGAGAATCAATCCAAACAAAGTGGTGAATGCCTTAGAAAAATACGTTTAAAATATTTTATGTACGACTGAGTTATAAAGTAATGTTTATAATATAATTATGCGGCCATAAAGTACTTCTTTATGGTACTAGTAAAATAAAGTAGCTTTATTTTCAGAAATGTCAAAATTTATTTGAAGTTATAATAATACATACATATCAACTTTGTAACATTGTAACCATATAAACATACTATTGCTTGTTGTAATAATGATTTACATTTATAACACTATTATTGTTGCCACAAATATTCATTCCTACAACTTCCTCGGTTCCACGCAAACTTGTAAATTTTTCGTGATTTTCCGAAGAAATGCTATTGCAGGCCAATGGTTCTTCACCCAAGATCAAGTTTGCAACCTTAATTTTAGTATTTTCACATTCTTCGATATAACCTTCTGCCACTGTAGTTGAACGCCAACCTCCGTGTCTTTTTATCCTTTCCATAGTGGCCCCTGCATTTGCCAGAAGAGAAGCTGAGCTACGTCTGAAGCAGTGACCTGTATATGAAGAAGCATTTTCAAGACCCAAATACTTGGCCACTATAGCAGGCACACCCCCAATTTTGTGGATTCCAACTGGTTGAATGGTACATTTTTCCTTGGTGTAGTTGATAAAAAATCTGTTGTGCGGTGTCTTGGTGGGTCGAATTTCCATATATCTTCTGACAAGTTCAAGTAGATTAACATTTTTGAGTTTACCTGCTGTTATTATAAAACATCGATCCACTTTGGTTTTGGTGTCTTCCAGCTTAATTAAAAAATGGGTTTTGCAGTCTTGAACACATGTTGTCGTTAATGTCACTAGCTCTTGACGTCTACATTATATGTTTCTTCGTACAAATGCTTGGATTTTGATGGTAACAGAGAATCTTTCGCATCAGCAGCAATATTTGATATTTCGCTGCAAGTTTCTTCTTTATTTGAACTGCACGTTTGCATTTTGCTTTCAAACACAATTTTCACATCACAAAAATAATAAACAATTCCGTAACCAAACAACCGAAAAAGCACACTTGGTGCGTTTCATTAAAATTTATTAATTTATTGAAGTTTATTAAATTCATTAATAAACCAATTTCGGCAGTCGAACATAAAGCTTTGTATGCAATTCGTACATAATTAGGCTTTTTGGACTTGTCCTATTTATGAGACTCGCTCGCAAGCTCGCTCGTCCATAAACTTAGGGCTCGTCCAATAAAGACCTGCATTATGTACTTATTACATAAATAGCTATTTTTTAATTTTTGTGTCACAATAAAAAAGAGTGATTTTTAGAATTGGAGTACTTACAAATTAAGAAATATTTTAAATGAACAGCCATTTCTTGTTGAGCCATATTGGTCTAGTTGCACTTTTCACCATCTACGAGCTTAGACTGTTCCAGTAATCCTTCAATTTGAAGACTATAATTCCATTCTAAACGTACTTACGCAGAAGCAAAATCCTCATCAATAAAGGGGCGCATGCGAAGGTAAAGACAACGTGGGTGAATTCATTGATAGAATTTCATCCTGTACTACACTATCGAGATTACCTTTAACCTTAGCAACAATATCACGTAGAAGGAAAATTAATGATAAGAAGTTTGGTATATTATAAGTTACAACGTCAGAAAAATCGATTTGTCATCTTCTTTTTTGTTCCTGTGTGGGTGTAACTTGTTATTACATTACTTGGTGTGTAGTTCAAGCTATTATAACATTCAAAGTAATTTACCTACCTACTCTATTTAATTAAAGGAGCAATGATAAAGTTAACTGATGGCTGTAAAACGCGCTACATTATTTATTAGCGTTGATTACTCGTTATCCAAGAAATTATATTAGGTTTTGCTTTATTTTTGAATTTTTATCTAGAAAATAAATATTTATCATCATATAAACATGATGTATTTAGTAAATTTCGTCAAACTGGTTGAAAAATACGCAAATTTGGACAAAATATAGGGTATTTTAAAAGTAGATAAAATAAAAAAAAGGGAACAAAAATATGATTATTTTATGTTATGGCTACCACTTTGTTTAATACCTATAGAGCGTGGAATTTTTAACTGGAATAAAATTCATAACTTTGATTTAGCTGATTTGGGTGAAAATTCCCAAAACAAGTCAATTTTTATTTTTCCTTGCCTACTTTTTGGTGAAAATGGTTTTTGTTTATCTGTTGTCAGAAATGCACAGCCACCTCTAACTTTTTCTTCAATTGTAATGGTATGTCAAGTGTCACTTCGTATGAAAGCCCTTTTCGCAAGCATTACAACGTATTATTTGTTTTTTGAATTTTTTCAAAGCCTTCGTGATAAAAAAATAAAAACCAATTATATAAGTTGGACATTATTTAATGCAACAATTGTTCAAAATGGGCACCGTTCAACTCCTGGGAAATAACATAACGATAGTAGCATGAATTTCTAACATTTTGCAACATTTCTAGTGTGATTTGCCTAATTTCAAATTATAAAAATTGGTTCTAATTTTTTTATCACATAGGCTTTGGAAATATTCAGAAAACAAAGAGTGCGTTGTATTCCTTGTAAGGTGCTCTTTCACATGAGGTGACACTTGACATACCGTTACTTTTGAAAAAAAAGTTAGAGGTGGCTGGGCATTTTTGAAAACACATAAACAAAAACCGCATGCACCAAATGATGTACAAAGAAAATAAAAAATGGACCTGTTTCAAGATTTTTTACAAAAATCGCTTATTTGCAAGTTACATGTTTTATTTTAGTCAATAATTCCACACTGTTTTAATTTTTTTATTATTTGGGCATTGACAATATTCAGAAAACAAATAGTGCCTTGTAATGTTTCGAAGTGCTCTTTTACATGAGGTGTCACACGACATACCGTTACATTTGAAAAAAAAAAGTTGGAGGTGGCTGTGCAGTTTTGACAGCAAATAAACAAAAACCATGTCCACCAAATGGTGGGCAAGAAAAAACAAAAAACGATCTGTTTCTGGAATTTAAAAAAATTGCCTATTTCCAAGTTATGAATTTTATTCCAGTTAGAAATCCCACACTGTATGAAAAAAATATTAAGAGCTTAATTATTTTTCAATGACAAAGTTACAAACGTACGTGTTTTATATTGAGTTTTATTTACCAGAAATAAAAAGTTCCTAATTAAATAAAAAACTAAAATGCTTTATCCCAATAATTGTAAGTTTTATATTAAAAAAATGTGTACTTAGATCAGCTTCAAAGAAATGATAATCTTTCTCATTAAATTTGCATACCTAATATTGTCTCCAAGACAATGTCAATAATACATTCTTAACATTACCTTGTACAGGTTTGAAACTGATAATTAGAATTATTTTTATTCTTATTATTTTATTTATTACTACACTAAAAAAACTTTAATCTTATTTTTTTAATAAATACTTAATACAAAAACTTAATAAACAAAATGCTTTTTAAATAATAATAAATAAATTATTGATATTTAATAAAATGTGATAGGAAAATTCTCGAAAAGTGAAACAAGGAAGTTGTATTTCATGTTGTAGTTTTCTTATAATTCTTAAATTTGTCAGTGCATGAAATCCAATAATTTCAAATTTTCAAAAACTGAGCAAAAAAACTACACCAATATAGAGAGTTTTATTTAAAAAAAATATATAAATTTACATTGATTCAATTTTTACAAAAAAAAAAAATTGGTGGGCATAAATTTTGTAAAAATGTATTTAAATATCTTAACGTATATCGAGAGAAAAACTTTCAACCAACAGCTTAACCTTCACCATTCTGAAAGTATTTGGATACAACCAAGAAATTAGCTTTTGCGATAATATTTTCATAGTGATAGTTAAATAATAATGTGTTATCCAAAAAACACCAAGATCTTTACTTTTCTTGTTTTGATCCGTTATTTAATTATATTCATTTTGTTGTTTGTACTTTATTTTTGGATATTAAAGCCTTTGTAATGTTAGATCCCTGCATAACTGTATACTAATGTATACTAATAAAAAAAACTGTATATAGAGAGAGGGTGTATCAGAAATACGTATTAGCTGTTTCAAAACTATAAAAACTATTAATGCACTTCAAAAAAATAATAGCTAATGTAATTTATACTTTCATTAATAATTATTTTACATTTTTATTGATCTTATTTAAAAAAAATAATCAGCAAAATGCGACGTTGGCGTTTTTATAGTTTTGAAATAGCTAATATGTTAATTTTAATGTGAATTATAGAAATGCCAACGTTACATTTTACCGAATTATTTTTTTTATAAAAATGTAAAATATATGTACTTATTAATGATTAGATCTCTCACTGAAACTACAGATTATATCCCATTTCAGTTCATAGTAGAATTGCATTAGCTTATTTAAATTTTTCGGAGTGAAAAATAAAGCACAAACTGAGAGTTTCTAAAAAAGAAAAGAATTCTGTGTTAAACTGTTGCAAAATTCTACTATGAACTGACATGAGATATACATTAGTTATTAATTCTTTGAAGTACATGAATAATTTATAAGAAATAACTTTTAGTTTTGAAGCAGCAAATATAAAGTTTTTTGTGTTTAATTTTAATTAGTTTAAAGCTGTAAGTTATTTCCTAACAAAAGCAAAAAAAAGAAAACCGTGATTTTTGTTGTGTATTCTTTCGTTTTTAGATTAGTATTTTGCCGCATTCACAACTTAAATTAAGCAGCGCACTACGTTTAAATTATTATGAACAACCATTTCTGATCAATGTATTTTTGCAATCAGCATAATAATTTTTCTAAAAAATAATAATTTTAATAATAAAAAAATTAAAAAAAAAATCAATTACTTTGAAAAGAAAATACAATTTATTTTTGATAAGTAATAATAAAATTATACAACAAAAAAAGTTACTTAAATGAGAAAATCAAAATAACGTGATCTTCCCGAAAATTTTCATCAAGTACCTATTTAACCAAAAAGTGAAAATGAAGAAAAATACCCCTGTGTTTGTGCCCTCAATTTGCAAAAAAGGCAAATAAATAAACAAATATACAAATAACTGATAATAAATTAAGTGTCTCAACAATTAGTATTAATAAATTAGTAACCAGCCTCTTTTAGTACATGGAGGGCATAAACAACCAGCTCGTCTTCTTGAACAGCCTGTAACAAAATATTCCATTCTTTCATAGTCTGAATTTCACAGGTTCTGGATGTGTTCGAATTTCGTATTAACTTCTCACGCTCTACAAGACATTCCTTGAGCTTACTCTGTATTTTATTTTCTATCAAGTCTATAACGGTATCATCAGGGATTACACAAAGTTTTACATATTGTTCAATTTCCTCTGGACTCGCAAAGGACAACAAGCGTCTTAACTCCATTTTATATTCCGCATCAAACATGCGAAATAGCTTAGAAAAGCACCGAATTTTCGCCTTTTCGCGTCTCAAACAACACCGGTGTAGAGTACTCTTCAAAGAGACTTCAAACTTCTCAACCAACTTTTTTTCCTCAGATGTAAGATTGGAGGTTTTTACTTTATTAGAATAATGCTTATCGCACAACTCGGTGTCGGACATATCATCAAAATCGACTGGTGCATCATTGGCGTTTTGTTTCAAACACTTCTGGAGCAGTGCGTCGTAAAGTATTTCTTCTCTCTCAGAGTCCTTCATGGTTTTTTCTACAAAATCGAATTACAAAGCCAATTAAAACGGAAAAGGCAACTTTTCCGTTTTACTTTTACTTTTACTTTTTGGGCTCATTTTTCACAAACAAATTATAATTAAAATAAGTAGTTGAACGTCTCCTAACCTAACCCAACAAATAACTCGCGCCAAATTGATTCAAGAAGTGCGAAACCCAAAATCCCTATGAACATTACAGTCGACCAGACAATCGCTGCGCGTATGGAGCTAGACCATTTCGTAAATCATTATAAAAACAGTTGCATATCACATTTGTAGAACATCTCCTGACCATTCTAATGTGTTCTATTACAAATTAAAACTTAACTGCATTTAATTTCTGCATTTTTTGTTCTCATATTCAAGCAATACAAACTGATTTTTTTCATCCCTTTATATCCTGCAATTTTCTTTATTTTTGCAGGAAATTAAGCCTTTTGATAGGGCCTTCAACTGTAAAAAAATCTTTGGATCTTAACAAATTTTTTAAATTGTTATCAAGTTTCTCTGTTTTGCAAACTTTTTTTTTTCACTTCTTTTATATCCTGAAACTTTTTTTATTTTTGCAGGAAATTAAGTCCTTTGATAAGGTTTTTGATTGTAAAAAAATCATAATCGGACAAACACCCCTTGGAACCCTAATGAATTTTTTAAGATTCTTTAAAATTTCCCGATTTCGCAAACTTAATTTTTTTTCACCTACTTTATATCTTGCATTTTTTTTATTTTTGCAGAAACTTAAGCCCTTTGATAGGGCCTTCGACTGTAAAAAAATCTTGTTCGGACAAACAAACCTTGTAATTTTAACTAATTTTTTTAATTTTTATAAAGTTTCTTTATTTTGCAAACTTTATTTTTTTCACTTTTTTTATATCTTGAAACTTTCTTTATTTTTGCAAAAAATTAAGCCCTGTGATAAGGCCTTCGACTTTAAAAAAATCTTGTTCGAACAAACACCCCTTGGAACCTTAACGAATTTTTTAATTTTTATAAAATTTCTTTATTTTGTAAACTTCATTTTTTTCACTACCTTTATATCCTCCAATTTTTTTTATTTTTGCAGGAAATTACGCCCTTTGGTCCACTATAATGTTCGTGCCGGCACCATTTTTGGTGCTATCTTCACCGATATAAAAACCCTAACTTTTTGGAACTCCAAGCGGTTTTGGAGCGAACTAATATTTAGCGGGTGTTTCAAGTTTGTGACCTTTCAACCACACACCACACCGAAATTAGAAAAAGAAATTTGGGTAAGTATATTTTAACAAATATATTTAATTAGGTCACTCGTTGTAAAGCACGATTTTTTGTTTTTGTATTGTTTTTTGTTATTTTGATTTTTATTTAATTTAGAAATATAGAATATTGACCTAAAATACACAATTTTTGTTATTCGCTAAAATTATGAACGAAATTAGTTTGAATTTTTTTAAATCGTGTTTATGTGAATCTAATTTTAAGAAAGCAACACGTTATGTTTTATAAAGACTGTTGTGTATATTGTGTTGCCTATATTAAATTTTTAATTTTTTTTTAATTTGTCTTTTTTAAAAACAGGCAAATTGTACGAAATCTTGGTATACTAGATGCTAGTTGAAAGTACATTTTTAGTATATTTTAAAAAACTATTTATTATACAAAAATTATCGTTTACTATCAAGTACTTTGTTCTTATAATATTAACTCACAAAATTTTTCATGTCTTTGTTACTAATCATTTTCCAAAAAAAAATGCTGAGACAAGTCAATTTTATTATCTTAAGAGCTACATTTTGACGTAATAATGACATCTGTAACGTCGTTTTCGAGTTGTGACTTCATTCTTATTTTTTTAAATGACAACAGACATATTTGTTTACTCTGTTTTAAAAAGTATTAGTTTTCCAAAACATTATAAACGCTAACGTCGCATTTTACCAAATAATTTTTTTAAATAAGACTGAAAAAAATTTAAAATACTTATTAATGATTAGATCATTAAAAAAATAATCTAATAAAATAAAATAATATTGACAATTAAACATAACGGACTTTTTTGTCTGTGATGACTTGTGTCCTAAGCGGCAATTGTTTTATAAATATTTTTGTATAATTGTATAATTAGAAAACATTCAATATGACACCTAAATACAAGAAATAATAAAAAAAAATATTTCGTATTAAATAAAACAAGAACAAAAAGTTAAAACTCTTTGAATCATACTTTCATTATTTTTTATAACTTCTTTTGCTTTATTTTTTTTAGTTTTTTTATACTCACCAGAAAGAAAAAATATGTATGTAAAATACTAATCAAAAATGTCAGTTGTCATAAAAAAATATAAATGATGTCATTATCATTACTCTAAAAACTATGGTCTCAAAATATAGCATTTAAAAAAATTAAATCGACCTGTTTGAGTATTTTTTTGAAAAATAATTCATTACAAATATATGAACTTTGTGCGTTACTTAAAAGTTTGCTCTGACGTTTTTTTACAAAATGACTCTACAAGAATTAATTAATTGCTAATTTAAACTAATTTGAATTATGCTTCCATTTCAAATTAATCGCGAATTAGAATTTGGTTACAGTTCAATATAAGTTACACAACAAATAAACTTTTTTGAGAGCTTTTTTAAAGGCAACGAATTTTTTTTTTATATAATTTTTGTACAAAACAACAGGTTGTTATAAGAAATAATTAAAATAAAACAGTTTTTTGCGACTCAATAATAATATTTAATTTATTTTTACTATAACTACAAGGGATTGTACAAAAATTCTAAACTTTAGATTCATTAGAACTGTAATAAAACCTTTCAAACTTATTTCAAACTTATAGTAGTTAATTGTTTTTGCTATGGCAATAACCAATGAAATAGCCAAACGTGTGTTAAAGTTTAACTACCACCCTTTAAAAAGTTACAAAATAGATCTTGTAGAGAACAAAACATAAGGTCATTCTCAATGACTGTGTGATTATTTCTTTTGAAATACAGCAAAAAAATACAGACTGTTCCAAAATGGTTGTTTATGAAGTCATTCTAATTTTATATTCAAGTAGCGTCAGAAATGGTCAGAAATAATTTAAAAGTGTTAAAGTGAAAAAATAAATATTTCTTATTTCATATTTTTTTTACTAAAAATGGTGCAATTTTTCCAAAGAGTGAAACCTCCGAATAACGGACACCTTTTCACAACAGACATTTTTGTAGGAACGTAACAAAACCTACATTTGGTTCACTTTCATAAAAATCATTATGGTGGCAATTGGGTACTCTTGGCATTAACTTTTATATGAGTTGTCATGGTAACAGGTTAGTCAATTCCACCACAATGGATTTTATGAAAGTGAACCGAAAGTATATTAAAATTTTTGCCTCCCATAGGTGTCCGATGTTGAGAGGTTTTACTGCATGTAGTTTGAGAATGTCTATTAAGAGTTTACAAAAATAAATACCTAAAAAGTATTTTTTGTTTCCCGTGTCTTGTGATCATTGTGTATTAGGCGCAGTCGTTAAAATTGTATAAAACATACTGTATAGTATTATTTCCAATTTTTTGCTAATAAAACATTTTTTAATCGTGCAGCTAAACAATAGATGCAGGCGTTTGCAATTATTTCCCGTGTCGTCACTTCGTTGTTAATTACTTAATAAATTAGCGTTTGACTAATTTCTTTTTTTATGATAATAGCTTACGGAAGTTATTCTGTGGTTCATCGTGTGGGGGAAGTCCGGAATAGCTTGACTAAATATGAATGAAAAAATGCAAGAAAATCGTGCTACTATAAATCGATGAAAATTTATTTATATTCATTCACTGCAGTAAATAAACCGTTGAAAGCAAATAATTCGAAGGAAGAATGCGAGAATGCCACTGTTTGATTACCCCTGAAGTGAAAATACAGCTACACTCTGGCACATGCGCACAACCAGTCACCTTGCCAATGACGTCACGGTAATTTCGTTCAATCCCCGCGCTACGTCTGCGAATTTTCGCGCAGGTTGGGTAGATGGTGCGCTGGGCGTCGCGTCGTAGCTAGTTGGCATGTATACGTTCAGTCTCCCAGCCATCTTGTAAAATTCTAAAAGTATGCTTTTTGAGGTGTGTGTTGGTTTTATGGGATTTTAAAGTGACCAGGGTTATTTTATGGGTGAGTTTTAAAATTAGGACCATTTCGTGCATTGTGTGTGATTGAGCTGCGGCTAAAAATCGCCGTGAAATGCCCAAGTTATGGTCGGAAAGTGTGTCCCTGTCATAGCTTTCACTCCATCCGCAAATCGAAGAAAATCACTGAAAAGCCCCCCGATTGTGCTCGAGCCCGGCTCGGGGGCGTAGGCCCCCAATTTGGGGATGGGGTTGTTTGTTTGTGTTGCGTTTTTGGTTAGAAATTGTGCCGTTTCTGCGAGGCGTTTAGGGTCATTTTTGCCTGCCCCAACTGTTAGCCTTATTAGGCAGACCTTTGACTTTCGTATTTGTAAGAAAATATTACTTTTGCAAATTATTTGTTTCCATTTATTTGGGGTCGTGGACTCGTTTTTTTATCAAGATTTTTACGTTCGACGGTCTGTGGCTTAACTATCACCGGAAGTCGGTTATAATCACTCTTTAAAGGTGTTTGGCTCTTCTTTTTAACGTAGGTATCTCTCGACTCTCAAATGACTCATCATCACCAATCCAAGACATTGCTTGAGGTCAATAATTTCAATCAAACTTTCAACTTCATCGCATTTTTACTTGTTTTGCCAACGGAGGTTTTTCCTTACTTTCTGGTTCGGTTGTTCTTTCGAAATGCACACTTCTTCCAATTCAATTATTCTAATCTGTTTCACCCACTTTTGCTTTTCTAGCCAGTCGTAAATTGATTATTTTGACATATCTTCCAAACAGCTGACTCAATTTTTTCTCATCAATGTAATTCTTTTCATCTTCTTTGTTCCTCCCTTTTGTATTTAGTTTTTAATCAATTTTTTGAATTCGCAGTGTAACAAAACTGTTTTCCACCGTATTCATGTTCTTCGAAATTTTATTTATAATTTTATTTATAAATTGCTTAAGGGGTGTTCCACGGATCGATTTTAGTTGTTCAGTTGACAAAACTCTTCGTAACCTTTGTTTTAACTAAGTTTTTTACGATCATTTTCATTAAAAGTTTTGTTGATCAACTTGAACAATCGATCTGTGAGAACAGCCCTTGTTTTTAATAAAATAGTGTTTTGGAGAAGCGTATTGAAAGATAACCATATTATTAATTTAATATTTGCCTAATATTTCCGCATAAATGATTGACAAATTTGCAGATTTCAAGTTCAAATTTCGATGATAAATTATTGTACATATTCATTTGTACCCATTGAGTGTGCTTAAGTTGTTGAAATTTTTTAAACCACAGCAGAGGGAACTTTATTTCTGTTTGCAACAATTTTTTGAAAAATTTTGATAAGCTTTAGCAAAAATCTCACTCTGCTTTCACCTCAAAATAGCGATAGAATGTGTAAAACACATTTTTACCAGCGATGTGGTTGTAAATTAATTAACAGTACATATTCTTGATTGAAAAAAATAAAAAATTGCTTAGTTTTCCGCAATTTTTACACTCACTAAGTAAATGACAATAATTATTGCATATTTATTTGTTAGTTAGCATTGGTACCATTGTTATTAATTCATTGTCTTTATTGTTTAGTCTACAAAGTTTGTTTTATAGTTTCACAAACTATTCTTTGTCTTATAAAGAGTGAGTTTAAAGTAACGCATATTTTAAAAAAAAGTCCTGGGGCAGGTCGTTTTTATTTTCGTAAATGCTGGATTTTGACACTATTTAAGATTTCTGACATCATTAGTTTTTGAGTATTGATATTAACTTTAATTTTTTCTTCGCTGTTTTTGGTGGCATACTTTATCTTCTTGGTAAGCATTAAAAATTGAAAAAATAAATTAAAAAACACAAAAAAAGAAGATATCAAGTAAAAAAAGTTAATTACACATAAAAGGCTTCATTTTTTCGTTTTTGTCGTCTTTAAAAAGGGCGATTGTTTTTTTTTTTTGAAAAATTACAATGACAAAAATATGAATTTTATTCGTAACTTCACTTTGTATATTTTTAAATTTAAAAGTAGATACTTAATGCAACGTAAAATCTTTTTGATCCTTTATTTTAATGTCAATTTGAAAATGGTATATGTATTAGACTTAAAAGATCTTATTCTAATAAGTATTTAACGAAATAAAATTGAGTATTTTTACTGTTGGCATATTTTTATCACGTGATTCGCTTTGTTAAAATAAAATACACAATACAAAACACATAATACATCGTGTTAGGCTCGACATCTTACTTGAGTCACCTTGTATCTAGTCATTGGACAAAGCAAATGGAAAAGAAGTGAACAAAGAGATTAAATTAATGAACAAAATAAACAAAACATTTTAACTTGCAAATTAAAAACTTAATTTTTTTTGAGTAGAATTTTTTTGTTATTATTTCAAGGCAAAACTAGTTTTGTCGGAGTATTCTTAGATTTACCAAGATTTAATAACGTTTTCATCTTTGAGAACGGGATTTAAAAATATTTTTGACCGTAAAGTGTAGGATTTTTCAGTCAGTTTTTAAATAGTATCCACTGGTATCAAATAGTAACTGGTATCCAGCTATTGGACAAAAGCAAATGAAAAAGAAGTGAACAAAGAAATTAATTTAATGAATAAATGAATTATTTTTACTTGCATATTGAAAACTTAAATTTTTCTTTGAGTATAATTATAATTATTCAAGGCAAGATTAGTTTTGCCGGTGTTTTTTTGGATTTACCATGATTTATTGACCTTTTCTTTTTTGAGAAGGGATTTAAAAAATATTTTTGACTTTTAGGAACATGATCTAAAGTAGTATTTTTTTAACAATGTCGTTTGGGCAAGATTTTTAGGTACTAAAAATTGTCATGTTGGTGGTTTTACCTAAATTGGAAAACGACCTAAGGAATTGCGTTTAACTTTCATGACACTCACTTCGTTCGTGCCATTTCGTGACCCCTTTTTTAATAATGAAATGAAATGTGTTAAATGAAATTTTTTAAGTAGTACCTACATTTTTTTTCTGTAAATTCTGTAAATCCAAACGGATATTTCTACAGTATGTGGTGCACTAAATTTTAAAATTAACAGTTGGACTGTATTTAAAAGCAGGGTAAAGTCTGCCTAAAGATAAACCGAAACCAAAAATATTTATATACAGCATGCTTGACTGGATGTCTCTATTCTTATTTTTTGAGTAATTCGCATGTGATTTCTATTTTATATCTGTGTTTTTGATTTTGACCTGGAATAGTTTTTTTAAGTGTCATTATGGTGATACAGCTACTATGTTGGATACAAATTTTCCATATTATCACTCACTCTGATTTTGCGCTTCTGATTAATTTAAATTCCTCTTATAAAGAATTTAGAACAAAGTTAACACGCCACAATTGATATTAATTGACGTTGCTGATTAAAAATGAATTAGTTCATTTTTGAGATGTTTTAAAGTCTGCAAAGTTAGATTAAAATTTGTTATCGCGTGTTATAATTTCACCTGATTTTATTTGATTTCTGTATCAGTAGTTTAATCTCTAAATTAGCATAGACAAATTTCTTTCTTCACTTTCTCATTTTAGTGACAATTTTCGATACAACTTGATCTAGGTCTTGGAAGAACGTTGGTATTATTAGTAAGATAATACGAGTCGATTGACCTACACCTTGAAGTTTCCTTATAAGTAAATGTATTGTGCTTGGCATTTGAGTGCTGTAGTAGTGTTTTCGATTTTTATTTTTCGTTACATTGAAAGTAATTCAGGTAATTATTAATTGTGCATTAAGAATGTCATAGCCACACACGATCAGTTAACCGCATTATTGTTATTATCTCTTAATGAATAAATTATTTTCTCCAAAGATTCCATGACGTTATTGATTGTTAAACATCATGTTTTTATATTTATGTGCCTTTACGCCATTCACAAACGAACGTAATTAATGGAAATTTCGGAGAGCATTTGTATAAAGTGCAAGAGTTTTTAATACAAATTAAGCCGTGGATTTATCCGCTAAGTTTGTCGAAATACATTATGGAGATACTAATGTTGATTTTGTGTTTGAAGGAGCCCAAGAACTTCCTGGTAACAGTGTATTATTATCGCGTATCATGTCAAATGTATACAAAGCTGTTGCAATCGATGACATGTTGATTTTGTCTTGGAAATGGCTACAATTCGGGGAATAAAGCGGATTTTAAATGAGTTAAATTCACACATTGCAAGGAATTCACTTTCCTAGAAGTGAGGTAATTATTGAAGTGATGTATTTTGTAGTTTAATCAGTTTTATTTTTGGCATATTTAATAACGCACATGAACTTAGCACATTCTCCACCTAACTGTAAAAACCGTCTTACAATAACTTATTTAAAAAGGTTTATCGATTTCGTCTACAAATTTAGTTCAAGTTGAATTTATCGAGTTTCCTTGGTTGACAATGTCATTGACTCTTGCAATTGTTGGTTGCTTGGTGGAAATAGAAATGCAATAATTTCAATGCAGGTCAGTTTTAAAATAATGCAGACTGCAAGTTGGTTTATTCACCTGTTGCCAAAGAAAAATTTGGTAAAACGTTACGTTGCATACTATTAACTGTATTTTTCATGTAATAAAAACCCCATCAAAGTGTAAGTTTCTAAACTTTTCATGCTAATGTGCACTAATGTCTAGTTGTAACTTTATATCTGTACAAGGTGTACTATTATCATGCATAGATAAATAACTATGTGTAACTCAGGTATAAAATTTCTGATTAGAGTAGTTGGAAACTTGATTGTTTTACTAAGGTTACAAATTAAATACACAGTATTTTATTTAAACGACAAGTATTTTTGATCAATAAAAATAATAAATGCATAGTAAAAATAATAAATGCTCAGAAAAATAATAAATGCACAGTAAAAATAATAAATGCTCAGTAAAATAATAAATGCACAATTAAAATAATAAACGCACAGTAAAAATAATAAATGCAGAGTAAAAATAATAATTGCACAGTAAAATTGTAAATGCACAGTAAAAATATAAATGCACAGTAAAAATAATAAATGCACAGTAACAATAATAAATGTACAGTAAAAATAATAAATGCCCAGCAAAATAATAAATGCACAATAAAATAATAAATGTACAGTAAAGATTATAAATGCACAGTAAACTAATAAATGCTCAATTAAAATAATAAACGCTCAGTAAAAATAATAAATGCACAATAAAAATAATAAATGCACACTAAAGATGATAGATGCAAAGTAAATCTGAGCGTTTATTATTTAAACTGTGCAAACTGAAACTTGATATTGTGCATATACGATTTTTTCACTGGGCAAATTTTAATAAAATACTGTGCGTGGTTTACTTGTCATTTAAATTTTTTACTGTGCAAAAATGAATTAAACACAGATCATTTATTATTTTTACTGATTAAAGTCGAATTTATTACTGATCGCTTTATTACTACCCTTTTACTAATTTAATTTTTAAATTTTGTAACTGATGAATAGGTGAAATATTTCCAGTTCTGCGTTTGAATTGACCGATCACTTTTTATTTTTGCCGATACATATGGCAAAGATCGTCGGAATGATAGCTATTCGATAAAAATTTGATGTTGGTATGTTATAAATAAGAAAAAAGGACAAGAAACGACCGTAACATATATTTATTTCACGTAGATTAGAATACACTTTAGAGATGGAATTTTCTTTGAAATGTGTGATTGATTTAAAGCACACACGGGTGTACACAATGCTTGCATTAAAATCAATGCATATTAAATAACTGTCAAATGATACAGTTTTATTGTTAACCGTTCGTAACGAATATGATATTATAGCATGTAGCATAGTTGGTTTAGGTTATCGACCTTTATTCAATATGTTATGTACCTAATTATATGACTCACATTTTGCAAGGTTATTTATTTTTTGTTCCTCTAATAATTAGAAACCAAAGAATAGATGAGTTAGACGCGGTGGCTATAGTATTGTAATTTGTTGAGGTCACCTTAATTTTTAACTTTTTCCTATAGTTTTGCTGACTCCGGCGATAATAAACTGCATTTGCGGCACTTTATCGTTAAAAATAAATAAAAGACAGATTTTTACTTCATATTCGATTAACTCGGGGCCCATGGCCTAGTTATAAATGCAAATGTAAAAGGAATAAATGTAATGAAGGTCGAAATTCAGTTTTTTCACGCACATTTTTGTCCTCAAGTGTGGTAAAAATTTATTGATTTCTTAACATTTTATCGGTTATTATTGTTTGACTAAATACGTTTTGCAATAGTTACGCTGCCACTGACATGAACTCGCAAGTTTCAACATAGAAAAAAGGTTAAACGGATAATTTGGACGAAAAATAATTATTCCATAAAGTGGCTGAATTTTCTTAGAACGGGGAAGTTTGAAGAATTGTCGGGAAAAGTGGAATAAAGTTCGCACCGACAAGGCGAGATTTTAATTTTTGGGGCGCAAAAAATTGATTTCGTAGTCGTTTTAAATGGAATTTAAATTTGTGAGTCACTTGAATTGTTTGGAACGTCCATTAGGGATTGCGATTTGAATTTTTTGAAATGCGAATTAAATAACTACGTTAGTTACTGTAATAAAGCTAATTGTAGTCTTAATCTAAATTAGCTTTTCGGTTTGCTTTGTATTAGGAAAAGATGACACGTAGTTACTGTACTTGAAATGCTTTAGATGCACTAAGTCGTTTAATTACAAAATACAATAAAGCTAGATATTGCTAATTAAAACCCATCACATGCCTGAAATTTATCGATCAACAATGAAGTAAGGTGATATAATTTTGGTTTATATTTTCTAAAAATAGGATTGTCGGTTAAAAATAGCAGAGGCATACATATTTTACAATGCATGCGTCGATAAAACCGATGGATTTTTACAAGTTGATGGATGGTGTCGAGCAATTAAACCGCAGTTTCGGTAAAATGTTTTCCTTTCTAATTTCGGTGGAATTGCAAAAATCGCTTTCTCTCGTTGCGTGTCGTTTTTTCAATTAAATGATACTTTTGTAATAGAAATTGAATTAATTAAGACTTGGCATTGTACTTGTAGTAGTGTCACAAAAAATAATAAAATAATTAATTTTGCAGAATGAAAATTAAGTGGAAATCGTGATTATCACGCTTGTAATTGATTAGAAATGTAAATTTATATGCTGATTGTGACTATCCCACTGCGTCTCTAATTGGTAATATTTGTGTTGTTGTGCCTTGTGTTCACACACTTGATTTTGGTTTTGTCGTAGGTAATGTGAGCTGGAAAGTACGATAGTCAGTGGGGACAATGTCGGCAGCGATGCGCTCGACTCTTCAGACTGTCCCCGAAAGTCTGGAAGTGACCAAAAACGCCGACCCCACTAGCAGTGCCAAGACGCCAGTTAAAGTTAGCTCAGATGCCAACAAGTCATCCCGTTCTTACAACTATCACACACCTTCATCGACAAACAAGGTAAAAACCCTTTCAAGTCGACAAAAAAGAGGAATTTTATTCTTTATTTTCATTAACAAAGACGAATAAAATCCCTCTTTTTGTGTCTTTTGATCAAAGCCAAGCGCACATTTTTGTATTGTTTGGTGGTGGGGCCGTTTGTTGCACCGAAGCATTTTCGCTTGTATAAACTTAACGGAATCTGTACTGTGTAAGGGAGAGGTTTCAAGCGAGCGACATAGAGGACGCTCTGCGACAAGTGAATGTGATTGGCCTTTGAAAAAAACAAAGTAACACAATTCGGCAAAGGTTAAATAATCCCAACAACAAACACGGTATAAAAAAGATTAAATGATAAGTCTTTCCGTTTTCGTGCGTTTTTTTCACGTGATTATACGTCCGAATAAGAGATAAGTTGTTGAAATTCTTTGTATTTTCAATACAAATATCATTAATACGCGGCATGCATGAATTATCATAATGAAAGGAAATTTTATGAGATGAAAAGTGTTGGCTTTGGGAATTTTTTCGTGGATAAAATATTCAATTTATACTTTGTCATTGTTTTGATCAAACTTGTAAATTTAATTTGTTTGGTTTAGGTACTTATACAGGGTGAGTCGTAACTTAAACGCTTGAACTTAAGGATTGACAGTATCTGGTAAATAAGGAATAGTGAAACAAGAATCGGAATTGTTAAGAAAACTGTTTAAATATAACTTTGTGAAATAACTTTGAAGAGTCTCTTTAAGATTTTTGGTTTTATTTTTGTCTTTTTATTTTTTTTAAAGCCCTGTTTGATTTTCGTAATCAAACTTATCTTATACAATGGTCTGCAACGAAATCCTCCTTTAAATAAAATTAGTATGAAAATGAAGATTTAAATGTGCTGGATATGGATCTGCTTTCAGTTTTTTTGGTGTCATATAATAGGTTTTTTCTAATGATTTTTTAAAATTTACCAAAATTATTTTTTTGTGGTATTGCATTTACGCTATTTTAATATAATTAAATCGTTTCTTTACGTACATACAAAGACGACTTCAGTGGATTGGAAAAAAGCTGGGAACTAGCAGGCAATAATCATTCAAGAATTTTTTCTACGTATAAAGGTCTGACTTGTACAATATATCTTTTCAAAAATTAATTTTTTTACTCACAGATTTTTTACCAAAAATCTTAGTGTAGTTTTGATAAGCATAAACAAATGTTTCATTTCAAGGAAATATTACACATAGATGAGAGATGATCCAACGGGAAAGTAATGAATAATATGAAAAAGAAAAAAACTATAAAAAAATACTAGTTACATTTAAATGGTTTAGTGTTGCAACAAGTTATAACATTTGTTGTAAACTATTGTCGCAATCATTACATTTACAGTTAAGTTTTAAGTAAAACCTACGATTTATTTAAAAAATCTATTACAAAAAAAGTGTGATACATAATTTTTGTCATTAAAGTATTTCGATTCAGAAACATTTTTATGATAATCAGTGATTTTATTAATTCATTTATTAATCACGCATAATAATAATAATAAGAAGGAGGGGGAAATAAAGTTATATTTGAAAAAAAAAGTTATTAAGGAAAAAATCGTTTTACTGATTTTCATTATATATTTAGATATTATTTATTTTTAATGTATAGTAGAACGTTTTTGCTATTGGTTATTATTTGGAAATGTCAATAATTCCTCAAGTTTATGCGTATAAGTAAGTATACATACAGGGTGGACTGCTAAATGTGTCCTTCATTATATCTCAAAAACTAATAATCGCACCACCGACTTCAGCCTTTGCTATAAAATACTCAATGCTTGTCTGTATGTATGTGAGTTTTCTTAGAATTTCTCTATAATAAAAATTAATTAATTAAGAATATTAATGTTAATCAAACTAAAAATATGAAAATATTAATTAATTGTAATTTTATGATTTTTAGTATTATTCTAGTACCACGCAAATAATAATAATAATAACACTTTATTTGTAAAAACCAACAGGCGGAATTCAGATAAACAGCAAGTGTAAGAACACTCATAATGTTTTCTAGCAAAAATTGTTATAAAAATTTTTGATACCACCAAAATTATCTTTATCTGAATTTATTAATTATTCTTTAATGCTAGCGAATTTTTGTTACGAATTTTTATCACAAAACAACTTGTTCTCAGGTGACACAAAAAATAACAAGTGTTCGCAGTTACAGTCAAACTCTGTTTTAACGAACCAACGAACCTTACAAAACGTTTTTGTTAAGTTCTAGGAAACAATTAACATTTACGTTATGCAAAGAGATTTCAAAATAGGTATCCCGAATTCCATCAGCTGCTGATACTAGTATTCGAATTTGTAGCAAAAATATTAAGTACAAACAAAACTAAGGAAATAAATAGAATATTTGCCGTATTATTATCATTTGTATTCATATGTAATTATGTCAAAAAACTTTAAAATTACTATGGACTGACAACGTTCGTTTAGAGCGAAAGAACCAATCTGAAGGCCCTTGGATGTTCGTTATAAGTGAGTTCCACTGTATGTAGTAATTATAGGAAATTATAGAAGAATTCTAAAAAAATTCGCATGCATAGAGAAAAATATAAATAAAGCAAACTCTAAATTTTAAGATATAGTAAAAATATACTTTTAGTAGACTTATCCTGTGTATTGAATAAAAAAGACGAGCGTTTTTATAAGTATGAAAACGCAAATTTTTTATTTGTTTCGTGAAATATTTATCGTGTCCTAGTTTTGAAGACACTCGTTTGAGTACAGCGTAAAGCACTTGCTCAGTGTTTAATAAATTAGCGCGGGATGGAATTACAGTGAAAATTCATACACATTTTCCGGCACGTTGTGTACTAAATTCCGGGTGGACGCAGGACAGGTTAGAAGCACGAATCTAAATCAAATATGCAGCTTGTGGAGTTCCGCCTGTTGTTAGCAAACAGCTTGCGTAGCAGTTCCTCTTGTTCCCTATTTGCCTTGGAAATAATTTGAAGTATGTGGGTTTAATACCTACGAGGACGACAAATAAGGATATTTGATTATTTCGGTTTAGTGTCGAAATAAGATATACGAAAAAATTAAATTAAATTCACTTTTTGGCTATAATCCACGACGTCTCAATGATCTCGGGTCGTTACACAACTTTTATGGTCGTAGTTTTATCTACCCTGACATCTGATTTCATCATGTTATAAAGTGGATTTTTTATATTGGAAGACTTTCAATTTTGTGCTTTACTGTTTCACGTGACAGTCATAATGAGGGGATGTTTCATCGTCTTGCTGTAATTAAATGTGCTCATAATTTTATCAGCACTTGACAAATTGGGTGTGAAGTTAAAGTCGTTCGTGTTTTTATATATTTCTAATTAAATAGAAGGAAATAATATAAAAATTACGCTGGAACAAAACAATTGTTTATTTTTGGCTTGGACGTTTTAATTAAAAGGTAAAAATGTTTTCACCAGCTTGAAAAGAAACCCAGGAAATTTTTATTATTTGTCCTAATGTGAAATATGAGTAGTTCACCTTGTTACGTATCTTGATAAAAGAATAGAATGGGTGAAGAATCGCTCTTATAATAATCTCTCAACAAATACAAAACACAATGTTGACGATGCTACACGTACTGATTACTGAATAAAAAATGAAGCAGAGGAAACTACTATACAGGGTGAATAAATAGTATGGAAAGTCACAGTTCTTGTCACAAAAATTTTTAAAAATAAATTAATTTATATCTTTAAAAAATTTTCACTTTCTTTATTCATTATTTATTAAAACGTAAGTTGATTAAGCAAAAAACGCTTGGTTAGATACATTCTGTTAGCATTATTTAACGTAAATTTAATTTCTGAGACTCAATTAAAATATGAAAACTACAAAGAACATTTTAAGAAAAGACCATTTTATTGACCTGACCTGACCATTTTATTTGGGTTACGGATGACGAAAAGCAACACCTGTTTTATATATTTTTTAATGTACTAAACACTGTTTATTTTATTTAAAAGTACTGAAACAGATTACATTGTTATTTTATTTGCTAAAACTATTTGTTTTTTTATATTTTAGTATTTTATTCGAGTTACGGAATTCATGCTTTATACGGCAAAAAATATTTAACAATCTGTTAACAACTTCTATTCAGAAGTACAGTCACGATCGAAAAGAATGTCACCCTTACCAACCTGACCTTATACAGGGTGCTCAAAAACTGGCGCACCAACTCAGTTGTACGTTGTTGAGAAGCATGTGTAGATCAGAGGAAAAATCTTGAAAAAATTCTTAGTCATTTTTAAAAAAATCTGGAGCTACAAACTATATTTTGTTAACTTCTTCAGTTTTCATTAGTTTTTAATGTTTTTATGTTTCGCACTAAGTAATCGTTCCCTAACAAAACGATGAATAATTATTTTTAAATTCCCTATCAGACTTTAGCAGTTTTTTGTATTTAAAAAAATACAAATTTATCAAAAAAATCACAGTTTGTAGATGTGCCAACACTGGGAATTATTTTCTAGGAAACCATTTCAAAAATAATTTATTTTTATTGTTGATCAAATTGAATTGTGATCTCTACTGTTAAAGAACGTTGCCACATATCGTTTATTTAAAATTCGTTATTAATCAATAACTTTAATATAAAGAATTTTTTAACTATTTTTACCTTTATATGTAAGCAATTCTCTTCCACACTCCATTGAGTTGGTGCGCCAGTTTTTGAACACCCGTTAGAAAATTCCTTCTAAAATTTTTTTAGTCATAAATTCCAACAAATAGGTTCGTTTACAAACTGTCCAGCTAGTTTATAAACTAGTCAAGCGTACACATTAAAGATTTGTGGGTGCGGGTTTTTAGGATGTCATTCTTTTGGATTGTGACTGTACATACCTAACAATATTTAAAAGAAAATGTTTAAATATGGACATTTTCTGGAATGTACGTCCTCGTAAATATGGTTGGATTTACAATTTTAAGTGTGTTTTTCTGGCAGATACAATGATTCCTTTCGAAATACAAAGTTGGTATAACTTTAAAATAAGTAAAATTTTGAAAATGGCGGTGAAACAGTTTTCGTAATCCAAAAATTTTTAATGAGCATTTTTTGCTTATTTTTGCTTTTCATAATCTAGGAAAATTTGTAACATAGTTATGACTTGAGACGAGGTGATGAAATACGAT
The DNA here is from genome assembly GCF_031307605.1 of Tribolium castaneum. Classification (NCBI taxonomy): domain Eukaryota; kingdom Metazoa; phylum Arthropoda; class Insecta; order Coleoptera; family Tenebrionidae; genus Tribolium; species Tribolium castaneum. Next base: position 11,533,671 of record NC_087394.1, read on the forward strand.
GTATAAATTTTCCAACAAGTCGAAAAACGGAAGATAACAGCATGCTGTTGCAACGCTCTATTGGGATTTTATATGAAAAAGCACTAAACCGAGCATTTTTATTTGTTTCGCCGGAAATGAGCCCAACTTTTCTTTTTCAAGATGAAGTGTAGCGAATTTCCATCATTGTAAAGAAGAGATTACTAATCTCCAAGTACGCCGATTTGTCATCTGTAAACTAATTCCTCGCTTTCTTCTCTAATTTACGAGCAAATTAATGCTTTGTTTGTATTTTTTTCTGTAAAAACGGAACTTAAATTATTAAAATAATTTATTTGTTCCAATGGAATGATGTGCGAGGTTAACGGTAGCAAATGCCCAGTGCTGTTACTTACCATAATTTTTAATTTTCGTGTGTTAGTCGGACCGTCAAATGTCAGAATCAAAATGAATTAGGTTCACATTTACCATTTCGTGCAAATACTGTTATTAAAAGTTAATTTTAAACCCGGGTTTGTCTAATTTCATTAACTCGGCTACTTGAATTTATTTTAACGACCGTACTTTAACCTGAAAACATACGAAGTATAGTTTTCACAAATTGTATATTATCTTTTAACTGGATTAAACTTAATGACATTATACACAAACAGTCTTGCAAACAGATTACTTCAGGCTTAATTTTAGTGCACGTCACGTCTCTTCGTTTTTATTTCGATGGTGGTGGAAACAGTCACCCGAAGGATGCGGCTCGGTGCGTTGTTGAGGTCGCTTTCGTGATGAAACAGGACCGACACGCGTGCTGTTAACGTCAAACATTAGAGAGTGAGTGCGTCGTCAACTGGGAGGACTTCCTAGTGTTGGGTGCCGTTCGATTGTGGTGCGCGAGGAGGTCGAGATCAGTCAAAACGCGCTGCCGCTGCATTCGGGTCGTGCGGGCTCTGTTTTCCACCCTTTTTCAGTGCTGTGCAAGGACCTCGTCCTGCCGTAGTGACAGTGCTTGAGGTTATTATTTTCGGAGGCGGAGAGATAATTTTGTATTCTTCTTCATTTATTTATGATTTAAATTTAGTTGCGTTATCTATTCGTGTACATAGCGACAATATCGTAAATTATACACACTTAAAAAAAAAACAGGTAAAGTAAATTTTTAAATGACGTGAAAATACCAATTAGAGACCGCTTTTTATACTGACGTGATTTCGACTTTTCAGGTAATTTCTAATAATATCAATGATCGAATTGCAAGAATGTCAGAGATTGTTTTTGTTTTTATTTCATTCTCGTTTCGGAGTTGGCATTATATAAAACATTTCAATTAATTAGTAACTACATCTCCAATTAATTTATTGTGTAACTTTGAAAGAGATTCCTTGGACTTTGGCTGTTCTTTAATTCATATCTGTAAATTGCATCACTCTGGAAGGAAAGTTTTTAAATGATGCAGAATTATTAATCATAATCATACTGTAACGTTCACATCCAATATTTATTAGTTTCCATAACAATCTCCAAGAAAATTTAAATTTTTAAGCAAAACAATTTTTGCACTGGGTGGCTTGTTAAAGTTCTCATCTGTGGAAGGCTTTGAGATAGCGATTTCATTTTTGCTGTACTTAAGAGATAATACAGTGAAAATGATTCTCGCAAAATTACAGATAATCATTTGCTTCGATTTTTCTCTTAAAAATGTGCCACATCTTGTGGAATTGTTTAATCACTTTATTTTAGCACTTGTTTTGTTTACCAAAGCGATTTTTACAAATACCTTCTACCTTTATAAACTACTCTAATCGTGTCACAATTCGAAAAATTGTTCGATTTTAGCATTTTTTTGTTGAAATATAAGGACAGAAAATTTTATAAAGGATTCAAATTGTCAGAGAAAGGAAAAAAGAAAATTACAAAAATTGTAAAAAAATTTTACTCCAAAATAAAGCTATTTTTTTAGAAACTATTTTACATTATTATTTCTACAATCATCTACACCAAAATTAATAATAAACACTGAAATGTTTGCCTGCGGGGAAGCTCTGAATCTTTATTTTGTTTCCATATTTGCACAAGTGAAGTGATTCTATACAACGCTCTGAACTCGGAGTTCGTCATTTTTGAGGCACCCTGTAGTTCAATTCTGTGTAAAAATGTAAATGTTGCCTTCTGTAAATCGGTTCTACTTTTTTACTTTAGTTTTGTTTAGTTAAAATATGTTGATTTTAAGCGATTTTTTTTTGTTATCAAACATATAAAATTTTGTAAGGGCAGTATATTTTACGTACGACTATAAAATGTGTAACTGTAACTTCTCCATTTGTATCTTTTTTTTCTATTATGGTAGCAGTTTGTTTTCTGCTGGATTAATAAATCAATCAAATTTTTACTTACTTGTCTGTTTCATATTTTTTGAACAATTTGAGTTCCTGTTGTCTGAATGAATTGAAATTTTGCATACTTACGTAATCTGTGTGAGAATATAATTCTATATACGAGTAGTATGTGTGTTTTCTAATTTCTTAATGTTTTTATTTTGCAGTTCTATAGTTTTTAATTTCTCACTCATTCAGTTACTTATTTGTTTTATACAATTTCAGTCTTACTGTTTTATTATTTTAGCTTTTTAGTTTTCAAATTTCAGTTATAAACGCAATTATTTTGAAAAATTTAATAAAAGCAAGTAAAAATTTACCAAATTTAACTAAATGGTCTTAAGTTTTTTTGAAAAATTAAACACAAAGTGAATGAATATGAATACAGTCTACTTTCATCAGTTTAGTTCTTTTGTGAACTACCTTTAGACATTTATTTTAAAACACGTCTAAAAATCACAAAAACTGAAATCAATGGTATTTTGCATGTTCTATCAATTTAAATTTTTTGAGCAAAAGTTTGCCAAAAATAACCAAAAAATTTGTCCGAAAATGGCTTTTAAGCATGTTTTTTTACCTAAAAACACAATTATTTTTGTGAAAGAGACTAATAATAAGATCGATAAGTGCACTCTTCATTTACTTATAGAAATATATTAATACCTAACAATTTTCATTACGTTTTGTTTCAAAGATTTGCCGATATTTTTTTTATTCATTTATTTTGGATGAAAGTCAGGTGCACAAATCAGCAAAATAATGGTGTTACAACAAAATGAATTTACATTTCAGAAAAAAGACGATTAGAAGAAGTAAAGTCTTAAAAGCAAAAAATAACAAATATGTAAAAATGTTTTTTTAAGCGTTTCAGAATTACTTTGTTCAGTTGACCAGTTTCAAAGTTGTTATAAATTTTGGAATAGTAATCTGTAAGCAAAATATTCTATTTTGATAGAAACTTTTTTGTGCATTTTTTAAATTAAAGCTTTCTTAAAAAAACTGCATTAAAATGCTCAAATTTTCCAGGTGTGTGCATTCGGCTCTATTTTTACCGCCTCAAGTACAACTTATATTTTTATAACATTGCTAGTAACACCGAACATATGGGGGCAATAACACAAGTGTGTTTGTTTTTATTTTTGTTTATTTTTACGCATGATTCGACTAGATTAAAATAAAGCACGCCTGGTTAGATATTGTTATTTCAGATTCAATTTTCCTCACATACAGTCTAAATTGACGGATAAATTAAATTCTTCTTATTATTGAGTTTTATGTCATCTAAAAAGTCGAGCCGCAAAATGTCAAGCGAGCTCGACAGGCGATTCTTTGATAAAAATTAAATCTTAAAAGGAAAAGGTGAAATTACTTTTTTTGTCTTACTTTCTTTATCAATCGAGAGAGAATTGTTTCGAGAATACTTTATGAGAAAAGGTGGATTAAGAGGATTCGAGAACGTAGTAACAGGAGGATGATCCATTTTAGCGAAGCGATCTTTATTAGAAATGTTTTTGGGTTCATGACGAAGTGATTTCCTAAAAAAATATTTTTGTAAACATGTTGATTAATTGACAAATAATTGTGTGGAAATACTATTAAGAAATTAAAGAGGTGCGATAGCAACAGGGTGGCCTGTTGACCTTTTTGTCAAAATTAAAAACCAGTTAATTAGGTTTTTATTAAATAAAATGTTAACATTACGTTAGAATAAACAGATATCTTTTATTTATTTTTACGTACGGGTGTCGAATGCATAACATTTGGAAGAAAAGGTCATAACAGGGCTTACGAGCTTGTCACTAGGGTTACGATGATGCATCTCATATCAAAAGCAATATTTTTAAAAACGACTATCTTGTTTTTATTGCAAGAGGATATTTTCTTCTCGGTTTCAGTGATAATAATGGCCGAGGGACTGACGTACTGGATGTGAAAATGCTTTTATAAAACGAATAAATTAGAAATTTTATAAAGCCAAAAGGAAATTAATTGGAGAGAATCAACGCTCAGAAATTCTAAATAAAGCTTGATAAAACTTTCCTAAGGAACGCTTTGATTTACTGATTGCATAAATTTAATCATTTTGCAGGAAATGTGATAATATTAAATAATCACAGGGTGATTCAACTGAAAGTTGCGTGCGATATTTTAACTATAATCGTAGTTGTTTCTTTTCCTTGACCACTGAAAATTCGGAAAATGACACTTCCGTGTTACTATTTTACATATTTTCCTACTTTTTGTTAAAATATTTAAGTGTAAAAATTTGCTTCCTAGTTTACGCTGACATGGGGGATGTTACCTTCAATAACCTTTGTTAAATAAGGTCATTTAGTTGACTCACTTTGTATGAAATGCTAATAAGTCAATAGCAGATAAAATATGATAACTGAACATGTTTTGAGGATTGCGCTTTTTAATGGAATGAAAATTCAACAGAGTTTTTTTATCGCGTAAACAGACATTCCGTTTTTACGATAACACGTCCAGTGATTCAGAAATATTATTGATACTAAAAAAACAAATTGAAAATTGGAATGTTAATACCAAACACATGAAATTCATTTTGACCGTCAGTTTAATTAATAATTATCCAACAGAGATAACTCCAAATAGTTTTTCCCCACGTTAATTATTTACACAAGTTGGCGTTACACAATGTTACAACGCCCAGTCTATTTTCTCTTGGTGTTCCAGTTTCAGGACTCGCATAAGCAGGTGCAAAAAATTAAACAAACGAAAACGAATTTGAACTTTTTTGTTCAGACTACGGAGGACTATAACTTAGGAGACAAAACGAGACACTCAAAAAATAGTACGTCAGAGTAAAAATTGTTTTAAATCCAAACAGTTTACTAATACTCAACTAATGTTAAACTTTACACACTTAACAGACTGAAAAAACTGAAGACAAAAATTTTCATAAGAAACATGAGAAAAAAATTATTTAAAATTCACGCTTCGTTCTGTATTTTTTAAGACGCTGCGAATACGGTTAAAAATATAAGAAAAATGTTATGAAGAAAGTTGTGGAGAATTAATTTTCCTATAAAAAAGTTAGCGAGGTCATATCTCTATCTTCAACCGTTTAGGCCCTAAAGACGTTCAAAACCGCTCAAGCGATGTATTCGTTTCATTTTACCAGTGGTCAAGTAACGGAAAGTTAATTTATACTTAATATGTAGAAGATAGAAATATGGTGTTCCAGACTTTTTTATAGGAAATTTAATTCTCTACAATTTTGCTTTTTATACTTTTTTTGTATCTTCAACCGTATTCCCGGCGTTTTGATAAATATGCGATGTGCGCAAAGAATAATCGCATAGAATTATAAATTTGCTGCCAATACGGTTGAAGATAAAAAAAGTTGTAGAAAATAAAATTTTCTACAAAAAAGTCTGCGACACCATATTCTATCTTAAAAGGTTTAGGAACAAATTAACTTTCCAATACTAAATCACCGGTAAAATGAAGCAAATCAGTCGCTTGAGCGTCTTTGAATGACTTTGGAGCCTAAATATTTGAAGATCGGGTTGTGCTCTCATTGACTTTTTTGTAAGAAATTTAATTCTCTACAACTTTCTTTCTAACATTTTTCTTGTATCTGTAACCGTATTCGTAACATTTTGAAAATTGTGGGACAGAGTGTAGATTGTTTAAAGTTTGAAGTTTTTTAAAATATATTTTATATATGTTTATGTCATACGATTGAGAATTTAATGCTATATCTGCTCTCATTTTTTTTGTTTGTCTTGTGCGAACTTATACTAATACAACAATTTTTTTTAACTCATTGCTCGGTATGTAACACATGCGCTCTCTGGTGACATTAACGGAACTATAGAGGACGGGAACATTTTATTTGTACGTCGTTTCATCTCCTAACCCTTAGATATCCGTAGTCCAGACGTTCCATGCTTGAAATATTGTTATCATTTCTTTGTAATGCGTTTAAACTTGGCAACTGAAGCCAGCTTTGGCAAAAATGAATCACTGGATCAATTACTTGGTTTTTTTGTTCCTCCTAATCACGTCAGTATAAAATGATCTCTAATATTCGTATTGATTTTCAAAGTACTTACGCTTCCTGATTATTTATGTACATAGGTACCAGTTGATTTGATAAGGCCTGATAAGTGCGCTTGTAAATAAATGCGGACCAAAGACTGCGACCAAAAGCCACAGCAGTATTACGAAAACTTCTTGGTGCTCTCGTTGATCGTTCGGTCGGGATTGTTTCCGAAAGATGCGACCAAGTCCTGATTAAATTTTTCGTCGAATCAGTATGTTCGAAGTGTCCAGTGTTGCTGGAAGTAAACTAGACGCGGCCGCTGCAATACGACAAAGTGCGGTTCGTCCACATTACAGTGTTAAAAATCAGATGATGAGGCTGCTCAGGAGATCAAAATCGACGGCTAATCCGCCAACTGAAAAAATCCAACCGAGGAAAAACGGACACCATTATCATCATAATCACAATAATAATCACGATGCGAGAAACGGCGGAATGGTCGTTAATATTGTGGAAGGTCTTCCGTTTGTTGTTGGGGGCAAAAACAAAAAGGTAAAGTGGCCATGGACAAGCACAGAGACTTGTCTCTTAATTACGAGTAATTTTAACTATATTACATAAGACTGAACCAAGCATTTAGGGAACAAAATGAAAAGGAACCTTTATCTCTTACACACATCTAGTTATTTTGTCATGTTTTCAATAACATGCAAATTATGCAAATCTAAAACCAATGTCATTTTCTTACAATAACATATTTTTATATCTTTTTGAACAATTCTTTACACGTCTTTTACATTCAAAATACAGTCACATTGAATTTGGAAACAAAAAATGCGTAAACTATTTTTGTGACACTTTGTTATTATTTAACACGATCGTGGCGAGTGCGTTTATCGTCGAGACTATTAATTGCCGATTAACACACGTGTAGTTCGGGTGAACTGGAAGCGTGATTTATAAGTTTGACAGTATTTAGTATTTTTAGTTATACCGCCATAAACAATCATTGGAAAAAATAAACTCGAATTTTTCTACTGCTCAATCAATTATTTAGTGGTAAATTCCATTGCATCTGGTGTCTGGTCTCAGATGTGATCAATTGACGAAAATATTGAAATACGCACATGTTGAAAACTTGAACTGGTTATTGTTTAGCTTCATAACATTCAAGTGACTTGTCATTTGATTAGTTTTATCGTAAATTGATAGTTGATTTTACTGTGTTAATAATTTTAAGAAGACACCGCGACTGACGCAAACCAAATCATTCGTCATTTTGTACACAGTGCACCGATACTTATTCACTTTTTCGTTTTGTGGGCGTACAGTATAGTTACAAATGAAATAAACACAACCACGCATCTGGTGGCGGGATTAGTCAGCGAAGGTTACAATTTTCCTTATAAACGTTAATATTATTCTGTGTTTTTTTGCGAGCGATATGTCCAAATAATTTTACATATTTAAATCCTGACACAGCGGATTAACAAATTATTCATGTGCTCTCAGTGGTCCTAGGTGTATTAAAATTTCAGGATCTGCGACGAATTAAAATGTCAAAGTAAATCTTTTCCTGTGAGGTATTTATTTTAAATTGGGTGATTTTTGCGTTGCAATATGTTTTCGTCGTTAATTTATTTGTTAGTAGTTTGGAAAAAATGTTCGCCCTAACTCTAATCTTGAGCTGATGGATGGAAGACTTAGGTAGTGCTTAGGTCATAATTCCTTAAGAAAATAACAAGATTTTCTCGTCATTCGGTGTGATGATGATAAATTGTAGCTTATCCTAGTTCGGGTTGAAGTTTTATTTGGAAAAAAATATATGGAAAAACTGCATAATTACCGTGCGTCTCAATTGGCAGCTTCTGATGTTACGTTACATCGGAGACAATGCCTTGTTGTTCACACCAAAGCAAAGATTGATTTTCACAAAGTTTATAATTAATTAATCCTGTCACAATTGCTTAGAATGTCGTAGAGATTGCAGTCGAGTTTATGCTGTTAATTGTTAAAATAAGTCAAGTGGAAAGAACTGATACAGGGGGTGGAATTAAACGGCTTTGTTTTGGTAATTGTTGGTGCTTTAACTAACAAATTGCTGGATCATGATGCTGAAAAAACCAAGCGAAGTTTTTCAAACACTGACTGAAACTTTTATTAAAGATAGACACACGATTTAATAGCTTTAGTCGTAAACGATGTGTGTTTAGTTCAGCACATCCAATATTAGCTCTTAACGATTGATTGATTTTATTTAACATAGGGGGATCAATAATTATAGTTTCAGGATCACAGAATTCAACAGGTTAATAATGCTGGATCTGAGGATCAGGCATAACGCACTTCAAAGCCGTTTTAGTTTCAAGTATTATAATAGTGACCTACAGTGGAGTTCGGTTATAACGAACCTCGAAAATGCATCAGAATCAGTTCCTTATATGCGGTAAATTAAAAAAAGTGTTTTTAGCCGTTATTTATATGAAATAAGCCAAAATAAATAAATATTTTTTGGAAAAAAAAACACGAGTTTTTTGGGAAACAGTAATATGTATACTGTGTGAATTTTTTAGTTGTAATGGGTCATAGTAGAGCTCAAAAGAAGTGAAAATAACTCAACCTGCATTATCCGAATATTTACAGTTTCTGAGATATACCTAGTGAGCTTTGGTCGGTGGATAAATTTAAGACCAACAAAAAAATATATTTTTTAAAATCAATATGGTCTCTGAGTTTAGTCCTTCAAAATTTATTACATTGAGTTAAAAGTAGCAAAAACAGTCACACAAAAACAAGTCTTCTCATAAAAAAATATGAAAATGTAAAAATTTTGCTTCAATTAATTTTTTTGGCTGTTACTCCTAATTTTCATTTCTTCAAATGTCGCCGCTTATTAGTCATGTAAACTTTGAAAAAAGTATTTAAAAGATGGAAACCTACTTGATATTTCGTTTTTTCACGAATTTTTAGACCTTGAAGTGGAGGTTGCACCCTTATTATTAATAATACGAATGCAAAAACACAAGTTTTAAGTTAGAGGGCTGTCGTTATGCAACGAGCGTACGCGTGTTTCAATTTTTTTTTGTTGGAACATTTTTATTTAAAACACATTGCTGTAGGAAGCGTGTTTTAAAATGGTGGAAACATTAATTTAAAACACGTTGTTATGGGAAGCGTGTTTTAAAATAGTGTAATAGTGTTTATAATCTAGGATTCAGATATTAAAATGAAGGCTTAAAATGTTACCAACAAAAAAAAGGAGTAAAAGTTGCGATAAAGCAAGTTGGTTTATTTTGACTTTCTTATTCTATCATAAAATATTTGCACAAATATCAAATTCGCACTTAATTATGTTTAAAACACATTTTTATGGGTCAACATGTTTTTAGTTAGTAATTCAATAATCTGTTCATCAGTTAACACTTTTTTGCTTCTTTGTCATTATCAACTCCTACATATTTCTCAAAATTCGGTGAAAAGTTTGTTATAACTGAAAATTGCGTCATATTTTAAGTCAAATTTAGTTCGTTATAACTCGACTTCACTATAATTAGTCAAGAAAATAAATGATGAGTTTTGTTGTTTCTTTTTCTTTAAAATTTTGATTTTAAACATTAAACTGAACTAAAAAAATAATACTGCTACAATAAAGTTTGCACTACAGCAATTCGAGAAATGATCACTAGAGAGTACAAATTTTTTACTAAATGATTTTTTGATGTAGAAAAATGAAGCGAAGACTCTTAATGTTATTTTTGATCATTTTTATTTGATTTTACAAGATTTGATCACCGTTTACATTTTTTTAGCGTTTTGCATTAAATTACCTGTATGTTATCAAAAATTATAGTTATTGAAATCACAGAAACAGAAAATTTGAATTCCTCACATAAATTTGAAATGAGTTGTACTTGATATGTTAGGTGTTTGTTCGTTGTACACACATTCCGAATTGGTTGCATAAACTGTAGGCGATTCTCACTGAAATTTTCAAGGAGTGTGCACTTCGAATTTTATTATCACGAATATCAAGCACAGATAATGGCCGCGTAATTATTAAACAATTGTTCAGTTTTAACCTTGACAAGGACATTGATAGAAGCTCACGTGTTACGTATTCATTTCATCTTTCTAGGGAATGATTATGTTTGCCATATTATATTTTTAATTTCTGATTAACCGCAACCTTTAATTTATTTAATCAGTTACAAAATTAGCGAAAGACGTTTTAGATCAGACATACGGCAATCTTATCCTTATCTTTTTTTTTTTTTTGGGTAAATCCCGTTTAGTCACAACTGAGGAAAAAGTGTATTCAAAATATAGAAATCGGTGTTGTGATTTTAATCATCCGAGTAGGGATCTGATAATTCTTAGCATTATGGATGTTTTTTTACTTTTCCATTAATCTGACTCATTCTATTATAGGTGTGTTCGAGTGCGGTCACAGTGATAAAATATAGTATTCTTTCTATTGTGTAACGTGCATTACATTTTGTAATTAAGGTTTGATTGTTTTCTTTAAATTAATGTTGGTAATTTCGTGTCTGTATTGCTTTAGTTAATGTTTAATAGCAAACACAAGTAATTGCTAGGCGGGTAATTACATTATGATCTCACATACACGTCATGAAAAAGTATCACTAAACACTCGAACGTGACCTTGGTAGACATATGACATATTTTTTCTCAAGCATTATAGTCTCTCTATGTTTATAATAATTCAGGTAGTCTCGCGTTGAAAGTGTCATTTTATGTCGCGAGTTTTTATTCGATTAAGAATAAATAATTTCATTAACACACTCGGTTTTTTGAGATAGGAAGTGTTAAATTGTGGTTAAATGCAAGTGTTGGTTATTGAATGGTGGCAGCAGATATTCCCATTTTATTAAACTATTATGGCTGAGTCTGTTTTATCAGAGAAAAATATAAATTAAATAGTGATAAGACTGATAAAAATTGCCGTCCTGATTGTGCCGTCCCTTATATGTTATTTGTATAAATGTGAAACAGGGCTTGTGCTTTTGTGATGCGGTCGTTTTGAGTAAATTAATAGCAACCGATAAAAATTTTCCCCTTTTGCATGCAGAGTTAAATAATGAGTGACAGAAGCCAGAGTGTTGCAAAAGACGAGGATAAATCAAGTCATAAGGTGCAACCTAACCACGACTTTGCTGTGAAATTGTTAAAAGACCGACGTGGAAGAATCACAAACGCTGGGAAGTATTCCGAGCGTTACAAAAACTCATTTTCGCATCAAGTCTCCGAGGAACAAAATCAAAGTGTTTACGATCGTTTGCGTAAATCATCGACTGGCGAAATGGCGGAAAAAAGCGACCGAAACAAAAGTAGTAACGCAACCACGGATCTTAACAAGGCACACAATACCTTAACCAGTTACAAGCAGTTTCCGGATGGAAAAGTCCGAAAGTCGCCTCAGATTGGCGGCCTTATCAGGAGAAAAGACGTGAATGTCTACACCGTTTCGGAAAACTCCTCAAGCTCGCCTCCGGTGAGGGGAAATCCGGTGGCCCTCCAGCAGATTCTGGGAGAGCCCAAAGAAGTGAAACTTAGTGTCCAAACGCCGGTTTCACCGAATTCATCGGCCGCGAAGGCGCTTCCGGTTAACGTGGTGGTGAAAGATCGGGACTCGGCAATGGAGCATCTCCAGAAAGTTGAGTGGTATATAAATAAGTTGAACGAGAGGGAGAAGGAATTGGAGAATTTGAAAAAATTCGAAGCTTTGCTTCAGGAAGCGAAGGGACCGCCGAAGAAAGTTGCACCGAAAGTGATGGAGAAGTCGCATGATTTGCTCAAGTCGCAAGAGCACATTCTTAATCCGATCAAGCATTGCACGGAGGTTGAGGATTTGCAGAGAAAGGATTTGAATTTTATCGCAGACGATTCGCAGTTTCAACGAAACACAGGCGGGAGAAAAAGTTTAAACAACGAGAGTGAAAATAAGAGTAAAAAGGCGGCGCCTTTGGATCGCACCGCTTCGGATGCACAAGACAGAGAGCTCAAAATAAAACCACGCATTACTAAACAAGTAAATCGTAACGTTGCAAAGGTATTTCTATTTATTTTCTTAAATGTCTTATCGTAATTTTGATTAAACGAAAGGTGAATAAGGTTCCTAATCAAAAGTGGGAATTATAATCTTATCGCATTATCGTAATGGTGATCAGGTGACGATTTTTATAACAATGTGACTCTACTAAAATAATGTTGAATTATGTCCATGACAAAATACACGATTTTTTTATCAAGATTCTATTAATTCTTTGTTTTTTATATAATCTTATTTTTGTGCGTTGTGTGAAGTGGCTTTTGCAATAATACTATCGATTTTCTTTTTGCAGAGTAATGACAGTTCGGTGGAATCGACCAGAAGCGGTACAGCTTCGACAAGAAATAGACCGAGGGTGGGAGACGAACCAACCATAGGCAAATACAAATTACTTAAAACTATCGGCAAAGGAAACTTTGCCAAAGTGAAATTAGCTAAACATGTCCCAACTGGGAAAGAGGTAGCAATCAAGATCATCGATAAAACACAACTTAACCCTAGCTCACTGCAAAAACTATTTAGAGAAGTAAGTTAAAATAATAAACTTAAAATTTAAAAAATTTCCACTTCTTTGTTACAAAAAGTACGATCAATAGCCTGGATAAAGGCTAATAAACGTTAATAAAGTATTAACTAGTTTTGTAAACGAAGAGGAAACAGTGCAAACAAAAACGAACGAAAGTGTAAATCCAGCTAATTATGTAAGATTTCATTAGTGCAAATTAATATTCAAGCTGGCATTACGAAACAAGCCACATATACTCATTATCAAAAAAACCGATGCACTGGAATGGAGTGGAGGTTGAAATTTCAGCCTTATTGATATACTGAGTGACATTAAAAACATATGCGTAATTATTAAATAATGTTAAATAAACGAGGGTAAATATTTTACACAGGATCGCGTTTTTTGATTATTTAAATTACTAACGCGAAATCAGACCAAAAAATGTCTAAAAAGGAATTTTTATTACAGGGTATGTTAAAAGCACATTTTTGATTTATCTCAAAAATTTATAATCGCACGGTATTCAACGTTGGTTGTTAAATACTTCATATTTTTCTCTATGCTTGCGATTTATTTCAGATTTTTTTTGTTACAATTTTTAAGTGAAATTATTAATTATTAATAGTTGCAAAAAGTATTTTTTTTATCTGAGAGATTTTATTTTTTTTTCTACAAAATGCCACTTGCTTAAAAAAATAATTGAGCAAAAATTAAAGATTTTAAATAAACATAATTTTGGTGCTAGCAACAATTTTATTAAAAAATTTTGCTCAAAACATTTTTTAAAATATTATTGATTAAAATTCTTTTTGTTGATTATTTATTACGTATAAGGGTAAAAAAAATCTGAAAAAATGTACTTACATAGAGAACAAAATAAAGTAGTAAACGCCGATTTCTGTTTAATGACTAGTTTTTTGAGATATACAGTAGAACTCCGATTATCCGGTTTTTTCATGGGCAAAGTCAAGCCGGATAATTGTAAATCACGAGTAATTGAAATAATGATTAAAATGAGTTTAATTATTGGATCTTTTTCATAAAGCTTTTTGCTCTCAGGTTCTACTTTTTATTTATTAATTGTTTTATAAAAAATATCTTTTGATTGATAGCCAAAAGTTTCCATTAATAATTGAAAGTATTGCTGTTTTAGCTCTAAATTGAATACCTACTACTGATGTTTTTAAGATATTAATAAATATACAAGAGTATTTATAGAAAACGTTAATTATACCGATTAAAAACTAAAAAAAAAGAAACAAATTAATAAAATTTTCCTTTATTACTGAATTTATTTCGTGCTTCGATGTCGGTTTTATTGTTTTTTTCGTTTTTTGTGGAAGTAAATTTATTTCCAAATTATTTTAGGTACATAGAAACTACCTAATTTGGTTATATAACAATGATTTGCGATTATCTATAGTTTCTTGAGATTGTTAGAAACTATTTTTTTGTTTTCTTTTGTGTCAATAAATTATATAAAGAATAAAGAAACCGGTAAACGGTTGAATTAAGAATAGCTTCGATAGTTGGTTCATATAACCATGTTTAAAAAAAATAAAAATTAAAATAAAAATAACAATTCAGTAGGAAACACATAATGTTGGTTTTAAAATGACTAGAAACGGATATTCTAAAGTGAAAAGTCTTGATTTTACTTATAGATTTGATAGTTGGTTACCAAGAAGCACAGATAACGATCGGTACGCGGATAATCGAGGTTCTACTGTACTAAAAAATACTTTTTTTAATACTGACCCTCTATATAATTGTAGTATATTTATTATTTATTACGTTATATTGACAACCAAAAAATATGTGACAAGAAAGATTAGTAAACATAACTTATGAATGTTTTGCGAGATAAATATTATTCAAAGAAATGCAACATTAAAATGACGCTTATTAAAAATAATAATAAATTCTGCTGCTTTCTATCAACAGAAGAGTCGTTTATGAATTAAGGAAATATATCAAAAATTTCTATCTACTATTGATATTTATACCTAATTTTTTTTTCAAAATTTAGATTGTTCAACAATTGTGGTTTTATTACTCTTCTATGTTGTCACTACTACTATTGAACTTTATACCCAAATTTTTTTCTTAAAGAAATTATTTGAAAGTGTAGTTTTATCTCTTCCATGTTGTTGCGTTTTTAGTGTCACTTTGTATATTTCTTTAAGATATTATTGCGTTTTTGGGAACAGAAAAGTCGTTTATGTTTGCCTAGGAATTTTTCTAAATATTTTGTAGTTAGATTAATCACTAATTTGGTTAATTATGCTTTGGAAAATTGATTTTCTTAATTAAATTATTTAAAAACATTTTTTTAAATAGCATTGTTAGTCACTCAGTATATTTTTCGAAGACATATATTACCGTTAAAAAATATTAATTTTATTACGAATGCACTACAATGTTTTGTATTTTTCGGTGTGTTAAAAATTCGTTGTTTGTTTTTAAGGTAAGAATAATGAAAATGTTAGATCATCCAAACATAGTGAAACTATTTCAAGTAATCGAAACCGACAAAACTTTGTACCTGGTAATGGAATACGCCTCTGGAGGTGAAGTCTTTGATTATCTAGTACTACACGGAAGGATGAAAGAAAAAGAAGCTCGATCTAAATTTAGGCAAATTGTATCAGCGGTGCAGTACTGTCATCAAAAAAGAATAATACACAGGTAGTTTACAATAAAATTGCAACGTAACAGTATTACAAAATTGTGATTTTTAGAGATTTAAAGGCTGAAAACTTACTGTTGGATAGTGAAATGAACATCAAAATCGCCGACTTCGGATTCTCAAACGAATTCACGCCCGGAAACAAACTGGATACTTTCTGTGGGAGTCCCCCGTACGCGGCACCGGAGCTGTTTCAAGTAGGTCCTTACAATTTTCAACCAATTAAATTGCTCACACGTTTTTATAAATAGGGGAAAAAGTACGATGGTCCCGAAGTGGACGTTTGGTCGCTGGGCGTGATATTGTATACCTTGGTCTCAGGAAGTTTACCATTTGATGGTTCGACGTTGAGGGAGTTGAGAGAACGAGTATTACGAGGAAAATACCGCATACCTTTCTACATGAGCACGGACTGTGAAAATCTTTTGAAAAAGTTTCTCGTATTGAACCCTGCCAAAAGGGCGAATCTTGAAACTATTATGAAAGACAAATGGATGAACCAGGGGTATGTGGGGTTAGTCTTTACAATATTATAGGTGTTGTGTAACAAGTTAGGTTGGTGGTCGCAATTTTTTGTTTCTGATTTGAGGCACTTTTGCATTGGCTTTAGTTAGTAACAAATCGCAACAAATTCTAGAGTAATGAATTTTTTTTGAGATTTTTTAGTAGAAAACTGGGATAATTCTTTAGTTGACTAACTTTTTTTGTTTTTTATTACAAAGACAATTAACCACAATCTGACACTGGTTTTCTATAATTTTAGAGAAGTTTTTGACGTGTGTAACATTTGCTTAAGGGGTAGAATACCCACGCTAGAAAGCATCAAATTTCAACCATTTTCCTCGGTGTTTTACAGCCGTTGTAAGTAACGTTTTTGCAAGTTATTTACAGGATACAATCTGTAGGAGAAAAAGTATTTTAAAATGCTATCAGTGCTTTATTTAATTTTGGAAAAAACTGACAAGAAATTAGAATTTTTTTGGACAATTTTTCTTTTCATTGTGGCACATTTTTAGATGTAGGGGAGCCGAAGTTAGTTTTTCGATTTGCAATTCAATGCTTTAATCATGAAAAAGACTTTTTTGGATATTTGGGAAATCTTAAAATTGGTTAAATTTTTCTTTCACCAAAAACTTCTTTAAGCTATTAGCTTTATTTCAGCTCTTTTTTTTAATAAAAATTTCTCGCATCTTCATAATTTCACTACGCTAATATGAAAAAAAAAAAAGAAGACAAGAAGACTGCAATTTTCTCAGTTTTCTTTTGTCAAAACTAAAACTTGTGTTTATTAGAATCTACGTTTATTGAGTATTTTTTTGAAAAAAAAAATTAGTTTTTAGTTTCATCCAGAAGGTAGATATGACGATGTAACAAAAATTTGTCTAATTTTAATTTTTTCAAAAAACTGTACAGTAGCGACGTTTTTATGATCAACGCAATTGTAAACAAAAAATCGAACTTTGGTTTCGAAAATTTTGCAAAGGAATCAGTTATAAAAAAATGACTCGTGTGTTATTGTTATGTTGGAAAAATAATAATTCTTCCCCTTAAGTTGTCATGCAATAAATCGCAACAAAATCTAGAATAATGAAATTTATTTGAGATTTTTTAGTAGAAAATTGGGCGAATTTTTTAGTTGACTAACTTTTTTTCGTTTTTTTTTTTTTCACACAAAGACGATTAACCACAACCTGACACAGATTTTGATAGAATTCTAGAGAAATGTTCTGCATGTGTAACATTTGCTTAAATAAAACGCAATGTTGGTGTTTCCTTAAGGATATGTAGCCTAATTGACTGGCAATTGTCATTTTATTTGAAGATTACGTTTAAATATAGCAGATTTTTTAGGCTACAAGTTTTCTCCAATCGACGCATTTTGAACTTCTGAACAAACTATCGTTGTGCCAAATATGTGTAGCGTGTTAGAACTTTCACTAACAATTTTTACTTCAATCTTTTAGTGATATAACCTCTGTCAAAATTGTTAGAACGTGGAATATAACTTGAATTGATTATTTAAAACTACTGCCGCGTATTTTTTGTGCTTTGAAATAATCAAATTGAGTTATTTCCATGACTTGTTTGCAAGTTTTGGATTTAAAACATTTTTGCTTATTCACAATAGGGGTTTAAAGACAATTCGGATCCAGATCGCCTCAGATGTTCGACAGAAAAAGATAATGAACAGGTAAATTCTATAATCTATTCTAAATGAATGTTAATCAAAAAAATTAGGGTTGTACCAAGTGAATCGGTTGAAACTTAATTTGTGCTAATAATTGTTTTTTCAACTGATTCATTGGGTATTTTTCGGCGTAATCGGTGTTGCGAAATTTGTAAGTTTTTATTGGGTTGGTGGTTTTAGATAATTAAACTTTTGAATGCCGGCCTCGGGCCACTTAACGGATTAACGTTGTTTGTAATGGTTTTTTTGGTAAAAACTGTTGGCACATCAGCAACTCATGTTATTGATGATTTTAACACAATTTAGCACAATGGTAAAGTTGTCAGAACGCGTCGATTGATTTTTTTTCAATTTTTTATTTTCGAATAATTGATGTGTTTATTTGTGTTTTAGTTACGAGAACGACGAGCTGAAACCATACGTGGAACCAGAGGCGGATATGAACGACCCTAAACGAATAGAAGCTTTAGTCTGTTTGGGTTTCAATCGATATGATGTTGAAAACTCGTTGGATTCACAAAAATACGATGATGCTTACGCTACGTATTTACTACTCGGACGAAAGAGTACAGATGTATGTATTTTTCACAAAAATTGATTTACTGTATTTTAAATTACTTTTGGTTGACAATTGTTTTATCTAAATAGTTTTTCGCAAAAAAATGCGCTTTGATAATGCATGCAATACAAAGCTTTATTTAGTTTATGTTGAACGTACACATAGTTATTTTACAATTGAATTTATATAATTATTTATTCAGTTTCTCTTTTAAACAATTCTCTGATTTGCGACTAAAATAAATACAAGAGTACACTTTTTCACACATTTTTACTAAAAATGTATATAATTAAGAGTTAAGAGGTAGAGCGATAAATGAGTTTTTGTTTTTTCTTAATAATTATTATTTAAGTTTAAAAAAAAACAAATACATAGACCTTGGTCTGAAATAACCAATTTTGAATGGTCTATCTTTTTTTTTTCGACAAAAATCACTCATGTGAAGAGATTTTATCGAAACAAAACAAATTTAACTTTAAAACATAATTGAAAGGTAAAAGGAAAAGAAAAATATTAAAGTAAAATAATAACTTGACAAACTTGACTTCAGACAAAAATAGAAATAAAAAAATATATTGCCTTGTGTGATCAGTGGGGAGACCAGCTGCAAATTCACAAAGAATATCAATAATTGATGTATTTTTTATTGATTACAATTCTTTTTGTAATATTTTACGTACTTATTTCACTTCATAAAATGTACTTCTTCTAAATTTAACACAGGCTACACAATAATTGATTTCGACTGTGGTGTAGCAGAGATCAATAATAATAATAAATAATAATAAAAGAAATTAATGCCATTCATTTTGTAAATGCTTACGTTACAAGCTAGACAACGTGCTAAGAACCTGAGAAAAAATTGTTCTTGATTTACGAAATTTTGTTTCCGGTTTAATGAAATTTGGGAAAAAGTTTTTATTTTATATTTATTTATGTTCAAATGCTCTAAAAAGAAAAAAAGTTACACTATTTTCCATCCAATTTAACAATTTTTTACTTTAGATAAAGATTTTTTTTTAAATAATCTATTTCAAACTGAAAATGTACATGGTTGTTTGTAAAAAGCACGATAACATTACTATCGATCAGATTCTTCTTCTTTTTCTTTAGTTTTTAGCATAGTTTAGCAAAAATGCATTTAATTACCAGAAAAATACAAAAATTACACTATTTTTGTATGAAAAACGTGTTATATAACGCAATAATTGTAAAATGATATTATTTTCGATTCATTTTATTGATTTTTTTTAATTAAGTTTATCAAAGATTTGCACAAGATTTGCACAAACTTTAAAAAAATTCAAAAGTGTTTTTCAAATTTTACGTGTAATTCTTGGCGAAATTTTTACTAAACAACTTTTGTGTCTGAAAATATTATAAAAACAGGCTTAATAATACTGTACTTTTCGATCAGTTTTTTTATTTATTAGCTGATTTTTGAGAAAAGCTCTAAACTATAAACTTTATTTCGGCTTATTTTGAAATAAACTATTTAAAATAATTGTGTTTCTGTTTTAACATGTTAAAACGGTCAAAAAAAGAAAAAAATTTGAAATTTTTACTTGGTTCTGTTAGTAGTTTTGATTTTAGTAAAATCTCACACATAAAAAAATTCGATATTTTTTGGTTTAATTTTGTTTAAATTTGGCGAAATAATTGCATTTTTGAACATTGCCCTAAGATGCTTAAAAATGGAGAAATAATATAATTGTTTGGCTAATTGAGTGATTTCTCATTTTTATCTAATAAAAATTTCGACAAAAATTAAGTTTGCTTTGTTTAAAGACTCGAAAACGACACTTTTATCCAACTCGACGATTTTTTTGAATAATTTTGTTTTTGCAAAAAAATAATAAACCAGTACAGTTATTGTAAATTCTTACATTGAGCTTTAAAAGAAGTTTCGTGGAAATAATGATGATTTTCTTCGTCTTCAGTTTACTATTTTCTACTTAGGACGTTTTCTACAAATGGATGAAATTGGTTCAATAAAAATTAAAAGTAATATGTGTACGATAAAATATAATGGGTGTCAATTGCAGGTTATTTTTAAATTTTTCCCAAATACAAAATTAATCCTCTATTGCGTTCTGAATGTTATCAACTTTCTTGTGGTAATTTTACGTACCGTTATTTTATTATTATAACGATTTTACGTACTATTGTAATAAAACAATTTTGATGCAATTAATTAAAACGCCCTAGCAAATGTAATGTACGTATTTTTGGTTGCACCAGAAAATTAGAAAATTAAAGAAATTATTTATAAAAATGTTTAAATTTTTTTTAATTTTTTAAAAGTTTTTTATTGGTGTTCCATTGTGCATTTTTTACATTTGAAAAAATTTTGAACGTAGTTTAGACAACATTACCCAATTTTTACTTTAACAAAAAAGTGTGTTTTGTTCTGAATTAAAAAAATGGTTCTACCGTTTTACACTTTTAGAAAAAAAAATGGTAACGCGCATTTGCATTGTTTGGGTCTATGACTTTTTATAGTATAAAAATGAATTCTGTATGATAGTCAATCCTATTGAAAAATTTAGTCAGGGTTTTGTTAGAGATTTAATGGGATGTGGAAACTGGTTTTAATTTATACTTATTGGCGAGTTTTTGAAAAAAATTTTTTTTGCAATTTATTAAAAAAAAATATTAACCACCCATGAATTACTTTTTGAAAAGTAGAATAAATTACTTGGTAGTACCTACTATACTTCTTATTGTCGGTTTGGAAATTTTGAATTAGAATTTTTCAAATTTTCAATTTGTTGGTTTTCCAGCCGGAAAGTGACGGCAGCCGAAGCGGAAGTAGTTTGTCTCTCAGGAACATGTCAGGTCAGCCGGCCGTCGGCGCTCCTCAACCTACGGCACAGAGTCCTTCGCATCGTGGTGTTCATAGATCAATATCGGCAACGCATGCCAAGCCTAACAGAAGGGCCTCTAGCGGAGGTTAGTATTTAAAACTAGTGTTCAATTGTCCATACTGATTTTCTCCTTTTCTGTACCCAGGTGGCACGATAGGTTTGTACAGTTTTTTACCCGCCTTGAATTTTATTTTGTAACGTTTTCTTTTTTCTTCAAATTTTAGGAGAAACGTTAAGAACAGGACCACAATCACAAGTACCTGCTCCACAAAGTAATAATCACCAGTCCGGTTTTAAAAGACAAAATACTGTCGATAGCGCTACGATTAAAGAAAATAGCGCTAGACTTAATGCTAGGCCTGCCAGTGCTCAAGCGAAAACCGCAACCGAAAACAGTAAGTTTTGTGTCAATCGAGTTTTGTCATTAAACCGGTAGTGTTTTTTTTTTTGTTTTTATAGTTACCTTTTCCCTTAGAGTAGTTGTAACATTTCGTTTTTTATTTTTTAAATTAGGTATACAACCTCCAAGTAAAGCTCGAACTGTATCTAAGAACACCGCCTTATCTTTAGGAACTACCGTCGGTCGACGATCTACTATTAGTTACGATGGAAAATCGGAAAGTACGGAAAAAACTAATTTAGCCGCCGAAGTACCGAGGTAAGTTTCTTAATTGTTTCTTTAAATACGAAATTATTCGGTTGATTTTACAAAATTGATTTTTGAGAACTGAATTTTCTTCCATAAAACGTAGTGTTAGTGCTGTTTTTTCTTCAACTAATTTTCTAGCTACTTGCTTATCTAGCTATTTTCTTCTACTCTTTGTTTGTTTTTTCTTTTTCTTTGTCTGAGCTCAATTAAGCAAAATTGATTGCTCTTTTAGGCTAATTTTTGAAACTTCAATTTTTATTTGTTTTTTTTCACACCTAAAAAACGGTTATCTTAACGTCGGTTGCAAACATATCTTTATTTATAAGTCAGAAAATAATTTGGATTTTTTTCCATTTTCAGTTTTATTTTGTAATTCTTTTTTTTATTGTGCTGTGAACGTACAGTCGAACAAAGTGAAAATGACGCCTCAATAAATCAGTCCCTGCTCTGTTAATTATCGTATTGCAAACGAACTAAACTTATTATTTTATTTAACCAGGAAAAAACGCAAAATTTTTTGTTTTTTTTTTTTAGTTCTGCTACAAAATGATTTTTTTGATAATATTTACTTTTAAATTAAATAAAAAGTTTAGTTTTTTAAATAGTAAACAACTCAACATTCTTGTGTTAAAGAAAATTATGCATTAACAAGATGAAATTGACAAAAGACAAGTTATTATTATTACTAATATTATAATTCTTTTTCATAAACTGTTTTGCGAAATTAAATTAAGTAACATATTTATTGTTGCACAAAATTGGCTTTCTTTACTTTAAACTTGATTTTATGTAAAACATTAATATTTTAAATGTTTTATAAAAATTAATAACTATTAATAAATAACTTGCTATTTTTTTTCATAACTATTTGTTATTAATCAGTTGCGACTTATTTGAGCTTATGTTGTAAGAGCTTAGTGTTTTTTAGGTTTGACATCGAAACAAATTAGATTTATATCAATTTAGGTTTGATTTATACTATTTATGCGAAAATTTTTAAACATTAATAAAGATAAACAAAAAAATATCTGGCTTTCCATGGTTGTTAAATTTTTTATTAAAAAATTTTCATTTAACTTGTCGTTTGTCAATGCAAAATAAACTAAAACTTCGAATTAGTTTAATTCTGAATTAAAATTTAATTTCCCTTTCTTTAAAGTGGCTCATAAAAGAATATATTTTGAAACTACACCTAGTTTGCGTTAAAATGATTTATTGAGGCGTCATTTTCACTTTGTTCGACTGTACTTTGTGACAATACCGTTCTTTCAACTTACAGCTAAGACTGTGATTTTAAAATTAAGTTGGCAATATTGAAGACGACGTTACATATTTTATTTTTACGTGTATTTTACGTGGAAATTTAATCAAAGGAACATTATTTTTGTTATTCATTCCGTTAAATTTAAAAAAATTCAATAAACGCCCCCTCACTATTAAAAAAATTGCTTTGCAACTGACGTGCGTTTGTAGTAGTTTTTCGCTTATTTTTTTAATATTAGTTGACTTGTAAGATTTTTTTAATGCTACTCCAATATTTCTCTTTACTAACCGCATGTGCAGTTCTGGTGAAGGTGGGGGCACAGGAGACTCTTTACGGCCTGCCAAAGGTCATGTTAAATCTGCATCTGTCAGTAGTAGTGGACCAGAACCCGCCTCTGATCCGCTACGTTCTAGGTAGGTTTCCGTTATCAAAACTATTATCATTGTTTTTCATGCGAGAAATGTAGATGTTTTAAGGAGGTTTTATGCTGTACTTAATTAGAATAAACAGTTAACTGGTTTTAACTTATTAAACATTTTAATAGTGTTTTGGTTATTATCATGCAGATTCCTTCAAGGTTATTTCCGCTACGTGGAGTAGACGTATTATTTTCCACTTGGTTGTCATTCATTCTGATTGCTTGAATGAAGCGAGGCATAAAGCTTGTTTGCTTTGAATTATTTGCTTATTCGGTTGCGTACTTGAGCATGCTTTGTTGACTTTGCGATATAAAAATACGTAGAAAGAGATTTAAAGATAAATTTCGTAATATTTAGTATTAACTTTTTTGTTTTTAATTAAATAAGAACAATGGTGAATCAGTTGAAGTAACACACTTTTTATGACTGTGTCATTACAACGTTTAAATATGAAACGAGACTTGGAAGAAGCGCGCTATTTGTTAACGGTTATCATTGGGAACAGAATCGAATTCGTTCCTTTGTGTTCTTATCAAAAACATCTATGAGAATTGATGTTAAAAATCGAGTTACTTGATATTTTATCATTTAATTGAATTTTTCTTATTCATACATTGAAATCAGTTTTTTACGAATAAGTGAATCGATCACGTCAAAAGTCAAATAATGGAATATTTTCGTAATGAAATACTTTACAAAAAACTAAATTAACAAAAAGTTCAGTTCACTACGAATACCAAAATACGATAAGACGTACAAATAAAACATTCCAGTTTTTGTAAGTTCCATAAGTTTTTTCTAGTTTTAAGAGAAATAAAAAAATAACTGTATTGAAATAAAGGTGAGCACAACACAAGTAACAAAATACAACCAGATACCACATTAAATTTTTATTAATAAGAGATAAAGGTAATGCAAAAATTTAATCAAAAATAATGTATTTTTTTACTTTTACTAGTTGTCTCATAATTTTTTCAAAACGACGGCGAATATAATCGAAAGAAACATAAATTTAGGGAATTAAATTTTCTCCAAAAAAGTCCGAGAAACCAGGTCTCTATCTTCAACAGTTTAGGTTTAAATTGCTTTAAACTGTTAACCACCGGAATAAAAATAAAAAGAATCAATTTGTAATAATTAGTTTATTTAACATAAATTTCTTGTAGGTATATTTTACCAAATTCGCAGCGTTTTAAAAAATAAAGGACGAAGGACGAGTTTTAATTTTTTAATATATTTTTTTCTCAAGTTTATCGTAAAAAATTTAGTCGGTAGTTTTTTGCTTTTTTTTGCTTATTAAAAATTTGATGAATAACGTTCTTGTCTTTTTTCCAAGCAATTAAAGAATCATAGTTGATTATAAATTTAAAAACAATTAGACGCTGGAAATGGCCTTATGTTTACTCCGCTGTATTTTTTTTTTTATCGAGTTATTTTGTTTCTCATTTTTCTTTAGTTCTCTGCAGTTTGATAAGAACAAAATCTATAAAACATTAGCAAATTGTTTCTTTTAAAATTCTTAAAAAAATAAAAATAAAACAGTATGTAGTATGTTATGCGTTATTAATTATTAATTATTATAGTAAGTAATAGGTTCGTATTTAATGAAGTTTTGTGATTAAATTGATTTTTTGTCATAGTAAGATATAGTAAGTGCAATAAAAATTCATGGATTTTAATTTATTTAATTTTCTTACAAACTTTACTTCTTGAATGAATAACAATTAATCAAAATGCTTTTATCTTTGTACAGGATGTGCAATAAAATTGAACTTTTTTATTATTTGGTTAACTGAATAAACTGACATTGGAAATTCGTTTTCTTTTTTAATGAATCGGTGTAGTTTTGCTGTATTTTTAGCCAGCAAATCAAGTGGGATTTTGTTGATTTTTATTATAAAATCTTTCCACAATATGACATCCAAGTAAACCAAAGAAATTTTTTTTGAAAAACTAAAAAAAAGTTGCGAATAAATTTTAAATTTTTCTAGAATAGATCAAATTTCTACTTCAACGATTTTATGACACCTCTGTCATATTTCCCATAGATAATCAGAGCAAAACATATAGCTGTGATAAAAAAATCTGTGATAATTTTAATTTGTATTTTGTAAATAGTATTAAGGACATAGCCAATAGTATTACTTGCAATAATGTTATGCCGACAACTGATCTTCAACTTAACATACATGTAAATAGTAAGTTTTGTAATTTTAAACTTTTGGAAATGAAAGAGCTCAAAAGTATAATTTTATCTTTCGAAAATAAAATTAATATATATGATTTTTTTAATCCCACATTATTAAAACATTTTTTTTATGTCATTGGTCATGTCCTATTACATTTTGTTAATACATCACTTGATAAGGGTGAATTCCCTGATGCTTTAAAAACTAGTACGATAATTCCAATACCAAAAATTGCTAATACTTCAAAAGCTGAAGAATTTAGACCTATTAATACATTACCCACATTTGAAAAATTGATTGAAAGAGCAGTATATGAACAGTTAGTAGAATATTTTGATAAAAATAAATTACTGTTTACAAATCAGTCAGGTTTTAGAAAAAATCACTCTTGTGAATCAGCCCTGCAGTTAACTGTTACCAAATTTAAAAGAGAAATTGACGGTGGTAGATATGTGGTAGCAGTTTTTTTAGATGTTAAAAGAGCATTCGAAACTATCGATAGAAATATTTTATTAACTAAATTGCGGTGCTATGGTATTGGGGGTAATGTCATTAAATGGTTTGAAAGTTATCTAACAGACAGGAAACAAAAAGTTAAATATAATAACGTTTTGTCTGATGAAGTGTCTAGTGAATTTGGTGTACCACAAGGTAGCGTTCTTGGCCCTCTTTTATTTTTAATTTATCTTAATGACATTGTAAACTATTGTGATTGTGATTTTGTTAATTTGTTTGCCGATGACACATTGGTAGCATGCTATGACACTGATCTTGATAAATGTATTCAAAAAATGAACAAGGCTCTCGAAATACTTGAAAAATATTTTAACACAAATAAACTTAAAGTAAACGTGTCCAAAACTAAAGCTATAATTTTTACAACTAAATATAAATACAACCAAATTAATTTTGCCAACATTAATTTAAGCATATATAACATAACTGTAGAGTTTGTTAATAAATGTAAGTATTTAGGATTTTACCTAGATAGCTTGCTCGATTTTGAGAGTCATCTCGATTATGTTTGTAAAAAAATTAGGACGAAATTGTTTTTTTTTCTTAAGAATATCTACGCATGTGTCAATGCAAACAAGAATTTTAATTTACAATTGTATTGTCCAACCACATTTTGATTATTGTGCCACACTTAGTACCTGCTACGGCCTAGTCATGTTGTACAACTGCAAAAGCTTCAGAATAGAGGAATGCGTATAATTTTAAGATGTAACC
Organism: Tribolium castaneum; assembly: GCF_031307605.1. Taxonomy (NCBI): domain Eukaryota; kingdom Metazoa; phylum Arthropoda; class Insecta; order Coleoptera; family Tenebrionidae; genus Tribolium; species Tribolium castaneum. Next base: position 11,560,660 of record NC_087394.1, read on the forward strand.
GCTTAACACCTATAAAATGTATGTTATCGGCCCTAATGGGGTTTTCTGTGACGCAACGACTGTATTATTCTACCATGATTTTTGTATATAAAATAATTAAGCTTGGAGTACCAGAGTATTTCAGTGAATATCTTATTTGCAGAAATAGTGTACACAATTACCAGACTAGGGATTCTTCCAAAATTAATGTTCAAAGTGTAAATTACCGACAAACAATGTTATCTTTATTTTTTAAGGGTATTAATGAATATAATAAGTTACCAAACAATATTAGAAATGCAGGTACTCTATCTATATTTAAATCAAAAATCAAAGATTATGTGAAGATAAATGTGCAATAAGTGTGACTTTTATCCACTAATGTAATTTTTTTATTTTTTTTTAACTATTGTAACTAGGTTTCCTATTTAATTAATAAATTCTTCTTCTTCTCTGATTGTATTATAGGAGTTACTATTCAACTTAAACCTGATTAAATGAATGGTATAATGAGCTTCGTATAAGCGAGTTGTAATGTAAAATAAAAAGTTAATATAGGGTTATACTAAATAAAATCTGTGATAAAATCCACACCACACGATTAGTTACTTTCATTAAATTAATATTTGTATTAAATTAATAAATTAATTACTCTTTTACATAGTTTTCTAACTGCATATTTGGGGTAAACTGAAATGATTTAACTTTGTCATTTCTACATAACACCTTTACTTTGCTTAAAAATTTTAAAAGATACACTTATTACCTAACCTGTACTTCTCTGTGAAAATTCACAACGATTCACAACTTTAAAAAAAGCTGCTTTTTTAGTTAGGGTGGTGTACACTGCTCTTTTAATGATTTTACATTAAGGAACATCACCTTTTGTTAGAAACACAAATATTTGATTACAAATATTATTTCATTAAATCAAATATAATCGTGTTTTAGTGCAGCCTATTTCGGATAAAGATAATAATATAATTAAATAAAAAGTCACAATGTCTTAAATACAAACATTATAGCATTTTCTTTTATTTCTGGATTTATTTTAATTCTGAGATTGATATAAAAATTTGAACAATAGAATTGAGTGTTTTTCGAGAAAAATATAGTTGTAGTTATCACTTCTCATTGATAAAATCCATAATTTGCAAGTTTATAAACAAAGTGGAATTTCCAAAATAAATTGTATAAAATAATTCCAATTTTAAGTTCAATTGGTGGATTCGCATGCGATCAATTTTGAATCATAATTATGTTTTATGTTTTGTACTTCAATTAACTTAATAATAAATAAGCAAGGAAACTGGAGATACATTTTTAATAAAACTAGCAGTTTTTATTGTAATATATTTTTTTTAAATGAATACAATATTTACAACAATCCGTTTTGGACATTCATTGAGTATCATCTTGTTAGAAACAGATGTTTTTTACAAATATTTGATCAAAATAAATGTGATTGTGCTACTGCAGACTATCTTCGGAATTTAAATAATAATTAAATAAAAATTGTCTCTTAGTGTAATGCTTCCTTAAAACGTTGTCTGTTGAGATACAAACATTACAGCATTTTACTTTTTTCTCTCTCATACTTGTTTCAAAATTGCTTACATATTTGTGACTGTTTTGTATTTCTCTTCCATGTTGTCATTTGTATGAATATTTTTAATGTTTCTTTCCTACTTGTAGTCGCACAAGTGCATCGCCGGCGACGACAAGGCAGCCCGCATTCCCTAGAAACACATCGTCCAGAAGCACGTTCCATTCGGGACAAACCCGGCCGAGAGCTACTTACGCGCAAGGCTCTCCCGGAGACTCGCCGCATACGAGACCGTCGTTCTTTGCAAAATTCAGTCTTCGGGGCTTTACAAAAAGGTTAGTATCGCTATTTGCTTCAAACAAACTTGTAAATAAAGTAAGACCAGACGAGAAAAGTTTTACATTATCTACAGGTTGACTATTTTTTTTTTAATAATTGTACCTCTCCCGCTTAAATCATGCTTTTTGTTTGCTTATTTCATTGTATACATCTATACTGTACTCTAGTTTCATGTACGCTGGGTTTTCGTTCTTTTTATAAATATAACATTTTTGGCTCAGGTTGTTGACTAATAAACGAGTAATATCACAACTTTTATTTTCTGACTGCACCTTCCTCTAACTCCTCGTGCAAAATCACTAAATTAGAGCATAAGTGGTAATTACTTGTGGATTTGTGGTTGTTACAGTGTTACATCAGTTAATTTTGCTCATTTCATTTCATGTCGACACAATAATGATAATTGTGAAACTCACTAACTAAAATTTGTAATCCAAACGATTGTTTTATTATGCGATAATTTACGGGGTGAATTTGATAGTTTTGCGGATATTTTAAGGTGTGATAGAAGAGCTCAAAACAACTCAACTTGTTTATATCAAGCGATTTTTTTAAATTTTGATCTAGTTATCTATGATAGTTATCTCAGCAGTGAAATGTGTTGTGTAAATTACTTCAGCATAAAAAATTTAAAAAAATATGTGGGAATGTTAACGTAACTGTCATGGATAACTAGATCAAAATTTTAGAAAATCTTACGGTAGTTTCTAAGATACAAAGGGCGAAACTTCCACTTACGTAGTATAAGAAGTTTCCCTATTTTGAGTACTTATTCTGATGTTCTCGTGGCTAAAATTGATGCAAAATTTTTACTTCTTTTATAATTTTTTCAATCTGAAAATTATAAAAAAAAATAATTTATTAGGTTTTGAAAAACTAACCTCGAAGATATTTTTTTGCAATATCTCAGAAACTGTGAACATTTGCATAAGACAAGTTGAGTTATTTTCACTACTTTTGAACTCTGCTATCACTTCTTAAAATATAAGCAAAACTATTAAATTCTTTTTGCATTAATAAACGACACTTTTGGCTATCAGATTTTTTTATTACAAAAAAATCACAATACAAAACAGAGAACGTTTCGGCATAAAATTGCCACCATCATCAGCTACAAAGATTACACATAAGTTAATACATAGGTGTAAAAATAAAGTGTGGAACCTACCTCTAAATTACAATTACATAATAAACGAACGCTTTTAACTCTGTCTGACCTTACTTTTTTAGGGTGGTTAAGATTGGAGCTATTTGTTTAATACACTTTTTTCTTTCTTTAAATAAATGTACATGGATTCCAATAAAAGTCTCTTACCCCAAATTGGCTCATTATGTAATATTTTTGCATCGTTAAATTTAAAATTATGATGGTTACATAAGGCACTGGTCTTTATTTAAATTTTGGCAGTGGTATTTGTGTTGATAGATTCTTGGTTTATTATATTATTCTTGTATATTATATTAAACTTTAAATTTCTGAGAGGTTTCGTATACATAACTGCATCACATTGTCTACAATATTTATTATATTTAGTTATTATTAATCTCTAATTCTTTAATTCTGTTATTAATGATTTTAGAAAAGTATTTAATTGGATAATTATTTTTTATTTGTGTTAGTTATAATATTTATGTTGGCTTGAATAAGTAATAGAACGGCTCGGTCTATTAATACATTATATGGTATTTCTTTTATGTTTCATTGGTGTAGGAAAGAAAGTTGGTTTAAATTACATTATTACCGTTGATTTCAGCGGCGTCTGAAAAGTTTTTTTTTTTGTTATTACATGTGGATTTTCAAATCATTATTATTTATAATGGAACTTTCCACTTTTGGTAAAACAAGATCAGCTATGGGGTTATTTAGACTAAAACCCGTAGGGGTGCCACCAATTTGTTTATAAATTGTGTTATTATAAGTAAAAGTGGAGCTATCAAGACATTAATTGACTTTTATAATGAACTGTTTTTCCGATAATTGTGTCTGTTGGTTTATATTGTGCCAATTTTTTTTATAATTTGTACAACAAGATTTTAGGAATACTAGGAAATAAAGAAGTAACATCCAATGAACAAAATTCATAATTTGGTTGAATATTTAAATCTTTAATATCTTGTACAAATTGGAACAATTGTGAACTGATGTCATTGAGCTGACTTTACTTAGGATGTGGGATAAAACTTTAGCTACTTTATACGTGCATGTGTTATTGGTGGATGTTATAGGTCTAAGAGGAACAGACTTGTGTATTTTAGGTTTCAAATACATTTTACCAAAGTTTGTTCTGTGTCTTTGAGACCCTGCATTTGTTATCTAGGTTGGTTAAACTACAATTTTTTTATTGGTAATCTATTTTGCTTTTCAAAAACGCGTGTTTTTTAAAGTGTCCATGGCAACATCAAAAAAAGTGAAGAAAAATGGCAACTTTTTAATGATTTTTTATTATAGTCACAATCATTCCATGATAACGAAAGGTATACATACTATTCTCACGTTATATTATTTTCATTTACCGATAAAAAATAACGTAAGAATTCGTGAATAACTGGTCTTTAAATCACTTGCTCTATTTCGAGCACTCCGGCTACGCCGTCGTGCTCGAAAAATCGCGCGTGTTTTAAAGACCTCAGTATCCACTTATACTTTAATATACTATTTCAAGCTTTGTATATGTTGATCAATGATCGCATGTGCCAATTATTATTGTAAACTTGCAATAATAACACTATAGGGGAATTATATACTTATTTTAAAGATAAAATCAACAAACTAGAGAAAAATAATATAATATACAAAATCGATTGTGGTCAATGTGTCTCAGAAATTTAAATCAAGAGTCTATCAACACAAATACCACTGCCAAAATGTAAGTGAACATCACTGGGCGTTATGTAACCATCATTTTCATACAGGTCACAATTATAAGATTAATGATGCAAAAATATTACATTATCAGTCAATTTAGGGTAAGAGAATTACTCTTATTATTATAATCAATGTTCATTTATTTAAACAAATAAAAAAGTGTTAACCATAAGTCAAATATGCAACATTTTAAACATATAGCTTCAATCTTAGGCATCTTAAAAATGTATGGTCAGACAGCCACTGCTAATTTCGCATTTTAATGTGTTAAAGGCGTTCGTTTGTTTCGTAATTCCACGCTTTATTTTTATTTCAATGTTTTAACTTATGTGTAATTTTTGTCGCTGATAATGGACCTGATAGCCAAAAGTGTCATTTGTTAACAAATACGGAGGTCCATAAGTAACTATTTAATGCGATAATTATAGTTATTGGGCTGTAATTAAAAATGACCGAGTTGGTGATGTGCTGCGAGACTTGTGGTGGAAGAGGAGCAACCGATCGGTATTTTTTGTGTTTTCTTTCTTGTGAGAAATTTTGTACATATTGTGTATTGTTGATGTAACGCTTGTAATAACCGTTTGGGATTTGTGTGTGCGAGTGGTTCGTCCCTTACCGGCCATATCATGATGATCAAGATTATTTCTGGTTCAGGAATTAAGGGCATGAGGGACGCACCACCGCATGCCCGATGCCTTCACCTCTCTACAACTACTGCGATCGCAACGGACGCCGCAACTCGACACGTTCTGAGGAAGTGTGGTGGACGATGAACGCTGCGACAGTGATTTTAGTACACTTGTTAAGATATTTTTAAGAGTTTATAGTCAGTTTTTATTTATTCCTTTGGGTCTTCCTTAGACTTGTTACTATGTGCTAATTTTGTCCGAAATTGAGTCATAGTTTGTTTTCCTTTGTTATCTTTTTATCAGATGCCTTGTTAGCTGATAATTTAAGATAGTTTGTTCTTTCTCATATTTTAATAACCAAAGTATTCTACACTATTTTAATTAGATATTTGTGTAAAGGTCTCCATACAATAATAATCATAAAAGTATCATTCGCTATTTTTAATTATAGCCCTAACTAACTAATGTGAACAACACCTCATCAGGTTCCAGGCCGTTTAAAATTTAATTATTTGTGCTTCTATTATATTTTATTAATAGTGAGTTGCAATATTAGCGCAGAACCTACTAATTTTGCACTTCCTTCGCTTTATTTCAAGTTCGGAATTTTGTATATTTTATTACACTTGTTAATAGACAGGGCACCTTTTTGTTTTTTTGATGCATTTTCTAAGCGCTTCGTCTTGTTATCCAAAATTATATTCATTACTAATGTATTTCATCTTTGTGTTTCTTATCATTTTGATTTTGTTATTTTCAGAGCATTAGATCCCACCCAACATGTTAAATATAGCAACTCACCATTACCTACTGTAGGGTAAGTTGACCACAGGACGGACAAAATCGAAAAATACACATACGTGCCATAAAATCAGGACACGAAGATTTTGATTATTGATTTATTTGGTTTTGGTTTTCTAAAAACCAGTGGAAATTTTTAATTTCAGCCGATCAAGAAATTGAAGACTGGACGTTTTTTTTTATTTAATGTTTGAAAGAATTTCGAATGTCCAGAGTTCGATAAATTAGAAATTTAAGGTGGAAGTATACTGAGCACACTGTCCAAGCGACCGTGCGAATGGACAAATTTGAATCTCTAGTAAAAAAAAAAGATACAAGCGGTTTTTTTTGAAAACGGATGATGTTCCTAGGTTAAAACATTACCTTGTAGACCAATTTCATCTTGTTTTAAATATTTGGAACGAAGTTTTGTCGGGTTAAACAGCTTCATAATTGTTTTTAGAGAAAAATCTTATATCCAGTTGGCATGACAAGAATACAGTCATAAATTTAGTAAGTCTAATACAAAAAAAAATCAAAAAAATTCGTACCATTTTTTAATAAAAAATTAAATGACAAAAAAATAAGGTTATTTCATTTTGTTTTAAATGATACGAATTTTTTTTTCAAATTTATATATAGGTTGATTCTTTTAGGGCCTACATTAGAAACTTTGTAACTTCTAATGTAGCTAGAACTTTAACTTTTGTATACGATCCAGTTGATAGTACTTATCTGTCATAATTTTTGACATATGTCAATTTTTTTGTTTGTAGGGGTTTATTTAAAATATCACCGCTTTGCGATAAGTGAATAATTTCTGTTGCATTTGATAACCGAGGGTTCGAAGAGCCTTCTAGAATTTTCAAAATTGTCAGCTTGTCAAAATTCAAGGCTGGTATGATTTTTTCAAAGTGGTTATTAAAAAACGGCTATAACTCAGTTTTTTTTTCAAATGGAATGACCCTATTTTCTTAAGGCAAAGTAAAGAACTTCGAAGTTTATCGTGACTTTTGTTAATAAGTTTTATACGTATCTTTCCTGTTTTTGAAATACAGTGAAACTTCTCTTAAATGGAAACCTCCGAATAACGGACACTTCTTCAGAAGGGACATTTTTGTAGGAACGTAACAAAACTTATATTAAAATTTCTCACCTCACATTTAGTGGACACTTTTCCACAACGGACAACAATTACAAATTCCCCATCGGTGTCCGTTGTTGAGAGGTTTTACTGTAATCACAAAAAAACGGTTTTTACATTGTAATTCTTATCATTAGTCAAGTAGGCCTTACAAAATGGTTTACAATAATTATCAAACTCCAACATTTTATTCAGTTTTAAGCTGATTTATTATCGAATAAGCTGTAAAACAATAATATTTAATTATAGTTTATTATAACTTAGTGAATTTTGTAAAGTAATTCAATCAGTCTTCCTTCGAATTTTGAACTTTTTGAATGAAAATAGTGGACAGATCGAACATTTTTTTATTAATTGTACAACTTTATCGTATTTTTTGAAAGTTTATTCGATTAAAAATGAAAATATTGAGCTAAAATTCAGTTTTTTGCAATTATTTCAGCAACTGCGATAGATAGAAGATGTTGATAAAAGTCACCATAAAAATTGATGTTCTTTTGATTGCCATTGAAAAAACAAGGTTATTTCACTTGAAAAATTTGTGTTTTTTGATCATTAATAAAAAAAAATCATAGTTGCCTTACAATCTGACAATTAACAATCCTGAAGATTTTAGAAGACTCTTCGAACCTTTTGTTATTAAACGCAAAGAGAGTTTTTCATTTATTGTAAATAGTTCAGGAGCTGTGATATATAAAATGAACTCCTGCAATTGAAAATTTGTTTTAAAAAAAATTGGCATACGTCTGTGACAGGTAAGTACTAATAACTTGGGAAATTTTACTCATAGTGTTGGTTACAATTTATAATTTCAAAGTTGGCGCTAATTTCTTATCGCTCTGAAAGTTTAGCTCTTATGAAAATAATTTAGTTGAACTCAAAGTGGTCGGTTTTAAAGCTCTAGCTACACCAGAAAATGTTTCTATGAAAAGAATCTACCTGTATATTGTTGCTAAGGCCCTCAGAGATATTTTTGTATGCGGTTTGAACTTCTTTTTTATAGAAAAATAAATCATTCGAATTTTTAACCCGTTTAAACTTGGATACTAATATTTAAAATGAGGTAAAAACTGACCTGTGAGGTTATCATTTATTTTAGGAACAACTTCCAGTTATATAGAAACCATATTATTTATTACTTTTGGGTTCACTTTACAAACGTTTCTCAGTATAGTTCAACCTTAACAAATAAATTATTAATGTATTCTCACTTTCTTCTAAATTTTAGTTTTGTGAGGGAAGTTAAATTTACAATTGTTAAACGTGCAAGTTAAGTTTTTTCGTCTCGAGATTGAACATTTTGTCCTCCTGACACCCACCAGACTAAAATTCATAGCTTGCAAGTCGTAACGTTACCTAATTTAAAGCTTATCATAATTAACTGTCACAACTTGTCCACGCTGAAGGAACGAGCAATTTTCGGAAGTTTGTTGTTCATCCAGTGTCGAAACGAACGATGTAGAGTTAGTTAGACGAGATAGTTTGGAGTTTTAGGTGGTTTAGCGCGTAATTAGGTGATAACCGTTGTGTTTTTAGGGCTGGTGGAGCACAAAACGACGACCAGGTGAAGCCACGATCTCTGCGCTTCACGTGGTCGATGAAGACGACTTCGAGTCGAGATCCGTCGGAAATAATGGCCGAAATTCGCAAAGTCTTAGATGCGAATAATTGCGATTACGAACAACGCGAGAGATTTCTCCTACTTTGCGTCCATGGAGACCCCAATACCGATAGTTTAGTGCAGTGGGAGATTGAGGTCTGTAAGTTGCCGCGGCTGTCGCTGAATGGAGTGCGCTTCAAGAGGATTTCAGGTTTGTGACTATAATTTTCTTCAGTTAAATTACAGTGGTGGCTTCTGTGTTTAAAATTAAGTGAAGAGCTAATACAAAAATTACAAAACAATTTTTATGTTTTGTGTAGCGATTAGCCTCCAACATGTTCTCAACCCTAAATGTCTGAGTTATCGTATCTACATGATGCGAATATATTTAAATTACCTTTCTTAAAAAACGCTTATTTAGTGAAGTCTGCTTTTTAATACTGCGGGAAATGTCTAATTTAAGTCGTTGTACGAGTGAGAACCTACTATTTTGTGATAGCGTAGGTAATTTATTCAAAATCATTAATTTTGCATTCTTCAAGATGTCTAAGAACATTTTAATGTACAAAACTTTTCTCGCGAAACATTAAATACACCGAGACACATCTGTAATACGAATATTACGTATTTTTGCCATTACTGAGAAGGTGTTTCAACCAAAAAATCTATTATTTCGCATAAGGATACTAATTAACTTTTCTTTGAGGGAATTTTTTTTACTTATTTTAGAAAAACGCCGAAAATTATCAATTATGAACGTCGAAAATTACATGGTTTTGAGCTAAAAGTCACTTATTTTGATTTACTTGATTGATCAGTAGATTTACTTGATTTAATAAGAGAGAACTTAATTTATGGCCAAATTTCTTTCTGAAAGCCGAAAAACTACGTTTTGGTTTTTCTATTTTTCAATTTAAAAACACACTTTTTTGCGAAATTTTGCTCAAATATTGAATATTCTTCTGATGATTGTTACTTTTTTTGAGCATGTTAGCCCTTACTTCACATAAAACAGGCTAAAAAATCCCAAATACATCGAAATTAACGTTCTTTTGGTGTGTTTTTGAAATGAGTTTCCGTTCACTATCGGTAAAACAGGGTGAAAAATCTATTGCTGAAAATTCACTTACTTTGCGAAATATCTCTGTAATAATATAATAATAGGGCAAAAATTTTCAATGAAAGTGGCATTATTTTGCTCTTTTTGGTTCTATATCCTTGTTTTTTTTTAAACTTTATGGAATTCTCTCAAAAGATGGATAGAAAGAAGTAGCTTTTGTTCTGTTTAGTGTAATTAAGGCACTTTTTGGACAAAATTTTGTTAAAATACGCCCGGAAACCATCTAAATTAACATTATTTTGGTCTTTTTCGTAAATTTATCTTGTTTTTAGACACAAAAAAACAACACTGATTTTGTAAAATTCCATCAAAGATGAATAAATCAATTAAAAATTGAAGTAACTTTTACCTGTTCCGAGTGATTAAGTCACTTTTGAGCGAAATTTCGTTAAATCACGCCAACCAAATATTTATTAGTTACCTTAAAAACGACGTTTTTTTCACCTTTTTGCGAAATTTCTAATTACAAATAAGCTTGAATTGACTTTTAGACGAAATAAAAAATGTGTTTAAAATGAAGATAATATTTTTTCTTGACCATAAGGTTTGTTATGATTAAGAAATGGAAATTTGGAAGTTGAGTTTTAAAAAATATCATTTCTAACAAACTGGATTCTTTACAGTGTTGCTTGCGAATTACCTCACAGTTCAGTCATTATCTCATAGTATTAAATATTGATTTGTAAGGGTTTGGAAAGTAAATCTTTTTATTTTTTATGAAATAACTTAACATGCAAAATGTATCAAGAAATTATCGTGAGTTAATTAGGGCTTTAGGAACAGTATAAATATAAATTTGAATAAAAAGTATCGTTTAAAAATTAAAGACAAACCTCTATTTTTGATTTATTTTTTATGAAAAAATTGTCTGTACATTTTTTTAAATTTTTCTACCTTAAAAAACTGCTAGTACTTATAAGTACTATAGTGAAAAATGTTGGGGCAAAAATTTTTACCTATTCGGTGTTATGAAATAAAATAGATATATGTAATAGATATAAAATATAGAAAAAACTTTTATCATTACAAGTATTTATTTATGAATATCCATTGTGTAATTAAAATACTACTACAACTTTAAAATTTTAAATAATACCAAGATTGTTATAATCAATAATAAAATAAGAGTTATAATCAATTAAGTAAAATGCAAAATAAGTGAATTGAAACTTTTTTTCACTGACATTTAATAAATTTGAAAACAAAAATTAAAACGGTAGGCATTATTAAATAAATCGAAAACAAACTTTAGTGTTCTTTCCACTGATTTCATACGTTTCAGCTCGTACTAAATTAATTTTGAACAGTTCACTTAATTTTTCCGTTTTTTGTATTTGTTTATTTATTTATTTTTTTTTCGAAAAATACAGTTTCTTTAATTTATCGGACTATTTTTACAAATAAAAATTGTTTTATTTTACTCAATTTGCATTTAGAAAACTACAACATTACTACATTTTTTCGTTATTCGTAATTATGTGGCAAATGCTGTGATTCTCATTAAGTTAAATTTCTCCAAATTGGGCTTTTTATATGAATAAAGAACTGAGTAATAAAAATTTCTGAGTCAATCCCTCATTTATAATAATAAAATAATTTACATTTGAGTGGCAGACCGATGTAAAAAGGAAATTAAAAGAGTTACAAAAGTAATAAGAAATATACCAAAAAATTATCAAATTGCCTATCACACTGAAATAAACTTTAGTTGAATATTTAACACGAATTCATTCGTATGTAATAACTTCTAGGGTGATAATTAGGTCTTCGTCTACACATTAAAAATTAATTTCTCTGTATCATTTTGGTAAAACATACCATAAAATAATGAAACATTTTTTATCTTGCTTTTAAATAACGTCAAAACTGCAAATTTGTAAATTGAAAGTTTTTTGTAATTATATTGTTTTTTATTCAGTTGGGTTCGTCTATTTTTGCGCTCACCTGTGAAGTATTTGTTTAATTTAAAATTTAAGGTAACCATTTTATTCACTATTTTTCTTATTTCAAAATCTAAAACGAATTTATTTTATTTCAACCAAAATTTATTTCAATTTTTTTATTCGAATTTTTGGTTGAATATTTCTATTACATATTATCAATTCAAACATGTAAGCGTTTAATGCAATTTTTAATGATAACATGCTTTATTAGAATTTATTAAAACTAATAGAAAAAAGTTAGTGATATTAGTTATTAATATAAACAAAAGCATCATGCAATTTGAGTTAAGCCGTTTTTAGGGGTGAATTTTTTGTCAAACGGTTCAAAACTGGCACAAGTCTAAACGATAAAATTAAAAGTTTCACAGCAACTTCACGTGATTTTTTTTCGATCAGTTATTAGCTTAAATATGAGTACTTTATCTACTTTATTTATCGAACCACCACTGGTTGAACAGGTTCTGTTAAATATTTTTGGGTTTGTGAGCGTTTGCGTTTGTTTCAGGTACAAGCATCGGATTTAAAAACATCGCCAGCAAGATTGCGAACGAATTGAAACTGTGACTGCTCGTTAAAGAACCGGAGGAGTCCGACGAACCATCGTAAAAGAAGCAGTGTAGTGATTTCAGACTCGACAACTTTTATTTTGCGAATATTATGGTGTAAGTTGCATTCACACTGAATCATAGCTATTACAATCACCACCACAGATTTTTTTTACAAAAAAAAAAAAAACGAATAACCTGCGACTATAGCTTGTGATATCCGGAATTGAGCCAAGAGTAGGAAATCTCTACACATTTTAAGCAACCATTCTGAGATCTCTTGTTGTTTTCTTAGAAGATACAATACATAGACATTAAATGATATGCAACCCGTTTATATGACGCTATTAAATGGTACTTGTAAAGTATTTTAACGACAAAAGTCATTAAACAACTTATCGGTGATTTCCTCAGTTTTCTACATTAATAATATAATTCACGCTTTTGTTATCTAAGGATTAGGTACGTGTAACTTTTTTAAGCGGTTTATTTAGTAACATTACGTTATGCAATTACAAATCAGGAGAGTTACAACAATCGCAATAGGAATTTTGAACCTGATGTTCGAATCGATGTCAATTCTCCCGCTCTCGAGTCTCATTGGAGAGGAATTGTGACTTTACATCATCATGATCATAAGTAAAAATTGTAATCAATTGACTCATTTTTTAGTCGTTTGTCTATAATTTTTATGTGATATGTATTTAATTTATATAAATCACAAAGTCACTGTAATGGACTTTTAAGGTGCATAAGCACTAAGTGTTTTTCAATTTGTAAATATTGTATGAAAGTGCGAGTGTGTGTGATTGCTAAAATAATTTTTAATATTATTATTCGTGCCGTTTATTGCGTTCTTCAGGTGTTGTTCGAGAGGCTTCGTTTATTTATTTATTTTCGTTAGATAGAGTTACTTGCAGTCGCAAAACGGAAAGGATTTGTTTCGTGATTTGATTGAAGTGAACATCTGTTGAATGCAATCGTCGCGGCAGAGCACATTATAACACGTCAAATCCATGAGTGTACTTAGATAAAAGAAAAAAGTCATTACCTTCACATGTTGTACTCCTTGCTTCTTCTGATTTCGAGTTTGGCATCTGTTCCATTTACGTTTGTACATTTTTATTTGCTGCAATCTTAGAAGAAGTAAGGTTATGTTTGATTAAATTTATAATAATACTGTAGTGATATGTAACAAAAAAATATACCTAATTAATTGTTAGGAAAGAGCTTAGATTAGTATGCTGTAAAAAGCATTCTTGCTTTCCATGATTACCTTTACAATTTTGTTCACTGGGGATGGGCACTTTATGTTAGTGAAATGAATAATTGATCATTTATAATAAAAATAAAATTCTTTGCGCGACTTTTACTCATTTACCCACCATCCACCCAAAAACCAATCACCTTTTTCCTTTAAGCAAGTTTTTGAGACAATTACATGTGTTACCGAATATTCCAAACAAAACTGTAAGTTATAGCATAAATTTACGTTTTTTTAACGAACATTTGTTTTTTGCATTTTTGGATGTTACTGTGACAATACAGGATGTCCTTTTTTCAAGCTCCACCGTGGAGATCTCAGATACACAACGTCGGTTAAATTAGGGCAAAGTTGGACATTTTTATTCTGAACAATTGTCTGAAAGAAAATCACTTTTAGTTTTTAAATTATTAAAATTATTAAAAAAAATTAATAAAAAAATTGGAATTTTGGTTTTTTTTAAGTAGATTATTCTTCAGGCACTTTTTTACAAGAAATTTAAATCTATCATCGCCTTTTCCAAGGCGTGCTTGATGTCATAGTCACAACACTCAACTCTGGTTTTTCTTATGGAAGCCATATTTGATACTTGTAGTTTTTAAAAGTCTTTTTTTCCCTGACTATAACGATGTATCACATGATATGATTGAATGTTACATGTTGATTAAAATAAAGAAACTAGTTTTTTTGGAAAAAACTTGTTTAATAAACTAAATTTTGACAGTTCTATTAAATATGCGAGCAGAATTTTTATAACTTTGTCTTTATTCTTCGCAAATAAAATTACTAACTTATGGTGTCGTTTTGTTTTTAAATAAGTATCCAAAAATCCAAATTCAATTAAACCACCAAAATCTAGTTTGTATAAAAACAAAATTGTTCGCGTTTTTTTTTTCAAAGCACTCTTCGCAATAATGCTTTTTTCTCCATTTCGATCATATCATGTAATACGTAGTCAAGAATAAAAACACTTTTCAAAAATCCAAAAAACGAATGTGGCTTCCAAAAGAAAAACCTGAGTTGAGTGTTCTAACTCTGACATCAAGAACGCCTTGAAAAATACGATGACAGTTTTAGATTCCTTGTAAAAAAGTGCCTGAAGAACGTCCTAGTTAAAAACGTCTGGTTCTTTTGGTTTTTGCTCAATAAATAAAAATGAAAATTACAAGTCGAGTTGGCCACGCAATAATAGTAAACTATTAGCTGTTTCAAAATTATAAAAACGCCACCGTAGCATTTTCTCTCAAAATTAGCTGTTATAAATTATGCATGCACTTCAAAAAAATAACTAATGAATTTATACTTTTTTTGAGAGATGTTAATAACTATTTATCAATATTATTTATAAAAATATATTCAGTAAAATGCGACATTGGCGTTTTTAAACAGTTAATATACAGGATGATTCAAAAGTGACGGACAAACTCTCGTATGGCGTTAAAAGACGTTCACTTAAGCACAAAAAAAAAGAAGGCTCGGAACAATTTTTTGTCATAGGAACTTTTAATTCAGTTTGATGTCCTTTATGACCACCCTAGAGATTGTCGGTGCTTTTGAATCAATCTGTACACCCATCATACAATATTTTCTTTTCGTTTTATCTAATTTTCTCTGAATTTAACAATAATATTGGATACTTTTCGTTAATTACTATTTTTCCATTTTTATTGTATTTACATTTTAAATGTTGTAACAATTTTTTCCAAAATTTTTTCATTACGGATCATATCTTTAGCTGCATATGGACATTTCTACAGTATAAATAAATAATCCAGAGCGTTCAATTTTAATATTCATTTTAGACTATTTCGTTATTTTTGCCCAACTTTATGTATTAATATTTCTACCATGCGTTCATTTGAATTTTTTTCGTTTTTTTTTGTGACTGATAAACTAGCACAAACTGAAGTAAAAATTAATTCTAACAAATGTTAGTTAAAAATTTTAGTATTTGACTTTTCAGCTTGATTAAGTTAAAAAAAATATTAAAGTCTACTTTAATTACATCTACTCGTAAATTCAAATGATCAAAGGGAATTATTATACAGTAATTCACTAACAATTTTTCCACAAAAAGGCACTAATACTTCTTTAAAATAAATCGAATTCAAACAGTTGTAAAATTTTGTGACGAGAGGAGAAATTCCGATCCTGGATGTTGGGAAGACATCACTTATTATTTTATAAATTGTATACAACGTAATCTAATCACTCGATCCTTGAATTTCCGTGTGGTTATTTTTTTATTTTAAGAACTTTAACTTTGGATCCCTCACACCATAAAAGTACATAATTATTTCTCAATAAATTGTAAAGTTTTTTTAAAATGGCTGGACGTCCTGGTGTTTCCGAAAGGGACAGTGTTTTTTCTAAACAGTCAAAGCTCTATATTTCTCGGTTTATCTCAATTATTGATTAATATTTACACATTTTCTAAAAATGTTAATAATTCAAATTGCTAAGTGCTACAGGGTGAGTCAATAGTGGGTTATTTCTGACATGTCCTAAGATGCAGCCAAAAATACTAATTATACTTATTACTTGAAGACTGTTTAATTTTTAAAAACATTATTACCTATCTAACATTCACATTGCTATGGGAAGCATATTTTAAAATAGTGAAAACACGTTGCTACCGGAAACATGTTTTAAATAGTGTTTACAGTCTAAGTTTTAGATATTAAAAGGAGGCTTAAAGTGTTACCAACAAAAAAGAATATTTAGTGCTAAGTACAGTATTGTCTTATTTTTGTACATATGAATTGTTCAATTTGTACTACTTGAATCAACATTGGTTTTTTATCTTTTAAATTATTATTATTGTTTAAAACAAACTTCAGAACAATGTAATCGTGGATTAATTTTGAAATTTTAATGATAACCGATTTGGTCTGCTGGAATCATTATTATTGGTTGCTTCAGAAATAACCCACTATTGGCTCACCCTGTATGACAGGATAAGAAATTTAAAAAAGTACCTACAAGGGTTTTAGATATTTTGATGCAAATTTCAGTGGTGTTTTTAATTTTCTTTTACGACTTTTAGTTTTTGCGAAAACCCGGGAAGAATTAACATTTTTCCCTACACCAGAATTTCGGTTTAGTGTTCTGAAGGGTCTTACTTGTAGCTTTTTTGTTGATCGGTGTAATGCGAATTTTAAATTGGCGCGCTTTCTCGTTCGAAAATTTCCACCAACCCAATAACGTCATTCATTAGTGCGCCAGTTGAATAAAACCAGCAGCACGTCCGGCTCCGCCATAAGATAAAACTCGCAGCAAGTGACGAGTAATTGCACCAAAAGTGAATTGATTTGCTCCATTTACACAATGAAATACATTCTCATAACGGGGGGAGTCATTAGTGGTGTTGGAAAAGGTGTTATTTCAAGTTCGTTTGGTGCAATTTTGAAGTGTTGTGGCATTGAAGTAACGTCTATAAAAATCGATCCCTACATTAACATAGACGCTGGCACGTTCTCGCCATATGAACACGGTAATGTATAAATTTTGATAAATTGAAATCAGGATAATCCAAGGCTTGTTTGTTTTAATATTTTTTACTGAAATTTGTTGAAATTTGAGGAATCCAGACCCCATGTGGCCGCATGGTTGAATTTCGCTGCTGCCAACGTGGCGACGCGAAAGTCACCAAATGACTGATTTGAATTTGAACTTCTGCCACGTAGAATCCACAAAAATGGAAAATTATAACACTGTTAACAGAAAACAAAATAAACTGTTCTCTTAATTAAAAGACGTAACACAATATTGTCTGTGCTAATATTTACCAAGATACTCGTATCATGTTCGTATGTGAGATATGCACAAATATGAAATGGTGTAGAAATTAGTTTCTACTTTTTAATGAATTTTATTAATGTCATTGAGATCAAAACAAAACTCTAATGTATCCTGTAAAGTAAATAAATATGTAATATAAAATTTGTTAGATTTTTTTGTTTAGGTGTGGTATTTTCGAATTTTTACATAAAGAATTGTTTTTACTTGCTTATGCATTTAAAAAATGAAAGACATGTTTAGCCTTAATCAGTTAATCCTGTCATTTTTGTTCATTTTCACAGAATTTTTTAAATTAATTGCAATAACTGAACCTAATTATTGTCTTAATTTGTTTAGGTTCTGTGAGTTTTCGCAAAATTTTAACAGAATCTGAGGATTTAGTATAAAAAAACTATTTTAGACCAAGGGTGTTTTTGTTTTCTTGACGGTATTATTAAAAGAACTTGAATTTTACTTGTAAAACACATCAATATCAACATCATTTTTGCCTTAATTTGGTACATTTTGGTTTATTTGTAATAAAAATTTGCGGAACAATTATTGTATTTCTAAGGGACAAATGTGTTAAAACATCCGAACAAACAAAAGGTAAAGTTAAATATAACTCTTTTACCAAATTGTTTTATTGGTTAATTTTTTGACAAAATTTTGATCAACAACCAACTAAAATCGAGTAAAACAAACGAAATGCAGTGTTTTTCTTTTGGTTTTCTACTTTTTTCAATTTTCTTTATGGAAAATATTACTACTAATTTCGATTTATATTTTCATGATTTTTCGGGGAATTTTAACAAAATTTTAGGAAAAAAATGTTTAATTAAACATAAGTTCGGGTTAATTGCGTAATTACTTTTAGCATAATTTTGCGAAATTATTTTTTTTTCTGGCTGTAAAACACAAAATCTAGCGAAAAAGAAAATGTGTTATTATCATCGTATACTGGGTGCCCAAAAACCGGCACACTAACTCAATGGTATGTGGTGAGGAGTGCTTACATTGTAAAGGTACAAATAGTAAAGAAATTCTTTGTATTAAAAAGTTATAGGTAAATAACTAATTTTAATTAAGTGATATGTGGCAACGTTGTCGAAAAATCGCAATTGAAGTTGATCAGTTATAAATAGTTAGTTATTTATTGTATAAGTGTTTTTGAAAGTATTTTATCCACGCAAGAATGTTTAAACACGAGGCGTCAGCCCGTGGATAAAATGCCACTAAAACACGAATGCAATTCAACGTTTTATCCACAATCACCACATTAACAAAATTGAAATTAATCTAAGTTAAATTAAAAATAATCGTATTCGTAAAATGAAATTTGGCCGACTTTGTCTGGTAGTCATAATTATTAGTTGCTATGGCACTAGTGGAATAAAGTTACTTTATCTACGATCATCAAATAATATAACCATTACTGTTGTGAAAGTTCCACTGTAAATTTTCATTTTATCCATCGACAAATTAAAAGAAGTCTCTGATTGGTTTTCACCCATGGGTAAAATTGACAGAATTTTTTATCCATTGGGATTGGGACCAATCAAAATTGAAAATATTGGAATTTTATCTTTTCCACCACTTTTATGTTGGCAATTGTGTGCCGTAACCGCAGCAATATAACCAAACAAGCCAAATCAGCTGACAACAAAAACAAACAGCTAATTATTTAGTCGGAACTAGTAGTGAAATCTGTGATTGTTCAAGCAGTTTTTTGTGACAGAAAGTTATTTAAAATGTTGGAAGAAGAGAATGAAATGACCTGCACGCCACCTGACATTCGCAATATCGCAACGAGTGCAATAGAAAATCTTCTACCACAAAAATCGCGGCACAAATATGAGTGTGTTTATGAAAGGTTTTTAAAATTTTTTTTTTTTTTGGTTATTTGATCGTAGATAAAGTATAGTATTATACTCGCAAGTAAAGGTTTTTATCCACTCAAATGATTACATGCACTCGCCTTCGGCTCGTGCAGCAAACTTCATTTTTGTGGATAAAAACCTTCTTTACTTGCTCGTGTAATAATATACTATTAGTCCACT
The DNA here is from genome assembly GCF_031307605.1 of Tribolium castaneum. Classification (NCBI taxonomy): domain Eukaryota; kingdom Metazoa; phylum Arthropoda; class Insecta; order Coleoptera; family Tenebrionidae; genus Tribolium; species Tribolium castaneum. The sequence goes on from NC_087394.1 coordinate 11,580,255, forward strand.
AGTGGATAATAGGTCACTTTATATGCTTCATAAGTGTGGATAAAAATCCAATTATTTATCATTAATGTGGATAAAATAGATTATTTTTGAAACGGTTTCTTAGGAAATAATTCGCAGTGTTAGTACATCTTCAAATTGCAATTTTTCGATGAATTTTATTTTTTTATCCAAAAAACTGCTAAAGTCTGATAGTAAATTTAAAAATAATTATTTATCATTGTATTGGGGAACGATTAATTAAGTAGTGTGAAACATAGAAACATTAAAAATAATGATAACTGAATAAGTTTGACGTAGGAATTTTTCTCGTAATCTACAACATTCACTGAGTCGGTGCGCCAGTTTTGAACACCCGGTATAATTGAAACAAACAAAATTATATCAAATTCCATTGATATTTATAGATTTTTTTAATTTTTAAGCGTGTTATTGCAAGATCTATTATTAGGTTTAAAAATGGTTTAATTTTTAGGCAATTCTAGCAAATCTGTTCGAAAAAAAAATAGTTTTAATCTCGGTTGTCGGCTTGATTTTAAGTGAGTTTTGCAAAATAATTGTTTTTCTGACTGAAACTAATTATTTTCTTAATTTGGTGACTTTGGTCTCTTAGCAAAATCTCAACTTTTCCATTTCCGACCAAGTTTTTTGTTTGTTTGGCAGTTTTAATTAAACAAAATTGGTAACTGTTTTGAAAACATTTTAAAAAACAAATTTAACATGATTTTTGTCTTAGATTGATAAATTTTCGGACCGTTTTTAACGAGATTTTGCTCGAAATATTTGTTTCTAAGTTACAAACGTGTTAAAAACAGAAAAATAATGTGATTTCCAAAATGATTTAGTAATTTTTCAAAACAAAACCACTATTTTTGAACTAACTACAAAATGTCAAAAGACAATCGGCTATGTTAAAACGCTCAAGGAAGCATAAACTTCGGTAAAATCAATTTAAACATGCTTCGGCATTGAAACTGTTAGTTTCTTTACAAAATTGTCTTTTTTTCGGTTTATTTTTCTATGAAATTTTGATAAAAAATTAACTTAAATTAGATAAAACAATGAAAATACAGTTTCGATTTAAATTCATTTTTTGGGAATTTTAGCAAAATTTCTTGAAAAAAACTTGCTCAAGTAAATAAAAAAGACATAACAACATGCTTTAATTTTACGAAATATAATTATAATTGCATTTCTGGCTGTACAACACAAAAAAAGGTTTAAGAAAAAAAAAGTTTTGTGATTTTTTAGTTGCTGCTAGCAACACACAAAAACTAGAATTTAATTTTTGGCGAAATTTTGTGATTTCTTTGACACGTGTTTTACTCATAAATAAATGGGTGTCTAATTCAAAACCGAACTAATCGATTGACACAATAAAAACTTTGCAGAAACTCAAAAGCTTGTTCTAAAGATAATTACGAAGTAAACTGTGCTCTTAATTAAAAAATAAAATTATTGATTGTCTCTTACTAGAATCTGTGCTAATATTTACCGCGATATTCACCTCCTAATTTTAAAATACATATGCTAATTAAAAAAACAAGACGTCACGTTTTATTGTTAAATACAGAAGTTTTAAATTGAAAAATATCAGGTGTTTTTGTTTTTTGTTGTAGATGGCATTTTTTAATTTCATTTTTAAATCTTTCGTCATGCAGAATCCACATCCGGTTAGGAAATGTTCTTAATTTTGTCACCAACTCAAGCAATTGACCATAAAATACTGACGTTTGTGTTTCATTGCCAGTGTTGCCAAATGAAAAAAAAAATACATAGGTCATTGGATCAGCAATTTATTACATCAGTTTTTAAAAATTTTATGATTCGCTTGAGATAAGGATTAATGACCATTAAACGTTAATATTTTAATGATTTCATTTCCTTATTGTTTCTTATCGTTATCAACTATTTATTGCCGTTTTTTAATTTATTAATAATAATAATAATAATTTTCAGGGGAAGTTTATGTATTGGATGATGGAGGTGAAGTAGATCTTGATTTAGGAAATTACGAACGTTTCTTAAACATTACCCTACATCGTGACAACAATATCACAACCGGAAAAATCTATCAAGCCGTGATAGAAAAAGAAAGGCACGGTGATTATTTAGGCAAAACGGTTCAAGGTAGGTAAATCAATTCAGTGCGACTTGATAAAACTAAATTTATTTTTAACACATTAGTTGTGCCACATATTACTGACGCTATCCAGGAATGGGTAGTTCGTGTAGCAAAAATTCCCGTCTCAGAATCGGGGAAAATCCCCGAAGTATGTATAATCGAATTGGGAGGAACGATCGGTGATATCGAGAGTATGGCCTTTGTGGAGGCATTCAGACAATTCCAGTTTAGGGTCAAACGAGAGAATTTTTGCGTAGCTCATGTGTCTCTTGTTCCTCAGGTATGAAATAATTCCAGTAGTATACGGATTACTATAGGTTAGGAGACGAAACGAGATACAAATAAAACGTCCTCGTCTTCGATAGTTCCGGTAATGTCGCCAGAGAGCGCAGTTTTCACAAAAATACAGGCAGATCGAGCGTTAAATTCTAAATAGTAAGAAATAAAAATAATGAAAAATTATATCGTGAACTGTATTAAAAAAAATTCAAACTTTTACCAATTTGCACTCTGTCTCACTTTTTTCTACGGTACAAATATAAGAAAAAATGTCGGAAGTAAATTTGTAGTGAATTAAATTTCCTACAGAAAAGTTCTAAACCTAAAGTATTGGAACGTAATTATTAAAATGACTGCATTTGTCCCACTCAGGCAATCCTGAATATACTTCAAAAGGAATACAAAAAGTTGTAATGTAAACAAAGTAAAATTGTATTTTTTTATTAAATCCAAAATATGGATACTTTCTCTTGTTTAGTTTTTTTTGTGTATGAAGTTTATTTAAAGTAATAGATAAATAATACATTCGAGTTAAAAGAAATATCTAATTACTGCTTTAGTTAGACTCTCACCAAGAATTTGTCAACCAATTAATAAATTAATATCTTCAAGTTACGTGTGCTACTTTTAGCTCTTGTTACTTCTTTTATTCTAGCTACATTTAAAAAAAACGCTGATTGCAATTTGCCACTAAGGTGATACAAAAATCGTGATGATACGTTAAATAACCTTTTGACAAAAATGAACAGGGATTTGTTAAGTTTTAAATTGTCTTGAACAAGTCCCAAAAAAGTTGCGAAACGTAGACAATAAATGATATACCAAAATTAAATGTGTCTGCATTCTTGAATATCTAATTAGTTGTTAAAACAGATGATGAACTACCAATTTATATTAAAACTATATTTAAAAAAAATCTATTACTAATTACGTAATTCATTTACCAATTTGCTGAACGTTTCATATTTATTAAAACGCTGCTGCGAATACGGTTGAAGATGTAGTAAGGGCCGAATATTTCATAAACAAATGTAATTTGTTTAAATTTAATATGGACTTTAACCTAAAACTCTATTTCATAATCATTTTAATTGTACATTTAAAAATTAATGCTTCTTTAAGTTTAAAGTCACATTTTTTTCTTAATTCTTCATTTAAATTATGTCATTACTACATGTCATTACAACTACATGTCATTAACATTGCAGTTCGTCTTTTGAGGGTGAAGATGTGTGATTGTTGCAAGGACGAAAAAATTACAATTTGAGGAAACAAATTTATGAGGTTTGGTGAAAAGGGTGATTTAGAAAACGAAAATTTTTTGAAGAAAATGCAGATGCTAATTTCAGAGCACTTTGGTTGAGAAAAAATACTTCTAAATTTATAAGTTTTTTTTTCAAAGATTCAGAACTGCAAAAAATATAATGGTTAAACGAAGATTGCTAATGTTGAAAAAAATTTAATTACAGAGCACTTTGCTAGATTATAAAAAAAATAATTACTAATTATAATTCTTTATCATTTGTTCCTTAAATTTTTTGACAATTCCAGAAGCATAATTTTTTTGGTGTACACATTAACTGTCAATTTTTTTTCTGTAAGATGGCACGCTTTGACTTACTTTTTAGTTTTTCCTTGGTTTTTTTTCTTGTATTGTTTCCAATTTTAAACAAACATCTTGAACTACTAAATCCAAATCTCTGCTTTCATATGGTCTTGTATAGATGTTTAATTGTCTCTACAGTTACTTTTCTGCCTTTGTTTTTCAAATTGTTGAATTTGATTTTAATTGGCTCCAAATTTCTGTGGCATGATTTTTTTAAATTAAAAATTTAAGTACATTTAAGTACATTAACCTAAATTAATTTTATTAGTCATCTTATACGTATATTTGATAAAATATTTCTTCAAACAGTAAAACCTCTTCTTCTTTGAAAAAATTGCTTCCATGATTTCTTGTTCCACATTATATTCAGGCATGCATCTTACAAACTCAACAGCGTTTGAGAGTAAATTGACAAATTTCTGTTCAAAAGTGGTACCAAAATGACATAATTTATATTTAAATGAAATTTATGTTAAAAAATTTTCCTTAAATTAAATGTCCAATTAGTTAATGTGGCATTAGCGGTGTATTTATAAAAACAGTCTTAAGGAACAAAGTTGTAGAGAATTTAATTTTGTTTAAAAAAGTCGGCGACACCATATTTCTATCTATATGATTTAGGTATAATTTATTAACTGTTTCAAAACTATAAAAACGCCAACGTCGCATTTTCTCTCAAAATTAGTTATAATTATTCATACACTTCAAAAAAATAATAGCTAATGTAATTGGTAGTTTTAATGAAAGATCTGATCATTAATATCTATTTTAAATTTTTATCAGTCTTATTAAAAATATAATTTGTTAAAATGCGATGTTGGCGTTTTTATAGTTTTGAAACAGCTAATAATTTTCCGATACAGAACACAGGTAAAATGAAACAAAACCGTCTTGAACATAGAGATATGGTCTTGAAGGACTCTTTTAAAGAAAATTTAATTTTCCCCAACTTATTTCTTCACAATTTTCTTGTATCTTGAACCGTATTCATGACATTTTGAAAAATGTGGGATGAAGCGCAAATTTTAAATTGTTTTTTTTTCTCATGTTTCTTGATTGAATTTAACTTAATTTAAAACACTGAAAGTCTTCAGTTTTATTCTGCTGTACTATATTTTTTGTATGTAGTTACGTCTCCTAATCTAATAGTCCTCCATCCAGTAGTAGAAAAAATAGTTTATGGTATTCTAGCCCCGCACAACCGGCGAACACAAAACCAAGCCCACCCAGTCTTCCGTGCGAGAGCTCCGAGGACTGGGTCTCTCTCCCGACATAATCGTCTGTAGATCAGAGAAACCAATAGGCCAGAATGTCAAAGATAAAATATCGAATTTTTGTCACGTCGCTCCGGAGCAGATAATCAGTATTCCGGACTTGCGTTCGATTTATGAAGTTCCGGTGTTTATGGAATCGCACGGTATCGCCGAATATCTTTGCAGTCGGCTGGATTTAGGCGTGAAACTTTTGCCTCCAATGAGGAAATACATGAGGCAATGGATTGAACTCACCGAACGTATCGAACATTTAAAATATGAAGTTAATGTGGCTTTAGTCGGGAAATATACGAGATTGGAGGATTCGTACACGTCTATAACCAAAGCACTACAACATGCTGCCAATAAGATTGGGTATAAAGTTAATATTAAGTTTATCGAGGCTTCGAATTTGGAGAAGGCGATGTTAGCGGAAGATCCTGCAGCTTATCATGACGCTTGGCACCAGCTTTGCAAATGCGAGTGAGTAAATTTTTGTTTAGTTAAAATATTATCTGTGACTAATTTGCTTAAAGTCGAGCACAATTTAAACACTGACGTCAGTTTGCTGTTTAAAACAGTAAGACAAAGGGGTCAGATTCCAGCGTCTGCTAACTAAAATTAAAAATTGATATCTCGTTTCGACGAAACTATTTAAATATACGTATGACCCGTATGACAAATAAATTATGTTTAAAGAGCAGTATAGCAATAAATGAAAAATTATAAAATTTATGGAATCGATAATTTGGTTCTAAAAATCATATCTATCTTCCCATAATGAAGCATTATGTAAACAATATTTTGTTGATAAGTAAGTGGTTATTATTATTAAATAAATCTAATAAATGGGATCTCATGTCACACCACATCTGATAACTTGTACAATGTGGCAATTACTATTTAATTTTTATTGTTTATTAAATCGCATATTTGGACGTTGAATCAAATTTAAAGTTGTTATTTATTATTTGTAATTACATTTTTAATTAAAGTAGTTGCAAAATCAATGTTTGAGCACTTTACACGTTTATGATATCGCATTCAGGAAATTAATAAATAATCTTTAAGTATGTACCACGTTTTACAGATTTGTTATTAACAGCTAAAATAAGCATTACATAACCTGAAATTGCAAAATAGGACTTGAAAGCAATATCTGAATTATTAAGTACCTAGTTAAGTTTTTTATCTACTCTGTTATAAATGATAACGTATAATTTTTGTTATATTTTTTCCTAGCTGAGTGAATAGGAGCAATTATTTCTGTCCTAGAGCTGAGATTATATTTTCGTCTGGTTCACTGTTAACAAAAAATAATATAATTTTCACTCTAATGATATGAATTCGTAGAATTGTAAGGGATGCTTGGGAGGTCCGAATGGTTAGTGTGTGTGAGGGCTTTTAGGGCGAGTGTGAAAGATGGGAAACATGTGTTAAAGATGAATGCCGAATGTCTGGATTTTTAGAAAATAAGTTAGTCTGTAACTGGCTTTTGTAGAGTAAAGTAAAATTAAAAGGTCCTGTTGAGAAGATCGTAGTTTATTTACCCTATAATCCTGACGTAATAAATTATAAACTATAACAATTTATCAGAAGTGGGATCGTGAAAAAAAAATTATTCGTGGAGACTTAGTTTGGTTTTATTAGTGTTAGTTTGTTAGTGGTCAAAGAAATAAAGGAAAATGACGGACGATAAGAATAAAGAAAGCCCGAAGGAAATCATCCCTCAATCAGGACAGGAATTTTTGAACTTAGAAACAATTTTACAATTAGTGAAGGCAGCGGTGAGCGAAGCGTTACAGGCTCAGACAGGGACAGTGGCGGCGGCGGCGGCGGCGGCGGTTGACCAGGAGGTAGCAGGGTCGCCAGACATACAGGAGTTGTCCAGAGATAAGGAGGCGTCGGGGACGCTGGGGTCGTCTGGAAACGGGGTGGTGTCGGAGACAAGTGGCCTGCAGAACAGTCTTCCGTTGGGCCGGGTGGAGGCGCCTGGGGCGTCGAGAAACATGGGGTATTGCGTAATGCCCGATTTAACGCAAAGTTTACGCGTATTCAATGGAAAAGGAGGTGCATCAGACGCATTACAGTGGTTACAGGACATCAAAACCATGGCGGGACGTCAATTTTGGGGTGATGCAATTTTGTTGGAGGTGGCGCGTCAACACCTCGTAGATAGCGCGTTGTTGTGGTATCGATATCACCAGGATACCTTAACAACGTGGGCAGCGTTTGAGATGCGATTCCGCGAAAATTATACGGATCGAAGAACGCTCGCCGAAAGGTTTAGAGAGATGTCGGAGAGAAAACAAAGAACCAGTGAAAGCGCGGAAGATTATTTTTACGCAAAAATGGCGATGTGTCGCGATTTAAAATTGTCGTTCGCGGAAACGAAAGAAATGCTGCTCACGGGGTTGAAGTCCAGGGAAGTTGCGAGATCTCTGCTGACTGTTCGACACGACGATGAGTGGCAGCTTCTTCGTGATTTGAGGAACAATGAACGGTTGGATTTAATTTCGGTTCCAGAGAGGCGTATTTTGCCAGAGAAGAGAAAGTGTTTTCGCTGTGGAGCAGAGGGCCACATTTCTAAAAACTGTAACACTCCGAGAGTGGAAAATAACACCAAATGTTTTCCGTGTTTTAAGTGCGGGAAAATGGGACACTTCGCGCGCGAGTGCCAAGTACCGGGTCGCGATTCGCGAGAAAGACAAGTAGTAGGGCGAAACGAAAATTCGCAACGGGGTGCTACTGCAAACGAAGTGGCGGCGCAAGTAAAGACAATAAATGCTCAGTCGGACAATCTAAAGTATTTTAAGGACGTGAAAATTAACGGGGTGGAAGTTAGGGGTTACGTGGACATGGGAGCGGAAGTTTGTGTCATCCGGGATGATTATGTACCCAAATTAAAACTTATGTGTGACTGGGACAAGAAGAAGGACGTTACGGGCTACGGCGGTGCAGTTACAAGTGTTTTAGGAGCCGCACAGGTGGATGTAGAAATCGACGGCATCAACGCCCAGATCGAACTCCTGGTGGTGCCGAGGGAAACCCAGGAGATTCCAGTGATAATCGGGCATCCATACACCGAACAGCCGCACATCGAAATTGTAAAAACACCTCACGAACTTATAATAAGAAAATGTGAAGAGAACGGTGCGAATAATGCTCCAAGAACGGTTTTGTGGGCGAGTGAGGCGTCTGTAATTCGAAATAACTTCCTGGGGCACATCACAGTCAGGACACAGACACCAGGAAGTACCCTTTGTGTCGAAGGTGGACTACGCGAGTCGGGAGAGTGGGTACCACGATGTGTAATAAGCACAGACAGGAACGGTGACACGGTGTTACCCATTTTAAATATAAGTGGAAAGGACATAAAAATTGTTGAAAATCAAAGTGTTGCGCGAGGGGACGTGTGTCGAGAATATACACATCGGCGAGATGTTAACACGGAACCTATTGACGCGTGTGAAATCAACACTGATTTGGCCGGGAAAGACGCGGAAAAAGTGTTGGAACTTATAAATGATTATCGAGATTTAGTGGCCCGAAATGTTAAGCAAATTGGATGTACGAATCTAGTAGAAATGGACATTGAATTAACAGACGATAAACCAGTTGTCTATCGACCGTATCGTATGTCGTTTTCCGAAAAAGAACAAGTGCGAAATATAGTGCGCGAATTGAAAGAGGCCGATATAATTGAAGAAACTGATTCTCCATTTGCAAGTCCGGTAATTCTCGTAAAGAAAAAGTCCGGGGAAGTGAGGATGTGTGTCGATTATCGAGCGCTCAATAAGAAAACAGTGAAACAGCACTACCCCTTGCCGTTAATCGACGATCAGCTGGATCGACTTCGGGGCCAAATCTACTTTACCTCAGTGGATTTGTCCATGGGATACCACCAGGTACCAATGTCGAGGGACGCGCGAGGTAAGACGGCTTTCATTACCCCTGATGGGGTCTACTGTTTTAAGAGAATGAGTTTTGGGTTAGCGAATGCGCCCTCGCAGTTTCAAAGATTAATAAACATAGTTCTTGGGAATTTGCGATATGACACTGCGATGGCGTATTTGGACGATATTATTATTCCGTCCAAAACTGTAGAGGAAGGATTAGCTAAGTTAAAATTGTTATTTAATAGATTTAGATACGCGAACTTGACGTTAAACTTGCGAAAATGTTTTTTCTTTATGACAAAAATTGATTATTTGGGTTTTACAATTTCAAAAGAGGGTATTGAACCGGGAAGGGATAAACTTAGGGCAGTGGCTGAGTTTCCGGTACCTACAGACGTACACAAGGTCAGATCGTTTTTGGGGTTGGCTAGTTATTTCAGGCGTTTTGTCCGGAATTTTGCAATTATTGCCCGTCCTCTCAGTGACTTATTAAAAAAAGGAGGTAGTTTTAAATGGGGGGTAATACAGCAAAACGCGTTCGAGTCGTTAAAGAAAGCGTTAATGAACAAACCAATCCTTTGCGTTTTCGACACGGGCGCCTATACAGAACTTCATACAGACGCGAGTTCAACGGGGTTAGGTGCCGTGCTTCTGCAGAAACAGAATGACGGAACATTGCGACCGGTGTCATTTTACAGCCGAAAAACGACACCCGAGGAAGCGAAATACCACAGCTATGAACTAGAATGCTTAGCAATTGTAGCGGCACTAGAGAAATTTCGCGTTTATTTGTTAGGGATTCATTTTGTAATTCGTACTGATTGTAACAGTTTAAAATTGTTGGCAAATAAAAAAGATATGCATCCAAGAATAGGGCGTTGGTTTATTAGGTTGTCAGAGTTTGATTATACCGTTGAGTACCACCGGGGCGAAAACAATAAAGTAGCAGACGCCCTTAGCCGAAATGCGGTAGAGGCTGGTCGGGCCGTGCCAGTGGGTGGACTTCCAGATGTCATGGGGATAAAGATAAATACGGATTGGGTAGCGGCATTACAGCGTACCTGCAATGAAACTAAAAGCGTTTTACAGAAATTAGAAGAGGGCGATCAGGCAACGCACTCTAAATTTACGTTATGCAATGGTCGTGTTTATCGGGTAAAAGATGGAAAGTGGCGATTGTATGTACCTGTCGATTTAAGATTTGATATAATTAGTAACGCTCATAGAGAACTTATGCATTTGGGAATAGATAAAACGTTGGACAAAATAAAAGAGAGCTACTATTTTCCAAAAATGCGGGAAGAGGTAGGAAAATATATCAATCGATGCATTAACTGTTTGTATAGTAAGACACCGCGGGGGAGGCAACCGGGAATGCTGCACCCGTTAGACAAAGGCAGTACTCCGTTTCAGGTGGTGCATATCGACCATTTGGGCCCTTTTCCGTCAAGTAAAACAGGAAACAAATACGTATGCGCTATTATAGACGGCTTTAGTAAGTACACAGTATTAAAAGCGCTGCCGGATGTAGGAGCCGAGGGAACTCTTAGTTTTTTGAAAGAATTCGTTTCTAATTATGGAAAGCCCAATAAAATAATTAGCGACAGAGGTACAGCGTTCATTTCGAAGTTGTTCGAAAAATTTTGCGGTGATTGTGAAATCCAACACGTAAAAATTGCAACAGCAAGTCCTAGATCGAATGGACAAGTGGAGAAAGTAAACGACGTGATAATAACATGCTTAAGTACAAGTACGGATGACATAGAAGGTAGTGATTGGGACGAAAAATTAAGCGAAGTACAATGGGCTATTAATAATGCAACCCATTCGGTCACTAAAAGAACGCCTTTTAGTTTGGTCCGGACATACACGCGAGACGGGTTCACTAATAATCCGTTAGCAGCCGAAATACGCGATTTAAATACACGCTTAAATACGGAAGAAGAGCAAAATTTAGTTGCGGATCGGCTGAAAAGAAATGCGGATCGTATGTGCGCGAATTTTAATAAATCGCGGCGTCAGGCTAGGGTTTTCAAGCAAGGGGATTTGGTGTTGGTACGGGCTGAGGTACCGTCGACCGGCCAAAGTCGTAAATTGAGCCCTAAGTATCGAGGACCCTATGAGATTGTTAAATTTATAGGGAATGATAGATATTTAGTGCAAGATATAGAAGGCGAACAACAAAGTAGTCGCTTCTATAAAGGAATTATTTCTGTAGACAGATTAAAATTAGTTAGTAATTTAGAGGAGTAATAATTAAGATAAAGTAGGTTGTACAAGTGTTAAGGGTAATGTTAAATTTTTATCGGAATTTTATTATTAGAAAAATTTGGGGACATAAGTAGAGTGTTTAGTTTCGTTATTTTAAGTTATGGTAAGTGTCATTAGGGGAATGAGTGATTAGATGGTTGGGATGTGTTCTCGAGGACGAGAACATTGTCAGGAAAGGCCGAGTTGATATGAATTCGTAGAATTGTAAGGGATGCTTGGGAGGTCCGAATGGTTAGTGTGTGTGAGGGCTTTTAGGGCGAGTGTGAAAGATGGGAAACATGTGTTAAAGATGAATGCCGAATGTCTGGATTTTTAGAAAATAAGTTAGTCTGTAACTGGCTTTTGTAGAGTAAAGTAAAATTAAAAGGTCCTGTTGAGAAGATCGTAGTTTATTTACCCTATAATCCTGACGTAATAAATTATAAACTATAACACTAATAACTGTTAATTCATGAATGGTGTAAAATATAAAGTTGAATAAAATAATTGATTTAACTGAGGTTTAAATTTATCTCTCCGTTAAATATGTTTCCAGAAACTGGTCCTTAAAGTTTTATTACTCCTAACATTATTTAAATCTTATTGTGTTGTACTCAAAAATTACATTTACACATCTTATTTTGTAATAAGAATTAATCAAATAAATTGGACATACACGTCTCCTGTTACTAGTATTTCTTACAAGTCTCTTCATCCTCATCGAACGAATGTCCTTTATTGAAAAAAAAATGAAATTAGTTGAAAGTATTAGTTTTAAAGTAATTTAAAAAATATATATTGCAAATTAACTCTACTTCGGATCTTTCTAGCATTTTTTTTCATTTTTGAGGCATTTGATCGAAACCAACAGTATACAGGGTGTTAGGAAATGATTTAGCAATATTTCGTCATGATCAGACGAGTTAAAAACCCTTTTATCATTTTTCTAATAAGTGCGTAAGAGATTTTCCGCGCTATCGAATTTTGTTTTTGATTTACTAACAAAAGTTGACATATAAACTTTTGAAAATCTGTGTTTTTGACGTAGGTAGACATTTTTTATGTAGAATTTAATAGTATAGTTATTTTTTTAAATTTGTGCTTGTTTAACTGAGATATGATAAGATAAGCTCGTACTAAATATTAAATAAAAACATTTTTTTTTGAATATGTAGCAAATGGTCTTCACTGGTTTATATTTTTAAATATTTCTGTGTGGTTCGATTTTAAATTTTATGCTAGAATGTTCAATAATGTTCAGTACTCATCTTTACAAAAACTGAATATGTGATGTAGATAATAAAGAACAAAAGTGCCACAGTTAGCGGCGTTTTTTTTTTCTTATTCCATATAAATTGGGATAGACTTGATTTTTCACTTTTTATTTCAAATATATTTGAGATATGTACAGGGTGCTGCATTTTGTATGTCCGAATAGGCGATCCGTTTTTTGAGAAAATACTTTTGGTCAAAACCGCATTTCGTTATCGTCTTTTGTTTCCGACTTATAAACAAAAGTTGACATTTTTGTGAAATAAAAAATGCATATCTTCCTTATTATAAAAGATACACATTTAAAATAAAGACATTATAAGGCACTTTTTTACAGAGAATTTAATAATGTTATCAGCGATTTTTTTTAATCATTCGTTTAGCTGTAATAACATAAAGTTGTATTTTTTTAAATGAGAATCATAGTTGTCTATGACATTTTCGAAAAGCTTATTTTTTTCTGAACTCAAAACAATATAAATATAGTTTGATATTTTTATATATTTTTGATAAAAAATATATTTAAAATATTTGAAAGTAGTTGGCCATGGAAAAATTATTTCACATAAAATTTTGTGAACGGTTATTAAAGTAAAAAATGTGAAATTATAAAAATAAGCTTTGTTAAAGTTATTTTCAATTGAACAAATATATGATCGTCCCAGATTTTAATTATATAAAAAATGTGCAGAAAATTGCAAACGATGTGTCACTACCATTTGATGACACTTTTTTATGATTTAGTGAAGTGCAATGTTGTGTATTTTTTTACCGTAGATGGAATTTGATTTTGGTGTTTGGATTAACATTTTTTTGTAAAATAAAATTTTATTGATACGCAATCATACAATCAATAAGATTTTTCTTCTTCCGACATTTCATGTTTAAAATTGGAAAATAGAATAACAACGTGAGCTTGCCGTTTTAAATATAAAAACAAATAATTTTTTATATTGCAAAAATTTGATCAAATAAAAATTTATTATGCTGTTTTTGAATTAATTAATGTTTAAAAATTCATTAAATTATAAATACTTGTTGTGTAATACAATTTTTATAGTTTTAATTAAAAATCCAAAATTTTTTCATGGCCTACTACAAAGAAAAAGCGAAATGTTTTGTTTTTCTTAAATATTTAAAATTAATGTATTACACAAATAGACATATTAAATCAGAAAAAAAAGCTTTTCGAAAATGTCATAGCAACTATGATTCCTATTTAAAAAATACAACTTTATGTTATTACAGTTAAACGAATGGTTGAAAAAAATCACTGATAACATTATTAGATTCTCCGAAAAAAAGTGCCTTATAATGTTTTTGTTTCAAATGTGTATCTTTTATAATAAGGAAGATATGATTTTTTAAGATTTCGCTAAAATGTCAACTTCTGTTTATAAGTCGAAAACAAAAGACGATACCGAGATGCGGTTTTGACTAAAATTATTTTCTCAAAAAACGGACCCGAGAATGTCTCACTCGTTTTTCTCTAAACCTCTTAATTTCGGAGATCCTGTATTCGGACATCCAAAGTGCAGCACCCTGTACAATACTCATATTTAGTTTAGTTTAGTAAAATTGGTTTACCTTTAGCAATTACTAGACTTTACGATATCGATTCGTATTTTCTTCAAGTATCTATGATAGCTAGAACTTAAAAGAAGTAAAAATAACTCAACTTGTCTTATTTGGATGTTTATGGTTTAACTTAGAAGGTTTTGGTCAGTGAATAAAGTTTTTGGGGTGGAACACTAGCTTCAATAAAAATTGTAAACAAATATGACTACTGTGGTTATGGATTCTTCAAAATCTATTACATTGCATTAAAGAAATTACGGTAAAATTTCTGTCCTCACAAAAAGATTATAAAAATGTAAAAATTGGGTCGAAGATTTCAATGAATTTCATTAAACACCTCGAATGAAATGGAATAAAAATCTTTGTTTTTTGAAATAATTTCTGGTTTTAGCTGTGTTGTGGTTCCTGGAGGTTTCGGCAAACGTGGCGTCGAAGGCAAAATAGAAGCATGCAAATGGTGTCGTGTTAATTCGAAACCATTTCTGGGCATTTGTTTGGGATTCCAAACTGCTGTGATTGAATTCGCTCGTAATGTACTTAATTTTAAAGATGCCCATTCGACCGAATGTAACGAAACCGTGGAACACCCTGTGATTATAGACATGCCCGAACATAACACGGGCGATATGGGAGGAACAATGAGGTTGGGCAAGCGAACGACGGTTTTCAAACCCAATACCCAGAGCAAAATTAGTAAGTTTTAACGTTACTTATATTAAACATTGTTTTTTTTCCTATATGAAATGTTAAAGTGTGCTTTGTTCTACTTAAAATAGTAGTAGATCAAGTAACACTCTATCTGCAAGGGTAGGTAAAATACTGTATTTCTTCCGATTTTTTTTTAATACACATTGTTAATTAAGACACTACTGCAATTTGGAAGAGAATTAAATTTTTAATTAATTGTCTTGTCTAAAAATAACTAATAATTGATGTGAATCAGAGCGTCTTTATGGCAATAAGGAGCAAATCGAGGAGCGTCACAGGCACAGATACGAAGTCAATCCCAAATACATTGAAGATCTCGAAAAGCAAGGATTAAAGTTCGTGGGAGTGGACATTGACGCAGAACGAATGGAAATCCTGGAAATCCCAACCCATCCCTATTACGTAGCAGTGCAATTTCATCCCGAATATTTATCAAGACCCATGGAACCCTCACCACCATTTATGGGTCTTATTCTAGCTGCTAAAGACAGGCTTAACTCGTATTTTGCTAGAGGTTGTAAATTATCTCCCAGAGAACCACAATCGGATTATTACGATTCTGGTACGAATTAATTTTGTTTGCGTTATTTTGTTTTGTATGCCGTTATATTTTAGATGATGATGTGGATCATTTAACGTTGAAACAAGCTACGCTTTATTCCACAGATGAAACTGATGGAAGCAGTACTTAAATTATTCTATGAGAAACTAACATTCCTGTTGTCATAGTTGCCACAAATACTGTTTAAAAAATTATGATTTTTAAGTGATGGGCGACTTGATAAATTTTTGATCAAAGTAGTGTAACATTAACTATCAAACGTCAAACTTGACAATTGTCATTCATAATTTGTTGTTACGTTTTGATCAGAATTTTTTTTTATTAAAATGTTGCTTACGTAGAATTGCCGTTGTGTAAAAATGGCATTTGACTACTATTTTTATCGAATTTGACTACTTCATCACATGAGGGAAAGTAAGTTTATTTTACGAATCCTCCTTTTATTTATCTTTATATTTGGACGTTAATTGGCATTTGTGCCCATCATTATTCATAATTTTTTAAGCAGTAACGTAACGTGTTTACCATATTCCTGTTTAGTGTTAAATTATTTGAGTTTATAAAAAAAAAGCGCAACATTATTTTGTTTATTGAAGAGTTTAAGAATAAACATATTTTTGCTTTATTGAGTGTTTTTTTAACCTAAAGCCATGCATAAACACACAAGAATCTAAAAACTCTTATTCTGCGTTCAAATAAATCTAAAAACCGTCCTAAAATTGAAAAATTGTTTTTCTACTTTAGTTTCTTAAATTGTTCAAACTCTTTAGTAAATTTTTAGGAGTTGTTTTGGCAGTGCTGGGTCTCACTGTCATCACTGTAATTTAATTTGTGATCTGTCAAAAGGGCCAAGTCGTTTATTGATAAAGTCCAAATAATTAACAAAATTAAGAGGAAATAGTTTGAACTGATTTTGATAAGTGAAACTAAAGAAACAATAAAAATAGAAAGTAGAAAAAATAGTATATTACACTCGTTTTATATGACTTAATTGTGGCACTTATTCTATTGGAGCACTCCTTCGTCGTGCTCCAAATCCATTCGTTCCACAACAGAACATCTTACAAAACTCGTATAATAATATACTATTATATCGTCTTTGGAGCTAACGTCTCTGCGCCTTTTAATGAACACTTTTTAAATTTTTGAACCGAACCTACAACTGTGGTTTTGGTAAAATGGAAAATTGACTAAATTAAAGTAAAATGTAAACTTATTTTGTTACATTTAAATTTTCCGTTATAAATTGCAGAAGTTTTTAGATTTAACACACATTAGAGTCGCAAATGTTGCGTTTTTATTGGTTATCGCTATAACAACAATTAACGGCATTTATGTTTTAACTTTAACAATTTTAGTTAGAAAACTAAACATTTTTAGAACTGCTGTCTTACTAATTTTTGAATTAGGGAATTTTAGTTGCCACATCACGTGGACGCTAGGGATTTTCGTTTCTTCGATGCGAGTGGTGCGTCAAATTGAGGTTAGATTCTCAAAACCGCGTGTTTTGTACATACAGCGTGTTCACTGAACGCGTAAACAAACGTATTTTTTAATTGAAAAAGAAAACACAATGGGTAGACCAGGTGAGTGATTAAGTTATAGAATCAGTGATCCTATGATCAAAATCTACTAGGATTCTCGCCGGGTGGCCGCGGAGGAGGCGGTCGAGGCGGCGGTGGTTTTGGTGGTCGTGGAGGCCGCGGGGGTGGAGGCCGTGGCGGTGGAGGCGGCGGACGTGGTGGTTTTGGCAGGGGAGGAGGAGGCGGTGGCGGCGGTCGCCCGAGTTTTGGTAGAGGTGGAGGCGGCGGTCGTGGAGGCCGCGGGGGAGGAAGAGGCGGCGGCGGCGGCCGAGGCGGGTTCAAAGGGGGCAAGACAGTGGTAATTGAACCGCATAGACACGAGGGCGTGTTTATCGCCAAAGGCAAAGAGGATGCTTTAGTTACTTTGAATCTTGTTCCGGGGTCTGAGGTTTATGGAGAGAAGAGGATATCAGTTGAGGTACGATTTTACAAATGTAAAGTATAAAAGTAATAATTATTTCATAATAAATCAACAATTAGTCTCTAAGTCGTATCAGAGTATCTGAGAAGCTGAACTACAGTGACTTATCTGTATATTTGGTAACACATTTGTCTTTGAATTTTGGAGAAGGTTGAAGGTCTGAAAGTTTATTATTATTTAGTTTTATGGCTAATGTTATTTTTTTCTTATCTAGCTATACATTTAAAAAAAAATTCAATAAAAGAAAAAACTTAATGAGTTTTTAGATAACATTGTTTTATTAATATTACCGATCATATTTCTGCATTGAAATTTTCGTGAATTTATTCAATAATTGAATAACTAATAGTGTACTAAATGCGCGTTCTCACGGATCGATATTAAAAACTTGATAAACTTAGTTGAAACAAAGGTTCTTACGATGACTTTCATTCAAGTTTTATTAAATGAACAACTAAAACCGATCCATGAGAACACGCCGTAGTCAGTAATCAGTAATTTTTTTGTTGTTTTTTTATCATTTAATTTGAGCCGTCTAAATGCAAAACTCACTTTGCCAAAAATTCGAAAAATGACTTACTTGCGTTTTCATATTTAGAATATAAACAACAATTTCATGATTCTATTGTTTTTTTACATTTTTTTTAAATAGAGTAAAACTATACAGCCTGTCCCAAAATTGGCGGAACAGATATGTGGTACACTAATAGGTACTGTTTAGAGATCATAGAAAAAATGTTAAAAAAATTCTATCTCTTTTATTTAAGCTGTAATGGAGGTTTCAAGTTGGAACATTTGACCTCACTTAGTTCAGTACCTACAAAAATTTCATGTATTTTTTAAATGCGGTTTGTTAGAGAAATAAATAAAAAAGTTATATTCCAAGTTACAGCTTTTAACGGTATTGTCTGTAGCTTTTACATAAATTCCGAGTTTTAAGTTGTGCTTTACCTTTTTGTTTGTAGTCGGTTAATGCGTTGTTGCCTGTAAACAAAAATGTTTGCTATTTTTTTTTATTTTGTCAGCATAAATGCCCAAAGATTCAAACCGGATGTAGAAACCACTTTTTAAAACCGTCTGCTCTGGTCTTACCGTACCAGGCCAAAGTTGCATGATTTCGACCATTGTTACCACAAGAACAAAAAGCGTCGTAGAACTGTGGCAGAGCTGTATTAAGACGGATTTTCAATTTACCATTAAACTGTCATATTTACATTGACGTTTTGAAACGATTTTGTGACTTGTGAAGTCTGGTTTTTATTGTCGCTATTATATGGTTTCCATAGTTTTTATTATTGCATTATTGTTGGGGCACGTGGATCTTGTTTCCATGAACTTAAGAGGTCACCTTTATGCAATATTGCCAAATTTTCTATTAAAAACAAGCGAATATCTTAAACACTAAGAAAGATGGATTTTTTTAAATATTTTTTTGATGTTTCTGGACCATAGGCCACACCTCCCTGCTAATCTGTTCCGCCAATTTTGGGACACCCTGTATAAAAGTTTCGAGTTTAGCGCAAAACTCACTGTTCGGTTCGACACTTCAGGTACAAAACTAACCCTTTATTTTTGGAACCAATTAAGTCTGTAGGATGGCATCATGTGACTTTTTGAATTTTCTTACATCAATTATTGCTGAATTAAAAATTTAAAAAGAAAGTTTGTTTCAACATACTTGCTATCTACTACCTAATCGTTTTTCAATTGTTTTAATTAATTTCGGATTGTTTTAATTAAGTATTTATTTATATTATAACTATTTACATGAATCAGATACAAATTCACTCTTTGCTTTTTGTAAATCTAAATCCCTATTTTATCCTTGAACAACGATTTGTACAGCATATGACATTCAATTTTTATAGTTATAATAAAGCCACATAAAGAAAAATGCCCTTTAAATGGTATTATAACTTTCCAAAATAGTTTTTCGCAAATATCTCAAAACTAACTCATTATTTGAAGACAAGGAGGATTTAATTTACCTAAAATCTTGACACCATTTTACTTTTTGTTTAATAAATTGTAGATATTTAGATGAAAAATAATTATAATATATATGTCATGTAAGACTGAAAGTATTGTCTCTTTATAGAATATTGTTTCTTGAGAGCCCAAAGGCCTTTTTGTTGAAAATGCATGGCCGGTTTAACTATAAACCAGAATTTGCTTATAACTTTTTATTGAAGCAAAATTCTAACGAAACTCCTTAAACTTTTTTTCACGAATTTTCTCTCTACCTTTTTACATTTACGTCATTTCTTTGCTGGCTTTATAATACCTTCTTTATAGAAATTGTTTAGCTGAGTGGATAGCCAGTTATGTGCAAAGTTTTTCAGTTCATCATCAAATATAGTCCAAATATATACACAGGATGTCTCACCTAAGACTTTCGAGCCTGATATCTCAGATATTTGTCAACGGATTTTTATGAAATCTAAGATTATTTAAGATTAAAATCTAAGTAATGCAACAACTCAAGTCTTAAAAACGTAATTTTTACATGTCTTTAAAATGTTAAATAATTTCAAACTTATATTAATAAATTCAAATGCTGTAAGAAAAACTCATCCCTGAAAAAACGTTTGTTTTGTGTGAAAAAAGAAAAAAAAATTGTTAAACGTGGGTACATATGCAAAAGCATAGATCCCTATGAAACAAATGCGCACTACCACTGAATCTTGTTCATTCCTATTCGCAGAAACGTATCACGCAAGTGACATTTCACATTTATCTTCTGTTAGCTTTTACATAGTTTTGAAACAGCTAATATGTTTACCTCACCATTACAAAGTTAAAAAACTTATTTGTTGTACTGAAGGCTTTAATATTTTCACAAAGGACTAAACAACTAAAAAATTCTAGACACTTGAACGTTTAGGAGTTTGGAAATATTTCGTACACTGCTGTTTGAATTTCCTTCAAAAGCTTGAATACTGCCTCAAATGTTTCTTCGTTTGCAGTGACTTGTTTTGTTCTCACTCGATTTAGTTTACTTACGCTTTCTGTGTTTTCAAATTGTTGCCGATTCTTTTAGTTTTAAATTTTGTGAAGGCTTTATTTGAATAATATTTCACAAAAAGTCCAATAGGAGAATATTCTTTCCATTTTCAACAACACAGAAATTTCTGCCACTGTTGTTTCTTTTTAAAGTAATTTCACCAAGTTAATACAAATATTTTTTTTATAAATCTCTTCACCGGATTTTCTTTGGAACATTCATATTTTTCAGACTGATGGAAATAAAGTCGAATACAGAGTTTGGAACCCCTTCAGAAGCAAACTAGCCGCTGCTATCTTGGGCGGAGTCGACCAAATCCACATGCCCCCAGGAAGCAAAGTATTATATTTGGGGGCTGCGTCTGGCACCACCGTGTCCCACGTCTCTGATGTTGTGGGGCCTGAAGGCCTAGTCTACGCAGTGGAATTTTCACACAGATCAGGACGCGATCTAATAAACGTGGCCAAAAAGCGAACCAATATTATTCCAATCATTGAAGATGCCAGACACCCGCATAAATATAGAATGTTGGTTGGAATGGTTGACACTGTTTTTGCAGATGTTGCCCAGCCTGACCAAGCTAGAATAGTGGCCCTAAACGCACAGTACTTTTTGAAAAATGGGGGCCATTTCGTCATTTCTATTAAAGCCTCGTGTATTGATTCAACAGCGCAACCTGAAGCCGTTTTTGCGTCCGAAGTTAAAAGGTTGCAAGCGGATCAACTGAAACCTCAGGAACAGATCACTTTGGAACCTTACGAGCGGGACCATGCGGTTGTTGTGGGGGTGTTTAGACCGCCCCCCAAGAAGCAGCAATGATTCTTTTTTGTATCATCTAAGAAATAGCATTTTTCCTTTCGTTCCGTTTTAATTTTAATAAATATATATCAATAAATAATGTTATTTTTTTTAATTATTAAATAAAATAATAACAAAATGACTTAAAATCCTAGTCATTGATATGGTTATACTCAATAACACTTGTAGGGTCAATGATATCGAAAAGAAGGTCACAGCACATGGGAGGCCAAAGTGTAGATTCTAAAATTATTTTGGCCTATACAGTGTGTTTCATTTAACAATGCAGCCCATGACATTTTTTTAATGACGCCCCCTGTTTATGGTAATAATAAATAGTCAGTATTTAATTAATTTTTGCACAGTAAAAATAATAAATGATTAATATTTAATTTATTTTTGCACAGTAAAAAATTTAAATGACAAGTAAACCACGCACAGTATTTTAGTAAAATTTGTCCTGTAGAATTTGTAGCCTGCAGGCTGGGGCTTTGCCCCAGCGACCTAAATGGAAGCATACCCTTCGAACGATTAAAGTCAAAAACAACAAACTCGAAATGTGGAATTCTACACTCTCTAGTTTTGAGATGCTATTATTTACTGTGCATTTATTATTTTTATTCTGCATCTATCATTTTTACTGTACATTTATTATTTTTATTGTGCAATTATTATTTTTACTGTGCAATTATTATTTTTTACTGTTCATTTACTATTTTTACTGTCTATTTATTATTTTTACTGTGCATTTATTATTTTTTACTCTGCATTTATTATTTTTACTCTGCATTTACTATTATTACTGTGTATTTACTATTTTTACTGTGCATTTACTATTTTTACTGTGGATTTATTATTTTTATTGTGCATTTAATTTGTACCGTATATTTATGCATACTTAAATTTGTATTTTTTAGGCTTTACAAATCCATCTAGTTTTGGCGCTTTGTTTTAACCGTTCAAACGTTATTTACTTTTTTCTACAATTTAGTGCGTCTGCAGGCACATTATCAAAAATTCGCAGTCCCAGTGCGCTTGGTTTTCGAGATATCAAGGTGGGACTTTGCCTCTGTGTAAACAACTGTTTGGAGTATTTTTTCGGGATCTTATTACAGTTATTATATTGTAGCATTTCCGTGTTGTAACACATTCATTTTGCTAATCTTTGAAGGCCTATAATTTGATTTTTTTAAATAGCACCCCCTGTATTTTATGACTAAGTATTATTTTCTGCGCTTCATTTTCTTTCCTAAATCTCTTAAGTTGATCCTAAAAGTTTGGGTGATAATTTGGTTTTTCTAATAAATGCACATAAAATATCTTAAAAATTAAGGTGGTGTGCTATGACTATGAAAAACTATAACTTCTTCTGACATAATAACATCAAAGTGGCGTTTGTTGTTTGTCACTTGATTTTTTTGTCAAAATGAATTTTTTGCGTAAAAATCTACAAATTTCATGGAGATAATGAACTTTTAACTTTGACAAGGAATTATTAAAGAAAAATGAAAACAACTTCAAAGTCGGTACAAGGAAATAAAACTGATATACTGAAGTATAAAAATCAATAGCGATAATATTTCACTTGCAATAAAAATAAAATTCAAAATGATGCTTTCTTTTTTAACTTCTAATATAGCTGGCTTTAAAATTTTATATACGATCAAAATCTCTTTTATTCTATGATCAAAATCGACTATTCTGAGTTCAACTAAATTATTTTCAAATTGGATCAGCTTCCGGAACGGAAAGATATGCGAAATACGCGTTAACTTTGAAATTTTAAATTGGAATCACCTATATCTCATTTCCGTTCATAGCAGAATTTTTCAACCGTTCATTTGAATTTTTTTGAGTAAAATAAAGCACAAATTGAAAGTTTCTGTATAAGAAAAAAAAATATGTGTTAAACTAAATCCCAGCGACAAATTTTGAGCCCAGAAACTCAATTTTACTCTGAAAAAATGTAAATGATTTGTTGCAAAATTCTACTATGAACTGAAATGGGATATATTTTTATTTAATTTTTCAATTCGCCTTTTAAAACTGACTAAAATTTACTCTTGTTGTTTGTACTTGCACAGGTACCTTGACAGGTACTTGTCATAGTTTTTGACGCACGTCAATTTTTTATGTATATTTTCATTTAAAAAACCACAGCAGAAAGGTTTAAAGGGTGTCCTTATAACACAGTTTTTTCAAATGAACTAATCCTGTTTTTTAATGGCAATCAAAAAAGCTTCGAATTGTAAGGAAACTTCCCTTAAAATCATATTTATCTCTTACAGCTTTTGAAATAATTGCAAAAAACGGAAATTTAGCTCATTATTTTCATTTATAATCGAATAAACTTGCGAAAAATACGATAAAGTTATTTAATTCAAGGAAATGTTCGATAGGTGCAACATTTTCATTCAAGAAATTAAAAATTCGATGGCAGGCTGAATGAGTTACTTTACATAATTCACTAGATAACCATAATCAAATACTATTGTTTTACTAAAAGCTAATTAATTGTGCAAGGCTTACTAGATTAACGATGAAAATTACAAAGTAAAATCCGTTTTTATCATTATTTTAAAAACTGTAAGAGACAGGTATAAGATCTTTTGATTTCCGTGAAGAAGATAGGGTCGTTCGATTTAAAAAAACTGAGTTATAGCCGTTTTGTTACGACCATTTTGAAGAAAATCATACTAGCCTTGAATTTTGACTATTGACAATTTTGAAAATTATAAAAGACTCTTCGAACCTTTGTTACCTAATGCAAAAAAAATGCAAAGGATTCAAAGGCTGTGATTTTTTTAAATAAATCCCTCCAAACGAAAATTTTAACGAAAAAATTGACATGTCAAAACTATGACAGATAATTTTACACAATTTAGGCAGGTGAAATCAAAAATACAATAAAAGTATGATTATTGTTTAAAATTTAAAATTTCGCGTCAAGTTCTCGTAGTTCCGGAAGCTCAGCCATTTTGAAAACAATTTATTTGAATTCAGATTGCTCGATTTGAATGATATACAAAATTTCAAAGCCCTAGCTATAAATAACAGAAGTTAAAAGGTTTCTAATTTATATGCCCTAAGAGGATCACTCTGTATATATGGTCAAATCTCAAAGCTTATTTACTTGGTTTAAAAATGAAAGTCCCTAAAATTATGTTGACATTTGATGCCGTTTTTTAAATTTAGGAATTTAACCTAAAGGTTTTTTGAATTGATTTGTTGTGTTTGAATTGAATTTTGAATGAACATGGCCATCCACATTGACAATATTCGAAATTACATCCTTAAGCAAGAAAATAATTCAAAAGTCCAAAGTATGCCCTTTCGAATTCTTGCAGATTGTGATGCTCCAGTCTCAAAATACTTCGAAACTGGGGTAAAAGTACAGGAGGATGAAAGTAAGTTATATTTTGTTTGAATTGGTTGTTAATTTTTGTGGTGGTTTTAGCACAGAAAGCCTCCTTTCGTGGTTACCCCCTAAGGGGTAAAACAGTCGAGTTACCAGAGGGTTATATCGGAGTAGTGTTACACGAAAGTATTGCCCCTGTTAGTGATAAAGAGGAAAGAAAATTTCACGTTACTAATAAATTCAAAACGCTCACTTACTGGAATTGGGATAAAGCTCCTAGTAAAAATGATAAAATTATTCAAGCGTTGGATTGGATTGACGTTGCTGAGGCGGTAAGTGGATAAGTAAGTGTTAAAAAATTATATATTTTTTATTATTTCAGTTACACAGTCCTATTACAGAGGAGTAAACAAAGGTAGTCTCAACATAAACATTAATTATTACACAGTTCACAAAGTGCCTGCTATTATAATAATTACGATGGTTACATATTTGTAGTTGAAGTTTGTTGTTTCATAAAATAAAAATACCTCAGACTGAAACATAATTTATAGGTCGTATACATACATAAAGTACCTCTACATATCACTGTAAACATAAAGTTACATCACAATTATAAACACAGTTGAATAAGTTGCTGGCAGGTTTGAATTGGCATTGAGTGTAAGCGTCTTAATATTTTCAAAAATTAAATTTGAATTGTGCCGTAATTTTGTACTATTGGTAAACATGTAATCTAGAACCCAACCTCAGAAAGCTGGTTTAAATGCACAAATAAAATGCGAAATACTGGTGGTTTAAAATATAAAATTACATAAAAATATTACAGAGTACACTATTCTTAAATGACTTTGTACAACTCTATTTACAAGTATTTTACTGCTCTTATGACGAGTGCGTGATTAAATTAAGTGTGAATGGATAATGATTTTATAAATGCGATATGTTTGTGTACGGAGGACTAAAATACAAGGAGTATGCAAAATGACACACAAGCTCTAGAAAAATAATCAAAAAAATACACCTCTCAATTAATCTTAGCATTAAGGACTTACGTGGAGAATTTTTTCTTAAATTTCTTAAAATAAAGACAAGTTCCTTTACTCCTCCACATCAACAAAACAAAACTGACCAAAATTAAATTTTAAATGTTGTGATTTTAATATCAAGAAACCAAAAATATATCTGGTAATACACCTGGTACTGAAATAGACCGACAAAATTTTGCGAATACTACCTATACTTACGAGCACAACAATGGTCTTTGTCTTGAATATAATTTTTATTTTATTTCGAAAAAGTTTATTAGTATATTAAAATATAAGTGAGGTCTTTAAAAGACGCGCGATTTTTCGAGCACGACGATGTAGCCGGAGTGCTCGAAATAGAGCAAGGGTTTTAAATACTAATTAATCATGAATACTTTACGTTATTTTTTTATTGGTACACTTTAAAATCTGAATACTGATACTAATATTACAAAAATTGGAAATAATGTTCAGTATACCTTTCGTTGTCATGGAATTGATTGTCATTATAATAAAAAGATGCCATTAATACTTCACGTTTCTTAGGTTATTGATGTTGGCATGGTTACATTACAAAACGCGCGTTTTGAAAGTTGGATTTATTTATACACGCTGCTGTGGGTTTTAAATAAGCAAAATAGATTACCAATAAAAAAAGTGTTTTTTTGCTATTTTTCCGAATATGCACTAGTTTGATACTACCATGGGTAAATTTTTGTCGGTCTATTAAGTATCACACTGTATACAAAAAATACTGGGTGTAACGAAAAAGTGAGGATATAGAAAGAACCAAAGATTCCACAGGTCAGAATAAAAAAAATTAACCCAATTAATAGGCACGCCAAAGTACAAAAATTACTTTCGATTTTCTATAATAAATTATTAAATGATTTTTATTAAATTTGCTAGAATTAATTTGTTATCAGAATCTCGATTTGTTGCTATTTCTTTTTTTTTTAATTGTAAATAAATATTTATTAACAACTTTACACATTTGAGGCGGAGTGGCGTAATTCTTTCGTATTTCAAACGGTCCATTATTTTAACAATTTTTGTATCTTATTTTGTATCTTCGCCAATTATTATTGGTTTTAAAAATTCATTTAATCTTCAACTATTATTTTAATTATATTTTAATTAGTTTTGAGTTTTGGTAGAAATTGAACGACTTTTGTAAATTTACAACATTGAAAAATAGTAGTTTATTCTACAAGTAAAGAAAAGTTGTTCACTATTTGTGAGTGATGTGTTTTTGAAACGAGTTTCCAAGTGCCAACTTTTCTTTACGTGTATAATACAACGTTTTCTTATTCAGGTACATTGACAAATTTTTGTTAAATTTTTCCATAGATATTTGCTGTTTCAAAACTATAACAACGCCAACGTCACTTCAAAAATTAATGGCTGATGTAATTTATAGTTTCAATGAGAGATCTAATCATTAGTAACTATTTTACAATTTTATCAACCTTATTTAAAAAAATAATTCTATAAAATGCGACGTTGGCGTTTTTATAGTTTTAAAATAGTTTATAGAATATATAATATACGAGAATTTAAAAAAATTAAAGAAAATCATTCCCGAAATAACATAATGAAGATCCACAGTTAACTCCCACTTTTCTTGGATTCTTTGTTTCGTATAATAATTTTTTTTAAAAAGAGCGTGTTTTCGTCAAAAAAATTAAATTATTTTAAAAGCTAAACAATAACCACCAATAAAAGTTTAGGTTAAAATCATAAATTTTAACAACTACATCCACATATGCAAAACTATGCGTGTTTGTATTGCAGCTCAAAAAAATTCAACATTTAAAGGTCAATAGGGGACACCATGTATGTAAATGTATCTTTCTTAATAAATTAGATTAATACTTTATTTTGTGCATCATTCCAAGCTTTCGAATTCATTTAACTTAGAAATTACTCAATAAAGATGATGTTCGGTTAGAACGAACGATCGGTTATAACGTACAGTCACGACCACAAAGAATGACACCGCTAAAACAGTAGCTAGAAATCTTTTCGATATAATGCGATTAATGTGTACGTTTGGCTAGTTCATAAACTACCAGTTGGTAGGGGTGTCATTCTTTTTGATAGTGACTGTACCAATTGTAAAGTTCCTTGAGTGTTCGTTATAACCGAGTTTCACTGTAACTATTGAACTTTGGCGCCCTCTAACTTTTAAACAGGAACCTGGGAAATCTCTTGTACCCATTTGTCCCCACATTTCGTTACACCCCAGTATAATAAATAATAACAAAATAAAAATAATACAATAACTTGATTAAAAATGCCGATAGATTTTGATTACATTTTTTAGAGCTCAAGCGGTGTTTTGTAATTTAGTACCCCGTACTTTATTAAAAATCATCACGAAAGCCTAAAATATCAAGTCCATTAC
Source organism: Tribolium castaneum (assembly GCF_031307605.1). Taxonomy (NCBI): domain Eukaryota; kingdom Metazoa; phylum Arthropoda; class Insecta; order Coleoptera; family Tenebrionidae; genus Tribolium; species Tribolium castaneum. Next base: position 11,608,383 of record NC_087394.1, read on the forward strand.
AATAATAAATAAATCTGACTAGAATACGCCCCTTAATTGCTCGAAATATTAGTATCACCGTCTTGCAAAACATCAACATGCCTCAACCTTTTCTGATGCTCCTGTTGCTGCTTAATAAACTTACTCAGTCTTTCCAATAAAAATTGTTTATCATGCCCCTCCAAAACCAGCTGATTCTTCAACACGACCACCATCTGCCTATTCGCCGCATTCACGGCCCGAAAATAGTACAACAAAAGAAACAGGAGCAGAAAAACGGGCACCGCAAACCCGGCAGTACTCAAAAACGCGACCACACTCTGCACCCAATCAGGAGTCGAATAAAAGGTAAACTCGACCCGACTCCAGACGGAAGGCAAGTCCCGGAAGGGACCGCAGCCCCTCGAGGGCTCCACCTCCGAAAAAGAATACGCCAAGGGGGCCACAACCGACACGAAAGACACCAGCAACACAATCATAAACATCGAATTGGAGCGCGAAGCGCGATAAACGGTCGCACTCGGGTTACTGTTAACCAAACAAACGAACTTTTTGATATAAAACATGAAGAAAAAAATCAGCGAGGCGATGAAAGAGAGCAAGGGGGCGTAGAAACACCCCAACCAACACAAAGTTTGCAAATAAACGACGTCAAGCACATGCTTCGGCAAGTCGAAACTTTGCTCCCCGACTAGCTTTATAAACTTATTTTCGACGTGTCGTGCGATGAAAGCGCGCGGGAAATTGACCAAGAACGTGAGGATGACGTGCGTCGCAAAATCGGTTATAACCAACTTGTAGATTTGTTGGCCGGCGAAAGTCTCCCAACAGTTAGGTTTTTCGCTACTTGTAAGTACACTACCAAGTGTGATATAAAGTGTAAAAATCGAGGCAAGACGCAGCAAAACGGTCCGAAACAGCGTAAAACGCACCACAACAAGTGGGCTGTAGCGCTCGAACTGTATCAAATATTTGAACAAAAAAGGGACCAAAATATTGAAACAGACGATGGTAATCGAGGGCAAAAACTGGAACAAAAGCCCTTCGAAATAATCATCGCTGGACTCGTTCCGAAATTCTTGAAAAACGAAAAAAATCGCAGTGCCACACGCCCCCAAAACCGCCAACACTATCACATTTACAAGGATTCGAACAATGATTAGTTTGGTGTGTTCGCCTTTGGTCCGATTCTGTTTCATTTCCTCCAACCGTTCGGCCGCAAGACACGCCTTGATTTCGTTATAGATGGCTTTGTGTTTAATTGCGGCTGATTTTTCATTATGGATGCAAAAGTCCCACCCTCCGAAAATAAAATTACAGTATTGGTAAAACTGGCCCTCGCCTTCAATCAACCGTTCTTTAAAACCGTTGGCCGCCGACTTGACCATGGAAACGAGCGACGTTGCGAAATATACAACTGTGATACAAACGTACGCTAATGGAAGATTATAGTACATCACGCTCTCGTTGACGAGATAATCGAACGTTTCGTTCGGGTAAAAACCGTAAAACAGTAGACTGTGCTCCATGAAGCCGGTGCCTTGGATGAGGTCGAACACGACGTTCGAGCTGTTGGGTGGATTTTGTGTGTCGGAATTGACTAGAAGTATTGTTGGTAGAATTATGAAGAGGAAAATGACCGTAAATATGAATAAGTTTAGGAAGAGGAGGTACTTGAGGAAAATGAAGTAGGCGACGACGCCGGTGCCGAAGTGGCCTTCGATGCGTTTTAAGGCGCTTCGCCAAAGTTCGATTTTAGTGTGCATTTCCTTCAAGCGGGAGATGAACTGGCGCCAGATCTTCCTGCGTTTCCAGTTGAGTTGTTCGTAGCCTTGTAAACGCAAATTCGGTTCGTTCTGTGGAAGATAAGAGAAATCATTCATTGCGGGGCTAGTGTGATAAAAATGAGATTAACGAGACCAAAGCTTTAAGGCTCTAGACCCTCTGGGAGCTGGCGCATACGTTTTACGTGTAAACTGTTTTCACTGTTTTTAGCCGTAAATTTAGACTTGAAGAGTTTCTTGACATTTGCAGTGTTTCTTTATAAGTAAATGTAGGTCGAAGAGTCATTTTTGATTGAAATAAATGCCTAGATATTTTTTTATTAAATAAAATGTCTCTAATGAAGTTGATACGAATTTTTGATAACGGTGCATTGTATTGAGAATTTAAAAAAACCATTTTATAGGAAATTTAAAAATACAAACTTGAGATATTTTTGATTTTTGTTAACTGTTCTTAATTGTTAGATATAAAGCAAAAATTAAATTGTAAGTAGGCAACTTTTAATGCATCCTTCTTCGAATGCGTAGCTAGCTGGAAGAAGATTTATGACGGGTTTAGGACGCACCGCTGGAGGTAACCACCATTGGGGTGACCCACAAGATAATAATTTTATTGCATTTGTTCAAGACAGAGAAATGTATCGGCCAAATAGGAATTTTAGCGATTTCTCTAATAGTGGTATAAAATTAAAGCACATGATTTCGGAATTAATTTTTTTAACAAAATAATTAGGTACCTATAGATTTGCATTACGTTTTTTTTGTAGACACTGCTATCAACGTATCTTATGAGATTTTGAAATACGAGTAATCACGCTCGCTATTTTTTTGAATACTTTTAACAATAAAATTATTCCTGTTTTAAAAAAATTATAAAAAAAGATGATTAAAACTTTGGTTGTACTTAGCTTCGTTCTGCACAGGTTTTGTGATAGAACTACTGAGCTCCCTCACCACGACAAGGTGTCAACCCACTGAGGAAGTTTTTTTTTTACTTTTATTGTTCAAATTAAAAATTATAATAATTATTAAAATGCTTATCATCATATTATGTATTTATGTAAAAATCTCTAAAACTAAACTTGAAATATTATTTACAAATCCTTTTTTATTATGCTGCGTAATGGTAAATTGCGACTATGTCTTGAATCAATTATTTCTGGTAACATGGCATTCATATAAAAATTTTCAAGACAATCTATCATTCTTCCGTTCCAATATTTACTATCGTCTTTCTCAATAATACAATATTTTAAATCTGTAGAGGTGTACACTATAAAATAACAAGTTTGGCGATTAGTAATGTGGAGCTGACCTTGTACTTGATACATGTAATTATCTTTTTCTTTTAAAACTATTTTACTATCATCTTGAGAATCTATTTCTAAGTATTTAATCAATTTTTGTTCTATGGCAGTTTTAATATTTGTGTTTCTTGCGCTAAATGGACATTTAATTTCAACAATAGCATTTGAACCCACTAACCCATCTGGTGTTGCACCTAAACAATTTTTTTCCTAAATTCTAAAATAATACATAATTATAAAAGTATCATTTATTTTACTAGGCGTAACGTAAACAAATTATATCCCTAAGACTGGATCTTACAATCTCTCGATACGTTATTTGTTCTATAATTATTACTGGGTATAGTTACAATAAATTTTTACAACAATGTATTTTTCAGAATTTATTACCTGGATAAAATTATCAGACGAAAAAGCGGGTTTAAAGAAGTTTTCATCATTTTAATGAGATATTCCTAGTAACTTTTTTAAAGTTAAACTGTTTTCTGAAAGAACAATAATGTTTCACCAATTAATTTTTTTATTTTATATTTTTTCAATGCAAGTGATCCAATTAGAAATGCACATGACACATAATATAGCGAACAGAATTCGGTTAATTAAAACATAAAACCCAATAAATAAATGGTGTAATGGTGTATTATTTTTTACAAAACTATGCTAGTATTTTATTATTCTTTAGTATCAATTTTTTTTAACAAAATAAAAAACGTATTCATAAAATATTTTGAAAAAAATTCATAATATTTTATATCTTTTTATAAATAATTTAAGTTATATTTTGCCAAATACAGCAGCAATAACATTAAAAATTTTACTTACATTACCCGCTTCTTATATTCATCTGGCGAGAGATCATTTTAAAAATTAAAATTTTTATTTGAGATCTACGATAGTTCCGTGATTTATCTATCATTGCAATTGAATTTGAACTCTTAGATTGTTTGAATATACAGGGTTATTCATATCTATGAGACAATAAATGAACCTTAAAAATTACCTATGAAATGATGCCAATTGAGATTATAACTCGTGTCCTATCGAAACTGCTAAGAATTTTACAGCCCTGGGAAGGAGGGGTATGGAAAGACGTTTTTGTACCATAACTTTGGAACTATTTGACCAAATATTACAAAACTTGGTAGACTTACTAAAGAGAATATGCCTTTTAATCTGGTAATTACGAAAACCGGATACATCCACCCAGTTTCCGGTTGGAACATTTCCGGGTCACATTTTTTGTGTTTTTCTAAATTTTTGCCCTCTTAACACTACTTTTTTATTGCTTAAATCAATAGAGTAATCAATTGCGAATTAAAAATTTATAACCTTCAACACCGCTAAAATGCACCATTTAATAGTTATTTTAAATGAAACAGAGACTTGCACTTAACCAAAATCAAAAAAGTATAAATTTTGAGCAGACGATATCCGTAGCAACGAAAGTGCATCTGCACTCAAAGCGCTGTCAGGTCCTGTCAGACACTTGTCAACTTTAACTTTGGACAATTTGAAAATTGAAAATATTTAATAAAAGGGTTTAGTTCAGTCTCTTAATCTAACCTACAAAAAATTTAAACCAATCTGATAGCATTTTTCATTGATTAATTCACCGAAAATTCACAAAAAAAGTCATAGTTGGTGTAAAATTCTTATCAGTTTCGATAGGACACGAGTTATAATCTCAATTGGCATCATTTTATAGGTCCTTAAGTACTCTTCGTTTTTTGAAATATACGAATAAGTTTATTTTGTCATTTTATTACAAAAAGTTTGTGAATAACTTAAAGTTTTTATAATAAATATTTTATTTGTTACGTTTTTATTGGAACTTGTCAATAATCACTCATAATCAGTTAATCACAATTACGCCAAATTTCTATTACTTTCTAGTTTTGAAAAATATTTGTAGGTATAGGTATACCTTTTATGAACAGATAACAAATAAAATTACAAGTACAAGGGGCGGCAATTTTAAATCTGCACGCAGGCGAAAACTAGTGCTAGTGTGATAACCTGATAACATTTATCGCACTTACAAATACGAGTGTAAAATAATATTGAAATGTGGTTGCATTTGCGACAAAATTTCAGTTTTCAGCTTCAAATCACAAAGTTATATTGTGTTGGAGTAATTAAAGCTTGAGGAATGTTTTTATTTAAAATTTACATTTCTAACAATAATAATCGGTCACAATGTTAATAATTTAGTATGCACGAGGGGTATTTTGCAGAATAAAATTTGCTTTGTGAAAAATAAAGAGAAAAGTAAGAATTTTTAGGATTAAATGATAAAATGGGGCTTTATCGATAATTTACAAATGCGCAAATTGTTACGTATGTCTCAAAATTTAAAAAGATTTGATTGGCTTAAATTTTGTAAAGGAAATAGTCTTAATTATTTTTTTTTAAACTTTCCTTTAGTCCCATACAGGGTGATTCACACAGCTTTACTTTAAATGCAATGCATTTAATCGCGAAAAAGTATGGACACAGTTTCTATATTATAAAAACTGTTCATCAAAACTTATTGAATTTTGGTGTATGTTTAAGATATTTATAAATTTCATCGTTTCAGATGTTTATCTATTTCTAACGCCATTTGTTCTGAGGATATGAGGCTAACTTGACTTTTTTAAATGGCAAGAAGGGTCAAATTTCTTATTTTTAAGAAGAGCTTTTTTTCTGAGATCTATGGTGTAACATATGCTTTTAATTGAAACTTAAAAAAAAATAATCGAACTAATACAATTTTTAAAGATATAAAATTTTATTTTAAATTAGAAGTTGTTCCATATCAGGTGGCGAACTAACAGTGACATAAAAGACTCTTAAAATGCACCCACTTGGTTAAAATAATGAAATACATAGGCGTGCATTTTTTTTTGTCTAAAATTTACTTAGTTGTCATTTTAACATTTTAAATTTTGAAGACGAAAATACATTGAAATATTACTATTATTGTTAATAATTTGTTCATTATTCTTCTTATGTATTTTATTATATTTTTTTAAAGACTAACAGTGGGTTTGAAAGACATTTTATTACGACGCCAATGGGCGATTTTTTTTAATTCGGAAGTAAAATTACCGTTGGGGGCGCCACTGAGCTAGGTCGAAAACTTCGACCATATATCATATAGAGTAAAGCGAGTTTGTAGGCAGGTTGTTTGAAGCCAACATGTATGGGTGCGAGGAGTGAGGGGCAAGAGGAAGCTTACTCCTTGTTCAATGGCAGCTCGTAGTCAAGGGGCAAACAATTGAAAAAACATTACAAGTTTCAGAAAAAATTTAAGTTTTCGAGTTTCAAAAAAAAATGCCTTAGTTAAAATACTTCTAATTCTATCTTATGACATGTCGTCAGAGTTGTAATATTCAAAAATATTCAGTATCAAAGCGGAAAATCAGAATACGTTACGACGCCACTGGTGTGTTTCCAGATTTAGGTTAACACCTGTATTTTCTTACTTACGGATGACATTACCGATGAATACCCCTTGTGAATACTTTCTCCTGTATATTTCGACGCAAGAACCAGATTTTACCCATTCACAAGTAAATTTAAGCCCAAAATTCACAATTTTTCCCTTTAATCACAATCGTGCAGCACGAAGTTTGACGAATATTAACGATACACTTGGAAATATTTTGAATGGACCAATCAGAGAAGGGGTACCTAAGAGTCAAATTCGCGTACCAAGCCTTATTTCCCCTTGCCCCACCTGCACATGTTGGCTTCAAAACAAATCTCACCTTGCCCAGTCTATATGATATATGGTCTAAGGTCGAAAACAGTAACCATAAATGGCGGGAAAATGTTTATTCGGATATTTTGAGCGTTGTACGAATTTTGGGGCTTCACAATTATTACGTTGCCTATGCGGAATGATTATTGCATCTTTGATGCAAGAAACTTATGTTGACAAATGAGAGATGACGAGGAAAACACGAATAACGAATGACTGTTTGGTTCACTTTCTTTATTGGAAAATTATTACAAAGACATTGAAAAACCTACCTTTTGGCATAATTTACGTTTAAATGTATCAGCAGTTGTTAATCATTATTGTAGTTTTGTAGATTTAATGCAGCATTTCATGATTTTTTCAGTAGAAAATTCTAACCTAAAATTCATAACACTTCACTAATTTATTGGTTTCTTGAGCCAAACTTTGTGTTTTCTTTGATCCATTACTTATAATCTTTAATTAGACAACTGTTTGATAACACTTTGTAATCAAAATTTAAATATTTTTCACTTTTTATCCACTTTCAAGTTCCAACAATAAACACTTTATACCACGAAAAACTACAGAACCAAAGTCAACGCTAGTATTTACCACCACGTACTTTTAAAGTAATTCTTTCTATTGTAAGTAATTAACATTATACACGCAAAATTGTTGAACAATTCATTAAATGTCAGTTAAATGTGGCATTACGAAAATTTCTTTACTGTTTTCGACATAGTTCAAAAGTCATCACCAGAGGGCGTCTAGTTAATTTTATTTCCGAATAGTAAACATGTGTAATGCCAAAATACAGTCATTTTTGACAGTGTCAGTTCGCCACCAGATTTGGAACAAGCTCTAACTTTGGAAATGTCTATCTATCCTTAGTTCTTTGTCGCTCGCTTGAAGTTTGACTAAAAAATAGGTAAAAGATAATAACAATTGTTAAAATAAAACTTTTAACTGAATAAGAACATATTTTAACAAAAAAAGGTGAAAAACGAAATACATTTACAAAAAAAAATTACAAAAGATGTTCAAAATGATTTCCATTGATTCTTGGCTTTCTGTCGTTATAACCAACCATCATGTGAACTTCTATTTGCCCAGTTTACTTAAATGAAGCATTGTTGAACTAACTATTGCACACCAGTTTAATTTTTGGCTAATATACAAGTGACAGATCGCTAATTAACAGTATTTCAAATTTTACTTTTCCAGAAATCGAGAATTCAATTTTAGAATTTTTTTAAATTTTAATAAAAATAAAGGTGGATATGTTACATCACTGATTTCAGAAAAAAATGCTCTTTTAAATATTATTACATTTGACACTTCATACCACTAAAAAAATCAAGTTAGCCTTGTATTTTCAAAATAAATATTGGTAGAAAATTGAAAAAGATCTCACATTATAGAATATAAAAAGTTGTAAATGTTTCCTAAATTTCAAAGTGCTCTGTTAAGCCGTTCGCTTATAACGAATCCTCTTATAAAGAACATTTGCATAAAACAAACCTGATTTTTCATACAGATACCAACTCAGTGGTATGTCGTTGAAAACAAATCCTAAAGTTATATTTTAAAAATTCTATAGCTACAAATTTATTCTGTTTTCTTCAGTTTTCATTACTTTTAATGTTTTTATGTTTCACACTAAATAATCGTTCCCTAACATAATAAAGAATAATTATTTAGTTATTTTGTTCTGCCTTTTAAATCGTCTTTTAGATCAAATTAGGAAAATCGGTGGAAAAACCAGTGTTGTCTGGTACAGTCCATTGTTTCTTACTATCTCCATATCTCAAAAGATGTGATCAAAACATAGATGAATCAAATATTTTATCTAAATCTTTCAACTACTTTTACACTCATTAACGCATCCTCTAGACCATCAGTATCTTCTAGATATAGTCTGTGAAACTTTTAAATTCTTTTGAGTGGCAAATACCACTAAACAAAACACAAAAATCCCATATTTATCAGAAATATACAACTGATATGAATTCTTAAAATTGTGGGAGATCCCTAATTGTTCTGTGTCCTCTCAAGGATAAAAAATGGAAAAAGCAGTTAATAAGTTATTAGATTTCCCGTTTATCTTTTTCTTTAGTTGTTTTTAGATGATATAAAATTATCAGAAATTAGGTATAAACTTCATGCCGTCTAAAAAATTTCTTGTATGCCACTACTAACAACATATTAAAGCATTAATAGGTGCATATTTCATCAAGACAAACTATAAACTGCTAAAAACGTATTTTTTTTAGTCATTTAAAATGAATTTTTTCAAATTAATCTATATTTTTCCAGTAACTCAGCTTTTACCTTTTACGTAGAGAAATTTTTTTAAGATAGGATACATTCCAGTTGAAATTTATCCAAACTGAGCTAAACTTAATCACAGGAAACAATGAGTCATTTAATAATTACCTTTTATCATTTGTAGTTGTTTACCTAACACATTGTTTAAAAAATAAAAATACAGAACGTGCATTCTTAGTATTTTTGCAACATAAACATCAAGTTTAATTTCTGTTTCTAGAATAATTTAACACAAACACCATAACTATTAAATCCTGTAGTAATCGGTATTTTTAAACATATAAAATTACCCTAATTTTGTAATATTTGATAAATTTATTATTAAAAAGGGAAAAGTAACTTTGACTTGACAAGGACAGCTTAACATCTCAGCTTATTACCTTATGTTTAAATTGTAATTAATTAAAAAGCCGCAATAAGAGAACAAATTTGTAAAATAATTCACAATTGCTTACTAGAATTTTTGCTTTCATTTCCTTCTTCTGCGACATGGGTACCGGCATTCCCTTGATCTGCATAATCTCTTCCCATGTGGTTTGTTCATTAGACAAGTTTTCCGATAAATCTGGAAGCATAGCCACTTGCACATCTCCTGCAGTTGACGCCCTCCTATGCACAGTTGAGTCTCTTCGCGAACGCGAAGCTGTTTGTCTTCTAATTGTCCTGTTATCATTTGTACGAATCCTAATTGTCGCAGCTGTAACCACAATTCATAATAAGAGTTTAAGTAAAAACGTGAGTGCTCTGAAAATTTCATGAACCTAAACGTATGACTTCTAACACCACCGTCTTGCCTATACTGTGACTTATGTTCAATCAAATTGATCAGATGGCAAATTATTTATGATAGAAATATGTACACAAAAATAGAGGGTTAGCAGAATACTAATGAAATGAAATGTAAATGTAATGACTTGAAATTTTTGTTAAAGAAAAATATCTGATACAAGGCAGCTTATAAAAATCAGAATATTTGACAGATAAGTGATAAGTATTGACGATAGTATGATAGACGTTGGCGTTTTTATAGTTTTGAAACAGATATTACTTTCAAAAAAATGTCAGGACACCCTTGGCAAAACTGACAACACAAAACTGCAACATACCTGCCCTTGTTTGCTTGCTTGGCAGCAACGTGGCCAAATGTTTAGGATTTGGGTCTCTTTGCAAGGCGTCCAATTCAGCATCAGTGGGGTAACTTTCTTGATAAAACTCAGACCCTGCCTCTTCCCAACCTTGGGTCTTGGTGGGTTTTTTCTTATTTCCGCCTCCTGACATTTTGGAAACGCGGACGCGAGCAAATCTAGATAACGAATGAACAATACTTCATAAAAACAAAGCTGGAAATAAATATAATACCTGTAAATTTATAACTTCATCCTACACAGATTAGATAAACAACAACGTGTGAATTAGTGTGAGCTCGTTTTCCTGGTGCAATCGATGAAATCTAATCTTTCCTTGCTCATTGTTTAATTTTTTGAATTAATTCGGTGGTTGTAAACAATTAGCACAAAACTCATCGCTGTTGGCGTGAAAAAAATAACCAATCTATTTGACATCTGTCAAAATTACGCCTTATGTCATTGACCTTTATTAAGGGTAGTTTACCAATGCGTGGCGACGTAACGACGTAACGTATGATCCATACGGGGTGGCGGTTTTTTTATCAAGTTTTGGAAATTTTTCATTTGTTATCACTATCAGTAGTAGTAGTGTATGTCAAAATTGAAAATTTGCCTAATTTGCATTTTTATTTGAGAAGGAATAAAACGATCAGTAATATTTGTGTGAAGACAGCTCCCCAAACCAGCTCCTCGAAATTCCGAAGAAACCCGAACATGAAGCCAGTTTCACACTAGCAAAATACGTTTCAATTTGCGTAGATGTATGTTTGGTTGTCAGCTTTGAAACCGTTTAATAAAATAAAAATCCGAAAAAACACTAAACACCCTCTTAAAAATGACATTTTAAGAAAGTCACTTTGCTAATAGCGAAAAACTCAATTATTTACCACAAATTGCTTCTTAATTTTTCCCACTTTTTCACCTAATTTCAATATTTATAGCTCCGCAAATGCACTATTGCAGTTTTCGCCCCATTTCACCCCGAAATCGGTTTTGTCACACAATGCCCTTTTGACCACCAATTCAACAATAAAAAAGACGTTTTTCAAAAATAAAATTATGGCCTTTTAGTTGTCGGAACAATGTTAAAAAAATTTATCTTGTCCAGTTCCGCAAATGCACTATTGCAGTTTTCGCCCCATTTCACCCCGAAATCGGTTTTGTCACACAATGCCCTTTTGACCACCAATTCAACAATAAAAAAGACGTTTTTCAAAAATAAAATTACGGCCTTTTAGTTGTCGGAACAATGTTAAAAAAATTTATCTTGTCCAGCTCCGCAAATGCACTATTGCAGTTTTCGCCCCATTTCACCCCGAAATCGGTTTTGTCACACAATGCCCTTTTGACCACCAATTCAACAATAAAAAAGACGTTTTTTAAAAATAAAATTATGACCTTTTAGTTGTCGGAACAATGTTAAAAATTGTTATGTTGCCCAGCTCCGCAAATGCACTATTGCAGTTTTCGCCCCATTTCACCCCGAAATCGGTTTTGTCACACAATGCCCTTTTGACCACCAATTCAACAATTAAAAAGACGTTTTTAAAAAAAAAATATGACCTTTTAGTTGTCGGAACAATGTTAAAAAAATTTATCTTGTCCAGCTCCGCAAATGCATTATTGCAGTTTTCGCCCCATTTTTTATTTCACAGAATTTTTTGATAGTTGATAGCGATCGTCAGGATGGACCCATATGCAACTATACATTAAAAAATATATCCGAAATTGAATTAAAATCGGAAATAAATCAGGCTGAATTACCGGGCCTGCTAACAGATTATCATTTATACTCAATTTATTAGAGCTTTACATGAACAGTCAGACTACAATCAACTTGGTACTATTACTGTTTTCATTAATTATAATTACACAACTGTGTGATAAGTGAAAAGAATTTTCGGTAGAATCGTTTACTACGAGTTCCATATGTCCCAATTTTAAATAATTTTTCATGAACGAAATGTACGTACCCCTCATTTAGTTTATGATCCCTAGCTCTCCTTTTCTCCACCGACAACAAACGCTATTTTGCGTATCAGGCGGCGTTTGCTTAAAAGGACCGTAAACCATAAACCATAAACCGCCCATCTGGGAATCTCCCATGTGTTTTGTTAAAATGTTTTTCACAAGAATTCTGTGAAGGGTGTCCAGTAAATTATCATTTATTGCATCTTTATTTTCTATTTCCCAAAATCGGACAATATTATTACCAAAACAGGCGAGTTATGATAACAGGCGTGCATAAATTGGGCACTATTGAATCCCCAAATACCGGGCACCCTCTCTTTACGTGTTCGAGTCCTAGAAATTCGGCACCGCATCTTATCAGGTCAAAACGGATTATTACCTGATCACCCCTTTTCGGACATCACAGAAAAAATAGGCGAAAAAGACAACTTTACCAAAAAAATTTATTAAAGGTGTGAACATCTAAAAACAAGTTATTTTGTTTTCTTGTAATACAAATTTACGTACAGTCCGGGACATTTCTATTTGGACATAAAAAATTTGAATTTTCTGACATTTATACGTATATTCAGCGTCTATGTGAACAAAAAATGTTCTCTCTCTCATTCTATGGTCCTTGAGCTTTAATAACAGACTAGCGGCTAGGCCCCGCCGGTCTACAAATGTTCGCTCAGTCGAAATGTTGCGAGCGAGGTCGGAACAGTACGAACAGACCATAACGGATTTCCATTTCAGCTGGGCTGGTTAAGTCTAAAGAGTTTTCTGAGTATTTCAAAAATAATTACATTAACAATCGGCATTGATGGGCATATTGGAATAGTGGTTTTTATGGAAATATGTTGCGCGTGGCTGGGGCTTCGCCCCAGTTAACTAAAAGGAAACAAACCCCACGACCAATTAAACTCGAAAACGTGGAACTCGAAACGTGGAATAGTGTTTTTTTATGGAGCTAGGGTGGCGTACAGTTCATAAACATAAACACTATTCCACGTTTCGAGTTCCACGTTTTCGAGTTTAATTGGTCGTGGGGTTTGTTTCCTTTTAGTTAACTGGGGCGAAGCCCCAGCCACGCGCAACATATTTCCATAAAAACCACTATTCCAATATGCCCAGCTGAAATGAGAAGTCCGTTATGGTCTCCGTTCGTACTGTTCCGACCTCGCTCGCAACATTTCGACTGAGCGAACATTTGTAGACCGGCAGGGGCTAGCCGCTAGTTAATAACAGGGACATTTTTTAAATTGGTAGCATTAGAAAATGACAGTAAACAGCTGACTGATGTAAACAATAACACAATAACAAAGGAAATAGGAAGGAAATGTTATAATTTTAATCTATATAACCAGTGGCTGCTTTAAAAGCGTGTACTAACAGGATAATAAAATATTTATGCAAGTATTTTTGAAGGTAGAAACATTACTTGTCATATAACAATTATAGATTGTATGATGAGACGGGAATGGCACAACACAGAATTGCAGTCAGTGATTGTGCTGGAGAAAGCTGCTGTGACGTACTGACAGTACTGACTGTCGCTAGTTGTATGATTTGCGTAATTTGTGATATATTTTGTGTGAAAAACTGGAAAACAAAGTGCATACCTGCATAACCTCACTTATCGCAGTTTTGCACATTTTGATGATGGGAATTGCGGTTCAAGTAATTATGAGTTATAGATGGAGCTCACTGTTTACTTCAAAGTAAGTTCACGACATTTTTTAATTAATTAATAAAAAAAATATTAAAAAAATCACAGATAGTGTTTATAATTTGTAGCTGAAGCCTTTTGGGTCCACTTTTTTCGTTGTTATTTCCTGGTAGCGACTCTTGTTTCAAGCAGAATGGGTGTAAAGTTAAAAATAATCCCATAAAATTGTTAATATAACTCCGTTGCACTGGCATGGGGTATTTGAAAACTTACGTTTAACAAATACGTCACAAAGTCTCAGCCATCGTCGAAAAACATAATAAGGGCTTTATAACAACAAGCGCTTTCTGATTTTACTGTGGACGTGTGGAAGAATAGTGTGAAATATTGCGAAAAACCAACTTTTACTCTTGTTTACATTTTTGTACGTCTCTAACTGAGAGTAGTCGTCTTTTATAAAAAATATAGCTTACTAATAAAGGAAATTAAAGTGTTTTTATTTCTGGGTTGCCTCCAATTCCACTTTGCCCTTGCCTGATAATCAAGACACTGATAATGAAATTGGTGTAAGTGCATCGAATATAAACGTGTTGAATAGATGAATAAAAGAGAGACAACTGCTTTTTTCAAAAAGGCCATTTCAAATTTATTCAAAAAGCACACCCCCATTGAAAAGGGTCCATTCACGATGAAGTTTGGCTTCCTGCATGACATAGGTTTCGGGCACCAATCTCACTGTAAATGGTCTAAATTGGTCTTGCATCTCTAAGACATGGACTCACTGAGAGCGACTTCTGCAGTAGGCTTGAGACCTGCCTGACTGTCTCGCAACAATCTCTGCATTATGATTCCAAATCATTTTATAAAATGCTGTCAATTACAAGCCATGATATGAGGCATGAGGCCGTCTCAGTGTATGTCTTGTGGTGAACATTAAAACTGTTTCTTAAAGAACACAATGAGATCTGCTTCGCTACATGCAGCGCAAACAGGACTCAAAGACTAATCCCAAAAGACACAAAAAAACTGACACAGTTTCATAATTTTAAGCCATTGACAGCGTTTTCGAATGTTGGTGCAAAGACTTGTCGCGACGCAGGTTTCAGCCTTCCGCCAACGTCAGTCTCAGTGAAACCCTCTCAAAATGATCTCAGCGAAAACCATTCACAATGAAATTGGTCTATGAGGCCTATGTCGTGCCGCATGCAGCGAGATATGTCTCATTGTTAATGAAAATAGGGCCTTTTTTGTTGTTTAAAGTCGTTTTTTAAAACTTTTGTGGCAAATTTTACTGATGTGGCAGAGAGGGGGCATGCAATTGGAACATGACGATGACTACCCTAAAAGGCACTTCGAGGCTTTTATGGCCTTTTTAATGCAAATTTCAACTTTAAACCTGACAGTCATAT
This sequence comes from Tribolium castaneum, assembly GCF_031307605.1. Classification (NCBI taxonomy): domain Eukaryota; kingdom Metazoa; phylum Arthropoda; class Insecta; order Coleoptera; family Tenebrionidae; genus Tribolium; species Tribolium castaneum. Next base: position 11,623,663 of record NC_087394.1, read on the forward strand.
CAAGGTCAAACATAACCTCAACAGTACTCCAGCAACGGTACTTCAAAGCGTTTGAAAGTTTCTCCATTTGTTTTTAAGTGTTCTAGTTGGTACATTTTGCTGTACTTTACTACAATAAAGAAATATTTAAATTTTTATTATTGTTTACATTTGTCATCTGTCAAACACATCAAACAGCCAAGTTCCCTAAATTTGAGCTCTTATCTAGTTTTTGTGCTCTATATAGTCTCGCGTCAAGGTATGCGGTATGACGTATCTCATATAGAAATGTCCCGGACTATAGTTTGTGCCACAGCTTCCTTGATTAGTGAAGGGAGGTACCCTTTACACGGCTGGTCGCATTGAACAAAAAAAGTGTTTTTTGAGAGCTTACTTTATTGTAGCGCCATCTATTAGTTGCTGCTGAAAAATTCACTTGGTTTCAAACGTGACAGCAGTCATATTTTTTACAAATTTAAGTTTTCAACCTCTTTTGCACAAGATTTATACAAAATTTTGCTAACAGGAAGGCAAGACAAAGCTTAGTTTAATTTTTTTCCACAAGTTTTAATCTAAATTTGAAATGCAAAGCATTTGGACACTAATTACATTTTGTACAGTTGGTTGCAAATGCGTTCCAACAATCTTTTGATCATTTTCGTGAGCATAAAAATGTTTGTTTACCATTCGGCAAAATGTTCAAGTTTGTATGATGCTTTTTACGTTCGTTTTGTGTTTCGCAGTTCGCTCTTGGCATATGCTCTTGGTCGCTCACATGGCAACATGCGCTTTTGGTTCCTCATAGTAAAAACACGTGCCAAATGTTTGTAGAATACGTTTTCTACAACTATATAGCTAAAACTAATGCGTTTTGCCTTAGAAATCTTCTGCACTGACAGCAGTGTGACAACACTTAACCTTAGAACTGTCAGAATTGTTTTACTTTATAGTGGCTCCCTCTCAGAAACAAAAATATGCCAAGGAACTAAGCAATGCGGCCAGCCGTGTGAAGGGAAAGTCCCTTCATTAATCAAGGAAGCTGTGGTTTGTGCCATTCTGATACAATATACCTAGATGGCATTGCCACATCAGCGACCCCACTTGGTGCCTATTTCCAAGTCCCTGTACCACTTATCACTGATTTTTTTCCCTAATCGGGACAACAAAGCACATTTGTTGGATATTATCGCAAATTACGTAATCCTACCAGCTGTTCGATAAACTTGCGGAAAGTGCGCCAGGGCACAACCCGGCAACGCCGCCCTACAGTGTGGCCAAGTTGCGTTTTTGAAAATTGGTCCCAAAATCGAATCAAATTATACAAACCAGGCGTTCTTCGCCCGATAACGAGGGGCAACAGCTGGGCGAGCACGTCTTTTTCCAGTCCCCGACCTTAGGGTTAGGGTCGTACTGCAAGCGCCTAACTTCGACTTTGGGTTTTTCATTTTTAACGTCCGAATCTCGTACTTTGGGGTACCCGAACTTCTTCTCCTCACTTTTGGTTAGAGGATTTTCCATCTTATGAGAAAACGAACCGATCGTTAGCACTTATTTTCTCGCATTGTGACTATGACATTTGTTTTGGAAAAAAAGACAAGTACGAAACGTCACTTGATTTATTGTTGCCAAGTTCCGGTTGTTTTTCCCGGAAATTTTCATTTCCCCGGATTTGGGACCGGGTTAGGGTTTTTGCGTGCGACCGTTGGCAGCGGTTTGAACTAACCCTTGTTCTGTGGTTGACAGTTGACACCTTGTAGCAGCGTGTGAGCGTCTTGAGCGTGTTCTGCATCGATTAACAGGTAAGTCTTGATTGTCTTGATATTTATTAAATGTTATAAGTAAAATGTAATTCGTCTGACATTATGTTTATTTTCAACGATTGTGTCTAAAATTAAAGTAAATCAAATAACTGAATCCTGACCCACGACCACGTGGTTTTTATATTGTAATTGTTTTCGCGTCCAAAACATGGCAGTAATTACATAATAACTAGAATAATTATATTTATTATACTGTTATCACTAGGAAGTTGTAACACGTGTTGTACGGTAGGCAAAATTGCTTATCTGAATTTGTGTTTTTGTAAAGGTTTTTAAATATCGCAGAGAAAATGTCTGCTTAACGCTGACTCGTACTGTAAGTTGTTTCTATTGTTGTAATGTACAACTTTCACTTTCCTGTTAAATGTGCAACCCTCAATCCTTAACCGCTCGTGACGCCCCCCTTCTGGGAGCAGGTAGTTTTTCCTTCTTAAAAAGGACCGTCACAAAAATGAGGGAAGGAGACGCGATGTAGAGCTAAAAGTAAATTGTTGTAACGTTGTAAGTTGTTGGAAGTTTGTAGAGAATAAATCTGTTGAATTTTACACCTAGTATATTAATATTTCCCCTTTCTGAAGTATCACGAAATCGTGGATACAACACTATTCTTAGGTCCAAATCACACAATAGGTATTTTTTTTTATACTTGGAAGTAAGTGAATAATCTCATTTATCGGAAGAAAGGCATACCTATATATATATATATATATATATATATATATATATATATATATATATATATATATATATATATATTGGAATGCAACTAACTTTGAGAGAAATTGTGTTGTTGATAGAATGAGTAGGTAAGTTTATTAATGGTCAAGCTTATTTGCCTGTAAAGTAGCTATTATAAAGTAACTGCGAAAGGCAATTAGTTAACTTTAACAAACTAGTTGAGTTTAATGAATAACTGTTATTCTGAATATAGGTATGCCTTTCTTCCGATAAATGAGATTATTCACTTACACTTATATATATATATATATATATATATATATATATATATATATATATATATATATATATTGAAGTAATCTAAAAGTTGGATTTTTTTAAGCACAATTTGTTGCACAATTATCAAAGATGAGTTATCTGTTTACATTATCATCATCGATTAAATTATAATGAAAATATGTCTACCACAATTGTTGTTATATTGTTTATTACCGAATCTTTGCTATAAAACTATTATACTATTTATTATATGCGCTTTGGTTAACTTGATAATATTTTTAATCATCTCTCTTAATTTCAATTATCGTTTCAATTTGCTTTATCTGACTATCTTTTCGAGTGATTCTCCTATATTCAAATAAAACTTTTTAGTGTATTCCAAATATGAATAAAATATTTCTTCCAAAGTAATATAATATTCTTTAATTTCTTGATCCGTTTTTGTATTTAATGTTATTATTAGGGATTTAATATTACGAACACTCAATAAAATCCATATTGTTTTATTTAAATTAACTATTTGGCGAAATATTTATAATATATTTTGTTATCAATTTTTTATAATATGATAATTCATTTTTAATCTTATCATAATTTATTATTTGGTATTCTATTTTATAGTTTTCTAAAATTTTCTTTAAATCTTTCTTAATATCGCGTAAATTCAGTGGGGGATAGCCACACCCCACTGAAATTTCATATTGTATAAAGCATAAAAGATCATTTGTTATTATTATATTTTTCTTTTAAATAACGTAAACCATATATCGGTCAACCACGTACTCAAATTAATTTTATAGGAGTAGTTATTTTTATTTATAAAGTCCAACAGGCTTAATGGATTAGCATTAATTTTATAATTATGTATTGCCTTAAAAGATTATATTCGTTAACGTTAGTTTCCTATTTATCTAGCAATTCTTCTAATTTAAAATGATATTTCCTAACTTTTTTTCCCTTATTGTTATTCAACATCATTATTAATTCTTTAATCATTTTGTATATATTTATACAAATTTGCTTTAGCATTTTTATAATCTATTTCTTCGTATGAGATTTCCTAGTCCTTTAAAAAGTTCTTAAAATCGCGTTATTTCTTCAATAAATCCCATGAATTGAAGCAAATTATTTGTGATTAATATTTTTCTTTTTCTGCAAAAAAAACATATTTCCAAAAAAATACGACTATCAATTTTCTCTTAAAATCAACACCTACCTACGTCTTTACTTATAGCATTTGTTGATTTTTCATAACCCAATATTTCTGCTAAATCTTTACCTTTAAACAAAGGTTGATTATCATTGTCTAATATGAAAAATACGTCTTGATCATAAACTTTCAAGTAACAGTATTATCTATGTCAATAATTTAATTTTTAATTTTTCGCTTCTTCTTTCTTGGATGATAAAATTCTTTCCATACGTTATTTGTCTTCATCATATAATTACATCTAATAGTTTTATTTATTTTATTTTTTATAATACGTAGGTCCCATATTGCCTCGCATATTGTACTAGATCCCTTTTATTACAAGTATTTATTTTTTTGACAATTAATTAAATAAACATTAAATTGATCACCTCCTCCCTATACCACACATATTTTTTTGAATCTCGAGGCTTATCACAAGTTTACCTCAAAAGGGACAGTGTGTTTTATCATGCACTGTTTATAGATAATTTCTTATGAAAAAAATGTAATAAATTAAATGAATTGCTCACATAACGATGACCAAGAAGCACGACAAATGTTTCAGAAAAGGTTAAACGATATGAGAAGTATATATAATGTATGAAAATAACGTATTAACCTTGGCAAAACTAGATTTTCTTAAAATACACTTTCGTAATCTTGAAGTCTTTGATGAATAAATTTTCTAATAAATGACAAGTCTTTGCTCCATTTGTTTGGAATTAAAATGTCCAGATGATTTTTATAACTATAGAAATAAATATGAAAAAACATGTAAACAATGTAAAAAAGCAGTTAATTCTACTCGTTTATTATGTGATTGTGGTAGATATTACACTAGAACTAATTTTAAAAGGCATATAAAAACAGATTTGCATAAAAATGGATTGAATTTATTTATTTACTAAAAATTGTTTGTTAGATTTTTTCCTATAATAAATGGAACGAAGGAACTTAAGTAATCTTCGTTTATCTGAACTGTTTAATGTTGCAAAATCATTAGACATCAAATATATTAGAAAATATAATAAAGCAGACTTAATAAAAGCTATTATTAAAGCTGAAGAGCAATTACATAAGGAAATAAAAAACGGAAAAAAATCAGTTATGCCTCCTTTGCGGAATTCGGACAGAGTCCTCATGAGCGAAGCGAATTCAGAAATATTTTCATTTGATGATGATTTATTTGCTGAACCAAGGAAAAAGAGAGTTAGTAAAATCAAATGTGACATATGTGGAAAATATATCAAAAGCACCCGAATGCACCTCCATAAAAAAAAAAATTTCTGGAAATTAATGGTTAATGCCCCATATGGTAAGTCTATGCAATCTGTTAGAAACCAATAAAATATTAAATTATATTGTGATGAAGAAAAATTACAAAAAGCGATAAACAAACCTAATTTTAAACACAGAACTATATTTAGCAAACACCTGGCAGCAGTTCACAATTTTAAAACAAAAGTATTGTTTAATAAACCAATTTATATTGGACAAGCTGTATTAGATTTATCGAAATTGTTAATGTATAACTTCCATTACAATGTAATTAAAAATGCCGATTTCTATGAATTTATGAAAAACAATCCCGACTATTTTGATACAGCTGATTATCCAAAGGATCATCCATTATATAGTGGCGGTCAGCTCGGTTTGCGTGTGCGTCATCAATTTCATTTTTTCATTACCAACACAAAGCTGTAAAAAAATTATCAAAAACAATGCAATTTTAAACAACTAAGGGGTATCTAAGGGTGGTATCCTTGAACATTAATTTACATATGCACTTCGACAACACCATCAAGTGTCACGAATTTGTCAAACTGACATTGACAGTAAATTATAGACGTCATCGCATGGTTGTCGAAAGTGTTATCGGTGTTAATCGCAAGTATTTTCTGTTCGTTTATTGTGTTTTGTGATTTGCGTTTCGTTAGGTTTTTGATTCTGCGTTTATTAGTTCTTGTTTTGTGAATCTGTATTTTTTGTAACAACTCATAATTTAAACACTTCGTAACCTCAAAAAATATTTGATAGTTTGTCACCGCTATGCCCCTGCTATGTAAACGTAGTGACAGAAATGTCAGATGACGCACACGCAAACGGAGCTGAGCGCTACCATATTCGGATAAAAATAAGAAAGTAATAGGGAAGTTCAAAGATGAATTGAATGGTATTAAGATATTAGAATGCATAGGTTTAAGGTCAAAAATGTACAGTTACAGAACTGAAACGTCTGTTTCGAAAAAATTAAAAGGTATCAAAAAAGCAGTATTGAAGAAAGAAATAAGTTTTGAAGATTACAAAAATTGCTTGTTTAATCAAAAAGAATACTTTCATAGGCAGAAAGTGATCAGGAGTCATAAACATGATATATTTACTGAAGAAGTAAGGAAAAAGTCTCTAAGTTGGAAAGATGATAAAAGATACCTTTTACCTAATTCTACAGATACATTAGCTTATGGACACGTATTAGTATCATCATAGGTACGTTCATGGACATTGTTGAATAAATCGCTATTTTTTATTAGTGTTGAGGTAATAAATTAAGAAAACAATAATTACAATTACGATAATAAACATAAGAACAAAAATAATAATTTTTAATTTATTAACTTGTTGAATGAGACTTGAAAACTTTTTTCGGAATTTTGGATATTCTTCATTGAATATATTTAAATTCTTGAATACAGTACTTTCCATTTAATTTACAATTTTTGACTCTTTTCATTTATTGCTCTCATATTTTTTGTATGTCTTTCAAATATTTTCAAAGTTCTTTTCTTTACATCATCGATGTTTGATGGTATTACTACTGTTTTGTTTCTTAATTCTGCTAGCTTCTTAGGATAGTAATTATTGTAGTTATCTAATTTATATTCCAATTCATCTATTTTATTATTAGCGGACTCTAGTTCACAGTCAGTCATAATTAATTGTTCAAGGAATAAATTAGCTGCTTTTCTTGCAATATATTTATCTACAACTTCTTGTTTGAAGCCAACTATTTTTGCTCCATCTTCTAATCTGTCTATTTCAGTAATAATAGGTTTTAAATCTTTTTTCCATTTTTCTTTCTCATCGTTGGGAATGTATGAAACTAGTTTGTCCATTTATGACTGAAAAGTTTCTAAAGATTTACTAATTAATTTATCTGCTTCTTCATCTAAACTTATATGTTTACGACTACCTGCTTTGTGTTCTACATTATCGAATATTTTTTTATTTTTTGTTTTGCTTTTTCTCTCTTTTGTTCCCAATTGTTCCGATTTGTTCTCTTTTGTTCCGGATTGTTCCCGTTTGTTCTCATTTGTTCTCGTTTTACATGCAATCTTTATGCCAACTGAATTTAGCCCTACATTGAGGGAATTTCTGGAAATACTTTTAGATTTGCAAAATTCTGTCTTTGTTAGTTTTTTATTTACAGTCGAATTGAGATATTCGATAGCAAAGTTACGATTTCTCATTTGAGTTACTTCATTGATATTTTTTGGTATATTTAGTTTTTTATCTTGAGTAAAAGATTTGTAACTATTTTTAAATTGCTGGAGTTCAGATGGTTGTCTTGTTTTTAATGGTGTATAATATTCTGCTACAATTTTGTTTTCTCTAGTACTGGTCATTTTTTAATTTATTGTAAAAATTTTTGTATTACTCGTTAGATACTGAACGTTGTATTTTCCAACATAGTAGTGAATATTTCTGTAATTTAAAAAAATGTTGATATAGAAAAAAAGAATTATTGTGCAGTTTATTTCATACTACTCGGATTATAATAAACAAATATATGGTTTATTGTGTAAATTAATATAAAACCTTATTGTTGCAAGCAATGTAAGAAATAGCAATTAAACAAATCGTAATTCAAACAGGTATTTAAATGTGAAAAAAAAGTACTTTTTGCACAATTTATAAGTTCATCGAGGTTTAAAAATTAAAATTTACAAGCAAATCTGAAAAAAATTCTTAATTTGATTATTAATTTAATCTTGTTGAATTAAAAAATTAGCAATAATAACACTGGTGATGGAAGTTTTACTTCATAGTTAGTATCAACCAGTTTGTTTCTAGTGGTCTGCGCGATGTCTTTCCATCTGTGCAATTTAATTGGCGAGTAAAAGATTGATACGCAATGACCTTGCTTGTTCCTTTTTGTTTCATTATCTTTTAGGGTGTGGGGAACTTCAGAGGACGAGTAAAAAATTCCACTTTACAATAATACAGTTGTTTATTTCAGAACAAAATACAACACTTTAATAGGCTGCTGTTGAGGTTTTTCTATACTTTTCTTTTGTGTACTGCTCTCATTGACAAAAGACTTAATTATTTATATGCTTATTTGTATTACAGATTGTAGCCGAACCAAAGTAAAAATGAACGAGAGTTCTTCTCTAAATGATTCTAAGGTGAGTCAGTCAGGTTTATTGGTGGAATTCACAATCATTAGTAAAACTCTCCTGTATTAGAAATTAACGGTGGCAATAATTTATTATTAGTAATAATAAGTACATATAATATAATTTTCAGAAACTTTCAATTTAAAAACCACAAAAATAATCCTAATCACTTTATTTATAACAACTATGCTAATGCATTTAGTAACGAGTTGTAATTTTTTTCTGTTTTTAGGATTCAGAAAAGTCGCTGTGCGAACTGGCAAGTCATGAATTCGCCACAATCAAAGAGACAATTACCTTTGTGGACAAGACCTTGTTTATCAAATGTCTCTTAAGTGATACTAGTAAAATAGTATTACTAACGGCACCTAGAGCTTTTGGAAAAACTACCCTCATGGATATGTTGAAGCAGTTTCTACTGGGACGAAAAAGTTTATTTGAGAACCTTAAGGTTTGTACTGAAGAAATACGATTTTTTTCAAAGCACTGCAAACTTCATCCTGTGATACATATTGATCTCGGGCCTGTTCGTGGTAGCAGTTTTACTGAAGTTAAGCACAAATTGGCGTTGGCTATAAATCGTACATTCAGAGAACATTCATACCTGATGAAGACGACTGATGATGGTACCTTAGCTTGGGCAAGTGACAAGTTACACATTTCTAACTTAAAAATAGCAAGTTTTGAAAAATTTTGCAATAGAGAAAAGTGCATCATGTTAAGTGAAGCTGATTTGGTAGATAGCTTAAGATTTTTATCGGAAGTTTTACATACACATTATGAGGAAGATGTTTTCGTACTCATCGATGAGTACGATGCTGTGGTGGGCCTGGTATTCGAGTCTTGTCCGAATAAAGATGACATTGGATTAATTAATGATTGTCTAAAACATTTCATGGCTAATACGCTGAAATTCAATGATTTCATAAAACGCTCATTAATTTTTGCTTGTGTTCGGTTGGCCGGAGCCTTCTCAGGGGATGCAGCAAGAGTTATAAGATATTATCCGTTCCTAAGTGATCTTCGATACGCACCGTACTTAGGATTTACGGATGAGGAGGTAAAGCATCTACTTGAGCTTCCAGAAGTTAAAGCTGCTTGTGGGAAAGTAACATTCAAAACAATTACGGAATGGTATGATGGATATATGGTATCTAATAGCCCATTGAAAATATTCAGTAGCTGGTCAGTCTTGAACCTTTTGAAAAGGGTTTATACAACCGGTACGCTCAAATATTCCTCTTTCTGGATTATCAATCCAGGTCATGTAAAAAATCTGGGGAAGCTGTTTGCGGAACCTTCAGTTCGAGAAAAAATTGAGGAACTTATTTCTAATGGTGAAGTTAAGATAAGAAGAGTTACATCAGTCAATGTCCAACATCTAAAGAGTTTACAGCAACTGATTTCTTTAGAGTTTGATGAAATATCGGAGGAAATTGTGGAGTTATTTTTGCATTTCTTGGCTGATTCTGGTTACTTTAATATATTGTCAATTGATAAGAAAACAGATGACATTGAAACAAACACCGAGGATGAAGATGAAGATGAAGAATGGGCTGATTTTGAAAATGACTCGACATTTTGTGTTTTAAAAATACCTAATTTTGAAATTAAGCAACATGTCCGCAACCTTTGCTATAGTGAAGCACTGGCAGTTATACGTAAATTCCACTTGAACGCTAGATCTGTTAAAAATTATGTAAGTGCTCTGAATATACTATTACAAAGTACAAGTGAGAGGGCATTTGTTGATCTTGCAAACGCCGTATTAGTATTACTCTCTGAATCACAGAAGATTATGAACGAAAAAGAACTTCATCACATCTTGTATACTCTGGTATATGACTCCAGATACTTCGAAACACACAGTGAGGTCCAGATCAAGAAAAAAAGAAAAGGACCAGGGATAGCCAATACCCTAGATGTGGTGATAATCAGTAAGTACGTTGGAATCATTTTTGAATACAAAATGAATTCCAAGTCTGCAAATGAAGCTTTACAACAAATTTTTGAGAAGCAATATTACACTAAATTTGATGAACCTGACTATAAACACATTTCAAAAAAGATTTACGCTGGTTTGACATTCGAGCCAGAGGAGAAGAAAGTTTTTATAACATATCAAGTTGGAACTGAAGGAATAAGTAAATCTGTCTGTAGTGATACACTATTATAATTTATTATGTTAAAAAAATTAATACTTATTTTATTATTCTGCTAATGATTTGTTTATAGTGGTAATAATAAAATTCTATTTAAATTTCCAAATGCAATTTTACTTGTTACCAAAATCCGTTTGTTCACCAAGTTCAGCTAATTTTACTGTCCTGTTGATTCGCCAAAGACCAAAGGCTCATGAGTCGAAGACGAATTCAGGATTGATGGTCGTGCCGATGATTCTCCTCGATAGACACATACCTATAAACGGTATAAGCTGTCGTGAAAGAGGAGATGCTGTAAAAATAAGTCGGAATGAAAACGGGGAATGTTTTGCACTTATTTTTATTAATTCTGTAAATATTCTGAATCCAAGAATTATCATGAAGGCATAGTCGAATATTGGGGTGTTGAATTTGATAATTAAGACACAAACCGAACATGTTTACGATAACATTAAAGTTTTAATAGCGATCTCTAAATGAAAATCCATAATGGAGTGTTCAGATATTTTAGTAGACTTCGAACAATTAGGTGTATCTTTTTTATGTGCGTATAATAGTTGAATACAGTTGGGGTATGCAAAATTTATTTGGTAATCATTTTTAACACCTTTGCCATGCGCCAATTGGCTTGGTCCAGAAATGAAAAGCTGTTTTGAGGTGTGTGAAATCTAGAGATTTGACAATGGTTTTAGAGCAGTTTTGAGGTAATTTTAATTGATTTTTGCATGCGCCAATTGGCTTGGTCCAGAAATGAAGAGCTATTTTTGGGGTGTCTAAAATCAAGGCATTTTGTAGGTTTTTTAGATATTTTTCTTATGTTTACTTTTAGAAAAACAACAAGTTTGTAGAATTCTACCCTGTTTTTTCATGTGTCCAATTTTTGGTGGTCTACACATATTTGGATACTTTTGGGGTGGATAAAAATTAATGCATTTTGAGTGGTCTTAGGCGTTTTTTAGTTGTTGACTTTTGGGAAAACAGTTAGATTTGTAAGATTCTACCTTGATTTTTAAGACGCCAAATGTTCTGGCCCAGAAGTAACATTCTATACTCTACTAAAAAACAAATAAATTTTTTTAGATTTTTTTAAGTGACATCGATTTTTTTGTTTTTTTTTGGGGTTTTTGACTCAGTTTGGCAATTTTTCGGTCTAGTTACCTTAAAGTTTCCAAAATAATTACGTGTTTGGATTAAAAATTTTGATATTTTAAAACTAATTTGACAGATGACACAAAATCAAATCAAAAACACTTAAACAAAAATCAAATTATTTTTTTTAATAAATTTTTAAACAAAATGATAAGCACCTTTTTTAAATAGCAAAGATTTTTTGGTAAATTATTCGTTTTTAATGTGCTAGATAAAACATTTTCGACCTAATTCAGCAATTTTTCGTTTTATTTTCATGTCTGGCGAATTCAACCTGTCGATAATCCAAATAATTGGTAATTCGAACGCTTTGATTGCGTGAAGTATTTCTATGATCCGAACTCTTGACCTCTGTAATTCTAAACGTTCTCAGACAACATAATTGTAACACTTAAAACAAAACAAATTAAATAATTAAACTTAAAAAATAATTCAAATTTTGTTTCTTTTTGTTCAAATTGTTCAGCAATTTAACTGTTAAGTGTTTTATGTTTCACTTTTTTTTAAACAAATAATGAAAAAACAAAATTCTATGAGTTCCTATAAATAAGTTCTGACCAATATTTTTTTCTTATAATTTTTTTTAGTACAGTTAAACTTCTGTGTGCTGAATTGAGTATGAGAAGATCAAACAAATGCGAAAAAGATCACTTAGTTTAAGTTTTCCTTATGAGAAATTGATATAAATTATTAATCACAGTATGCTTTGCTAATTTATGAGTCATTAATTAATCTAATTTACTACATACTTGTGTTTCCAATTTTTTAACCTGGTTTGTCGAATAAGGCAAGAAGTTCAGAATATGTTTCTATTGATATTTTTTATAGTCACAATCGTGAACGGTGTACAATTTTTCTCTTATTTTATTGATTTTCTTATTCTTCTTAACTAGTTTTATTACCTACTTATTCTAATTAACTCATAGAGTAAATTTTAGCAAAAAAATACAAAATAATAAGCAATTTTTTTAACTCTTTGTGCGATTTTTATTAAAACTTTAGTCTAGATTATCTTCCTAATCTGACTTGACTGCAAAAAAAAATTAACAACTCCTTTTCACTTAAAAAATAGTAATTTTTGTATTAAGTGCGCGAAATGAGTGTTTTTTTAATGGCGCCTGAGAATGTTATTTTAGTCGAGACCGCCAGGTCGAGACCTAAAAGACATTCGAAGGCGCCATTAAAACATGAATTTCGCCACGAATTACAAACAACGTTTTTTCTACAGCCTCCAGATGAAGAAAAAAGTAACAGAAATTAGTTGGAACAAAATGGTCTGATAAATCGAGTTGCTTGCATGGTTACGATGATAAATAAAAGTGATAGTTGCGAAAAATTTGTCACAATAGGTATTTTTGTTGAAGAAGTGTGATGGATTTTAGCAGCGAAAACGAAATAGATGCAATTGCAAGCGCGGCAGTGTCGAATCTTTTGCCTGCTAAATCAAGACCGCAGTACGAAAAAACGTATCTTCAGTTTCGGCAGTGGTGTTCTATGAAAAAGATTGATCAAGTAACGGAAAATGTTTTGTTGGCGTATTTGGAAGAAAAGTCTACCACCTTAAAGCCACCAACACTCTGGGCCCTTTATGCGATGTTGAAAGCCACCTTAAACGTTAAAGAGAATATCGATACACGTAAGTTTCCGAAGTTAGTGCCCTACCTGAAAAGCAAAAGCGTAGGTTACAGAAGCAAGAAGTCGCAAATTTTAGACAAAGAAGACATTAGCAAGTTTATTAATGAAGCAGATGACAAGATATATTTACTGATGAAGGTAAACTTATCATATTAGTGTAATACAAATCAAAACAACTCGTTTTATTTATAGACTGTGCTAATTTTGGGTATATCGGGAGCCCTTCGACGTGAAGAATTAGTTAAAATGAAGCTAACTGACATAGAAGATAAACAGTCTGTCTTAATTGTGAAGGTGCCTGATACAAAAACCCACTGCGAACGAATATTTACTGTTTCAAATTTAGAAAATATAGAAATTGTCAGAAAATATAGAGCTTTGCGGCCTCCACGGGCGACTAGTGACCGTTTATTTTTAAAGTATACCAACGGAAAATGTGTGAATCAAAATGTTGGAATTAACAAAATCGGAGAGATACCAAGTTTGATTGCAAAGTGGCTTAACAAAGACGAACCTAAAAAATATACTGGTCACTGCTTCAGAAGAAGCTCTGCCACTCTTTTGGCGAATGCTGGAGGTGATCTAATTTCAATTAAACGTCATGGGGGCTGGAGAAGCAGCACAGTGGCAGAAAGTTACATCGAGGACTCTTTGAATAATAAAATTGAAATTGCCAATAAAATTCAACCTTCTTCCTCCACAGAAGAAAACAAAATCACTCAACCTTCTACATCGGCTTCTTTTAATGGCGAAAATAACTTTCATTTACAAGCGTCTTCACTCAGGCCTCTGGGGATAAACGGGGGCACGTTTTCGTCATGCACATTTAATTTTCATATGTCAAAGTAAATATCTATTATTATTGTTTTGTAATATTGTTCTGTATAATTATAAAACCTTTAAAACTACCTCTCATTATCGATCCGTCTCTTCATTTCGGTTGCTGTTGATGTCTTTTCGTGTTACTAAAATTGTAACAGAAATAAGTTGGAACAAAATGATCTGAAAAATCGAGTTGCCTGCACAGTTAAAAAATATTATTTTTTCACTGTGAAACCGTGAAAAAATAATATTTTTTCACAGTGAAAAAACGTCAAACTTCGCGCATAGGTAACCATGCATAAATGTCACGATTTTTTGACGGCTGTAGAAAAAATATTATTAAATGTGACTAAACACTGAAAAAGACAGTTTATGTATTGAAAGTTTTGACATTTATATTATAATTGAATTACTTGTAAGCATTAGAAAGATATTTCTGTATAAACCATTGGCTTACAGATACACATTATTATAATAGGGGTTGTTGATTACCTATTAGACATTACTCATTATTAACTGAATTAAAAAAAACCTATTTCAAAACTTCAATTTTCCTTACATTTTCGTAACGTTGAACTCAAAAAATTTCATGTATTTTGAAAATTTACGAAGTGTTCCTGGAACAAAAATGTTGGCCCCGTCCCAAATACCCGGAAATCATAAATTTTGCGCAAGTGTTTTCAGTTGCTAGCCCAGAACCCTGGTCACTCTCCCGGCCATTGTCCCCGCAAAACTGGAGCCCACCCTCATTTAAATTTTATAACGTCATTTCGCAAACTTTACAATGGCCTTGCAGTTTTGACAGCACTTTTTCCGGTTGACTTGCCGCGAAAGGGTGCGTTTTGGTTATTGTAGGTGTTGTGTTCGGGGGATTACCGGCTAAAGGAACAAAGCCGCTTTGTTCGGAGTCGTGCCGAAAGGCGCTCTCTGCGTTCAATTAACGAAATCAAGCGGAGATTTTATTTCTGGATTCATTTCCACGTATTTTAATTTGGCCTCTCATCGTATAAAGTTTTGCAATTAATTGAAAAAGTTAAATTAGACCGCCCATGGGGGGGGGGGGAAATTGGTTGAAACTTTCTGAATGTCTATCAAGAGTGGTTTTGGCCCAAAAAGTGGAAAAATGTTGGCGATCTCTTGCACAATTGTGTAGATAACGGGAGGTTCATGTCCGTCACGTATTGTGAGCTGTTGGACTGGTGTCTGGTGACATAAGAGAGAGCATAAATCTCCGTGTAAAATCAGTAATGAGTATAGCCATGTGCAGGTCCGGCCCCACAATGGGTTAAATAATTCCTTAACCAAGGCATTTACGAGCGCCTTTTGTCGTGTAATGCCTTAGCTACCGGTCCTATTGTGTTTTTTGCTTTCCCTTTCAAAATTTTCCTTTTACGGGGCCATTTATAACCCCTTCGGTGACAGAAGTTGATCGTTGTCCGCTCCTACACCCCCGAATATTTAGTCCTTGCTGTAGGCCGTCAAGATTTTATTAATGATACGGCCACTGTCCACTTGGCGCCGGACAAAAGGCCCTCAAGAACACCTCGATAATTATCGCTTAAACACCATTTAAAATTCTCGGAAACGTGATGCAACTCAAGAGCTGCTCCGCAGATGAATACACTTGGAGAAAAAATCTACAAGTGTGACGGCAACCAAGCGAAATTCGTGCTCGGTTAAGCCTTTACGGGACGAAATCTTTTAAGCCCCAAACACCGCTTTACAAAATGGATAAAGAAGTATTGATATGTGAGCTGAGCGAACCCTTTCAAGAGGTGTCCGATGGGACATTCGAGTACAATCGCCCGAGAACAACCAACCCCTTCACAAAAGAAACGCCTTCAAGCCCCTAACAAAAAAACCCATTTAAACGATATTTTTTGCCGCGTCCGCGGGGGGCAGCACCTCACCAAACCAAAAAAAGCAAACTATACGTGACCCAATTACAATTAAGCCGTAATTTTGAGTGATAAGTGCGTAACAATCAATTAGACACTATTTGTGCCAATTTCGTGTTAAGTACCCCCGGAATTGAAAATTTAGATTTTGGAAAAAACCAGTCGGTATGGTAGGTCGCACAATTGCCAGAAATTTCTAGGTTAGAATACCCAGCAAAAAACCAGGCTAGAATGGCAAATTTGGGCTGAATTGCCTTCCAACGTGTTTTTTTGAGCGGCCGAAGGCACCTAACGTGTGCCCCTATCGTTTCTTTGCGCCCCATTCGTAAAAAAACAGGTGAGGGAAAGTGGGGTTAGGTCCAAGAACATGTGGAAATTTCCAATTGTTTTGGCCCCAACGCAAATATTTATCAATTGGAATGTGTTTACAATTTTACGGGTTAACAACGCCCGGTTTGTTGTTTGCCGGTAAGTGAGGTTATGTTTGGTTTCAGGAGCCGCATATTTTGTCCGTTGTACGAGCACAAGCCCCAATGCGAGTAAAGCGTCCGATGAGGAGCACCACTCATTTACATGCAATCTTAATTCCAACTGAATTTAGTCTCATATTAAGGGAATTTCTGGAAATACTTTTAGATTTGCAAAAATCTGTCTTTGTTAGTTTTTTATTTACGGTCGAATTGAGATATTCTATAGCAAAATTACGATTTCTCATTTGAGTTACTTCTTTGATATTTTTTGGTATATTTAGTTTTTTATCTTGAGTAAAAGATTTGTAACTATTTTTAAATTGCTGGAGGTCAAATTGTTGTCTTATTTTTAATGGTGTATAATATTCTGCTACAATTTTACTTTCTTTAGTATTTGCCATTTTTTAATTTATTTTAGAAAATTTATCTGATTATTAATTAGGTACATGACAACAAAAAAATGCTTGTTTTTTACACCTGCTAGAGTATAAGCCACCAAACTCACACCATTTGTGGAGGTCAATTTTTTCGAGACTAATTTTATACTCACAAAGAAAGTATAAGACATCTATTCAGAGTTTGGGTAAAGATTAACTTATAAAGGTTAACTTACAAGGGTATACCTGTTTATTTTTTTCTGTTCCGTATAAAAGATTTAAAACTGTTTTTGAATTGTTGGTGTGCTTGTTAACAGTGTGTAGTTAATACTATGGGTCAATCTTGCTTGCTTTATTTTTTACAATTTAGTAATGAAAAACAGGTATTTTGATATGTCATTTGAGTTGTCAAACGCCCTTCATTTTATCACTAGTGTTAAAAAATAACATTATTTTATAATTATTGTTTAAAAGTACAGTGGAAAAAAATGATTTTCATCTAGTTGCTTGTGAGATTTTTTCTCATGGAATGTTTCCTGTGCCGCTTCATTGGGATTTCTGTCAATAAATGTCATCAATCAATAAAATTGACAATTACAAATTATTACAATTTTCGGAACTGTAGTAACACACACTTTCCATGTACAGTTTGTAAGAAAATACCTACTGTCCTACATTTTAGAGGCGTACATCCGACCTGGACACATAAGGTAAATCGAGAATGGCAATATTCAATTCTTTTTGGTTAGAGTACTGCCGTCCTTATTTGCGTATAGCGGGACTACGTATTTTTACATCAGTAATCCAAACGAGACTTGATGAAAATCATTTTTTTTCCACTCTGTAGAATATCATTAATATATTCAAGGAATCAAATTTATTATATCCTCTTGGAGAAACATCCGTTTTTATAAGCAGACTCGTATAATTTCTTTGATTTTAAGAATCTTCAGAATTACTCATATCAAAATGGTTGCTTTTCGTGACTGATTCGTAAAAAATACTAGTATGCAATACGTTGCAAAATGCCTTTGTTTTTTGCAGCTTATTGCATAAAGAGCTTAGAGCTATTACAAATTCTATTTTGAATTTTGTCATTAATCCATTGACTTACAATGTCCGTAAAAGGTGCATATTGTACATACTCAAACTTATGTAAATATTGCATAAATTATAAGTTAAAGGGTTAATTCAAAATTCAACGTTTGTTAAACTCACTCAAGGTTTGTCTATCATGCTTCCCATTTCTTTGTAGTATTTTTCGATTTATTGTGCAAACATTAATTCGTGGTTTTCATTCATTGTTACAGGCAGTTTGTTTATTATGGAGGATAATCCGGCCAATCCTTTATCATCTACCCTTTCACCGGATTTTGAAAAAGTCTTGGAATCCGATACTTTTGTTGATAAAAGTGCGTTGATGTTGGCAGTTTTTGAAACGGACGTTCAACCTATGGTATTGTGTACCGCACCGCGCCGATTTGGCAAAACTGTAAACTTATCCATGATGCAACGATTCTTGGAGTTGGAAGTTGATAAAAATGGAAAGGAGAAAGCAACGGTTTTGGAAGACAAAGACAATTACAAACTGTTCAGTGCTGCAAGGTTCAACTTAAAAGTCATGCAGAATAAGAAGTTTGTAGAAACTCATTTCGGACAATATCCGATAATCGAAATAAATTTTCTCTGTGATGATGACGTGAAAAGCAAATCTGATGCAGTGAATGTGTGTAGAAGCGCTATATCGGAAGCTTTTAAGCAACACAGATACCTTTACGAATCCAAATTGTCACCGTTGAAAGACGATGAAAAAGAGCTTTGCGAACAATGGTGTGGCGAATTTACCTACAAAGGAATTCCAGATGAAGATGTAAAGAAGGGGTTGGGACGCTTGGCAGTTTATCTGAATAAGTTTTATAAAAGAATGGTTTTTCTACTCGTTGACGAGTACGACTCGATCATTTCAAAAGCGTTGTATAAAGTGAAGAACGCTGATCCAGAGACTGAGCTTGAAGAGCTAGAGGCAGCTGCCTCATTCGCAATTGAAGTAATTGGAGATGCTCTAAAAAAATTTTCTGAGATCATTAAAGGAGCGTTTATTACCGGAATTTTGGATGTGGGTGGTGTAGCGATTTCCACTCTATTGGGTAATGTATTGCGATGGCAATTCGGAACCAACAATCCGTGCCAAGATTTCTATGGATTCACTGAAGATGAAGTTTGTACTCTATTTAATCGGTTTGCAGTAAAGGAGGAATTGGGAAAAAAAGCGAAGGCTAAATATAATGGGTATTTAAATGGCTCGAAACAATGCCTATATAATCCTCAATCGATTGTGCAGTTTTTGAAAAATTTATCTCTGGGAGAAGGTGCTTTAAAAAATTATTGGCAAGAATCTGGTTACATTCACAATATGTATAAACTACTTGAAGAAGGTAGCGTGAGAAGGTTGTTGTATGAACTTCTACAAGGTGTTAAAGAAGATTTTCAATTCACGTTAAAACCGTTAGACTTAAGTGATCTGAAATCTTTGCATAACATATTAGCTAAACAAAGTTTGACTTGTCGCGAAGAAATAGTTGTTCGATTTCTTGTATCTCTAGGATACTTAACATATTCATTTGATGATCACAAACTCCAAATACCTATCCCTGAGCTAATTGATGAATTTATGAAGCTGCTACGAGCTTATTTTTTTGAAAGATTTGGTATTAACAGTGAATTGGCTGAAGATTGTTCAGCATCATTTTCTAAGCTAACCGTTCTCTGTGGTGAAGGTGATTTATTAGCAAAGTTCAAAGAAGAATTAGCAAATTTTCAAAATAGTATAACCTGTCTACTTCAACGTTCAACACTTATCGATCCATTGAATGAGGCAACTTTACAGAGTATAATTACATTGACATGTAGTAAAGCAGGATTTCTCTTCGGAAACGAAATAACAATTCCAATTCATAGAACCAAAGTTGATATAGTACTGTTTAATGATAAATCTGGGATAATAATGGAATTAAAATGTGGTCCAAATACTGTACAAGACGCATTTAAACAAATCTTTCAAAATCGGTACTACAATGTTTTCACAAATAAGAAGTATTTTGATGAACGTAAGAAATCTCCTTCTCTTTCTTTTGTTATGGCAATGCATGTGGATTCTGACAACAAAGGATCTGTGATGTGCCTGCGACGTGAGGATGTTATTCACGTTCTGGATGATCTGCAACTTGACGCTAGAAAGTCATCGCTAGAAGATCGCATTGAGATAGCTGTTAATTCTATGAGTGAACGTTTCATTAACACTTGTTGCGAAAAAGCAATTCTTGTCTCTTAACATACCAGAGAAACCAAAAGCTGCGGTTCAGTTTTTGTTTGAATTTAAAGTAGCTATTTTTAAGTTCAACGCGGCATGTTAATTTCAGTTTCGATCAACTAAATCTGTTCCATTTCATATTTATATATAGTTATAATAAAACATGAATTACAGAGTTTATATTGTTTTAGTAGAAATGCAAAGACTCCTTTTTGATATTGGACTTTAATAATTGGAAGCCGGTCTGATGGGTTTTAACGGTTCAGTTACCCAAACCAGCTTGATCAGGAAATGAAATCCACAATATTTCGGGGTATTCAGGATTGATGGTCGTGCCGATGATTCTCCTCGATAGACACATACCTATAAACGGTATAAGCTGTCGTGAAAGAGGAGATGCTGTAAGAATAGATCGGATTGTAGTCGGGGAATGTTTTTCGTACGACTGTCCGATTGTTTCTAGAGTGACAGTGTCGGGGTAGTCTTTAGCCAGTTGGGCCAAATAAGCATTAATCTTTAAAACAATAACTAAAAACGGGAGTTATTTTTTCGAAGTGTTATGTTACCTCAGCGTGGCGTAAATATTGGTCAAAAGTAATTTTTCCCAAACCTAAAGCTTGTCTCGATTTGTGGTAGTGTTTTTCAGCCTGAATGGCGGTTCCAACATTTTCGATTTCAATGCTAAACTCAAGATTGTTGAGCCCTCGTATTTGGCACTAGACAAGCACACAAGGGCTAGTACTATCAGTACTGGCACTTTCATTGCGATATCTACTGAGGTATCGAGAGCAGAATCTCTTTTATAAACGTGGTGGATAAACAACAGTCTAATCTGCTGATTCTTCGATAAAATTGAATTGAATTTGTCCTAATTCTCTTTTAATCCAGTGTTTTAACGGATTACGTCTTCAAATATTTGTTTAGTGGTTAAAAATCCAGCTTCAATAGTTTAATCTCGTGATATTTGATCCTTGAGTGATACAAGACTTTTGTCTATTATTATTAGTTGTGACAAAAGAGCTAACAAAAGTGAAAACGAATAAAAAATTTATCCTCGATAAAAATTAGTTTCATCAATAATTTTTTTAGAAATGTGTAAAAAGTGCCATAAATTGCGACTTCATAATTAATTACCCGATTTTAACAAATTACTGAATAAAAAATTTCTCAATTATTTTATATCGTACATATTTTTGAATTAATGGTCCGACTAATGCCATTCAAATACTTTCGTGTTAATTATTATTTATTACTTCTTGTTAGTGTGATTATTTAATATAACGTTTGGGGCCCGTTTATAAAATGGTTTGTTAAAATTTAATTCGTTGTTAAAAGTTAACAACGCAAATGAAATCAAATTTGCTAATTTGTTAGTTGCAAATTAACTTAATGGCCCTTAGATATATATATATATATATATATATATATATATATATATATATATATATATGTATATATATATATATATATATATATATAAAAATAAAAGTGTCTCAGATCAATGCAAAGCGCAAACAACATTCTTTTTATCAAAACTAAATTACTTACATAATGAAATTTGTAAATGGTTTCTAATAATCTTAAGCAAAAAATTTTTCTTAATTTCTGGGTTTCTGGGTCCATTAGTTATAACTATAACTTACTATAACTATAAAGTCTACTTTTGTGCCCTATTTCAATAAAAAAAATGCAAATCCGCTGTTGCTATTTTCATTAAAAAGGTAGATCTTTAAATTTAAACAGTCAGTATACAGCGTGCTCAAAAACTGGCGCACCAACTCATTGGTGTGTGGTAGAGAACTGGTTACATATAAAGGTAAAAATAGTAAAAAAATTCTTTGAATTAAAGTTATTGATAAATAACTAATTTTAGATAAATGATATGTGGCAACGTTGTCTAACAGTCATGATCGCAATAGAATTTGATCAACAATAAAAATAAATTATTTTTGAAACGGTTTCCTAGGAAATAATTCCCAGTGTTGGCACATCTACACATTGTGATTTTTTGGATGAATTTTAATTTTTTTTAATTAAAAAAACTGCTAAAATCTGATAGTAAATTTAAAAATAATTATTCATCGTTTTGTTACGGAACGATTACCTGGTATGAAACATAGAAATATAAAAAAATAATGATAACTAAAGAAGTTAACACAATAAGTTTGTAGCTCAAGATTTTTTAAAATATGACTTTAGGAATTTTTTTAACATTTTTCCCGTGATCTACACGTGCTTCTCAACAACGTACCACTGCGTTGGTGCGCCAGTTTTTGAGCAGCCTGTAGATAAATCTAGATAATTCTTTTGTTCTACACACATTCACTGAAACTTGGTTAGATAATAACTTGATAATATCGGGTGATTCAAAAATGTGTGGCATAATTTTAACCACGAATACCCCTCTACAATTAAGAATAGATAGGATAGTATTTACTGACCCACCACAAAAAATTGGAAAATTACAATTTTTCAAAAATTGGTATGGAAAAATGGTTTTTTGAAAATATTTTTGTTACCGTTCATGCGATTATTATGAAATTTTGCATGCCAAGAGACACAAAGACGCCCTTTGATATGGTGTAAATGGAAATCTTGTAAAAGCTATACATTTCCGGTGACAAGGGGGCCCTTCCAGTTTTTAGGTGATAACTCAATTTTTCGGCCTATAAACACGTATTTTTGATGTCAAAAATCAAAAGCCCAATTATTTTTTAATAAAAAAGGTACTCTTGCTTCATGTCGTCAAACTGTACCGTTCTCGAGTTATTTGGGATTAAACTAAACTCTAAAAAAAACGTCTTTTTTATTGTTGAATTGGTGGTCAAAAGGGCATTGTGTGACAAAACCGATTTCGGGGTGAAATGGGGCGAAAACTGCATTAGTGCATTTGCGGAGCTGGACAAGATAAATTTTTTTAGCATTGTTCCGACAACTAAAAGGCCATAATTTTATTTTTGAAAAACGTCTTTTTTATTGTTGAATTGGTGGTCAAAAGGGCATTGTGTGACAAAACCGATTTCGGGGTGAAATGGGGCGAAAACTGCAATAGTGCATTTGCGGAGCTGGGCAACATAACAATTTTTAACATTGTTCCGACAACTAAAAGGTCATAATTTTATTTTTAAAAAACGTCTTTTTTATTGTTGAATTGGTGGTCAAAAGGGCATTGTGTGACAAAACCGATTTCGGGGTGAAATGGGGCGAAAACTGCAATAGTGCATTTGCGGAGCTGGACAAGATTAATTTTTTGAACATTGTTCCGACAACTAAAAGGCCATAATTTTATTTTTGAAAAACGTCTTTTTTATTGTTGAATTGGTGGTCAAAAGGGCATTGTGTGACAAAACCGATTTCGGGGTGAAATGGGGCGAAAACTGCAATAGTGCATTTGCGGAGCTGGACAAGATAAATTTTTTTAACATTGTTCCGACAACTAAAAGGCCATAATTTTATTTTTGAAAAACGTCTTTTTATTGTTGAATTGGTGGTCAAAAGGGCATTGTGTGACAAAACCGATTTCGGGGTTAAATGGGGCGAAAACTGCAATAGTGCATTTGCGGAGCTGGGCAACATAACAATTTTTAACATTGTTCCGACAACTAAAAGGCCATAATTTTATTTTTGAAAAACGTCTTTTTTATTGTTGAATTGGTGGTCAAAAGGGCATTGTGTGACAAAACCGATTTCGGGGTGAAATGGGGCGAAAACTGCAATAGTGCATTTGCGGAGCTGGGCAACATAACAATTTTTAACATTGTTCCGACAACTAAAAGGTCATAATTTTATTTTTAAAAAACGTCTTTTTTATAGTTGAATTGGTGGTCAAAAGGGCATTGTGTGACAAAACCGATTTCGGGGTGAAATGGGGCGAAAACTGCAATAGTGCATTTGCGGAGCTGGACAAGATAAATTTTTTTAACATTGTTCCGACAACTAAAAGGCCATAATTTTATTTTTGAAAAACGTCTTTTTATTGTTGAATTGGTGGTCAAAAGGGCATTGTGTGACAAAACCGATTTCGGGGTTAAATGGGGCGAAAACTGCAATAGTGCATTTGCGGAGCTGGGCAACATAACAATTTTTAACATTGTTCCGACAACTAAAAGGCCATAATTTTATTTTTGAAAAACGTCTTTTTTATTGTTGAATTGGTGGTCAAAAGGGCATTGTGTGACAAAACCGATTTCGGGGTGAAATGGGGCGAAAACTGCAATAGTGCATTTGCGGAGCTGGACAAGATAATTTTTTTTAACATTGTTCCGACAACTAAAAGGCCATAATTTTTTTTTTTAAAACGTCTTTTTTATTGTTGAATTGGTGGTCAAAAGGGCATTGTGTGACAAAACCGATTTCGGGGTGAAATGGGGCGAAAACTGCAATAGTGCATTTGCGGAGCTGGACAAGATAAATTTTTTTAACATTGTTCCGACAACTAAAAGGCCATAATTTTATTTTTGAAAAACGTCTTTTTATTGTTGAATTGGTGGTCAAAAGGGCATTGTGTGACAAAACCGATTTCGGGGTGAAATGGGGCGAAAACTGCAATAGTGCATTTGCGGAGCTGGACAAGATAAATTTTTTTAACATTGTTCCGACAACTAAAAGGCCATAATTTTATTTTTGAAAAACGTCTTTTTATTGTTGAATTGGTGGTCAAAAGGGCATTGTGTGACAAAACCGATTTCGGGGTGAAATGGGGCGAAAACTGCAATAGTGCATTTGCGGAGCTGGACAAGATAAATTTTTTTAACATTGTTCCGACAACTAAAAGGCCATAATTTTATTTTTGAAAAACGTCTTTTTATTGTTGAATTGGTGGTCAAAAGGGCATTGTGTGACAAAACCGATTTCGGGGTGAAATGGGGCGAAAACTGCAATAGTGCATTTGCGGAGCTGGACAAGATAAATTTTTTTAACATTGTTCCGACAACTAAAAGGCCATAATTTTATTTTTGAAAAACGTCTTTTTATTGTTGAATTGGTTAAAGTGGCACTTATTGCACATCACGTTTTGATTAATCTTGGCAAAAAAATTCTCAAAGATTTCATCGAGATTTAACTTTTCATTTAGACAGGTTATTGAAAGATATACTTTCAGAATGGTAAGGAAGTGATAAATTTTACGACGGCCTACTCGATTTTTTTCTAAAAAAATATTAATATCTTTTATTTTGCAAAAATTTTACAAATTTTAAAAAGTAGATCCCACAAATTGTGTGTGAATCGATAAAAAGCTCATAAAAATGCCATACTATTATGCAATAAAATATTTTGCATTTGAAAAAATCAAGTTACCATTTTGTAATTTGTCATTTTCAGAAAATCTTAGTAGGCGATGGAATATCGATTCCGAGTTAGCCTTCATTACAAAAGATGCCCTAAAGCTTTAGGGAATCGACTGGAAAAAAATGGTTAAATTATCTTGAATGGTTCTGAAGTTAAATATTTTTATGGGTTTATGCTCGATGCTATTTTCACATATAAATTGACATAATAAGTCAAAAACTATGACAGATAAATTTAAGAAACCCGGGTGCGTCTGATCTTTCAACTTAGACGCGATTGTAAAAATAACAAAAATTTGAGGTTTTTATTAAAAAAAAACAGAACTTAGTTGGGTATTTTATTTTGGGACCCCTATATATAAAAATTGTCATATTTTTAGAATGTTATGGAGCTTGCACGTACCCCTGTATTTGTAGGAATTAATTTTTTTAGACGGTTTTCCAAAATTTTCTAGTTTTTTTACGTCCCTAGTTAAATTTGACGTAAAATTGTCATTTTATTTGACAAACATAAAAACCTTGTCAGGAAATTTCATGGCGACTTCGCAGTAATTTTTCAAATGTTTTTTTTTAACGAAAAGTTAAATAATTCTGAAACTAGTAGAGATAGATCCTTAATCCTTAGAATCTAATTATGCAAAAACATATAGGGCGTTTCATTTAAAAAAACATAATTTTGGTTCATCAGCTGTGTATAATATGTCAGTCTATCGGACAATGAAAATGGCATAAAATATTTTGCATTTGAAAAAATCAAGTTACCATTTGTAATTTGTCATTTTCAGAAAATCTTAGTAGGCGATGGAATATCGATTCCGAGTCAGTCTTCATTACAAAAGATGTCCTAAAGCTTTAATGAATCGACTGGAAAAAAATTGTTAAATTATCTTGAATGATTCTGAAGTTAAATATTTTTATGGATCAAAATAAGTCAAAAACTTTTAAAAATAAAAAAATTGGGGGTTTTCATTTAAACAAAAAACAGAATTTAGTTGGGTATTTTATTTTGGAACCCTCTATCTACAAATTGTCACATTTTTAGAATGTTATTGAGCTTGCACGCATCCCTGGGTCACCCTGTATTTGTAGGTATTCAATTTTTTTAGACAGTATCCCAAAATTTTCTAGTTTCCTACGTCCCTATGGTTAAATTCGACGTAAAATCCTCATTTTATTTGACAAACATTAAGGCTTTGTCAGAAAATTTTCATAGGGACTTCAGTTTTTTCAAATGTTCTTTTTTTAAAACGAAATAATTCCGAAACTAGAAGATAAAGTAATAATATTTTATAACTATAAAGTTACATTATTTTTTGCATAGAATTTAATTATGCAAAAACATATAGGTGTTCCGTTTAAAAAAAATATAATTTTGGTTCATCACCCTGTATACAAGACGCTATGTGTAATAAAAATATTTTTAATTTGTGGACTTTAAGTCAATCTATCGGATAATGAAAATGGCATGGCAAAATTTCAAATAGCAAAAAAGTTATAGACCGATTACATACCCCACCTGGGTCACCCTGTTTAATACAAAATTGAAATACAAGTTAAAATTAGTAATCCTTTTATTTACATTAATTACAACATATTGACACCTCCGACAATATTAACAACACGTCCTTTGTACCTCTTGGAAATATCCTGCTGCACCTCCTTTTGCAACTGCTTGGTTTTCTCAATTAGAAGCCTAATAGCAGGCTCAAAATTCTTAATTTCGCTTTGATACTTCTCGATCTGTTCCTTCAACACCCCAATACTCTGCCTCATCCTCTCGGTCAGCGTCAACTTTTGCTTCAAATTCGCGGTCAAAATATCTACATACTTGGGCGAATGCTTGATATTGTGCAAATGCAGCGTCCGCTTATTCATCAACTCAGCCAAAGCCACGTTCACACAATCGCTCATCGACGTGATCGACTCAACCGTTTGCATCTGAAGCATCGTTGGCGCATTTTGCATTTGAGACATCGCCAAAATATCGGAATCGTTCGATAACTCAAAGAGGCGCATTTTGAGGAACGAATCCAACTCGAGCAATTCATTTATGACCTGATCGCGCATTTTGGGGTTATCGAGGACAGTTAGGG